>NW_025334041.1:67910270-69130963 GCF_019186645.2 Phyllostomus hastatus
CTACCTCTGAGCTGCAAGCAACCACTAATCTATTTTCTGCCTCTCTCTATTTGCCTATTCTGGACATTTCAAATATATGAAATAATATAATATAACATATGGTTGTACAGGACTGATTTGTCTCACTTTCACTTAGCATAACATTTTTAAGATTCATCCATGCTGTATCTGGCACCACCACTTCACTCCTTTTTATGCCTGAAAAATACTCCATTGTAAGCATGTATCACTTTTGTTTACCCATTCATCAGTTGATGGACATTTGTTTGTCTCCACTTATTGGCCATTATGATTAATGATGCTGTGAATATGTATATGTTTTTGTGGAGGCGTGTTTTCGTTCTCTTGGGTATATACCTAGGAGTGGAAGTGCTGGATCATAAAGTAATGCAGTATGTGAGGAACTGCGTAAATGCTTTTAAAAGAGGCTGCACCATTTTATGATCCCACTAGCAACTGACAGCAGGTTTCCAATATCTCTATGCCCTTGCTAACACTTGCTATTGTTTGTCTTTGATTTTAACTATTTAAGTAGGTATGACTCATTATCTCACTGTGATTTTGATTTGCATTTCCTTAATGATTAATAATAGGGGTAGTACCTTTTCTTATTAGTCATTTGAAGATTTTCTTTGAAGATATGTCTATTTAAATCCTCTGTCCATTCTTTTATTGAGTTATCCTTTTGTTGTTGAATTGTAAGAGTTTTTAAAATCTATTGTTACAGGGTACAGCCAAGAGGGGGGACCCCAAATGGGCATTTGAAATGGGGTCCAGAACTCAAGGTGTCCAGGAGATTTTAAGATGTCTTCACCCCTGCCTCCACAGGTGCGAGTTGGGGGAAGGGGCACACAGAGCAAGAACATGCAGGGCAGCTTTGCAGCTAATCCATGGCATGGTCATTTAACACACCTATAGCCTTTGGCTGGTCACTTTGGATATGCTAAATAGCTATGGCCATGCTCTAGGCCAGGGGGATGGGAAGGGACCTCCCGCTCAAGATGTGACTGGGGGGCAGGTCCCCCGAGTTACAGCACCTGCGTGGGAGCTCAGAGAAGATTGGCTCCATGACATGGGGTCACACCTGCCCAGACCCATGATGGTGACCACAAAAGCTGGAAAGGACGGCAGAGTTCTGGCATGTGAGGCCAATTGTAGGAGGAGTCGGAAATGGGGCTGCAGAGGAAGATTGGCGCGGGTATTTAAACCCAGACATGGCAGCCATTGGGAGGAGAAGCACATGGTTTTGGCTGAGTGGGGACTCCCGTGGCCCTGGGAGAGAGGACCACGTGCCTTTGCCAGAGTGGGGACCCCCGCAGCTTTATAAGGGGGAACCACCACCCGGTTTTAGCAGAGATCCTGGCGACACAGCTGAGGGTGCCAGGAACCCAGGAAGGTCTCCCAGTCAAGACGGAGTACTGACTGGGAATAACCAGAGGACTGCCTGAGCCATGGACTTCTATTTCCTTTCCTGAGATATGGTACTCTGGACGGGGCAAAGGGGGAAGGAAGGACTGTGTCTGTTTGTGGGTGTTTTAAGGAACTTTAGGATTTTTGATGAAGACATTAGGTCACTACTTTAAGTTTGTATAGCATTAAATAAACATTTCCTTTCCTTTTCACTAATCTCTGGCATTGAGAGACATCTTTCCTATAGACAGCGGACTTAACAGACCTGGAGGCTTCTTTCAGTAATAGTATATCATCCCAAGGCCCCCCTTGTTTGTTTTGTAACACTATTACATTATAACTTGTTTCTGTAAATAAAGTTTTATTTGAACACAACTACAGTCATTCATGTATGTATTGTCTGCAAAGCCTAAATTACTTACAATCTGAGCCTGTACAGAAACTTTGTCAACCTTTGATTTAAACAATGAGTTATTGGTAAAGAAGTAGACAAATATATTGAAAAAAAACAGAATAGGTTGTCTTGAAACAAATTTAAATTCCTCATATTTATCAGAAATTCAATTGTTGATAAATATAATATTTCAAGACAGTGGTGGGGGGAATATGGGCTAATTTGTTAATAGAGTTGCAATAATTTACTAGCCATTGATAAAAATAAAACTAGAATTCTATTTTACACCATCCACAATGTTTTTTTTTTAAACCGAAAACCAAAAACTAAGAGACTTAGACTAAAATAGAAACATTGTTAGAATATTGGTGCAGGGAAGATTTTCTTTAATCTCTGAAAAAGATTAAACACTTTGCTAGTATAAAAGGTACATAAATAAAGTTACAAGAAAACAGCTGTATTACATATAATAAACACATGAATAAGCTATAAGAAGTCCCTACAAATAATTTTTAAAATTGGGATATGAATGGGCAACAACTATCAATGGATGAGTTGCAAAGGAAAAACAGTTCACACTAAAACTCAGAGGAAATTGGAGAAATGCAAATAAAAACAATGAGACAGCAAAGTTTCACCCAGAAACAAGGATAAAAAGCCAGATAATATTAAACACTGGCAAAGATGCATGAAAATGTACTCTTGAAATATAATCAAGGGTAATTATGGCTTCTGATGCCCCTGGCACGACAGTTGCTGTTCTAGGCATCAGCACTGGAGACATTCAAAGAGGCATCTACAAAAAACTGTGTTGAAACAGTGTTATAACAGGCAACCATGAACAACCTGAATGTTCATCAAAAGGAGCTTGATTCAATAAATTAAAGCAAATTCATACTATGAAATATTTTGCTGCTCTTAAAAAGAACGAAGAAAATATATATTCACAAATACATATATCCAAATACACTTTGTTATGAAAATAAAAATCAACTCTTAGAATAGAATTTATTATGATAATTATAGTAAATAATTATTTCAATTATTCACTTGAGAAAGTTGTGACAATATTTAGCAATGATATTTATATATTGTGGGTATCTGGAAAAAATCAACTCTTAGAAAAAATGACTTTAGTACTATACCATTTATGAGTTTTAAAAACAGCATATGCAAACACAATCAGAAATGAAAGAGGAGAGATTACAACTGATACCACAGAACTACAAAGGATTGTAAGAAATTACCACAAAGAAATATATTCCAAGAAATTTGAAAACCTAGGTGAAATGGAGAAATTTCTAGAAAAATATAATCTTCCAAAATATAATGAAGAAGAAGCAGAATGCCTAAACAGACCAATAACAGCAGATGAAATTGAAGCAGTAATCAAAAAGCTTCTACACACAAAACCCTTGCCCAGATGGTTTCACAGAATTACAAAGCATTTAAGGAAGAGCTAACCCCTATTGTTCCCCCAAAATTCAAGAAGATGGAAGACTCCCAAATTCTTTTCATGAAGCCAGCATCATCCTAATCCCAAAACCAGATAAAGGCATAATAAAGAAAGAAAACTTCAGGCCAATATTGCTGATGAATATAGACGCTAAAACCCTCTACAAAATATTGGCAAATCACATCCAATACGTTAAAAAGATCATACACCATGATCAAGTGGGATTCATCCCAGGGATGCAAGGATGGTACAATATTTGCCAATCAATAAATATAATACATCATGTAAACAAAAGACAAACACCACATGATCATATCAATCGATGTGGCAAAAGCATTTGATAAGGTACAGCACCCATTTATGATAAAAACACTCAGCAAAGTGGGAATAGAGGGAATATTCCTCAACATAATAAAGGCCATATATGACAGACCTACAGCCAACATCATACTCAATGGGCAAAAACTTTCAGCTTTCCCACTAAGATCAGGAACAACACAAGAATGCCTGCTTTCACCACTCCTATTCAACATAGTATTGGAAGTCCTAGCCACAGCAATCAGACAAGAAAAAGAAATAAAAGGCATTTAAATTGGAAAGGAGGAAGTAAAACTGTAGCTGTTTGCAGATGATATAGTGTACACAGAAAACCCTACAGACTCTACCAATAAACTACTCAATCTAATATGTGAATTTGGCAAAACAGCAGGATACAAAGTCAATATCCAGAAATCAAAGGCATTTTTATACACCACCAATGAAATATCAGAAACAAAAATCAGGGAGAAAATCCCATTTGATATAGTAACAAGAAAAATAAAGTACCTAGGAATAAACCTAACCAAGGAGGTAAAGATATGTACTCAGAAAACTATACAACAGTGAGGAAAGAAATGAAGGAAGACACAAACAAATGGAAGAATGTACCATGTTCATAGATTGGAAGAATTAACATAATCAAAATGTCTACACTACCCAAAGAGAACTTAAAGATTCAACATAATCCCTATTAAAGTTCCAATGGCATATTTCAGATACAGAAAAAAATTTCAGAAATTTATATGGAACCATAAACAACCCTGAATAGCTGCAGCAATTTGGAGAAAGAAGAACAAAATAGGAGGGATCACAATACCTGATATCAAATTGTATTACAAGGCTACTATAATCAAAACAGCCTGGTAGTGGCATAAGAATAGGCCCATAGACCAATGAAACAGAACAGAAAGCCCAGAAATAAACCCAAGGATCTATGGTCAGTTCATATTTGACAAAAGGGGCAAAAGCATAAAATGGAGTAAAAATAGCCTCTTCAACAAATGGTGCTGGGACATCTGGACAAATACATGCAAAAAATGAAACTCAACCACCAACTTACACCATACACAAAAATAAACTCAAGGTGGATAAATGGCACCATAAAAGTATTAGAGGAAAACATCAGCAGGAAAATCTCAGACATTCCACATGGCAACATCTTCATAGACATGTCCCCTAAAGCAAGGGACATAGAGGAAAGAAAAAACAAATGGAACTGTATAAAATTAAAAAGTTTCTGAATGGCTAAAGAAAACAGCATTAAAATGAAAAGAGAACCAACTATATGGGAAAACATATTTGCCAATGATACCTCAGACAAGGGTTTGATCTCCAGAATATATAAAGAATGCATACAACTCCACTCCAGTAAGACAAAAAGCCCAGTTAAAAAATGGGCAAAAGACTTGAACAGACATTTCTTCAAGGAGGACATAGAGAGGGTCCAGAGACATATGAAAAGATGCTCAGCATCACTAGCTATCAGAGAGATGCAAATTAAAATCACAATGAGATACCACTTCACAACAGTGAGAATGGCCATCATAAACAAAGCAACAAATAATTGTTGGAGAGGATGTGGAGAAAAGGGAACCCCAGTGCACTGTTGGTGGGAATGGTGCAGCCACTGTGGAAAACAGTATGGAATTTCCTCAGAAAACTAAAAATGGAACTGCCTTTTCACCCAGCAATTCCACTGCTGGGATTACATCCTAAGAACCCTGGAACACCAATCCAAAAGAACCTATGGACCCCAATGTTCATAGCAGCACAATTTACAATAGCTAGGTGCTGGAAGCAACCTAAGTGTCCATCAGTAAATGAATGGATCAAAAAACTATGGTACATTCACACAATGGAATACTATGCAGCAGAGAGAAAGAAGGAGCTCCTACTCTTTGCAACAGTATGGATGGAATTGGAGAGCATTATGTTAAGCAAAATAAGCCAGGCAGTGAGGGACAAATACCATATGATCTCACCTTTAATTAGAACATAATCAACAAAAGAAAAAAGCAGACAAAATGTAACCAGAGACATTGAAATTAAGAACAATCTAACAATAACCAGGAGCGGGAAGGGGACAATAGGGAGAAGGGTTTTCAGGAACTACTGTAAAGGACACATGGACAAAACCAAAGGGTAGGGTGGAAGCAAGGGAGGGGAGTTGGGTTTGGCTGTGGCCAGGGGGTAGTGGTGGGGGAAAATGCAGACAACTGTAATTGAAAAACAATAAAATAATTTAAAAAACAGCATATGCACATATATTTATATATAATGCACAGAGAGAATGCTTGAAATGCTATATACAAAACTCTTGACTGTAATCTCTAGGTAGGGAAACAAAATCTGGATGAAGGTGCTGGAACTTTCATGTTTTGCTCCTTCTATTTGCATAATTTCATCTTTATAATGAGTATGAAGTTTTATGTTAGTTGTATTCAAATAAACATATTAGGTTTATGTATGATATATTTTGATATTTTTAATATATTTAATAGACTTAAATATATTTTGTGGCTAATTTTTTTGTACACTTTTCTTTAGAAAACATGGAAATCCTTTCTTTTAAAGTCCTAGATAGTATTTTATGCTTTATAAAACATATCTAAGAGAAATTAAATACTACATATCCTCAATTCTAAGACACTGATTTTAAGACTCATCATTAATTCAATAACAGTTTATCAGGAAACAAAAACAAGCATACAATCACATTGAATGTGCAAAATTAGTGTAAGATGAATTTCAACTTCACAAATGTTTTAAGATAAAATGACAGTATAATATGCATCACATTTTGTGTTAAATATGTAAGGTAGGTAAGTAAAATTGCAATCTTGATTTTCTCCTTTGATGAATAAATATATGTTTGCAATATTTTGAAAATGAGATCCACATACCTCTGGCAAGAAAGGAAAGGACAATCAAAGGAGAACCCACTGTCCATGAAAAATCTCCGCATGAATAGAGCATATTGCTCCTGAGTGACACAACATCTTACCTTATTTGGAAATGAAAATTTGCTTGCTTCCACTTTGCCAGGTGCCTGAATAGCAGAGAGTGGTGGAAGCCAGGTCATCTCCTGAAGGGAAGAAAATCAAATAGCATTGTTATACACAGAGTGTTTAAAGTCAGTAGCATGTAAATCAGCTATATGTCTGCCTTGATAAGGCATGGAAGGGGTAAAAAAATGAAAAAGAGACGAATAAGGAATAAAAGGGAATTTTAAAAAAAGAATGTGAAACTCACTTTCATATTTTCCCCCCTAATTTTACCAATTTCTGGTTCTGCAGCTATCCCTATGCCCCCTTTATACCTTAAAAATGTCTACAAGGTTGTCCTATTTTCATTTCAAATAAGCTCCAGAGTAAAGGGACAACCCAGTGGTAAAAGTCGTATGGATAAAGCTGTACAAATGGGGCCGCTTCTCTGGGACTTGATCCCACAAATTGCACAGGGTGTTTCTGAAGGACTGCATAAAGCACTTTCAATGTTGGGAATCATTATTACAGGACTTATTTCATTAGGAACTCGTATTAGTCAGAGTGTCCAATAAGCCCCAACACATTACTTTGGTCTTTATAAAAACATCATTCATGGAGAAGTGAAAACAAAAATCACACATATGAAACAAAGAGAATGTTGTGATGTTTATAACAGTATTAAAAGACAACTTTAGCTCAACATGCAATATTCTGTCATATGCTTTCTGACATACACTTTCGCTACGCTGTGAGAGGAGGGGTCCTTTTAGTCACTTCCAGTATTCTCCGTCAGTTCCATCTCCTGGAAGATATCTGCATTCACTAAATGACTGTGGAATTAAATTGAATCAATTTCTGATTGACAGGAAACTGACTTAGAATTTACAAACAGGTCTGAACCCTATTTCTTGATTTATATACTTCCCAACATAAGCAAGCATATAAAAGGTCCATTTTGAGAGAAGTGAGAAATTCTCTCTTTAGGTGAAGACATTTCCTCACCTCCCTTGGTTGGTGGTGGGTGGTGTTGAAAAGGATACTGTCAGGTTTTGGGAGTGAAAGTTTCTTGAGATGATCTTGGGTCTTCTTTCCTTAGGTAACTCCTCCCCTAGCACCTCAGATGCAGACCCGCATGGGGAATGCATGTATTCAAGCCCTTCTTGGAAGGGTTTACTGACCCTACATCATCTCCTGCCCACCATGACACCTGTACCAGAGGTGGGTTAAGCTCATATGCACCTGCAGGGTCCCTTCTCCATGCTGCTCGTACCAAAGTTTCTCTAATAGAAAGCAAAGGAAGACCCAGTGACCCTTAATATTCCTCTTACCTCACTCCCCAAGTGTCTGCACATCCTATCCTGTGTCTCTACCCCCTGTGTTGTCTCTTTTGTGAGGATTATGTCAAGGAACAAAGTGAGTACCCAGCTCATTTTTGAATGAATGGAAAATTAAATAGTATCTCTGAAATGTGTTCACCTTTCTTTCCGGTTACATGAACTACCACCCTAATCACACCTTCAATTATTTGTAACCTGGGTTACTTTAGGAGCTTCCTGATTGGTTCTCTTTCTTCTGTCATTATTAAGCCATCCTTCAGACATCTGTCAACTCATTTTTCCTAGAGTGCAGACTGAAATGAAAGTGCCACTTCTTCAATATTGATATAGACCAATGTAACAACAATGATGACAATGGCAATGATGCCTCCTGTTGTGCTTGACAGTTTCAGAATACTGCCAGCAAGTTTTCCAACCTTTAAAGTAATTATTATTATATCCATATTGGAGATGAGGAAATTAAAGCTCAAAAAGATTAAGTGATTTGCTCAAGTTCACGCAGTTCACAAATGCCACGACTGAAGTGTTCACACAAATCTTCCTCCCAATCCAGTGTTTGTTTTTCATTCTACTGCATTTCCCCCCAAAACAAATAGTATTCAAGACATTCTACAACAAGGTCCCAGTTGTCAGCCTGGTGTCTTTTTTTAATCTACACATGTACTATGGATAAGAAAAACTACAGTCTCTGCTCTTACTTACACTGCCCCCTTTGCGTGTGAATGCCCTACCCCTGTATGCTGTTTTGGAGTTCTATTCATCCATTAGGGCTCATCTCAAACATCATTTATGTCATGGGGCCTTAGTTGATTCCCCTTCTATTCCAATACAGTATGACAGTTCCCTTCTCATGCTCCTCCAAAGCACCTTCTCTGTCTCATTGTAACTCAGATTCTTTTTCTTTGTTTAGTTTTATAAGTATACACCTCTATCTGAACTTAACTATTCTGCTTTCTTCTGTTACCCTTTCCCCAATGCAGAATAAAAATCATACTATGGAATACCAATAATCTCTTTCAAGAGTATTCAGTTTTACTAAACATAATCTCCAAATAGGAACCCTAATAATTTCTTTCAATAATATTCAGATTTTTTAAACATATCCTTTAAAGACGAACTACAGATTTCTTCAAAGGGATACTGTCTACTCATCTATGTCTATGAAGCCTCTTATAGACTAAGTGCTCAAAATTAACTTGTTGAATTAAACCAAACACCCATATTTCAGTGCAAAATTGCTCACTGACATTACTTTCATTACTTTAATCCTATCAAAGCATTTTGATGTAATTTTCTACATAATTAGTGCTGCTTTATATATGAAGGAATAATAAAGACAATAAGGTGGCTTGAAACATTTAAATGTTAGAATTTTTAAAAACAGAATTAGTTACATGAACTATTAAATATTTGTTTTTAATGAATATGCAATGCCTTTTTAAGACTGATTATTCATTACATTAAAATTCTCCATTAGGGTTGCATGGAAAAATTATGGGCAAGTAGACTATTTCTACTTCCTCTTCTGTCACTTACTAGCTCAGTGAGCTTAGGTTAAGTCACATCTTCAGTAACTTGTAGTGATTTCAAAGAATGGGCTTTGGAATCAATCAGATCTCATTTTGTGCTATCTTAGAACCAAAGAAATAAAGGTTCTAACTAGTTCATGGTTTAATCATGAGCATTAAATGAGATTATACATAGAAAATAGCATGGTCCTCTTATGGTTAGCCATTCAATAAAATACTGATTAATATCAAGTTGAGTTTCAGAATTCTTATCTCTAAAACAAGAAATAGAATTTCTCTCTGAGCTTTAGATGGGAAAGTGTTTTTTATGGAAGAATGAATTATTATGCCAATGTAATTTGTAATTAAGCTAGCAATTACTAATACAAACTATATATTTCTAAAACATAAAGTTATTTAAAGAGATTATTATGATTCTTAAGTATGATATATACTTTACATTGGACAAAATGTCCCTAAGTGTTCTCATGGGAATGAATCCCTGACAAAATAATAGTAGTCAGTGAGATAAAATTTGATTAAGAGGTCTTTAATTAGTACTTTAATGTAAGCAAAGAGGAACATTTCATAACTGCTGAAATTTCCCTTGGTTTGCCTCACTTCACAAGGAAAGAGTTCTATTTTTCTGAAAGGCTAGTGTATGCACCGTCCCTACCACTGCCCATGCTCCGGACCTCCCTGCCTCAACCACTCCTTCATTGCTGCCTTACACCTCTGTCCTCCACTTGGGTGTCTTTTGATCACACATCCTGGACCACAGGTAAGACAGGAAGAGAAATAAAATGTTTAAAGCCAAGTATTCCAAAGTCTAGGTGGCTACCTCCTGACCTTATAAACTCTTCTAACACTTCTTTGATCTGTCTGCCTTCCTTCCTTTTTGATTTTCTTGTCACTTAGGAATGAGGTCACACACTATACCCACCATTGAGAGGTCCTCAGTTTTGAGCCTAGCTTCCTTAGCCAACTGACAAGATTAAGAATGAACATATCTGTTAACACAGCCTCACCAGTCCCAGCTCTAAGCAGATGTCCTGTTACCCAAGGGACACATTTCAGGGTGTCTTCTCATTTCATAGGCGTAAAATGCCAAGTCCCTTTATAGCAAATACACTCAGTTTTCTCCTAAGAACAGATGGTTAAATGATAAGAGTATAGAATACTGCATTTCACTAACTGTCCAGTTTTTTCTCCATTCCCCCAATTTTCAGAAGGCTAGGACACATGTATGCAGTTTCCATTTTCACATCTATTGTGTAGCTAGCATGACCATGAGTTCCCCAAATCCACAATTTCAAGATGAGTAGACTGCTCCATGTAGCTACTCATGTACACTGATGTCACCTGCATCAACCTGTTTTAGGACAAATGGTTGATGCTTAGAACATCCATTTACTAAGCAGTGTAGGTCTTTGTAATTTAAAGAGAGAAGAAACAAAAATTGAATTTTAACCTTATATCTAATCATAGAGTTCAAAATGTATAATTATGAAGATCTGCAAAGTACATTTAGTTTGCAGATAGATTAGATCACAAAAAAAGTTAAACAATATCTTAATTTTCCTACTTTTCAGTGAATAGGAAAACGCTTTCCTGGCCTCTTTCCCTGTCTACTGTTCCCCCACCGAGTCCGGTCTCAGTCACTGCCACAGGAACGTTTGCTCTGACATCCTTACTACGCTGTACTTGCCCCAAAGCTTCCAGTGACCCTGCTCCAAACATTCCAGATAATCTATCCTACGGTACCATCGAGGAACGCTGCAGTGTTACTGCCTGTTCCTTTCCTACATAGTCCTCCCTCAAGCTAGATGGCTTAACATCCCATTTCCTCTTGTCCTGCTCTAGGTTTTCCTGTGCCAACATTTTTTTTTGTTTTCCTTTCATGTTATTCCAACTTCACTTACCTCTCCTTTCTCTCTCAACCCTGCCTCTCTAGGAAGCTCATTGACCAGTGTGCTATCCTCAGCCAGGGCTACATACTTTACCCTCCTTTACAATGATTTGGGCCATGAATTTAATATTTACATGCTGCCTGGGGCTGCAAGGTTTCGTTTTGTGTGTCACCACTATCAGATTATACAACCTCTTTGTAATCTCTACTAGTTTATGACCTCTTTGAGGGAAAGGATCATGAGTCATAACTCTCTTGTAACTCCTGAAGGCCTAACACAATGAGTCCAATAACAGGAATTCATTTAATCACTCTAGGTTCTCTTTTTTCACCTGTAAAATAATGGCAACAGTAAATTACACGTGTCCTACAAAACATGTACAACTGCTGCCAGGATCGAGAGCGATTAAATGACTTCTTTCTCTTTCAGCAATGTCTCAACATGGGCTGCCAACTCAGAGTCTGCTGGGAAGGAGAGACTTCTCCCCAGGCCTGGCAGATGACCATAGTTAACTCCAGGATTCTTTGAACTCAGAAACTTACTCTTTTCTAAATAGAACACTGGATTAAAGAACACTTTTCTTAATAGAACACTGTGACTTGGGAATAAAATGTAAAGTGCCAGAGTCGATTTTTATGTGCGGCAGTGGCTGCTGCAGATCACAGCGTTATTTTGTTTTCAGTTTCCATATCAGAGCAATCACTCAGCTTTTCAGTTCTTTCACATGTGTGACTTGTGTTATGACACTCTGATCAGATAAGTGCTGTCAACAGCTGAACATGGTAATTTTTATTACGCTGTCTATCCTTTAAATGCCGGCAGCGCGCAGGAGCACTAGATCTGGTGAAAGGGAAAATGCGCCCCTGGGCCTGTTCCTGGGAGGCTGCACCCCAGCCCTGGAGCAGACAGAGTGGAAGAAACAGAACTGGAACTAGCGAGTACATTCTGACTGTCAGTCTACCCCTGGCTTTTAACCACGGACTCCAAGGTCAGATCGAAGGCTGGGCAGATCTGGGCTCAGAACAAGATCACAGTCAAAACCTCTAAGTTTGTGCCTAAATCAACAAAATTCCAAAATATTCTCATTCTGTTACTACAGTAGAAAAACCTATAGTTTGAAAAATAATTGTAATATAACATATTCAGGCCCATTATTTTGATGAAAACATTACTTATGAAAAGTTGTACAAAAACAGTACCTGTTAAAAAACATCCCTTCCTTACTAAGATTTTTTAAAATATATTTTTCATAGCATAATTTAGGGTGCTAAAATTACAAATAAGCATATAATCAACAAAAACCTGTAATAACACCATTCTCAAAAAGCACAGTGAAATCTCATTTCTTTAAACTGAAAACCCAGGAACATGTCCAATTTGAACCAAAGTTGACCTAAGAAGGAGATTTCCAGCTGCTACATCTATATTTTCTGGTCTTGTGCATACCTCCTGTATGGGAGAATCTCCAACTGGAACACCAACTAATCTAATTCAATGCAATGACATAGCTCTTTTAATTTATGTCTATCCCCTGCTCTCAATGAGGTTAATCCCCAATGGATAAAACAGAGGGTGCACCTGTAGGTAAAGATTAATGGAGTCAATTCATGAAGCAGCTTTCAATTCAGGTTTCACAGACTAAGAAAGACAAGAAGCACACGTGCATAGATAACAATATGACCCCAAGAGCTTATGGCAGGAAGAGCATCCGGCACTGCTGAATAAAATAGGAAGCCTTCAAATCGGTTCCAAAGACATCTTAGACCTGTGCATTACACGTGCTCCTTTGTCTATAAGTTTCCAATTCTCAAAAAGCTGAGGCCACTAGGCATCTGAATCTTCATCATTTCTTTCACATCATAAAGAGTGTTATTCATTATAAGGATATCAACTCTGTGCACTGGAGATCCACCTCTCTTCCCCCTAATAATTTAGAAGGTGTCCCTACAAAGCCTGGACTCTCCATGGAAAAGGATAAGAACATTGACTGCAGTTGACTCAACTTCCCCTCCTAAAAAATTAGTTCATTTTTAGTTTAATTAGTTCAATAGATCCCTTCATTTTGGACTTCACTAAAGATGTCTTGTTCTAGATGCAGTTTTGCTGTTTTCCAGTTGTCTTTTGGGGCAGGAATATGGATGTGACCTGTTTTATCCCTTGTCCCTCTGTGTTCAGCATGTTCTTGGTTCCACCCTTTTACTTGGGGCCTTTTGGAACAAGAAAAAGCATACATTCCTCAAATTCATTTTTAGATTCACCTGGTTTTCAGGTTCACTTTATTTATGTATTTCAAACATACTCTAATTTCCATTCTTTAGTTTGGGGATTGTTTCTAGAACTGAACATTGTGTTAAAAATAGAATGTCTACACTGGGTTCTCAGAATGTGAAGAAGAGGGCTTTGACATTGGGTGTGCAGATGGAGGAACTTAACGACTCTTGCTAGCCCCAGGCAACAACGCCAGCTCTGAGTTCCTGCTGTAGCACACAGACACCTGTGCGTTCCCTGCACTTCTACACACCTCGTGCCCATGATGAGAAGCATTAATTAGTCTAAATTAAAAGAGGCTTAAGAAAAACAAGAACTAAGCACCTGAAGGATATTCAGCGGATTTCTCAAATTCTGAATCTGAGGCTGGAACAGACAGATGATTTTGGAGAATAAATCATGTTAGGTCTAGGTTTATAAGTGAGCTAAATTTCTGACCAGCTCATGAGAAAGGTCGTGTTATTAATGATGCCAGTGTCACTTTATTTCTGGTCTCCCTAACACCTTTCAGTGGTAGTCCAAACACCCAGAAATTAGCCCTCCTAACAGACATACAGATTATCATTAGTTTTGGAATGAATTCTGGTTTGCAGTAGTCAGAATGCTTTTTCACATGCATCTGAAGGTGTAGGTGGTTTATTTGGGACAGAGAGGAAGACTGTAGGGGAGGAGGGTGAGAATTACATTGTTGGCCATGTTTACCAATTAATATGTCCCCAAACTCTTTTCCAGAGAAAATAACTTGGAAATGTGCATTTGACAAAACCCACGCCTCTGTTAAGTTACAGAAAAGCAGAAGGATAGAACAAAAAAGGCCTGGAGCTGGCCTCTGCAAAAATTTGTTGAATCCTGGCCTTGCCAGGAACCAGCAGAATGACCCTGGGCAATGGTACTTTTCTGATTATTGGTGTCCTCATGTGTAAATTGGAGTTAAGAACGCTATCTGGCAGGATTACTGATAAATATACAAGGTACCTAGTGTGGTGTCTGGCACAAAGTAGGTGCACCACAGAATGCAGTTATTGCTGCTTTACTATCTTTGTAATTAGTGTTGGTAGCTTTTGGTGTGGACCTTGGAAGGGAGAGAATGAATGAACTTGTTTTTTAATCTACTTCACTCAGTTAATTATTTAATATTTAACTAGTGAATTATTCATAGTCAAATAGAAGGGGTAATGAAAATGTGCTTATTAAACAATAATTTGCTTCCCTAACTCCCTGCCACTAAAGCACAGAGGGCAGTGGCACCATTTCAGTGTCTGCTATTTTTCTTAAATGGGACAATCACCAGTAAGCAGGGTGCATACTTTTTGCAAAAGCTGCTTTGGGGTTCTAAAGAGTTTAGAAACTTTGCCCTTAGGCCTATAGGCTACTCCAGGGTTACATTTAGGGCAGTTTAACAAGTGAGCTGAAGGAGGTGCTGGGACATGTGCATGTAGAGGAGGATACCTCTATGCTGTGGTAACAGCGGTTAGCATCTGGGCATGATACAGAGAAAGGTAGGCCAGGCTGGACAAGGACAGGCCCTGAAAGCCACTGGGGTTGACCTGAAAGTCCCTGGACAGCAGGGCCTTCTGGTTCACCGCAGGGGAGGCACATGTCAGGTGCCGGGCAGCTATGAATGCAGTTGCAACCACGTGTCTTTCTTCCTCTCAAGCCCTTTCCCAGGTAAGTTCCTGCTGAACACACAGGTTTCTATCAACTTTGCCCAAATATTTCTTCTCAGTGTGAGAGGTGATTTATGTATCACTGAATGGACTTGCCCTAGTCTAGCAGGGATGGCTCCTAGTACTAAGGATGAGTTTCGTGAAAGGTGGGATGACTTTTCAGGAGACAGGAAATGTCTACTGAAGTCCCCCAGGTATGGACAGCCAAATCCATGGATGGAGGAAACTGGTCAGCTTTGGAGACACAATCATTTCCTTAAAAACCATGAGGTTAAAATGTCCTTAAAAAGTAGAAGCAGAAGAATTAACATTCTCCCCCACATTCTCCCCCCACCCCCAGCCCAAAAAGTACACAGGTCTGCAAGAAAATGGAAGTTAGGGCCAAAATAAAAACAGAATGTCAACTACTTTTATCAGAAGAAAAGGCATTTAAGAAGACAGTATAGCCTGATGAAGAGCTTACCCCTCAGGAAAGATATTCTGTGAGAAGAAAGAAATAAAGATAAAAGAGGAAGGCACCAAATTAATGATATCGAAAGAGGATGAGATCCCAAACTGCGCTACTAAATGCATCTTCAAACGGGGAAGGGAAGGAAAGAACACCAGGAAATCCGGAAGTGAAGATGATCTTCCAGAAGTCTTCAAGGGAAGAATGTGAGGAGGAAGGGTCAGGATACACAAGGCAAATGGACAATCCACAAATTTCAGGCAGATGTTTCTATTCTTTGATCCTCACCCACAACACAGACATAGTTCCTGGGCTTGAGAAGGGGCCTGCAATCATGATGGATGGTTTATGACTTAGTAAAGCCAATCTGTTCAGTTTCTACTAGTGCATCCACACATGCATTCAACTGGACACACATTTGAGCAGTCACTCTGTGCCCTAACCCTAACCCTAACCCTAACCCCCCAAGGAAAAGTCAAAGACAAGATGGTTGCACTGGTTAATTCCAGTAAACATAGAAGAAGAATTAATACCCATCCTTCTGAAACTGTTCTGAAAAATTGAAGAGAAAGACACATTTCCAGACTCATCTTACAAGGCCAGCATTACAGTGATACCAAAGCCAAACAAGAACACTGTAAGAACAAATAAGAAATCAGAGATGAATATCCTCTGATAAACATGTAGCTGCAAAAACCTTAAACAAAATACTAGCAAACATAATTCAACAGCACAATAAAAGGTTCATACATCATTAATCAAGTGGGATTTATTCCAGGGATATAAGGATGGTTTAAAATATATAATTTAATAAATGAGTTATACTAATTAACAATAGAGGGTAAAAATGATATTATCTCAATAGATGCAGAAAAAGCATTTCACAAAATTCACCATCCTTTCACAATAAAAACTCTCAACAAATTGGTTATAGAAGGAACTTACCTCAACAAAATAAGGGCCAAATATGACAAGCCCACAACTGACATTACATTCAATGGTGAAAAGCTGAAAGCTTTTTCCCCAAGGTCATGAGTGACACAAGGGTGCTTAATCTAGCCACTTGTATTCAACATAATATTGAAAGTAGTAGCAAGAGCAATTAGACTAGAAAAATAAATAAGGCATATAAATCAGAAATGATAAAGTGAAATTGTCTGTGTTTGCAGATGACATGATGTTATATATAGAAAATCCTAAAGACTCCACCAAAATTTTGTTAGAATTAATCAATGAATTCAAAAAGTTGAAGGGTATAAAATCAATATTCACAAATCAGTTGCATTTCCATACACTAACAAACTATTAGAAAGATAATTTAAAAAAACAGCCTTATTTACATGACATCAAAAACAATAAAATACTTAGGAATAAATTTAACCAAGGAGATGAAAGATCTATATACTGAAAACTTTATATACATAAAACATTGATGAAAGAAATTAAAGAAGAAGCAGATGAATGAAAAAACATTCTGTGTTCATTGATTGGAGGAATTAATATTGTTAAAATGTCCAAACTACCCAAAGTCATCTACAGATTCAATGAAGTGCCTACCAAAATGCCAATGGCATTTTTTTTACAGAGATACAAGAAAGCAATCATGAAATTTGTACGAAACCACAAATGACCCTGAATAGGCAAAGCAATGATCAAAGCTGGAGGCACCATACTTCCTAATTTCAAATTATATTACAAAGCTATAGAATAAAAACACAATGGTATGGCATAAAAACAGGCACAAAGATCATTGGAACAGAATAGAAAGCCCAGAATTAAACTCACACACACACACACGTATGTATGTATGTATGTGTGTGTATATATATATATATATATATATACATGTAGTCAATTAATTTTCAACAAAGTAGTCAAGAATATAAAATGAGAAAAGAATATTCTTTTCAATAAATGGTGCCGAGAAAACAGAATATCCACATGCAAACAAATGAAACTGGTCCCCTATCTTATACTATAGCAAAAAATAAAGTCAAAATGGATTTAAGACTTGAATGTAAGATGTGATACTATAAAACTCCTAGAAGAAAATATAAGTCCTTGACAGTGGTCCTCGCAGTATTTTTTTTTTATTTGACACCAAAAACAAAAGCAACAAAAAGAAAATAAACATTTGGGACATTAAACTAAAAAGCTTCTGCACAGCAAATAAAACAGAAAACAATGAAAAGGCAACCCATGAAACACGCTTGCCAACCACATCATATCTGATAAAGGGATAATATCCAAAATACACAAAGAACTCATAACTCAATAGTCAAAAAATCCCCAAATAACCTAATGAAAAAATTGGCAAGGACCTACATAAATGTTTTTCTAGAGAAGACATACAGATTGTCAACAGATACATCAAAAAGTGTTCAACATCACTAATCATCAGGGAAATGCAAATAAAAACCATAGTGAGATAGCACCTCATAACTGTTAGGCTAGCTATTATCAAAAACACAAAAGATGATAAATGTTGGCAAAGATGCAGAGAAAGGGGAACCCTTTTACACTTTTGCTGCAAGGGTAAATTAGTACAGCTATCATTGAAACCAGTATGGAGGTCTCAATAAATTTAAAAAAGAACAACCATATGATACAGCAATCCCACTTTTTTGTATATATCCAAAGGAAACTAAATCATTATCTCAAAAAGACATCTACACTCGGATGTTCACTGCAGCATTAATGAAATAGCCAAGATATAAAAGCAACCTAAGTGTCCATAGACAGATAAATGGAAAAAGAAAATGTGAGCTATCTATATCTATATTATAAATTATAAAATTCAGCCCTAAAAAGAAAATCCTGCCATCTGAAACAATGTGGATGGACCCTGAAGGCACTGTGCTAAATAAAATATGCTAGAGAGAGAAAGACAAATATGGTATGGCATCACTATATGAGGAGAAACAGTAAAATGGTGGTTGCCTGGGGCGGGAGGTAGGGGAAGCAGGGAAGAAGCCGGTAAAAGGGTACAAACTCCCAGGTGTAAGATCAGTGAAGTCTGAGGGTCTGATACATAGTTGATAATAATGAGTTGTAAATGCTGCTCTGTATAACAGAAATTTACTAAGAGGGTAGAACTTTTGTTGTCACCAAAAACACAAAAGGTAAATAAATATGTGAGGTGATAATGTGTTAATCGATTCAGTGGTGGAAATCCTTTCACAATGTATTATGTGCATCGAAATCATATTGTACACTTTAAATATATTACAATTTTATTTGTCCATTACACCTCAATAAAAAAGGCATTATTTTTTTCACCTCTTTGCCAATTTTATAGAAAAAATGCTTGAACTGTTGCTTTAATTGCATCTCTAATTTTTAATACAGCACGTTTATTAGACATATTCTTTTCCTATTCTAAAATACCTATTTATATCTTTGCCCACTTTGGTATCAGAATATATATTTTTCATATTGTTGTTTAAAGAGTGTTCTGAGTATTTAGAAAATCAGCTCTCTGTCTTACCTGCTAGGTAAGTGGTTAGAAAATTATGTGTTTTACTGAGTCCCCTTGCTGCTTCAAATACTTACCTGGCCCATACCTACATTATTGACTATATTCTCTATGCTGTACTCTAAATCTCTGTGGCTATTTGCTTAAATATATTTTCCATATCACATCTTTATGAAAATAATTCCTGATATAAAAATGGAAAAGACAACTTAGAAGAAAAAGCAACTTGAGAAAAAAAAAGGGAAGAAATACTATTTTTTGAAAAGTATTCATTATAATCTTCAAAGTGTGTGGCAGGCAAACTTTATTGTCTACAGCAAACATTTCCAAATTTTGAAATGTAACTACTAAAAACACCTGTAATAAAAGCCTATAAAGGGTTTTAGTAATATAATAATATTGTATCAGTAACATTCCAGTTGAACCATTAGATGTTTAAGTAGATGTGTATGTGAGTGTGACAATGTGTGTAAATGCATACATGTGTAAATGTGTGTGTATGCATGATTATTTTCTATAGAGTGGATACAAAGAATGTTACTTGAGTGCTAATATCTTCTAAAATCATATTATACTGCTGCACAACTCTGCAAATTTGCTACATGTCACTGAATTGCACACTTGAAATGGGTTAGTTTTTGGTATGTAAACTCTGCCTCAATAAAGTTGTGAAAGAGAGAGGTGTATAGTACTCAATGATGCCCTGAAGATCAGAATAGAATAGGTACTAAGATGATAAATACCCTTTTAACTAGAAAGGATTCATAGAGAAGGAGCAGCAGGTTTGTGATGAAGGGTCTGACCCAATAAGTGCAGTGCTGCCAGGGCATGGAGGATGGTGCTGGGTGGGTAGTGAGTGCACTGTCGTAGAGAGAGATGCAAATGAATTAAGTAACAGACACACAGATTATGGGAGCCTTTAAAGATAGAGCAATTCAGACCAGACATCAAGTCAGTGAAGATATTTATGCTCAGATGTTATGGTAAGAGTGGTTCTGAAAGAAAGAAGGTTGGCACATGTGGGATGTGTCAACCAATTGCTAGAGACACAAAAATTCCAAATGTCACCTTATTTACAGAATATTTATATTTTAGCTCTTGGTGCTTCTCCTAGTATTTAAGTGCTCCTAGAAACAAAGAGAATAACATGTGCAAAGAATCAGAGAAAAAGGCACTGGACTTGGAATGAGGAGAGACCAAGTCTAGTCCCAGAATCCTAGCAAACTAAGGAAACTGGAGGTGAAGGATGCTTTGGGAGCATTACGATTTTTTGAATGAAAGCACTTGGCCCACAGAAGTCATCTGCCCAAGGCCACAAAGTCATTTTGTGGCTCAGCTAGAATGTGAAACAAGGGGTGGGTGTCCGTCAGTTTGTAAAGTAGTGATAAGAACATTTAATTGGGCTTTGGTTAGAACTAAGTAAGATACTACATTTGAAATTATTTCATAAATAGGCTTCTTAATGGAGAACAATGAGCTTTTCCAGCATTTCCTGAGTGCAAATGCCATTTACACACTATTCCAGCATTATTGGTTTTGTCATGTTTCTGACTGAACTCTGGTTCCCTCTTTTTTCCAACCCTCCTCCTTACTATGAAAAAAAGAAGTGGCATAAAAAAAAGAGGAAGAAAAGAACAGAGACCAGACCTGGGCAAGGTGGCAGGGGCATAAGGGGCAGATGAAGGCAAGTACAACAGGAGTCAGGGCACCTTGCTTTGTCCTTGAACAGGAAGTGTGTGTGACTTTGCTGGGCTTCTGGTTTCTGGTCTGTGACTACCATGAGAAGAAATGAGGCAATCAAGGAGTTTATTAAAGAAGGAGTCAAACAGATTTCCAATTTCTTGCTCTTTCTCTTCTCCTTCTGGAACACCTATGATGCGAATGTTGGAACGCTTGAGATTGTCCCAGAAACTATCCACATTTTTTTGGATTCTTTTTTCTTCTTGTCATTCTAATTGCTTGTGGGGTTTTTTTTTTGCTTCCTTATGCTCCAAATCATTGATTTGATTCTTAGCTTCATCTATTCTACTGTTGTTTCCCTCTAAGTTGTTCTTTATTTTAATTAATGTATACTCTGTTTCTGACTGGATCTTTTTTTTTTTATGCTGTTAAGGTCCTCACTAAGTTCCTTGAGCATCCTTATAACCAGTGTTTTGAGCCCTGAATCTGATAGATTGCTTATCTCCATTTTGTTTAGTTCTTTAGTTCTTTTTCTGGAGTTTTGTTTTCCTTTGGGCCATGTTTCTTTGTCTTCTCATTTTGGTAGCCTCCCTGTGTTTGTTTCTATGCATTAGGTAGAGGTGCTATGGGTCCCTGTCTTGGTAGTGTGGCCTAATGTAGTTAAGTGTCCTGTGGGGTCCAGTGGCAAAGCCTCCCCTGTCACACACACTGGGTACTTGAGGTTTGCCTTTCATGTGGGCTGAGTACACCTTCCTTTTGTAATTGAGCCTTGATTACTTTGGCAGGTTAACAGGAGGGATTTACCCAGGCCAGTAAGCTTCAAGAACTGGCTTCAATCACTGACCACCAAACTCCACCCTCCATGGAGGATCAGCTGTGCAGGGGCAGGGTGGTGGTGCTCTGAGGCACTTTGTACCTGTCTACTGAGTTCACAAGTTCTGGGGCTTCCCTGGTGGTGCAGCCAGGGTCAGCTCCCACCTGTGTTCTGCCTGGGGCCACCCTGCATGAGTTACAAAGCAATCTGAAAAATAATGAAAGAAAACGTCCCAAATTTGGTGAAGGAAATAGACATGCAAGTCCAGGAAGCACAGAGACTCCAAAACAAGATGGATGCAAAGAAGTCAAGTCCAAGAAACATTATAATTAAAATGCCAAAGGTTAAAGATAAAGAGAGAATCTTAAAGGCAGCAAGAGAAAAGAAGGTAGTTACTTACAGGGGAGTTCCCATAAGACTGTCAGCTGATTTCCCAAAAGAAATTTTGCAATCCAAAAAGGACTGGCAAGAAATTTTCAAAGTCATGAAAAGCAGGGTCCTACAGCCGCAATTGCTCTACCCAGCAAAGTCATCATTTAGAATCAAAGAGCAGATAAAGAGATACCCAGAAACAAAAAAACTAAGGGAGTTCATCATCAGCAAACCATTATTATATGAAATGTTACAGGGACTTATTTAAGAAAAAGAAGATCAAAACTGTGAACAACAAAATGGCAATAAATATGTATCTATTAACAAATAAGTCTAAAAAACAAATTAAGCAAATAAGAACAGAGAGAGAATCATGGATACAGAAAGCATTTTGATGGCTGCCAGGTGGGAAAAGGGGTGTCGGGGAATGGGTAAAGAGGTGAGGGGATCAAGAAATACAAATAGGTAGTTAGAGAATAGCCATGGGGATGTTAGGTACAGTATAGGAAATGGAGCAGCCAAAGAACTTATATGCATGACCCATGGATGTGAACAATGGTGGGGGACTGCCTGAGGGAGTGGAAAGTGCTGGGTGGAATGGGGAAAAGGAGGCAAGTTGGGACAGTTGTAATAGCATAATTAATAAAATATAACTTAAAAAATAAAAGGAGTCAATAGATGGCTCCATCCCACCCTCCATCAAGAGCAGTTGTGAACACACACACCATGATTCCTGCTGACATCCACACAGAAATTGCTTGGCTATGTCCAGCTCTTCTAAGTGACAGAAATGGAAACCATTTACTCTGGAAACATTATCTCAATATACAGCCAAAGTCTTAATGTTTTTGCATTCTCTGATATTTGTCTCTTTCCTTTTGTTTGTTTGTTTTTTTTTTTTTTGTATCTCCTCAGAAAGACATGGTGGTGATTTTTAAAAATAATTTATTTCTGACCAGCTTCAAGAGATGTGGTTAAGCTACATACCATTTTTACTTTAGTATTAGACCACCATGCTTTAAATCTTGAATTGCTTTCTAACATGAGCAAGTTCACGTCCCAGTCTCCAACATATAATTCTAGAACCATCTATCATTAAATGGACTTGAGTACAAGGAAGTCAGGGTGACTGCAGCCAGGGGAGAGGTCATTAATTCTGATGTCAGTATAATCTTCCCTAAATACCTTTTCCATCATTTCACCTGCTTACCTAAGAGTCTGCTCAATGTGAGAGGGCCTTGGATCATGCATTAGACTAGGTCCAAGTTCTCAGCCTTGTCTCAGGCCCTGCCTAACTTGACATGTCCGCTGTGCTCCCCACAGGAGCTTCTTCCAGGAAGGGGGCTTTGTGCATCCCACCTACAAGATTTTCTTGGTGTTTGCACATCTGCTTTCACTTCCCTGCCCACAACCTACCCTTCCATCACATCTTAATTCAAACCCATATCATTCAGGAAACATCTGCTTATGACCTCCTTTTCTTAACTGTTCCTTTCTTGGCATATCTAGAGCACTAACAGTCTATAGCATTCAGTCCACCACCAACTAAGACCACAGTTATACCTTCTGAGGGCAGAGACCCCCTCTTCTGTTCACCATTCCATCTCCAGTGTCCAGCATAGCACACGCAAATGGTAGGTACTAGTTAAAGAATTACATTATGAATGAGTAGTTACTTTAGGTATGAGGTATGATAGGTAACGAGGCTGACTTAAACTACCATGCTATAACATACATTCATGCAATTTATTAAATTCCAACAGTGCTGGGATAGCTCAAATGTTTCTGCAATCCTCTTTGCAATTGTTCTACATCTCAGTACTTTGAATTCCCAGGGGATGAATGAGGTGGGGAATCTCAGTGCTAACAGTGGACATGAATTCAGAGAGAATGAAAAGTCACTCACAGTCAGACCTTAATAAAGTGGCTGATCATGCTAGGGAGAGCTGTTTTGGATCAAAACCAAGAAGGACGCTGGCTCTTCATTGCTTGTGCTCTTCGCTCTCAAGAAGAAAGCAGTTCTAGCAATGCTTAAGAGATGACATCATTAGAATGAGTATTCTCAAGATGATTTTTTGAAGGGCAATGAGTGATCCCTTTGAATGCATTAAAATACCCAAATCGTGACTATTTTTTAAAAAACTGAACCTAGTAACTAAGCACACAGTAGGAACTAATTTGACACCCACTGACCTAATCTTATTTACAGCTGTGGTAGAACAATAGTTTGGTTTTGTGCGTATATGAACTTTCAAATAAATACCAAGCTTCTACAGTAGAACAATAAAATAATGCAACAGCAAGAGACACATGAAAACGCACGACTCCCTCTCAGGAGGAGGGGAAGTGTGGAGAACTTTTAAATTACAATTCTCAGAGGGGTTTCAAATAACGCTGAGACCAGAAGGAACACACTAGATGTTTCTGGGGTTCCTTATTATTGTATCTTTTTGGCTCCTAACAAAGACCAGCAGCAGAGTCAGGATTATATTGGGCAAATTTCAAGAAATTAAAACAAAGGTTAAAAACAAGAGGAACAGAGGCCAGTCTGTTTACCTAGTGTAGACAGATGGTTGTATTTATGTAGTTAGAGGAGTAATGCAGAAAGACTTCCAAAGTTCCATGAGGTGTATTTGCCAAGAAACTGCTTCAGGTTGGCAGAAGGTAGACACCCTGTATTGGGTAAATATTTAGCAACATTGACAAATTTTTAACACTAATATCTCATTTGCAGTGGAATATACTTTATGGTCTGAAATCCCTTTCTCTATTCTGTTTCAGATGATAAAAATCAAAACATAATCAATCACCTGTTGAGGATGAATCCTGCACCTGTGAAACTGTATTTCAAACAAGGCAGCTTTCTAATTACAAGGGAGAAGGACCTGGTGTGAAAACGTGCACTCTTGCCACCATTCCTGTAGGGTTTCAGGCTCTCAGATGAAGAGAGCTGCTACAACCCTGACAAACTGCTAAAATCATCTTTTATTATTCTGGTCTGCACAAGAAATAGCTTTGTCTGGGGCTCAATGTGGACTTCAGTCACTATTTAAGCAGGCTTGGCTCTGAGGAATCTGAGAGCAGCCCTGCCGAAGGGAGAAGGCAGACCACTGTGAGTGTCACGATCGAGGTCTGCACCAGGCGATGGAGAGGCGGCTTGTGCAAGGAGGCACTGGGTGAGTGTGTCAAGGGACACAGAAAATAGGAATCATACACTCTGCTGAAGGGGGCTCACAGTGACATTGAGGAGCCAGCAGTCTACAAACACATGTGTGCAGAAACAACACAGTTCCTCAGGCATGTGTGGGAAACTCCAAAGACAGGAACAGGAAGTGATGCTCCCAGGGGAGTGAGGGGCAGTGCTCACTGTGTGCTAGTGTGCTCATGGCTGTATGGAGGACTGCCTGGAGGAGGCAGAGAGCACACAAACCAGTAACAAAAGTGAGATTTGGGTAATTCCAGGAACAAGATGGCATGGATTTTGAAGGGACAGGTGGAAGTCACCTGGGGTCAAGTGGCGAGCTGCAGAGGGTAATGAGTATGGTCCACACAAGGGCTCTGAATTTGAGACTGCACTGTGGACAGTATGAGGTGGCAGCTGGAGGTCAGTGAGGGTTTGAACATGGAGGGTCACATATGCCAGGTGCTGCTTTAGGCAGAGCGACTTGGCAGCAGAATGTCAGTTTGGAGAGGGGATAGTGGAAAGGAAGGTAACCTTCTGGGAAGAAAAGCTTTATAAAAAGTTAAGAAATATAATTACTATAGGCTGGGAATGAGGAAGTGGCAGACTCCGGGAAAAATCAGGTGTTTTAGCAACAAAGTAAGGAATTGCTTTTAGAGAACAGAGTGTGGAGCCAACTTCTGATCTCAGAAGAGGCCCCTTCAAAGGCAGTTCTGAGAGTACACCGTGGCCTAGGCTGAGACAAATG
Source organism: Phyllostomus hastatus (assembly GCF_019186645.2). Classification (NCBI taxonomy): domain Eukaryota; kingdom Metazoa; phylum Chordata; class Mammalia; order Chiroptera; family Phyllostomidae; genus Phyllostomus; species Phyllostomus hastatus. The sequence continues at coordinate 67,936,244 of NW_025334041.1, forward strand.
ACAGTGACGGCATGACCAGGCCCACTCCACCTTCTGCTGGACCCGGGACCGGCCCTGGCACTGCCAGGGTGGGACAAGCTCCCCTTTGTTCTCCTGGGTTCTCCTTGTCTTTTCTGCAGATTGGAGTGGACCTGGTCAGTCTGTGCTTGACTTCTGGCTGTACAGAAAAAGTGTAACTGCAGTTCTGGCCCTCAGCAGAGTCACATTTACAATTTGGAGACCTGATGAATGCATATCAGTTAGTGAGCATCCCCAAATGGCATGTAATTTAGGGCAATGTTATGTATTTTAAATCATAGAGGATACAGATTCAGAGACATTTAGAATCATGCCCAAGTAATTTAAAAAGCATGAAGAGCCTGAAAATGAGCAGAGTGGCCTTGCCTGAAGAACTCTTGCTGTCCCTCTTTTGAAGATAAGACTTTCAAACAGAGAAAGTGCTGGGCTTTGAGGAAGGGGAAGAATATCTGAATTGCTGTATGAGGAGTAAATGGTGTAAGGGAATGGCCAGTGCACCATTCACCATTCACTGAGTTACATCTAAAATTACAATGCAGCTGTGAGACTGGCAAGTTCAGCTCCTGGGGCTATGCACTGTTCAGAGCAAGAATAGCTAATACATTGTAGCACCATGTAGTGAACACTCACTACCTATACATTATCTCTTATAATCCTTGAAACAAGTGTGAGGCAAGCACTACTGTCCCATTTTACAGATAAGGGAACTGAGGATTTGAGGGCTTAAAGAAGTTGCCCAGGGTCACACAGCCAGGAGGTGAAGGAGTGATGCCTTCACCTACCTCTGAGTCACCCAGCCTCTGTGCCCACCTCCAGTGGGAATGAGATTGCTCGGGACTCCCCAGGGAGACTGGCTGCTGAACCTGCTCCCACTGCCCTCAACAGATGCCTTCTGCCATGGAGCAGACCCTGGGTGTAGCTGCAGAGAGAGCAGCAGAATAGGGAGGATCTCCAAGGTTCCACAGTGAATTCTCCCAGAGACGATGAAGGCCCTATTTTGTCACTTACTCTCTGAAACATGGATAATTTGACATTTCAGGGAAAATAGTTTCTTTTTCAAAAAATATTTTATTGATTATGCTATATTATACTTGTCCCAATTTTTTCTCCCCTTTATTTCCCTCCGCCCTGTCTACTGCCCCTCCCACCATCATTCTCCCACCTTAGTTCATGTCCATGGGTCACACATATAAGTTCTTTGGCTTCTCCATTTCCTATACTATTCTTACCCCCCTGTCTATTTTGTACCTACCAATTATGTTTCTTATGCCCTGTACCTCTTCCCCCATTCTCCCCTCTCCCTCTCCCTGCTGATAACCCTCCACGTGATCTCTATTTCTGTGATTCTGTTTCTGTTCTAGTTGTTTGCTTAGTTTTTTTTTTTTTTAGGTTTGGTTATTGATAGTTTTAAGTTTGTTGTCATTTTACTGTTCATATTTCTGATCATCTTTTTTTTCTTAGATAAGCCCCTTTAACAGTTCATAGAACAAGGGCTTGGTGATGATAAACTCCTTTAACTTGACCTTATCTGAGAAGCACTTTATCTGCCCTTCCATTCTAAATGATAGCTTTGCTGGATAGAGTCATCTTGGATGTAGGTCCTTGCCTTTCTTGACTTGGAATACTTCTTTCCAGCCCCTTCTTGTCTGTAAGATTTCTCTGGAAAAACCAGCTGATGGTCTTATGGGAACTCCTTTATAGGTAACTGTCTCCTTTTCTCTTGCTGCTTTTAAGGTTCTCTCCTTATCTTTCATCTTGGGTAATGTAATTATCATGTGCCTTGGGTGTGTGCTTCCTTGGATCCAACTTCTTTGGGACTCTCTGAGCTTCCTGGACTTCCTGGAAGTCTATTTCCTTTTCCAGATTGGGGAAGTTCTCCTTCATTATGTTTTCAAATAAGTTTTCAATTTCTTGCTCCTCTTCTTCTCTTCTGGCACCCCTATGATTCATATGTTAGAACATTTAAAGTTTTCCAGGAGGTTCCTAAGCCTCTCCTCATTTTTTAAAATTCTTGTTTCTTCATTCTGTTCTGGTTGAATGTTTATATCTTCCTTCTGGTCCAAACTATTGATTTGAGTCTGGTTTCCTTCCCTGCATTATTAGTTCCCTGTATATTTTCCTTTATTTCACTTAGCATAGCCTTCACTTCCTCTATTGTGTGACCATACTCAACCATGTCTGTGAGAATCCTGATTACCAGTGTTCTGAACTATGCATCTGATAGGTTGGTTATCTCTTCATTGTTTAGTTGAATTTTCTCTGGAGTTTTTATCTGTTCTTTCATTTGTGCCTTTTTTTGTTTGTCTTAGAGCACCTGTTACATTGTAAGGAGTGGAGTCTTAGGTATTTGTCAGGGCAGGGCAACCCACGTGGCTGGGTTGTGGCACTGTATGTGGGGGAGGGGCCCAAGAGAGAATAATACCACTTGCTTAGCTCTTGGTAGGCTTTCAGTCACTTCCTCTGCTACCCACAAGCAAATTGGGCCCTTCTGTTGCTGATTCCCGGGTGGGTGGGTTTGTGTATATTCTAGGATCCTGTGGGTCTCTTCAATGAACTCCCCTGTGAGGCTTGGAGCTTCTCCTGCTGCCTCAACCCCCACGGGTTTTTTTCAGTCAGAGGTTTTGAGCCTTTATTTCCTTGCACCGGAACCCTGGGTTGTGCGGTCTGTCTCATTCCCCAGTTGGTCCTCTGGGTTTATCTGCACGCTAATGTGGGACTACCTGCTCCTCCAGCTGCCACCTCACTCACCCCAGTCCTCTAAACACCGTCTTGCCACGAGTCCTGTCCACCCTGGCTGCCTGTCTCTGCCCCTCCTACTGGTCTGGATGAGTGTTTCTTCTTTAACTCCTTGGTTGTCAGACTTCCATACAATTCAATTTTCTGGAAGTTCTGGTTGTTTTTTGTTTTTAAATTTGTTGTTGTCCTTCTTTTGGTTGTGCAAAGAGGCAAAGTGTATCTACTTACACCTCCTTCTTGGCTGGATGTCCAGAACATTAGTACTATTTTCTAAGCAGAGCTAGTACCTAAAGAACTAGGTACTTTTAGACATAGACTATTGATAAGCAGGTGTGTGGTAGTAAGGGGGTGTCCTGAGCATAAGGTTACTTCTGGCCCAGAGCAAGGAGCCTATGATTTTCCAAATAAACACTCCAGCTTTTGAGTAAGTTATAGCTTGGGTGCTGTAATTCTTAAATTTACTTTATTGAGGGCCTCCAGCATGTGGGGTTCCATGCTCAATCCCTGCACAGGTCCTCTAAGTCACTTGCTTCTTTTACAGGAATGTTGTGAAAAAGTGCCACCAGAGTCTCCAGTTCTCTCTGCACAGAGGAAGCCTGACTCCAGGCTCGAAACCCTGGTTTCCTCTCTGCAGGTCTTAGACCAGCTGACAACAGACAGTGGCCAGTGTAGCCCATGGGCTTGTTGTTCAGAGGCAGTGAACCCCTAGGTCATGGGCATCTGCTGATTGACCATGCTGGGTCCTGGGAGTGAGTGGACCCTCCCAGCTGCTCCCCAAGGAGGGAAGATACTGCATTGGATGTGGCCTTTGCTTGGCCATGGTTGGGTTAGACATTCCCACAGCCTTGCCTTGTAAACTCTGTATCAGGTTTAGTACAAGGTTCCTCTTCCTAATTTTGTTAAATTACGACAGATAAGGATAGCTAGCTCAATACCTCCATCATCTAGCAGGCTTCCTACTCCGTTCCTTTCCTTTCCCTGGCCATGAGAATGCCCCGAGGAGCTGCTCTTTACCCAGAACCTCCCTGCAGTCCCGTCTTCAGGTACACAGAACAGGCAGCCACGTCCACCAGCTCCTCAGGCCGTGTAGAGGAGCTGCTCTGCAGTCTGAGTACCCTGGGCATGGCCTGAGAGGACAGGTGAGCTTCTGCAGCATTACCAAAGCAGGCCCAGGGTTACTTTAAAAAACAAAATCAGAACACCTGGGAAAATTAGTACCAGCACTGCCAGTTCAGAGGGGCAGCCTGCACATCCACATGGCCTGGCCCCTGCAGGTCGGACTGTAATACAGACAGGTTTCAGTGTGTTTGTTCCAGGTCTGAGAGCCAAAGGCAGCATGGCCTCTGTAGCACCAAAGCCAGAGTGATCATCGTGGTCACTTAGCACCCTCTGTCAGGCTTTCAAGGTGGGCATGCCCTCTGCTTGGGGCACACTTCCCCTTCCTCTTCTGTTATTCTCCTCCTCCTCTGCCTCCTCCTCAGCTGGCACCTCCTACAGGCCCGTGGTTATTCCCCACACCGTACCTACCCAACATCGAGTGAAGCTCCACAAATATTTGTTCGATGAATGAGGAATGTACCATTGATCCATGAAATGGACGAAGCAACAGTGTCTCAGCCAGGCAGTGACCAGGATGGAGGGTAAAGGAAACACTGTCCTAGGGGATTAGCAGCAGATGTAGAAAGCAATAGAAGTATTCCCCCAAATCTCAACAACACTGGCTGGGATGGGACTGGAGGCCTGTCTCTCTCCTACCCCCACCTTCATCTTCTCTTTTATGTGAATATCAGTGTGATCCATATGGATACCCACCTATCTACAGATCTATGTGCCTATCTATGTATCTATGATGTATTCATTTATCAAGAGTGTTTTGTGAAAGCATCTGAGTACACATGTGTACTACATATGTCACCACACACACACACACACACACACACACACACACAGAAAGGAGCTTAGAAAAGCCATCTCCATTTAAGCAGTTCCTCCACAAATGTTTCAGTATAAGGATGCCTTTTTGAAATCAGAATTTTGTGGACTTGCAGTTTTTAGGATTTACTGATAAGAAAATGACTAAACATTATATTAAAGTCAAGATCACCTTTAAATGAACACACCATATTTAATAATCAGGAAAAATGACATTTAAATAAGCATAGTCCCTCCTTAGGGATCACCTTGAATTTTGTGATGATAAAAAGAAGCTCTAAGAAAAATTCTCATTGGCTCACATGCATGAAATATTAAAATGAATTAAAGACTTTACCGGTGGCTAACTTCAGATGTCCAGCAATGATGGTGTTAAGAATCTGAAGCTGTTTTCAATTCTAATTGCTATAGGAAAACCAGCTGATGCATGACTGCCAGAGCTCACAATTCAGAAAGGGTCTGAGGAAAGGAAAAGATGATCACGAGACTGTTGGACTAAACTTACCACAGAACATTTTCTATGGGAAAGCTCTTTTTATTTTTGTTGGTTTCAACTGTCTACCTTCACAATTAAAAGAAAGAAAAGAGAGGGAAAGAAAAGCCACTTGGGGTTTGTGTGTGTGAGTGTATATGTGTTGAGGAGAGGCCCATCCTGGAGCACTTGGTACTTCCCAGTAAAACATATGCTATAGTTGTATTTATATGGCACATGAGAGCCTAAAATTCCTGTTGTGTTTTTAGTAGGACCTACAAAACACTTAAAGAAATTGAGATACAATTCACATAATATAAAATTCTCAAGTTTAACCATTTTAAAGTACACAGTTACTTACAATGCTGTGTAACCATCATCCATATCTAACTCTAGAACATGTCTGTCATCCTGAAAGAAACCTCGAACCTGTCGATTCTACTCTCCCCCAATCCCTTGGCAACCACTATCTACTTTCTTTTTTTTTATTATTATTTTTTTAATCATTGTTCATATACAGTTTTCTCCTTTTTACTCCCAATCCAGTCCCCCCTCCCACCCTCCCCACTTCCCTCCCATTACCACCCTCCCCTTAGTCTATGACCATGTGTCCTTTAAGTTTGTTCCTGTGAACCCTTCCCACTGTCCCCTTAAATTCCCTCTTCTCTCCCCTCCAGGCACCGTCAGCCTGTCCTCTATTTCAGTGTCTTTGGTTACATTTTGCTTGTTTCTTTGTTTTGTTATTTAGGTTCCTGTTAAAGGTGAGATCATATGGTATTTGTCTTTCACTGCCTGGCCTGTTTCGCTTAGCATAATGTTTTCTAGCTCCATCCATGCTGTTGCAAAGGGTAGGAGCTCCTTCTTTCTTTCTGCTGCATAGAATTTCATTGTGTAAGTGTACCATAGTTTTTTGATCCATTCATTTACTGATGGGCATCTTGGTTGCTTCCAGCATCTAGCTATTGTAAATTGTGCTGCTATGAACATTGGGATGCATAGGTTCTTTTGAATTGGTGTTTTAGTATTCTTAGGATAGAGTTCCAGCAGTGGAATTGCAGGGTCAAAAGGCAGATCCATTTTTAGTTTTCTGAGGAAGTTCCATATTGCTTTCCATAGTGGTTGTACCAGTCTGCAGTCCCACCAACAGTTCACTAGGGTCCCCTTTTCTCCACAACCTCTCCAACACTTGTTTGTTGCTTTGTTTATGATGGCCATTCTGTCTGGTGTGAAGTGGTATCTCATTGTGGTTTTAATTTGCATCTCTCTGATAGCTAGCGATATTGAACATCGTTTCATGCGTCTTTGGATTTTCTGTACGTCCTCCTTGGAGAAGTGTCTGTTCAAGTCCTTTGCTCACTTTTTAATTGGATTCCTTGTCTTCTTAGAGTGCAGTCGTGTAAGTTCTCTGTATATTTTGGAGATTAGACCCTTGTCTGAGGTTTTCCCATAAAGTTGGTTCTCTTTTAATTTTCATACTATTTTCTTTAGCTGTGCAGAAGCTTTTAATTTTGATGAGGTCCCATTTGTTTATTCTTTCCTTTATGTCCCTTGCTCTAGGGGACACGTCAGTAAAAAAGTCTCTTCGTGAAATATCTGAGATTTTCCTACCTACGTTCTCCTCTAGGACTTTAATGGTGTCATGTTTTATATTTAAGTCTTTTATCCACCTTGAATTTATTTTTGTATATGGTGTAAGTTGGTGCTCAAGTTTCATTTTTTTTTGCACGTGGCTGTCCAGTTCTCCCAACACCATTTGTTGAAGAGGCTATTTTTATTCCATTTTATGTTGCTGCCTCCTTTGTCAAATATTAATTGACCATAGAGACTTGGGCTTATTTCTGGGCTCTCTGTTCTGTTCCATTGGTCTATGTGCCTGTTTTTATGCCAGTACCAGGCTGTTTTGATTACAGTAGCCTTGTAATATAGTGTAATGTCGGGTATTGTGATCCCTCCTACTTTACTCTTCTTTCTCAAAATTGCAGCAGCTATTCGGGAGTCGTTTATAATTCCATATAAATTTTTTGAAGTGTTTGTTCTATGTCTGTGAAATATGCCATTGGTACTTTAATAGGAATTGCATTGAATGTGTAAATTGCTTTGGGTAGTATGGACAGTTTGATGATATTAATTCTTCCAATCCATGAGCACGGTATATGTTTCCATTTGTTTGTGTCTTCCTTGATTTCTTTCTTCAGTGTTGTGTAGTTTTCTGAATACAGGTCTTTTACCTCTTTGATTAGGTTTATTCCTAGATATTTTATTTTGCTTTTTGCTATTTCAAATGGGATTTTTTTTTCCTTGATCTCTGCTTCTGCTGTTTCATTGTTGGTGTACAGAAATGCCTTTGATTTCTGGATATTGACTTTGTATCCCTCTGTTTTGCCAAATTCATTTATTAGGTCAAGCAGTTTTTTGGTAGAGTCAATAGGATTTTCTATGTATACTATCATGTCATCTGCAAACAGTGACAGTTTTGTTTCCTCCTTTCTGATTTGGATGCCTTTTGTTTCTTTTTCTTGTCTGATTGCTGTGGCTAAAACTTCCAGTACTATATTGAATAGAAGTGGTGAAAGTGGACAGCCTTGTCTTGTTCCTGATCTTAATGGAAAAGGTTTTAATTTTTTGCCCATTGAGAATGATGTTGGCTGAAGGTCTCTCATATATGGCCTTTATTATGTTGAGGAATGCTCCCTCTATTCCCACTTTGCCGAGTGTTTTTATCATGAATGGGTGCTGTACCTTATCAAATGCTTTTTCTGCATCAATTGATATGATCATGTGGTTTTTGTCTTTGCTTTTGTTTATGTGATGTATTACATTTACTGACTTGCGAATATTGAACCATCCTTGCATCCCTGGAATGAATCCCACTTGGTCATGGTGTATAATCTTTTTAATGTATTGTTGGATGGGGTTTGCCAGTATTTTGTTGAGGATTTTAGTGTCAATGTTCATCAGTGATATTGGCCTGAAGTTTTCTTTCTTTGTTGTGTCTTTATTTGGTTTTGGAATTAGGATGATGTTGGCCTCATAAAAAGAGTTTGGGAGATTCCCATCTTTTTGGACTATCTACTTTCTGTCTTTATGGATTTGCCTATTCTGCACACTTCATATAAATGGGATCATATAATATATGGCCTTTTGTATCTGGCTTCTTTTGCTTAGCAAAATGCATTCAAAGTTCAACCTTGTTTTAGCATGTATAAGTATTTCATTCCTATTTATTGCCAAATAAGAATTAATTGTACTGCAGTTTGTTTATAAATATATCAGCTGTTAAACATTTGGGTTGTTTCAACTTTTTGGCTATTAAGGAGAGTGTTGTTAGGTACATTTGTGTACAAGTTTTTGTGTAGAAGTGTTTTTGTGTGGACAAGTTTTTGTGTGGACAGTACTCTTCAACATATACCTCAGAGTGGAACTGCTAGGTAATACGGTAACTTTATGTTTGACTTTTTGAGTAACTGTCAACTGTTTTCCACAGCTCCTGCACCATTTTACGCTCCCTAGCAATGTATGAGGGTTCCAATTTCTATACATCGTTGCAAATACTTTTTTTGTTTATTTTATCCATCCTACTGGTGTGAAGTATTATTTTATAGTTTTGATTTTTTTTCCTAATGGCTAATGAGTGACAAGCATCTTTTCTTGTGCTCCCTGACTATTTGTACAATATATATTGAATATTTGTATATTTGGAGATATGTCTATTCAAATCCTTTGGTCATTTTTTAGTTGAGTGTAAGAATTCTCTATATATTCTGGGATAATAGATCCTTATCAGATGTATGATTTGCAAATATTTTCTCCTATCCTGTGGGTTTTCTTTTTGCTTTTTTTTCTTAAAAAATTTTATTTACCAGCCCTGGCTGGTGTAGCTCAGTGGATTGAGCTCGGGCTGTGAACCAAAGTGTCGCAGGTTCCATTCCCAGTCAGGGTTCATGCCTGGGTTGTGGGCCATGACCCCCAGCAACCGCACATTCATGTTTCTCTCTCTCTCTTTCTCCCTCCCTTCCCTTTCTAAAAAATAAATAAATAAAATCTTTAAAAAATTTTTATTTACTTATTTTTAGAGAGAGGGGAAGGGAGGGAGAAAGAGAAGGAGAGAAACATCAATGTGTGGCTGCCTCTTGAGCATCCCACACTGGGGACCTGGCCTGCAACCCGGGCATGTGCCCTGACTGGAAATCGATTCAGCGACCCTGTGGTTTGCAGGCCGACACTCCATTCACTAAGCCACACCAGCCCAGGCCCTTTTCACTTTCTTGATAGTGTCCTTTTAAAGCACAGGAGTTTTAAATTTTAATCAGGTCTAACTTAGCTATTTTTCCTTTTGTTGCTTATACTTTTCATGTCATCTATAAGAAAAATTGACTAATACAAGGTTACAATGATTTATTCCTATGTTTTCTCCTAAGATTTTTATAGTTTTTGACTGTAAGATTTAGGTCTTTAATCCATCTTGAGTTAATTTTCATATATGATGTAAGAGCCTGACTTCATTGTTTTGCATGTGCATATCCAGTTGTTCCAGCACATTTGTTGAAAAGACTCTTCTTTCCCCTCTAAGTGGACTTGGCATCCTTGTCAAAGATCAACTGGCCATAAAATCATGACTAAAATTGATTCTCAATTCTAGTCCATTAATCTATATGCTATCCCTATGCCAGTACCACACTGTCTTGATTACTGTTGCTTTGTCAGAAGTTTTGAAATCAAGAAGGGTGAGTCCTTCAATTTTGCTCTTCGTTTCAAGACCTTTTTTGGGGCTTTGGAGATCTCTTGCATGTCCATATAAATTTTAAGATCAGCTTGTCCATTTCTGCAAAAAAGGCAGTTAGAAATCTGATAGAGATTGTACTGCATCTATAGATCAATTTAGGGAGTATTGCCAGAAGTTTATTAATATTAAGGGAACTTACATATGAGGCACATCTTGGGCACCAACAAGATGGCATGGATAGCCCTCACCCTGCTATTTACATATTTATTGGTTTATTTATGGCTTGTCTCCCTCCACTATTATGTATGCCATGAGAACAGAGAACTTTCTCTTGTTAGTTCACTGCTCTATCCCAGAGCAGGGGCCAGTAAACAATGGCCTCCAGACCAAAGTGGCCTGTCACCTATTCTTGTAAATAAAGTTTTTTGGGGGCATGACTACACTCACTCATTCACTATGGTTGTCTATGGCTGCTTTTGCGCTTACAAAGGCAAGACTGCAGAGTTGCAGCAGAGACTGTATGACCCACAAAGCCTAGAACATTTACCACCTGGCACTTTATAAAAAAAGTTTGCTGATTCCTGCTTTGAGGCCTAGAATTCCATCTGGGCATAAGATAGGGGCGCTAAACACACTTGTTCAACAAATGAATGGATGAAAGGGAAAAGAAACGAAGAGGTGGGGTCAAGAAATGTCATTTCAAAATGGTATTTGCATTTGCTACTGGATTAATCAAGTACAGCAAAATATAAATAAGGATTTGAACATAATAAAGTCCAAATATATATAAAATATTTTATAATTCTGTTTTCTATAAATTGGGCATCCAATGTATTTTCTTTCATGTGATGTGAGACAAATTCTGCAAGGAATACTGCTAGCCTCTGTGACATTTAAGCTCACACAGACTTTAGTATATGGAAGACTTCAGTCCAAATAAACAAATGCACACGTACCAAAAACTATTGCTTCAGAAGCCTGAAAAGAAGGATTTTTTTCTTATTCTTCTTTAAATTATTCTGGCCAAAGTTCTGATTTTCCATTTCCCCTTGGGCATGAAGACAGTCTTTTGGATTTATGGCCTTCACATTGTAACTATAAACAGAGTGCACTTGAAAGGCTTAATGTAGACATTACCCAAAGCTTTGTAACTCAAACATCTGTAAATGTTAGGGAACATTATAAAATAAAGACACAGGATTCCAGGTTTATGATGTTATTTTTTAAAAAGGCACTTATTCTGCCAGCATGGGGGATGGAAAGGAACAGAACCCCAAAAAGCAAAAGGTCAGCACTAAACTTTTGTAAGATGGTACAATGTCCCCACTAAATGCTAAAGGCACGTGCTGCCGGAGCAGCTGTGACCTTTGTTGTTGCTGCAGGAGAGGGGCCTACACTGGCCCTCAGGTGTCCCATGGCAATCCAACCAGAACTTCTGAAACTTTTTAATATTGACCTGCAACACTGGTTCTTAAGAGATCTGGCTTAAGAAGCATTTGCTCAATTCCGCCTGTGCTTCAGTCTCAATGCAACATCCAAGGCTCAGGTATCTCCTGATTTGATCATTCAAACTGGTAGTTCAGTTTGTGGACCAACACCCCCAGTTCAACACACAGATGCAGAAACACACACACACAGCACGCCTGGCAAATTCTGAGACAAGCCTTCTTGAGGGCAAAATGAGTGTTCCAAAGCCCAATAATAACATTCTAAATATTTTAAACTAATAACATTTCAATATACAGAAGCAAAAAAGACACAAATGATTGTTTTGGCCTGTGAGTGTATAGTGGATCTGTTTAAGTTTGAATATTTTCCAGACGAATGCTTTTCTTCAGCATCCAAAATGTCTGTTTTGCCTTGCTATTTTAGACAGGATCCTAGAGTTTTAGAGAGTTGAATGGGTACAAAGACAGTGTTAGTAATTTGATCCCAGGTAGCCTCCTGATCGCTTTTACAAAAGATAGATAAAATACATCCCTCACAGGTGGAAAACAAGCAATGAGCAGAGATTTAAATGAGAAAACTTGACTATTTACCCAACTTCAAAGTGGCAGTGAAGTTTTTGCTCTATCTTTAAGTTTGATGATTACCATGTACTGGCTCCACCTCCCCCTCCCCCCAATATTCCTTAATATCTTCCTCCTAACTCGAAGGATTGGAATGCCCTGCACCTTTGGAAATTCTGAAAAGCTGTCTCAGACCACCTCCGTCCTGGAGTTTGTGTGCTCTGAAGGGGCTCGCGTGCTGTTGCTGCCCACTGATTCTGGGTAGACAGTGCAAAAGGGGTGGAGGAATACATGTAGACTCAGCAGTTTTTGTGCCAACAGCCAAAGTTGCACTGAAATGTGAGGTAATTCATTCTATTTTAGGATGTATAACTTAGGCCTCTCTCATGGGGGTACTTGCTATCTACTGACAGAAGGCACCATGTGACAGCCAAGGATTAAACAACATAGGAGCATTCACTTCAACCACACATTGTCCTAAGGACTAAGGACTCAAGCTTGGTCATTGACAGAAAGGGGTGTTCTTTTCCCAACCGAATGAACTCTTTGTTCAAATTGTCTGTAGTAATTCATTTGGCCTTTCTACAATCCAGGCACATTGTGCAATATGGAAGCTGTCATTTGTAGACATTTCTAGAAAAGGAAAGAATGGTCAAGACGCTACTCTGAAGATATAAAACCAGACAATCTTATAAAATATTTTATTCTTGCTTTGATAGTGTAAGGCAGGGCCCTCATGGAAAGGCAAAGTGATTCAAAGGCAAAGTGATACAGTGCTTCTGTATTTGATTAGAGAAGTAAATCAGCATTCTCTTTTGAGCACCTACTGTGCGCTAAGCACAGTGACTGTACTTCATGAACTATATCCCACTAATTCTAAGTGCCCTGGTAAGCTGCATAAACTCTGATCAAAAGTGCATTTTAAGTGTACCCAGGCATTCCCTAATAGTACTCAAGGTAACCTTCACAGATGCCTTGCTGAGAAGCGTCGATTTACCTAATTAGCTGCTCTAGACTGAATGATTAGCTAGGGGTTTATTTAAGCACTAGGTCCCTCAGCGAGTCTGATCTAGTCCATAGAGTCTGGAGGCAGTACCTGCTGATCAGAAAGGCCCACAAAGCCCAGAGTTCTCAGGACTTTGTCAAATACTTCCCTGCCTGGAAATAAGACTTTGGTGAGCTGTCCGGCCTGCCATCTCCACACCCTTATGGGCGGTCCAAGGGCATTCTTTGGGTGTGTGTATGTCTCAGTGCAGTCATACTCTGTCAAACCTCTGCGGGCCCCAAATCTCATAGAATACAAGGGGTCCCACAAAAGGCCCATGGTGTACCCCACAGAGATGACAGAGACGGGGCCTGGGACTCATATCCCTAAAGGGGCAGGGAACAGACTTGGAACAAAGAATGGACCAAAGGTCACTGGGCTGGCAAACACAACTGCACAGACTAGGAAATTTATTAATACACATCACACATTAAGATGATATTAGAGCTGTATAAAGCTTTGTACAGTATTAAGATATTCTTCTTTCATATTTAAAATGTTCAGCTGTCAGTATGTGGGGAACAAGCTCCATGTGGCATTAAACACAAAAGTCATTTTCTTTTATTGAATAATGTGAACTCAATGCTTTTGGCCATTTTTAATTTCAGGATTCAACGTAAGAATATACCAAATGCAATTGTACTGCCTTAAAATTTACTCCATACCCTTTCTATTACTTTTAGAGGCTATTTCTGTCATGAGTACATACTAAGTTATTAGAGTTTAAAAAATCATAACGAGCTGGTAAGTGAAAATTGTGTTAATTTTCCTCTTTGCAAATCTCTTTTATATTCTTTCTTTTGCATGTTTCTTCATACCTTAACTGTAGTTCTGAAATTATCTATTGAGGGAATCTAACTGCCGTTTTTTACACTGTTGCACCTTGTTTGGTGTTTATGCACAGAAGTGAAGTTGGGACCTCAGAGATTTTAGTCACTTTATCCTCATTTACATCTCTGCTTGTGTCCCAGTGGCCAAGAGGGCACAAAGGTGACAAGAAGCAGAAGACCGAGTTAGAGTTACTGTATCAGGCTGAGGTTTGTCTGTTTCTAATCAAACTCTGGCTCAGCCACTCCAGGTTCTAAATCTGCGTGGACCTCTGTAACAGAAAGAGAATCAAATAGAGAACAGAAACTTAGAGTGATAGAGTGTATGAGGAATGAAGTTGTGTATCACGACCTTCGTGGCACGCTCACATTAAGTGGCCATTTCTAAATCTAAAATAGCACCAAAGTGGGTTCTACCTACCTGAAGTGCTATTCAAAAATTTTATCCAAACAATTACCTGTAAAGGTTACAACTACTAAAGATGAGGAGACTGGCCTAGAAAGAACAAAATGTTACTCCCTCTTTATTCTATAAGGACAATGAAAAGATGTTTTATTTCTCTTCAGGTTTCTAGAAGATACGTAAATTTGAAAAAATATTGTAGATGAAAGGTTTCGGTGATGTACCTTCTTTCACTGAATATGTGGAAGAGTTTAGAACTCTCCTAAACACTTCCAATTATTTCCATCACTCAAGAAATTCTGGGAGTGGGAGTCAGCATAAATTTTTAAAAGTTGTTTCTGGAGTTACTTAAGAACTCAAGTTCACCTATGCAACACATCCACACATTCCCTGCAGTCCACTTCATACATGTTTACTGAGTCGCTGCACTGCGCCTGCTCTGAAAATGTGCAAACACCCAGCAAGATGGCTGGTGTGGTATGCACACGGACAGCAGGTGAAGAGTTTGGGTTCCATAATGTGACTGCAGTGGTATGAATCTGTCATTCTGCTTTGTGCTCTCTGGAGAGTTATATAGCCTCTCAGTTCAGTTTCCTCATCTACAAATGGGGACAACTGATAATAATACTTGACTCACAAGGCCAGAGGTAGCTCAACTGAGATACACACACTAGCTCCTTGTATGTTCTTGAATATTAGTAGTAGCTATTGAAATTATTACTGAAGATTAAAGTAGTCACAAAGTGAAGGACAGAATGTTGGCTATTCAGATAAAAATAATGTTTTGCCTTCAAAATGACATATGTTTACAAAATAAAAGTCAGATTTCCCACATTCTGTTTCTTGGTCCCGTATGATAAAGACGTGAATGTAACATAGCAATGTGGTAAGTTATCAGGCAGGTAACTATCTTGGACTCTGCCCCGAAGTCAAGGGTGTGAGAGCCAGGAAATAGAACCGATACTAGAATTTGGGGTTTGATGCCATAAGCTGTAAAGCAAGACGGTAAAAATATAAATGATACTTTCAAATTAATCCTTTTATGCCAACTTGCTGTAAAATATTTAGAGGATTCGGGCTGGGTTTAGTGGCAGACACAGTGTGCCACGGAGCTTTGTCCTGTACCATACTTTTAGCTCCAATGGCTGGATTCCCACCACACCATCTGTTCCTGACACTTGGTCTCATTAGCACGACTATTTTTATTGATACACACAGCCATGCTCCTCATAGCATCTTAGCTAAGCATTATTTATTGCATCCATCTATCTATCTACCTACCTATATATATAGATATACAACAATATTAACACAGTTGAGCACCAGAATCAGACTTGAGGGCATCATTAAAATCAGCCAGTGTTCAGTGAGAGATTTAATGATGGATTTAATAGTATTAAATGTGAAAAAATGCCCTTGGCCTTTACATTCTCATTTAAAAACATATAAAAGAGCAGTAATTCAGGCAGTTATACTTCTCTGAAAGATTTTGCTGTAAATCACAGATGGTGATGGGAGGCCAGGGCTGTGTGCTGGCTCCCACCCACTCACTCTGACCGAAGCCAGAAATGCCTTGTGTGGTCATAATTAGCAAACTGCCTGCAAACTCAACTCTTTAAATCAGATGCCAGTGATTGCCAGACAGAGGCACGGAGGGTAGAGAACAAGCAAAAATGATGATCTAGATTCCTCCAGAGGCTGTCTTCTCTGCAGCCCGACGTTTCTACCTCATTCCCAGATACCACACCTGCAGTGTGCAGTGTGAAGTGAGGTATCTTGCTGTGAGGCAAGATACCCCTGGGCCAGCTGCCCCTCACTCCTCACCACAGACAGGTCATCTCTTCTGTTTCGTGACCAGCTAATTATCAGAGTGTGACTTGGAGAGCTCTGATCAGGGGTTACTTGTCTGAAAGTCTAAACATTTCTGATTACTGACTATTAGGCTTCAAATCTGGACAGATATAGTTTTGGCAGAACAGAAAAACAAACCCTGGATTTTACTCAGATGCCTGGCTTTGAGTTCGCTCAGTTATGCACTAGCTCTGTGATCAGGGCCTGGCCAGCCTCTGAGTCTGATCTCTCATCTGTAAGGTGCCTCCTGGAGTTGTTCTGATACTTCAAATTCTTATCAAGGACTTGGGCCACTGGTACTTCCTTTTCTAGAGACCCTAGGAATCATGAAGATGTGACCAGAATGACGATATGGTCTCCCTTTCTAGGCACCTCTGCCAGGCTTCTCTGGATACCAGTTAGAATCACATGCAGTGGAGGTGGCCATGCCTCTTCCTACTCCCAGCATCAGGCACTCTTTTGTTTTGGAAATGCTGCAGATCAGCACTGAGAATGCGTCATGCAGGAGACGCTGTCTAGGTTCTGCCCAAGGAGTCAGGCTGCCTCCACCAGGAAGTTACAGTGCTGAGTCCTTCCCACATTTCTTACAGTCTTGTCAGGAAAAATAAACATTAGTGGTAGAAGCACAAGCTCTGCAAATTAAAAATATAGCTACAAAATGATCTTCTTTGCATTTTAAAGCAAATTACAGAATCACTCAACTAATTTCAACAATGAGAGGAATGTAGATCCAGTCAAAATTACACATGCATGGACGCTGGTGATGACACCTAAAATTAGATCCTGGTGGCAGCTTCTGCAAAAATTGCGATTGCTCATCAGAAAATACATACACTCCTATGTGAAATGCTCTTGCTTGCAATAAATTCTTCCAGCAATATGACGACTCTAGCATTTACCAACATGCTTTAGAAAATACTGCAAGCTCATGTTTCTTGTCCAAAAATGTGTAAACAGCATAGATAAGGGAAGGGATGTGACAGCAACATTAGAGTCTTGAACTGTTTGAAAAGCCTCTATAGCAAATGAAGTGCTTGTAAGAACTGCCTGAAACACAACTAAGAACCAAGTAAATATGGTAACTATAATATCCAACAGTAGCACCCAAAACAAAACAACTAAAACACTAACAAAACTACCACTTGCCTTTCAACATCTAGATGCAATGGGCCTAATACTTTGGGATTTTTGAATAAAACGTACTAAATAGAGCCTTCTGTGAATGAATGAAATATCTACGATTTGCTTCTCCCTGGTAAAGGAACTCTAAGGAACATGCATGCATGTGAAGATAAAGTATTTCCTTTACTGGGCACTGTTTCCTTTTGCAATATTATTATCAATCTCCAATAAGAGGCCACCAAATTCTATAGTGTTTTTCAACTAGGGGTAAAGTCTGGAGACATTTCTGGCAATCACAACTGAGGGGGTACTACTGGCATCTAGTGGGGAGAAGCCAGGGGTGCAGCCAAACATCCTACAAAGCACAGGTCAGTCCTGTCAACCAAGAATTACCTGGCCCAAAATATCAACAGCGCCAAGGCTGAGAAACCCTGATCAACACATAACCCAGCAATTGTACTCCTGAGTATTTACCCAATATAAATGAAGACATATGTCCATGAAGGAGTAGCCACAAATGAATGGATAAGAATGATGAAGAGGCACATAGGGTAAGTTCCAGAAACTCTTGGAGCTGTGAGAGAGCGGGGTGTACCACTCTCGGTGTATGAATGAGTTCCTGTTCACCAACCTGGAACACTGTCCTTTTGGATTTTTATGAAGGCTTTATTACCTAGGCATGAATGAATAAATCATTGGCCACTAGAGATTAATTCAACCTTTAACCCCCTCTCTCTACCCTGGAACCTCTAAACCTGTAATTTCATGGTTAGTTCTCCTGACAGCTAGCCTCCATCCTTAAGTTATCCAGGGACTTCCAAAAATCACCTCATTAACCTAAACTCAGGTGTTGTTGAAAGACGTTTGTTATTAGTAACAAAAGAAACCTTTATCTTTCTATCAGTTAGGACACTGCAAGGGTTTTAGGAGCTTTATGCAAGAAACAAGGAGGAAGACCAAATATATATTTTTATTATAAATCACAGTATCACAGTGGTCATTCATAGACTTGCTCACATAGAAGGGTGAACAATTTAAATTTCTCAATGTGCATGTGCCCAGCTGAAATTCACCAGGATGAGGCTGTTTCTTCTTTTACCTCTCATACTATAAACAAGTATCATGTTTGTGATATACTGGATGCAACATTTTTGTATTTCTGTGCTGTTTGTTGGTGATATCACTGTTTAAAATGTGCCCCAAGTGCAGTACTGAAGTGCTGTCTTGTGTTTTTAAGTGCAAGAAAGCCATAATGTGCAGAGCAGAGAAAATGTTTAGTTTTCATTACAATAGATAAGTTTCATCCAGGCCTGAGTTAGTGCGTTGGCCATCAGTTCAATGTTAATGAACCAGAACTATACATATATTTTATTTTTTTAAATTTTATTTTAATCGTTGTTTAAGTACAGTTTTCTGTCCTTTACTCCCATCACAGCCTACCCTCCCATCCCTCTCCACCTCCCTCCCATTTCTACCCCCCTAGTTTTTGTCCATGTGTCTTTTATATTAAATAAGGTATCTTTAAACAGAAAGACACATAAAACAAAGTTCTTTATTACACTTGCATTTCTGTGTCAATGTCTGCTTCTCCAAGAACCACAGTTTAGCTCTCCATTTATTTGTTTTCTTTAATATTCTTTAATGATTTTATATAGCTTTCAGAGTATAACTGTTGCATGTAGTTTGCTAAATTTATCAGTAAGTACTTCACACTTTCGCTGCTGTTTCAATGGACTATTTTATTTCATTTTTGTATTGGTCATTACTTGGGTATAGGAATTGGCAAAGTGTATATCCTTGTCCTATTTATGAGGAAAGCATTTGTTCCTTTAACATTATATTGTTACTATGGGTTTTTTGAGGTTGCCCTTTATGAAGCTGAAGTTCTCTAATGTTCCTAGTTTGCTGAGTTAAATTATATTCAATTTTGTCCAATGCTTTTTCTGCATCTATTGAAATGATATGGTTTTCTCCTTTATTGGTTGATATGGAAAATTATAGATTGATTTTTGTATGTTAAACTTTTCCTGTATTCCTGGGATAACTTACTTGGTCACAGTATGACCTTTTTTACATATTTCTGGATCTCAGTTGCTATAATTTTATGAAGGATTTTTGAATCTATGTACATGAAAGATACTAGTCCATAGTTTTCTTTGTCTGGTTCCCTTAACAGGCTAATGCTCCCTTCAAATAAGTATTTGGGGGAATATTTCCTATTCTTTGTTTTCTGAAAAACTTTGTAAATGATTGATATTGTTTCTTCCTTAACTGATTGGTAAAATTTATGAGTGAAGTTTTCTTTGGGGAATTCAATTTGAACAAATTCAACTTCTTTAACACAGACAGGACTATGCAGATATTAATTTTTTTCTGGTGTCTGATTTGTTAGTTTTTATCTAAATTTTGAATCTATCAACATAAAGGGGTTCATAATAGCCCTTTATTACTCTTTTAATGTCTGTAAGATCTGTGGTAATGTCCCTTCTTTCATGCTGATAGTGATAATTTGTGTTTGCTCTTTTTTCTTAGCTCACTTAGGACTTCATTAATTTTATCAATATTTTCAAAGAATCAACTTTAGATTTCATAAAATTTTCTCTATGCTTTGTTCATTTTTTATTGGAATGTATTCTGCTTTTATGTGTATTAATTCCTTCTACTTCCTTAGTGTTTAATTTGCTACTTGTACTCTAAATTCTTAAGGTGGAAACTTACATAATTGGTTTTCAACCTTTCCTCTTTTCTAATGTAAACAATGAAAGCTGTAAAATCTCCTCTAATACTACTCAAGCTGCATCTCACAGATTTTTATGTTAATCTTCATTAGAATCAAAATACATTCCAGTTTATTTTGTGATTTTTTTCTTTGACCCATGAGTTATTTAGAAATGTGTTACTTAATATTTTAACATTGGGGAATTTTCCAGACAACTTTTGGTTTTTGATTTCTAAATTAATTTTGTTTCAGCCAGAGAACATACTCTAATTTAATGCTTCTAAATTTATTTAAATTTAGGACCCAAGATGGCAGAGGACCCACTAACCTCCTCCCAGCACCAGTCTAGAACTACAGCTAAATTGTAGAAAAATCATCCTGAATAACCTGAACATTAGCTGGAGAGATGCCTTACATACCAAGGACAGACAGAAGAAACTACTTCACCACAATAAGAGTGGAAGGGAGGGCACAGGAGGTGTGAGAGGGCTGGCTGGGCTCCCATGGGTGGCAACTAAAGTTTCAGAGGGATATTTCAGTGGCCAGGGGTGGGGTTCCCTAGAGAAGGGTGGAGTCTGAACCCCAAGCTTGGTTCCCCAGCCTACAGCTTTGGAGCTAGGAAAGGAACTCCAGATAACATCCAGCTGTAAAAAGTGACAGGGTTTCTGTCTGCCAGGGAGAGACAACAGGAGACTCAAAGAGCCTCTTAAAGGGCCAATTCACAAAATTTCATTTGCAGCCATTACCCTGGGCTCCAGCAGAGGGAGGGCAGAGTGGACTAGAGACACATGAGAGTGTAGGGCTGGTAGCTTTGGGGAGAGAACTGAAAGAACAGCCACCAGGATCCCTGTGCTGAGTCATTGCCCACAGTGCAGAAGCCATATTTCTCAGGCAGATTTCTCCCCTCCATGTGGCACTAGCTGGAGGGGAGCAATAGCCTCGCCCACAGAGATTACCCTGCCCTACCCTGTGGAGCTTACACCAGGTTTCTGAGTACAGCTTGAGGCTGTATAATTGATTAAGTTTAACAACTAAGGTAGATCTCCAGGAGCTCTGAGACTTTAGCTGACCATCCCCTGGGCCAGGTGCTGGTAAAACCCAGCCTTGATATGCAGCCTGGTTCTTTCTGCACACAAACAGGCCAGGCAGAGGGAGCCATACACTGTGGATTGCTGACAGCTCCAAAGAGGCTGCCCAGGGCCAGTCACAAGCAGCATCATTGATAAAGCCCAGCACCACTGTCTTTGCAGTTCTACCTAATACACAGAAACAAATATAAAGAAGCAGACCACAAATGAAAGAACAGGAGAATTCTCCAGAAGAACTAGATGAAATGGAGGCAAGCAATGTATCAGGTAGAGAGTTTAGAGTAATGATTATAAAGATACTCAACTGCATGATAAAAGAGATAGAAACCATAAAAAAAGACCAGTCAGAAATAAAGAATGCAATATCTGAAATTAATAATACACTGGAAGGAATAAAGAGTTGGTGAGATGAAGCAGAGGACTGAATCAGTAATTTGGAAGACAAGGTAGAAAATAAAATTCAAGCAGAGCAGCAAAAGGAAAAAAGAATTTAAAAATTGAGGAGAGCTAAATTTATTGAAATTTGTCTTATAGACCACAATGTGGTCTATTTTACCAAGTGCTTCATGTGCGTTGATAAAGAACCCTGGGTGCAGAACTGCTGGGTATGGTATTCTGTAGTTTAACTGATAAAACTATTCAGTGAGATAGAAGAAGACTTGACTTGGGGTGGTGAACACACAACACAATATAGAGATGATGGGTTATAGAACTGTACACCTGAAAGTTATGTAATTTTATTAACCAATATCACCCCAATAAATTCAATAAAAATAAAGTAAAAATAAAACTATTGGGTATAGCACTATTGGGCACAGTGTTAATTAGGTTAAATTGGTTTTTAATGTTTTAAGGTCTTCTATGATACTACTAATTTTCTGTCTACTGGTCTATCAAATAATAAGAATGTTGAATGCTGAAATTTCCAACTGAAATTGTGAACCTGCCGAGTTTTCCTGTCAATTTTACCAGGTTTTGCTTCATGTAATAGAAAGCTATTTTATTAAATTTATATATATATAAGGTTGTTATGTACTTTTGATGACTTGCTATATAATTTTTATCACTTTAAAACATACAACTATATCCCTGGCAATATAATATTTGTCCTGAATTCTACTTTGGCTGATATTAACATAGCCCCTCAATCTTTCTTTAGAGTAATACTTGCATATATTTTCCATCCTTTTACTTTGCCTATCTCTGTATTTAAAGCATGTAGACAACAATAGTTGAGTTTTGCTTTTATTACATTCACTCTAAGCATCTTGGTGTTTTAATCAGTGTTTAGACCATGTCACTTAATGTAATTATGTAATTCCATTAATTTAATGTTAAGTGTATATTGCCTTAGGTTTTTGGTTTAAGTCTGTCATCTTGATAGTTGTTTTTTATGTGTGTGCCCTATTCTTTGTTCCTTTTCTTTTTTCTTTTCCAGCCTTTTTCTTTATTAATTGAATCTTTCTTGTATTTTTCCAAATTATTGGCTAATTTGCTATATCTCTATTTAATTTTTAAGTAGCTGCTTTTCAGTTTAAAATATGTATTATCATGGCCTGCCATAAAGTAATATGTCACTCTGCTTCTGATGTAAAAGCTTTACAGCAGTAATCTCTCTTTCCTCCCTCCAGTCCATTGGACTGTTGTTGACATTTACTATACTTTCACTGTTACCAACATTTCAGTAAATTGTTATTTTGTTTTTGATTGCCAGTTATCTTTAAAATAAAATTAAATAAAATTAAGTTAGTAAAAATATTTTATAGTCACCAATATATTCACCATTTCTGGAGCTCTTCATTCTTTTACATAGCTTCAAGTTTCCATCTGGCATTTTTTTCTTAAGCCTGAAGAACTTTCTTTAATATGTTTTTAGTCCAATTTGCTAGGAATGAATTCTCCCACCCTTTATTTATTTGAAAAACCTTACTTTGCCTTCTTTTTTGAAAGATATTTTCATTCAATATTGATTTCTACATCAACAGCTTTTGTCTCTTCAACACTTTAAAGATGCCATTCCACTGTGGTGTTGTTTATAGTTTCTCACAATAAGTCACTGTCATATTTTTGTTTGTTCCCCTGTGTATATGGTTCTTTTTATTTTTCCCTGGCTGCTTAAACATTTTCTTTGCTACTCATTCACTCATTTTTAGCATTGGAAGTATCATCTGCTTTGATATGACATTCTTTGTATTTACCTAACTTGGAATGAAGGAATTTGGGCCATTATCTTATCAAAATATTTTTTCTGCTTCTTTTTTCTCTTCCCTCTTTGGGATGCCAAATGCACATTATGATAAACACCTAGATACTGTGACACAGATCACTAAGGTTCTGTTCCCAAACCCCCTCAGTATTTTCTTCTCCCTAGGCTTCATTTTAGCAAGTATCTGTGGTAATATTTTCAGTTACATTGATTTTTATTTTCTGAAGTGTCAATTTACTGTTGTGTCCAGTGAATTTTAAATTTCAGTGTACTTTCAGCTCAATTTCTCTTATTATGTCCATATTTTCCTTTAAGTCTTCAAGACCACTCATATTAGCTGCTGTAAAGCCTTGTTTGATAATTCCATAATTTCTTTCATTTCCAGAAATGTTTCTATTGACCATTTTTCCTTTTGTTATGGGTCCCCTTTTGCTGCTTGTTTGTATGTCAAATAATTTTGGAATGTATACTCAACATTATGAGTGTTACAGTGGTAATTGTTTTGTAAAACAGTATTTATTGAAGTATAATTGACATATACTAGTTTTGGGTGTACAATGTAATGTTTTGATATTAGTATATATTGCAAAATAATCACCACAAAAAGTCTAATTTGTGATGAGAACTTTTAAGATTTATTTTCTTAGCCACTTTCACATATGCAATGTATATAGATAGTATTATTAAATATAGTCACCATACTATTCATTATATCCCCATGACCTAATTCTTTTATAACCAAAATTATAACCAAAATTTGCACCTTTTTACATTATGCACTCCATTTTGCACACTCCCATATCTCTTCTGAGTTTTTATATTTATGTTTAGATTCCACATGTAAGTGAGGTCATATGGTACTTCTTGTCTTTCTCTGTCTCACTTATTTCATTTAGCATAATACCCTCAAGGTCCCTC
Source organism: Phyllostomus hastatus (assembly GCF_019186645.2). Taxonomy (NCBI): domain Eukaryota; kingdom Metazoa; phylum Chordata; class Mammalia; order Chiroptera; family Phyllostomidae; genus Phyllostomus; species Phyllostomus hastatus. The sequence continues at coordinate 67,960,313 of NW_025334041.1, forward strand.
CATGTTATCACAAAGGTCAAGATTTCATTCTTTTTTATGGCTGAATAATTGTTCACTATACGTATTTATACATATCACACACACACACACACGCGCGCGTGCGCGCGCGGTCTGTCCAGAAAGTATCCAGCCAAGCAATATGAAAAAGAGATTATTTATTGAAAAAGATACAAGAAACATTGTACATAGGACAATGACATCTCAGCCTCCTTCAAAGTAGGCACCTTGGGATCTCACACAGTTCTCCCTATCTCCATCAGCTGCCCCATTGTATTTTCCTGAATCTCATTAATGGTCTGAATCTCTTCTCTTTCAAAGGTGATTTTAGTTTTGTGAAAAGCCAGAAGTCACAGTGTTCCAAATCTAGGCTGTAGGGGGCCTAGGTCACCTGGGTGATTTGATGTTTCACCAAAAAACTCTGCAAAAGACGTGATGCAGAAGCAGGTGTGTTGTTGTGATGAAGCTGCCAACCACCAGGTGCCCAAAGCTGCAGCCATCTGAATCATCCAAATAGTTTCCAAATTATTGGCTGGCTTAATGCAAAGCTTCAAGCTTAATGCAAAATCTGATGCATTCATTGCTCTACTCACTCAGTCATTTTGAAATGCAATGGCCACACAGTACACATGCTCACTCACTGGCGTCTGCTGCCCCCACTGACTAGTACAGTGAAGTTGTTATTGTTCACACATGCACATTCCAGTCCATTGTCCTTGGCTGCCAGGTTACACTGATGTCACACAAACCATTCTCATTATTTTAACAATGGCTGCTGGACTTTATCTGACAGACCTTGTTTATATATTTATTTATATACCTCATTTTCTTTAACTGTTCAACCATCGATGGGCATTTAGATTGTTTCCATATCTTGGCTATTGTAAATAATGCTTCAATAAACATGGGGGAGTGTTTATCTTTTTGAATTAGTGTTTTCATTTTTTTTTTCATATAAATACCCAGAAGTGTAATTACTGGATCGCATGGTAGTTGTATTTTTAATTTTTTGAGAAACCTTCATACCGCTTTTCATGGTGACTACACCAATTTATGTTCCCACCAACAGTGTACAAATGTTCCCTTTTCTCCACATCCTCACCAATACTTGTTATTTCTCGTCTCCTTGACAACAACCATTCTAAAAGGTGTGCGTTGGTAATTGTTTCAACTCTTTTCTTTCCTCAGATTGATGAAATTTGTTACTTGTGGATCAAATTTAACCTTATAAGCCTTAATTTTAAAGTTTGTTAGGGTGAGTCCAAAGCAGCCTTTACTCTGGGGATATTTTAGACTTCTTACTAAGGCATGACTCTTGGTGTCTCTACTTAGTGCTCTGGTTTTTAAATTAGATTTCTCCATTATGGCTTGTGAGAATTCAAATGTACCTCTGCCCTACATGAGCTCTGGGAATTGTTCAGTTTATAGCTCCTTGGAAATTTTTATTTGCATGGCCCTGTGGAGTTTCACATTATGTATGCAAGAACTGGTATTCAGAGCAGACGACTCAAGGGGCTTCCTGTGCAGATTTCTAGAACTCTTTCTCTGAACGCCTCTATTTTTGTATTCTGCCTTGCAAATTCCAGCTTGTTAGGCCTCTCTAACCACTGTTGCCTTTCCCCTCATCTCAATGAGACTTCCAGGTTCTGCTTGAAGCTGCCTCTCTGTACTGCATGCAGTCTGGAAAGCACCTCGGAGCATAACTCTAATGTGACTGCAGGAGTCCCCTAATTTATTTTCCTTCTTATAGGATCACAATTCTGTATTAAATGTTTCCAATGTCTAAAAATAGTTATTTCACATATTTTGTGCAGTATTCTTTTTGTTTATGGCAGAAGGACAAATTGTAAGCCATCAATTCCTTCATCAGAGGAACCAAAGTAATTATTCAAAACTATAAACCTGATGATGTCACTCTCTAGCTTAAAATACTTCAAAACTGACCATATAATTTATTGTCTATGTTGGGATATTTTTGAAGTGCTAAATGCTAATCAGGAAGGGGACTATGATGGCAGGCATACAGCAAGATGATCACAGGAAAACTGGGACCTCTTTCACTGTCATATGTCTTGGCTTATCTTCTAGGCTCTCATGACATCACCTCCATTTCATTTTTTACCAACTTTTATTCTTTAAGCTTTATTATTTCTCTAGTGCTCTTTCCTTTGCTTGTGGTACCTCTCCTCTTGTCTATCTAGCAAATTCCTCTTTTTCTCTTTAGGTGGTTGTGAATTATCTTCCTCTACATCTCTATAGTTATTTGTATCTCTTTTGGCATATATCTCATGGCATTGTATTATTTTGTTTACCTAGGTTTTTGAGGAAGTGAGTACAAAATCAAGAAATATGTTTAAGAAAAATTAATCCAGAAGCAATATTTGTGAAAAATGGGATAAAGGATGAGTGACAGAGGAAATTTAGAAATTGTTCAATATCTATAGTTTCATTTAATAACACCTTTAAAGCTAAAGTATCCCAAAGTCCTCTGAAAACCAAATCATCTTACTTCTTCTTCTTGGACTCTCAACCACAGTTGAAACCTATTTAGAAATTCAGAATTTTAAAATGTAAAAACCTCAGTATGGAGATTTTTTAAATCTATATTTTATTCTCTATAGTTTATGATCTAAGCAATCTGCCAAATTTTGGTGAGTTTCAATGTTGGAAGAGTATCTGTAATTTTCTCAGTGAACTATATTTACTATCCTACTGTAGTGCCGGACAGCCTGGGCTGAGGTTCTGGGAGAACAAGTTGACTAGAGTCTACAGGACAGAGTGCCAAAGGGGAGACTGCTGTACAGAGAGGCAAAAGATCCTTCTTGACTACTCAGAAGAGTCCCAGGTAGCACAAGTTTGTGAAGAAATAACCAGGGGTTGAAGAAGGAATCCTCTGAAAGGGCAATAAAGTAAACACCAGGTGCCCACACAAGGGGCTCACACTAATTGTGTTCACTAGCTAGAGCAGAAAACCATAGAATTAATGCGGTATTAGTTACAGCACACAAAAGAATCTTGTCTCTGTAGTAGGCAATAATTAGCAATAGACTAAATGCTGCTCTGTTCTCACCTAAGAACTGGAAAAAAAAAAAAAAGAACCCAAATGGTCAAATTGTTTCTCATCAATTCAACTGCACCCCAGAACAAAGTTCAAGATTTATGGAAATACGAAAGGTAGACTTCTCCCTGTCCAACCAAAGATTACCAAACCTGCAAAGAAGCAAGCAAATGAAACCCATGGTGAGGACCATCACTATAAACCAACTCAGAACTGACAGAAATGTTAACATTATCATACAAGAATATTAAAGTTATCAGTTGTAATCCATATGTCCAAAAAGTTAAGTAGAGACATAGAAGGTATACAGAAAACCCAAATCAAACTTCTAAAACTGAAAATTATAATATATGAAATGAAAATATTCACTGAATGCAATTAATGTTAGAGTAGAGGTGGTATTAGAAAAGACTAGTGAATTTGGAGACACAGCAATAGAAACTACACAAAATGAAACACAGACAGAAAAAACAGTAAAAAACAAAATCAAAAGAGTATCAGTGAACTGTGGGTCATGTGTGTTCTAATGTACAAGGAATTGGAGTCCTCAAAGGAGAAAAGGAACAGGGAGGGAGACAATATGTTTAAAGAAATAATAAAGGAAAAAATTCAAATTTGATGAAAGTTATAAATCCATAGATTCAAGGAACTCAATAAACTCCAAACATAGGAAATGTAAAGAAAGCTACATGAAGACACAGTATAGTCAAATTGCTCAGTATCAGTGATAAACTGAAAGTATTAAAAGTAGCATAGTAAAGTGAAATGAGTATAAGAATTATGACAGATTTCTTGTTGCAAGTAAGAAGATAGTGGGGCAATATCTTAAAAATTTGGAAATAAAAAAGTAACAACCTAGTAACATATAACCAGAAAAAATACCTCTGAAAAACTAAAGTAAAACAAAGACATTTTTAGATATACAAAAGCTGATGTAATTTTTAACCAGCAGATCTGCACTATAAGAAATGTTAAAGGAAGTCCTTTCCACAGAAGAAAAATACTAACAGATGGAAATATGGATACCTATAAAGGAGTGTAAAACTGGAAATTATAACTAAAGAGGTAAGTATATAAATATAGATTTTATTTGTGTTTAAAAGATAATTGGTTGTTTAAACAAAAATAAGTATTTATGTGGCGTTAACATACACAAGCAAAATGTATGACAACAATAGCATAAAGGTGGCTGGGAGGGGAGAAATGAAAGTGTCCTATCGCAAAGTTCTCCTATTATATATGAAGTGGTATAGTATCACTGGAAAATAGACTGTGATAAGTTGAAGATGTCTACTATAAATCAGAAACCACTAAAATAATAGAATAAAGAGTTATAGTTAATAAGACACCAAGTAAGATGAAATGGGATAATAAAGCAACTCAATGAATAAAAAATAAGGAAAAAAGGGGGGGAGGAAAACAAACAGAATAAATAGAAAACACAAGGACAAAACTTAATCTTAATTATATCAGTAATCACATGAAATGTAAAAGTTCTCAAATCCCAATTAAAAGATAGAAATGGTGAGACTGCATAAAAAGTCATGATCTGCTTATAAAAAATGCACTTTAAATATAAAAAGCCAGGCCCTGGCTGAGTAGCACAGTTGGTTATGGTATCATCCCGATAGACAAAGGTTAGGAGTTCAATCCCTGGTCAGGGCACATACAAGAATCAATCAATGAATGCATAAATAAGTAGAACAACAAAAAGATGTTTCCCTCTCATTCTCACTTCCCCCACTTTCTCTCACTCCTTAAAATCAATAAGTAAAAATTTTAAAGATAAAAAACCAAATAGATTTAAACAAAATGAAAGAAAAAGGTATTACATGCTAACAATCAAAAGAAAGCTAGAGTGGCTATATTCATATCAAAGTATATCTCTCCATGGAGGGTTATATTCTAATGTTCAAGAAGCCAATCCATCAATAGGATATCACAATCTCAATGCTTGTGTGCCTAATAACAAAGTTTGAAAATGCACAAGGCAAAACCTGATATAAGGGGAAGGAGAAAGAGACAAACCCCATAATTATAGTCAGATTTTAATCATCCTCCCTTAGTTATTGACAGAATAAGTAGGAAGACCAGCCAGAATGCAGCCTTGAACAATACTATGACACAATGGTTTAATCGGGGGTGTCCAGCCTGAAGCCCACAGGCTACCTTCAGCCCAGGATGGCTATGAACATGGCCCAAAACGAAATTGTAAATTTATTTAAAACCTTTTTTTGCTCATCAGTTTTTGTTAGTGTTTGTGTATTTAATGTGTGGCCCAAGATAATTCTTCTTCTTTCAGAGTGGCCCAGAGATACCAAAAAGGTTGGACATCCCTTGCACGTAGAGTATTCAGTGACATCTATAAAAAAGTTACTAAAATTAATGTTAGTTCCTTATTCTTACCCTATATCCTTATATGCAGGATATAAGGTCAATAAACAAAAGTCAATTATGTACCTATATGCTAGCAACTAATACATAGAAATTAAAATTAAAAAACAAATTTCAAATACAATAGTATAAAATATGAAACAGGGATAAATCTGAGAAAAGTTGTTCAAATCCTGTACACTAAAACTGTAAAACACTGCAGGGAGAAATTAATGGAGATTTAAATATATGGAGATATATATTGTGTTCATGGTTTAGAAGAATCAATATTGCTAAAATTTCAATTTTCTCCATTTATCTGTAGGTTAAATACAATCCCAATAACAATCCCATAGAATTTTTTTTATAGAAATTCACAACCTGATTTTAAAATTCACATAGAAATACAAAGGTGTTAAAAAATGTAAATAACTTTGAAAAATAAGAATGAAACTGGAGAACATTACCTCACAGAAAATCTTATTATAGAGCTACAGTGATCAAGAGAATGTAATATTGGTGTAAAAAAGATTGACAGATAGGAACAAAATAGAGAACACAGAAAAAGACCACACATATATGGAAAACCAATTTTCAGTAGAAATGCAAAGACAATTCAATTGAGGAAGCATAGTATTTTTAACAATTGTTGCTGCAACAATTAGATATCTATGTGTAAACACTGAACTTCCATCCATACTGTAAAGTGGATCTGGAACCCAAATGTAAAACCTGAAACTATAAAACTTAAAAAAAAAAAGGAAAAAAATACTTGTGACCTTGGATTAGGGAATGTAGCTGTAACACCAAAAATATAACATATAAAGAAAAAAAAAGAGATAAATTGGACTTCATTGAAATTAATTAAAAAACAAAACTATCCATCTTTTAAATCCACTGTTAAAGAGAATGTAAAGACAAGCCCCATATGGACAGAGAACATTTGCAAAGCATGTTTCTGCGAAGTATTTAAAAGACATATAGTATATAAAAAGAATTTTCAAAAATAAATATTAAAAAACCAAACCCCCCAAAGGGCAAAAGTTTTGGACGCTGCACCAAAGAGCTATATGGATGGAAAGCAAGTACATGAAAAGATGCTGAACAAAATTAGTCATTAAAGTAACACAAAGTAAAAGCACAAGATACTATTTCCATTAAAATGTTTGGAATTAAAATGACCAAGTGTTAGCAAGAATGTAGAGGAATAGAAACTGTCACGTATTGCTAGTGAGAATGAAAAAATGGCATAAGCACTTTTGAGAACAGTTTGTAGATATTTTTTAAAAAGTTAAACATATTACTTCTATCATTTCTCCAAACATTCCACTCCTGGCTGTTTACTCCAGAGAAAAGAGAACATAATTCCACACAAAGACTCTCTGTATGTAACAAACGTGTGCAAATGCTTAGAATACATTTCTTTGTAATAACCAAAAAATGGAAACAACAAGTGTCCTTCAAAAATAAATGGTTAAACAAATTTTGGTATGTCCATACAATGGCACACTGCCCAGTGATGAAAAGGAATGTACTGATACAAGCAAAAACATGTATGAATCTCAAACCAACTATGCAGACTGGAAGAAACCAAACAAGAAAGAGTACATACTATATGATTCCACTAATATAAAACTCTTAAAAATTGCAGACTCAGCTATGTTGGGCATAGGGGGGAATGTAGAGAAGGGTAAGAGGGATGAATGACAAAGGGGTCTGTGGAAAGTTTGGGGAGTGAAGGATATGTTCATTATCTTGAATGTGAAGATGTTTGCAAGGTATATATACTTATGTGAAACTTATCAAGCTGATATTCTAATTATGTGCAGTTTATTCTATGTCAACTATACCTCAATGAAGAAATGCAAAACTATTTCCTATTTCCTTTCAATTCTATATAATTTAGATTTCATACATGTAATCGTTTGTATAAGCATCCAGCCGTGTCATTTCCATCAAAACTAGCTAAATAATTTTGAGGAATTTCTCAGAAATTTCAAAGTATGTTAACTTTGTGTAATTTTATAGGTTAACTTTCTTCTCTAACCTTCATTCCAGTGTGCTACAAGGTATTTTCTTCCATTGTCATTAACCTGGTCTTCACTGTCACAGGCCTTTTTGGTGACTGTGGATACGTAGTCATGAGAGTGAACCAATGACACCACTGACTGGGAAGGTGGACCCCTAAGGAAGGCAGCCACTATCTCAGCAGGAGACTCATGTACAAGAAGTAGCAAGTCCCTGTCACCTAGGCACGGAACCTATCCTTCTTTCCTTCAGGAAAACATTCTAGATGGAGGAGCCTCCTCTGTTAAAGAGGTTTCACCAACTGTGTCTTGACATTACAGGATCTCTTATTCTTATCCATATCCGAATTCCAGCTCTTCACTTCATGCCTTTGCCTCTGACCAGAAAAGTAGAAATCATGAACACAGATGCTGTAGCAAGACTACTTATATAGTATAAATCATATGAGGGATTTCTATATTTATTTCAAGTCATCAATTAGCCAAGTTCCTCTTTTTTGTAAGTCAATACTCTTGTGACTGTTCCTTCACTATCTCCCTCAAACTATTTCTTTTGTTAAATACATGCTTGCACAGGTTTTTACATGTGTATTATGTATCAATTACCATGATTACATAATTAGTGTAATAGAATTTAACTGCATAATTAGAATGTATAATTACATAATTAAAACGTGTAATTACTAAGTTTAAAAATTTATGTAAATTATTTTTTAAATGAATAATGCATCTATGAGGAGGCAACTATTAAAGTTCACGATTTAGGCCTTCTAAAAATTATTTGAACTGAAAACACAATTTGTAACCAGTAACCAATTATTGCACTTGATGTCTTGAATGCTTTCAAATATTTTAATGGATTTTTTAATTTTATTAAAATATTACAAACCTTCATAGGATACAGGAGAAGGAGACAAAAAGGCAGCACTCATGAAGCGTGCGTGAGGTCTGACTGCCCTGTTAACTTGCTCTGACAGAGATATTTAAAGTCTCCTGAACATAACTGACTGCAACTAATAAGTAGTGATGATCACCATGAAACTCATTGCCCAAAGTGGTGTTTCGGTGAATACAGAAAACAGTGTGTTTGACTCTCCCCCACAAAAGTCTATGCTTGTTCTCAAAGGTATAATGCTACTTTAAATGTTGATGATATATCTATTCCACAACAAAAAAATATGTGATTTCATTTAATTTCAACTTGAATAATAATTTTTTTAAAAGTTTTAAGTGCCTTTCATCAGTAGAATTATGATAAGTCAATACTGCTAGATTCTGGGGATGGAAGCAGGAATCAGATGTGTTCTCTGGCCTACGTCATTCAGACAGATAAGCCAATAAATAAGACACAGAGAGATTATGGGTAGTAATAGCTTTTGAAAACTTTAAAAAATCTAATGTCATAATTTGGTGCTTGAGGAAATAATCCTCATTCTCTGAACCAGCAATCAATTATTGATTTTTCTGATCCAAATCAGCACAACAGTTGTTGATTACTTCTGTGCAGGAAAATCCCTACTCTTCTTCAAGCTTATAACTTTGTATTGTACATACTTATTAGTGTAACACTTATCCCATTATCTCATGATTGTGTATCTGTCTGCTGCTTCTTTAGGGTGTTCCAGGAGGGCAACTACTCAGCACAGGAAACTGTGTTCCCACATTTCCCACATGTTGAATGCTCATAGGAGTCCCCCCCCCCCCCCCCCGCCACACACAGAATGAAGGGACATTTGCTTGCCCTTCTTATGGGAAGAGTGTGTATTTCTTGTCAACACATGTAACCAGCACATCTTTCAAAACCTAACAGTTTAATCTGAAAATATTCATAAAGATCATTCTCAAATGATTATATATTCATGGACATAAAAAAGAAAGCATGCACAAAATAAAAGAATATTTCTCACACAAATCGCAGAAAAAAATAATCAGAGGAGTAAGCCACAGGCTAAATCTTTATATCATGCATCACACTGGCTATCAGAAATAAGGTCTGCATCTGTTAGAACCAATCAGCCTGGTTTCAAGATCAGCCCAGTTTCAGCAGACTGCTCCAACTTATGAGTTCACCTGTAATAGGTTCACGTGCAATTCATTAATTAATTACTCCCATCAATATTCCTTGAGCTTCTGTCTACTATATGTGAAACTGTGCTGGGCATGGAAGATGCAACAAGAAGCAGGAAACAGCCCTATCTGCATGGAGTGTGAGTGCCAGGAACTGGTCAGGCACATAAGCAAACACAGCAGTGCATGTGTGCAGCCCAGGGATGGGAGTGTGTGCCAGGACCAAGGAGTATAGAGGAGGACAGGCACCCCCCCACAAACTCAGTGCACTGCACTGGGAAGCTAGCTCCCTATTTGTTTCTTCTAGGTGACCATTCCGGATCTGATGGGGCGGGGAGGGTAATCCAAGTTGAACTTCATACGACAGAGTAAATAACCTAGAACCACCCAATGTCCCAGACCTGGAGTAGCGTATCCACTAGTGTCATGAGTCCCATTCCTTCTATACACACCCTCATTCCACATAAAAATTCACAGGCATTGTTCTTAAGGTGTCTTTCTTGGGAAATGATTTGGTAGGCTAGACCCTAAAATGCTGTCTGGCAAATGGTAAGCATTCCAGGTTGAATGCTGAATCCTTACATGGTGTCACTTATCATCTGTGGCATAGTACAGTTGAATGCTTTTTTTTCTTTTTTCAATAATTTTTCATTTCTGAAGAAAGGGACATACTAACAAAATGTGGTAGTACTTGGAAGCCTCCTAATTATGGAGTTGATTATAACCTCAGGAGTTTATCAAAGCCATGTTTAAGGGCTCAAAGCTCAGGTGAAGCTTTTGGACCGGGAGGAGGGCATACATTTTAGCCCAACCCCGCAAACTCTGTTTTGTTTGTGGGTCATTACTGGCATCACTAGAGCAACTCCTTGCATCCCAGTGTAAGGCCTGGAATTAAAATTCACTCTTCCATGCTGCTCTGACATCTGGTGAAACCAGGAGGGCCTCCCATGGCCTCATCACAAGTCTCCCACCCACTCTGCCCAGTAAATGAGGTCTCCTAGTCAAACAACCTTCCTTATCAAGGGAACCAGGCATAGTTCCTACTTATTCCCAAATAGTGTATTCCCATGCCAACCAGCAGAATTACTCAAACAAGCCAATCTCACCACAGTGGGGACTAGGGGGCACCATACTCTCTTGTTACTACATAGCCTGCCTCTCATAGCCCCTGCTGGTGCACTCTGTTCCGCAGCCCTGTGTGGCCTTGCATCCTTTGCTTAAGACTGGGAATATATTTGACCAATAAACAGCTGTTGATTTCATCTGTCCAGTGTCAGGTGTTGCATGTTTGGCTATCCTCATTAGTTTAGGGCAGGACCTCCTTCACCAACAGGGGGAAGAGGAGGCAATAAGAGCAGGTGCTTGTTTGTGGGAGGATATAGGAACCTGGGAAGAGTGGGTTAAAGACAGGCCAGAAAGAACTCTTCTTCATGGGAATTTAGAAAGCACATTTCCTCACACTTCCTGCCTCCTCTAAAGACCATTCTGAATTTTCATAGGTGGCATGAGTTAAGCTGCTGATGCAGCAGCACCATGGTGGCAAAAAGAAAAAGTGAACAGAGTAAAAAACTAGAGTCACACTTTAGGAGAAAGAAAACAAAATATTCTGGGGTCTTAGGACCATGGTGATCGGAAACTTATTCTAGAAAACATGTGTAATTATATGTTTAATTCATTAGCAGATTCTGTGAGCATCTTATGCTAGTTCCTTGAATATCACTTCCCAGGGTACCGGAACTCTACCTGTGTCTGTATGAAAACAAAGAGCGATGAGCAAGAGAACTAATGATTAGTACTAATGTGTGTGCTCTCATGACAAACACCAATGTGTCTCTGTCTCCTCCTCCTCTCTCATGCCCAAGCTAATGGATGAACCTCAATCAATACACTCAGGAAAGACCACAGAATCAATAACAGGGCTAATTTCATAGAATTAAGAAGTGGCTTAAAAAAAAAAACGAGAAAGCAGACACATTTGCAATAACCACATTCTTATATGTTGCCTAGCAACAAGATATAAAAATGATGCACAATGTCAGTAACTTATTTTCACATACAAAACCTGCCCCCTGCCTTTGCAATGCTATAATATACTTTTCCCAACTAGAACTCCACAGAGACTATTAATGCTATCATTTTCCATAATATACTCTGTTAAACAATCATGTGTTTTTGTTAGTGCATTAAACACTGGATTTACTTAATGACTAGTAAGTGAAGCAGCAGCTACAGAAGAGGGAGGAGTTTTTTTGTTTCCATTTTAAGCTCACAGGTTCATTCCCTGGGCAGGAGAACTCAATTGATAAGAAGGTAATGAATCAGAACACTGGCATTCACATACAAAAGGTGAGAGAACAGGGAAAGAAGTGGTCTTGTGTGTGTGTTTTTAAGAGGAAAATAGGCAATGAAGTTAAAATGCACTATTTGTATTTCTTAAAGATTTTTAAAATATCTTTTGGAATATGAAAGAAGTTTCTGGAAGGCAGAAAGCCTTTGAGGTTCCGAGGTTCATCCTTGTATATGAGGTGAAGGTGCAACTTTAGTGGAGGGGCTGGTAGAGAAGAAGGGGAAGCTGTTGCGCTGCCAAGCTCTTAGTGGCCACATGGGCAGCTTGCCATACAGGGGAGTCTCCTTCCTAACGCAGCTGCTGCTCTGGCAGGGGGAAGGGAGTCCACCCTGCGCTTGGGCTTTAAACGTATTATCGCATGTCATCCTCCTGTGATATTAAGTCCATTTTACAGAAGCAGAAAATAGGCTCAATGAGATGAAGTGATTTGCCCAGCATCATTCATCTAATAAGTGAGAAAGCTGGAATTCAAAAGTGGATCTGTCTTCAACACCATCACCCATCCTGGCCTCAGTTGGCTATTTCTGATTTCCAGCTGTGAGGGATGTTCTGGTACCCAAGGATCTAAGGAGAAAACCTGTTCTCTCAAAAGAAGCAAACAAGCAAATCAGTACAAAACAAACTTTCCTGATAAGCCCACATCACACTACAGTACATTTATGCTTACTTTTAACTCACATGCTTCTGAGGTTTTTTCTTATTCACTGTTACTCAGGATTATTAACTCCTTAGTTTAGGGATGTGTATTATATTTTAAAAACTATTTTCTGCTGAATACAACATTTTATTCAGGAGACCTCCAGTAATGTAGATGGACAATCTGTGGGTCAAAGGTCTGTTCTACAAACACTTTGGAGGAATGGATCTGTCTTATTTGTAGAGCCATCTTTAACACATGCAGGAATATAGTAAGTGCTCAATAACTATGTAGAAGGTCAACTTTATGCACTCATGAATTTCAAGCTTTCCCTAATTGACTGACTGACCAGTGATTTTTACTCAGGATCCTCTGGGACTTGAGTCAATACTAGTATTTATGAAATAGCCTGAGATGGGCAAAAAGACAGGTCTGTTATCACTAGACGCTAATTTGATGTGGAATGTGTTGTTTTAATGGAAAGGGCAGGTCATTACAGGCGAAGACTGCTCGATGGCAGCTGAGCATCATCCTATTTGCTGTGCAACCCCAGACAAGTTCCTGTCTTACCCAGCTTCCCTAACCTTACCTGCTTCCTCATCTAGGAAATGATTACAACACTTACACTGTCAGGGAGTCAACAGGTATTTTTGGAATATCCACAGGGCACAAGCAATAAACTTACTGCTTATTTAAGCCAGGAAGTAAAGCTAAGTCAAAGCAGAGGATTAGTCCCAAAACCTGGGCAAACCAGACAGCAGTGAAAGCATGAGGCTCTCATATTCTCCAGGTGATTGTGGCCATGTAGAGCCTTGGCTTTGGGGTATTTTAAAATTAATATCTGAAAAATCTTGTCTACTTACTTTTTCTTGTTTACCTACTTTAAGAAATATTTTATTTATTTATTTTTAGAGAGAAGGGAAGGGAGGGAGAAAGAGGGAGAGAAATATCAATATGGGGGAGTGGGCAGTGGTGGCTGGGGATACTGAATGGGCAACCTCTTGGTTCCCAGGATGACGCTCAACTCACTGACCCACACCAGCCGGGGCTGTCTGCCTACTTCGGTCAACACATTTGTGTGTTGGTGTTCTAGTACTGCTATAACAAATCACCTCAGACTTAGTGGCTTAAAATAACACAAGCTTATGATCTTAGAGTTTGATGGCTTAGAATGGGCTATAATCCCGGTGTCGGTCGGTAGGGCTGTGCTCTGTTCTGGAAGCTCTAGTAGAGAATCTGTTCTTAGACGCTTCCTGCTTGTAAGGGCTGCCCACATTTTCATGGCTCCTTCCTCCATCTTCAAAGCCAGCAATGTTGGGCAAGTCTTTCTCACATTCCTCTTTCTCTGGTTCTCTCTCTCTCTGCCTCTCTTCCACTGATAAAAGCCCATTGTGATTATACTGGACCCACCCATATTATCCAGGATAGGTCATCTGATTAGTAACATTTACTCCACTTGCAACCTTTATTCCACTTGACACGTAACCTAACACATTCCCATCTTCTGGGGCTTAGGACATGAACATCTTTTCTGGGGAGTAGGGGGAATTTTATTCTACCTGTCACAATGAGTGTCTGCATGTGAGTAATTATTTGTCTACTGAGAGCAATGATGGGTTATGAATTACACAGGTACATCCTGGGGAACTGTGTAAGACTCCTTTACTGCCTTGAGAACTTTGTGTTCCAAGGAAGGTGATATATACATAAAATATTAACTGCAATTGAAAACACCCCTGACATTCAGACCATAAAATATAGTTTGCAAAGCACTCTGACATATATAGCTGACACTTGAAGAACACAGGTTTGAACTGCATGGGCCCCCTTATATGCATATTTCTTTAATAAACATTGTAAATGTATTTTCTCTTCCTTATGAATTTCTTAATATCATTTCTTTTCTCTTGCTTACTTTATTGTAAGATACAGTATGTAATTATATAATGTACAAAATGTGTGTTAATCAACTATGTACATTATCAGTAAGGCTTCCTGTCAACAGTAGGTGATTAGTGGTCAAGTTTTGTGGGAGCCAAAAGTTACACATGGACTTTTAAGTGAGTGGGAGTGTTGGTGCCCCTAATCCCCACATTGTTCATGGGTCAACTATATATTTATTGACTTTCAAGACTATTTTACAAGAAAGGCAAGGAAAGTATTATCTTTGATATGTAGATGAGTAAACTGATACAAAGAGGAATTAATTTTTAGAAATAGAGGCAAGGAGACAGAGAGGCAGTGAGAGGGAGAGGGGGAGAGGGAGACAGAGAAACACTGAGTTGTTGTTCAACTTCTTTGTGCATTCATTGATTGCTCCTTGTATGTGCCCTGAGCAGGGATTGAACCCGCAACCTTGGCATATGGGGATGACACTCTAACCAAATGAGTACCTGGCCAGGACCAGAGGAATTTTCTTAAGGCCACAAAAACAGCAGATTCAAACCCAGGTATGCAGAGTTGTCATCCAGCCCTCTCTCTACTACCCACAGAGCAAAACCCTTAACTATATGTGTCATATCAGCACATAATGCCCAAAGAAGCAGTAAGAGATCGGGTTTTCATACGGTGAAAGGAAAAACAGATGTGAGGTTAGTCAGAAACCTAATAAAGAACAGAAAGTAAGTGTCTCACAGAGCTGAGGGGAATCTTTCCCCAGTAATTCAGTGCCTTTCCCTGCGACACAATCACGGAGCAAAAGGACAGGAAGAACCGTGCATACAGGCAAAGTCACTGAAGGCAGACGAACGGCAAGCACCATGAGCACTTCACACCCACCGTTAAAGGGAACTGCCTACTCTATGGTTCAATTTTCTTCATATTAATAAATGAGTGCAGCCGTAGGACAGCTTTATTCTGTGAGCACATTGGCAACAGTGTACATGCACACAGGAAGCAGAGAGGTTGGAAGTATTGTTAAAATCCTGCACTTCTGTTTCCACTGTGAGTTATTTTATTCTCCAAAAAGGTACATCATTTTAATGGAGAATCCAAGATTAGAAATTTGTTCATTCTATTCGTTCTAGTCACGATCTCACCCATTTGTTCTGTCTTATCTTAAAAAAAAGTGGGGGGAAGGATGACTGTGTCCTGGCCTAAGAGGTGTGCTGATGGTCGGTGAGACACAGCCACTGCTGACGACTGGCTTCCACACCTAGGACCAGGCTGCAGCGACTGCGTGGGGTCGCTCTCTCCCACCATCTCCGTGCCGAGGCCGCCACAACGACCTCTAGAAGAAAGGAATTACTGTTTTCCTCCCAGAAACCTCTGAAGGTGAAACATAAAATGGCTAAAAAGTCACCACGCCGTCTGGTAACGCCACACAGGCACATGGGATACGCTGGCCAAGCAGTATCCTGACACAGCATCCTCTGCAGGGAAGACCTCCCAAGCCCCGGCGTCCCCAAACGCTCACTGTGCACCACCCTGCAACGTGACTCTGAAGCTTAAGTTGGTGAAAGCTATGATAAGGGATAGTTACTGGTATAATGTAGTAAAATACATAAATGTAAATGCATAAAGGAAAGTCAAGTGTGACTCCCTTTCTTAATTGCCTAACACAATTCCCACTAGATGCATAAATTACAGTTCCTATTAACAGCACTATGAATAATAATCAGTTTACTTTCTGACTTGTACCTAAATATACTTTCTATATGATTTCATCTTTTATTCAGCTGTTTAAAAGCAGAACATCTAATTACAGTTCTTATTAGTCTACATTAATTTTTTTGCCATGGAGCATGTGTGATGACTGATTTTCTGAAAACGGAATTCTTTAGCATATGGAACAAATCGTGTTATTATTAATGTAGTCCCAAATGACTCTGAATTTCAATTTCCTTAATTATTTAGTCATTGCTGATTATGTCTTTTTACAATTCATTATCTCATTTCTTACAACACGGGCATTTTATTCATTAAGTGTCAAAATGAAGGGTTTGACCTCGTAAAGAAAGATAATCAGGAAATACTGACATATTTTTAAAAGCCCGTGCTTCCCTTCTTGAACATCTTCATGCCATGTGATGACACGCTCTAAACAAGTTTTTCAAGGACACTGTTAGGTACCCGTGCTAAATGGTGATATATCGTGACAGCTGCTGCGGGCAGAGGCTGGAGAGGAGTGGAGGAGGGGAGACTGGGGAATTGCTTGCCTGAGACATCTCTAATGATGAGCCTGCACCAGTTCCAACTATCGTTCAATCACACTGTGATGTTCTCATTTTAAACAAAGATACTATTTGCGTAAATAGACTGTTGTACTAGTTTTATTCAAAAGCTAAAATGATCTTTTAAAAATAGCTCTTTAAGTAGTACTGGGAAACACAGGATGAGAAACATTTACTAAATTAAAAGAGAACTAGCTCTGAATAAACATGAATTTTGTCCTCCGGCTGATTGCACTGAAATTATAAAACCGGGTTAGGGCCTGGACCATTTAGAAGGGCCTGTGTATCACGACCTTCCTGCAGATGGTGGCTCACGATTTCAGTGAGGTCTGTGCACATTGTCTGAGACCAAGTTCATTGCAAAAATAAAAAAGGCAAAGGGAAAATGTAAAAGAATTAAGAAGGCTGAGAACATGAGGAAATTAAAAGGAGAACAGACACACTTATTTCTACCTGGTCAAAGCCTTGTCTCTGAGGTGCCAGCTGGGGCTAGGGAAGAGGTCCTCAGGCTTCTTCAACACCGGTGCCTTATTTACAACCTGGATGGCAGATACTACAGTAACACAGAACAAATTGGGGAACCTTTTATTAAGTGTAGCCTATTCTAGCTAAACATGCATCTCCTGATCATGCTAAGGTTGAATGCTCTTGAACAGAAATGCCAGTGGAACTTGTTCTGTCTTTGGTTTTTGATTTTAAATAAACAACAGATAGAATGGTCTACTCAATATTCATCTGAGCCCCAGAAAAACAATGTCTTTGCAGAAAAGTTGCTGTGAAATTTTGACATTTTTCCTCCCCCATTTGAAGTGTGTGAGGAGAATATAGTTCCTTCTTACCTCAAGCCTAAGTGAAAGGGCTTTTGTACACACACACAAATACACACACACCTCAGAGAACTTTTATTTGCTCTGGGAGCTTGGAGGAGGCCTCACTTAAACCTGAAAAAATCAAAAGGGGACTGGCTGACTGAATGGCCTGCAAAGGGAACAAAGATACCACTGGTTGGGGCAAAATGGAAAGAAAAGAGAGGCATCACCCTCATCAAAGGAGCTACAGCTGATGTTCACTGTGGGGCAAATACTTTTTGGAACCATTAAGGAATCCCATGAGAGAATGTGTTCTTCGTCTCCCAGAGATAGAGACACACCAACCGGAAAGAGAGCCAATGCCTCCTCACAAGGTCTAGACAAGCACAACTTCCGTGGCCCTTCACCAATCTGTCGGTGCCCCAGCTCTGTAGCCCTGGAGGAGACAGAACCCCCAGCTGGAAAAAAGAAACACGCAGGCCAGTGAAACAGAGAAGGAACAACCATGCCCCTTCTCTCCTCCTTCCTAGGATTCGGGCCTAAAGGAAGCCCTCACTGGGGGAAGAGAATCTTTAAATGAAGTTCAGAGTTTTGACAATACCCTGTGACTGGGCATTTTAATTATTGAAATAATAAGACTTTTTGTAACTAAGCATGTCTGGAAGACTTCTAATTTTATTTATTTATTTTTTAATTTTTGATTTTAGAGAGAGGGGGAGGGAGGGAGAAAGAGAGGGAGAGACACATTGCTGTGTGAGAAAAACATTGACTGGCTGCCTTCTGTATGTGCCCTGACCGGGGACTGAACCTGCAACCCAGGCATGTGCCCTGACCAGGAATCAAAACAGCAACTTTTTGGTTTGCAGGGTGATACACGACCAGCTGAGCCACAATGGCCGGGGCATGTGTCTGAAGGACTTTTAAAACATCTACTAGTGTCTGGAAAAGCCATTGGAACTACTGAGATTCCATTCAGGAGTAAGGGGAGAAGTAGCCATCAATAAGGGTTTCGAGAACAGTAAGAGCAAAACTACAGTTGCTTAATATCCTACTGAGTACTCCGCAGATGTAACAGTTGCATTTTTCATTTACTGACTTGAGAGACAAACAGACATTGATATTTGTTCCATTTATTTATGCATTCATTGGTTGATTCTTCTATGTGCCCTGATGGGGGATCAAACCCACAACCTTGGTGTATCAGGATGACATTCTAACCAACCGAACTAACTAGCCCGGGCTACAGTTGCATTTTTTATTGTGGTAAAGATACATAACCTAAAACTTACCATTGTAACCATTTTTAAGTGTACAGCTCAGTGGCATTAGGTATATTCACTTTGTTGTGCAACCATCACCACCATCCATAACATTTTTTCATCTTTCTAAACTGAAACTCCATATCCATGAAGTAATGTATAATGGTTGCATTTTAAGGAATAAATAACTCAGCATAAGGCCTGGTCCTGCCTTCCACATTTACTAGGCTGATCTGGCTCTTTTACTTTTATTTATTTCATGTCTGACACTCTTATTTTTGCATGTGTAGAACTGTGTCTCTGACTACATCATATTTCTTCCACCTCAAGAACTTTCTTTAACATTTCTTGTGAAGTAGACTAACAGGTAATGAATTCCCTTTATTTTTGTTTGTCTGAAAAACTCTATTTCTCTTTAACTTGTGAAGGATGTTTTTGCTGAAATAATTGAGTTGACAGTTTTTTCTCCTAACACTCTAAAGATGTCACTTATCTATTGCTTGCCTGGTTACTAATGAGAAGTCTGCTGTCATCCTTATCCCGATTCTTGTGTTGGTAGTATGTCTTTGTTTCTGGCTGACTTCAAGATTTTCTCTGTCTTTGGTTTCAGCAGTTAGGACGGTCTGTACCGTAGGGTACATACGTGTGTGTGTGCGTGTGCGTGTGCGTGTGTGTTTATCATGTTGGGCATTCCAGAGCTTGAGCTTCTGGAATACATGGTTTGGTATCTGTCAGTAATTTTGGCAAATTCTTGGCCATTATTTCTTCTGCCCTGTCCCCATACCGCCCCCACCCCGGAGATTCCAATTAATGCATGAGTGTTTGACCATTTAATACTGTCCTGCAAGTCTTGGATGCTCTGTTTTTCTTCCCTCACATTTTTATCTCTTTGTTTTCAGTTTGAGTAACTTCTATTGACTTATTTTCTTGCTCGTGGATTCTTTCCTCAGCTGTGTCTAGTCCATTGATGAGCCTGTTATAGGTACTCTTCACTACTCTGTTTTTCATTTCTCAAAGTTTTTCATGTGGCCCTCTATTAATAGTTTCTATCTCCCTAGAGAAATTACCTATATGGTTTTTCATGCTATCTGCCTTTCCCTTAAGGGTCATTAGCCATTAACATATTAATTATAGCCATTTAAGTTCACCATCTGATAGTTCTAATATCTGGGTCACATCTGATTCTGGTTCTGACAACTGCTCTGTCCCTTAGACTATGTTTTTTTTCCTTGCTTTTTTATATGTCTTGAAAGTTTTTGTTAAAAGCCAGGCATGTTGTATGGAATAGTAGATTCCAAGGTAATTACGTTCTGTGCTTGGAAATGAGAATATCCTTCTGTTAGGTCTTTTAAGTGGAGGTTTGTGTTAATTTAAGTGAGAAGTTGGGCTGGAAGTAAAATCTGCTCTCTGCTTGGCTGAGTTTCCCCACTTGGCATTGAGTTTTCTCTTTGCATAGCTTCCCCAGTTGTGTCACACTGTCATTTTTACTCAATGCTTCTCAGAGTGCTGCTTGGAGAGCTAGGAAGGGGGTCACTGGTGTTCTGATTAAGCTGTGGCTTTAGCTGGGCACTGTGAGCATGAATCCTGGTAGTGCAGCCTTCCTCCAGACGTCATGGAATGTGAGGTAGCTCACGTTCCTGCCCCTTCCCTTGGGGGCAGAGCTTTTTGTTTTCTCTTGTTCTCCTCCTCCAGGGAGAGTGGGTGCCCGCCAGTGACCTCAAGATCCATTTGGGTTGCCCTTTCCCATGAAGATTAAGGCTTCTTTTCCCTTAGAAATGACAGGAGAAATGGGTCTGAGCTGATTTTTGGTGGTGGGTGCCATTCTGTTCCCGTAGCTAGGGATCCCCAGTGCAGCTGGCTGCAGTTCTGTGCCCTTCTCCCTGCAGATGCGGACTTCAATGCTCAATCAGAAGGACAGATAGAGGAGAGGGTCCAGTGGGGGTTCAGCAGAGGCTGCTATTCCTCTTCCCAGCCAACACCACAGGAGAGGCTTCTCAGCATATTCCCCTGGCTTCCCTATGAGTACCTGGTAGAGGAAAAGCCTGAAAGACAGTGCAGACTGTCCTGTTTGTGGCGCCCTCCTGTGAGCCCAACGTTCACCTTTAGCAATTCATTGCAAGATTCTAGCTGACTTCCTGGTTTATATGGGTTTGAGTGGTGTCCCACATAAGCAAATGCTCAGGTCTTTTTTCTTTCTGAAGATGCCTGTCTCCATATTTCAGGTTAATTGGTTGCCCTGTGATTTCAGTTCTTTCATAGGTTTAGTAAGAGTAGTTACTTTGCTGTTTCTCCAGCTTTTTTCCTGTTGGAGGAGTGGAAACAACACTCCTTCAAGCTCTCTACCTCCTGCAGCTCTAAGCTGAAATATTGTTTTAATAGCACTCACCAAGTTGTGTGCCATCCTCACTCTCCTTTGAGCTGCACAACCAGCCTGGGTGAAGCACATGAGAGGTGCTCCAGGCAGAGAAGAAAATAATTTAGAAAACTTACTGTTTACTATGCTGAATAAGCATGCCTAATTCTTCATTTTTAAGTAATCATAGGTATCATCAGGAACTCCTAATTCATTCAAGAGTGGATTCCTATCAGAGGCAGAAACAAAGTTTCTAATTTTAGATGCCTTTGAGTTCCCATGAAGACATGAATTTCCCATATGTAAAATTACAGCTCTTACTCATTTATGGGCCCTAGAAATCAGTCTTTTTATTAAAAAATAGTAATAACTCAAGGCACTGAATACAATGTAACAAGTAATATGTCCCATACATGAAAGTATGTCTTTAAATATGTAATGAGTCAGTTTTCTCATGAAGTTGAATTTTGAACAAATCATTCACTTACTGAGATTTGTTGCTGAGTGCTATAAAATCATTGAGAAATAAAGGTCTTCTGATTCTAATTGAAATAAATCCTTATATCAATGAAAAATACAATATTAAAAAAAAGACAATCCTTCATGCATGGAAAAGGAATGCCATCCCATTTCCCTTCACATGTCTTCTTTTGAGAGTCCGTGTGAAGGCTGAGGATTTTGTGCACTGCATCTCTGAAGACTTCCACTATTTTAATTCATTGTCCTTTCAGGTCCAAGGAGACGTCTGAGTATTACGTTGCTTTCCTCAGTTGCATAAGTCTTTATGTAGAAAGGATTTATATTGAAGAAGGAGGGTTCTATGTCATTTGCCAACAAGCAAGAGGGCTGTTCCAGGCACTCTACCAAGGTTATTTCAATGTGAAAATACTGTTGTAAGTTAGAAGTTATGTATGATTTTTAATCCTTTGTGAGCTCTCAAAAGGAGTCTTTAGAAACACAGTAGACTATGACATATATTATAGAATTACTTTGCCTGGTAATCTGATTCATAATTAGGCATACTTAGTATAACCATATACTTATAAAAGCAACTTATAAGCATAAGCTGACATAAATGAACATAGTTTTATAATCAACTAAGAAGGCAAAGAAATGTAAATAAGCACTATAACTGTACTTAAAGTGATAAAAAGCTATCAGCCACCTACCAAACAAATGTTCCACCAGGGGGTGTAGTCTGCATTTATTCCCTTTGCAGCTACTTAGTGTGTGTACCTGAATATAGATATAAAAATAACTATTCGTGTAAAGTGATTTGTAGGGTCCCATTGGCTTTCATTTTTATTCCCAGGAAGCTTTGTCTTTACATTTTATTATTACTGATTGTCAAACAAACTCAAAGTGATTTGTTACACTTTTGTTTTTCTATAAATGTTAAGTTTTTACTGTAAGCAAATATCTAGAATCTTTAGGGGAATTTGCTATGAATCCTAGGTTAATCTTTTCCTATACATAGCCAGGGATCCTTCAGCAAAGCAAAGGAATTGTTTCTTAGCAATGAAGATAATCTTACAAATATCCTACAACTAGAATTTGTAGATCGAGATTTCTAAGATTTCAAATTCCTTATCTCTAAGGAATTTGAAAACACCTGATTATTCTAACAACAAGAATACACAGAGCTAACAGTCACCAATTCCAAAATAAAATGCTTATATCAATGACACACTTACAAAATTGGTTTACCTCCCAAAAGAACACCATGTGATGAATAGAAACATTTGTTAAGACACGTTGACTTACTAAGATGTTCATATTCACAAATTTATCCAGCAAGAGATGTTACGACCACGTCAAATAATGAACGAGGACATTAGCTTTGTTTCCCTTTGCAAAATGCACATTATATTGAAGTCTCTATTGGTTCAGCATCACCCAACCACTGGGTGGCAGAGCTGTTGTCAAACACAGGAGTGAAAAATCACAGCATTACAGTGAGAGGTGCTTCAACTTCTCCCCATCCCCCCGTACCCTCTCGTGGTGTCTCTTGACTTTCCACCTGTACCTGCCCCTCTCCTGGGCAAAAGGACAGTGTTGACTGTTGCCCTCCATAGGGCTAACATGGGCAGGAGGCGTCCACCAGGTGTCAGTAACCCAGGGCTCCCTGGAAGGCCGCATAACAGGCTGATGAGGAAGAGCCCAGTGTTTCAGGATGTGGTACCCAGTAACGAGGTTACACAAGAGTGCACACTCGAGATCAATTCGAGTCAGACTGGAGGCATCAGTTTTCAGTCTAACTCCTTGCAAACCCCTGGCAGCTTCTCTTCACAGAAGCAACGAGCCCACTCATGGTATGCCACCTAGTTTCCTCCAGGCTGTGAGAAAGGTGGTACAAACACAAGAGTCTTGATGTATCTCCACAAGAAGAATTTGCTCAATATTCCATTTTGAAATGTTTAGATTTTTAAAAAATCATACTGTGTTGTGTTTATAAACTTGGGCTCTGGAGTCTGTGAGACTTGAGTTTAAGCCCTAACCAGGACTATTAACAGTTGTATGTTAGCCTCTCTACATCTCAAGTTCCATTTCTTTAAGATGAAAATGACATTGTATAGGGTTATTGTGAGGATTAAAAGAGATACTAGATGTTAAGAGCACAGTAAGCCATCAACACATGTTAAGCAATGCTGTCATTGTTTCTGTTGCTTTAAATCATGGAGTTTGCTCTAGTCGAAAGAGGCTATTTGGATCCTTTGACCTCAGAGAAAGGGAGGTTATCACGCACTATTGATTTGATCGGCTCTTGATTATTTTTAGTGACACAAGGTCCAGCACATATTCTGCGAGGGAATCAAAGTGTTCCCAGTGCTGCCAAGACAGTGGGGTAGAGGGCAGGGTAGGGCGAAGGAACACATTTTAAAAATTGCTCAAGCCAAAATTATCACTGATCTGATTTCCTAAACATTTGTTCTAATTCACCAAACATTTTGCTCACTGCCTTTTCATTTTCCCTTCATTTGCAAGTGCTTTGCTTTTGATGTGGTGCACACTTTAAAAATACATTATTAAGCAGACAAGCATGTCCCCCCTGGAGCTGGCACTCTTAACAAATCTCCTTTTGTGTTCTTTTGTGCTGAAGTGATTAATCATTTCAACTACCCAAGGGTTGCCGATGGCTTGTCTAGATGACTCCAGTTACCACGACCCTTCCTCCCCCACCATCCACGCTGTTTTAAACATGTTAGGAATCTGCTCTTGGGTTTTTATTCATATCACAGTGGGACCATTTCATACAATAATAACTAGCGAGCCTTCCAAAGAACTCAGGGTTCATTTCTTGCCTTCTTCCAGAGTCTGGGGTTGGGGTATGTGTGGAGGGGGTAGAGAGATTTCAGAAAAAAAAAACAAAACACAAGGAAACGGAAAGTTAAAAAGTCAGAATGATACCTGCTTATGTGGGAGACCAGGGAGGGGTTTTTATTTCACTGTCTAGAGAGAACCTGTTGCTTTGTTTATTTATTTTTCAGTGCATTGCCATCTTCACTGCATGGTGGCCGCCTTTTTCTTTCTTCTCTTTCCTTTTCCCCTCTGGTTATCTGCAATGGAGTTTCTGAACGGCTTTCATATGTGAAGCTATCTTTCACTCAGCAGGGTCTTAATCTGTAATTTGGTTTCCAGCAAGGCAGTCTGGGTAGGTTTCAGGGCACTGGTCATTTCTGAGAAACCGTTATAACATTTTTAGCTAATTTTAAAGGTTCTGTTTTAGAGAGCCCATTCTTCCCTGCCATCCCCACTACAGACATACACTGTTAAACTGAACGCAAAGGCATTTTTTGAAAACAACAAAGATACTGTTAGATCATAAGTTACTGCCAGAGGAGGGAAAGCTAAACTAGCTCATAAAGTAAATAGGTAGATACAACCATTTTGACAGTGTTCCATCAATTAATATAAAATCCTGGGGTGGTTTCCTAAAAAAGTATGTACTTTATATATAGAAATATGTTTATATTTGAGACTATTAGAAGATATTTACCAGTAGCTGAAGAATAGATTTTTTAAATTAATGTATAATAAATTGTCAATAAGCAAGCTGATCTCAAGATTTTAAAATCAGGTTTCAGAAGCCAAATCAATGCTTCTAGAAAAATACTTTAAAGTTAGGAATAGAATATAAAATCCTTAATAAGTTACAGACCTTTAATTTAGAATTATAATAACATATAAGGCACTTAAGAAAAATTTGGAATGTTAGTGAACTACCCAGATATTACAACTTCTGTAACTTTCTAACAAATGCAGAAAGAGATTTTTTTTAAGTGGATGGACAGGCGAAGAGGAAAGGAAACAATAATAAATAAAACAAATCACCTGGTTTTAGCATATGACAATGATTTTCAAACTAGTATCTGGAGACACAGGAAGAGATGCACCTTTCCTGATTTCCATTCAGAAAGTAAAGGTGATTAGCACAGCAGCACTTGGTAGAGGCACGGTCTCCAGAGAGGGGAGGTGCTGGGCGGTAGGACTGACGGGCACCCCTGCAAATGCAGGAGGTCCCAGTAGGCCCAGGAATGGAGCTATGCAAGAACAGGGAGACACCTCATGTTCAAGAGAGAGTTAACTTGGGACATCAAAGAATGGCGACACCGGGTCACCTATTCTGACATTATAAACTGTGTGAATAGCTTTAAAGATCAGAACAAAACAATATGCAGGTAAACATGTGAGCATATCCTGAAAGTTATGGAAAATGTTTGTTCCAACCCCTGCATTTTCAAAATGCTTTACATTTCACTGCGTCCAACAACCATAAAAACAAAAGAATTACACAGCTATAAAATCAAATTTATCAGAATAAATAAAACAACATATAAATGAAATAGCAAAAAAAATTAGGTTTCTAAGTTTTTTAGGGTTATAATACTCCAGTATAAGAACTAAAGGTAATTATGTCTCATTTCAGATATATGATTAATATCTAGATGGTCTAATTTTTCAACGCCTGTATCTTCTCAATCCTCAAATTATCATTTTATATCTTAGAAATTATTTTACACTTTCCTATGTATACACAATAGTAATTTGCAGCAAACTGGTATAATTTCACAACCCTCAATTTGATAAAAATAACAAAGACCTGGGTGTGATTTTTATAAAAATAATACAATTTTAAAATGAATGTCTTGAGTTGATCACTTTGGATGTGTTCTAACTGTTCCAAGAACTGCTTTACACAGAACACATTAGCAGTGAAAATAGCTTTGACTCCCAGCCCTTGATTCTACAACAGCAACATGGTAATTAGCCAAATTATCACTGTGAATTTATTATCTTGATTCTTCAACTTGTACATTACACTTATTATCTATCAAAATGAAAAACTCAGGCTCATGAAAGGTAATCAGAGTACAAGTGGCAGACACAAGAGCTCGAGCTTTCCTGAGGCCGCTGGACCCCCTTTCACTCCCAGTCCTCAGGTGTGAGGAGGCGGAACAGGCTCTTCACATCCGGGCTACTGCTAAGGAGTTCTCCTACGCCCAGGTAACAGCACAGCCCTGGCAGGCATCGGAGAGCTGGTGTTTTAAATAAAGAACACCTCAACCTTTTTCATTGCAGGACTAGAAGGATGGCAGGGTGGGGAGCAGGAACAGACACTGAGTAAAAAGTCAGTCATTCATTATTTTTCATCTACTTATTCATTATTTATTAATATTAAACATCTACTATGTGCCAGTCATTTTGCTAGCCCCTGGAGATAGGCAGTAACAGCCTAATGAGGACAAGAAAGACCAGCGTGACTCAGTAAGAATAAGAATAAAGGGTACCTGGGAAATACAGAATAGGAGCATCATTTATTAAGTTACACTTTGGGAATCAGGAAGGTTTCCTGGAGAAACTGACATCCAAAGTGAGGCCTGGAAGATAAGCAGGAGACAGTTGGCTGAATTTGGGGCCAGGCATAGACAGAGCGTGTTCTAAGGACTGGGAAGAGCATGAGTTAAGCCCAGAGGTGAGGAGGGAGGAGTGGCACCATGCTTCCAGAAATGTAGTATGGAGTGTGAGATAAGCAGAGGCAGGAGATGGGCTGCATGGCCTGCCGGGCAGGGGCATGTGTGTCTCTGCAGACACATCCCAGAATGTGACTCTACCCTGAGCCTAGAGAAGTCATTCAAATGTTTTAAGTAAACATGCTCTGGAAAGCTGATTCTACCTTCATGGTGGAGAGCAGGCTGGAGCCAGACAGTAGGCTGTAATAAGCCAGAGAGGAAGTCTCAGAATAATCTAGGTCAATGAAGTCTACCTAGGAAAGGGAAGGAGTCACAAGGAATGTAGCATGGAAGACTTCTATTTTTAAAGGTGGAAATAAGGTGTACACGTTCATTTTGAGGACAAGAGTCATAGAGAGTGAGGTTAGAAGAAACCTGGAGAGAGGGGGTGCTTGTAGCTCCTGCAGGGGTGCAAGGGTGGATGGGACTCCGAGAAAAAGGCACAGGGATTTGCACCAAATAGGGGGAGGGATGCATCCTGAAATAGGAAAGAGGGAAGAAAGGGTGGGGGGAGGGGATTCAGGTCCATCAGCAAACTGGAATGTGGGAGCTCCAGGAAGGCCGTGTCTATGTCTGTGTGTCCACTGCTCTCCCCCAGGGCCTAGAATAGTTTGACTAAGCCAGGCATTCCCACCATATGAAACTGGTGCTTGGGGACAAAAAGGTCTCATTCTCTCTGCATATATACAGACACACATACCATACAGAAACAGATGTACAGTATGTCTGTGGTAATGGAATGTCATTGGGAGTGATTAGGAAAAGAGTGTCTAAAATGGTTCCTCAGGGACTGATCATGAACACGGTTGAAAAAGACCGACAAGGGTGAAATGCCTGTAGCCAGTGATGAGGCCTGGTGAGCACCACAACAACAGTGAGCTCCAGAGAGAGTAAGTCACACCCTGAGGGAGATGGAATAGTCCAGCTACCATGATCCTGCCCTGGAAGTGGGATTAAGCATAAATGACTGGTCATAACAGGCTGGCTGCCTGAAGCGGCCCATAGCCCAGTCCCCAGTGCTGACTGGTAGAGAGAAGGTTTGACTGCTCCATCCCAGAAGTCCTGGAAGGACGCAGGGCTGGTGAGGACTCTGGGACTGAACAAAGGACCAAACATGATGGTGCCATGCTGACAGAAAGAGACCAGAGGTACTGTCCACAGAGGGACCTGGCTTGGAGGAAGGCAATGACTCATGCATGGCAGTGCCAGCCACAGGCTGAAACTGGGGAGAGACGCGGTGATCTTAGGGAATCTGATGGGACAGTAACGGCATTAATAGGTCTTGGTGACTTGTATTCTAGGACCTGTTTGTGAGGATCAGCTGCCTGATAGAATTTCCATGTCAGAGAGACAGTCAAAAAATACAGGGCAGAGGTGAAGAAGGTCACAGGACCTCTATGCTGAAAGTGTTCTAACACAAAGGCTTTATACACACACACACACACACACACACACACACACACTCCAAAATACTTCTGCAAACAAGTAGAATTATATCTGCCTTTGTATTTTTAATACTAATATCACTTCAGCAACTAGTTTAATATTTTATGCTTCTTAATTAATACTCTAAAGTATTCTTTATTAAAAGACTTAATATATAATAATGTGTAAATCATTTTCAGTTCTGATATTCTTTAAGTTGGTTCTATTAAACACATTTAGCAAAGGACATAAGCAAGTTGGCTGGATAGTAATGCATATTAGCATCTCACTGTAGGAGAAAAGCACTTAAAAGAAACCTAAATTAAATGTCTGAAACACTGAAGGAAAACACTGAAAAGGATACAAATAAATGAAGCATATACCACGCTCATGGTTTAGAAGAATTAATATTGTTAAAATGTCCCTACTACACAAAGCAATACACTGATTCAATGCAATCCCTATCAAAACACCAATGGCATTTTTCAAGAAGGTAAAACAAATAATCCTGTAATTTACATAAAACCACAAAGGACTCCAAAATAACCAAAGCAATCTTGAGAAAGAAGAACAAAGTTAAAAGTATCATGTTACCTGATATCAAACTATACTACAAGGCTGTAGTAATAAAAACAGCATGATACTAGCACAAAAAAAGACACATCAATCAATTCAAAAGAATAGAAAGCCCAGAAATAAATCCATGTGTATCTGGTCAATTAATCTATGACAAAGAAAGCAAGAATATACAATGTGTAAAGACAATCTATTCCATAAATGGTGTTGGGAAAATTAGACAGATAAATGCAAAAATTAAATTAGACCACCTTCTTATACCATATGCAAGAATAAACTCAAAATGGATTGAAAACTTAAATATAGGACCCAAAACCATAAACTTCCTAGAAGAAACCATAAGCAGTAAACTCTGACATTACTCTTAGTAATATTTTTTTCTGATATATCTTCTCAGGCAGGGAAACAAAAGAAAAAGTAAATGGGATTACATGAAACCAAAAACTTCCTGTACAGCAAAGAAAACCATCAACAAAATGAAAAGACAATCTACTGAATATGAGAAGATATTTGCCAATGATACATCCAATTAGGGATTAATATCCAAAATATATAAAGAACTTATACAACTCACCATAAAAAATAACAATCTGATTAAAAATGGGCAGAGGACCTGAACAGACACTTCTCCAAAGAAGATATATAGATGGCCAATAGACATATTAAAAAAAGTTCAACATCATCAGGGAAAGGCAAATTAAAACCACAGTAAGATATCATGTCATGCCTGCCAGAATGGCTGTCATCAATAAATTAATAAGTAACAGAGAACATGGAAACAAGGGAACCTTGTGCACTGGTGGTGGGAACGTAAAATTGGTGCAGTCACTCTAGAGTGACTGTATGGAGGTCCTAGAAAAGAATTAAGAATACAACTACCATATGACTTAGCAATCCTACTTCTGGTCATTTATGCAAAGAAATCCAAAAGAGTAATTTAAAAAGATAAACGCACCTCTATGTTTATTGCAGCATTCACACTATTTACAATAGTCAAGATATGGAAGGAAACTAAGTGTCCACTGATAGATGACTGGATAAAGAAGATGTAGTATGTATATACAATAGATTATTACTTAGTTGTAAACGAGAATGATATCTTACCATTTGTGACAGCATGGGTGGACCTACAGGGTGTTATGCTAAGTGAAGTAAGTCAGACAGAGAAAGACAAATGCCTTATGATTTCACTTAAATGTAGAGTCTAAGATACAAAACAAACAAGAGAGAAACAAACTTATAGATACAGAGAACAAATTGATGGTCACCAGATAGGAAAGAAGTTAAGGAGATGAGTGAAAAAAGTAAAAGGGAATAAGATATATAACTTGCCAGTTATAAAGATAGTCACAGGGTTTTAAAGTATAGCACAGGGAATATAGCCCATAATATTGTAATAACCATGTATGATGTCATGTGGGTACTACTTACTGGGGTGATCACTCCACAAGGTATATAAATGTCTAATCAGTATGTTGTACACCTGAAACTAATATAATCTTGTATGGCAACTATAATTGAAAATAAATATTTTTAAAAAGTAAAAAGAGTATGTCCTTGAGGAGAATTTATACATTTGAAAGTATTTTGGATATTATAATTTTACATGTATTAATGTTTTCAAATCTATATAGTAAAATAAAAACAGTACTGCAAATGGTAAACCTCATTCATTAATAAAGATGAGAATCTGCACTTTTTATTCTACATGATCTAAGTTTAAGCACTTATTTTTCTGAAAATAAAGACTTGCCGAAATATAAACAAGCAAAATAAGGATGCCATAAAACCTGAACGAAATATACACTGTGTTGTCCAATGGACCACATGCCCTCCATTCCAGCACAGCGACTGTCTCTCCACTTCTGTGCCACCACCTGCATTTCTGTGTTGTTGGGGCTAGACTCCACAAACCACCTTTCCTAAGGACTGGAGCTGAAAGGAGTGTGTGTCTACATTTTCTCCCCACACTCCGTTTCTAATTCACCCATCCCACAAGCCTCTGCTGGGTCCCTGCTGTGTGTCCAGCAGGTGTTCTTAGACACTGAGTAAATCTATCTTTTTTAGTTATATTCAATATTATTACTTCTTTTTTTGTTGTTGATGTACCTTGCAAGGCTAGAGCAACAGGAAATCAAGTGTTTTTAATGCCTTGGTCTTCAAATGTAGTGCTGAAGTTCTCCAAGTATCTTCACAAGAACCTGTGAAGCCGTGTCTCTGACATTACCAGACACCTGGCCCGTCAAGCACTCTGTCTGGCAACATGCTCCCTTCGCACCCTCCTAGTGTTTGCAGCCCGGGTGCAGGAGGGGTGCTCAGCACCTCTGGCTTCAATCACAGCCAGTGGCATCTAGTTTTGGTTAACACTCTATTCGTGTGCTTCTTCCTTTTTTTCCAGCGACATATAGACAAACACCCATGAAAAGATATTGATTGAGGCATTAGAACTCACCCTTTAGGCCAGAAAATATATTCCCACAGACCTTCAGCTACTTGGGCTGCTAATATTCCCTTGATCTCTATCCCCATGTAAATATCTTTGTGATTTTTCATGGTACAGATTAGAACGAGACAGGGAAATATACAAAGGTAAAGCTCTTCATTCACAATGGAAGTTTCAGTACCTCCAGGATTCCTTTGGCCATCCTTCCAAAATGCCTGGGCTCAGAACAGATCCTGAATTAGAGTGGTCTCCTGCTCCAGCTCTGTTAGAAACGGAACACCTCCAGCATCATTACAAAGCCGAATGGCCCAGAAACACAGGAGCAGGCTGTGGGACACCCCCACAGGCACTAGGGCGCCCTAAGCAGGCAGAAGTAGAGCCATTTAAGTAGGGCTTTTGATTTCAACCAAAAGGACAAACATAATAAAATCTAGTAAAAATGCAGAAAGAAAAATCAAAACAAAACACTACCAAGCGAAGCTAATTTATCTTGGATAAGGCTTGCAGGTTTTGCTCAGTGAATTTCTCTATCCTATGTCCTGTTCCACTCCCTTTTGCTTTGATTTTATTTTACTACAACCAGCAATGGGAGGTACTAATGGGGCTACTCTATAATTATACCCGGATTGATTTTGCCATTTGTGCGCTTCTTTTTGTCACTAGTAACATCTTTACTGTTTTAACAAATGAAATAAGTTATAAAGAAAAAGCCTGTCTGGTCTGAAGCAGGGGAGGTCTGACCTAGGTCCAGCTCTGAAAGTGGCCCAAACAGGTCACTTAAAACAAGTCATCTCTTCATTCTCCAGTTCTCTAGGGTGGCTAACATTTTCATTTGGGTTAAGGAGCATGTGGACGTTGAAGCACAAGGTTCCTCTTTGGCTCATGATGCAGGATCTGAACACACTGGGCGGGGGAGGGCATAATGACCTGCATTACTGTTCTCAACTCTCCTCACTCACGCATCTCCCAAGGTCACATTGGAGTCTTGTCCAGGAGGTTCCCTGGCTTCTAGAAAACTTGGGAAAAGGAGTTCCATTTATTTGTTGGAAGTCTGTTCAACTACTATGTCAGAAAATTGGTTTGGGTCTCCAGAATTTAAACAACTACCAGTTACCTGCTTCATATAAACAGAAATGCAAAACTATGTCAGAAAATTGGTTTGGGTCTCCAGAATTTAAACAACTACCAGTTACCTGCTTCATATAAACAGAAATGCAAATCTATGCAGATAGTCACTATAAATATTTCACAGGATTCCAGCATTAATGACTAAAGATGAAAGCCAAGGAGGTAATCTGCTCAGATGTTGCATTGAAATTGTCTCTAAATTCATCCCTTAAATCCAAACCAGAATCTCCCACACTGGTCTCTTATTACAAAGGCTCACTCGTCATGAGAGTTCTGCCCCTCAACAACTGCCATCTAAACCTGTCTTGCATAAAATCTGTGCATCCTAGGATCCAGCCCTGCATGACCCCATTAAGTTGTAAATGGATTTTATTTGCTGAACAAATGTTAACGCCATTCTATGTTAATGGATAATGCTACGAAAAAGCACCTGAGTACTACAGGACTGGAGTCCTTAGGGGTGAAATATTGTATAAGTTGGAAAGCTGTCTGTTATAAACATATGTCAGCCATGAGGGTTTCCAGCCCTTATCACACATCTTCATAAAACTCAGTTATAATTTCTCCCTCAGTTAAGTGAATTTTGTAATAATACACAAATTTATTAAGTTCCAGGATTAAAATTTCCTGAGTAAGAATAAAAAATAATTACACTTTAGAACATAATGTAATATTTAAATGACTTAAAAACAGTCACCTCAGCAAAAACAAGAGAAGGGAGAAAAAAAGAAGTTTAAAAATAAGGTTGGTAACATTGGCCATAAAACCTTTGTGAGTTCAAGTGCATAAACACAGTAGCTAGCACTTCTGAACTTCATAAACATGTTAAGAATGGAAAACCTCCCATTCACAGCAAAATGCCTGA
Organism: Phyllostomus hastatus; assembly: GCF_019186645.2. Lineage (NCBI taxonomy): Eukaryota > Metazoa > Chordata > Mammalia > Chiroptera > Phyllostomidae > Phyllostomus > Phyllostomus hastatus. The sequence continues at coordinate 67,993,860 of NW_025334041.1, forward strand.
GTGGTTTCATCAATAAACCAGGGAGTGCAGGAGGTTGGGGGTAAGGGGGAATATTGCTTCTTAATTTAATAAAACACCATAGTTGTTAAGAAACAGAGAGAATGCTGGTGCCAGATGGTGCTTGTTAAAATCCCAGCTCTATCATTTACTAACTCTGTGACCTTGGGTAAGCTGTGTTTAACTTCTTGCCTCAGTTTTTTCATCTGTGAAATGGGGATGTTAACAGTACCTCCGTCTGGGCTGCTGTGATAGTTCAGTGAGTTAACACCTACAAGGAACTTACGTCTTACACTCCATAAATGTTAGCTCTTCATCATTTGGTAGTTGGTACTATATGTAGGATTTACTGAAAATGAAAAAGGATCTGAATGGAAACCATGGCCTTCCTCACCAGAAGTCTCTGAATCCACTGACACCATTTTCTCAAGTCTGGATTCTGTCCAATCTCTCCACAGAACCAGCATCCAAGTAAGCCACCAATGACCTTTACGTCATATGTCCTATCCATTGGGTGGTTTTCCATCCTTGTCTCTCTTGTCCGCTCGGAAATTCTGAGCACTGTTGAGCTTGAAACTCTCTTTCCATGGATTCTATGACTTTTCACTGTCACAATTTTCCCTCAGTGTCTCTGGCCACTCCCTCTCACCTTCATTTGCCACTAAATCTTCCTTTCCCTGACCTTTGAATGTTGGAATTTAGATGCTGATTGCTTCTTGGTCTCTAGTCTCTCTCCAGGCAAATTCACTCATTTCTATGGTTTTATTACCAACATGCTAATTAATCCAAAATGTTGGTCTATAGCTCAGACCTCTGTTCTGAGCTCTAAACTCATGTGTGTTATTTACATTCTCCATGATATTGGAATGTCTCAAAAGGTACTTCAAACTCAACGTGTCTAAAAATAATTTGTGATTTCTTCTCTACCCTCAAAACCAGCAGCTCCGTCAGTGTTCCCATGTCTGTGAGTATCCCACAAAGCATCTCCCATCTGGACATTGGCAATAGCCTCCCATTCCTTTTCTTCTTCTTTCCTCCCTTCAATCCATTCTCTGTAGCAGCCACAGTAGTGCATTTAAATTGCCAATCTGATGACACCCTCTCTGCTCACATCCTTCACTGGCTCCCTGTGCTTCTGGGATTCTGAACATGGCCGAGAAGGTATCACATATTCAGCTTCTCCCACCTAGCTTTATCCACCTGCTCTCTAGCCACTCTGGCCCTTTTTAGCCTTTCTGGGTCTCTAACAAGCCAAGCTCTTGCATTTCTTCTGCTTGGAACCCTCACCATTCTTCTCTTTAGGCTGATTTCCTATTCATTCTCCAATGATCAGTTCAAATGTTGTTTCCTCAGGGAAGCTGTTCCTGACCCAAAACTGGGTTGTGAACCCTATAGTAAATGAGCTCTCATAAACCCTAAGTATTCATCACAATGAACATTTTACATTTATTTATAAAATTTTAAAAAACTCAGTAGCTATATCTTTTGTCGGTTTGAAGAGGGCAAGGAGTCATGTCTGTTTGGCCCACCATTGTTCTCCCAGTATCTCCCATGTGGAAAGGGCATGTTAATGCATGTTAAGTGAGTACCTCAATTTTCAACATTTTAAGGCATTTTTTATGGCCCTGCTCTTACTCCATGACTAAAGGGAACCATCATTTACACGTGATGGCTGCAAGTAACAGGTACCTCTGGTGACCTTGGATCACAAGGGGAGAGAAACTGATAAGGAAAACTGGGCTCCACAGAGAGCAGCCATGGAAACCCAGCACTAAAAAGGCTAGTACATCATGTCCATGACAGATAGCAAATAGAATGTTTGTGAGCTGTCAGAATGATACTTATCTTTCTTCTTTAGAGGGTTCTTTCAATCACTCACTCATTAATTTATGCAGCAAAATTGTGAATTATAAATTTCACACACTGGGGCCATAATGTAGGAGGAACACTGATGTGTAACAGACACACAACAAATACAATAGGCTGTGACTGAGAAGGAGCCCTGTGCTTGCATTTGGAGGAGAGGATGTGCTTAGGATAAGAGGGGAAGTTGATCCTGGAGAATGACTGGTATAAGCAAGGAAGGGGACTGCCTGAAAAACAGTCCAAGGAAAACAGGAACACTGACACAGTCTTCTAGGAGCTACTTTAATACCTTAGGCTGACGGTAAGGAGAGAGGCTCACCTACACAGTTCTAGCACTGCCGACACCTCTGTTTCCTCCAACTCTCTAGTGCCTCCCATCCTGGACCACATCTCATGGGCTACAGGAAGAGTAGAACTTACAGACAGCTCTGGTGTCTGCTATTGAAGTCATCATCTCCACATCTCCACTACCCTTAACCTTGCATATGCATATAAATCAATTATCTGGTCAGTCCAGGCTTTCCCTTCTGTTCCATGCCTGAATCGAGGTGGACTGTGGCAATGGCAGGCCAGTGCTGTGATGTACCAGGGGGTCAGTATCATGGGAATGTAGGAAGTGGGTAAAGGAGTATGAGGCTTGCATTAGCTCTCTTAAGGAAAAGAAATAATGCTTTAAATTCTTGGCTGTAGCATTCAATTTTATCTTAGGTGGATTTTACATTACTTAAACTATATCCTTTTGGTCTGTGAATTACTCAAGCTCCTACTCAAACTTTAAGCTCTGTTTGGAGTATGGAGAAGAAAGGCCAAGTGACAGATTTCTTCTATATCCTCAGAGGAGATAAGAAAAGGTAGAGTTTTTAAAAATAACAACACCACAGAAAGGATTGACGTGTTCTGGTATTATTATTTTGCAGATGTAAACACCATAACCCATCAAAGGAAGACTGCGTAAACACTGAACATTTGGACTCAAACAGGAAAGCATGTTGAAACAGAAAAACAGAAAGAGTATATCAGTATCTTACACTATCTGTTCTGTGATCTGAAACAAAACTCCAGGAGAGAGAATACATAGATATAAAATACAATGTGTATTTTATTTAACATACACTTAAATGCTAGAAAATAATCTACCACTCTGACAATTGTTTTCTGTATAAATCTCTGCCAGAAAAACAAAAATTAGTATTAATTCAACAAATCAAACTTTAATTCTTTTGGTTAACAAGACTTTAGGAAGAAAAATAAAATACTCTGCCCCTGAAAAAAATTAGATGGTTTGTGTAAAATTTTAATCAAGTAATCATATTACTGTAATACACTAGAAATTCAAGAAAACGTGTGTAAGATGCCCAAAACTTAGAAACATATTCAAATAAAATTTTTTTTCTTTATAGTCAATTGCCATACCATCTGGTTTAGTTTGCCTTTGTGTTTTGCTGAATGTGGTATCAGCTTTCTGAGAACTGTATATTACTAGGTTGTGCTCCTAAAAAATTTGAGTGGGGAAAAAATATGGGATGAAGATTATACATCCTGATTATAAGTTTGGATACTTAGGAAAATGCTAACATGGTGCAACAGCCCAAACTAAGTGAAGCTGGGTGTGAAATGGCTGGTGGAGGGAGTCCACTCACAATGACACTGATGACAAGGACAGGTTTACAAGAGTAGCACACAAAGTAATAACATGCAAAACAATATAGAAATAAATCTTCAGACTCCGAGACACCTCTTTGTCAGAGTGCTCCTGATTCTAATTAAGTTTAGAAAAAAAATTAACAAGGCAACCCTGATTGACTGGAAAGTATAAACAATTAAAGGATGCTTCTAAACAGTAGAGTGATTAATGGAGGCATCCAAATATGAGCACAATCATGTCCTTCCTCTCAATGCTGTTCTTCTGATTTCCAGCTGATCACTGTAACACAGTGTCACCTCGGCCCATGCAGAGGCACCAGACTGAGGTGTAGCTCCTAGATTTCTGAAACAAGTTGTTTCATAAAGTGTCATTTAGGCAACTAAAGTGATTACCCTCAGAAAAGGTCAATGCCAAACAACAAACAAACAGGTTCCCTTAGACAATGCAGTCACATGACTCCTTTCTGTTTGGAATCTGTGCCCAATCAGTTGAGAAGATTTGTAAAGGAATATCCTTACCCGGATTATTTCTTCCACACAAATGTTGGTTTCTCCAGATCTACTCTCCTGAAAGCAAAGGAAAAACAAAACAAAACAAATTAAGCCTGACAGTCTAGATCTGTGGTTACAAAGAAAAGATGACACATAGGCTTCCAAAGTAAATAAAGCTTGGATTGGGGAAATGCCTAAACTGGGACATACTGATAAGATTCTTTCCTTAATCGGATAGCTCCCACCACAGTATGACCACTCTCCCTCCAGGCACTGTGCACTGCAGGGACAGGCCTGCCGAGAATGCCAGACCTGCATCGAGGTCTGGAGCTCAGCCCTGGGCCACGCAACCACACTGACTCTAAGCCAGTCAGGATGTTAGGAGTATCAGTACACGACCTGCATATGACCTGCACATAAGAACTTGCTTTGCCTTGGGCTCTATCCGAGTATGAGCACATGGCCTCCACTGCAAAGTAGATCCGGTTCACCCTTCAAATACTCATAATGGCCTTGCCGAATGCAAGGGTTTTACAACTTAAGTAAAAAGTCTCATAGTTCCACTGTCCTTAAAGCCTAGATTTACTGGTTTGATGGGCCAAAACTACGAGACCAAAGGAGAAACATTCTCTCAAAATCTGCAGGTCACACTGGGTGTCACACTTCGGAGCCCCCTGTTCCACAATCCTCACTGCCCTGTGCTCTGGAGATGTTAAGGGCTCTGAGGAATGGTAGCTTCAGGTACAGATGACTCTGGCGAATGTTTTAAGCTCCAGAGATGTGTGGTAACTACTGGTGACACAGCCCAGAAAGCAGGAAATGGTTTTGTGGAGACATGAAAGCAGCACTTCTATACAGTAGGCAGACGTGCCTCCTGTCCTACTGTGGTTTCAGGGAGATACAGTTCTCTTGGCCTTTTAATTCAATGATACTGACCACAACTCAGCATGACATCCTAAGCTTTCCTCACCCTGAATAGAGACCCCATGCCCATTAAGCAGGAACTCCCTTTTCCTCAGCTGCTAGTAACCATTAATATACTTTTTCTCACTATGAACTTTTTTTATTCTGAACACTTCATGTAAACAGAATCATACAATATGTGGCCTTTATGTCAGCTGGTATTACTTAGGATAATGCTTTCAAAGTTCATCCATGTTGTACAATGCCGCAGTACTTCAATCCTTTTGGTGGCTGAATAATATTCCATCATATGGGTATATCACGCTTTGTTTATCTGTTCATCAGCTGATGGACATTTTGGTTGTTTCCACTTTGACTAATGTGATAGCACTTCTACAAACATTTGTGTGCAACTATGAACATTCACTTAAACACTTGTTTTCAATTCTTCTGGGTATATAACTAGAAACTGAATTGGTGGGTCATATGGCAATTCCATGCTTTGCTTTTTAAGGAACTGCCAAAATGCTTTCCACATTGGCTGTACCAACCATTTCAGACCTCCACAAGCAATGTATGAAGGTTCTAATTTCCCCACATCCTCATCAACACTTATTTTTCAGGTTTGTTTCTGACAGTAGCCATCCTAGTGGCTGTGAAGTGGCATCTCACTGTGGTTTTGACCTGTATTTTCCTAATGACTGATGATGTTGAGCATCTCTTCAGGTACATGTGGGCCATTTGCTTCTTCTTTGGAAAAATGTCCTTTGCTATTTATTAAATTGGGTTGTTTGTCTCCCTGCCCCCTCTTGGCTTCGATGTAAAAGTTCTTTATATATCCTGGATACCAAACCCTTTACCAGCTGTATGATTTGTATATGTTTTCTTCATTCTGTGGTTGTACTTTCAACTCTCTTGACAGTGTTCATAGATGTACAGAATTTTTAACTTCAATGAAGTTCACTTTACCTGTTTTTTCCCTTTGTTGTTTTGGTTTTGGTGTCATATCTAAGAAAACATTGCCAAATCCAAGGTTATGAAGATTTACCCATTTTCTTTTAAGAGATTTACAGTTTTAGTTTTTATATTTAGGTCTTTAATCCAGTAGTTTGGGAACTTTCAGGTAAAGTTTATTTCCTTATGGATTATTTTATAAGTTTTAGTTAAAACAGAAACATTATCTTTATACATATTACTCCACTCTAGTGTCCTTATTAAAAGACCAGTAACAAGCCCTGACTGGGTGGCTCAGTGGCTTGGGCATCCTCCTGCACACCAAAAGGTTGCTGGTTCAGCTCTGATCAGGGCACATGCCTGGGTGGCAGGCCAGGTCTCCAGTGGAGGGGCATGTGGGAGGCAACCGATTGATGTTTTTCTCCTCTCACTCCCTTCCCCTCTCTCTAAAAATAAATAAATGAAATCTTTTTTAAAAAGCTTGAGAACAAAATGTGTAAGGTACAGCCACTGTTGCCAGTAGTGCATGAACACAACATACATGTTTACCCTTATAAATTAAGAAAAACTGTGTTAAATATCATGGCATAATATTTCCTTACCCTTTCCTACACTCACCTCTCCTCCTGTTCTCCCGAGAGTTACAGTTTGGTGATATGCCACTAATGAGTCCCCACTCCCACCACCCAATGGCTTATTCCAGGACTGCTCTGGAAATTTCACTCTTTTGACACTCCAGTCAAACTGGGTCAGAGAGCTCTTTCTGGATCCTACCCCAAACCTACTTCCTTTCCAAGGCAGCCTGAGGCATCCATCACAAATGCTGCTGGTAAATTCTTTGTCAGGCCAGGGCTTGATGCCCCTTTGAAATGATCTCCTTTGGAGTTCAGTGGTGGGAATGAGTGGTCTCAACTGGAATATATTTCTGCAAACCCGTAACCGCTTCTCTTACCCTACTGCCAAGTCTCAACCCTTTCCTACCACATAACATACCAGTAGAGCAAATGCGAAATTCTCAGTGTACTTTCTATTTTCCACCTTAAAACAATTAATTAAGGAAAAGTCAACTTCATGTTCTCCTGATAGACTCACCCAGATACCAAACACACTAAAAAGATTCTTCAAATTAAACTTTGGGTTTGATTAACTAAAGCTAAATTTCTCCTGAATATCACACTTTAATTCCATTTAGAGTGATTTACAAAAACTGTTTTATATCAATTTCCACGATGCTACTCTGAAAAAGAACACACTGAGAGAGAAATGCAGTGTAGATACCCTGTTAACTACTTCCCGTATTAATGTAGATGGAGTATGTAGGATTACTACACTGGGTCATCTCAGCGGCAGCTCCAACCATGAGCTCTGATGGTCTGGAGTGACATCAGGTCATTCTGTACTAGGAGGGCCCCTGGCAAAGCTAAGGAGGTGAGGCCAGGACAGAGGACTTCTAATGACAGTCTCAGGAAATCCTGGCTTTAAATTACAGTATGGAAAATCCTTGGCAGAAGAAACTCTTGGGCCTTCTCTGGAACATTTCTGACTCCTGGGACACCTAGGGACCTAAGTAGGGTACTACATTGGGTTTGAAATCTCCAGGATGCCATCTGGATTGGAATGAATGCATGAGGCACAGTATTATAGAAAATGTGAGCTAAAAGAAAACTTAGAATTCATTTTAGGCTACTCACTGACTTTAACAGATGGATAAACTGTGGCCCAGAGAACTGGAGGGCTCTGTTCAAAATCATTCTAGCAGCAAGCAGCAGTCAGGGCAGAAGCCACACGCATTTCTTCAACACCAATTCAGTGCATGATCTACTATCTGATGCTATTTTTCTAAGCTCAACCCCTAGAACTGGTTCAATTTGAGGTCACTGTCATGCTTAAGTATGGAAATAAAAGAATGTGGATAGTATTTGGGTAAATTTCTTCCTTCCTTTTCATGTTGCAAATTCCTCAACACTCAGCTGCTTTGTCTCTTACTCACTAATCTCTGATATCAGGAGTAGAGACCAAAGCAGGAAGTGACAGGAGAGGAAGTGGAGAGAAAGGGTTAAAAGTACCATCCCTTCTGTGGCATTAACAAATGAGAGACAAGGACCTGTGTGTTCAGAAACTGGAGGACAGAAACCTGCCTCTTCTTTTCCAAATACATAAAAGGGAGCGGGTGGGGAGGGTTGTGTGGGCAGGGGGTGGGGGTAAGGGGAGACTGGAGGGCCTTTCACCTTCTCCAGGTCTTTCTCAAATCTGGCTTGAGCTACAGTTGTGTACTTTGATTATAATTACATTTTAAAATGCTCAGTGTTTATGAACAAGATTAAAACATGCATGTAATTTACATCTCCAAATTTGTGTTTACATTTTTCACAATTAAGTTACTGCTTTCCTTGGAAAGGTACCCACTGAGAAGGAGGGCTGCACAATGCAAATTTTAATTACTCAGGATTTTTTGAGGGTTTGTGGCTGTTGCTTCATGCTGAGTTGCTGAGCCGTTGCTCGTATTTATTCCGACTTTGATGAACTTACTCCATTCTGCTATCATTACATTTTGAAATCTGTCATAACAGTCTCACCTCACTGAACCTCCAACTAAACTTCAATTAAAAGCTAGCAACCCCAGCTGATTCTCCTCCACAGCTTTGTCTATCACATTCTTTTTTTCACGGAACTGCTCTCCCCAAATCCTACCACTTAAGAATGCACACCACACACTTTGCCAGGGAAATGTACTTAACGAAGTACAGCAGGTCCTCAGATGATGTCGTTCCATCCACCGTTTTGTTACAACATTGATGAGATAGATGCCAGAGACACTTAACTCTTGTTTACATCAGTCTCTGGCAAAATTTCATTATATGTCGTTCCTCTTAAAGTCACAAAACCTACCGATGACTAAGTGAGGACTTACTGTATAGCTCAAGAAATAGCCAGGAGCACTCTGTCACTGAGAGCAGAAGTCCCTAATTACCATGCCAAGCACAGAGCCCTGGAAAAGACAAGCAAGGCTTAAGGAGAAAATACTTGATCAAATCAGTGGGAAATGGAAGTAAAGCTGCATGGGTCTTATTTTTAAAAACAGCTTAACTCTTCATCAGACATTTAATGCAGAACTTACACTCTAAAATACTATTACTTTAAAGTTGCAATGCCTTTGTCTGAAAGCACTCAAAAGGCCCTCAAGCCTTTAGAAATTGTTTATTATAAGCACATTCTTAAATACTTCTACAGAAGTATTTTAAAATACATCTTACTATTCTGGATTTACAACTGGGATACAAAGAAATTAAGTGTGCCTTCGATGCTATCCAAGCAGTGGGTGAGGATCTGAACTCAAATTGAGGGATCATCATAATTCTGTGTGAAGCTCATTCAATCAACGACTGTCCCCAGTCTCACCTGAAGCTAGGATCACCTGTGGACAAGAAGGCAGCCAGCCAATTCTCTTACAAAGTCAGCCTGTCTTACACCCAACATAATACCTCCCCTTCCAAGGGCTACACTCTGCTCCCAATCATCCAAGCCAGAAGCCTGGCTTCATCCCTCAGCAGCGAGTCCCCCGCCCCCACCTCTATCTCCTGAATCTGCTCAGTCTATGGGTCACCTTTTTTCTGCCACTCACATCATCTCCTCCTCTCTGATTCTAATCTCACAATCATCTCTAGCCATTTATATGAGAAAAAAATGAGCAAAAAAAAAACAACCCAGAAAAGATGTATAAAGATGTATCACAAAAAAATATAAAGAAAATGACAGCAGATAATGGCAATATTAACTAAAAGTTTGCAGAAAAAAGAATTAGCACAATACAGAATGGGTAAAACATAGAGCATTAATAGAGCATCAAAGTAAGGTATGCTAGGAAAAAGGAAAAGAAATAGAATTATGGTTGAGAGTCTTTAATCTATCCCCATTTCTCCTAATAGACAAAGGCTACCTTTTCAGAACTATATAAGAATATAATTTGAAAAATAAAGTTGAAGAAGACTAAATTGATAGATATATGAACTTGGAATGCTATGAGAAAACCCCAACTTTTCAGGTGTACATGAGACAGTTACTAAGGTGATAGTTTCTGAAGTGGTCATACACTGAGCTACGAAAGAGCTTCAAAGAATTCCAAAAAGTAGCTGTTTTAAAGCCCATGCTCTTTAACTGCTAGTTATCAAAACAAGAAGTAATGAATTACACACTGTGTAGACATAAAATCTAGAATTCTTGGAATAAAACAGATACCACACACTTACAAATAACTCTTTATATTTACAGAAAATGAAATTAAAATACTGCAAAACAAAATTAAGGGATGCCCCCAAAGATATTCTCAGAGGCAAATTCAAACACTTTCATTATTTTTTAAAGGAAATTTATGTACTAAGTAATCAATTAAAAATTTAAAAGCAAAAGAAACATACAAAAGGAAGAAAATAAATAGGGAAAATCAGTGAAATATTTTTTATCCTCACCTGATGACATTTTTTCCCCATTACTTTATTAGAAAGAGGAAGGGAGAGAGAGAAACCTTGATACATGAGAGAAGCATTGATTGGTCACCTCCCTCAGTGCCTGTAACTGGGGATGGCAAGCACCTGTGCCCCTTCCAAGGATCATACAAGGGATTGAACCTGTAACCTAGGTATGCACCCCGGCTAAGAACTGAACTCCCAACCATTCAGTTACAGGATGATGCTCAAACCAACTTGAGCCACACCAGCCCTGGCAAAAATTTTTATAAAATAAACAAAAAAATCAGTAGAACTTATAAAGCCAAAATATAATTTCTTAAAAAACAAAATAGAATGTACTACACAAAACAACAGAAAGTGACTTTAAAATCTATTCAATAAAAAGAAAGCCCAAATAAACATAATGATATAAGAATTAGATGAAATATTCAGAAGAGATAGAATTTGATATTAATATTAAAATGGAATATAATACTAATAAATAAATTTTTTATGAAGTTGGCAGATTTCTGAAAAACAAACAAACAAACAAAAAAACCCCCAAAAAACAACTGACATAAGAAATAAAGAACAATGAGATTAAAACCTATAAACCTGAGAATGAAAACTAAACCTGGAAAAATCCAAAGGGCTCCACTGTTACTCCTATTAAAAATGGAGTTTAAAATATAGTTGGGTATAAATAAAGATCAATAGTTCTTCTCTATAGCACCAATAAACAATTTAAAAATAAGAAAAAATTTCACCTATAATATAAAGAAATATAAATGAGGAATAACCTTAATAAGAAATGTTCAAAACCTTTAAGAAAAAATCTTCAGAATTCTATTGAAAAATACACACACACAACCTTGAAAGGGATAGGAGGTAAACTTCTAAAATACTTCCCAACTCTTGCATATAATACAAAGCCAAATAACTGTCCCAAATAACTGTCTCAAGGGAAGCAAACCACAAACTACATTAACTTAAAAAAAGTTGAGGTGGCCCTGGCTGGTGCAGCTCAGTGGATTGAGTGCCAGCCTGCGAACCAAAGGGTCATTGGTTTGATTCCCAGTTAGGGCACAGGCCTGGGTTGCAGGCCAGGTCCCCAGTTGGGGGAATGGGGATGCATGAGAAGCAACCACACTTTCATGTTTCTCTCCCTCTCTTTCTCCTTCTCTTCCCTTCTCTCTAAATATAAATTTTAAAAAATCTTTTTAAAAAAGTTGAGATGAAAGCCATGCAACAGAAAGTCAACCACTTTAAAGTGTACAGTTCACTGGCATTTCTACATTCACAGTGTTGTGAATCACCATCAGCTCTATCTAGTCCCAAACATTTCTTTCATTTCAAAGAAAACATCTGGCCTCCTTGAGTAGTTTCTCTACATTCCCCTTCATATTAACTTTTTAAATGACTGTTTTAATTAACATTTTATAGTGAACTAAAAGAACAAAATGAGAAAAATGTTGATGAGTATTATTCACTTGTATTAGTGGATTTTATGGTTGATAAATCTCTCATTAATGTGTTTATGACCAGTGCCTGGCAGAGTTCTGGTAGCACATAGTAGGCACTCAGTGGTATTTGCTGAATGAATAAATAAATCAGTGCCCAATATACTAAATAAAAGAGACTATTTAAAAAGTAATATGGCTGGTCATCGATATTATAAGGGATGTCTGCTCTATCAAAAAAAAAGTCACCAAAGTTATCTTAAAGACAAATTCTTAGAACACCAACATTTATTTATTTAATTAAAATAAAGCTTATGAGTACAGAAACTATCAGCAAGTTATATTACTTCCCTAGACCCCACATTAATATCCAAAAATTAGAGAAGTATTAGCTCTCCAGCAACAGGCAATGTTGTTAAAGAGTTAATAATCGACTTTCTATCAGAGTCTTAACCATAAGAGTAGGTCTTTCAATTATGTTATTATTTTCATAATGAAAATTAGTGATCTCAATCAGAGCTTGTAGTTAAAAGTGCATTTGGTTTCCAGAAAGTTAAGTGGTTTATCAGTTCAAGGATCCTGTCAAAAGCTATTGATGGCATATAGAGATTAGAACCAGAGGCAGTGGTCTTACATCCTGATCACTAATTGATATTGAGTGCTTTTCCACAGGGTCACGTCTCAATAAAGTGCCGAGTACAGTGTACTGGGGACATCTTCCACACTGTCCTGTCAATACTGAGCAAAGAGACCACAGAACAGTAATAATGAACATATGCTTCCCACTTGTAATCTGACACTGACAAGAATACTTCAAGACCTCTGTGTTCTTTCATTTAAAATTGTGTGGTCATTACTTTTAGTAAGGGGATGACCATGCAGGCTCAGACAAGAGTGACGATGTTCAACCTATTAAATGCTTACACGACAGGCAGCCTTTGGTGAGACTTCTAACAATGGTCGTTTTCACTGAGTGCAGGCCTGTGAACCAAAAGGTCGCTGGTTCAATTCCCAGTCAGGGCACATGTCTGGGTTGCAGACCAGGTCCTCAGTAGGAGTTGTGAGATCTCTCATACACTTATATGTCTCTCCCTCCCTTCCCCTCTCTCTAAAATAAAATTTTTAAAGAAATGGGTCATTTCCTTTTTAACATTTTTTTGCATGCCATCCTTCACCCAATCTATGTAATCTAATAACAAACATGTTATTTGCAAGAAGCAGTAGGCTTGCTGAGAGGCCATCCCTATAATATAGCTATTTTTTTTTCCTTAAATGATGGAGGGAAATGCTCAGGAAAAACACATTTAATTATCATTTAGAGGTGGGAACATGGTTTTCTTTTCTAATTACGAAATTCTAAACACAAAAGCTTGTGCAATGAAGTCACTAACCCAATGTGGCTGAAGAAATTAACCAATTAAAGATACTAATGACTGTTCTAATTTGTGTCCCACAGTAAGCCAGATAATCAATTCTCTTTAGCCATAAACTGAAATGATTATCATAAATGCCAAAAGTGGTGCTATGTATTTGACAATATTCTATTTGGCATATTCTATTCATTTTATTTCAGCATTTTGCTAAAAGAAATAAAAAATAGATTCACAAATAACCCTTAAAATTTGATGTTCTTATGATTCTTTTTTCTCCATTATTGTATCACCTTTCCAAAAAGATCTCAGGTCTGTCCTATCCTCAGAGCAGAATCTATTTTGTGTGTCCTGACATCACCTGGTTTTGGGTGTGCTCTCTGAGGAGATATGCTACAAACACATGCTGAATAAAGGGCTACAACTGAAACTGGCTGGGGTGCAGGGGGAAGGCTTGCCTGAGAGGTGGGAGTGGGAGCATTGGGAAACATGAATGATAAACTGGTACATATTTTTATTGGCTGGTGAAAATTTTTAAATACTCAAAAGTTTTATATTTTTAAATAAATCTATAATGCCACACTTAATGAGTTCTTTCTTTCTCACTTTTTAAAAAATTTGTGTACATTTATAGTATTTTCATTCTTGACCCATATTAGTCTTAGAAAATATTTGTAGGCTATTGGGAGGAGAACTGTCACAGTGACCATGGATTTTATCTTTTCCCTCCTACTCCCATAAAATGTGCATATCCTTCTAAATTGATATGTGACCCCCAGTGTAAGGCCCAGTGAGTTTGTTCACTTGTGGAACTTGGTGTGTCCAGGGCTGAACCTAGATATTAGTTCACACATTTACCTTTTCCTCTGTTAAGACAGGTCTCAGAGGCCTCTCAAAGTGCCTGTTCACCCTGAATTTCCATGTAAAACGTCACCAGATACAGTAACTCTTTATGGTGGTCCTTGCCGGGCAATTCAGGGAGAGAAGAGACATGTCAGCTTTTAGGCCATTACCATAAAAAGGGCAGAGTGTCTTCTATCCCTATTCCAAAGCCTCTGTATGATGTCACATGGGAGCTCACCCTTTTTTATCTTCATACCCTCACCACTGTCACAAAATTCACTGGATTGTAATCCAGAGGGAGAGAAACAAACGTTTTCAAAACAAAAGTTCAATAAGAAATAAATGTCACATTTTAACTATGCTGAGATTATTATGGCAAGATCTCATTTGGACAGAACAGAGACATCCCCTCTTCAATGATATATAACACCATGTGCAAGATCCTTCACAAAGAGGGAAGAGTTGGAGTGAAATCTATTTGCTTGGTTCACTTTTTGGTTTCACAACCTTTGGATTCTTTGGCTTTTCTCAGTGGATGTTACAGTATAGAACTGATTATAAGGCAGATTTCTGTACCAAGAATTTCTCTTCTGAGTGGAGGACATTTTAACTATGTTTATTTTTTAAAAAGACTGAAAATCAAATGAAAACACAAGATTATGTTGGAAAGATTTAATAAAAAATTATCATTTTGTGATAAATATCAAGAAGAGTAGTCCATTAAATCAGAAAGTGTGAATGAAAATTAGCCAAGGTTATTGTCTAACACTATGGCTTAAAGGCCTATAGAAAAAGCAAAAAAAAAAAAAAAAGAATCACTCAGTTATCTATCAACTTTCCTCTGTGATGTAATACCAGTGACTAATGTGCAATGTTTGATTATGGACTCAATTTCTGGTACTGGGGAAGTAGGTAATTTTTAGAAAATGCCTTCCTTTAGGCTAAAGAACAAAGACACTCAGAACCTTACCAATCGTGAAGGAGTAAGTGATATAGACTATTTACTGTAATGCAACTGGAGAGGGGACTTAAAAAACTTGTAAGTTACTATAAAATGTAAGAATTCAAAAAGGCTGGCTACTGCTTAGGTAGATGGTGTATTATGAAATGGCACAAAATCAACAGATGACAGGAAAAAAAGCATGGTTCAACTTCTACTGTACTTCTGCCTTCACACTCAGAACCGTCTTCAAAATTATAATGAGTAGAACAAATGAAGAGGGAATTCATGCCCAAGTTAGGGAATATTGAGAGTACTTTTAACCACTTTATATGGCCACCCAGAAAAAATGCATTAATGGCACTGATATGGTCGCAAACTCACCACCTTAGAGAAACCATAGCCTTATCAGGAAAGGCAAATGCTCTAGCTCTTCCTAAGGGAGGGTCCCCAAATTACAGACTTGATATTGCTCTAAGGGCCCAACCATCCCAGCAGAGGCTGTATGGTACAGTGGGCAGAAGCAGGGATTCCTACAAAACCAGTCCTGCCATTAGTCACACATATTCCCCTGAGGGAAGTTGCCTAACCTCTCTAGACCTCATCTTTCTCGTCTATAAATTAGGAATAATAATAATACCTACTAAATGTGAGGACTAAAGAAGGGACTATACAAACCTACATAAGGCATTTGGCAGGATGCCTTCCACATAATAGTTGATCATTAAATATGAACAATTATTTTATTTTATAATTAAAATAAATTTTATTTTAGAACTAAAACTCAGGCAGTGTTTTAGTACTTAGAAAAGGAAGCAATGACTATTAGAAGTCAATAACATGAGTTCACTAAGACCAGGTGATGTTATCTCTATAATTTCCCCTGGTTTAAAATATAATGCATCTGCTCTGGCTGATGACGCTTTGGTTGAGGGCCAGACTGCGAACCAAAGGGTTGCCGGTTCAGTTCCCAGATGGGGCCCATGCGTGGGTTGCAGACCAGGTCCCCAGTGGGGCCGCTCGAGAGGCAACCACACACTGATGTTTCTCTCCCTTTCTTTCTCCCTCCCTTTCCCTCTGTCTAAAGATAAATCAATAAAATAAAAATATATACAATGAACCTACATTTTCTGTCAAGATTCCCTGCTGGGTAAGATGGAAATGTATGAATTGGTTGGTAGTACAGATAGATGGATTGGGAGTTAATAGAATAGCCCTACCTGTAAGTATTGTTCAACAAAACTTACTGAGTTCTTACTATGTGTCCAGCACGTTCTATACTAGGGATTCATAACTGAATATAACATACAAAAAAATCCTGCCCTCATGGAGTTTAGATTCAAATGAAAGGAGACAGTAAAATAATAAACAAACTATACCATACTCTGGAGGATGGGGAAAAACGATGATAGGGTAAGGGGATTGGGAATGTGAGACAGGGTAGTAAGTCTTCAATCTATTCATCTGATGAGCATGGTATCTCAGAGATAAGACCTGGGCTAGGTTAGCCCCTCCCTTCCCTCCTTCCCTACCTATAAAAAGCTATGGTGTTTTTTCCTTGTACAATGAGAATATTATTATTCTTAGTAATAATTGTGTGTTTAATGTTTACCTTTGTTGCTGAGTTAAAAGCTCCACGAGTCTGGAAAGACAGCAAGATTCATGAGGGGTTTGGCATTTGAAGAATTAGGTGAAGAAAATGGAGATAATCTGTCATGGGAGGAAGAGTTACAAAAGCCAAAGGAGATGTCTTAACATATTTAAAAGGGCATTGTCATAGAAAACGGTTTAAACTTATTCTGGGCCATTCTAGACGTGGGAGTTTAGACCAATGGGGGGAGTCATTTTAGCTTCCTGAAAGTTCTTTTTCAGAATTAGAATCATCCAAATAGAGAATGAGTATGATTGATTACATGTCCAACCAGAAGTGAAATGATTATTTGAGTGGGAGTTAGTTATTACTTCATGTCTAACTAAGTGTGAGAGTCTTTTTACCTTTAAGCCTATAATTCTGGTCATTTCCAACCAACTTCTGACTAATAAAATGTTGAATGTAAATTTCTTTCTCTTCTGGTTTAGTATAGTCTATATGAGCTTTTATGAAGAAAAAGAATATTCTAAAAGAATAAAAAGAATATTTTACAAGTACAGAATAAGACTTATTAAAGTATTCAATAAATGAAGTAAACTAATTAAGTAGAGATTTGAGAAATTTTAATTAATAATTAAGCAATACATGTACATTATAACCCTGTTTACATTATTTAACTTCAAGCACTTCAGTTCTGTGTGCTTATAATTAGCAACCTATAAAATATGCCATCCATGGAAACATAATGAGAAGAACTGTTTATAATAGTAATTAGTATTCATTTTCACAGAGAGTAAGGTCACCTGGCTGCCGGTTGCAGCAAACAAAGGGTTAAACTCATTATTGAGGAAAATACTATACACAGGCAGTATTATACACTGAACCTTGTAATGCAAAGCCTTGTCTTAGAGAATACATAACAAATGAAGCTTTATGCTGAGACAGGTAAGATTTCCCAAGATGAGGTGGCAGGCAATACAAGAGTCCATGAAATTCCATACCTTCACTGGATTTAATTAATCCCACCACACTGATAATGATTAAACTCCAGCTGGTAACTTTTAGATTGTCTTTCTGATTCCTCAAATCTTACCTGCATGAATGTTTTACAAAAATATTTTGTGTACTGTGAAGGCCAAGAAATTAAAAAAAATTCTTTTCATGCCTGCATTTGGCTGGAGCTTGCCTCTCCAGCATCGGATCTCCTCTGAGCACCAGGGAGGCTTCTCACGGGCTTGCCAGAGGCAAAATCTGGGCTCAGAAGTGGGAAACATAAACCCACGGTACAAAAACCCTCCCTTCTCAAATCGTTTTGTAATTTTGGCTTTAGAAAAATCAAAGTTTTCATTCAGCAGAGGTAAAGCTCCTGCCCCTTTTCACAGAAACTGTAATATCTATAAAGGCCTACTCAGTGAAGCCTCAAATGCTTTCTAGATACATAATTGCAGCAGTACAATGTTTCTTCACCTCTGACTGTACCTCTGAGCTGAGAGACAGCATCTGTTACTCTACGGACAAATAACCTGCCAACACTTTGCACAAATTAGAGCAAATGGTCCTTTTCTAATATAACATAGTATAACCTTAAATGTTAAATTTGTCCCATATGTTCAAGGCTGAGACTAACAATCCCCAGACTGGTTCCTAGCCTGAAGTCATGGAGACAGTATAAGGTACGTCACAGGCTGGGAGCAGTCGCAGCCCAGGACAAACCCAGATACACGTGATCCAGGAAGCCAGCAGTCAGACACGCTGTAGCCGGAGGCGCAACGGACGCCTGAGCCACACGCATCCTAGCAGTCCTCCTTTAAAAAGAAAATTGCAAAATCTTAATAGAGATCGTGTTAGGCTTATTTTTTGTTCCACGCCTTTAAAAGGAAAGACCTATAGTCAGCTCTGATCAATATAGCCTCTCCTGCCTCCTGTGCCTTTTCAATATGTGAAGCAAGAAAATGCCTCTATGTTGGCATTAATCCCACTGTGTCCCCAAGGGAATAAAACCTCCAAAGGGACTGTCTATTTATAAACATACAGTCTTTTTCATTAAAAACAAAACAAAACATAAAAACAAGGAAGTGAAGCCCATCAAAAGAATGGTCCTAAAAAAACATCTTAAAAATATAGTTGAATAATATAAACATATAAAGATTAGAGAAGGCAATGATGTTCAGGGAACTCATACTCTGCTTGTGAGAGAACTCCAGTATCTAGGTCACTTACTAGTTACTTCATTTGCTCACTCCTTCATTCACAGTTGATAACTGGACACCGACAATGTGCCAGTACCGGGGACGGGGTGGAAAAACAAGACAGACAGGGCCCCTGCTCTCATGGCACTTAATTGCATTTTATGGTGGAGCTGGACAGCAACTAAACAGGACAACTTCAGACAATGACAAGTGATTACTGAAAAGTAACATGGTGACATGAAAAGGCTGGTATAACCATCAGGATTGCCTTCAGCAATAATATTACCTAATTTTTACTCATATTGCAATGGTATAATGAGAACTTTCTGTCCTTTGGATGAAAAGGGGCCTGTTTAAGATGAAAGAGTACTAATAATGGTGGGTGTAAAACCCCAAAATATAACAATAGAAAATTGAAAAGCAGCATCAACATGTGATCCCAATTTCTCTCACATTCCCAAGACACTGGGAAAAAACCTATTCACAGTTTCATTGCAGCCATACTGAAAAGGTAGAGAAAGAATCACAGGTTTTTGATAAGAAATTTTGCAAATAACATGGCAATATTGCAAAATGCAAATGTAAATGCTGCTAAGCCATCTGTTCAATATTACGGCAATATTGGGATAAGTTTCTGAAAGAAATGATGTTTGAAATCATTAAAAAAATAACATGTCAAGTTTAAAATACTTAAGAATCTTAAAACCAGCATCAACACATTCAGCAACCATATGGCCCTACAGGAGGTTTTAAAAAAAATTCACCCTGCTTGCATTTTCTACTTCAACCCAATGGTTTCTAAGACATGTTTCTGTTTCTCATTTGAGTACCTTTTTTTTTTCTGTTGCTTTCCTTGGTATTTACAACTTTTTGAATTATACCTAGATTCATAATATTTATTTCACCCTTTCTGAAGTAGGAGATAGTACAGTGAGGAAAATTAAAGTCAACTGTTCTAGAAGAAGGGCACATAGGTGACTATATATAACTTGTTGAATGCATCTTGTTTTAGGTCTATTGATTTATCCATAAGTGATTTTGCATTCTCAGTAATAATAGCTAACTTCATTGACTATTGTAATGTTCCAGACACTGTGTAAGTGCTTTAACATTCACTGTACCATTCACTCATCACAATTTTACAAAGCAGATACCGTTATTGTCCACACTTTTGTAGAAGAGGCACTTCCTTAAGGTTGTACAGCTAGCATGTTGCGGGGCCATAGTCCTAACCCAACTTTGTGGGCCAAGTCTGCGTTCTCAACTGGTATTACCTGTAACTCATTAGTATTCAGATGCTTCTGTGGAAAAACCTGAGTTGACTTATTAAGGTTAAGAAATAAGCAACATGTATTTAGGGAAGAGACCCCCCCTTGTCTCATCAAGAAGGGATTCTTGGAGAAGTGCCTTAAACGCTAAAGAACAAAGCCTTTTGGGTGGAGGGCACATAGTGCAATATACAGATCATGTATCACAGAAATGTACACTTGAACTCTATATAATCTTACTAACCAGTATCACCCCAATAAATTTAATTTAGTAAAATAAAGTGAATGGAAACCTTAAAAAAAGAGAAAGAAAAAAACAGAGGTAGCACTCTAAAGGAAAATTCTTATAGAGGCATAGAACAGAATGAGAATCACAGAGTGGGGGAAAGCCAGGAGCAAATGGAGGAAACTGAGTGAATTAATACTGCCAGCATGGTTTTTGAGAAAGGAGTTAAAAGGTAAAGGTCAGCAAAACTTACTCTGCATCCCATACTAGGGCAGAAACCTAAAATTTCAACCTAACTTTTAAAATGACATTCACCATTTTAATCAAGCCATCATTTACATTGTTGGTAACAGATGGTAAGTCCTACTACATAAACTAAACACCCACTACCAGAGAAGTGACTTCATCTCCATCAGAGAAGCAGAGTTTATGCTGGAGTACACTTCCAGCACCTGCCCAAGGGTAGGCCAATTGCACCTACATACTGTCTGACTAGCTTTGCAGAGATGTTTGTTGGTCAAATTGAGTGTCTGTGATAAATATTTCCACCTGTGAGATGGAAAAGCAACATGAAACCCATAGGTTGTGTTAGAGTTCATAACTCATCACATAAGCCAATTCCAATGTTTGGCAAAAAGTACAATTTTTATAAAGTCCTACAGAATTATAAATTTATAACAAAAATCCTTGGGGTTTCAAGTGAATTAAAAAACTAGTTTCATTCAACTTAATAGCTTTGCAGAGTGTCTTGTGGATACAGTGGAAACCAACACATGATTACTGGATAGCAGCAATAACTCATATGTAAAAATCAGTATTACCTGAAATGGTCAGAGTCTGGTGTAGACAACTTAAATGCTAAAGTTGTTTTTGCATCTGGACCACAGAAGACTTTTTAAAAAAATAACAAAGCACATTTAAACAACCTGATGAATAGTTTAGAAGAACCTAAAGAAAGTTAGTTTGAAGGAACATTTGCCAAACACTACAATTCTCTAAATGTCATAATATAAATGAAATTATAATTGTCACACCACTAAATGCTAAAACCATATCAGGAACAGATGTACATGTAGTCAGTGATTTCTGAAAATCTGCAAAGCTACACCTGCCCTTTAGTTGTGTCTACAAATCAACCAGGAAAGAGGTTACTGATGGATATGGCCACAGGCATTACTGTCAGTGCAGAAAGTTATAATATGGTCTTACAAAACACTTCCCCAGAACTTTTACTTCACATTAATCTATTGCTTTTGACTAATGATTGTAGCTTCTGACTGATTAGCAATCTGATTGCCTTTAGTAGCCCTTTAAATCCCTTGTAAGAGAGGGATTCAAGGAGTAATAAATAAACTAAAAAATGAACACATAATATAAGAACAACTTGAGCAGAATGAGTTAGCATGATAAGCAGCTGTGGAGTCACAAACTTATTACAGAAAAACCCATATAACCAAATCAACCAGATCCACATAAAAACATAAACATTAATTACAGCCTACTACTTTCTATCACTTTTGCCTTCTGTTCTCTATTTCAGAGCACTTGGTAAATCTCTGGCCTGGAGCAGCATTTTATTTGCAAAAGTTAAAGATTTATAAGCAGAATACAGATGCCTATAAATAGAGCATAGTTCCTTTCTTCTCTATCCCCCATGTAGTCCTTACAATAAAGAAGAGAAGGTTCAGATGCCAGAAATGAAACACATTTCTTTTTCTTACCTAATTGCTTTGGCTAGAACTTTCAGTACTATGTTGAATGCAAGCAGCTGGTGTAGGACGCTTCTCTTGTTTCTGATCTTGGAAGAAAAGGTTTGGCTTTTCACCAATAAGTACCATGTTAGCCATGGGCTTGTCATATATGGCCTTTATTATGTTGAAGTACATTCCTTTTCTACTTTATTTGATCAGAGTTTTTACTATAAAATAATTTTGAATTTTGTCAAATTCTATTTCTGCATGTATTGAGATGGTATTATTTTTCCTTTATTTTGTTAATGTGGTATATCACATTTATTGATTTGTGTATGTTGAAATATCCTTGCATCCCAGGCACAAATTAGTTGCGGTGAATGTACTATACTAACATAAGATAATGGCAATAGAGGAGACTGGGTGTAGAGAACAGGGAACAGGGAACTGTCAGCACTCTTTGAAAATTTTTGTAAATCTAAAACTACACTGCAAGAGAAAGTTCATTTTTTCTTAAAAAATGTGAAAACATTTTGAAAACCACTTTGCCAAAGAAGGTAAGTGGTAGCAAATAAGCACATGGAAAGATGATCAACATCATTGGCTAAAAAGGGAGCACACATTAAAGCCCCAATGAGATAACAGTCCATGTCTATTCAAAAAACTAAATTCAATAGATTAACATGCTTATTTCTAGATGCATGTGAGATGGAACAAATCTACTTTATCCTTTTTCTCACACTGAATGTAGCTAAAAATACCTATATAAAATGCACAGATGAGAAATATCAAATAGCAGCAGGACAACTGAAAGAAGACCAGAATCCAAAGTACCAGGTGAACCATTTTCTTTTTCATTTGGTATGGTCTGTCCTCCACAAAACTTGAAACCCACAAGTAGGCACTGTGTGAAGAGAAGGAGGGAATGAATACCAGGAAGAAACCTGCAAACATGGCTCAAAGGGAGAGATTCTCCTGACCCTCAGGGAGAGTGAAGGGATCCCCCCTTTCCTTTCTTTTCTCCATTTTCTCATTTCTCAAAATATTCCTGGGTGGTATGGCATCATAGACAGTGGCAGCAATAGGAGCCAGCCAGAGCCTAGGACTGTGATGGAGAATTTCCCTCTCTGATTAGGGAAATGCCCAATCAGCATAAGCTATGTGAACATAACAATGAAACACATGTACACACAAAGCCCATCTTGAATCAGACCAACCCTCCTAAGAGTGTGGGGCAAACCCCTGAGTAGAGTTGCAGAAAGTGTGTGACAGGGTGACAGAAAATTCCAGGTTTCTGGCAGAATGTCTAAAAGTAGAGCCCCAGAGACCCAGAAGATTCTAGAGGAGTCAGAGAAAGACTGGAAAGTTACCTGTATAAAGTTTTTTTAAATGATTTCCTGGGCTTACAACTGAGCTACAAGTGCTTGGATATAACTCTAAACAGCAGACCATAGACCTGAACTCTGGGATGAGATGGTTCCAGGCCAGACACTACAGGGCACACAGCCAGAACTGGTGTGATAGCACGCAAATGAGCTGAAAAACAGAACTGATGTTGAAACTAAAACCCACAAAAATCCCATCAGAATTTAAAGCCTGAATCCAACCAGGCTGATCACCTGCTAAACCCTAAGTATCAACTTCTCCATAAGATTTAAATAGGAAATACAGTGTTCTTGTGTAATATTCAAAATATCAAAAAGTAATAAAAAATTACCGAGCATATGAAGAACCAAAAAAATCTCAACTCACATGGGAAAAGATAACATGCTAATAATGAGATTACATAGATGTTAAAATCATCAAAATTTATTGAATCATTCATTTAAAATTGGTGGATTTTATTATACATACCCTATGCCTCAAAAATGAACAAAATGAAAGTTTTAAAAGGATTAATATAGTTAAAATACATTAGTATTACTTTGATTACAGTGTGAGATAAATTGATTCTTATGGGCTATTCTGGAAGTAAACCACTATTCATAACATTGTTTCTTTGAGAAATTGTTTTAAGTTTCAAACAATCAGTTAAAAAAATCTTCTGGCAACTACTCCTTTCTTAAGTTGATGACTAAACATTTTAGAAAACATAGTAAGAACCTTATAGATCTCATTTTAAACCCAGGAACATGAAAGTTCTGATTACTTGGGGAAAGAATTATACATAAGCATGTTTTTAAAAAAATTTAGTTGGGTGACAATGGTTAATAAAATTATATAGGTTCACAACACATCATCTGTGTATTGTATTGTGTGTTTACTATCCCAAGTCAAGTCTCCTTCCATCACCATTTATTCTTCCTTTGCCCTTTCTACCTCCCTCAACCCCCCTTTCCGACTGGTAATCACCGTACTATTGTCTGTGCCCATAAATTTTTCTCTTTTTTTTCCTGTTTTGCTTTCACTTTTTTCACCCAGCCTCCAAACCAACTTCCCTCTGACAGCTGTCAGTCTGATCTCTGTCTCTATGAGCTGTTTCTATTTTGTTTGTTTATTTTGTTCATTATATTCCACTTATAATTGAAATCATATGGTATTTATCTTTTTTTGACTGTCTTACTTCACTTAGCATAGTACTCTCCAGGTCGATCCATGTTGCCGCAAAAGGTAAGATTTTCTTCTTTTTTTTTTTTTTTAGGGCCAAATAGTACTCTTATTGTGTAAATGCAGTAGTCCATTGAGACATATAAGCATGTCTTAATGCTATTAACATCTCTCAGAAAAGTTTCAAATAATGACTCAGCTGTTGGGCTGACGTGGGGCACGTAGGAGAGAACTATGAAACTCTGTTCCTCTGGCATTGAAATTGTTAGAAATCAATGAGCTCTTCTTTTATAGAGTACCTCTCATTAAATTCTTTAGTCTTTTCTTAGCAAGACAAATAACACTCTAATTTTTAGTTTTACTTATTACTAGAAACACATATACAGGTTTTAGGAAGACTGTCCAAATAAGTATTTACTTTCTCTAAGGGAAATACCTATAAAACTGATCATCTTTCATTGTAAATAAATGAATAATCATAATTGGTATCTATGTTTGGGAGCTCATTAGCAAACTATTTCTATAATTGTGCCACTCATTTGCAGGCACAATTGAATTAATCAGAACATAATACTGAACCCTATTTATTTGCATTAATTGTGATAAATAGTCACAGTTTGTTTATAACACTGAATAATTTTTAATCCTAAAATAATTATGCTGATTACCAAATGATTCTGTATTATTTAGGTTTTTTTAACATTTAGAAAATGTTTATATAATTATTGTATTCACTGATCCTGAGTACAGTGTTTTATTTCATTGTTTGCTTTAGTTCCAAGAATTTAGAAGTTTCCAAGTCACTCTATCAATAACTCATTTAAAAAATTAACTAAGGGGAATATATGCTGTGGATTTTACATACAAGAAACACCAACATTAAGAAATATAACCCTGGAACATATAAATCCCAGCATGGGATCAGATCAACTTTCTTTTTCTAATGGTGAAAGATACCATCTACCCTATGGACCCTACTTAACTCAACCTTCCTGGATGGTCCCCCAAATCATTAATCATTCCCTTTTATGTTCTCCCAAAGTATTTTGGCTGTGTCCCCATTGTCACATTTCTCCCAGCCTACCTTTATTTGGGTGAGTCTTCCTTCCCAACTTGACCTTGAACCCATGGGGATCTCATTAATAGCTTCCCCCCCTAACAAAAACTAAAGGAAAATATCTATACTGTACCATTTTGGATTATTGTCCAGAAAATATTCACTCCCCTTTCCCTCCCACTGTAGGTGGAACATTCTTCCCTATCTACCCTTGATTTTAGTTGGTCAAGTGACTTGCTTAGGCCAAATGGGATCTAGTGGACATGATACAAGCCAAGGCTTAAAATGTGCCTGCTCAGCAGGGCTTGCCCTTCTGAACTCCTGCTTTCACCATGAAAAATATATGTCCCAAATAGCATGTGGTTGAAGAAAGATCTACTCTTAGAACAGACCTGAACCCAATCTTCAACATCTCCAGCTTCACTGGAGCTGGGTGTAGCTGGGTCCAGCCTAGACTAGCAGGCCTAGACATAGAGCAAGAATAAATGATTGTTGTTTCAAGACACTGAGATTTGGGGTGGGATGTTCCACAGTAATAGCTGTCTAATACACTCATTAATGTAGGGTTTCATCCACTATGAATACACTGTGAATAGTCCGGTTAAGATACATTTTGGAATAATCCCCCCAATAAAATATCTCTGCTTTCCTAGGCCCTAAGTACAGTGGTAAATCTAGTCTAGATTGCTTCCCGCTAATAGCATTATCTTAGACTTGTTTGCATTAAGGCTAATGTTTCTCTTTCCTGTCCACTCAGTCTTTCACGATTTTCCTGTGGTTTATCCTTACCACTCTGGTACACAATTCTTTAGAATAGTTGGGAGTTATATGCAAACAAGTCACCCTGTCTTCTAGAATCACAACAGTTTTAGGAGGGATTTTTTTTTTTTTGGAGTGCTCAGGAACCACCCACAACACAGTTGCCTAGAACTTTTGTTAAAATTGCCAGTTACTGGGCCTGTCCAGACCTACTGAGTCATAATTTCTGGGGTGGGATCTTATGTTATAGCAAAGTTTGCGAAACACTTGAATATTAGAAATACGTTAAAATTAATAAGATCCCAAGGCAATACCTAGTCCTAGAGAATTTAAATTATTATACAACAAGTTCGGTCTACAAAGTATCCATCCATGTAATATGAAAAATAGAGATAGACATTTATTGAAGAAGATACAAGATACAAGAAACATTGTACATAGGCCAATGATGCCTCAGTCCCCTTCAAAGTAGGCACCTTGGGACCTCACACAGTTCTCCCAAGTGCCATCAGCTGCCCCATTGTATTTTCCTGAATTTCATCTATGGTCTGAAATCTCTTCCCTTTCAAAGGTGATTTTTAGTGTTGGAAAAAGCCAGAAGTTCCAAGGTGCCAAATCTGGGTTGTAGTGGGGGCTAAGTCACCTGGCTGATTTGATGTTTCACCAAAAAACTCTGCACGAGATGTGAGGCATGACTGGGAGTGTTGTCATGATGAAGCTGCCAATCACCAGTTGCCCATAGCTGTAGCTTTCTGAATCATCTGAATAGTTTCCATGGAGGAATATTCAAGCTTAACACAAACTATGATGCAGAGTCCTTATTCTACTCACTCAGTCATTTTGAATGCATCGGCCACATGGTACATGTGCTCACTCAATGGCATCCACTGCCCCCACTGACTAATACAGTGAAGTTGTCATTGTTCACACATAAGTATTCCAGTCCACTTTCCTTGGCTGTCAGGTTACACCAACGTCGCACAAACTGTTCTCATTATATTAACAATGGTTGGACTTACTGGACAGACCTCATATATCATCATCCATAAATATATCTGTTTACCCTTATATTTGTTTTCTATATGATCGTTTTCTATCTACTTTAATACATGACTTTTTCTTCCCTCCACTTTTAATTACTTCCAAAGTTCAAATTTTTTTTTAGTAACCTTAGTACAGAACAGTTTAGAGGCTATTTAATAATCTAAATAATTTACTTTAATAGCTTCTCTATTAACAAATTTATGTCTTCTCTCAAAAAAATGTGGTACTTGAGTTAGGTATTTGCCCTAGCAAAGCCATATTCCCTACCCTGCAAAAAATCATCCTTACATTTTGCATTCAATGTTCCCTCCCTTTAATGGAGTTCATTAGCTGGTCTCACATGGAACTGACTCACAATTCTTAATTCATTGAGTTTCTTATGGAAAAATAAGTGGAACTGGTAGATGACCAATTTTTAGCAATTTGCCAGTTAAGTGATGGGTTTCAGTCAATGGTTCTCAAATTGCCATTGATTTGGTTTCTTCCGTGGCTTCTAAATTGACTCAAAAGACAATTTGATCTTTTCTTTGTAAGAATCAATGCAAAATTTTATTTAGTCTTTATTACTATATGGGTGGTATAGAAAAGTGCCCAAGTGCATGGGCTTTGGAGCGAAAGTATCTGCATTTATGCCCTGGTTACATTCTGTGTCTCAGTTTCCCCCACTCTATAAATAGGGTGACAATATATAGCATACTACACAAGCCTGTGCATTACATGACTGATTAGATTGAAGAGTGCTTAAATAGTACTTGGTTCATCAGAAGTCAAGAAATGCAAGTTGCTGTGGTTACAATTTTGAAATCCTTGGCACCATTATAAATGTTTAGTTGGGTTCCTTTGTATTAGCCACTTCCCCTTTCTGTTTTATTAAATGTTTTATTTCAAAATATATCATATGTACAAAAGAATATCCATAATGTATATGTACATTTTAAAGAGTAACAGTAAAATACATATTTGTGTCCCCAAACAGCTTAAGAGGAAGATTTATAACAATCCATTGGGATCCTTACTATGTCATCACCTTGTCTTCCCTATCCCAAATGTGCTTGCCATTCCCTTGCTTTTACTACTATTTGCTTACTATTTTTTTAAATATATTTTATTGATTATGCTATTACATTTGTCCCATTTCCCCCCTTCCCTCCCCTCCACCCTGTACCCCCTCTCCCACCCATGTTCCCCCCCTTTAGTTCACGTCCATGTGTCATTCTTATGAGTTCTTTAGCTTCTACCTTTCCCGTACTATTCTTGCCCTCCCCCTATCTATTTTCAACCTACATTCTATGCTACTTATTCTCAATACCTTCCCCCCCTCCTCCCACCCCCCCCCCTGCTGCTAGCCCTCCATGTGCCCTCCATTTCTGTGGTTCTGTTCCTGTTCTAGTTGTTTACTTAGTTTCTTTTGGTTTTGCTTTTAGGTGTGGTTGTTAATAATTGGAGTTTGCTGTCCTTTTACTATACATGTCTTTTCTTTACCTTCTTTTCTTAGATAAGTCCCTTTAGCATTTCATAAAATAAGGGCTTGGTGATGATGAACTCCTTTAATTTGACCTTATCTGAAAAGCACTTTATCTTCCCTTCCATTCTAAATGAGAGCTTTGCTGGATAGAGCAATCTGGGATGTAGGTCCTTGTCTTTCATGACTTGGAATATTTCTTTCCAGCTCCTTCTTGCCTGTAAGGTTCTCTTTGGAGAAATCAGCTGACAGTCTGATGCGAACTCCTTTGTAGGTTACTGTCCCCTTATCTCTTGCTGCTTCTAGGATTCTCTCCTTCGTTTTTACCTTGGCTAATATAATTATGATGTGCCTTGGTGTGTTTCTTCTTGGGTCCAACTTCTTTGGGGCTCTCTGAGCTTCTTGGATTTCTTGGAAGACTGTTCCCTTTGCCAGATTGGGGAAGTTCCCCTTTATTATTTGTTCAAATAACTTTTCCACTTGTTGCTCCTCCCCTTCTGGTACCCCTATAATTCGAATGTTGGAACGTTTAAAGGTGCCCTGGATGCTCCCAAGGCTCTCCTCGATTTTTTGAATTCTTATTTGATCATGCTTTCCTGCTTGATTGATTCTATCTTCCTTCTGGTCCACTGTATTGTTTTGAGACTCAGATTCCTTCCTGTCTCTATTGGCTCTCCTCCGCGTATCTTCCTGCACCTCTTTTATGGTAACCTGCATCCTTTCATCTAAATTGCGCCCAAAATCAACCAATTCCGTGAGCTTTCTGATCACCAGCGTTTTGAACTGTGCATCTGATAGATTGGCTATTTCTTGGTCGCTCAAAAGGATGAGTCCTGGGGGACTGATCTGCTCTGTTGTACACATGTCTTATGTCTTTCCCTGTCTCTCTCCCTTTTTCGGTCTGGTCGCTCTTGTTACAGTGGGGGACGGAGCCTTAGGTGTTCACCAGGGCTGGGCGCCCCAGTCGCTAGATTGTTACATTAAATGTGGGGGCGGGGGCGGGAGCAGGGACAGGAGGGAATCAATGGCGGCAGTTCAGTTCTCCTGGGCCCAGACCCTTCCCCGGGCTCCTGGGCTGTGAGCTCTGCCCTGGTCCACAATCGCTGCCCCACTGGCTCCGGCAGCCGCAGCTTGCGTACTCAGGGATCCCCGCTGTGTTCTTGCGCCCCAGATGGCTGTCGCGCCGATTCCACGCCAAACTTTCCCCAACCTCCGCGCACCGCCGACCCGCACCAGCCCCGCACCCACTCAGCTCATCGTCTCCTACCAGTCTGGATGTACGGGTCTACTTCAACTTCTTGGCTGTCCAACTTCCATTCAGATAAATCCTCTATCAGTTCTGTGTGTTATGCTGACCATAATTTATTGTTGTTCTAATCTTGGTTGTGCGAGGAGGTACGGTGCTTCCACCTATTCCTCCATATTGCCGGAAGTCCTGCTTACTATTTTTAAAGAAACTTTTTAAGTTGCTCATAAATTCTTTATGACCTATTTTCTTAACATGCTCCATCTGCCACTTTTTTTTAGGTTCTCCCATTCTCCTCAATTGGGGGACTGTCATAGATTTTGAAAGATGTTCTGTTCCTCACAATGGTCAATTTTTTCCCCACTGCTTAGTTTTGGAAGGCTTCCTCTACCTTCCTCAAGATGCCCTCAACTAATTCTTCAGTGTCTACAGCTATGTTTAAGGATAATACCAACATCGTTAGTCTGTCCCAACGCCCCACTGTGTGGTCCTGACACTGGCCTGAATTACTTCAACAGGGAATTCACACAGCCTCATCTCATTCCTTATACTCTTTTTATCCATATAAGAGCTGACTAAAAAACATTTAATATTCTACAAATAAAAAAGGGATCTTTGAAACCTATATGATGTATTAGTATACTAAAGTCTCAGGCATCACAAAAGAAACTGAATGAGGCTGCAGTTAAACTTACTCAGTTTTCTAAATTAAAATCTAGTGCCAGATACCCAAAGTTTCCCTTCTTCTGTCATGATGGCAATTAAAAAGACCCCTTTGCTCATTCTGCAGTAATCTGCATTTCAATCAGTCCTAATATCTAATGATGTTGTTTTGGCAAACTAATATTACAAATATTTTGTATTAAAATAAGTATGGTTTTAAATGGAAGCACTCAATAAAATACAGTATCTCAATAGATATTTTTCCTGTAAAGGAAATGGAACGACAAAAAATTCAAAACTAATCCATTCAACTTGCTTGATAAAGAACTCCACTGTTCATTTCCTATGACCACTGGTTTTTGCAGGTAATAACAGAGGCTGAGAAGAAATAAGCTTTTTTTAAAGGTGGATGTTTTTGTCATTCACTAAGGAGCTCTGCATTGCCTATTTCAGACAAAAAAGAAAGTAAAAATTTATCTTGTGCTAAATGGATAAATATCTCAGAGTAAAAGTAATACTTTGGTGCTATGAACATTACTATTTCAGTGTAAATATACTACTTTTTCATGGGCCAGAAGTCAGATGATGACCGATTTAAACTATACAAACAACAGAGTCGGACTGTTCTATTTATTTTGTCTCCTCTTTTAAAAGAAATTCAGAAGAGTGTTCACATAACTTCAACCCTAATCCTTTAGTGACCAAACAAGGTATCTTAAATAAATATAAGCATGACTTAGAGACAATGAGAAATATTTGGATTCCTCTACTGATTTATGTTGTTTTACATGCAATGTTATAGACATTTTTAAAAATCAACTATTCATACATATGTTATGCTTTGATCCTAAGATACAAAACTATTATTTAATGGAGACCAACTTATCCATACAACAGACCCTTTTTCATCCAGGTTGCATGCAGAAGACATTGGGATGAGTGTGGTGAGAGACTATGAGTCAGCTGATAGCACCCTAACTGGGCAGTGTGGAGGCAGATTAGGATAGAAGCATTGGACGAAATAACACAACAGGGTTGTGATCGATTTTCATTTGAAATTCACATGCCAAAAAGATGTTATTCCTTTCACAATGGTAGAGCAAATTCTCCATGTTGAAGATGACAAAGAAAAGCAAAAAGATACTACCAGGCCCTTCTAAGCCATCAGAGTTATAGGAAAGTAAAGGAGATGTAGACTATGTACCTGCTACTTCGATTCCACAGACTCATCTCCCCAAAGGAAGCCGAGGAAGACAGTTATCACTATGGTCTGACAGATAGTTCACTACTACTGGCAACATCTGACTAGATTATTTACTTCCTAATCTCACCTACAATACCCTTGGAGAATTACAGTTTTATATAGATTTTTGATGCAAGGCACCTGATGATGGCTGCATAACACAGACAAAAACCAGAGGATATGATCAAGGGTGTCTTATCACTGCTGGACTTGAATTCTAAGGTCTTGGTAAGTTTACCTGCTAATAAAAGTCCCCACATGTCTTTAAAAGTCTACCTAGTCTTTTCCATGAGGACAAGGCCAAGAGTGGCAAAAATGTCTGAACTGGGCCCGGAATAAAGCAAAGTCCCATGACGGCTTCCATTTTGTTCAATCTCTTTTTTTAGACTGGTATAATTATGCATCTAGTCCTTTGGGAGAGTCTCTTAAGTTAATAGGCTACAAAGAGTCTTAAAAAGTCCTTATGACCAGCCATTCAACCAGCCATATGACCAACTATTCAAAAGCTGCCTGCTCATGACTGCTCTGAATAAAGCCCACTTTCCAGATACTGTGGCCGCTCTCTGAGGAAGGCACCTACACTTAGCAAAGAGATGCCTAAGGTTAACATGCGAGCTGATGTCAAGGAATCCTGCAAGCAACCAAAGCGTTTCATCAAGGAAAGAGAGCTGGAAGCCTTGTATAAATTCTGTTTCACAACCAAATATGTTCCCTGAATATGAAATATTAAGTAAGAGCTGGTATGGTCTTTGGGAGGGTGATAGAGTTCAGCACCATTAAGGCCCCACAAAACTATGAATCAAACAAAAGGGGAGAGTCATGCTTTCTTTACAGATGGAGACTTAAAGGTGACATAGATGTCACATATTGCTTCTCAGGCATTTTAATTAGTATTCCCTAAGCACCTTCTTAAGCATTAAATAGAAAGTGGCAATAAATTCATGACTATCAACAATTGAATCTAAAAGTCAAACTAAGAAAACAAGCAGAACAGAAGCAGAATAATAGACACAGAGATCATTTGGAAGGTTATCAGTGGGGAGGGGGAGGGGAAGAATGGGGATAAAGTTACAGGGAATAAGAAGCACAATTGTAGATACAAAATAGACAGGGGGATGTTAAGAACAGTATAGGAAATGGAGAAGCCAAATAACTTATGTGCATGACCCATGGACACGAACTGAGGTGTGACTGCTGGAAGAAATAGGGGCTACTAGGTGGAGGGGGGCAAAGCGGGGACGTTGGTACAACTGTAATAGCATAATCAATAAATATATTTTTTAAAAGAAAGAAAACAGATTCTTAAACAGAGTCAATCTGACAAGACTGCAATAGTATTTGCTGAGCTCACACTGCTGAGAAAATGAGGAGGTTGGATAGAAACCAGTTAAGCAACAACTACATGAGATGCTGATCAGAAGTGAAGAGAACCTACATGGGTGGATAAAAAGCTCTCAGGGCACAATAGCATAGCTTCAATAGCTGTGGCCCAGCCATCATGTGCTGGGGGAAACAACAACAGGGAACAATCCTAACCAGTGTAAAGGGGAGAGCTTCTTGGAACAAATGCTCTGGAAGTTTCAAGGACAAAAAGTGGGTAGCTCTGGCCTGTGAGCAATTAAGTGTGGAAATAGGGAGTGCTAGAGTACACCAAAGAATTATTTATATGAGCATGGAAGGTCTTGGTTGTCAAACTGCTTATTTTAGCCTCACATCATTCATGATTGATGAAGAACAAGATTCAGAAAGATCTCATTAAGCTGGATGGTCCATACCAACAAAATGGAACTTAATAGACATACACGAGAATTGTATTTAGGTCCAAAGATACAACTCTAAGAACCTATGGCTTGGAGCTGAGGAGCTTTACTTGTGTAAGTCTTAGGAGTTACATCTGGGAGATAGTCATGGGGTTATATTATAAAATACAGCATAGGGAATATAGTCAATAATATTCTAATAATTATGTATGGTGTCAGATGGGTGCAAGATTTATTGGTAATTAATAAACGGCAAACTAACTAGTAAGTTATGTAACGTCTAATCACTGGGGTGTATACCTGAAACTAATATAATAATGTATGTCAGCTGTAAGTGAAAAATTAAAAACATTATTTTAAAAAAATGAAGCATAGTTGACCAACAAATTCATTCGGTTAATTACACAGAAAAAGAAGGGGACAACCCTATTTATGAAACAAATGTGCTGGGTTCTGGATGCATCCATTCAGAACACGTTTGAAGAGGAACACCTGAAGTCATTGAAAATGCTCGCTCAGGGGATATAAGAACTCAAGGACATCAAAAAGCCCTCTTGTTTTTGAAGGTCTATGTAAACAAGAGATTGGAATTATTCTATGAGGCTATTACTGGAAAAATTAGAGCCACAGATGGGCATTACAGTTCAATCATTCACTCAACAAATACAATTTGTGGAGCTCTTACGATGAGTCAGGCATTGTGCTAGGCAGCAGAATTGCAAGATAAAGGAAATTTTCCCAATACTGAGAGCTTTCCAGAAACAAACTGCCTTATGGAGACAGTGAGTTCATGGTCTCTGAAGATATTAAAGGAAAAGTTGAAAGCTACATTTTAGTCTTAGACTGGTTGGAAATGGTAATGACTTTTAAGCTCCTAACCTGAGAGCAGTTTATGATCATCCATGAGATGCACTCTTGCATCTCTCTTATTCAGTTCTCCCACATTCCAAGAAAAAGACTAGCTAACATCAATTACCATTTCCAACCAGCCCAAGACTAAAATGTAGCTTCCAACTTGTGCTGGCAAGGACGTGGAGAAAGGGGGACCCTTTTGCACTGTTGGTGGGAATGCACACTGGTACAGCCACTGTGGAAAAAAGTATGATGATACCTCAAAAAATAAATGGATCTGCCTTATGACCCAG
Organism: Phyllostomus hastatus; assembly: GCF_019186645.2. NCBI lineage: Eukaryota > Metazoa > Chordata > Mammalia > Chiroptera > Phyllostomidae > Phyllostomus > Phyllostomus hastatus. The sequence continues at coordinate 68,028,665 of NW_025334041.1, forward strand.
CTATTTCACTTCTGGGAATTTATCTGAAGAAACCTAAAACACTAATTTGAAAGAACATAACACCCCTATGTTCACTGCAGCATTATTTATAATCACCAAGATCTGTCAGCATCCCTAGTGTCTATCAGCAGATGAGTAGACGAAACAACTATGGTGCATTTACACTATGGAACACTACTTGTAAAAAAGAAGGAAACTGTACCCTTTGCGACAGCATGGAGGGACATGGAGAACATTATGCTAAATGAAGTAAGCCAGTCAGAGAAAGACAAATACCATATGATTTCACTCATATGTGGAATCTAATGAACAAACTGAACTAAAAAAGCAAAAGAGACAGACTCATAGATAAGAGAGCAGGCTGAAAGCTCTCTTATCTATGGGTGGGTGTGGGGAGTAGGTGGAGGAATAGAGCAAAAAAGAGAAAAGGACTTTGACACAGATATCAGTGTGGTGACTGCAGGGAGGGTGGGTAGAGGTGGAAGAGGGCATAAGGGGGACACATGGTGATGGAAAAAATACAATAAAAATAAACCATTAGGAAGCAACAGAAATCAACAATGGTAAAATGGCACTTATTAAAGAAGATATTGGGTTTCTCATAGTCTCCAGGAAACCTGCGAAGCTAGGCCTGAAGACCTCTTTCACAGAGAAGGTCTCCAGCATGTGTGGCTAAGCTGGTCTGGTAAGGACATCTCTGCTGTGAATGAGGAACTCACATCACTCTAGGTGAGCACTGATGGTGCTATAAGAAAACAGTGCCCAGGAAACTGCCACCACTCTCCCCATCCTCACTGGGATGGACTCCGTGCATTCCTACATCCTCACATCACTAGCCTCTAAGTTAATGTCTGGAGCAGATGAGTTGAACTGGCAGAGCATGGATCATGGGCCTAAGTCCTAGTTTTAAGGGAAGCTGTGAGATCAAGTATGTGGCATATTCAGCCTCAATAGGTGGGCTCTGCCTCATCAGGTGGCAGGGGTGGGTTTCTACCATGGTACTCATATGCTGAGAGGCCCAAGAAATTAATAAAGATGTAAAAATACTCAATGGAAGTAATAGCAATTCTTCTCTCAATGACACTTTAACAAAACTAAATAACTAAAACAGAAGGCCAAAAGATAAAACAAATTAAAGGTGGCAAAACAACTTCCCTAATATCACAAGGAATGTTTGCTTCTCCAAATCTCCTTTTAGGAAGAATTCTGATAGTCATGTTCTCTTGAAAATATGCTTAACACTGATTGGAAATTATCATAGTGGGTTTCAAAAAAACGTATATCAGGAGAAAAACCTAAGAGAAACTGGGAAGTTTCAGGTTGTATTATGGCAGAGGAGTGTGTTAAATCAGCCTTGTGGAAAACTAATTAGCACAGTGGTGACCAGGAATAACTCAGTAGGATCACAGGATTGGAAGAGCCCTCCAGCAGTCAGGAAATCCATCACCATGTGTCCCCAGAACCTGTGCTTCCAAAATGATGGGTGGCAGCCCCCTTTCTCTACAAGTCTCTAGAGAAGGTCATTTGATAACCTCTATAGGTAAGCGAGAATTGCAGATGTCTTACAGCTCATGGTCCTAATGTTTTTCAATAAGACCTGTTCTTTCCATCCACATCCTCCCCACCCCCCCAGTAGTGAAAACAGAGGAGGGGCTCACCATCTTTTCCATCAATTTCACTGTGGTTTCCATGGGACAGTGCTGGGGTCAGAGCCAGAGTGACCTCACACCTCAGGATGCATCCACTGGGGCACTGTGGACTCTGGGTGACACTTCACAATGCCAGATTTCCTCCAGGAAGTGAGAGCATGCTAATTGTGCCCCTGGGACAGGTGGGCATGTGGAGAGAGATTAGCTTTCCCCACAGCTGTCAAGCTGGGGCCCTCTCATTAACACCCACGTCTTTCTTCTCTCCCTCCCCTCCTTCCTTCCTCCCTGTCCTTTGACTGTAGCTCATGTACTTGAAGTTATGTCACTGAAAAATGCACAGATGGGATCTACCCGATCATGAGAACGCTTTCACAGCTTCTGAAAGTGTGCTGGGTTTCTTCCCTTACGAAGAAAAAAATCCTGTATTCTAATTTCTACCCTTTTCCCACTCGCTTTCTGCTTCGGAAATAGATGATTACAGAAGCCAATGTTCCAAGTAGTAATAACCAATAGGGAAATAATTAAAATCTAGTTCTTTTTTGTTTTCTTTTAATCCTAAAGCAGTTAATTGTATCTGCTAATCTTGTCTTCATAGTTCACAGAGAGTGCACGGCATCTGAAATATATTCAACATTAGCTGCAGCCTACTGAAATTCAATGTCGGGCCAGAAGGGGAGACAGCAGGGCAGGCGAGAGGAGCTGCTGACAGGTGGTGCCCTGAGGGGAGACATATCCTGAAGCAGGAGGGACTTGGGGGAGAGGCTTTTATCTTGTTATGAAAGTTCTAGAAAAGGGGTTGGAAGTTTTGAGCAGAAACAGCAAGATAATGAGGAATGGGCAAAGAGTACCGAGAATACGCATCTGTCTTTGATGACCCTGTGGCTTCTTGAGCATTTTAATCAATTTCATCAATGATCTCCCAAATAATATCAAAGAAGTAAAGCGGATAAATTTACTATCCTCTAGGTGGACAGTGTGCTCTTTTTGCATGAAGCTATCCCTTTTATAAAGAAGAACAGCTATGCCAAGATCCAACAGTCCTATTGTTAATAAACATTCCTAGTTCTGGACTTTTCTAGGGGGCCCCTGCCACACCCACCCGGCTCAGTCAGCTCAGGGGCTCACCAAACTGACCCCAAGCAAAGTGGAACCTCCAGTAACATATACAAAGAGGGTTGTGGTCTGCAAATTTAACACATGGTCAGGATTTGGAACAGATGAAATTAGTAATTTTCCCAAAAAATAGCCAACAAAATTTATTTGTAATGACTTGATAAAATTATGGTATTTCTTAAATCTCAGCAAGGGTCTTCCATGTAAAGAAGGCCCTCATTCAATAAACATGTACTCAGCAGCTACTCTGCCCATGTGGCAGGTGTAGGGTCAGAGGGTGGGAATGAGTAGATAGGAGGGAGTTCAATACAACCATGATAGACTACTTACTGTATACACTTCCATAGTTCAAAAGGTCACTAATACAATCTTGGAAATTATGACATCTGTCCTGAGGAAGTGTTAAGTTTATCTCCAGCCCAGCAATGTCACCAACCACTGTGTGCTCCTCCAACGGGCACCAAGGTAGCACAGCCTGGCCCGGGTCACCCTGAATAGTCCCCAGTGTGTGCAGTGATGTGCCCGACAGCAACTAAAGTCAAAGCACAGCAACAGAACCTTGACCCAGAGAGTCACTTTTATAGAAAGATGGAAGGTTATATATTCTTAAAAATGTCAGTAGTAGATACACTCTTCTACTCTTCACTAGTGGAAATTCTGATCTTCTCTGTGAGTTAATTTCACAGTGGTCCTCAAAACTCAGAGAGTATGTGTCTTTATGTTCAGGGAGAGGTTGTTCAGATAACCCCGTGGTGCGCCATGGAGTTCACCATGTCAAAGTGTGCCAGGTATAAAGCAGCTAGTAGGGGTGCCATCACCACGGTTGTGCACCTGTGATTCCTCAGCATATCTGCTAGTACATTTTCAGAAAATGAATTAGACTGCGAGCTTGGTGGTCTTGCCGGTCTATCTCTTATTTCAATACCAGTGTTTAGACAAAATAGAACCAAACAACCTCTGAAACCCCCTAAAGCACCTCCTAAGCTTCAGCCTCTGGACCATCTTTTCTGCTTTCTCTGACTCTGGAAGCAGCAAATGCCACTCTCTGTGGTCTTGTCATTGACCAGACAGGAACTCCTGATCCAATAGCTTACTCCTCCCACAGTGAAATCACAGCCAGCTGCCTGGCCTGCCTGCATCAGCCTCCTAACTTCTCCTGGACTTAGACTTCACTTCCCCGCAGTTGGAGGAAAACAGGAGGATGCACTTGTCCTCTCCCACCATGCAGGAAACTCGCCAAGATGTGGTACCATGGGCATGTTTCCCTGTGAAGCAACTGCACCAGCCTTGGGGATCTGCCCACACAGACTGCCTCCCATGACTTTCTGCAGATGGGTGGCCACCTAATCATAATCCGCAGACTGGCAGGCCCCCAGTGAGCTGGGTGAGGACCCCTGGAAAACACTGGCCTCAGTGACTAGCAGCCTCCTGGGACTTTGAGGGAGCTCTTTAACCACTCTGGAGCCTCCCATACTAAGCTGTGGGATAAGCGAAACAATAAACTTTTATTGGAAAAAAGTTAGCAACCAGTATTTGAAAAATGATCAACTACATACAGAAACCACTCTGTCCCTCAGATTGATTTAAATTCCATAAAGTAGAATTAAAAATTGGACTCTGAATGTAGACTGCCTGGGTTTGAATGCTGGCTCTGTCATGTAATAGTTACTTAACCTTTTGGCATCTCAGTTTCTTCACCTATACAGTGAAGAATCCAGTAGCACTAAACATAGTGTCATGATATAAACATTTAATAATAACATTCATAGCTAATATTTATTGTGTGCCTAGTATGTGTCAGGCCCTTTGCTATGCACCTAACAAAGTCCTTGGGAAACAGGTAATCTTATGTGTATTGTGAATATTTTTATTATAAATGGCAAAAAAGTGAAAAATAAAAGTAAATAAGTAAATGTGAACTCTCAAATCATAGCAGTGAATTTTTCAAACTCCATTACATTAAACCCATTGGTCTCTCTGACACTTTGTCCATGCATCTTCTACAGAAACATAACTATGTAATGTTATTCATGGGTCATTTGAAATATTGGTTCAAATGATTTATGCACATCTTCCATAAGTTAACACATTTCATTATGGGACATCAAAAAATCATATTTGTTTAAATCACCACAAGTGTCATCAAAAAAGTCTTTAAGTACTAAAGCTAAATTCATTGTCAAATTCCTAGGGGCAGATGTAAAGTTTCCCCAACTATTTTTTGCTTGACAGCTCAAGCTTTAGCAATTTAAATTTTGATAAGTTTTATCAATCTTAAAGCAATTTACTTCATTCACTTTTGAGACTGTGTCTGCCAAATACCCCAGTTTGAGGATCACCGTTTGTCTCTCAGATGTTCTTTAAAGTAAACAGTGTACTAATTTACTTCAGTGCCACTGAGTGGCTTTTTTCATGACAATCATCCTCGGGTAGGCAAAAGAAGTGCCTTGGACACGGTCCCATGTATGGAATATTAGAAAGACATGTACTCAGCTGCTGAAATCTAAACAAATTAATAATTTTTACTTCTTTACCAGGGACATTCTTAAGTGAAACTTAATCTTTTTTAAACTGAGTACATGGCAATGAATACAATGATGACTAATGAAGTTTGGTAGCACTGCTGTCACTCATGTTAAGGGGCCTGCAGTCTTACACTCCCGTGTTTTTATACCTAGTATAATGTCAACACAGTGAAAAACCACACATACCATTTCTGCATTATTGTGAAGACAGCTTCGACCTGATGTACGTAATGTTAGGGTCTTGGGGACCTCAGTTACTCTGGTAACTGCTACTTTTGGTAGATTCCTTCACCTCTCTAGGCCTCACTTCTCCTCTCTGTAAAATGGAGATAATTTGTAGGACATATCCCATAGGGTAGTCATGAGGACTCAATGGAATAAAGCATGTAAAGATCAAAGGACAAAGCTGGCCTATGGTCAGTGCCATGTAAAAATGACTAAAAGGGGACCAGGGACCATTTGAGACCCTTTGTTCATTTGGGTATAATAAAAATAATCATTTGAGTGGTTTAATAAAAAGGAGAACATCTATCAGTCATTTCCATTGAAAAAGTTCTTGGTTACTTCCCTGACATCATTAAAATTGGTCAGAGACACCTTCAAATGCCTCGCTTTAGAAGGCTCTAATTGCTGAATCCCCCCTGATGTGGCTGAGAATACCACCTCCCCCACTTCTGCACAGTGTTCTGTGAAGCTCCCCTTAGGAGTTGCCCGGACGTCACTCAAGGCACTGGAGAAAAAAGCTGACATTTACATGTCTTCATGTGGCTCTGGGTTCTCAAAATACTGTGGCATTGAAAGAGAGGAGAAATTGCTTGGACCCTGAAGCTGATGTTCCTTGTCAGCTCTCTGCAGCTCAGTGTCATTTCGAAAAGTGACAGACTCAGGGCACAAATATCTCTCCCTTTAACCCACAAGGCAGGAAACTGCTTTTGGAGTTTGTTTTTCACTGATGGCACTACTAAGTTGTTTTTCTTTTTTAATCAAGGCACATGTATGTATAATGGAGCAAAATACAAATTTGTATTAAATTTTTAGACAATAGGGTTTTTCATTAATGATGTTGCTCACTGGCAATTTATTCCATGCTGATCTCTTGGGCCTCATCCTGAACCAGCTTCCTGCCTTGCTCAGAGCACTCCAGCCAATGCTCCTCCTCCCTGACCCTCAAACAGGCACAGATCTGCTCTGCTGGAGGCCCGCTGCCCTGGTGTTCTCCAGGCCTGAAACATTCCTGAGGCTGTATTCTTCCCAGGGCGGCTCCTCCTCAGGGGCAGGTCATAAAGCAGGTGGCACCTGTCAGAGGCCTTGTCTGACCACCCTGTTTAAAACAGCTCCCTCACTACCACTCCAAGCCACTCTCTATATATCCCTTCCCAGGTCTATTTTTTAAAGTAAAATTATCAGTATCTGAAATTGTTTTATTTACTTAGTTATTTATCTTCCTCCAACAGAATTACCCACCATTGAGGGCAGAAACCTTGTAATTTTTTGGTCACTAATGTTATAAGATATGTGTACTGGATGCTTCAAAACATAGGCCAATATTCAAATCTCTTAACAGTGTCTGGAACTCTGTGGTCACTGACTAAATATCTGTCAGCTGAATGAATGTTCAGATGTCCTGAGGACCTCTTGGAAGTGAGCATTCAAACTCTTCCACCATTAGGGATACCAGGCATATTGAGTACTCAGTACAAATTTGTTTGTCTTTTTTTAAAGATTTTATTTACTTATTTTTAGAGAGGGAAGGGAGGGGGGGAGAGAGAGAGAGAGAGAGAGAGAGAGAGAGAGAGAGAGAGAGAGGGAGAGAAACATCAATGTGTGGTTGCTGGGGGTCATGGCCTGCAACCCAGGCATGTACCCTGACTGGGAATCGAACCTGCGACACTTTGGTTCGCAGCCCACGCTCAATCCACTGAGCTATGCCAGCCAGGGCTTACAAATTTGTTTTGACTAAATAATAATATTTGAAAGAATGAATAAATTAGAGCGTTTTTTTATTCTAAAAAGGACTATATTGTAGAAAGCTAGTGACCTCACTAACTATATAGAGAAACTCATATGCATCTTGTCACGAGTCTGCCAGGCATACACTTTGACATTTACTCTGTAAACAATCCCAGTCTTGCTTTCACTCCATCATGCCACACAAGTTGCTCATGCTAAAGTCACATATGATATCCATGTTGTCAAAATAAACAGGCTTTTTTCAATTTTTATCTTCCTTATCATTTTAAGCAGCCCCTCTTTACAGAGTGGGCCCCTCCTTCACTGATACCTTTCTTTCTGCTCCTGTGGCTTTGGTGACTTCTGGTTTCTCCCTGACTCTCCCTTCCCTTTGCCAGCTCCTCCCCAATCACTTAATAGTCCTGGTGGTTCAAAAAACTCAGTTCTTCACCCCTAATGCCACACTCATTAGGCCATGTCATGTTCTCCTATGGCTTCAAATATCTTTTGTCTGTTAACTCCCAAGAGTGTATCTCCAGCCTGGATCTATTGTTGAATTCCAGGCTCATTATCCAGATGCCTACTTAGCACAACTACTTCAACACCTAACAGAAATCTCAAAATTTCTAAAACCGAACTCAATCTTTTCTACTAAACTTCTTCCATCCTTCTCACCTAAGGGAACACGTACCCTATAAAATCCACTTGCTGTCTACCTATTACATCCACTTCATCAATAAGTCATGTCAGTTCTACTTCCAAGAGATATTTTACACCTGTGTATATAGGGAATCTATCTGAGTGGCACGGCAAATGTAGCCCAGCTCGATTCAGAAAACTGGTGGGGAGCGAGTTGGCACACAGGAACTGAGCCCACAGATTGGTTTTTCTGTGGGGAATCAGGCCTGCATTGTACCTAGGCTGCTTTGAGGCTTGCTTTTGCTAAAACTCCCTCACCCTGAATTGAGGCAGCAAATGTTTACTGCCTATCTTCAAAGTAACTTCCTAAAGTCTGTGCTAAACCTCCCAAGTATGGAGTGTAACCAGTTCAACCACCTTTCCCCTTGCATTTGTAAATATCCTTCTTCTTTGTGGTAATTAGCAACTTCCTCTCTTTTGTTATCTGTAAAAGGTAATCACCTAAAGTGAATTGTGCATAGTAAATGAGGACCATCCTTGATGTAATGTGACCAGAAAAGCAATAAAAGCCTGTCCAGGCAAGGGTCGGGGTGCTCTCTCATTCAGAGAGTGGCCATGCTGTCCCTTTTTCTCCACAGGACTTCTGCAGTCTGTGTGAATTTGTTCGTGGCAGCCACAACACACGGACCCTGCTGGCCAGAGTCTGCATCACATGTACTCTAATCTATCTCCAATTCCATCATCTATCTTAAGGTATCATCACCTCTCACCTCTTTTAACCTATTTCCTACCTTCTTTCCTTGCTCAAATTCTACTCTTCATGTAGCAGCCACAGTCTTCTTTATAAAAGAGGAGTTACATCGTCATTTCCATACTTAAAACCATCTATGTTCTACAAGATAAAAACCAAAATCTTTAACACAGCCCAATTGGTCCTGCATGATCTCGTGTGTCCCACCCTTCACCGTCATTCCACCTTGGCTCACTAAGACCTAGGTACACTGGTCTTCCTTCAGTGTCTCTAAAGCATAAAGATATTTCCTATCCTAAGGTCTTTGAACATGCTGTTCCTCAGCCTGGAATACTTTTTTCCCAACTTTTGTGCTGTCTGAATGACACATAAGAACCTTGGTTTTAATAGGCATTTAATGAAAGACTTTAAGCAGAAAAAGTGCTTTCAATCAAATTTGTATTTTACAGAGGTAAAAAAAATGGAAGACAAATTGGAGTGGCTAGGATATAACAGGGGCACCACTGAGATGGAGTGTATAGGAGGAGATACCATTGGCACACAGGGTGGGAGGAAGATAAGGAACTCTGTTTGGGGCATGCACTTAGAGCACCAGATGGAAGTGTCCATCATTTGCCATGATGGGGGCTGTGGAGAGTGCGAAGAGGTTGGAACCACCACTATGAGGAATCAGAAAGGGAGCTCACTAGAAACACAAGGAAAGAGATGCTGAGAGCCCATGAGTGGTAGAAGCCCTTACAATTGTTGGCACTCAGATAAAGGAATCATCTGTAATTTGAGGTTATCATTGACACTTTATTAAAGACCATTATTCTGTAGCCACATATTCAGGTCATACTGACAAAACACATGAAGCCAGCATGACTACTTTCATAATGCTATAAAAATATTAAGTAAGATATAAAATTATTTCACAAGCACAATACACTCATTTGTTTAGAATTAACTATAACTTTGACTTGTCAATAACATAAACATTGCTAAACAGAGACTAGACACTATCGTCCAGATAGTAGATATTCATTTTCTTCCATTCCAAAACAATGCAATTCACAAAAGACTGCACTCTTCACTCAACAAATATTCAATGAGTCCCACTGTGTGTCAGACACTATTCTAGGTGCTGGGAATAAAATGGTAAGAAAGACATATAGAAGGCACAAAATGCATGTTTAATTAATGAGTCACATCAAATCACACTATTAATCACACTATATTACACCCTCAACACTGTTTTCCCGTTCTATAGACATGATACTAAAAGTCAGCTTACCTTGATTAGTTAGCATTAAATGCTGCAAAAGTACCTAATAGTTAAAAAAGACATCCAATAAAATGCAATTTTATAGTAATATGTAGGAGAAAACAGAAAGCAGGAACAGGAAGTTTGCATAACCTTTATGGCAATATTCTCCAGGTCAACAGTGAGCTATGAGTTGAGAAGAAAAATCGAAGCTGGACAATTTGACCGTAGAACCAAATTCTTTTAGTTGAATTTTAAGTGGCTAAATTATAACTTTTGGGAAAAATAGTTCCTGCTATGGAACGTTCTTTCCCGTGTAATTAGACTTAATCTCCATTTTTGTTTTTAAGTACTTCAGAGTTGGAAAAATTCCATGCTATAATCACCTATTTATTAGGACACACTAAGTGTTTTTACCCATTTGTGATAGAGTTTTAAATACTCAAAGCTTCCCAAATCTCATGATTTCTCTCTTTAATATGTTACTTTACAGTAAGCAGATTTTAATATAAACAAAGAAAAGAATTTCTGTTCTGTCAGTAGGCAGTGACTTATATTTTTTCCAATTCTCATGTTCTCTGGGACTATACTTCCGTGAAAATTGATATAATCTAAAAATAATCAATGATATGTATAAATTTAAAAACATGTAAGATATTTTAATTAACTCCTTAAGAAAGCTATCACTAGACTCTTAATTTGGAAACATGAAGTCTCTCAAGTAAAGAGTGGGTGGTGGTGATTCCTGAAGTCTGCAGACAAGTCTTGTTTTTTCACTGATTTAACAGCATCCTAGTCAATACACTTTATCCAGATTTAAGCTGCAATCCTTTTACTTAATTTTTTAAGTCTGTGGAAAATCTTTCAAATATCTGAATTAAAAGTGGGCAGAGGTAAAAAACAAAACAAACAAACAAAAAAACAACTAGACACCCTGGGGCCATAAAACTAGGTCATTTCAGAGAAGATGCCAGGTGTTCTTCATGCACGTGAAGTCTGTACTCACGGGCACCTGGAGTCTGCGAGATAGAAGCAATGAAGTAATAACACAGGCCCGGAAAGAACTTGCAGAGCTGGTCAGGGTGATGGAAACACAGAGCATGCAGTTAGAAAACTGTTTTCCAGACTGTGTTCTTTAACAAAGATATCTATTATTTATGTTTTTGAAAAAAAATCAGTGACTTCCCTATGCAGTCCATAATGAGGTCTGCAGATTCATGGAATTCCTTTCTTGAAATCATTTCCTTTAGCTGAATTTTTCTGTTTATACCATCCATCTCTAAGCTTATTTAAATTCAGATTGTGAACAGGGACCATGTTTATATCTTCTGAGCCATGCTCATCAACTTCCTAGTAGCTCTATAAATGTCTATATAACAATATTAAAAATATTAATGAAGTATCACATAAAAACTACAGAGTGTACATCAGTTTTTCCTCCATTTCCCTGAGGTACAGCAAGCCACTTTCATAAAACTCCTCTATTACTGCAAGGGAGGAGCATGGTCAAAGGTTCCCAGTGAAGGTAATTCGGAACTTTTGCATAGTTTACTCCATCAATTGGGCACAAATGACTGGTCTTTATAATCTCTTATATTTTGCAAAAGGCAGAAAAAGAAATTGGTCATCATTTCAGACATGGGCAGGTTCACAAAGCATCAGAGCTTGCCAAGGTGCCCTAGGGCCACATATGTGTTCTCGCCCTAAGTATGGTAATACTGATCTTAATATCTTTGCTTCTTCTTGAGATTTTATGTCCTTTTTGATTATTACTAATGTCCATGGAAACAGATAAATTAGCTCCTCTTTTAACAGTATGAGCTATCATCAATTATCATTGTAACTTTAAAATATTAAAGTAGTTAAAAACCAAATAGAAATAAGTTTCCCTTTTTAATATCATTTAAAATAATAATGAAAGTGGTAAGATGGTTATATGTTCATTTAATTGCTAATGAAGCCAGACCAATAATTCAAAGTTGGATTCCCTGCAGAATATTGATTTGAAGTACAATCAGCAAATATCATTTGATAATAGAGATTTAAAATTAGTACCAGAATATTATTTTCTAAATATTCACCTTTGAATTTTTGTTTTTGGCTGTTTTATTTCTAGTCTGCTAAAAAAAAAAAAAGTAAGATCACCTGAAACAAGCAAGCATGAATCTAGACTGAAGAGTGAAATTCTGATGAAACATTTGTACATTGTATTGAAGAGGACAGAAGCATGCTGTACACCCTGCGCAGGCCCCATGGGCCCTGCTGAGGACCTCCAGGGACATGGCTCACTCTGAGGCTCTGAGTCACAGCACCAGGGCTGTTTTTCCTCTTGGGAAAGACCATACACTTGCCCTTTATAAAAAACTCTGGAATGAGTCATAAGCAAAATTAACTAGCATTTAGAGGTGGGGGGTAGAAATCAAGGCTGGAAATGAGACCATGTGATGGGCTGAATGGTCCTGTGGCTGCTGCCCAGGCAGCGTAGGCTGGCTTACATGGCTGTGCCACGGGGAGAATCCCTTGTGGATCTCATCATATATACAGAACTCCTCCTCAATTTCAAAGGGGTCCTACCCACCTTAAAAAGAAACCTAGCCCACCGAGGAGCTGTGAAAACCCACAGCCAGGGAAACAGATGGCTCAGGAAGAAGCAATGTGGAATAATAGTGAGGGTGTGGGAGTCAGTGTAGGCTGGGCAAGGAGATCAGAGAGGAGAGAAGGGACATCAGTGGTGACAGATGACAGAGTGCTGTTTGGGAGGAGGAGCTGGAGGAGGCAAGAGGGATGGAAGTGATGTACTGATGCATAAGGGCTGGAGCATAATTAGGAAAAATTCCCCTTCTGTCGACTCCATAAGTCTTGCTCAGTTCAGACAGAGATTGCTGGCTTTGCCAAGGAAGCAGAGGTTACACGCTATTCGACAGGCCTTCTGTTTCTGATGGAAACAAGTCCGAAGTGAGCTCATTTGTGTACAGCTGCAGGCAACATAAACATGGCTGTTGAGATTCTTTATAGAGTATCAGCCTTTGTACTCCATACTTCACTGAAGTTAATAAGTAGGTGTCAAACTCTGAATTAAAATTCCCAGAAGAGGACACAGCACGAAGGACAATAAAAATGATTTTTAAATAATCATAGGGATAAATAGCATCCACTTCTGACAAATGTAAGTGCTGGCATAAAATGTTATTAGGCTACAGACATCGTCTTTTGTTCAGGAAGTATGCCTTATTCTCTAGTCGTGTCATTCATCATCCTAATGAGCCCTCAAAATGTAAATTAAACAGCAAAGACGGAGTCATTCGAGAAGCATCTTTGTGCTAGGTGTTAAACCATTTTTCTACTTTTATTCTTATATACTGGTTCATTTTTGCATTGGCAAAAAAATAAGCCCTCAATACTTGAACACTTTATGGGGTAAATTCATATTTTCGGTAAACAGTTCATTCATTCTTCAATACTTTGGGATCTATAATTTCAAAGAAATAAAACCTAATTTTAAAATGCCGTGCCCTGTAAATTATGTTTGATCTGGAAAATCTTAGAAACCTGGGCATGCATTTGCTTTCTTTTTTTATTCAGAAGTGATTTGGTCTAGGGAGGCCATCAATGAGAAAGGATTAGTGAAAATTTCAAACAGCTTTAGTTTACTGAGCCAAATGCATTAATGGCTAGGCAAACACCATTTCAGCCATTAATGATAAAAGAATAAGGTCAGGAGCCAAATAAGTTGTGATTTCTTGTTACGTATTGATAAGAACATTACCCATTCCTCTGATGAATAGAGAAATCAGGGTTTTGTACTTGACCTGAATTTATGCATGAGCACACACAACAGGAGTGACTGAGCAGCACTGCTAGGGAGGGATCCAGGAAAATACACTGAGAAAGGAAAATAGCAACAAATCATGTCTCATTTTGGCCGGATTGGTCCTCATTTGCCTCTCTGTGTTCCTCCCCCACCCCAATCCTCTCTTATTACAACATATAAATCATTCTTTGCATTCTCTGGCTGTCTCTGTGTATGTGAGAGCTCAGCTTACCCATGTGTCACTCCAGCTCTTAGCTCTGTGTGTGTGAGTGAATGTATATAAAATGAAGATACAAATAATTGCTCTATTGAGGTTTACCTCCTGTCCAGGGAACAGCCATTAATCTGCCCAAGGGGGTTACTCCAGCCCCAATCTGCAGAATAAATTATCATTAACCAGTCTAGGTATTCCAGAGACATTATATTTTATGAGGTCAAAATGTTGGGGAAATACCCCAGAGGGAGAGCTGAAACCATCCAGCTGGGAAAGAAATAAGCCGGTAAACAGCATTTTATGAAAGCCTGGGTTCTTGCACTGGCTATAACCAACTGCTGGTCTGGCTTAAGATCAACCCCCAAAGCTGGTGTGATTGATTCACTGGGATGCTGGCTCTGAGAAACACCCATACTGTGGGACAATGCATAGTGATGGCCCACCTCTAAGTATCTCTTTGAAGGTTTGGCTAATCAAAGAGCGTATCATCAAAAATGGTAGCTCACAAGGAAGCCTGCCTCTTCCACTGAACATACTGTTCTAGGTAATTTAATGGAGAATTTTTTTTTACAGAATGATGGAGTTGAATTCAATGCAAGGCTCAAGACTGTCAACATGACAGCTGGCCACATACAGGAACTTTGTAGTTTGAACCCAGACCATAGCCATTTCACTTCTGCCTCTCAATTTCCTAATAATGAACATTTTGATGGCACATTGATTGGGTTATGATCTACAGCACTGATTAGTGAGAGAGAAGCTAATGCTATGTGTCCACAGGTCTTGCGAAGTACTAGAGACAAGGGGGACAAGAAACAGGGAGGAAAAGCAGTCTGTGTGACAAAATGAATGCTAATCATGACAAAGCAACACAAGCTATTATTATTCTATACAGATATTAACCCTGAAAAAGTACTGTACACCGAAAGGCATATTTTAAAGTGAATTTAAGCCTTGTCTGGAGTCTGGGAAGATAACTGGGTAGGATATCAATAAATTGTTTTATTCTTGACCTCCAGGCAGGAAATGCAACGTACAATATAGGAACTGGAAAGTGGCATACTGTGATGAAATGATTTTTAACCTTTGCAATATGTTAATAACAAAAATTCACACCAATATATAAATCCTCACATAAAACCTTTCAAGTATGAAAAAAAAGCGCTACTCCTTAAATGTTCTCTGAGAAAATTCCCGAAGAAGAAGGATCTCAGTTTGAATGCACAGACTTTTAACCAGATCTTAAAATTCCTGCAAATGGGCCCCATGTTAAATGACTGACAGTGCCGCTAGGAACTCCACAAAATAAAATGCATGCTTCATTAGTCCCCCAGCTGAACTCAGAATCCTCTGGCTCAGAATATATCACAGCCTTTAAAAATAAATTCTCCGCTGAATTAACATCCCAGAATCATTAATCTTTGGAGTGACCCTTCAATTTCCTTTGGAAGAGAACTAGTGCATTTCACAAAGGTCTTTTTTCTTTTGGCAAACCATGATTTCGTGGAGAGAAGGTAAATAACACACTCTTTCTTTTATCATTTCCCCATTTCCACCCCCTTCCCATGGTGGCTTCTTTTTCCTTCTCAACTGAAATCTAAAATCAAGACATCCATCTACTGAGTCAGAAAGGAACTAAAATTTAGCTTTAGGTATATGTGAAAATAAAATAGGCTAGATGGAATTTTCAGGAAGAAGGAAGCATTATTGTTAACAAAATTTTGCTATATTAAAAACAGTTGCAATTTTATTCTTCATTGCAGGGGTCCTTGTTTATCAAGCAGACATTGAACTGAGCTTGATTATTTTACAAAGTCACCACAAAACATTAATAATGTTGATTTATTTAACAGGCCAGATAAAGGGATGAGGTCCGTGTGCAGTCAGGATAAATGTCCTTACCTGAGGATATGTTTACTGATTTCAGAGAGAGAAGGAAGGAAGGAAGAGAGGAGGCGGGGACAGAGAGATAGAGAGAGAGAGAAAGAAACATTGTTCGGTTGCCTCCTGTATGCACCCAGACCAGGGATGGAACCTGCAACCTAGCTATGTGTCCTGACTGGGAACTGAACCCACAATCTTTCGATTATGGGATGATGCTCCAGCCAACTGAGCCATACTGGCCAGGGCAGGGCTAGACATCATGTTTTAAACACATTAAGATGGCTTAGTCTATTAAGTAATTCCACTATAATGCCTTTTTAAGCAGAGAATCATTCCTTTATTTGCTTAGTTATGAATTCAGGTTTTTCAAAGTTGGATGTTTACTTATAGCAAAATATACCTATACTATCCCCAACTTTCACTGTGAAGACCACATAAAGCAAGTCCCAGAGGAGACCTGTTCTGATTGGGGATCGCTGGATTCACTGAATTAGCTTTTATCCTCATCCAACCCCAGTCCTTCTCTCTATCAAGGTCCTTGATTCAAGGGTATTCCCTGGCACAATCCATGTGTATTCTGCATATTTTGTTCTTTGGCCAGAAATGACTCGCATAAAGTTTGTCTGCTACCCGCCTATAATAAAGCACTCTATCCTCTACTACTAGCTTAATCTTAAAACAGAGCTCCCACCACTTAGTTCTGCATGTTTACCCTGCATTAATGGCTCCCCATCACCTAAATCTACAGTCCATAGAGCCAAGCGAAGTGCCACACTAAGGCTTCCTGTCTGGCTCATTTGGTCATTTCCTTCTGAATGGTGCCTGTTCCTGCTGGGAGCCCCTCCTTTCTCCTCGCATTCAAATTCTTCCTCTGAAGGTCTGCTCAAACCTTACCGCACAGGTGAAGTCTTTCTCTCACCTTCCTCCCCAAACCCAATACCTATATCTCTCTTGCTTGATACTCGTTACGTCCTGTCTTATTGAGCTCTTTAACATCCCACCTGCTTAAGTCCTACCCACATCTCTCATGACAGGAAGTGTGTCTGGTACTGTCATGTACGTAGCCGACCCAAGGTAAACACTAAATAAAAGTAATTATCTTCTTAAAAACTATGTTCCTGCTTCCACCACCTTCAATTATGGGAAACAGGAATCTCACAGAGACATTCCAGGCCTCTAAATGGGTATTTGTGCCCAGTAGTTGCTGGACTCAGGAATGAAGGTATAAAGGCCTTTTAAGTCCTGAAATTTAATCCCTTGTAAGTTTTAGAGGTAAGACAAGGTACGGAGCCCTTTGGGGTCCTTTTCAATGATCACCAACTTGTCCGTAGTGAATCTGTTCATTCATTGTATGTTACTCCTACTTGGGAGAAAAATTCAACCACTTGCTTGGGCCATTTGAACAAGGTCATCTGGAGGAAAGACCCCATTTTGGGGGCAGATCTAACCTACAGGACCAGCTTTGGAATCAATTTTGTTACAGGGTTTCTCTTCCTACCTTCTTCAGCTATATCATTTTGGCGAGGGGGCTCACCCATTACCAGCTTGTTTTATTTCATCTCCTATTGCCTGGAGAGGTGCCAGGAGACACTGGAACAGGGGACATGTAGACAGGAAGTGTTTGTCAATCCAGTTTACTCTTATAACGACCTATAGAAATGATCCCTGAAAGTACAGTCCTCAGTTTACTCTTAGTGATTGATCTGGAGAAGGAGAAACATGGCCTGTACCAGAAGTGCAGTTCTTTCTTAAGTCCTCAAAATATATGCAAAAATCTCCTTTAAATATACTTCTTATGCACCCTCTGCCTGATATCCAGCCCTGTTCACTTTTTGTTCAGTTTAATTGGGCCTTTCAGATTTGCTACCTCTTTCTACTTCAAAAAGATTTATGAGACCCTAAGACAGGGTGCTCAGCCTCATACTAGTTACAGCTTATCATTACTTTCTACCCACACATTCCAAAATTGGGAGAACACTTATCCCTGGCCAGCTCTTGCTGGAGAACCTTTACTTCAGATTGGCCTTAGCCTACCCCAGCACATGGATGCTCTAAGATGCCCATGGCTAAATTAAATCTAATAATTAGAGTCATTAAACCAAATGTTTTTGTCAGGAACAAAGGAGGGACACACATGGTCAGAAAGCCCCCTTAACCAAGCAGGATGGACACATTCCTGTGATGTCAGGCCCGCGGTGAGTCCTGTGCTGTCTCCCCTTCCTGCTGGAAAAATGCAAAGGATGCAAGTTTGCTATCAGAAAAATCTCTAATTGCTTCTCGGCTGTTTTAACCTCAAGTCCATTGGATTAAGGTCCTTTGGAGGACCTTAAACAGATTCTGTATACCATGCTCCATAGAAAAAATTTTATTAGCCAAATTGAAAAAAAATTTAGTAACAATAAGGCAGATATGTACAGGGTGGGGCAAGAGTAAGTTTACAGTTGTGAGTACATGAAAGTTTATTCTTGTATTATTTATTATTGTATTATTTTCCATATGAACAACTGTAAACCTACTTTTGCCCCACCCTCTATTATATTGAAGCAACTGCTGCAGAAGACATCCCATGATAGCATTTGATTTGTAGATTTCATGAATGGCAAAAGAACAACAGTGCCCATGAAAAAGTTTTACTACATTAATCTGGGATATTTTAAAAAGTATTTTATTGTTATAAAGACTTCAATTTAGAAAAAACATCTCTAAAATTTATCGACTTCCAAGGATTTTTGGTCAAGATGGCAGAGTAAACACTGTGCTTACCTCCTCCCATGACCTTAACAAAATTACAACTAAATTACAGATCAACCATCACTGAAAAATGTCTGAAGTCTAGCTGAACAGAAGTCCTATAAATATAAGGATACACAGAAGAAGCCAGGTCGAGACCATGTATGTGAACTGTAATTGAAAAATAAAAAATTATTTTTAAAAAATCTATTAAATTGAGCAAATTTCTTTTAAATAAGTTTCTAGTGACTCTTCACTTTAAACATTTCATCAATAATAATCTCCTAACTTCCCTTCATGGGATGGCTGAACCAGCTCATGCATCTAAACATGTACTACCAGTTAGTGTTTGAAACACATGGTGGAAACACTGTGTTTGCCCTCCCAGGCACAGCTGCCTCCCTGCTCTGGTGGGCGGAGCACCTAAAAGCAACAGGTGTGAGGATGGAAGCCAGTTGAGCTAATCCATTCACCTGTGCCTCCCCATGATGTTAAATTTGGCCTCAATCCCTAGAATGTAAGAGGTCTAAGGGAAAGAGCAACTAGAAAATTCAGCCCTAAGTCAGAAAACCTGTATCTGAATCCAGAAGAAGTAATAATACAATTTCCTGACAATTTATTTTTAGAAACACTAAATTAGAGGGAAAAAAATCCCACTATTGTTACTAAGATAATCTTTAGGTAAGAAAGACAATGACTGCTTCCTGGACTGTGAGTTGTCATATTCAGGGTAGTATTAACACTGTGCTTGTTAATTCAGCATCTGCTCAGTTTTATGAAGTCGATTGTTTTTTTAAGCAATGTATTATCCCTGCTCACAAAATACCATAGTGTGTATTAATAGCAATATGGTTATCACTTTATATTATAATTATTTCTTAAATGTATGTACTTTTTCCAGAAAATATAAGCTCTTTAATGTTAGGAGTTATTTTGTTTTCTTTTTTATTTCAATTCATGATATGGTATCTGGGACACAATGAGCATTCAATAAACATACATTTTATTATTTTTGTACTTATTTATTATTAAGCTATTTTAATAGTTATAGAATATTGAATACTTATTGTAAAAGGCACTGTGCTACACTCTTTCCATACTTCATCTGATTTACCTTTACCATAGCAATAATGCCTATGAGATGGGCATTACTCCCTCCATTCACAGATGAGTTAATGAGACTTGGTAAGTAGGTAACTTGCTCCATATAATCCTGATGTAAGGGGAAGAGACAGGAATCGGTCCCAGTTTGCCCAACTCCAAACAGGTTACCAAATGCTGCACCAAACATCTGAGAACACACATGATTCTAAGAGCGACCTACTGCACTGATTATTGGTAACCAGATCCAGCAAGTGCCATATTAACAACTTCACAAACACTGTCATACACAGTCAAAACTGTGCATCAAGAGTTCTGGTAATGAACCTAATGTGAATACCTGGACATAATTCCAAAGCAAAATATTAAAAAGTTTATTCCCAATAAAATACTGGGATGGGAAGGCATAACTCTAAAAATAAAATATTGTAAAACTTCACCATCACTTAAGGACAAATGAAGAGAGTAAATAATGGAAGTGTTAGTATAAGTTAAAGAAATCTTACCTATAAATCACAGATATCGACATTATATATAATTTCAAGTGAATAAAAACTGGCAAATAGAGGCTTTAGCATATATATACTATTTGAACTAAGTCATTTAAAAACAGCATTTCATTTTCTGTATCATGCTGAAAACTACATTCAGAATCTCATAGATATGGGACTAGGAATGTTTATTAAAATTAATGTTATAATTACCTTAGTACCTGTATATATTATCATTCCCTTATTGCTTACTATTTTGTCAATTTCCTTTAAAAATGGTATGAGTAGTGTGGTGTTTAAGAGCCACCTTACACAACAATTTTTATTCTTAAGTATTTCAGGTGGACATTGCACACAACATAACTGTAAGTCTCTCCTATAAGTACTGTAATCAATCACTCGTACTTTTGAAATGACTAAGGCGTGTACATCAAAACTATCTTTTTTAAAGCATGCAGTGTCTTTGTGGAAGCATTACATCTTTCAAGGAAATGTCAGCACTGGTATTTTTTGGCCTCCTCTGCCCAAGAGGCCAATGAGGGCTGAGCAAAGAAGTGAATGAGACTGTTAATCAATAGCAGTCACAGCACCCTTTTTTATCTTCCAGAATCTTAAATTTCAATGAGGTTGACATCATTAAAGAAAACAGGACTGTCAATCTCCATTGGTTTCAAGTGGTAAATGAAGGAATAATTTGACCATCATAAAAGTAATGATGCAACTGTGTGCTTGAAGTCTTGCAAAAATCATTTTTAGGAGGGGTAGAGGGATAACAGGGGAAAGAAGGGAAAGGTTTTCAAGAAACATTCATGAAGGACCCATGGACAAAACCAAAGCAGGTAAGGATTGAGTGTGGGAGGTGGGGGTGGGTAGGGCAGGGAAGTGGTGGGGAAATGGAGACAACTGTACCTGAACAACAATAAAAAAATAAAGTAAAAATAAAAGCTAGGACACACATATAGCTGAGACATAAAAGCACTTACATATCAATTGTTTTTTTCACAGACCAAATAGATTTCTAACGGATCTAAATCTTGTCAATAAAAGCAAGAGGTTTCAACTCCTTCACAATGCTATAAATAATATATTTGGAATACATTTATACGCAGTGGTACCAGTGCCACTGTTTCTTAATGATGTTGACACGTTACCTTAACACATCACATAACACCCACATAAACCTTTCCTAGGGGCAGGCACAGAAGTTTTGTGGGTCCAAAAGGCTATGAAACTTTCTTTTAAAAATGAAAAATCAGGTACAAGGCTTTGTAAGAGGACCACACAACCCAGGAGCTGTGAAATTTAAGCTTAATTTAATAGTAAAGCTGCCCCTGCCTCATCCACTGAAAAACACAAGAGTGTCATTTTGCTTATACACAGGCAAGTTCTGAATGAGCTGAGGTTTTCCTTTGGTCTTCTTTATCCACAGCAGCCTTCCCTGACCTCCCACACTCCATGCTGTTATGCCAGAGTATGCCTTGAGAGAGAAGCACAGAACACCACGGGGTTTGTGAACTTCCTGGAGAACTGCAGGTGGCCATTCTCACCCACTGAGCAGAGGAAAACTGTCAAAGCGGGTGAAGGAGTGCTTTCTGGTCTCTACACAATTTAGGCCACTGACAGTATTATCATTAGATATATGTCTAGGGTTCTTAGAACTAGTATCTTTATACACTTACATATTTTGCTTCTAGTCATTTCTTTCTGGTTTTAATTTTCAATGTAAAATTCATCAGAAATTCAATAAGGAATGGAGACAAAGAAGTCAGAAGACATGATCGAGTTTCCACACTTGATTAAAGTACCTTGTTTTTAACTGAGACACAAACAAAGGAAGCCCTGTCTAGGACACCATGATGCCTGACAAGGCAACCCAAATGTTCACAGG
This sequence comes from Phyllostomus hastatus, assembly GCF_019186645.2. Classification (NCBI taxonomy): domain Eukaryota; kingdom Metazoa; phylum Chordata; class Mammalia; order Chiroptera; family Phyllostomidae; genus Phyllostomus; species Phyllostomus hastatus. Next base: position 68,050,654 of record NW_025334041.1, read on the forward strand.
TCAGAGTAGGCAGGCGACCTGGAGTAGGAAGAGGGATGTTACTTCTATGAATTTGGTGCTTTCTCACAATGCTGTGTTCTCACACACTGCCCACTAGCAGCCCCTCCCCCACCTGCCCTTCAAACATCAAGGATACCTGAGACAGGCTTTGGTGTTCCTACTTTGTCTGGGTAGATGTGACCTCCATGTGCCCCTGGCCTAGCAGGTGCAGGATCCAGGGCCTGCCACTGGATCTTCCCCATCACCATCATGAAGACCCAAGGGGACCAAGAGTTTTCTGGCTCACTGGGGCTTGCCTTGGGGCGGGTGTCTTTTATGTGTAGGTTTTATTGTTATTCAGGTATGGTGATAGGAGACAATGCATCAGGAGACGACTGAAAAAAAGTGTGTTAGTCACAGATTCCAAGAGAAGTGGGCACACCAGCCTTGGGGCTGCAAGGAGAACACCAGGGTCAGTCAGGAGGCAGAGGGACTGGAGGAAAGTGACCAACAGTCTTTATTGTAGTTTCCAGGGAAGAAACAAGCCAGGCAGGGAAAGCAGATTTAGGGTGGACTGGTTTGAATAATTTCATAGGGCCTGTCCCTAGATCTCTAGTACCAGGCTCTGGAGTGATTCAGGAAGGGAGACAGTGGCCGGACGAAAGAGGTGGTTGGGGGTGGGGACTCTGGATTAGCTGGTCTGCATCTGAAAGGTGCACCCCCAGCTGGGGAGTAATTTACTGTCTCTAGGAATCAACTAGCTTTGGGAGGGGCAGTCTCTCTAGGGTCAGCTGGCCACAAGATGTCAAAGCATCAAAAACACAGAATAAAAACACATGATTAATACAGAAGAGAAGGAGCAGTGGGCAGGTAAGAATGTCCCATCCAGCTTTTGGGATGCTGAGACTGGAAGACAGACCCCTTACCCCTACTTCAGGCAAGAGTCAGAAGGGGTACTGAACCTTCTTCAACCATGGTCCCCGTAACAAATGGAAGAAGATTCAGGTTGGTGTCTCACTCAACACCAAGAAAGTACACATAATATTACCCCAATTTCAAAGATGAAGACATTGAGGTTCAGAGTTGAAGGTGTCTTTCCCAATGTCACATAACTAGCAGGTAACAGAGCCAGGATCTATATCTAGGCTCAGGATTATTCTGTATCTTAGGCACTGGGCTTAAAGTCTACCAGCTTTTTAAGGTCCCAAACAAATACTTAAGACCTGAAAAAGGTAACTATGTCACCTCCAAAATAAAAAGAGAAAGCTATGATGTCAAAATTAGTAAATGTTTATAATTAAATGTCAAAAACTGTCATTTTTATTGTTACATTTAGTATTCATTTAAAAACCCATTACATTTGACAATAATGTGAAGCTTAGTTTTTTTCACTTCCCAAAATCCCTGAGTTTGCCTGATGATTAGAGAAACCAACTGTAAATTAAATGAATTAGTTACAGTCAAGTAACTTCAAAAGCAAAACTATAAAAGCCCTTTCAAAAATTGGATAGCATTAAAATAAAACAACAATAAAATGTTGTGTTTAATGTGGGGTGTGGGTCTATTTTAACATGTTCAATAGGACAGGGTGAAGCTACCAAAAGGAAGCAGGCCTATGCCTTAGGGGTCTTAAAAGGACCCTGCCTGAGTTGGTCTGCTCCAAATCTGGGCTCTTTCTATTCACATCCCTGCCCCTACCGCACCAGGAATAGAAGGTGGCTTCTGAGGTCCCTGTAGGAATGGGCCTGTTGCAGAGAAATGGCTCAAGGCCTCTGCTCACTGCTTACTGCAGCATCTGACACCTTCCACACTATAGGATATAATATCAACTATTACAAAGGAGATGAGATTATTCAAATACACTAAGGTTCCACATGGAGTTTCTGGAATGCCTGCCAAGAGCACCAACAAGGACTCCAAAGACTCAAGTCCAAAGACCCAAGTTCTCCTTATAGTGCCATCACTCCTCGGCTATGTGGGCAAGTCTCAATACTGGGCTGGCCCTTATTTTTCTGTGTGCATTTTAGGAATTGAATTATGTCAGACCACAGCATTCCTAATCATTAAAGTCTTTTATTCTATTCTAAAAAACCACACAACTCTTTGCAAAAGGGTATGATTATCAAAATGGAACGGCACACTTTAATAAGCTGATAATAATAGTATTTATAGGTTTAATTTAAATAGAGGACATGCAGGGCAGCCATGGCGACCAGGCTGTGGAACCAGATAGCCAGATTTGAATTTAAGTAACTGAGACTTTTGGGTAATTTACTTAACCTCAGTTTCCTCATATGTAAAATGAGGATCACAGCTCCTACCACAAAGGGCTCTGCTGCTATAATTGAATTTAAATGTTTACAATAATGCTTGGCATATAATAAACTCTCAGTAAATGTTGATGCTGTTCTTAAATTATAAAATATTTTTAACTTTCATATCATAAATTCACCAACAATAAGGGCTGTACCTATAAAAGTCACTGGAAAAAACAAAACAAAATATAGTTTAAAACCCATGAGGCCCTTGAAATCTGCAAGTTTTATATTTGTATTGGTTCCTAGATTTCAAATGACTATAAATTTAAAACTCCCTGGTCAAATTCAGCACTAAATCAGTACCTCCAAAATGAACTCATATTCTTGTAGGTTTCAGAACAATGTCAGACCACCTATTAGGAGTCAGGAAAATAAATGTGCAACTATGGAACAAATCTCACTGTACTGTATACATTATGATGTCTATCCTAATTTTAAATATTTATCAGACTAAGAAATTAAAAACATAAAAGTAGCAGAATCTGAAATTAATATTCAGAAATCAGTTGCATTTTTTTATACCAATATCAGGAGATATTAAGAAAACAATCCCATTTACAGTTACATTTAAAAATACCCAAGAATAAATTTAACCAAGGAGGTAGAAGACCTGTACTCAGAAAACTATAGGACACTATAGAAGTGTCCTATAACTATAGAAGTGTCCTAAAACTATAGAGGAAAAAATTGAAGATACAAAAAATGGAAGCATATACCATGCTCATGGATTGGAAGAATTAACATTGTTAAAATGCCCATACTATACAAAGCAATCTACCAATTTAATGCAATCCCTATCAAAATGCTAATGGCATTTCTTACTGAGCTAGAACAAATAATCCTAAAATTTAAACAGAACTACAAAAGACCCTGATAGTCAAACCAACTGAGAAAGAAGAACAAAGATGGAAGTATCACTACTTGATATCAAACTATACTACAAGGCCATAGTAATCAAAACAGCATGGTACTGACATAAAAACAAACATGCAGATCAGTGGAATACAATAGAAAGCACAGAAATAAACTCATGCCAAGTGATAAAGTAATATATGATAACAGAGGGAAGAATATACAATGGGTTAAAAACAGTCTCTTCAACAAATGGTAATGGGAAAACTGGGCAGATACATGCAAAAGAATGAAACTGAATCACTATCTTACACCATATACAAGAATAAACTCAAAATAGATTAAATACTCAAATGTGAGACCCAAAAGAACACATAAGCAGTAAACACTTTGACATCACTCTAAGTAATATTTCTTTGTGTACATCTCCAAAAAGTTTTTGCACAGCAAAAGAAGCCATCAACAAAATGAAAAAAACCACCTACTCAAAGGGAGAAGATATTCACCAATAACACATACAAAAAGGGGTTTATATCTAAAATACGTAAGATACTCATACAACGTAACATGAAAAAAAAATCCAAACAATCCAATTAAAAAATGGGCTGAGGACCTGAATGGACATTTCTGTAAAGAGGACAAACGGATGGCCAATACACATATGAGAAGATGTTCAACATGACGAATCATCAGGAAACTTCAAATTAAAACCACATGAGATATCATCTCACACCTCTCAGAATGGCTATCATCAATAAATGAGCACTGGCAAGAATGTGGAGAAAAGGGAACTTTCACACACTGTTGGTCAGATTACAAACTGGTGAAGTCCTATGAAAATCAGTATGGTGGTTCCTAAAAAAATTAAAAATAGAGCCCTGGCTAGTGTGGCTCAGTGAATTGAGTGCTGGCCTGTAAATCAAAGGGTCACTGGTTCAATTCCCAGTCTAGGGCACATGCCTGGGCTGCAGGCCAGGTCTCCAGTAGGGGGCTCATGAGAGGCAACCACACTGATGTTTCTCTCCCTCTCTTCCTCCCTTCCCCTCTCTAAAATAAATAAATAAAATCTTTAAAATAAATAAACAAATATAACTTTACAAAAAATAAAAAAAACAGAACAATTGTATGATCCAGCAATTTCACTTCTGGATATTTACCCAAAGAAATCCAAAACACTAATTTGGAAAGATATATGCACCCCTATTTCATTTCAATATTATTTCCAATAGCCAAGATATGGAGGCAACCTGAGTGTCCATTAACTGGATAAAGAAGATATAGTACTTATATACACAAAGGAATATTACTCAGCCATAAAAAGTTATGAAATATTAACATTTGAGACAACATGGATGGACCTAGAAGGTATTACGCTAAGTGAAATGAGACAGAAAAAGAAAAAAACCACATGATTTTATTTAAATGTGGAATCTAAAAAACAAAATAAATGAACTAACAAAACAGAAACAAACTCAGAGAGAACAAATTGATTGTTGCCAGACTGGAGGGTTTTGGAGAGCTAAGTGAAGAAGGTGAAGGGATTAAGAAGTACTAATTGCCAGTTATAAAAACAGTCATGGCAATGTAAAGTACAGCAGAGAGAATACAATCAATAACATTGTGGTAGCTACGCATGTCACCTGGGCACTGGAACTTATCAAGGTGATCCCTTTGTAAGTTATCTAAATGTGTAAGTACTATGTTGTATACCTAAAACTAATAAAGTATTGTATGTCAACTATAATTTTAAAATTAAAAAACTTTTAATATATTTTATTGATTATGCTATTACAGTTGTCCCATTTTTTTCTCCCCTTTATTCCTGTTTGCCCTGCACCCCTCTCCCACCAGCAGTCCCTCCCTTAGTTCATGTCCATGGGTTATACATATAAGTTCTTTGGCTTCTCCATTTCCTATAATATTCTTAACCTCCCCCTGTCTGTTTTCTACCTGCCATTTATGCTTCTTACTCCCTGTACCTTTCCCCCCATTCTCCCCCTCCCTGCTGATAACCCTCCATGTGATCTCCATGTCTGTGGTTCTATTTCTGTTCTAGTTGTTTGCTTAGTTTGTTTTTGTTTGTTTGTTTTTTAGGTTCAGTTATTGATAGTTTTAAGTTTGTTGTCATTTTACTGTTCATATTTTTGATCTTCTTCTTTTTCTTAGATAAGTTCCTTTAACATTTCATGTTGTAAGGGCATGATGATGATGAACTCCTTTAACTTGACCTTATCTGGGAAGCACTTTACCTGTCCTTCCATTCTAAATGATAGCTTTGCTGGATAGAGCAATCCTGGATGTAGGTCTTTGCCTTTCATGACTTGAAATACTTCTTTCCAGCCCCTTCTTGCCTGCAAGGTCTCTTTTGAGAAATCAGCTGAAAGTCTTATGGGCACTCCTTTGTAGGTAACTGTCTCCTTTTCTCCTGCTGCTTTTAAGATTCTCTCCTTATCTTTCATCTTGGGTAATGTAGTTATGATGTGCCTGGGTGTGTACTTCCTTGGATCCAACTTGTTTGGGACTCTGTGAGCTTCCTGAACTTCCTGGAAGTCTATTTCCTTTTCCAGATTGGGGAAGTTCTCCTTCATTATGTTTTCAAATAAGTTTTCAATTTCTTGCTCTTGTTCTTCTCTTTCTGGCACCCCTATGATTCAAATGTTAGAACATTTAAAGTTTTCCAGGAGGTTCCTAAGCCTCTCCTCATTTTTTTGAATTCTTGTTTCTTCATTCTGTTCTGGTTGAATGTTTATTTCTTCCTTCTGGTCCAAACTGTTGATTTGAGTCCTGAATTCTTCCCTTCATTGTTGGTTCCCTGTACATTTTCCTTTATTTCACTTTTCATAGCTTTCACGTTTTCCTCTGTTTTGTGACCATACTCAACCAATTGTGTGAGCATCCTGATTACCAGTGTTTTGAACTGTGCATCTGATAGGCTGGTTATCTCTTCATCATTTAGTTTCATTTTCTCTGGAGCTTGGATCTGTTTTTTCATTTGGATCTCATTTTTTTTTTTTTGTCTAGGCACACCTGTTATGTTGTAGGGACAGAGCCTTAGGTATTCACCAGGGAGCGGCAACTCACGTAGCTGCATTGTGGTGCTGCATGTGGGGGAGGAGTCCGAGGGAAAAATTCTGTTTGCTTGGTTCTCTGCTGGCTTTTAGTCACTTCCTCTGCTACCCACAAGCAATTGGGCCCTTCTGGTGCTGATTCCTGGGTGGGTTTGTGTATGTTCTACAACCCTGTGGGTCTCTCCAACAAACTCTCCTTTGAGACTGGGAATTTTTCCCACTGCCACAACCACACAGGTTTTTACAGCCAGAGGTTCTGAGACTTTATTTCCACATGCTGGAACCCTGTGTTGTGTGATCCATCTTGCCCCCTGTTGTTGCTCCCAGTTTATCTGCATGTAAATGTGAGACTGCCTGGTCTGCCAGCCAGTGCCTTGCTGTGTGTCCTCTCTACCCTGGCTGCCTGTCTCTCTCCCTCCTACCAGTCTGGATGAATGTTTCTTATTTGAATCCTTGGTTGTCAGACTTCCATACAGTTCAATTTTCTGGAAGTTTTGGTTATTTTTTGTTTTTAAATTTGTTGTTGTCCTTCTTTTGGTTGTGGGAGGGGACAAAGTCTGTCTACCTACACCTCCATCTTGGTCAGAAGTCAAAATTTAAAAAATTTTAAAACATGAAAGCAAGGGGAGAGGAGGGGAGGGGAGAGGAGGGGAGAGGAGGGGAGGGGTGGGGAGGGGAGGGAAATCCTGCTCTTACCACCTGGATAGACATGATATGCTTTGGTTGCCAAATACTTTTAAAAATCCAAATACACCATCTTTGTGTCTTTTATCTGGGCCTGCCTGCACCCTGTACTGGTCAAACATTATGCTCAGGGTGATAATGTTCATACCTTTTCAAAACCTCCCACAACAGAAGCAATTTCTCTAATGAATATATCTGAAGCATTTTATAGTATACTATACAAAGCAAGTATTTAATAAACATTAACTGACCAGAAGTTCGACAATCTCTATTTAGATGGTAGTATGGACTGCATGTTTGTGTCCCCTTACAAGTTCATGTGTTGAAAATCTATCTCCCAATATGATGATTATTTGGAGGTGGAGCATTTGGAACAAAATGAGAGTTAGATGAGGTCTTGAGGGTGGGGCCCTCCTCACAGGATCAGTTCCTCTCTCTGAAGAGATACCGGAGAGCTTGAGTGCCCTCTCTTCACCATGGGAAAACACAGCAAAAAGGCGTCTATCTGCAAGCCAGGAAGGGGCCCTCTCTAAATCCAACTTTGCAAGCACCCTGATCTCGATGTTCAAGTCTCCAGAAATTTGAGAATACAAATTTCTGTGGGTTAAGGCACCTTGTCTATATTTTGTCAAAGCAGCCCATAAAGTCTAATACAGGTAGTTTATGGATATTAACACTATTTGATTTTATTAATTTAGACAGAGGGACTAGGAAGAAAGACCTAGAAAGTACTAAATATCTTTATCATTATCCTCAGCTTTTGAGTTGAGAGTTTTACCTATCAATATTCAAAGGACTCAAAACTAGGAATCTGGGTTCAGACTGACTTTACACCCTGTTTTGCTACTTTCTCATTTTTTAAGGCCCCAGCTCTCTGAACTACAAAGGCTCTTCTATAAAATCAAGCTAATAACAGGATTAAAAAAGATGTTTCATAAGTGCTTAGAAAAGTTGTGATTCCATATTATGCCACTGCATGAAAAATGAGTTGGCTTCTAGAGAGAGATGTCCAAGATAAACTGAGTGGAAATAAAAAAAAAGAATAGTACACACTGATATGGTGCCTTTTCTGTAAAAAGGAGGAGAAGGAAGAGGACAAGGAGGATGGGGAGGGGGGTGGAGTGAAGAAGGAAGGAAGGAAGGAAGGAAGGAAGGAAGGAAGGAAGGAAGGAAGGAAGGAAGGAAGGAAGGAAGGAAGGAAGGGCAGCATCTGGTACTTAGTAAGCATTTAAATTGTTCAACATTTTTTTCTGATGAATGTCAGGAAAATATTTTTTTAAAGCTTAATCTCATAAACATATACTTTTAGAACCTTCACACAATGCAAAAGGACACAGACTTAAATATACAATCCCCCTTTACTTCTGCACCAGTCTGTATCTCTCTCCAAAAATAACCAATTACTAATAGTTGTATATGTCATTATTTAAAGATAAAAGTAGGCTCATACTATATATTGGTTTTGCAACTCCTTTTTATTTAATATTTCTTGATGCTCTTTTACTGTTAGCACATATAGATTTGCTTCATTTCATGTAACTGACATAATAATCCACAATATTTTTATACCACAATTTCACTTCTTCCTTATAGGAAAGCACTTGGACTGTTGACAGTTTTTTACTGCAATATTACAAATTCTTCATGCACGTGTGAGTATTTCTGATGGAAATGTTCTCAGAAATGGACCTGTCAGCCTGAAGGGCTCATACTTTCACATGCTCACAGATACTGCCACATTGCACTTTGAAAAGACAACACAAGTTTACAATTGTACCACCTGAACATTTCCCCATACTTCAAAAGTAAATTGATATAAAACTTGATTTTAAAAATTTAAATGTGTTTTTGAAGTTGAACTGTATTTCAGTAACAGAGTGTAGAAACATATCTTTGATTTTAATAAGATGATATGCTGAAATTCAGATATGCTAAAAAGCATGGATGCTTGTTCTTGTGGAATAAGGATCAGAGCCTTTATTTATATATTATTTAATTGCATCTATTCACAAATGTTTCTAAGTCAGTTTTTATGAGGTCACCAAGCTCAATGCAGAGCAAATCCTTACCCTTGGTAGGGCCTGACCGAGAGGCTCTGTCATGCAGAACCCCTTGGCTCTGGTGCCAACAGCAATAAAGGTCTGGGCTGTACCCTCTACATAGACCAGTGAAACAGAAGTAGCAGCACATCTCACACTTGGTGGAAGTGATTTAAAGTGAATTGATTAAAGTAAGAAGCCATATTAGTACACCCTAGTAGATGCTTCTACATATCAAAGAGTTGCCTCTTTTCTTTCCTCTCTTCCATTTAGCTATTTCCCTCCCCCTCTGGCTCTGTCCTCCTCCACTTTTTTTCTATTATAGTTGACCTACAATATTAGTTTGAGGTATGCACAGTGGTTAGACATTTATATAACTTACAAAGTGATCACCCCGATGAGTCTAGTACCCATCTGACACCAAAGTTATCACAATATTATTGACTATATTCCCTGTACTATATTTTACACCCCTGTAACTATTTTGTAACTGGAAATTTGTACATACTTCTTAATCCCTTGCCCTTTTTCACCCAGTTCCCCAATTCCCTTCTCCTCTGGTAACCATCAGTTTGTTCTCTGTATCTTCAAGTCTGTTTCTGTTTGGCTTGTTGTTGCCTATCCATTTTTAAAAAAAAAACAAACCTAAATCTCAGTTGAGAAATCATCTCTGTTTACCTTCAGTTTATGAATAAACAACCAGGGAGGACTAAGTCAGTTGTATAATAAATACAGAATTTATATGAGACTTTAAGTTTGTATGAAACTGTGTACTATGGAATGAGCCTAACACCTTCAGTGTCAAGGAACTTCCCAACAACACCATCTAAAGTACTCACCTATTATCCTCAAATTCCAGAAATATAGAAAAGCCCAGCCTGACCTACTTCCATACTATAGCCACTGGCCTGCAGTGCCACTCCTGCTATTTGCAGGCATCTCTGGTTCTAGAAATATTTTCTCTGGCAAAAAAAAAATCCAATGTTTTTTGCCCAAAGCTTTAGTCAAGGACCTGTCAGAAGTTTCCATCTGAAGAGATCAGAGTTAAGTCAAAGTACTTTATATTGCTAGTCAAGATGTTTTCTGTGCTCATTTTTTTCCCTGTCAAAAATACATTCTTATTTAGTAGTTACCTACCCAGGTTATAAGTAAACTGTTGTGCAAGCACACTCAATACATTCTAAAGAAAAAAATTACTCTTATTTTTTATTATTACTTTATTTTTTTCAATTGTATTGTGGTTTATTCAAAAACAGAATAATGGCTGGTTACTTTATCTGACAAAGTTAAATGAAATACACATTTATTTATAACATCAATAGGCAAATTCAACTAACTTACCATATGTATGATCACCATTTTAAGACAACAGAGACCAACATTTAAATGCATTTCAGAATTGTGTATTCAGCAACAAATACATAATATACTTTATGTATGCACTTAATTTATACATTTATATTTGATTTAATTTTCAGTCATGTGCAAATAATTTATCCTGTTTTAAAAAGCAACCCTCATTTAACCACCCCAGCCCCAAAGGTCAGTCCAACAGATTCTCTTGAGAAACTTAGGAATGAAACAGAGTCCCGATAGACCACAGCAGTGAGGCCCCGCGAACTGATCCAGTGGAGCTCTCTGGCCGGGTGGATGTGCCCATCCTTCCCTGAAGACTCAACCCTGTTTCCTCCTCCAATGTCCTCACCACTCCTCACACTCACTCCACTGCCCGCACTGCCCTGGGTCCTCAGCGCCCAGCTGATCTTCCTTTGTGAAGCCTTCTATGACTATTTCAGCACACATTTCTAACTTCTTTCAATTTCTGAAGCACTTACTGTCACTCCTTTTAGTCCTTATTCATTTACTTTTTTATATCATTTTATAATCTTTCTTTTTCTGATAAGGCATCCCACCCTTTAGGAGCAAAACACACACTTTATACCTTTTTATTTGTCCAGAATAGTGATGAACATATAGTTGGCAAATTCAGTAAACACTGAATTGAAATGTCTAGTTGGGAATCTATGATATAGGCACAGCAAATGAATATTACATATTTAAGAACCCTGAACCATAAAAAGAATTATGATCTGCCAGTTTAATAAAAACATGAATTATGAATTGATAAGAAAAATCAAATGATTAACCTTGGAAAAATACTGGAGAGCTTATCTGATAAGCTGGGTTAACAAGTCTTAAAACTTTAATACTTCCAACGCTCTCTGCAATTTCCACTGAGCACATTATAAAATTATAGACAGCACACAGACAAAACTGGACTCTCTCCCCTCCTGTTAATTCAGAAACATATTTGTAGAGTGAGATAAGCCTGAGTTCTCTTTTTTTGTTTTGGCTTTCTTAAGTCTTAACATTTTCCCCTATGAGATCCTCAAAATAATAACTACTCTTGTGCACTGAGCACCTGCTCTGGGCCCAACATGGTGACAAATGCTTTAACTGTGTTATTGCATTTAATTGTCACTCCAGCCCTAAAGGCCACAACTTATATGAGGATGCCAAGGCACACAGAGTGCTAGGCAGCTCCCAGTCAGCATTTTCACACATCATGGGATTCCAAAGCCCTAGCTCTTGATGCTGACCATAGCTCTCCATGATCCCCACATCTCAAACCTCAAGAACAAGGTCATGATCAGGAAGAGCACTTCCATAAGCAACCCCATGTTGGACACTTTCTATTTTACCATCTCCTTTTCTCTCCCAGGCATCATATCACTTGTCTCATCCTTAGTCCTACACTTGCTTGTGCGAACACTTTGGTACACAATGTGTTGCCTCTAGCCTGCATGACTGGGCCCAGCTCCATTCCCTCAAGAATCCTCTTCTAGTCATCCACTCTGCACACCTCCTACCACCAGACCAATTTTTCAATAATGCATTTCCATTTCAGCTTAAAATACTAAAACAGCTCCCAATGCTTCAAGGTCCTGCTGACTTATACCGCACCCTCATGCTGGCCAACCTTGCCCCTGTTACTGCCCCTGCCCCAGCAGGGCTGCACATCTCCCCTCTCCTTCCTTTTTCCTCCTTCCTCACTAGCCTCCTTCCTGCTCTTGCTCCTTCTCTTCGCTCAAGCTTCTGCTTGCACTAATCTCATCTTCAAAACCACAACCAGTTCTAATGCCCTCTCCCCTAAAACACTTATCAGGGTTCTAGGCACAACATGTCTTTAATAAGCACTGTGAAATGTCTTATTTGTCAACACAAGAATGCAAAATGTTGAAAGTTTAAGAAAACCAAAAAGCCCACTTCTGGAAAAAAAAACCCCACTTCTTGTTTACTTTTCTGTGTTTCATCCCACATTCACAAGTATGCAAGTCTTTCTAACTCTCCTAATCTTGGCACATTTACGCTGCAGGTTTGTGAAACAAAGGTCACTTACTCGGCTACAGATAAATAAAAATTCACAAGCATCTCAGGAAAATCAATACAGGTACTAAAAAATCTAACTTGATAATAAATTTTAGTTCCCCCTGCACATAGCTCAGGAATGTCACTATTTACTGGAACTGCTGTAATATCAGCTATTTCAGAGGGGTATTGATTTTGCCACTGAAGTGTGACTAAAGGGATAAATAAACTGCTCTTGGGGTCAATTGATCCATTTATCTTCACTGGTATTTTACAAAAAGTCAAAGTAGCATCAACTTTGATAAATAAATGTTATCATGAAAGAAATACTGCTGACATAAGGATTTGAAGGAAAAAAAGAACTGACAAGTCTGCTATCTGAAAGACACACAATTAATTGGCTTAAAACTTTAGCAGTTTTAATAACTACCCATACAAGAACATCTTTTTTCACCCTTTCTACATAATTCATGTGGGCCCAAGTAGAATTTTGAGCCCCAGTGGCCAAGAAAAAGAGGGACCACAAAAGTCAAGCTCCTGTGAAATAGAAATTCAGACAAAGTTTTGTTGCTGTTGTTGTTTTCTGTTTAATCAGAAAGTAAGTGCTAGAGTCCCTACGGTAGACAAATGTCTTTGGATATTTTGAAAGTTATGTTTGGAAAGAGTATAACTATTTAGACTTTAAAAAATCAGAATGGGGCAGGCTCTGAAGTGGTTTTGTAGGGCTTTATTGTTAAATGATGTTGTACTAATAACCACTTACTGGCACCGCAATGATCCCATAAAGATTTCAATACACGGCCATGGAGAACACAAAACATCATGGCTGTAATGGGTATTAAGACTCCAAAAGAATTTTAATTCAAGTGTAGAAAGAGTGGAAACCCTGTGAAGAGGCTATAACTTAGCAGGAGAAATTACCCTGACAAGAAGATTTTACTGCAATTGTGTGAAGACAGCATTACCATCTTGTGATGAAACAAAATGGTGATGAAAGGACACAAGTTGATGCTGTAATTCCAGCCCAATAATGACTTCAGTAAGTGACTGTACCCCAGGGAGACACACAGCTTTCAGGATGCAGAGCCTGCTAAAAGATTATAAATCTGGTTTAGGTGACCTCAGAAAGAGCTCTCAAACTGTAAAAATTTTCCAATCTGAATATGTAGCTCTTAGATTCAAGCCAGCCCCTGGTTCTCTCCTCAATAACTACCCAGGGCCCATTCAGAAGCTCTTCATTTTTCATCTTTCCTTCACACAGGCCACAGCTGCCTTCAAGGACCCCTGCCCAGAGGGGCACTTTTCAGGGCCCCGTTCAGCATTTGGTGAGGCTGCTAAAAGGAATATATCTCCTGGGGGCTGGTGCAATGCCCAACAGGACACAGCAGGCACTGGATACAATGGCATTTACTGACTGAAAGTGTCTGGGTGGCCAGACCAGGCCCAGGATTCTCTGAGAGTTGCAGGATGTTGGCAACGTGGTTCCAACAGCTGCTAAAGCTACCCTGGGCAGGAAGGTAGTGGTAGTCATGGGTACAGTCAAAGGGAGAAATGCCCATGACGAAAGGCTGTCTGGCAGGCTTGGACAGTCTCAGAAATAGGTCTGGCACATTCCCCTGATGGCAGGTCACTAAAAAGAATCCACAGAGGGTACAATGCTGGTCAGTCTCTTCCTCCTTCAAAGCTGAAGGTACAGGATTAGCCACAGTTCGGGTAGAAATACTCAAATGGCAATGTCCCTCCTCATCTGAGGGAACAGAATGTGCATATGCACACATCCCCACCAGCCATTAATTTATTGCAATAAGTCCCCCTGATATTACATCACTAAAAAAATAAGCAAGGTTTGGTTTGATGGGAGTTTTCTTTTCTTTGTTCTTCCCTCCCAATCCTTCTGTGGTATCCTGCCTTCCCAATGCAGATTATTTGAGGCTTCTAATCCCATTACTAGGATGTCATCTACATGTGGGTTCTATAACACACTGGAAAAAATCTAAACAAGACCAGGCAGACTGGGGCTTCCTCTGGGTCTTTGGGCTGTGTAGCAATCTGAATTTCTCCATTCAGCCCTCTCCCAGGTTCCAACAGGTTCTGCCAAATCCTGCTGGCTCAACTAAGCCCTTTCTCTCCTCTGTCTCTCTCCATGGCCAGTGGCACATCTCCACTTGGAGTGAACTTGATCCCCTGCCCCCAACCTACTTTCCTTCATGTGATTACTATTTCTGAGAATGGCACCACCATTGTTCCAGCTACCCAAGGTGGGATTCTAGGAGATAACCTCAATGAATTGGTCTTATTTCATCCAGTGCATTATCAAGCTTTCTTGAGAAGCACTCTTCTCTGCACACTCCTCTCTGTTCCTGCAGAATCTAGTCCAGCTCACACTTCCATTCTTTCTTCTCTAATTGCTGCAGTCACTTCCCATCACATCTCCCCATAGTCAGTCCAACTGAAGTGGGTTCTCTCACTGAAGCCATAGTGATCTAAAACACCAGTCTCATCATGTCAGGCCCCCCTGCTTGAGACACTGATGACTGTGCCCTTAGAAGGAAAGGCTAACTGCTTGTCACAACTAAGGAGGCATTTCAGGATCTGGCCTAGAAGTATCCCTTTTAATTCCCTGCACACCTCCCGATTCCAGTTTATTCCAGTTCCCTCTTGCACTTCTAGGCTTTGCAAAGGTTTGTTCCTCTGCCCCAGTGCATTCTTTTAGTCTCTGCTTGGAATCTGCTCCTCAAATATGAAAGTGAGATCCCTCTGGATGCACCTACAGAACTTGCTGTGTGTGGTCACTAATACTGCTCATGAAATACAGATTTACATTAGGAAATATATTTGCTCATGACTATTGAAACTGTAAGCTCATGCACTAAAAACGTACAAACTTTAATATACAGTATAAATAATTTATAGCCATATAAAGTTCTAAAATCTGGGAGTCACATGCTACAATTAGTACTGGCTTGTTATAAATACACAATGGAGAAAATGGTTCTCTTTCATTGTCAGAAAAAATGAGCATTTGTTTAAAATCAATGAGTAATAAATTCTAATTTCCAGTACGTGACTCTTCTGGATAATGTTTAAATAAATAAATAAATATATGTGTGTATGCGGCTTACTATGTGTTTTTTAGTATATTCAGCTGAATTCAATTGTTGATTCAGCTCAACAATGCAGGTGTACCTCATATGCAGGTGTACATCATTTTATATGACAGCCATGCTTTTTAAACTGTATGCAAACTGAGTTTTTGTCAAAGTTGATTTTAAATGTCTCATTTGAACAAATTCTATGCTAATTCCATGTTCAAAGGAAAGAATCACTTCACAATTTAACTTTCTTGAATAATCCAGACTTTCATAATGGGATTTACTTATAACAACATTATAAAGTAATTAAATTGATTTTAGTCTCAGAATAAAACACAAAGAAAAAACAGTAATATAAGATACACATATACACATTGCTAACATCCTACAATATACAAAGACTGAGATGATTAAGCTGTCATTTAAACCTCTCATATACAACAAGGGAAGAAATCCAGCAGGAAAGTTTAGCATTTCTATTCTTTTGTATTCCATTTTATGCTAATTAAAATTTTTTTTACTCTCAATTTACAACTATCAAGAACATACAGAGCATTCTATATTGGAGCCATTTTTTCCCAGAGGAACAGAATTAGCTTCTTGGAAGAATAATCTCAATTTCCCCAATAAATAAATATGAAATAGTTGCTTAGGTGTATGTGTGTGTATGTGTATATAACTATAATTGTTTCATTATACTCTATTCCAACCATTATAAGATGCTGTCAGTTGTGAGATGCACCACAATGTCGTATGCCATTTAGAAAGAAAAACTTCTGTCAACCAAATTATGACACATAATAGACTGTAAGACACATTCCTCAAAGATGTTAAAATGTGAGAAAATATGCATCCTGAAACCAATAAATAGATTCTGTTCTGCTTTATCTCCAGCATTTGAAACAGTGGTTGGCAATAGTAAACACTCTGTAAATATTTGTTGAGTGAGTGAAAAAACAAGAAGTAAATTAAAGCAGTGAAATAAATATCTTGCATATAGGACAATTATGAAAATTGTGGGCACTGATCAAAAGTTTTAAACAGTAGTGGTTGTTTTTTATGCCAAATTGTCTATTCTTTTAAATTACAGCTCAGGAAATTAGAATATAAATAACTTCTTTACAAACTTCCACTAAATAGATAACTGTCAGGTTTAAGACATACAAATAAAATCATATATAAATTTGATGAGAGTTTTTAAACTAGATTTTAAAATGATTGCCTTGCTATGCCATCCTGACATGGTTTGCAATAGATTTTCCCCTGAGTTTTACTTTAAGCTCATGAATTACATCAGACTTATGTCCAAGGTCTGGGTTATCTTAATGTGATTGAACAAACACCCCTTAGGCTTTATCTTAAATCATGCCCTATTTCACAATTGCTGACAACCCATTGATGTCGCCAATTACAAATCTTCCTCCTAAGTATATTTCATGAACAGTTCTTTCTCTATCACAGTTATCTTCCTCTAGCTGACATCATATTTTAAGATATGCCCAGTAGACAGAACTTCAATAAATGAAGACTTCAAAAACTTCTCATTTATTGCTTAAATTTGCTAATTTTTAGTCAATCACTTTACAAATCTTCTTGATGAACTTTATCCTTCATCTGAAAACTCCCCTTTTCTTCCTTGCTTGTTCTGCTTTCATGGGCTCATCAACATGAAACCAGAACTTGGTTATATCACTGCTGATAGCTCTGCCATCTGACATTCTACTGGGAACAGAAGCTTGGCTTCCCCACTCCTTCATCTTCCTGTACAAATGCCGGTCTATTGGGTCTAAGATAAATCTGTGTGTCCTCTGTGCTCAATGCACAGTGCAAAACAGGGTCTGCACCTCTGGAGAATAAGCAAGGACACTGTGTTCTATGTTTACAATAAAATGCACATCTCTCATTAAATGGCAATTTCTTCATTTCTAAAGGTTGAATAGAACAGTGCTTACAAATGAATTCCACTTGGTTAAATTTAAAATGCAGAAAATAAGTCCTATCCAAAAATACACTCTGGCTTGGGGCCCTTTTCATTTGATTTTGAATTGCTTTATTTTACATTTTACACCCTTTCCTCTCAGGATCTTCCGAGGCAAACACCAATTGAAATAAAAATACAAGACTCTGAAATCTGAAATACAGGCATATCTACTTTTATTGTGGTTCACAGATACTGAGTTTTTTACAAAGCAAAGGCAAGCCCCTTCAGCAGCAACATGATTGCAACCTGCTTTACTGTGAGACTTTACTTCAGGGGTCTGAAAATTGACCTGCAATATCTCCAAGATGTGCATGTACTTCATTGCTCCGATTTAGTTGCATTGTGGAGTTTTTAATTAAAAGAGGGCTTTCTTTTTATTGATAAATTTTCAGTGCAAGCAATATTGATAGCAACATTTCTCCATCTTGTTCATTGTTTTGTTCTGTTTCTTTAATGATCAACTTTGCCTTTGCCTGTTCCCCTAGGCTCTTCAGGAGTCACTTTCTTTGGAGACAGAAAGAAGATTCCAAATGAGTATGGCAGGTCTACAAGACTGTCTTCTCTTAAGATGCTCTGGACCACTAACATAATCTGTTCCACCCTCTTTCCCAAGGGCCTTCTAGGGCTTAGAGTTACAGTCCTTCCCACATCTAGTGCCTGCACTGCCCTGTGGCCATCCCTGCCAGCTGGCCCAGGTGCCTGGTGGCCCACCATTCCTCTGCCTTCCCTTTCCTTCATTCTTCCCTTTGCTGCTGCCAGATTGGTAAAGCTGGCTTCTTCCCATTCCCTCACACCTCCTGGCTCCTCTGTGCTGTCACTCTCCCTCCACATTTCCTCCTCCCACCCTGAGCATGCCATGCTATGGCCAGCATTCAAGGGTGGGAACTGTGTGTCTGACATCTGATGGTGGTGTGCCATCCAGGAGATTCTGCTGCTCTTTCTCCTCAGGGGCACCAGGTCTTTAAGGAGTTGCCCTGAAGATGTCTGTTCAAGTTCCTGCCAGCCTAACTCTGCTAGTTTGGGGAAAAGCTTCTGATGAAAACTTACATAACAGCCCTCCTGGTCTTGGTTATCTTAAGGGTAAGTACAGCATCTGTTGACATGCCTTTCATTCTCAGTACAGATGCTTCTTGCCTGCCCTTCCACCACCCTTCCCTTTCCCTCAGAAGTTAAGATCATATCATCAGTTACAGTTTCTCCTCTTATCATGGAAGGTGCTCATTATTATAAAATGCCAAGGAGGAATCACCCTGGTGAGTGTCCTCTTTTGCTGTCCTGTATTTATTCCTTGCTTCAGATCCACAAAGAGGGGTGATTCCTGCATTTCAAAGCATCAGTACAAACAGGAGTATAAACCTTTTGTTTCAATTTCATGTTTTAAAAATGGTAACAGATATTTACGAGTTTAATTTAACTGCCTGCTTACTAGCAGCAATGCTTGTTAAGGGCTGCAATAAACCAACAGAAAAATTAAGTGCATCACTTCCTCACATCCTAAGTGAGGCAGAATTTTAAGAGTCCTGTCATCACGAATTCAGTTTGTGTTCATAGCAGCAGCAGCAGCAGCAGCAGCAGCAATCTAATGACTCCGTTTGGCATTCACAGAAATGTTAGCATGTGTCAAACCCTCCACTGCCATCAGAGAATCACTCCCCGCTCAGTAGTCTTTTTATTCCCCCATTTGATAAATAGGCTGATCATCTTTGCTCTGTATATTAAAAAACGTATTAAAACCAGGCTCAACTAATGTGTGCCAAGAGACAAAAACAGAAACTTTTATAAGTCCCAACACCAAAATGCTCCAACTTCTTTCCTGACACCCAATCCACCAAATTTTAGGCATTCTTACATTTCTGGGTATCATTCCAAACAATGTAAAGATATAACTCTAAATTACATCTTAAACCTTAAAACATACAAACCAAAACAGCTACCTTTAACTGTGTTTTTATCATGCCAGATATTCACTTGATTGTCATACGAAACCCAGAGACTTGATATATTAAGTGCATTTTTAAAAAATTTATTTTTAGAGAGGGAAGGGAGGGAGAAAGAGAGAAAGAGAGAGAGAGAGAGAGAGAGAGAGAGAGAGAGAGAAACATCAATGTGTGATTGCTGGGAGCCGTGGCCTGCAACCCAGGCATGTGCCCTGACTGGAAATTGAACCTGCAGCACTTTGATTCGCAGCCCACGCTCAATCCACTGAGCTATGCCAGCCAGGGCTTTAAGTCCATTTTATATATGAGGAAACGGAAGTAAAAAGGGTAGCCAATGTGCTCAGCAGGCACGGAGCCAGGAGGTAGCAGAGGTGGGCTCCAGACCTATACTCCCCGTCTACGAAGAGGGTGCGTTAGAACTAACTTGTCACCCACAAACATAATCCTACCCCTACCCATTTGGGATGGTCAACTGTATGTGTCAACTGGGCTAGGATACAGCCTTCAGTTATTTAATCGCTCATCGACGTGTTGCTGTGAAGCTGTTTTGCAGATATGATTAATATCCACAATCAATTGACTGTACACTAAAGGAGATTATCCTGGATAATCTAGGTGGGCCTAATCCAATCAGTTGAAAGGCTAAATTGCAGAGCTGAGGTTTTCCTGAAGAAGAAATTCCACCAATTCCATTGGTAGACTATAGCATCAGTTGCTGCCCAAATTTCCAGCCTGCTTTTCCTCCTGGCCTGTTCTGTGTATTTGCCTCTCAGTTCTTCACAATCATACAAACCAAGTCAATGCAATCAATCTATCTGCCATTCACCTACCTACCTACCTACCTCTTATTTATTTGTATCTATATACTTCCTATCAATTCTGATTCTCTCTTGGAACCCTGACCATCTGAGAACTGTACTGATGATTAAGAAGATATCATGAGCCAATACTGTGTTAGGTACTCTCACCCATTAATGTACAGCAAGTCTACACATACACTGCACTCCAGGCAAATACTGGATGCACTGTATCCTTGAAAACCAACCTCCCCCAACCCCTTAATGGCAATCAGTTTAATTCTAACAATATGTACAACTATTTTTTCCTTACGTAATTTAGGGTTCCTTTTATCATTAATGAGGTGGAAAACAATCTTTTCTCCTCGTATAATTGAAGTCAATCATATATTTATTATGTCATTGGTAAAAAAGATGTTAACAGAATGTAAAATCCATGTAAGCGTCCTAACATGAGCTCAATTCCATTGCACTGTGTACAATTTTATTATTTTGCATAATTAACAAGTACATGCAAAACTCAGTCATTCCATGTGCAAGATTAAAGTGAAGGATTCCCAGCATTACCAAAATATTATTCCTCAGAGGCTAGGTTGGAAAAGCCAATTCTTCTCTTCAGGTTAAATAATCCATGCTCCTATCATGCTTCCCCGAGAATCACGTTCCTAGCCTTGCAATCACTTCACCAGCTTGCCTGTGGAGACTAGTTGCTTTTTCCTCATTCTAAGTAGTTAACATGGGATTCAGTCTTCTCATAAGAGATTCTGAAGTGTTGACAAGTGCTATTCTTACTATGGAGCAAGTACTTACCAACCATGTTCAGTCTCGGGTCCATAATATCTGTCCTTACACCACCACAGTCCCCCTGGCATCTCCTCCTAAGCAGGGAGAACCCTCATTCTTTACTCCATCTTGAGTCAAATATGTACTATCCTTATACTTGTGTGATGCTCACACACCTTATCTGTGGCTTTAACAAAACTTTATCCCATGCTTGTTTCTATTCAGGTGGCTTATATTTGCCTACTACTCCCATTTCCCATAATAATTTTGAATCTATACTGGCCATTTTACCTCCTCTAATCCATTGGTCTAAAACATATATTTGGTCACCTATGAGCCACTGAACATAATTTTCAACCTTTCACTCTTGTCACTGATCAAAAGATGCTTAAAAATTCTCTTTTCAGAGAGGGAAGTTCATAGCAATACAGGTCTATCTAAAGAAGATAGAAAAGTCTCAAATAAACAACCTAACCCTACATCTACAAGAACTAAAGGAACAATAACAAACAAAGCCAAGAGCAAGTAGAAGAAAGGAAATAATCAAGATCAGGGCAGAATTAAATGACATAGAGACTAAAATAACAATCCAAAGAATCAATGAATCTAGGAGCTGATTCTTTGAAAAGATAAACAAAATTGACAAACCTTTAACCAGACTCATCAAGAAAAAAAGAGAGAGGACCCAAATAAATAAAATCAGAAACAGAAGAGGAGAAAACAACCGGTACCACAGAAATACAAAGGACTGTAAGAAATTACTGGGAATGACTATATGCCAAGAAAAATTGGACAACCTAGGTGAAATAGAGAAACTTCTAGAAACATGCAATCTCCCAAAACTGAATCAAGAAGAAGCAGAAAGCCTAAACTGTCTGATAACAACTAGCAAAATTGAAACAGTAATTAAAACACTCCTGGCACAATGAAGCCCTAGACCAGATGGCTTCACAGGTGAATACTACCAAATGTTCAAAGAAAAACTAACACCTATCCTTCTCAAGCCACTCCAAAAAATTTTAATAGAGGGAACACTCTCAAACACTTTTTACAAGGCAAGTATTACCTTAACTCCAAAACCAGGTAAAGAAAAAGCACAGAAAATTACAAGCCAATATCTCTGAAATTACAAGCCAATATCTCTGAACATGGATGCTAAAATCCTCAACATAATGTTGGCAATCCAGAACCAGCAATACATTAAACATCATACAGCATGATCAAGTGGGTTTTATTCCAGAGATGCAAAGATGGTACAATATTTGCAAATCAATAAACATAATATATCACATAAACAAAATGAAAGACAAAAATCACACCATCATATCAATAGATGCTGAGAAAGCAATTGACAAAATCCAGCACCCATGCAAAAAACCTATAGCCAATGTCATACTCAATGGGCAAAATCTGACAGCTTTCCAACTAAGATCAGGAACAAGACAAGGATGTCCACTTTCACCACTTCTGTTCAATATAGTATTGGAAATCCTAGTCACAGTGACTAGACAAGAAAAAGAAATAAAAGGCATCCAAATTGGAAAGGAGGGAGCAAAACTGTCATTGTTTGCAGATGACATAATACTGTACACAGTATTTTCTGTACACAGAAAATCCTATAGACTCCATCAAAAAACTACTCAACCTAATAAGTGATTTTGGCAAATCAGCAGGATCCAAAGTCAATATTCAGAAGTTGAAGGCATTTTTGTACACCAACAATAAAATATAAGAAATAGAAATCAGGAAAAAAAATCCCATTTGACAAAGCAACAAGAAAAGTAAAGTACCTAGGGATAAACCTAACCAAGGGGGTAAAAGACCTGTACTCAGAAAACTACACAACACTGAAGAAAGAAATTAAGGAAGACACAAACAAATGTAAGCATATACCATGTTCATGGATTGGAAGAATTAACATCATTGAAATGTCTATACTACCCAAAGCAATTTATAGATTCAACACAATCCCTATTAAAATACCAATGGCATATTTCACAGACATAGAACAAACATTTCAAAAATTTATGTAGAACCAAAAATGAACCCAAATAGCCACAGCAATTTTGAGAAAGAAAAACGAAGTAGGAGTGATCACAATACCTGACATCAAACTATACTACAAGGCCACTGTGATCAAAACAGTCTGGTACTGGCATAAGAACAGACACATAGATCAATGGAACAGAATAGAGAGCCTGAAAATAAACCCATGTCTCTATGGTCAATCAGTATTCAACAAAGGGGGTTAGAAGCATAAAATGGAGTGAAAATAGCATCTTCAACTAATGGTGTTGGGACACCTGGACAGGTACATGCATAAAAATGGAACTCAATCATCAACTTACACCATACACAAAAATAAACTCAAGATTGATAAAAGACATTAAATATAAGTCATGACACTATAAAAGTTCTTGAGGAGAACATAGGGCGGAAAGTCTCAGATGTTCCACAGAGCAATATTTCACCAATATATCCTCTAGAGCAAGGGACATAAAAGAAAGAATAAACAAATGGGACTTCATCAAAATAAAAAGCTGCTGGATGACCAAAGAAAACATTAGCAAAGAAAAGGGAAGCAACGATATAGGAAAATATATTGCGAATGATACCTAGATAAGGGTTTGACCTCTAAAAGATATAAAGAACTCACACAACTCCACTCCAGGAAGACAAACAACTGATTAAAAAATGGGCAGAGTACCTGAACAGACACTTCTCCAAGAAGGACATACAGAGGGCCCAGAGACATATGAAAGGATGCTCAGCATCACTAGCCATCAGAAAGATACAAATTAAAACTACAATGAGATACCATTCAGAATGGTATCACACCAGTCAGAATGTCCATCATAAATCAATAAACAAATGGGAAGTGCTGGTGAGGATGTATAGAAAAGGGAACCTTAGTACTCTGTTGGTGGGAATGCAGACTGGTACAGTCATTGTGGAAAACAGTATGGAATTTCCTCATAAAACTAAAAATGGAACTGCCTTTTGACCAGACAATTCCACTGCTGGGATTATACCCTAAGAATCCTGAAACACCAATCCAAAAGAATCTATGCACCCCAATATTCATAGCATCACAATTTACAATAGTCAAGTGTTGGAAGAAACCTAAGTGCCCATCAGTAAATGAGTGAATCAAAAAACTATGGTACATTTATACAATGGAATACTATGCAGCCGAAAGGAGCTACTACCCTTGTGATAGCAAGGATGGATCTGGAGAGCATTACAGATGAAATAAGCCAGGCAGTGAATGACAAATACCATATTATCTCACCTATAAGTGGATAACAGTGGGGAAAAAGGGGAGGATCATCAAGGAACACGTATAAGGGACACATGGACAAAGCTAAAGTGGTGTAGGATCAAGAGTGGGAGGTAGGGATGGGTGTGGTGAGGGGAGTGGTTGGGGGAAAATGGAGACAACTATACTTGAACGACAATAAAAAAAAGAATTGTAAAAAAATGGTATTGGGAGAACTGCACTGGTACATGCAAAAAATGAAACTAGATCACCAACTTACACCATGCAACAGAATAAACTCCAAATGGATAAAGGACTTAAATATAAGTCATCATACCATAAAAGTCTTAGCGGAAAACACAGGCCGTAAAATTTGATATATCTCATGCAGCAATATTTTTACTGATGTATCTCCTAGGGCAAGGGAAATAAAGGAAAAAGTAAACAAATGGGACTACATCAAAGTAAAAGCTTCTACACAGCTAAAGGAACCATCATCAAAATGAAAAGGGAACTGACTGTATAGGAGAACATATTTGCCAATGATACATTGGACAATGTTTAATCTCCAAAATATATAAAGAACTCATATGGCTGAATGCCAAGAAGACAAACACACCAATTAAAAAATAGGCAAAGGACCTGAATAGATACTTCTCCAAGGAGGACATACAGAGGGCCCATAGACATATGAAAAAATGCTGAACACCACTTATCATCAGAGAGATGCAAACTAAAACCACAATGAGATATCACCTCATACCTGTCAGAATAGCTATCATTAATAAATCACAAATAACAAGTACTGGCAACAATGTGGAGAAAAGGGAACATTATAGTGTGTGCACTGTTGGGAATGCAGACTGGTGCAGCCATTGTGGAAAACAGTATGGAATTTCCTCAAAAAATTAAAAATGGAACTGCCTTTTGATCCAGGGATTCCATGGCTGGGAATATACCCTAAGAATCCTGAAACACCAATTCAAAGGAACTTACACAGGCCTATGTTCATAGCAGTGCTATTTACAATAGCCAAGTGCTGGAAAGAGCTTTAGTACTCATCAGTAAATGAATGGATCAAAAAATTGTGGTACATTTACACAATGGAATACTATGTAACAGAAAGAAAGAAGGAACTCCTACTTTTTGTGACAGCATGGATGAAACTGGAGAGCATTATGCTAAGTGAAATAAGCCAGTCGGTAAAAGACAAATACCATATGACCTCACTTATAACTGGTATCTAATGAACAAAATTAACTAACAAGGAAAATAGAACCAGAGACATGGAAAAATGGAACAGACTGACAGCTATAGGAGAAGAGGTGGGAACGGGGGGATGGTGGAAGGAAGGGGAAGGGACTAGTTAAAGAACATGTATGAATGACTCATGGACATGGACAATGGAGAGGGGACTGAATGACTTTGCGCTTGAGGAGTGAGCTGGGCTGAAGGGAGCAAAAGGGAAAAAATTGGCACAACTATAATAAAATAAACAATAAAAAATAGAAAAAAATTCCTTTTAATGTATAGCAGCAGTATGTTCAATTCGAAATATAAAATGTGCTGATTTGGGCTGAAAAGAGCATAACCACATGTCATGGTCTACCACAGAGTCTACTCACAAATCTAACTGCATTAAAGTGGCCATTGAGGAGAAAAGCACTCTTAATGCTTGATTTGGGAATAAATGTACTTCTGTTCAGTAAATGATAGAAAACAATCCTCCCATTATTTATTCACTAAGAATTGTTAGTTAACATTTTTACTGTTCATTTGTTTTCATTCCCAAGAACATCTTTAAAAATTATACTTGATTAATAATTTAAAATACTTTTTATGTAGTAGCATTTGGATGTAGCATTAAGAAAAGATCTAGATAGAGGAGAAGTAA
Source organism: Phyllostomus hastatus (assembly GCF_019186645.2). Classification (NCBI taxonomy): domain Eukaryota; kingdom Metazoa; phylum Chordata; class Mammalia; order Chiroptera; family Phyllostomidae; genus Phyllostomus; species Phyllostomus hastatus. The sequence continues at coordinate 68,076,706 of NW_025334041.1, forward strand.
AATAGCAATGTGTTCATTCTCCACCAAGTACTAATTCTGAGCATTTTGATCACTAAATGTACAAAAGGATGCAACAAAAAAATTGGATGAACATTTCTAGTTATTGCAAGAATATTATAAACATTTTCTATACCACTGTGTATGAGGGTATACAAGAGTAATACCTCTGGGACTCTGCATCTCCCAAGTGACTAAGTTTAATTTTAAGGACAATGTGACTATGGAAGCCCCTTAAGTTTCTCTTTTCACTATTGCTGCTAGGGCTCTCTGAGTCAATTTACAGGCTACTTTTACTTATTATGCAATAATTGCATGAATTTTGTTAAGCTACTTTACATCCTTTTCTGAATAAGAGAAATTGCAGTTTGGCAGACTCCATTAAATGTAAAATTTTCAGACTCTTACTGGCTTTGCTGTATGGCTAATCCCACATATTTCTTCAAATACTGAATTAAGGACTCTACAATTCCTCCTCCTTATCCAAGGCTACTCTGACAACTGCTGAAGTTTAACTGAAGAATCTTAAAAGAATGCTTTTACATAAATGTTAAGGAAGGCATAAAAAGGCTTTTGATGTGCACGCACAGAATAATAACCCAGCGCGGTATCTGAGTCAGAGCTGCTGGGGTGTGGGTTTCCCAGGGTGGAGCATATTAGTTCATTTATTCTGCCAGGTGTCTGATGCTTAGTCTTTGATGGCGGATTGGCCTGTATTGCAGGAGGTGTGGTATCAAGAGTCTGTGGTTTTGTGTGTGGCTATCACATGCCAATCTCTTTCAATCATTGTTTGACCTATTATTTCTATGTGTTATTTTTTGTAAGACTGAGAATGTTCCAACATTTAGTACAAAAAGATAATATATATATGAAAAGGATTCCTCTCAAAAACTCAGTAGAAACTGGAAATTACAGAGTAGCCTGCCTCAATAGATCAAAACTGGTTTTGTTGAACATTTGTGCCCATTTAACGATTTGCACATTTTATGTCCACTCACACAGGAGGTGGGTCTGGCTTCTATGGGAAGTACTGACCTCTGATATGGCAAAATCCTAAGTAGGAAGCTTGAATACTCATCAGGGGTTTCTTGTGCCCCAGAATTCATACAGAATTTTACTGATCAACACTTGAACTCCATTAAAAGTAAAAATGTGTACGTTATGTTTTATTGCAAAATGTTCCTCTGAAAGAATACACTGCTATACCCAGCAGCAATTGCCATCACCCACCTGAAAGGATGCTGAGTGGTAACTGAATAGTGTGAAATGAGTTCCAGCAGGCAATGAGCTAGAAGGGAAAACATGCATAACTAGAAAATACCTGTGCTAGGTGGTGAAAATCCCCATGTTGTTACAGCTATGATGTGAAATACCAAGCAGAACCTGGTATTTGAAAGCCATTTAAACATTTTAAAAGCTCTAGATGGTAAAGATTAACTTCTCTAATGATTCATCAGGATTGCCTCGTACAGAGTGGCAGAATTTATAAACAAAATCATAGCTGGCAGGGGAAAGTACTCAAATGAAAGACAGGAACAAATCCATCCACAGACAGGATATCAAGCCTCAGACACAATATTCCTTGGCATGTGGAAGTAATTCAGAGATCAGTGGGAGCAATAGATTGCTCTTTCACCTAAAGGAGAACAAGGCCACATTCACATTACCAGGGAACAGTGAATCTTGATTTCTCCATGTGATTAGGCTATAAAAAGAAGGCCTCTCTATTTAGCTTAAGAACCCAGCATTATTAGAAGCTTAGGGCAAAAATCCACTGTGACCCATGAGAAAATATTTGTCCATAAAACTGATGATCGATATTCTACATTTAGCTAGAGTATTATGCTTGATGACAAACACAGTCCATAAATGTCACTTGGTAATTTGCATTAGTAAAAATTATTAGCCAAAAGTCACACTTATAGCATGTGTGCTTCCAAATACCACAAAACTTGTTATAGCATGTCCTCATATTTATAACTATGCTGTATGTCCCCAATAAAATCCAATAAATTCCTTCTCTGCACACTGATTGTGAAAATGTTTCTTTGTTAGGGTCTCTTTCAATGACACTGAGCTTTCAAAAGGTCCTATTTTAACCTGAATAAATGTAGTTGTATTCCCCACCAAATGATCCCTCAAGATCAGGAATCACTAGTGTGTGAAAGAAACATGGGGCTACATAAAAATCAGGAAGCCATAAATCTAATGAGGATCAAAATCTCACAGGGTCATACATCCCAAATGATAATGCATGGAAACAAATACTTAGCTTACAGTTTCTGAATTAGGGATTGATTTTTACTCTGCCAAAATTGCATATCAATGAGCAAAATAAATTATCACAATTTATCATAAAGCTGCTAAGTTTTAAACCACTAAGGTGGTTGGTTATAGAGCAAGAGCTAACCCACACACTCTTATAAGGACAGCACAAAGATACATATGAGGTGCTGTCCTCTTTGTGGACACAGGTACTAAATAGCACCAAAGCAGGGAAGAGAAAGGACAACCTCCACCACATTCCTAATGCGTTGTCTCCCACTAATGCCTTGCCTCATCATAGCCTGAACTCTGCGGTCCTTTCCACATTCTAAAACACAGGGAAACCCAATACCATCCCATTCCTTCCAATCACAGAGAAGAAAGAGGAAGAGTTGAAGTGATTTAATAAAAAGGGCAATGCTTTATTCAGCTATACCTACTATTGTGTCTATTGTGGTAAGAACTTTATATAAATATTTTAAATGTATACTGAATAGTATGTTTGTGTTAGAAATTTTTAATCTATTTTTGTACATTCTAATATAGAAAAAATGAGAAAACACATTGCAGATAATGGAAACAGGACTTCTCACCATCTGAAAAGGGAGTTATAAATACAGAAAGAGGGAAGACTAGGATGAACCCTGTGGAACAGGACTGGAATTAAAGGTTTCAGTATAAACTCTGATTTCTGTTGATATAGAGATTAAATAGGTATATGTGTGGATAGAAAGATGAATGATGTTATTGACATTTATTGAAGAAGATACAAGATACAAGCAACATTGTACAGAGGACAATGATGCTTCAGTCCCCTTCAAAGTAGGCATTTTGGGACCTCACACAGTTCTCCCAGCATCTCTTCCACTGTTCAAAGCACTCTGCAAAATTCTTTACTGGAAATCCATCAGCTGCCCTATTGTATTTTCCTGAATCTCATCGATGGTCTGAATTCTCTTCCCTTTCAAAGGTGACTTTAGTTTTGGGAAAAGCCAGCAGTTTCACTGTGCCAAATCTGGGCTGTAGGGGTTGCTGAGTCACCTACATGGTTTGATTTTCACCAAAAAACTGCAGGAGATATGACGCATAAGTGGTTACATTGTCATGATGAAGCTGCCAATCACCAGTGGCCCATAACTGCAGCTGTTTTCATTGGATTGCAACTCTCTCAACTGAAGAAGAACATTGAGGTAGTATTCCTTATTAATTATTTGACCTGGAGGGGCATACTCATGATGGACATCACTTTTCCAATCAAAAACCCCAGTTAACATGGTCTCGATCTTGCTGAGACTGCTGCACCTTCTTTGGGCATGGAGAACCAGACAACTTCCACTGGGATGACTGGGCCTTCGTTTTTGGATGATAGATATAGACCCACGATTCATCTCTAGTTATGACCTTCTTGAAGAAATCTAGTTCATTGGTAGTGGTTTGAATCAACTCATTAGCAACTGCAGCACAATGTTCCTTGTGCTCTGGTAGCAGAAGCCATGGAACAAATTTTGTCACAAAACATTTCATGCCAAGATCCTGTGTCAAAATCTCAGATACAGTCCTTTTTGGAATCTCCAGATCAGCTTCTAGTTCTCACAATGTCAGTCACTGATCTTTGTGGATCGCAGCCCCTACACATTCAACATTCTCAGGTGTTCAGCTCATTGCTTATCTTCCAAAATGTGGATCACTTTCAACAGATTCTTGACCATCTTAGAAGCATTTGTACCACAATTTTATTTGCACTGCACTCATTGCATTGTCCCCAAAAACCTTCTGAATAATCCAAATAGTTTCCTCAGAGGAATGTTTAAGCTTAATGCAAAATTTGATGCAGATTCATTGCTCTACTCACTCAGTTATTTTGAATGCCACAGCCACAGACACACACACACACACACACACACACACACACACACACACACACATATATATACACTCACTCAATGGTGTCTACTGTCCCCCACTGACTAGTACAGTGGAGTCGTCATTGTTCACTCATGCACATTCCAGTCTACTCTACTTGGCTGCCAGGTTACACTGATGTCATGCAAACCATTCTCATTATATTAACAATGCTGGACTTTTTCTGGACAGACCCTGTATAGTTTAGCAGCTCTGTCTACTGAAAGGGCCTAGAAGCAAGGATGTGTAAGTATCAATGAGCACACATAGTACCCAAACCCTGGTCTCTAAATATCATTTATGGAGAAAAAGAAAACAGGAAAAGGAACCAGGGTTCCCTGGAGAAATGGTTGATTCCAGATTCCAGGTTTGGGGTTGGGGAACTACAAAATAATTCCAGAACTTCTTGTTGTATCAGAAAAGGGAATAATGAGAAATAATAGGAAAATGTCAAATGGAAAGCACCAGCTTGAAGGGATTCCCACTGATCAAGTCTAGGATAACTTGAATGTTAAAATAATGTGAATAATCAATTATAACCCACTGAATAAAACAGAAAATCCATGAGTACATACTGACTAAATAAGTAAATAAGGTAGAAGGGAAAGCTCCTCCTTAGAGAGGAATGCCAAATAATAAATGTAAAGTAATGATACAGTTAGAAGTGCACCATTTGGCCAGCACCACTATAATATGGATTCAAGTAGGAAACATCAATGAACGCTGAAACTAATGTGGGAAAGCTCAATGAGAAATAAAATGTCTACATAGTGTCAAAGACACTTACTGAGAATGCTTATTACTGACTTCAGTGGGGAAACCTGGTAGATAAGCCATTAACAAAGTGATGACATTCACATCACCGGTAATGGGACAAGTCGCTATCCTGGGCCGCTGGCCATGAGCTTTAAGAAGGATCAGCCCCTCTCCTGTTGCTTTCCTGTCAAAAATGCAAAACCTGAATCTAATCATTCAAAAACACTGAATGAACCTTAAATGAGAAACAGTCTATAAAATACTGGCCTCTGGTCTTCAAAAATGTCAAGGTCATAAAAGATATAACTAATTAACTAACCAAATAAATAAATAAATAAATAAATAAATACATAAATGCCAAAGGAACTGAAGCATTTACAGGAGCCAAAGAGACATGACAACTAACTGTGCTGCATGGTTTGAAGAGATTCCTGGACTGGCAAAAGGAAGAAAACACCATTAGGACAATTTGAGAAAATAAAATAAGGTCTGTAGATTATAGCATTGTATTGAAGATAACTGTTTAATTTTGATCACAATATTGTGGTTATATAAGAGAATGTTCTTGTTGCGGGGGGAAATACACACTAAAGTATTTAGGAATAAATGAACATCATGTCTGCAACTTATTGTCAAATGGTTCAGAGAAAAATTTTATGCACATATGCTAGTATGTTTTACACTATATACATAATATATAGAAATCAAAGAGAAGAGAAAAAGAGAAGAATAAAGCAATGTGGTAAAGTGTTAACATTTGGGGAATCTGAGTGAAAAGTGTAAGAAAAGTTTGACTCTTCTTGTAACTTTTAAATATGAAATTATTGCAAAATAAATATTTTAACATCATAAAGATGAAAAGATTAAAAATATTAACTCAATAATGGAATAGATTAAAGTATTATACATTAACTTCTAACTGCAGTTAACATGAAAAAATACAGAGCTACACGTGTCAACAGAAACAGATGGCAAAAACATGGTGAGTGACACAGGCAAGTCACACAATGTCATGCATAGTACAGTATCATTTACATAATTTAAAACATGCATGAAATATTGCTGTAAGTTATTTAGTGAAATTCTTAATTTTTTAACATGGGTTGACACATTTTCATTTTGTACCAGGCATCATAAATTATGTAGCCCCAAAAATTGAATGTTTTTTTCAAGTTAAAAAAGGATTTTTTTCTCAAGTTCATCTTAAGATTATTAGCCTATGATGATAAAACTGAAAACAAACAGTACTCTGCATTTCAAAGTTGAGTTGCCCTAAACTAGTGTTCAGTTTAAAAGAAAACCTCTCTGCTTTGGATATTCTTCCCTTGTCTGAATCCTTGGCTGTTACCTACCTGCTGAAACATGACCCCTTCAAAAGTTTTCTTAAGCCACCACGTGTAGTCCCTCTCTTCCTTCATAGCCCATCACTCCACCTCCTCACCTATTCTGTTATCACTGCACTTACTCAGAAATTCTATCATTTATTTATGCAGTTATGCATGTTATATTCTTATTAGAACATAAGCCCTGGGAGGTAAGGAGCTCTATATTCCTGTCCCCTACTATACTCCAAGGAGCTAAAAGTGTTCTTGGCACATATCAAGCATCTAATGTCTGCTGATAAAATGAATTTAGAATAAAAGGAAGAGACAAAAAGAAAGATTTACAGAGATGGAAAGAGGCCTAAAAGTGTCTACGCTTTTACAACAAGCTCAGAGCAAGATTTTCCAAGAGACTTGAGGGTGGCCAGGGATGCCCGGTCCTTGGAAACCACATTCTCCAACCCCGCCCTCAGTAAACAATCTAGGCAACACTCCAGAACAGTTAGGAGCTGCCACTGGGGCAGCAACCTCCCAGTGCCATCAATTCTGGTCACCTCACATTTTCATTTTGATGAAACTGTGTGAGAATATCATCCTTAATTGGCCACAAGGCAAAGATACCTGCAAAGGTAAAGGCCTGACAATAAGGCTAGGGATTCCCTGGGGCCACTCAGGTAAGACCAGAATTGCCAGAGATCTCTCTATATGTGTACTTTTGTGTGTCTGCTCTTGTTTATGCTGCTCCCCATTTCTAAGACTGATATGAGCTTCCCTTCATAAAACCTACCCTAACTAAAACTAGAGCCACCACTGGATGGATGAGAGTTTAACAGAGCAACTGTCTGCCTGCCACACTGCAGGCCAGCGCAACACCCTGCCTGACGTTAGGAACAGAGGGAGCCTGGCTGCCCTTGGCCTGAAGGACCAGAGCCCAGGCACTGCTAACAGAGGGCCTGACTGGAGGGGATACGATGGGACCTCAGAATCCTTCCTCCTTCTGGTCTCCTCACTGGCTGAGCTCAACAAGAAATGACAACTAACATGACAACAGGGGAGGCCAGAAAATAATGGGTACTTACAGGTGGCTTCCAGACACTAAGCAGGAAGGAGAACAGGGGAGAACAGATCTGAGAGAGGCAAAAGGAAGAAACTCCAAATAGTCACAATGACCTCTCCCTGCTCTAAACATTTGTAACATGGGGTACACAACCATATCCTCTCTTGCTTGAGTTCTGCCCTTGTTTCCTGTGTGCTGGCCTTCTGTCTCTCAGCTATCCTCTATGCTCTTCAAGGGTAGGGACCACTTATTATTTTTCCTGTGTCCTCTAAAGAGCTTTATCATATCATATCATATGGTCTCAATAATTTAGTGATCACATGATAGGTTACTAAAAAGGCTGTCAGATTTTCTGATACTAAAAATGACCTAAAAGTATCAGATTTACAATTTTCCAATAATATCTGTCTCATTAATAGTAGCCAGAATTCTGCACCAACATATATTTCTACATGAGATTTAACACTTTATAGTAAGAAAAGTAAATGATGAAAGTAGTTTGCTATTTGACAAGGAAACTACATTATCTGCTCCACAAAACACCTGGAAACATTTCTGTGGGGTACTTATTACTTGGCCATTATATGGAAATATTACAGAAATAAAAACCCTAGAAAAGAAAAAAATACTAACAAATCCTTCCTTATAGGACTGAATAGTAACATGCTAGTGTACAATCAATTCTAATACAAAGGGGGGGCACCTTTCTCTTTCAGTGCAGTTTTCTAAAGGGAATAAATAATTTACTGTTCTTTCAACCAAGCAATTCTCTCCTATTATTTAAAAAAATATGTTCTGGTTGCTGTTGCAAAACAAAACATAGCTGGGTTTTCTTGTGCGTTTTTTTGTGTGTGGGGGGGTTTCCTGGCTTGCCCTTTACATGTCTGTATATCTTTTGATTAAGAGCATGATAACTCAGAAGTCATAAAAAATAGTTTTTAAAATGCCATCATCTTTCTTTGGAGACAATAAGAAAAAGGCATTCAATCCAAGTTTGAAATATCCTGGGAATATTTTGGGCTATTTAAAATAATTTTAAATTATTTAAATTTGATGGCTTGTACATCATATTTATGTTCTTAAAAACTACTAACGAATATCTTCATTGCCCAATTCCTACTTCCTTGGACATTATGGAGGTCAAAATTACTGACCAGATCACCACACACAATGTCCCACTCCTGCCTTCCACAAGGATGGGGCCACCATCAGAAAAACACCTGTTCTAGTGTCAGTGTCTGTAATATTAATTGCTCCAATCTTTGATTAACAATTGGGATCGATCATTCATTCATTCAGACAACAAATGTTTATGATGTGAGATAGACAAAGATAACACAAATCCGCATTAAATGACTGCCAAAGGAAGTGCTAACCTGAAGGACCTTTTGGCAGTTAGCACTGCCAAAGGAAGTGCTAACCTGAATACCTTTTGTAAGGTATTTTGTAAATACCTTACAAAAGTGGTATTTATTTAAGAGGGTATGAAGGATAAGTCTTCCTTAAAGCCAAGACCTAACAGAGCCAGCCCCCAATGGCAAACTTCACGTATGTTTTAACCTCGTTTTCAAAGGTTATTATGAAAAAGAACAGCAGCAACAAAAATACTAAATTCTGTAGAAAAAGTTCAGCATGAAGACTAAACTTGGACATCTTAACCCTTTCTTTGTCATCCCAAACCACTTTTGCACAAAACCACTATATCTCCTTTGGCCTCACAGTTAAGGTAGTTTTCATTGTGGCCATGAAAATGCCTGCCTTCATGCTTTGAAAAGCAAGGAGGTACTATTAATTTTCTAGTAATCATTACTGTTATTGTCTTATGGTACACCTCAGGTTACTGCCTGGTTTTTATGAATATAGACAATAATCATTAATTCCCTGTAGTAGTACACATTTCCCTCCACTGTAATGTTCTCCCTCATAAAGGATGAGGATGGAAAACATTTGGGGCACCTACTTCTTTTATGAATGATCCATGAGCATAAAACTATTCATGTTTATCTCTTAAGTGTAATTACCATATTTCTCACATCAATGCCCATGGCTGAAGACATCAATTAAAACTAATGTGTAATTTTCATGTTTCAAATGAACTTAATTGTGTGAAGAAGATCTGTTGTATGCCCTCCTGTAGATATCTTTCAGGAGAGGTTACTTTGCCAATTCTAGAAAGTATTGTGTAATATGGGGTGGTTCCTTCTGTAAAATAACCCAATGCTCTGGGCAGCTGCCATCAACACCAGAGCAACCAAGTCTGTTCAGATTATTTTAAGTTTGATAAGTGAACTTTGCTCATATTTAGAAAGCTGATAGATATCAAGTTCAACCTACCTAAAAGAACTTTTATAAAAATATTTTCCCCATTTAAAAAATGTCATACTAATTAATATTTTTCCCTACTAATAGTTCCTTTAAGGCAAAGGTTCAAAGTAATATAATTCCACAAATTAAACCCAAAGTGAGTAGAAAACAGAAAATAATAAAGATAAGAAAAAATTAATGAAATAGAAAGCAAACAAATAAACAACTCCAGAAGTAGGTTCTTTCAAAAAGCTGATAAAATTGATACCCATCCAGCAATAACGATCACAATTTTGTAGTAAAGACAGAGAGAAAACAGAAATCATAAATATTAAGAATAAAATAGTGGATACAACTACAGACTGTACAAAACTTAAAAGCATAAAAAGGAATTAATATAAACAACTTTATCCTAATAAATTTGACAACCTAGATGAAACAAATTCCTTTAAACATACAACTTATTAAAGCTGACACAAAAATAGAAAATCTATATAACTCTATGTTAAAGAAGCTGAATTGGTAAATAAACAACTTCCCAAAAGAAAACTCTAAGACTAAATGTCTCCACTGTTAAATTCTTCTAAAAATTAATGAAAGAGAATACCAATCATATACTATCTTTTAGAAAATAAAGAAGAGAATACTTTCCAACTCATCTTATAAAGTCATTATAATTCTAGTATACCAAAACCAAAGACATTATTAGAAAAGAGAATTATAGACCAAAATTCCTCATAAACATCAATGTACAAAAATGTAACAAAATATTATCAAATCACCTAGAAATATATAAATACACCATAATCTAGTACAGTTTATTCCAAAATTAAACAATGGAAATCAATTAATGCAGTTGATTATATTAACAGATTAAGGGAGAAAATTCATATAATTTTAATAGATATAGAAAAAGCATCTGACATGTCCATTTATGTTAAATGATAACCCATTTGTGTTCCAACACCCATTTATGTGAAAAACTTTCAGTAAACTAGAGACAGAAGAGAACTTCCTCAGCCTGTGATGGACATAAAAAAAATCTATAGCTAAAAACACTTGATAGTAAAATATTACATGTTTTTACCTAATGTTGGGAATAAGACAAAATGTCTGCTGTTAGCACCACTAATATTTTACTGGAGGTCCTAGCCAGTGCAATCAGATAAGCAAGAGAAATAAAAGGCATGCAGATTGGAAAGACAGAACTAAAACTCTCCTTATTCAATGATGGCACTGTGTGTATTTAAAAAAGTCTGAATAAATCTGTAAGAAAACAACCAGGCCTGATAAATGAATTTAGCAATGTCACAGGAAACAAAGTCAATATATTAGCAATAATAACTGTTAAAACAATATTATTTATAAAAATATCAAAAACTCAAATACTTGGGAATATTTTAACAAAAGATATATAAGATCTTTAAACTAAAAACTCTCATACATCGCTGGGAGAAATGAAAGAAGACCTAAAAAAATAGCAAGATACCATGAATGCATACATGGAAAAACTCAATACTGTTAAGATGTCACTTCTACCCAAATTGATCTAAAGATTCAATATAATTCCAGTCAAAATCACAGCAGACTTTTCTAAAAGGAAAATGTACAAATAAAATCTAAGATGCTCATAGACCTTAATATTAGAAACAATGAGAATAATACATCATCTCTGTAGTATTCATTCTTTCCAGTAATGCATAACATTAGTCTAATCATGGAAAAAAATCAGGTAAACCCAAATTGAGGGTTATTCTACAAAATTCCTGCAGTAGTCATCAAAAGTATCAAGGTCATAAAAGATAGGGAAAGACTAAGGTTGCATTTGGAAAAAAACTAAGGACTTGTGACCACTAAATGCAATGTAATATACTGAATTAGATTCTAAAACACAATAAGGACTTTAAGAGAAAAACTGGTCAAATCTGAGCAAAGTCTGTAGCTTGCTGGATACATTGCACTGTTGTCAATTTCTTATTTTTGATTATTGTACCATGGTCATGTAAGATGTTAACCTCAGGGGAAGCTGAGTGAAGGAAGGACATTATAGGAAGTCAAGGTACTCTCTGAACTCTTCTGTATATCTATAATTATTTCAAAATAAAAAGGGTTTTAAAAGCTATTAGAAAAACATGTATAATATACTCATGATGTTGAAGTAGGCAAAATACCTTAGAGAAATATGGAAAGGAATAAACATAAGAGAAAAATAACTTAGATTTTATCACAATTAAAAATATCTGTTCATCAAAAAGTACCACCTAAAGAATAAGCAGGTAAGCCACAGGATAGGAGAAAATAGCTGCAATGCAGATTTCTAAAAAATGTCTTGTATGTTGTGTATAAAAAGTACTCTGATACCTAAAAAACAACAACAAGAACAACACAATAAAAGACAGGCAAAAGACCTGAAGAGACACTTCACAAATGAAGATAATCAAATGGGCAATAAGCACATGAAAAAAGTGTTCAACATCATGTCTGTTCAAGAAATGCAAATTAAAACCACAATGAGATACTTACACTAACCCATAAATAACCGAAATAAATGAATAAATAAAAAAGACAAACACCACCAAATATTGAAGAGGATATGGAGTAACCAAAACTCTTCAATATTGCTGATCAAGTATAAGATGATAAATCACTTTGGAAATCTTTTGGAGCAGTTCCTTAAAAAATTAAATACATCTACTCTATAATCCACCAATTCAAACCAGGTTGCAAAAAGTCCTCTACTGCTATTTTATTCTTAATAACCCAAACCTAGAAATAGCCCAGATTTCCATGAAGGGATCAATCTATTTTGGGACATTCATATAGAGGATTACCACTCAGCAATGAAAAATAATAAAAAAAGAAATTACTGATGCAGTTTTTTAAAAATTTATGATTTTTTTAAAATCCATAAATGAAAAGTACATATTTATGATCCCATCTCTACAAAATTCTAGAGTAGGTAAAGTCAACATGTTAACCAAAATAAGATCAGGATTTGCTACTGGTGGCTGGGGAGGGACTAGAAAGAGGCAATGGAGATGACATGGTTTAGTTTCTGCATTTACTGTAACTCATTGAAAGGTACACTTAATAACTAAACATTTCACAGTTTCTAAGAATTAAGAACCATTGTAAATTCTCAAGTTAACATTTTTTTTCTTTATGTCTACACTCTTGCCTACCTGTGGGGCTGAAATAAACCTTTCCAGTCCTTTTGCCACTTCTCCAGGAATGGTGGTGAATTTTTTTTTTTTACTTATTTTTTGGAGCTCTTGTCTAGTACAAGCTACTGCTTAACCAGGTGTACCTGAAATACTTCTCAAATGTCTATACTACATTCATGCATGTGCCAGCCATTTCCAACAATCCCATCTAACCATCAACATGTTAAGAACTTTTAAAAAGAACAGAGATTTTCACCACCCCCTCACCTCTGGAAGAATTTTAAAATATATTTTATTAATTATGCTATTACAGTTGTCCCATTTTCTGCTCTTCACTCCCCTCCATCCTGTACACCCCCTCCCACCCACATTCCCTGCCTTTAGTTCATGTCCATGGGTCATACATATAAGTTCTTTGGCTTCTACATTTCCTATACTATTCTTACCCTCCCCCTATCTATTTTCTACCTACCACTTATGCTACTTATTCTCTGTACCTTTTCCCCCTCTATCCCCCTCCCACTCTCCTGTTGATAACCCTCCATGTGATTTCCATTTCAGGAAGAATTTTAAACAGCCATGGCAAATGCAATATGTTTTGAGCAAACTCTTTTCCTCATCCCACAGGAAGCATGGTAGTAACCTAGCTTCATTCTAAATATGATGACATAGGGGAAATCTGAAGATGACAGAACTGGGGTCTTGTTTAACCTTGATTCTCCAGGATGTTCTCACAGTTGCCATCTCTTCAAACCAAATGTCAAGCTGCTCAAAATTAAATGGTTCTTTAGGGAGTTACTAGACAATGTACACAAAGTAGATAAGGACTTTGGTCAGAACCACATTTGTGATACTCACTGGGGTACAGATTGTCAATTTACAGGTATAAGCTCTTAATGCTGAAAAGCATCTGGAATAGCTGGAAAGAAATATGCTTTGGGCTTAAGAATTAGCAGGTACTTTATTTCACATTCTACCCAAGTATTCTCAAGAGCCACAATTACACGTTCTACAAACTTAGGAGCTAATTTGTATTTTTGCAAAAGGAATAATTAAAGATGATTAGGATCTTCTAAAATCTAGGTCAGTAGAAAGTAAGGTCCAAGGAACTCATTCAAAAGAAATAAAGTAGGAAGAGACAATAGTTGTTCAATGGCATATAACTGAGTCTATTGTGCTGTGTAAGTCATTTGAATCAGATATTTTAAAATGACTTGTTCCATAGTTTTTTTGCAATAAAAACTCAATTTTTCTTTGGGAAAAAATATTGGCAAAATAGAAAATGTTTGTATCCTTGGTTTCTGACATTAAAATAGTTTTTAAAAAAGGAAGGAGAACATGCTATGATCTACCCCATTACAAATGTACTGAACATGCTGAACATGTTTATTGCCTCTATACAGTCACACCATGGAATTTATTTTTGACACTGCAATTCTTACAGTTATAGTTAAACCAAAGTACAAAGTAAAATCAATACAGCTATACATAAAGGATAAGAAAGTCCCACTTTAGGAGCCATCTCTGCTTTCTGACTATGGAATGGGCGAGAGCGTCAGAGCACATGGCTTAGTGCAGGTCTGCTGAGTGAGCATGCCCGTAAATGAGCCTACAAGACACGACTTGCAAAACAAGGGCATCAGATTTTTACCCAACTGAAACTACTTCCTGTAAGTTTGTTGTAACATCCCTCCTTAAGCTGCCCTGCCCTGTCCTTCCTCCAAATACCACTGAACAAATATTTATTCCTTACAGTGGACTGGGGATTGAGGCAATTTCTTTTACCCTGCCTCAGAGGCTTAAGTTCTTTTAGAAAACTCACATACACACATATAATGCATTTCCTCCCACTTCAGCTAACACAAATCTTCCATACAAGGTTCTACTTGTATGTCATCTCCTTTGAGTTGCTTTCTTAGTCCCTAAAGAAACTGACCTTCCTACTCACATCTAATTTGCGTCTCTACTGTGGCTCTTACTTGATCCCGCAGAGATCTGTAATTTACATCTAAGGTATACTCAGTGTACTCCAAGATTCTCTCTATTCCTCTTGAATTCTGCCCACAGTGTTTAGCACAGCACCCTGCATACAGCTAGTGGTCACTAACTAACAGCTGAATTGCTGACCTTTTCATTTAAGTATGGAACCTGTCATTAAGAGCACTGTCATTATCAGGAAGATGATGGAGTGAAAATTCTGCTTCTAATGACTATCACCATTCTTCGGTCTGTCACATTACATATAAACTCAAACTTCTCTTTAGCTTAGTTTATTGCTATAAATTCAACATTGATCTGGCAAAAATAGCAACATCACAGTTACTCTATCACATGCTATGTTTCAGACTTAAAAACTATTTTTTCAAATATATTTTATTGATTATGCTATTACAGTTGTCCCATTACCCCCCTTCATTCTCCTCCACCCTGTACATCTTCTCCCACCCACATTCCCCCCTTTAGTTCATGTCCGTGTGTCATAAGTTCTTTAGCTTCTACATTTCCCATAGTATTCTTGCCCTCCCCTGTCTATTTTCTACCTACCATATATGCTACTTATTCTCCATACCTTTTCCCCCTCTCTCCCCCTCCCACTCCCCTGGTGCTAACCCTCCCTGTGATCTTCATTTCTGTGGTTCTGTTCCTCTTCTAGTTGTTTGCTTAGTTTCTTTTTGTGTTTGTTTCAGGTGTGGTTGTTAATAATTGTGAGTTTGCTGTCATTTTACTGTACATGTTTTTTATCTTCTTTTTCTTAGATAAGTCCCCTTAACATTTCATATAATAAGGGCTTGGTGATAATGAGCTCCTTTAACTTGACCTTGTCTGAGAAGCACTTTATCTGTCCTTCCATTCTAAATGAAAGCTTGGCTGGATAGAGCAATCTTGGATGGAGGTCTTTGTCTTTCATGACTTGGAATACTTCTTTCTAGCCCCTTCTTGCCTGCAAGGCCTATTTTGAGAAATCAGCTGACAGTCTGATGGGAACTCCTTTGTAGGTTACTGTCTCCTTATCTCTTGCTGCTTCTAGGATTCTCTCCTTCATTTTTACCTTGGCTAAGTAATTATGATGTGCCTTGGTGTGTTCCTCCTTGGGTCCAATTTCTTTGGGACTCTGAGCTTCCTGGACTTCCTGGAAGTCTATTTCCTTTGCCAGACTGGGGAAGTTCTCCTTTATTATTTGTTCAAATAACTTTTCCACTTCTTGCTCTTCCTCTTCTCCTTCTGGTACCTTTATGATTTGGATGTTAGAACGTTTAAAGGTGTCCTGGAGGTTCCTAAGCTTCTCCTCACTTTTTTGAATTCTTATTTCTTCATTCTTTTCTGATTGTTGTTTTCTTCCTTCTGGTCCACTCCATTGATATGAGACCCAGCTTTCTTTCCATCACTATTGGCTCCCTGTGCATTTTTCTTCATTTCACTTAGTGTAGCCTTTATTTTTTCATCTAATTTGCGACTGAAGTCAACCAATTCTGTGAGCATCATGATCAGCAGTGCTTTGAACTGTGCATCTGATAGGTTGGCTATCTGTTGGTCACTTAAAAGTACTGGTTGTGGGACTTTCATTTGTTCTTCCGTTTGAGCCATCTTTTTTTTTTTTTTTGGTCTGGTTGTGCCTGTTATGTATGAGGGGTGGGGCCTTAGGTGTTCACTAGGGTGGGGCAACCCAGTTGCTGGGTTGTGATGCTATATGGGGGGGCGGGGTCCAAGAGGGAACAATGGTGCTTGCTCCGCTCTCTGTCGGATTTCAGTCCCCTCTGCTGCTTCCCCAAAGCAAACTGGGCCTTTCTGGTGCTAATTCCCATGTGGGTGAGCTTGTGCACCCTGTGGATCTTTCCAATGACCTCTCCTGTGAGGCTGGGAGTCTCTCCCTGTGCCTTAACCACCACAGGTGTTTTCAATCAGTGTCCAGAAGCTCTATTTCCCAGCACTGGGACCCTGGGACCACCTGGTCAGCCAGCCGCCTTATGTGCAGTACCTCATTTCACAATCACCGCCTCACTGGGTCTGCCGGTTGCCACCTCTCGGTCAGGGTCTGCCAGGCGCGGCTTATACACCCAGGGTCCGCCCACTGCAGTCTTGGGTGCCCCAGATGCCTTGCCAGTTCCAACACTCTTTGTTCCTCAACCCCTCTCCGCATGGCTGCCCGACTCCACCCCTCCTACCAGTCTGGATGAATGTGTCTATTTTAACTCCTTGGTTGTCTGACTTCCATACAGTTCAGTTTTCTATCAGTTCTGGTTGTTATTCTGTTTCTAAATTGTTATTGTCCCAATCTTGGTTGTGTGAGGAGGCCACAGTGTGTCTACCTACACCTCCATCTTGGCCAGAAGTCCAGGCTTAGAAACTATTAAAATGATATATAAAACCCAAAATTTGAGTTCATAAACTTAATTTTCCTGTGTCTACACACTCCAAAATGGGATTTCTATTTTAGAACTACAGCATCAAATTCAAATGACTAAGGTTGTTTTATTATTATGATGATTACATTTTTTTTCCTTTTGTACATATTGATTCATTAAAATTTACTTCAGTCTTGGCATGAATAATCAACCTCTATTTTTTTCAAGCTCAATAGTGGTATTTTTCCTATGAAATATGTTTATTATTATAGATGAATGCAAGCCCTTCCAAGGAATACTTTTCATTTTCACAAAGAATGATCTAGGAATTTATGTCTACTGGTTTTGATCTCTTTGAGGTCAAGGTCTACATATTAATGTCTTGTGTTATCAGCAGACAGCACAAAACTTGGCACATAGTAGGTACTCAACTGAAGTCTGTGGAATGGATACTTAGTAATTCATCTCTGGCAGACAAAGGATGATCAAAATTGAAGACAACATGCTGAAATCTCATGCTTCCACCACCTTTAAGCTGCCTTTCTGTGCTCCCCTGAGGGTCCAGTCTCTTCATTTCTGTGACTGGGTGGAAGGCAAGGTGGAGGCACACACAGAGGAGGGCTGCAGACTCAGACCCTGACATTGGCTTAGCATACAGAAGACATTCAGTACATGTTTCAGTTAGCTGGCTCTATGGCTCACAGGCTGACCTTCTTTTCCTAGGAAGTTTTTTTTATAATCAGGGACTAAAGCAAGGTCTCACAACTATAAATCAAGAACTGGTAATGTTGGGAAGTGAGCCCATGTCCCCTTTTATAGGCAACTGTGCGGCCTTTGCTATCTTCTTAAATTTAACACCTGCAAAGGCTGCTTATAGGAAAATGAAGTCATCCTTTATACATTTAGTGAACATTGATTCCCACCCAATTCAACTGTGGCAGGAACTGAGGATACAAAAATAAATAATTTGGCCTTAATCCTCATGGAACTCCCTGCCATGGGGACACAGTCATAATATAAACCAATAAACACAATACCAGAATCCCCATACACATGCCTGGAAAAGAAAGAGAGCAAGCTAGAGGATGAGAAAGGCAAGTTCGAACACATGGGTGCAAAAGCACTTAAGTACAGGCAGGCCTTAGAGACAGTGTGATTCAGTTCCAGACCCCTACAATAAAAAGACTGCCACAATAAAGTGAGTAGTAATCTTTTTGCTGGTGGAGGGTCTTGCCTTAAATTTGTAAAAGGCAACATCTGTGAAGCACAACAAAGCAATGCGCAATAAAATGAGATGTGCCTGTAATTAAAACCAAGCTCCTGATTGCACCTGCCATCCTCTGCAGTGAGTGTGATGTGCAGAGCAGGAGCTGGGGCAAGCACAAGTTCTTCACGCTTCTCGTCTCCCACATTGAGCTGTGTTCTGCTGTTTAAATAGACATACTTTCCATGCAACAAAGCCCCTAAACCCAAACCACCTACCTCACACATTACTAATTTATGTATACATAATATACACACCCATAGAGGACTGAATATATTAGAAAAGATATAAGCTGTTTTTATGGGAAATTTAAGGCCTCTCAAGGGCAGTTTGAATAAATGCAATTTCCATCTCACACACCAAGGACCTAGATATGGGGGCAGGCCTGATGCACCTGCAAGGCTGCAGAATTAGAATTAGGAATGATCTATACTTTATTACTCTACATCGTGCTTCAAAAACACCACACACACTTAATGCTTCCATAGACCTCCTTCTAGAAACCTAGTTTCTTTCCTGCTTATACAATTTTTAAAAATAAAATAAAATTTCTAAAGTCAAACACAATCAGAATTTTGCCCACAATGTAAATCTCCAAAAAATCTAAAAAAAAAAAAAAGCATTGTAGCCCAGCAATGTGATGCCAATTTTGGGTCACTTCTACTGAGTCTCCCACCAGCCCTGGGGCCTCACACAGGCTCAGCCATAGCAGCTGTGTAAGGTGGTACTAGGACTCTTGAGAGCAGCCTCCAGCTTCCTTATAAAGGAAAAGATGTGAGAACTGCCCCTTTCATCTTCCTACTTCTCAGCATGCCCCTACCTGTGCAAGCCAAAGCATGCTTAGAAGTCAAAAGCTAGAAGATGAGCAATTAGATGGTCTTCCAAAGGTTTCCAAATGAATCAGAAACAATCCAGCCCCAAAGCCTCTCCAGAGCTCTAAACCTTAAAAATATTCAGCATCCTAATCAGAGGACCATGACTGAGAAGCCACAGAGCACGTGGGAGGCATTTCATGCTTCCGAGTCTGTAAAGCTTTTGCGGGACAGATTTATAATGGAAAAGGAAACTGAAGTTTAAGGCTATATAATTTCATGAAAACCTCAAAATGGTAGCTAAATAGCATTTAGGTAGCTAACTGGTAGCTAGATGGCATTGTTTTAATATGCACAATATGAGGCCAATGACCCCTCCTGGAATATGAGTTTCCTGAGGTTGTTTGTCCTCATAGATATTTACAAGTGGAGGCTGATATTTATAGGTCATCTCTGAGGAACATACTCACCTAATTATATTTGTATAAGTAGAACAAACTGGACTTTGTTTGACAGTAGTATCAGGTGGAACTTGAAAGCTACTCCTGATAAAAGAATCTCTCTTGAAAAGCTCAGTAACTGTATCTGTATAAACTAAGTTAGGTTAAACTTAGGTTACACTTGGGGTAAGTAAGGCCAGTTCTACTCATGCTTCAATAGGAAACATAGAAAGGAGCCAGAAAACGAGATACATCTCCTCAGACAGACCTTGGGGTCTGTGGGGTAAAGTAACACCACTGTTGTGGCTTGCGATGGCCCCAACTTCAGTTCACTTGAACAAAGAATTTTATCATCATCCCAGCTCCTAGTAATCTGTCAAATGCATCCACATTAAGTTCAGACTAACTCTCCTGGAGTTCCCACAGCCCTTGACTACAAGCACTGTGATCACAACACCTTGCATAGCAGTGTGCTTCATACAAATCACATAAACACCGCAGAAACCTAACTTACATGATTTGAATTAAATGCTGTACATTAAAGCTCCATTTCTTTATGTACAAAAACCATTTTAGACCAGTTTCATTCATTTCAGGCCATTAAGAAATGGCATGAGTAGACAAAAGTAACTATGAGAAAACTCACAACCAATTATATTACATAATCAAAATTAAGTCTCTAGATCAACTCAGTTCAAGAAGAAGAAAAAGCACATTCCTCCATTTTATAATTAAGTCTGACTGCCGACCTTTTTCAGTAATTTTATGCTGACCTTGGTTACTTTTTTTAATGCACCTAGTTTCTTGTTCCCAGGACTTCTCATATTAATCATCTGAAAAACCCACATTACTCACAGCACATCTTCCTGCAGAATAATGCCCTCTTAAAACAAAGCATTTTCTGACATCACACTACACTATCCTCACTTGGTTTAGATTCAAGTTCATACTGCAGTAAAAAACAAGTCAAAAAATTTTAAATAAATGTTTTGAATATAACATTTTATAACCAAAACAGCTTTACAATAGCATTCCAAAACAATTAAAAAGGCTAGAATGCCAGCAGATATCTGAGCATGAGTATCATTTTACATATAGTTTGACATTTTCAGTGAAAGAGAACGAGGGCTAAGTACACTATCGAACACTTCGGATTTTAATTTTTTTAAATGAACATCTGACTTCATTATATGTTTCAAAATCAGGAAAAAAAGTCTTGGGACACTAAAATAAATAAACTACTTCAAGATTATACAGAGATGGACACCAGCATCTCGAAACTTCAAAGAGGATGCTGACTCTGGGCTCAGGGAGTGTTCAACGTGCCGGTGAGGTCCACAAGACAAGCTCCATTTATTCAAATGCTGCGGCTGCTTGCCAAAAAATGATAACAAAATGATTCATATCTGAAGAATGAAACAACTTTCAAACTTCTTTTTCAAGGACAAAAACCTGTTAGCAAGGCAGACAAGCAGGGCTGAACAAACAGCGGGCCCTCAGGAAGGGCCTTGCCGTGCTCACAGTAACATGAGCTCCAAGTTCATAGTGAGTCTGAGCCTATACTGTCAGCTGTGTCTTCAGCATGGCCCTTCTCAGTCTTTGAGTCCAGGTTGAGCCCTGACTCCAGCCACGAATACCATGTGGTCATGTAAATGTGCCAGAAACTTGATTTGACAAGGAAGAAAAAAATTCTTTGGTAGGTGAGGTAGGCTTCCTCCCTCCTTTCTCTGTCATTCACATAACTCCTACACTTCTGTACCCTGGGACAAACTAGGCTTCTGAACATAGCGATCTGTAACCAAGGTTCAAGTCTGTCTGTGCTGATTAATGCCTGTACCTACTATGCAGATCTATGGGAAGATGGGGAGGGCTGGCCTGGGCTTTTATATTTCTTCAAAGCATCAGCCATTGATGTCCTAAGTTTACCACAAGGATCCAGGAAGTTAGCCATAAAACAGAGGCTCAAGTACCTGTATTTTTCAATCCATGGTTCTCAGAGACATGCTCCATTTCTATGATACTTTTATGAGATGAGACAGGGGTGTGTTTTTTTAAAGCATGCATTTTACAATGGTGCTCACAGTACAGCAAGTGTGATTCAGTAAACTGACTAAACTTTTACACGATGAAATTCCAAGAACCACTAGTTTGATTTGGAATTGAAATTTCACCTGAGATCTCTTTCAGAAAATGCAACATTCTAAAGATTAAAGGCTTAGATGTGGCTTGGAACTAGTTCCTTGGAAGACCCATGAAGGAAACAGCGTGCTTAAACTAGAGGTGGTGGTATTTATGTTAAGCATTTGAAACACAAGAGTTGACAGCTGGTGGAAAAGAGAATTAAAGGTGGCTGGAGGTATTTAAGAATAGGATTGTCCCGAGAGGGGCACAGGCTGCAACTTCAGTGCCAACCCCAGCTGAGCATCCTAACCTTCCTTGGTTCCCATGACTTCCTCTGTGCAGTGTCCACCGTGCACTCCCAGCTTAGGGCACCAGTCAGTCCTGGAAAATGGTTTAGAACCACAGCACAGGAACTGAATGGGGCCTTATATACAAAAAACACATTAAGTGAAAAATGAAAGCCTTGGCCAAAGTTTCCCCATCAGAAGTTGGGCTTAGGTTGGACTTCTAATGCTGCTTCTCCAACATACCATGGATCGAGTGTTGTCTAGATCAGATGTGTGGTCTCTTTTAGTTCCATGGTTTGACATTTACACCGACCTACTGAGGGGTATTTTCAGGTCTAGAAGGGGAGATATGTTGTTTACATAAATGTCTGGATATTGGAAAGTTTGTGAGAAGCCTCCTCTGTGACCCAGCATATAGAGATACAGAGGCAATTCCCTCAGACCTACAGAGCCTCGAAGGTGTGGCCCTTAGGTGCCTGACAGGCTGATAAAGATAACCAAAGCAAATCACCTGTCAGGAAGCAGAGAGTGAGAACAGAGAAGGAATGTCCTATAAAATCTCTACTTATGGGGTAGGCTAAGAGATGCCTCAGGATTTAACTCAACAGTGAGGGTTGCACTGAACCCAAACACAGTAAGAAGGTAGATTCATGTGGACTTTCTAGACACCTTGTATTATAATAGATGCTTGCATATAACTGATTACTGGGTTACCAGTCCCTCTTCTCCTTTGACACAGAAGGGAAGTAGCTTACTCTCCATTTCTCAGACCCAGTTGGGAAGGAGCACTTCCAAACCCCACTCAACCCCTGACTCACAACTCCCTCCTTGGGCAGGAGGCCATACCCTGTGAGAGCCTAAGGGACAAGGATCAAGGCACATGGCCGAACCTGGTCTTTCAGGATCTTTCCATGAAGACTGTGCACTTTGTTGTGGTCTCCTGCCATGCAGGAGGCTGAACCAGCTGGACTTGCCCCTCAGGAGAAGCTGCAGCTATGTCGCTCATGACCCAAGTCCCCTGCTATTGGCATATTTAATACTGGGATCGATGGCAGTGTTCTCTGTTCCCCTTTATCAGCTGATATTTCAACCTACATTTGACTCATTTTTTAATCAGTTCTCAATCCAGGAGGGGAATAAACAAGTATGTATGCACACCTTCTAACACCCCAGCACTTTTATGTCTGAAAAACAGAGGTCACCTAATGTGGTTTTTAATTTTTTTATTGTATTTTTCCATTACCATATAACCCCCTTATACTTCCATCCTCCCAGCAATCACCACACTGACATCCACGTCCATGAGTCCTTTTCTCCTTTTTGCTTGATCTCTCCACCCTCTAACCTCAGTAGCTGTCAGCCTGCTCTCTTTCTATGTGTTGCTTGTTAGTTCAGTTTGTTCATTAGATTCCACATATAAATGAAATCATATGGTATTTGTCTTTCTCTGACTGGCTTATTTCACTTAGCATAATGCTCTCCAGATCCGTCCATGCACAGGGCAAAGCAAAGGGATGGCAAATGACTACTGTCACCTCCAGCATGAGTGGCATTCTTTCCTCCTGAATCATGAAGAACCTCAGAATCCCTCTCAACATGGCTTTCAAGGGGTCAGCCACCACCAATAAATTACCATTGCAGCATGAAATATAGCCTATTTGTTATTCTAGATTTTTACATACTGGACACTGACTTTCTGAAGAACTCTATCTTACTATTCTTAGCCAAACAGGTTATCTATAGCCATCACTCTAAACATTCATTCATTCATTCATTCACTGTACAAATATTTATTCATTAGTTTATAACTCAAATGGGGGAGAAGAACCCAGGCATTTTCATTAGGGAATTTCTTTAAAATGAAGTCCTGAGGACAGTGAAGTACTGTGAGCCCAAGTGAGAAGCAGTCAGAGTCTCACTACACCAGTGGGCATGATTTAGAAAGAAAGGGATTGAAAAAAAAACATTCCCAGAGATGGCAGGTCATCCCTCATTAAGGAAGGTGGCAATCTTATGTCACAAATGATGACTGAGAATTTCCTGAGACTTTAGTCTCACCATGGTATTTCTAGGACCCTACAAATAGCCCCACACCATAAGGCCTATGGTCTGTCCTAAAACTCGATCACCACTTCTTTATTTTCACTGCACTCAAAATTTTAATACACTTCAATTTTTTCTATTCCACTTCCGGGTATTAGGAGAGCAGAGTAATCAACAACATGGAGGTAGGAATTGAGAACATCTGCTTGAAACAATGCAACTTCATATAAAGAGTCTTCTTGGTAAGTAAACCAACTACTTATCCTCCATCGTAGGCTGCAATATGAAGCATTCAATAAGAACAAAAGGAAGAAATGGAAGCAGATGGGAAGTAAGAGTCTGAACTCAAACACAAACAAAAAAACCCCTCCATTTTATACCCCCAAATTAGAAAAGGAAAAACACAAACTAACTGGCTGGTCTTGGAAGATGACAGATAGATAGATAGATAGATAGATAGATAGATAGATAGATAGATAGATAGATAGATACATTCATAGAGTGAACTAGAGAGACAACTTTCTAGGATGCTTAGAAGGAAACATAAATATAACCTCAACACTACTGTGTTTTTCATTTTGAGGTTTTCCCCTCTTGCTTTTTCCCATCCTTCAGAGACTTCAGTCTCTGGGGAAATGGATTTGGGTATTAGCTGGATATTAATTAGAGGATCTAAGTTTGCTGGTAGGAAGGATTAACAAGAGCTGGCCACATGAAGCTTGGCTAATCCCTCATCGGGGGGCACCAGAAGCAGCTATGGCCTGGTGAGGCTGTGCAGGTATGAGTTTCCAGGAAACGTGGAGAATCATTTCCCGACAGCTTCATATTCTGAGTGTCAGCACCTGGCCTGCTTTGATGATGGGTTTTACCCTAATCAGACCACCCAGGAACTGAAGAGACATGGAAGCCAACTGAGAATAAAGGCATTCCTGTCATCTGTCAAATCCATATCTATGCACATTCCTACACAGATGGGAGGAGATGCCATTTGGAGCTGAGTGCTTATGCTGTTGATAGTTAGAACATCAAGTAGAAGTCACATAATACTAAAGGAACAGAATCTAACTTCAAGCTCAGAAGTCCCCGGAAGGAAAAGGGATCAGGTGCATTCATTTTATTTGGAGATGGCTCATTGAGAGAAATTATTGGACTTAGAAGTGTAAACACAGTTGTGAGAAAGGCAAACACTCTTTAAAGTACTAATAGCCTTCATCAAGAAAAGGTTTCTTTCCTTCAATAATTGTTGGCATGCATCTCTGCCCTCAGTCCACACTGCTGCCAGAGTTGGATTAACTGTGGTGTTGTCTATGATCAGTGTTCAGGCATCCTCCACAAGCGTGGCCCTCAGAGGCTCAGATATAACCCAAGGACATCTATGACTATTTAATGGGTCCAAAACCTTTAAAAATCACATTCTAAGATAATAGTTTATATTCATGAATAAAGTTGAAGAAAAACTACAATGTATTTCATGGTGAACAGGCATGGGAGCCAATGATGTCCTAATCTGAAAGGCTAGAAGAGAAAGGAAAAGGTAATTCACAAAATATGCAGGAGCATAAACGGAAGATGCAGGTATAAAGGCCGTGTAACTTAAATACATTGAAAGAAGAGTGACAGGCTTCATTTTAAGATCCTAAGTCTAGTGACACACGGTCTACCTAACGAGAATGTTTATGAGAGGGTAGTCCTAACTGGGGAGACTGTCCTGGACTATTGAGAATATGTGGGCCCTGGATTATATGGAAAAGGCTACAGAGAGAAAGCATTCATTTATGTCCAGAATCATCTTTCCTTTCATATTTGCTTTACCCTTTTAATACCTGGTAGATTTTAACAGATGCTTGAAAATCACAGTGACCTCACTGTGGATCCTGGCTCCATCATTCAGGGTTCCACAACTGTGTTCCAGCTACTACTAACTTCTCAGAGCCTCAGCTTTCCCATCGTTTAAAATACCTAGCCCCTTACCTCATTTTAAAGATTAAAGTACTTAACTCAGTCTTAACACATAGTACCTGTTCCAAAAATGGTATTATTGTCATTCATTCAGTAAACAATTACTGAGCACCTGTAAAAGAATAAAATCAGCTGTGTCTTCAAGGAAGACTTAGAGAAAGGAGGAACATATGCACAACCAAGTTAGACTAGCTACAGAACTGCAGGCATGCTATTTGACCTCACTGACTAAAATTCTGTCATCTGCCAGATGGGTGCAGAGAGAGTATGTGTCTGATGTGGTTGTGGTTGTAGCGAGAAACAGTGAGTTACATACATGGAAAGTGCTTGATATAGCACTGGGCACACAGTAAATAATGACAACATGATGTGTCAATAATTTATATGTCAACTTGGCTAGTACATGGTACCCAGATATTTGGCCAAATACTAGTCTAGATATCTCTGTGAAGGTATTTTTCAATAAGATTAATACTTAAATCAAGAGTAAAGAAGATTACCTTCCACAGTACAGATGACCCTCATCTGATCAAGTAGAAGGCCTTACGAAAAAAAGACTGAAGGCTTTGAGGAAGAGGGAATTTGCCTCCAGATTGCCGTCAGTCAGAGACTGCACCATCAACTCTTCCCTGACTGTCCAGCCTGCTGCCTGCCCTGCAGATTTTGAACTTGTGAGCACCCACAGTCACAGAGCCAATGCCTCCCTCTCTCTCTCCCTCCCTCCCTCTCTCTTTCTCTCTCTCTCTCTCTCTGCCCACTCCCCACACCCTATTAGTTCTGTTTCTGTGGATGATCCTAACACACAAATTGTTATTTTTTATTATTATTTTATGGCCAAGAAAGACAATAAATGTGAGAGATCAATATCACAAACAAGAATTCATCTTCATTAACTTCTTTTGCAAGGACAGTCCTGTGTGATCACAGCTGCCTGAGAACACTGGCAGAATGTGAAAAGTAAGATCTGCCTAATGTGAACCTGGTTGTTTCCCTATCAGAAAATGCATGCAAATGTTTATTAAGATAAACTTAAATAACATTTAAATTTCCTGATGACTCCATGGGGCAAAGACTTTTACATTTAACTCAACTAATCACAGAGCATAGGACTCAGTTCTTTGATTGAGAAGAGAAAAAGGCCTCCATCAGTCCCTGTCATCACTGTTAAAGAACACCTAAGCCCCTTTCCTACAGAACAGCTCCTTTCAATTTAGATTGACACTCTATCTAAGGAACACTTAAATATTTGCAAGAAATTGAAACAAATTACCCAAAATGAAACATTCTAGGACTATATGCAACTTTAGAAACACTCAGATATGTTAAATTAGAAACTAACAATTTATTTTAACATCTCTTAACTTCAGACAGAGATAAATACAGCTATTTGTTAAAATTAAGTTTCCCAAAACATTTGATAGTTTGCCTACTTCTGCTAGAATAATGAAACACTTGAAATACAGAAGGTGAAATCTGTATTTTTTATTATCTGTTAATGACAACTTTTTCATCACATGGCACACCTGAATTACTAAAATTCTGTGGCACACCAAAAATATATTTTTTTGTCAATCTGGCAAAAACAATAGGTATAATTTTTGTTTTTTAAATCCAGGTGCTTTTTTAAAAAAAAGATTTTATTTACTTATTTTTTAGAGAGGGAAGGGAGGAAAAGAGAGAGAGAGAGAGAAACACCAATGTGCGGTTGCTGGGGGTCATGGCTTGCAACCCAGGCATGTACCCTGACTGGGAATCAAACCTGCGATGCTTTGGTTTGCAGCCTGAGCTCAGTCCACTGAGCTACGCCAGCCAGGGCTACAATGGGTATAATTTTGATTCATTCATACCAGATGGCTATTGTTGTCCTGGCTGTTGTTATTTTTCACTTGACAATTTAAGGGAAAAGAAGTCAGTGCCCCTGACTAAACAGTCAGGCATTGCATGTTCTAAAAATTCTTGCAGCAAACCAGCTGAAACTCACTGCTGGGGATATGATGGTGAGTTTCTACTGTAGATGGCATGGGGAAGAGCAAGTTGAAGGGAAGACAACAAAGATAAGAAAGAAGAAAATTAATGCACAAGACAATTTCAGAAAATAAGGGCAATGTGATAGAGGTGACTACTTTAGATAGGTGGCTACTTTAGATATGGTGGCCAGAAAAAGCCTCTCTGTGAAAGTCATATTTAAACTAAAACCCTAGACTAAGAGAAAAGAAAGCCTTATGGAGAGTTAGAAAAGAAACATTCCTGGCAAAACACAAAGCATGTATAAAGGTCCTGGGGCAGGAATAAGCTTAGCCTGTTGGAGGATAGTGCTGACTTACAGAGAGGAGCACTTAGTTCTAACTGTGGAGAAGGTGAATGTCAAGGAAACTTTCCCAGGTTGGCCTTGGTTGTAGCCAAGTCCTCTTCCCCTCTAGAGCGTAGGAATTCCCACCAGAGAAGGAGCACAGCAACAAAATCTTCTCTCCACCCACTCCACCTCACACCTGGCTCAGTAACACCACTAACTGTCTCTCACTCTCAACATACTTCCCTTCCTTGAGCCACAGTCACATGGGACTGGGAAGGTGGAAAAAAAAGAACAGAGGAAGCCCCCTGCCCCTTCTTCTGTACTGAAAGAAAATACTTTCCAGTAGCACTGCCACTTAAAAAGCAGTTGTCATGAATAAGACCCAGCCTGTTCCCACATCAAAAGCTCACTAAAACATAGTCCCTGATCAAAGTTTGCCAGGTACATCAATTCCAAAGGTCAACTGTGTCTTAGCCAGTCATAGGTCAAACTAGTGTAGTAGAGAAACAGCCTCCAGAACCTTGACCCTGCAGTGAGCACCAAGGCAAGAGAGCGTGAGGCAACCTATCCCACTTCCTCCAAACCCTAAGTCAGCCCTAGTGACGTGTGAGGCACTATCCTTCAGTGGCTTCACAGTATATACCAAGAAGACAATGACATCCTTAATCTTCCGGTTTAGTTACCATTATTTAAACAGGACATGTAGAAACACACTAGTTCACTGACTCTGGAGGCGATATATCTAATTTTCAGTGAATGATGATGACATTATACACACCAGGATTCTGTGATGGTTAAAAGAAAATGCAACATTGTCTTCTTCTCAAACCAGAAAGAGCTCTTTTCCTTTTAAAGAAAAATGAGTTTTTTTCAAGTGAAAGTGTTGTTTTTCTTTATTTTAATAAAGATCTATCCTTTCTCTCCTTTCACAGATTTACTGCACTCAATAATTGTCAAATTATTACTTGGTGATCTACTGCTAATGAGTTCCACTTGGTTAAAAAATAAGTCAAATGTGAAATACTAATTTCTCATTGGTTTTCTATTACCCCTCTGCTGACTGCCACAGTCTCCCATCTAATAATGAAGCAGCATTTTCTGGTGATTTCCCTGCTGTATGTCGTTCTCAGTTAGGCATTCAGTAGTCCCAGTAGTTCTGGGACAAACACATCACTTTTTCCCACTGAAGTCCCTACCTGCAATTTTTATCTGGATGTCAGATTAGACTGAACGTGGGCTTTCCACCTAATTCTGTCTTCCATGAGATCTTTGTGTTTAAAATAAGCCTACTTATATAGACATATTGTTCTAATGGCCCAAACTGGGATTGGAGTTGATAATGTTGGTTTGGAGTAAAGATTCTCTCCATGCTGTAGTGGTGTAAGTATTTCTCACTGTAAGATTAAAGCTACTTAAATGTATTACCTTTTCACCTATCAGTAATAACATCTGTATTTAGAAATGCCCTAATAAGTAAAGTAGGATTGATAAGTAAAGTAGGCTTTCAACTTAAGACAAAGCCTCTGTGAAAGACTAGTGGTGGAGAACTCAAACTCTTGCTTCTTTAGAAATGCAGACCTTTCTTAGAAAAGCTCCCCACCTGCACCAAATGGCCACCACTGGCCGGGGCCCAGCACTGAGCAGCACACAATAAGAGCCAGCCCTTCTTTCACTGGAGGCCAAGGAGTTACATTCTAAGAAGAGTTGACATGTTCTATTACTTTTTGTTTTTTGGATGTCTCCGTGGTTATGGCCCTAAGAAGGATGAGGCGAGACAGAGTGACACAGCCACCAAAGAGCCCCTCTCTAGCTGGGGTGACATACAGTCGATGGCCCATGTCCACAGAGAGCACTGTTTTCCAAGCTAAAACACAATAATCAAAAACTAAATGGTATGGTGTTTTACACTCAATTAAGAAATGAGCCTTAAGAGTTATCTTTCAGATTTTTAAAAGCGAACTTAGAGAAAATGGGAGTCTTGAGGAGTTTATGGGAATCTCTGATAAGAATCCATGAATGTGATTCACCCATTTAAGTATTCCACACTTAGACACCTACTACACCAGGTACTCTGTTAATGCTGGAGTAACAAAGGTGAGACGTGACCACTGCCCTTGAAGAGACCTCATCCTCAGAGATGACTGAATACATAGCATAACTCATAATGCAGAATGATAAGGGCTGATGTAGAGACAGGAACCAAGCATGGAAGAACCAGCAATCATACAGTGGCCTTTAGCTGGTCCGTAGGAGACAAACGTGATTTCTAAGAACTGGAATGCTGTTATTAAACATTAATTTAGAACAGAAATTCTTCAAAAAAAAACAGTCCTCATTCTGCCTTTGTTCAGACACTCTTGGGATCACATTAGTACATATTTACAGAAAACAGAAATGTCTCTATGTGTCTAGTTCAAGTAAAACGAGCATCAAAAAACCAGCTCTTTGACTAGGTAAAACCATGAGTCTAAGGGAACTACAAAGTAAGCTTTTATGCTTTCCTTGAAGACTCATGGTAAACAGACCTCTTCTCCATTCCACAGATGGGGTAGAGAGCTGGTGTCAAAGAGCTTCCCTGAGTCTTCTCTCCTCGCCTTCTCACCTCGGAAGTAACCTGCCACCCAGGCATCTCCCATGATGGGACCAGCCCTTTCTCCTCTTCATGAAGGCAGTGAACAAGAAGGAGTTGGGAGCAATGTTTGCCTTTCCACTTGCTCAATTCTATCCCCTGTTGTCTAGCTGGGAAAAATGAGAACCTTGTCATCTGTCTCATGCTCAATGGGAAACTATATGGGATCCGGATTGTGCAAAAAAATGATTCCTTTAGACAGCTTCTTGCTGACTGGAAAACCTAGTCTGCAGGTATTCTCTACAGAAGGCTCAGCTCTAAACTCTGGGATAAATAATGCAGTACATGTTAGGAAAACTGCGAGAGATGTGACAGAGGGACCTGCCACACACCAGCGGAAATCTGATGGCATTCAAAACACACTTGTTGAGGACAACTGTAACTGAACAACAAATAAAAAAAATACTTGTTGGATGATTAATATAAATGACCATGTATATGCAAAGACAGTCAACCAAACTTTGGTGAATACTAATCTTCAGTCACCTGTTTTAATGATTCTCTAAATGTTTCAAAGAAAATAAAATTCAAGAAACAAGTGTCCCTCTTGCAGTCCTCTCTTCGGCTCTAAGAGACACAGCCCTACCGTGAGGAGGCGGATCTGCCTGGGAGACGAAGCAGGCAATGATGGTGAAGAGCAAGAGAGGCCCCAAACCCTGCGGGGAGCTCTGACACACCACGGTCTTCAGAATTTCTCCACAACACCCCCAAAGCTCAGACACAGAGCTTCCCTTGCAGACTGACAGTAATCAAGAATGGCAGAAAACAAATTCATCTGGGCCACCCTAATTAGGAATCAATAATAGATGAATAGGAAGTAGGCCAAAGTTGACATCTTTCAGATACTTGTGTAAAATGGTTTGTTTAAGGACATAACAGTACTGAGATTAGCAATGTGGGTACAACATAGGTGACCTGCTAAGGACATTGGGGTATAGGTGTACCTGCTTTTCAACAGTTTGCATTATGCCACTTGGCTTTACAAGAGACCTACATCACTACCTCTTTTTGCTAACTGAAGAAATCCGGAGAGGACTTTCACTTTTACAAAGAAAGGTGAAAAGTGAAAACAGCATTTATCATTTATTGCGTAGCAGCTGTTACAGAGGCGGCAGCAGCATCCCAAGCATCGAGAGTGGCACCACGGTGCTGCTTACCTGGGAACCACCCTCAGCACCTCAGCATCCAGCCCCAGAACTCTGAGCTATGTCACTGTGTGTCTGGGCTTTACCTTCATTCATTTTGTGCATCCATTAGCAAGATGAGTCCCACGGTGTCAGAAATGTCTATGACAGCTCTTAAGGGTGTTATACTTCGTGTAAAACTGGATGTAATTAAGTATATTTTGTATGACTTGGTAGGTTATGGATCTGGGATGGCTCAAAAACCTCTTCCATATAAATTAATGGTTATTGTTTCTTCACTTTATCTCATTTCAGCTTACAAAAGGTTTCACGGGAATGCCCTACTTTTGGATAGTGGGGGAAACCTGTATCTTAGGCACTTTTAATTACCAATTATGTATTATATAAATAACTAACAAACCAACCCCAAACCTTTATGGCCATGACTCTGTCTTTGTATTTGCATTATCACCCAGAGGGCCTTGCATGCTTTCCAAATAAAATGATCCTTATTAAAATATGTCAATCACCCTAGCCAGTTGTTTCAGTTGGTTAGAGCATCGTCCTGATACACCAAAGTTGTGGGTTCAGTCCTTAGCCAGGGCACATGCAAGAATCACCCAATAAATACATAAATGCATGGAACAACAAATTTCTCTCTTTCCCCCTTCCATCCCTCCCCTATCTCTAAAACCAATAAATGAATAAAATAAATTATGTCAATCATATTTCAGTTGAAACAGAAAATCTCAAACGAGGAAGGAGATGAATATGAATAGTAGACAAGGGCCTCACTGAAGGACAAATTATTCCCCTCTCCCAAAATAGCTTCTTCCAGATTCTCCTACCATCCCCAAATGGACCTGCCAGCCTAATGATGAGAAAGAAAAAAGTCCTAAAGACACTGCCCCAGGAAATCCATGGTAGACCTACCAGTACGTGTAGCCCCCTCTCATCCCAAACTGGCAGTGAGTCTGTGTGGGAAAACGCCTGAGAAACCCACAGTGCAAACACACACATGCACACACACAACAAAAAAAAAAAACCTGGTCTTCCCTACCATTAGCTCAGGACAGCATCCAGTTCTCCCCACTTGAGAAATATGAATACTGGTAAGGAAATGGGTGAAAAACCTCTAGATGCAGCCTCAGTTAATTCCTCCAAATAAAACTATACTTGGAAAGATGGAAGTAGAGATATGAAAGAGGGCATTTGTTGAAAAGAATATTTTCAAATAAGCTCTTATTTCTTCCAGTTTCAGAAAAGAGGTTTGCTTTCTTGCATATCTGTATTTCACTTAGAAGGCCATGCTATAGGAGCAAGCTGGGAGCCAGTCCAGACTGGGGATCAAAACAACTCTGGATTTCACTCCTGGCTCTGCCACTTTCAAGGTGACCTTGAGCAATTACTCAGGCTTCATATTCCTCACCTGTAAAATGGAAAAATAATAGTAACACCTTAAAGGGCTTTCCAAGAATTAAATAAAACAATGTGTTTAAAAGTACTTAACCTATTCATTTAGGAGATCCCATTGCTGCTAACATTCATGGATCTAAACTTTTATTTATTTAACTGTTTCCATCCCCTTAGGTAAAATATTTGTTTCTTTTTAATTCCCTTAAAGGCAAGAGAAAAGATAAACTTTGGGGAAAGTATGTGTACTCATAGGCATCTATGTCTTCTACAGCTTTAAAATAATGTTTCAAACATCAAATAATGAAATAAACTGTCTTTCCACACAGTAGCCATGAAATATTTTTCACTCTTCCCAAGTACTTCTAAAAACACTTTCCTGTATTTTTCCTTGCCATTATAAATTTTAAAAATCAAATTTCCAAGAGCAATTTGCTGAAACAGACAACAAAGCATTACTAACAAAGTGATTTATAAGCTAATCTTAATTATATGTGCAACTGTATCAATTCAGTTTGGACAGTTACCTGATGAATCAAACACTTTATGATTGCCCTTGAGAAAAAAACATCTTTGTGGTTTTTGATCTACAAGGAGGATCACTTTTGCAAAAATAATTGAGAGTGACTGTGATTCTCCCAAGGATTTCTCTTTTTTTAAAAAAATATACCCACCATGTCATCATCCTGGCTGCTCATTGGCCACTGGCTCTGCCTGTGATTCGAGCAGTTCTCCTACATCATTTCACTGATGTCATGAAATCCCTCATTATGGTAATAGCTGCACTTCACATTTCTAAACTGCAATGTACTTGCAAGTTAGTGTCAGATATTTACAACCTCATAGTGAGAGACAAATAGACAGATGCCAGGTTAGGAAAGGAGAGAGATTTGAGTAGAGGTTAATTTGATAAATGGTCAGTTGATTAATAAATACAACTACTTGATTTTCTCTGCAGCCCCTGCACTGACTGAATTCCCTGAGAATCAAGGCTTGGGGAATGTAAAGTGAGGTGCTAAGCTGACTCATTCAGAGAATAAGAGGCACCAGTTAAGTTCAGTTTCTCTTCCTCTACTTCAGAACAGTACTTTGCTTTCCAAGCACCCAAAGCCTTACTCAGTTCCCTCCATCCTACGGCACCACCTTGAAAACACTCTCCTTGACCTGCCCTCCAATGTCTTCTTCTTCCTTCCATGGTTTTCCAGTCCTGTCTATTAGTATTTCTAAGCTTTACTAAAAAAAAATAGCTCCTTAGAACAAAAAACTCACCTAAACTACACTATTTATGATTGAAAAGGGGGTGCATGTGCAGAAGCCCTCTTATATGACACACTTCCATTTACCAGAGCCCTTGTCTCCTATTCAAAGGACTAACACCTGCAAGGCAGATACACCTTCTTGGTTCGGAATGTGCAGCTGGGTGCCCATCCTAGTTCTCTAGCTTGCTATGTGACCTCGAGTAAATTCTCAAACCTCTTTGGGCATTATTTTTCTTATTTGTAAAATGGGGGTGATAACAGTGCTTCACTCTAGAGTCAGTAAGAGGATTAAATGAGATAATATATGGTAAAGTGCTTTTTTAAAAAATATATTTTATTGATTATGCTATTACAGTTGTCCCATTTTCCCCCTTCACTCCCCTCCACCCTGCACACCCTCTCCCACCCACATCCCCCCCTTTAGTTCATGTCCATGTGTCATAATTCTTTAGCTTCTACATTTCCCATAGTATTCTTGCCCTCCCCTGTCTATTTTCTACCTACCATATATGCTACTTATTCTCCATACCTTTTCCCCCTCTCTCCCCCTCCCACTCCCCTGGTGCTAACCCTCCCTGTGATATCCATTTCTGTGGTTCTGTTCCTCTTCTAGTTGTTTGCTTAGTTTCTTTCTGTGTTTGTTTTAGGTGTGGTTGTTAATAATTGTGAATTTGCTGTCATTTTACTGTACATGTTTTTTATCTTCTTTTTCCTAGATAAGTCCCTTTAACATTTCATATAATAAGGGCTTGGTGATAATGAGCTCCTTTAACTTGACCTTGTCTGAGAAGCACTTTACTTGCCCTTCCATTCTAAATGAAAGCTTGGCTGGATAGAGCAATCTTGGATGGAGGTCTTTGTCTTTCATGGCTTGGAATACTTCTTGCCAGCCCCTTCTTGCCTGCAAGGCCTATTTTTGAGAAATCAGCTGACAGTCTGATGGGAACTCCTTTGTAGGTTACTGTCTCCTTATTTCTTGCTGCTTCTAGGATTCTCTCCTTCATTTTAATCTTGGCTCATGTAATTATGATGTGCCTTGGTGTGTTCCTCCTTGGGTCCAACTTCTTTGGAACTCTCTGCGCTTCCTGGAAGTCTATTTCCTTTGCCATATTAGGGAAGTTCTCCTTTATTATTTGTTCAAATAACTTTTCCACTTGTTGCTCTTCCCTTTCTGGTACCCCTACAATTTAGATGTTGGAATGTTTAAAGGTGTCCTGGAGGTTCCTAAGCTTCTCCTCATTTTTTTGAATTCTTGTTTCTTCATTCTTTTCTGTTTGGTTGATTCTTTCTTCCTTCTGCTCCATCCCATTGATTTGAGTCCCAGTTTCCTTCCCATCACTATTGGTTCCCTGTACATTTTCCTTTATTTTAGTTAGCGTAGCCTTCATTTGTTCATCTAATTTGTGACCAAATTCAACCAATTCTGTGAACATCCTGATTACCAGTGCTTTGAACTGTGCACCTGATAGGTTGGCCATCTCTTTGTCTCTTAGTTGTATTTGTTCTGGAGCTTTGAGATCTTACATTTGGGACATTTTTTTTGTCTTGACACACGTGTTACGTATGAGGGGTAAAGCCTTAGGTGTTCACCAGGGCGGGGCAACCCACGTTGCTGGGTTGTGATGCTGTATGTGGGGGAGGGGCCCAAGAGGGAACAGTGGTACCTGTTCAGCTCTCTGTCAGATTTCAGTTCTTTCCACCACTTCCCCCAACCAAACTGGGACCTTCTGGTGCTGATTCCCATGTGGGTGGATTTGCATATGTTCGAGGACCCTGTGGGTCTCTCCAATGAACTCTCCTGTGAGGCTGGGAGTTCCTCCTGGCACCTCAACCCCTACTGGTGCTTTCAATTGGTGGTTTGAGGCTTTATTTCCCCACACTAGGGCCCTGGGTTACACGGTCTATCTCAGGCCCCAGTTTTGTCTGGTTTTTCTGCGTGTGCATGTGGGGCCACCTGGTCATTCAGCCACCTTGCACACTGTGCCCCTCCATAATCTGGTGCCTTGCTGGATTCGCCCGCTGCCACCCCTCACCTGGGATCTGACAGCTGCCGCTTTTTTTGCCGTGAACCCTCTCTGTCTGGCCATCAGTTCCGCCCCTCCTACCAGTCTGGATGAATGTGTCTATTTTAACTACTTGGTTGTCAGACTTCCACATAGTTCAATTTTCTGTCACTACTGGTTGTTTTTTTGTTTCTAAATTGTTGTTGTCCTTATTTTGGTTGTGCGAGGAGGCATAGTGTGTCTACCCACACCTCCATCTTGGCCAGAAGTCATATATGGTAAAGTGCTTAAAATGGGGCCTGGTACCCAGTCAGTACTAAGTGTTAGTCCTTATTGGGGACTTCAAGCATCAATGCTCACAACATCAAATTGTTGTGACTCCATACTATTGTCTTGGGAAAGATAATACACATCTCTTAGGCCCTGAAACCTGAAAGCGGCCTGTAGGGCAGGAACTTCAAAATGCCCCCCT
The DNA here is from genome assembly GCF_019186645.2 of Phyllostomus hastatus. NCBI lineage: Eukaryota > Metazoa > Chordata > Mammalia > Chiroptera > Phyllostomidae > Phyllostomus > Phyllostomus hastatus. Next base: position 68,113,935 of record NW_025334041.1, read on the forward strand.
CACATTCACAGGCTGTGTGATTTGGGGGTGGGGAAGCAAGAACAGACATCAAATGCTGCCTGTGCTTCTTGGCAGCTATATGACTCTAGATTAAGTATCGGATATCTTTAGACTTCTTTCTTACACTGTAAAAAATGGAGAGAACACTTCCTAACTCACAAGGTTTTTGTAATGAATGTATTAAGACACATTTGAGTCCTGCCTGGTGTGGCTCAGTTGGTTGGAGCATTGTCCCATAACAGAAAGGTCGAGGGTTCAATTCCCAGTCAGGGCACATACCTAGGATGCAGGTCCCATTCCTGGTCTGGAAACCTACAGGAGGCAACCAATCAATGCTTGTCTCTTGCATAGCTAGTTCTCTCTGCCTTCCTCTCTCTCTAAAGGCAATGTAAAAACTGTCCTTGGGTGAGGACAAAAGGGAAAAAAAAGACACATTTCAAAAAGCATCTAAAACAGACTCACAGATATTCACAAATGTTCATTTCCCTTCTCTTTTTCATAAAAATAACCATAAATTCAATTTGCAAATACCTAGAAGAGAATGTGCCATTTAAATAAAAGTCACTCTGATTAATTTTAAATACTTCTATGTCCAAACTACAGGCTTTCAAAGACTGAGAATCAGGAATAGCTATAACTTCTCAAATTCATCAAAATTTATTATTTCATCCTGTACTGAAGTGGCTGACCAATGAACCGAGAAAATTATATTGTAATATCCTTTCTGGGAATGTGTTTTATACAGAATGAGTGGAAAAACACCAGTTGTTAAAAATAGGCAGGATGTGAAAATGAGAGACCAAGGAATAGACGGCAACAACTGTAGAATCAACACAGCGAGCTGCAATAAGGGGAGAGAGAGACAGACAGAATGGTGTGGAAGGACCTACTCGAGGAGCCGGCTTCCTCCTCCCATGACCCCTGCTTCCTTTGATGTCAGTCCACAGCAGGAGAGACCCAGCTCTCACTCACACACCTGAGAGAGTTACTGGGGAGATGTAACAAATACTTTGTAAGAATAGAGAGGTTGTCTTGTGGGTTTGATTGCTTGGCCACAGTCATGGCTTAAATCTGCCTTGCGCACTATTTCTGTTGTCTTTTCATGAATGTGAGTGAATGGAGTGAAGGACTAATATAGATTCTTTCCCACTATTGCACACAAACAAACCAAAATCCTCAAAGATTAAGTCCTACCAACGGAGTGTCAGAGATGTCTTTCCATACCCACTAAGCATCATATAAATACAGGGAAATTAAAATGCTGTGGATGGTACACCCACAAAAGACCCCCATATAATTAACAGTTTGCCATTCTAATAATTATACACAGAAGGCAATGCTTAGGGTTTTTTTTCTATCTTCAGTCATATGTGAGGGCTGTTCTGACTTACAAGTTTAGAGCAGATAGATTTCATATGTTTTTCCAATACACAATGACATAAGTATGTATGTATATATGTATGTGTATACACATATCCTGACACTTTGTGGAAAAGTTAAACAAGGTCATGGTGTGCACATACAAAACACTCCTTTGGAGTGCAGTGTTTAGAAATGCTTTGATTATCACCAAGGTGATGTAATAAAACAGGGATAATAAAATATAATTAAACATTCATTACAGAAACTATCAAAAATAATTGACTTGTACAAAGCACAGCACTCCTATTAAAAAAGAAACTCATGGATAATAAAATATATACAGTATTCTGTCCTCCAGACATAATTACTTCAAGGCAGCACTTAAATTCATAGAAAACTCTTAAGTTTGTTCTGTGACACTTTACTACTGTGAACTCAAGACATTTTGACTGAGAATGGCTTCCAAAAATTTCTTATGATTGTTTAACATCTTAATGGGAAACAGTGCCATAAATTCAAAGATGTGTGTGTTATAAACAAACAGAAATGAATTTTAACACAGTCAGGGCTCTACTGCACCTGTTGTATTTCCGACGCCCACAGGACAGACTTTTTCTCCCTTTAGAAATGTCAAATGCACTTAAAACCAAGGCCAAGCATAGTTTAATATGAAGGGGAAAATTTATTTTAATGCAAAAATAATATTCTGCAGAAAGACTGGCAGAACATATCTTCACTAATAATTATGCCAAATTTTTTACACCAGTGCATTTCCCCATAGGAAGTAGGGCACCATTTCCTAAAGCATTCAATGTTCTTAAGGGAAGCATTAAATTTTTAAATGGGTATAAAAATCTCTCTTTTTGGCCTTTTTACAGCATATTCACAGTCCAGAGAATTCTCCACATACAGGAAGCTATAAACATACATAAACTTCTCTATACTGTTGTGAGGTTAGGGGAGGAGGCTAGCATTTCAAATGTTTTTACATTTATAAATTTTTTGCCTACTTGAAAGTGGTTTTTGTCAAAATAGGTGTGTAGGTGCAGTGATAGACAAAATCAAAGCAGTAAATTTGAGAATTCTATATGCATGTGTACATATGTGTAGACCAGCTTTCAAAATTCCAAAAATATTTAATTTTTCTCCTCATACACTTTCTTTTTGTCTACTTAGATGCTCTTAATCCAAAAAAATATCTTAGTCCAAAGACACTCTCAGCACAAGTGAAGATAACACGACAGGGACATTGAATTCAAGGAAGAATTGAATGGATATATGCAAACTGAGGAAAGAACTCAGTGAGAGAATGGGAACAAGAGGGGAAACCCTACCAGCAAGCACAGGGCCTCCTTCACTGATGTGACAAACAAGCCTGAGTTTTTGAATAATTATAGAAGTGAAATGGAACCAGGATTGACATGTCGTATAAACTACTGCACTGAAAGCCACTAAATCAGGACTATTTGTCACTGCAGCATCACATTGCCTAAGCTGACCAATGCAAAGTCTGACATCCAGTGTTTATAAGCAAGTTATGGTTAGAGAACCTGATTTTAAGTGAATACAAGCATTATCTCTCATCTGAAATGCCTGGCTTTTATACTAAAAGAAACTGAAATGATTCAACACATTCCTTAAATATACCTAATTTTGACTCAAAATTATACCAGTAAAGAAATTTCAGAGGCACATGTGCTCATCATTCACCTCTATTCATGACAGAACACTTCAGTGCCACTGAACTATAGGCAACAGATTTTGCCTGGAGGTTGGGGCTAAGCAATTCTGGGAAAGAGTTTGTGAGAGAGGAATGGGAAATGAAAACAGAAAAAAGTAACTCAATAGTATATGATAAGTCACCACTGTTGCCTTTGACTGAAGTGGAAATGTGAGCTCCATGCTGTAAGAATCATGACGTGAAAGGAGGCTGAGCATAAAACAAAATAATATAAGCACCTAACTATGAAAATTACAACTTATGAAAATTCCAGCAAATGTAGCTAAGACTGTAAATGCAAGGCCCCACGCTAGAGCCATGTAGCTAAGGGACAAAATGCATTCTGCTGCCTATGATCTGAAAAGGGGTCTATCCTGGATGAACTGCACAGGCCACTCACATTCACAGGCTGTGTGTGTGTCCCTGCATCATTAGGTAGACACCTGCCTTAATTACAGGTGAGGTACCTCTACTTAATTAAAATGTTGACCCCTAAAGATTTGGTAAGGCATTCCAAAGTTAAATTTTTTTAAGTGTAACACTCCTAAAAGGAAAGGTATTAATGCTTAACACTTTAACACTGCATGCACAACCAGATTAAAACCAAAGAACAATAATCCAGCATGATAGTTCACTTAAATTTACCTCTACAGGTAACCAAACACAGGGCACTGGTTGACTTGACTTTTCAACAATAATTAAAACAAGGTAACTCTCAGACTGGTGGGTAATTTTTCCTCCTGGAACAAGAAAATTGGTGGTTTTGCTGTACTCGGCCCCTGTAAGAACATTATTTTCAGTTCTAGACACATTGTAAGAGACAATGTCCAAACACGAGCAAACAAAAAGACAAAGGTGTTTTGGACATGCTGAGCCTTAGGGACCTGCAGACGTATAGCCTGGAAAATTGAGTGGATTGGGAAAGTCAACCCTCAAACATTTCAAGGTTTATTAAAAAATACAATTCAATAAAAACTTACTGAGCAAATCTCCATAGATGGTCCCTGGAGGGACAGTGCAGATTGGGAGGCCAGGCCCTGTCCTTAGGGCGTGCGCAATCGAATGCAGGGGACGGAGGGTGGGATGAACAGCTAATCGAGGCAGGACTGGGGAAGCACAAAGAGCTGTGGGGACTTCAGGGAATTTGAAAAGCTCATGTTTCAGAGAGGACATTTTGGGGGATGGATAAAGTTTTGAAAGCCAGAGATTTTTTTTTGAGGAGAGAGTAAAGAATAAGCACATTATCAGGAATACGATGAACAAGGAGCTGAAAGTACAAATTAAAATATATGAGGTTGGAGAAACAAGTTTGGCCTGATAAATATGGTATAATGAGGATAGTAATGAAGACTGGTGTGTCGAATCCATACTTCCAAGGCACACTTGTATTTAAAGAGAGTTTTTATCACATTACTACAACACTGTCATTTAGGGAAATGAAGCACAAGTCTTACTCACACAACCACTCACTTCCCAATGATACTTTTTAGTCCAGCACCTTGTGAACACTCAAAAATGGTTGTTGAATTAAACAAAAAATTTCATTTCTATTTTTAAAATAGTGTTTAGCATAAATACATATGAGATTATGAGCATCTTTCTTCCTAAAAATCAGTCATATATTTCTCCTTCCCACCCATCAGCGAACACAGCCCACTCTTGTTCAATGTACCCTTGCAGTATGTGCCCTCATTTAAACTCCACACTGGCTTCTTCTTTCTACTTGGTGGTTTAAGGCTTCTTCCCACCACACCCCATCACACCCAAGCCCAAGGAGAAAACCATGGGTACTCCAACAGTGTTCCAGACAGAACAAACACAGGTAAGGGTTTTTAACATGTTTTGTTCACTGTTCCATTCCCAGGGCCTAGAAGAGTACCTGGCACAGAGTTTGTGATCAAAAAATACTTTGTTGCTGGATAAAGTAAACAGACTTTTAACTTATGCAGAATAAGTCAAAATAAAATTATGTGTTTTGTTACTTGTTTGGTTAGGCTATCCATGATTTTAATGGACAGCACAACTGAAAAGAGTAAATCTTTTCTTTCTTTGATGGGCACTAGAGTTGTTAATATCTAAGCAATCACTCTCCCTGCACTCATCTTTAAAATTTTACTGTGTTTCAATAATAACAATAGTTGTAATAATAATATAGGTTTCTCTACTATGATTTTTAGGCACAACTAGAAATTTCTGGTCATACTTAACTTCACACTTTCCAAACTATTAAAAGAAAATAGTCTTTCTGATATTGCATTTAACATCACTATTTATAGTTCTGTTTTTAATGTTTAGTAAAAAACCACTAGCACCATATGGGCTAACTCAGAGATATCCTGCTGGGATATTCCATTTTATTAAGTGCAATTATCCTTATAATAACCCTGAAACATTTGCCCTTCTAGCAAGTGTTGCGCCTATTACAAACCTTTTATTAAAACATCAACCTTGCCATCTATGTTGCATTATTTTTCATCTCTGCCTCCCCTGCATCTTCCCTCCTTTGCACCACAGACCACCTAGTACAGGCACCCTCCACAAAGGACCAGGCACTTAGAGCAACTGAGGATGGAACACTTGCAGGTTCTGAGGCAGAATAGGCATTAACAATGCACACGTCCAAGAGCTGAGCCTTGCAGGGCCCCTTCTGAGCACACTGACAGGCTACTTCAGGATCTGGCCTCCACCTTTTGCCAGTCACCATTACACTGTACTGTTTCCTCCTGAGCTGTCTGGATCAGCTGCCAAGCCTGTGACCTACTTCCACACAGCCCCGTGCTTCTGGCTCTCCCACTGTCACATTCCCTTCTGCACGGCAGGCCTGCTACCTGTTCTCTCAAAACCAGAAATCACACAGAGCTAACCAGACACTTTTGCAGCATGCTGGTCACTGTCTTCAGAGTTTTAGTCATTTTGAAAGCCAGTATCCCATAGTTTTGCCCATCACCCATCTCCCCTGATATCTCACCACACCACCCTACTTCCCACTGCCTCAGTATACAGCAGAGCAAGGCATAGCTGACTTGGGGGAAGGTGACTTGTTTTAAGAAGTTACTTTCTAGCTGTAGGTTCCATATTACCAGCGAGAAGCCTCTTTCATCTGAAGATTATATCCTATGGGTGTCACAGCCATTAAAAAACTGTGGTGATTAATTGCCCAGGTCAGGCGAAGAGACACATTGATCTTTCCTCCCTCTGAGTCCCCAGTGTTTCTTGCCCATGTCATTCACTTGGCAATTAATCACATTTTGCCTAGAGACATCTGTGGTTTCAATTTTGCCGTTTCTATAGTTCTTTGTTCCCAACTGGCCATTCACTTGACACACAAAGGTTCTGTAGATTACATGTCTGCATTTTCCACAGACTATACAAACTAAGTCTCAAAATGTCTGTGGACTGACCTATGGATGTCAGGTCTGGATAAGATGGTATAGACTCCTTTCTCCTTTTTCTGCTCTCTAATCATAACAATGAATGCTGGAAATAACATGAGCAGCAAGTGAAGGAAAAGTCTGAGAGGTGGCATGAGTAAATAAAGTAACTTGGCTAGGGGCCTTGGGTGCAGGGGTCCTCAGAGTGACAGGCCTCTGAGGACTACCCCATCCAATATAAGGTGACCCAGTCCTGGCATTTCCCAACCCACAGCTATAGCAACAGAGGGCAGCCTAGGTAGACTCATTACTTCTGTGACCTGAATAAAGCAACACTAGGCAAGGCAGAAACTGGTAAGAGGGATACATCAGAGGCCCCACTGACAAAAATCGACCAGGGGAGATGTTCTCCCACCCTGCCAGGCCTGAGATGCCCTCTGCAACCTAGGCACACTATGCAAGGGCAATCCTGCCACAAAAACACCTGACCCAGGAAGCATTCTTTACCATAGTCCTTCCCATGGGCCAGGTACTCCCTTCCTTGACCTGGGGGCATCAGGGAACCCAGCCTGCAGAAACTCCTTCCTTCTTCTCAGGCAGCACCAGGACACAAGATAAACCAAGCAGATCAAAATGGCATTTTAATGGCTCTGAATGTTAAATGTCATTGTAATCACAGCACACAAAAATAGCCTATGTGCTAAAACTAAAAAAAAAGGCTCAATATAACAGCCATACTGTCCAAGATAAAGATTTTAAATCACCCATTATATTAAGAATCAGAAAAATCCAGGATGAATGAAAAAAAATATAGTCAACTAATGCCAACATTGAGATGACCAGATATTACAAGTATCTAATAAAGACTTTAAAGCAGTTATCATGAAAATGCTTCAAGAATTTTACAAACAATCAATAAAATCTCTTGAAACAACAGAAAAACAGAAAACTCCAGGAAAAAAAAACCTAGAAATTATAGAAATGAACAAACTGAAATTGTAAAATAAAAGTATTATAATGAATATAAAATACTGAATAGCCTTAATAATAAAGTCTGGATGATAGATGACAGAATCAATGAACTTGAAGATATATCAATAGAGTTTACTATATCTGAACAATGGAGAAAAAATAGACTGAAAAGGAAAATTAAACAGCCTCAGAGAACTTTGAGACAATAAAAAAAATCTAATATATTTTATCATCAAAGTGCCAGAAAGAGGGGAGAAAGTATGAATGAAAGAATATTAAAAAAATAATAATGGCTGAAAACTCCTTCAATTTGGTGAGAGACATAAATGCACAAATTCAAGAAACTGAATGAATGTCAAAGAAAATTAAAAAGGAACACCTCACGATACATCATAATTAAACTTTTAAAAATTAAGGACATAAAAACCTTGAAAGGAGCCAGAGGGAGAAGATGTATTACTTATAAGGGAACAACAATTTGTATAAAATTATATTTCTCATCTGAATCCATGATGGCCATGAGGAAATGGCCCATCATTTTTCAAATACTGAGAGAAAAGAACTGTCAACTATGCATTCTCTACCTGGCAACAATATCATTCAAAAATGAAGGGGGAAATAAAAACATTCTCAGATGAGGGAAAATGAAGAGGATCTATGGTGGCAAACCTACCAGAGTGGCTAAAGGAAGTTCTCTAAACAGGGAAGGGAGCAATAGAGAAAAGCCTGGCACTTCTTTACATCTGAACAGGTAAAATTGTTGGTTGAAACAAAAATTATTATACCCTCTGATGTGGTGCACAATGATACAGAGGGAACACCTAAAACAATTAGATTTAAGGAGAGAGAGAAGAGTAAGAATATCCACATGACAATACTGTTTCTACATCACTTTAAAATGGTAAAACATGAATACTAGTAGACTGCAAGTTTTCTATGTGTATTGTAATAGAGTTACCACTAAGAAAACTATACAAAGAACTATGCTTTTTAAAAACTATAAATAAAACAGCATAGAATCATTTAAAATACTCACATAATCCACAGAAAAATAGAGAAACAGAGGAATGAGAAACAATAAAAACAAACAAAAAACAAACAAATAAAATGAAAGACATAGATCCAAGCATGTCAATAATTACCTTAAATGTCAGTTGTCTATATAAACCAATTAAGAAACAGAAATTGTCAGACTGGAAAAAATAACATGACCCAATAGCATGCTGTCTATAAGAGCCTTGCTTCATATGCAACACCACAGGTAGAACAAAATAAAAGAATGGGAAAAGATGTACCAACTAAATATCAATGAAAAGGGAAGATGTGACTATATTAATGTCAGACTTAAAAAATACTAGAGACAGCTGGGAATATTGCATAATTATAAAACAGTCAATGCAATGAGAAGGCATTACAATCCTAAAAGTATATGCACCAAACAACCATTGAGCATGTGAGAGGCACAAAATGCCTCTCAATGCATGAAACAAAAACTGATTGAACTGAAATAAGAAATGAATGAGTCCATAATTATAGCTTGGGATTTAAAAACTCCACTTCCAGCAATAGGTGAAACTACTAGACAGAAAATCAAGGACGACATATAAGAACTGGACATCACACTTACCAAGATCTAATGCACATATGCAGAAAACTCTACTGAATTACAACAGAACACACATTTCTTTTCTCAAGTGTCCATGGAACATTCATTAAGATAGAGCATATCCAGAGCCATAAAACAAAACTCAAATTTAAAAGAACTGAGGTCATGCATAGACCATAATGGAATTGTACTGGAAATAACAAGAGGACAATCTCCAAGCCCCTGGAAATTAAACAACATATTTCTAAACACACCATAGTTCAATAAAATATCTCACCCCTATACTGGAATTAAAAACCCCTATACTGGAATAAATATGACAAACAGAACATATCAAAATATATGGCATGCAACAAAGCAAACAACAACAGTGCTGAGAGGGAAATTCATACTACTTAAATGCCTATCAGAAAAGAGGAAAGATACAAATATTAGATACAAAAATATTCAATAAAGTATTAGCACATCAAATCTAGCAACATATAAAAAGAATTATGAACCATGACCAACATGAGGGGTCCTGGTGATGGAGCTCCTTGTATCTTTTTTTTTTTAAGTTTTTTTTTTTTTTTTTTTTTTAATCATTGTTCAAATACAGTTTTCTCCTTTTCACTCCCAATCCAGTCCCCACTACCACCCTCCCAGCTCCCTGTATCTTGATTGTCCCAATGCCAATATGCTGGTTGTGATATTGTACCATACTGTTGCAAGATGTTACCACGGGAGGGGAATGGGTAAAGGGTACACAGAATCTCTGTATTACTTCTTACAACTGTATGTAAATCTACAATGATCTCCAGCTAAAAATGTAATTAAAACATCTGTGGGTGCTGAATGTAATTCAACTCAATCATTAATCTTAAAGATCTTATGTTATAAAAGACTGAGCATGCTGTGGTTGTTGGTTCTTCAGGGGTTAGACTCCCCCAAAATGAGGGTTTTTGATTGTTCCCTGAGATATCAACTTTGTGAATGACACAAAGTAAATGAAAGATAAAATATGCAAATAAACTTTCAAAAAATTAGTGTGGATGTTAGACTTAGTAGACTGTAATCTGACTGAAACTACTTATCTAAAGAAAGGTCATGTTCCCCATGTGGGATTCAGCACCAGGGCAACAACTGGAAGGGCACCAGTGGCAAACGGGGAGAAAGTGAAGTGACTGGCAACAGGGTGAGTGCTGAGACACACCTTCCTTCTGGCCATAATTCCAGAAGCCAGGCAGTGGCACTGTCCCCTCTCTGAGCCCTTCCCCTCACAGAGCAACAGAGCAGTGACACAGGATGCCCTGCCATGGCAATTATTTAAGGCTCTGCCCCAGACAACTTACAGGCACACATTTCTACAATAGGCCATACTGCTATGTCAGGGAGTCAAAGCAGCTCTACCTAATACACAGAAAAAACCCCACAGGTTGGCTGCCAAAACAAGGAGACAAAAACATATGGCCCAACTGAAAAAACAGACCAAAACCCCAGAGAAAGAGCAAAATAAACTGGAAATAGGCAACCTATCAGATTCAAAGTTCAAAACACTGGTTATCAGGATGATCAACAGCATAAAAAAGACCCAAGCAGAAATGAAGGTTACATTAAATGAAATAAAGAAAAATCTACAGGAACCAACAATGACAGGGACAAAACTGAAAATCAAATCAATGATTTGGAACATAAGGAAGAAGAAAGCACTCAATCAGAACAGCAGAACAGAAAAAGAATTAAAAAATAAAATGAGGATAGGCTAAGGAGCCTCTGGGACATCTTTAAATGTACCAACATCTGAATCATAGGGGTGTCAGAAGAAGAGGAAGAGGAAGAAATTGAAAACTTATTTGAAAAAATGACAGAAAACTTCCAGGCAAATGAAATAGACATACAAGTCCAGGAAGCACAGAGAGTCCCAAACAAGATGGACACAAAAAGGACCACACCAAAACACATCATAATTAAAAAGCCAGAGGTTAAAGACAAAGAGATAATCTTAAAAGCAGCAAGAAAAAAGCAGTGTGTTACCTACAAAGGAGTTCCCATAAGACTGTCAGCTGATTTCTCAAAAGAAAACTTTGCAGACAAGAAGGGACTGGCAACAAGGATTCAAAGTGATGAAAAGCAAGGACCTATATAACCTAAATTACTCTATCCAGCAAAGCTATCATCTAAAATTGAAGGGTAGACAAAGTGCTTCCCAGACAAGGTAAAGCTAAAGGAGTTCATCATCACCAAGCCATTATTATATGAAATGCTAAAGGGAAATATATAAGAAAAAGAAGATCAAAATGATGAACATTAGAATGGCAATAAAAAATTAACAACTACCAATAATTGAATCCAAATAACAAACTAAGCAAACAAGCAGAACAGAAACATAATCATATATATAGAGATCATTTGGAGGGTTATCAGTTGTGAGGGGGATAGGGGAAATGGAGGAAAAGGTACAGGGATTAAGAAGCACAAATTGGTAGGTACAAAATAGACAGGGAATGTTAAGAAAAGTGTAGAAAATGAAATAGCCAAATAATTTACATGCATGACCCATGGACATGAACTAAGGGGGGGACTGCTGGAGGGAATGGGGGTACCGAGAAGCTGGGGAGGTAGGGGGAAAAACTGGACAACTGTAATCATATAATTGATAAAATATATTTTAAAATAAAAATAGCCTTGGCTGGCGTGGCTCAGTGGATTGAGTACTAGCCTGCAAACCACTGGCCATTGGTTCGATTCCCAGTTGGGGCACATACCTGGGTTGCCAGCCAGGTCCCCAGCTGGGAATGCATGAGGGGCAACTACACATTGATGTATCTCTCCCTCTCTATTTCCCTTCCTTCCTCTCTCTCTAAAAATAAATGAATAAAATCTTTAAAACTTAAAAATAAAAATAAAAACAAATCCAGGAAGGAAGGGAGGGAGGGAGGAAGGAAGGAAGGTAGGTCATGTGGCTCAGAAGGGTAGTACAAGCAACCACACCAGCACAGGGGTGGGAGCGGGAGAGACAGAGACAGGGACATCCATCCCAGCTCTACCCAGGGAAAAAGGAAGAAGCCTTAGACTAATCTATTCCTAATACCTTCTTAGGAAGGCATTTGCACTACTGAGATGGAAGCACAGAACTGTACTAACTGTACTAATATTCTAGTCCTGTTCCACATCATAATTAAAATGACAAAATTTCAACACAAAGAGAGAATCTTAAAGGCAGCAAGGGAGAAGAAGGAAGTAACATACAAGGGAGCCCCAATAAGGCTAACAGCTGACTTCTCAATGGAAACACTTCAAGCCAGAAGAGAATGGCAAGAAATACTCCAGGTAATGAGAACCAGAGGTCTGCAACCAAGGCTACTATATCCAGTAAGGCTCTCGATCAAGATAGAAGGCCAAATAAGAAGCTTCCCAGACAAAAGAAGTCTAAAAGAATACACCTCGACCAAACCAGCTCTGCAAGAGATTCTAAAAGGACTGCTTTAAGGAGGAGAGAAGAAAGAGAGAGAGAGAGAGAGAGAGAGAGAGAGAGAGAGGGAGAGAGAGAAACACACGTACATAAAAGACAATGAATAAGTACCTATCAATAATAACCTTAAATGTAAATGGATTAAATGCTCCAATCAAAAGACATAGAATAGCTGATTGGATAAGAAAAAATGACCCACATATCTGCTGTCTACAAGAGACCCACCTCAGGATAAAAGACCTACACAGGCTGAAAGTGAAGGGCTGGAAACAAATCTTCCAAGCAAATGGACAGGGAAAAAAAAGCCGGGGTGGCAATACTCTATCAGACAAAATAGACTTCCAAAAAAGGTCCATAAAGAGAGACCCAGAAGGTCACTTCATAATACTCAAGGGAAGAATCCATCAAGAAAACATAAATATTGTAAATATATATGCACCCAACAAAGGAGCACCGAAATACATAAAGAAAATCTTAGAGGACTTCAAAAAAGATATGGACAGCAACACAATTATAGTGGGAGATTTTAACACCCCACTATCAAAAATGGACAGATCTTCTAAACAAAATATCAACAAAGATATTGTGGCATTGAACAATACCCTTGATGAAATGGACTTTACTGATATATACAGAGCCCTCCATCCAAAAGAAGCTAAATATACATTCTTTTCAAATATACACGGAACATTCTCAAAGATAGACCACATGATAGGACACAAAACAAGCCTCAAGAATTTCAAGAAAATTGAAATCATACCAAGCATTTTCTCAGACCACAAGGGACTGAAGCTCGAAACCAACCGCAAGGAAAAAAACCAAAAACACTCAAAATCATGGAGATTAAATAGCATGCTATTAAACAATGAATGGGTCAAGAATGATATTAGGAAAGAAATCAAAAGGTTTCTGGAAACAAATGAAAACGAACTCACAACAACCCAAAACTTATGGGACACAGCCAAGGCATTCCTGAGAGGGAAGTTCATAGCGATACAGGCCCACCTAAAAAGGTTAGAAACATTCCAAACAAACAACCTAACCCTACGTCTACAAGAACTTGAGGAACAACAACAAAGGCAGCCCAGAGCAAGCAGAAGGAAGGAAATAACCAAGATCAGAGCAGAATTAAATGACATAGAGCCTAAAAGCACAATTCTAAGGATCAATGAATCCAAGAGCTGGTTCTTTGAAAAGATAAACAAAATCGACAAGCCTTTAAGGAGACTCATCAAGAAAAAAAGAGAGAAGACCCAAATAAACACAATCAGAAATGAAAGAGGAGAGATTACAACAGATACCACAGAAATACAAAGGATTGTAAGAAATTACTACAAAGAGCTGTATGCCAAGAAATTTGAAAACCTAGATGAAATGGACAACTTTCTAGAAAAATATAATCTTCCAAAACTCAATGAAAAAAGAAGCAGAAAGTCTGAACAGACCAATAACAACAAAAGAAATTGAAGCAGTAATCAAAAAACTCCCAACACACAAAAGCCCGGGACCAGATGGTTTCACAGGAGAATTCTACAAAGCATTTAAGGAAGAGCTAACCCCTATCCCTCACAGACTATTCCAAAAAATCCAAAAAGATGGGAGTCTCCCAAACTCTTTTTATGACGCCAACATCATCCTAATTCCAAAACCAAATAAAGACACAACAAAGAAAGAAAACTTCAGGCCAATATCACTGATGAACATTGACACTAAAATCCTCAACAAAATACTGGCAAACCCCATCCAACAATACATTAAAAAGATTATACACCATGACCAAGTGGGATTCATTCCAGGGATGCAAGGATGGTTCAATATTTGCAAGTCAGTAAATGTAACACATCACATAAACAAAAGCAAAGACAAAAACCACATGATCATATCAATTGATGCAGAAAAAAGCATTTGATAAGGTACAGCACCCATTCATGATAAAAACACTCGGCAAAGTGGGAATAGAGGGAGCATTCCTCAACATAATAAAGGCCATATATGAGAGACCTTCAGCCAATATCATTCTCAATGGGCAAAAATTAAAACCTTTCCCATTAGGATCAGGAACAAGACAAGGCTGTCCACTTTCACCACTTCTATTCAATATAGTACTGGAAGTTTTAGCCACAGCAATCAGACAAGAAAAAGAAATAAAAGGCATCCAAATCAGAAAGGAGGAAACAAAACTGTCACTGTTTGCAGATGACATGATAGTATACATAGAAAATCCTATAGACTCTACCAAAAAACTGCTTGACCTAATAAATGAATTTGGCAAAACAGAGGGATACAAAGTCAATATCCAGAAATCAAAGGCATTTCTGTACACCAACAATGAAACAGCAGAAGCAGAGATCAAGGAAAAAAAATCCCATTTGAAATAGCAAAAAGCAAAATAAAATATCTAGGAATAAACCTAACCAAAGAGGTAAAAGACCTGTATTCAGAAAACTACACAACACTGAAGAAAGAAATCAAGGAAGACACAAACAAATGGAAACATATACCGTGTTCATGGATTGGAAGAATTAATATCATCAAACTGTCCATACTACCCAAAGCAATTTACACATTCAATGCAATTCCTATTAAAGTACCAATGGCATATTTCACAGACATAGAACAAATACTTCAAAAATTTATATGGAATTACAAACAACCCCGAATAGCTGCTGCAATTTTGAGAAAGAAGAGTAAAGTAGGAGGGATCACAATACCCGACACTAAACTATATTACAAGGCTACTGTAATCAAAACAGCCTGGTACTGGCATAAAAACAGGCACATAGACCAATGGAACAGAACAGAGAGCCCAGAAATAAGCCCAAGTCTCTATGGTCAATTAATATTTGACAAAGGAGGCAGCAACATAAAATGGAATAAAAATAGCCTCTTCAACAAATGGTGTTGGGAGAACTGGACAGCCACGTGCAAAAAAAATGAAACTTGAGCACCAACTTACACCACATACAAAAATAAATTCAAGGTGGATAAAAGACTTAAATATAAAACATGACACCATTAAAGTCCTAGAGGAGAACGTAGGTAGGAAAATCTCAGATATCATGAAGAAACTTTTTTACTGACGTGTCCCCTAGAGCAAGGGACATAAAGGAAAGAATAAACAAATGGGACCTCATCAAAATTAAAAGCTTCTGCACAACTAAAGAAAACAGTATCAAAATTAAAAGAGAACCAAATGTATGGGAAAACATATTTGCCAATGACACCTCAGACAAGGGTTTAATCTCCAAAATATATAGAGAACTTACACGACTGCACTCTAATAAGACAAGGAATCCAATTAAAAAGTGGGCAAAGGACTTGAACAGACACTTCTCCAAGGAGGACGTACAGAAAATCCAAAGACACATGAAACGATGTTTAATATCACTAGCTATCAGAGAGATGCAAATTAAAACCACAATGAGATGCCACTTCACACCAGAGAGAATGGCCATCATAAACAAAGCAACAAACAACAAGTGTTGGAGAGGTTGTGGAGAAAAGGGGACCCTAGTGCACTGCTGGTGGGACTGCAGACTGGTACAACCACTATGGAAAGCAGTATGGAACTTCCTCAGAACACTAAAAATGGATGTGCCTTTTGACCCTGCAATTCCACTGCTGGGACTATATCCTAAGAATACTAAAACACCAATCCAAAAGAACCTATGCATCCCAATGTTCATAGCAGCACAATTTACAATAGCTAGATGCTGGAAGCAACCAAGATGCCC
Organism: Phyllostomus hastatus; assembly: GCF_019186645.2. Taxonomy (NCBI): domain Eukaryota; kingdom Metazoa; phylum Chordata; class Mammalia; order Chiroptera; family Phyllostomidae; genus Phyllostomus; species Phyllostomus hastatus. The sequence continues at coordinate 68,130,151 of NW_025334041.1, forward strand.
ATCAGTAAATGAATGGATCCAAAAACTATGGTACACTTACACAATGGAATTCTATGCAGCAGAAAGAAAGAAGGAGCTCCTACCCTTTGCAACAGCATGGATGGAGCTAGAAAACATTATGCTAAGCGAAACAGGCCAGGCAGTGAAAGACAAATACCATATGATCTCACCTTTAACAGGAACCTAAATAAGAAAACAAAGGAACAAGCAAAATATAACCGAAGACACTGAAATAGAGAACAGGCTGATGGTGACCAGAGGGGAGAGAAGAGGGAATTTAAGGAGACAGTGGGAAGGGTTCACAGGAACAAACTTAAAGGACACATGGTCATAGACTAAGGGGAGGGTGGTAATGGGAGGGAAGTGGGGAGGGTGGGAGGGGGGACTGGATTGGGAGTAAAAAGGAGAAAACTGTATTTGAAAAATGATTAAAAAAATAATAATAAAAAAATAAAAAAAATATTCTAGTCCTGTTCTATCTCCTGGGGTGGAGAGTGAATAAGTTTAGCAATCCATGGTAAGCCTGGATCGCATCACAACTAGCTGAAAGCTATTGGTGCATCCATAATCTACCTTTTTTTCTTCCAAGAAAGCCAGATTTCAGTCCGATATTCTCTAACAAATTTGTAGTTTTTTTCCTGCTTAAATGAGTAAGTGGACATTCTAGTTTCACATGTCAGTCTTGTTAGATTATGTGAGTGTAGTCTTAAGAGTCTGATGGCAGAACAAGCTGCCTGAGCCCAAGGGCCAGCCTATGTGCTGTGGCAAATTCACCACTGAAATAGCATCAAGTGGCCTCTTAGAAGCGGGGCTGACTCATGGCACTGGTTATTTCCTCTGTTTTTCCTGGGGTCCAGTGTGGTCTTTTTGAATCTACTAGTCAGTCTTCTGCCAACACTACCAAATTAAATATAGTGCTTTCACATTTTTTACTATATTAACAAAATTGCCACATGAGCAGTAGAAATGTGGGAAATATATATATCCCCTATTCTGACTAGCAAATGAAATAATTTGGTGTTTTTGCTTACTTTAACACACTATGGAAATTCAAGATTTTAAAATTATTGTTGTAACAGAGGAAAACAATTACTCTTTCCCAATCCTAGACATTAACACTTTTATTAACTAACTTCATTGAGTTTATGATGTGGAAGACTGAAGAAAGACCCTCCCAAACCACTTCTTCTGCCATTAGCATTCCTAGCTTATCTCTTAAAGCCCTGTGTGCAGGTGAGCTGTCCAGAAAAAGTTACTAACTTAGATGAGCTTAATTTAATAGTATTTAAAGACAAAGTAAAACAACATGGCTACAATGGCCACAGAGTTTATATAAATGAAATATTGCCTAAAAAATCATCTGCTGTTAATGGTAAACAAACAAACAAACAAATAGAAAACTCAGAGAAACTGGACCCAGAAATGATGGCCTTAAAAGAAAATGAATGGCAAAGGGTATAATCAGTATTAAAATAATCAGAAATTCAATTGAGATTTTAAAGTTATTGATAAATGCAATTTTTATCATGATATTTATGAAGAGAATAATCGATCCTGATTTAAATAACTTCATTAAGATAAATATGAAAACAGGAAAAATTGGAAACATACTAACAGCACTCTATGGAAAATTGATTATGGGAAGGAATTAAATTGGCTTAATGATGTTCCCTCAGGAACCTCATGAAAATTAATTTATGCTGGGCCAATTCTGATTAAAATGTTGGAAGTCAAAACATCCTAGACTGATGACAACATTCTGCTGCCTGAACCCTCTGCTCTCTTAGTCCTGCTATCCTGCCTTTTCCCCATTCTTACCCCACCCTTCCCACTGCTTTCTCTTCCCCAGTCTTCCTTTCACTTTAATTTTCCATAGCTCATTCCTTATACATAGGGATTCCACAAGGTTCTATTCTAAGCTCCTTCTGTAAATTCTGTCACCCTCCCTCCTTCCCTCTCCAGTCACTTTCCCTTGCCTTGCTCTCCCCCTTTAATGCTGCTGACTTCAAGCTCCCTATCATGCTTTACCCCTTCTGAGTGCCTGCTATAAATATGTCTCCAGTGACTGCTAGACTCTTTCCATATGGTTGTTCCACTGATGCACTGAAGTCAAACCATTCAAAACTGGACCTAGCATCTTTCTCCACAACCTACTGGACACCAGTAGAAGCTGGCTCCAAACAGCTTGTGGACTGAGATGTTGTGTGTCTATTCTAACTCCACATTTGGTGACACCATAGGAGGATAAAATCATCTCTGGTGGGAGTAGCTACACTAGGGAAATTGGCAAGCAGGATCTCTCCATATTTCTTGGCATTCCACTCAAAGACACCGCTTTATTCAAGCCATCACCAGTGCACACCTAGACTACTGCCATAGTTTTCTAACTGGTCCCTTGACTTGTGTCTTTGATTACACGATCTATCCCTCACACAGCCACAAGCTTCTATCCCTTAAAATACAGCTTGTTACATTCAATTCAGCCTCAGTAGCTCACCATTTTCTAAGGAACAAAGTCCAAAACACAGGTCATCTGTGTTTTCTGAACACAATAATATGTGCCTACACATTTCCATCTGTGATTTTCCTTTGTATTCTCTTAACTTCAAATGTCCCCATCCTCATCCTTCTCTCAAGGCCACTCAGCAGAGAAGCCCCTTTTCTGACCTCCCCTGAGGAATCAACTAGTTCTTCTTAATGGCTGCACAACCTCTGTTTGCAGCACTATCTGTTCTTCTGGCTCTATGCTTCTGTGTCTCACGTGTACACAACATGGTGAACAATCAACTTCATTTCCACCACTTTTTTAGACCTCTTATTGCTCTTAACTGATGGAAATTCTATTTTTCTTTCAACCATGTATTTCCTTCATGTTGCATCTCTAACCCAATCTAATTACCTCCCAAACCATAAACATTTACAGAGTTAGGAATGCCTACTCTGTCTGTCACAAAATGAAAAGATATTGAACCCCAGGTTGGGAGTTCCAAGTGGACTGCAATTAAAGCAAATCTTTTTTCTCCTTTGGTTGATTCTATGATTAAAAGAGAAAATTATTTCATTAAAGATAATTTAGTTGACATTTCTGATTTGGTACAACTTGGAGTTGAGATGGCTTCCACCCCCTGGAGTAAGTCAGCATGCGGTAACATTGAGGAACTGGGAGCAGGAATGCCCTCAACATCTATGAGTAACGGGTAAACTGGAAGTGAGAGCAAGAAAACCCATGGCCTAGAGGAGGTTTGGTTTGTCAGCAAATACCTCAGGAAAGTCACAACCACTTCTGACTTCATGGAGACTTCATACAATTTTTCCACTGCCCTTCATCAGCCTTTACTTCCCTCTACCTCTTTGCTCCTCACTCCTAAGAAAAATGAAGCCACATCCTCTCAATTATGTGCCAATACTTAGTAATGTGCCATGGCAACAGAAGAGAATCACAGACCTAGGATTAGAGCTGAGATGAGATGAAAATGAAGCAAAGGGAAGGTGACCATAGAAAGAACACAGACTCTTGAGTCAGACAGATTAAACTGCTTTCTGCCCTGTACCCTGTCTTCCTAAGACCCAAGGAAGGAATGGAGTCCAGGGGCACTGTTCTGGTTTCTGTTTTCCCTCTTTGCTAGGGCACAAAGGTGAGGAGATGACCAAGAAGCACTGCTTGGCTATACAATCAGCATCTCCTACTCCAGACTCCCCATGGATGCCCTGCCACCCAGTTCTCCATTCCCTCTAACCCCTTAAGGGATAATGCTGACAGTCGCTTACTCTTTTGGTGACTGGTGACCTCACTACCTTGAACAAAATGTACTAACTGGTAGAAAGGTCCATGTTCAGACAACTCCACCTACACATGCCAGCAGCTTAAACCCTCTTGTTTATGAAGACAGGTTGTTTTATGCACAGAAAGTTATTAACATGAAAATCCATACCTTTTCTTTCAGATCTAGATCCACATTGAAAATAAATAAATACCTAACAAATCAAATCATTTTAGTATTTATAAGCCTATTTATTTACCATCTTTTATAATTAGGGCCTTTGAAATTTTACATATAATTATCACAAGAGCACCGCACATTTATATAATATTTTCCTCTTAAGAAACACAAAACATTTACAGGGTTATCTACTTCAGCCTCAGTTTTGTACTGCCCTTAAAGACTGAGAGGAAACATAGCATCACAGAATATCATACAAATGGTACATCTCTGTGAAAGGTAAAGAGATTTTCTGGTAAGAGATGAAAAGGGGAAAAAATGCCAAAATGCAGGGGATGAAAAGATGGGTTCCACATTTTTTTCTTTGGGACATTTGTTCTATAGCTGACAACAAAATGCAGACATCCTCTCACAAACATGAAGGAAGAGTGCCCCTTCTTCCCTGGGGTAACTCTGGGACCCAAAGCACATCCACCTGGATAGCTTGACTCTCTCCTGCCAACCCTTTCTTCCCTGCCCCTTTCAACAATCACGGATCTTCCACAGCCTGAAAAACCCACTGATTGATCCTGTTTATTTGCTAGAAGCCATCTCCCTCCTCCTCCTTCTGCCTGCATCTCTCTCTCTCTCTTTCCCCATCCCTCCCACCCTCATTTTTCATTACTAAACTTGATTTAGAATCAAATCTCTATTTCATTATCACTCACCTACTCACTTTGAAATCTTCTACCATGTGGCTTAAGTCGCTACCCAAAGATTTTCCTATTTTTTACAATGCTCACAAAAGTCAACAATGACCTTTTTGCCACAGAAACCAGCCTTCTTCACAACTTCTCAAGGCATCTGACACTGTGGACCCCTGCCTCTCTCCTTAAGGCCATGCTCCCCTCTCTTCACTTACAATCTACTCTACATCCTTTTCTCTTCCCCTACAGCTACTCTCTGTTGGTGTCTTCTGCTGCCCCCAACAACACAGGGTCTCCACAGCCAGGTCCTTAGCCTCCTACTCTTCTTTCTCCAAATCTCTTCCCAAAGAAATGCCATTATTGTTTCATTGGTTTAATTATCATATCCAGGATTTTCATTTCAAGCACCTACCTTATATCTTCAAATGCTTTCTCAGCATTCCACTTGGATTTTCTAACATCAACTCAAATTCAACATATCCAGGTGAAAATTTATCAATTCTAGACCAGGTATACCACTGAACTTATGCTACAAGTTCGCTTCTCCATTTTCATTAGCCATGTGCCTTTTATTTCCGAAGATTTCTGAGCATTTATATGAGAGTCAAATATCTTCCCTGCCTTGTCCAGAGGGTTGTTGTAATGATTAAGTGCTTTTTACATCTATGGAATGCTATAAGTACCTAAAGCATTGTCATATCAATTCTCCTGCCATCCCTAATACTCTAAGGAGTCCTTTCTAGTAAGTCACAGGAACAATGGCTTCTCTAATTTGTTCTCCCTTCATGTCAGCATATGGTGCATGTCCAGGTCCTACAGCTTTCCTTTGAGAAGTCTCACAGGTTCATTCTCTCCATTCTTATCCACTCTTCTCCACTCTTGCAGCCCAGGCCTTCACAGTGTCCTAATCCAGACATTTCTCATTTCTCCATTCTCTACCCATTCTGCTACCCCAGAACAATATTCCTGAGATTTAACTTCCACAATAATCTCTTCCTATTTCCTAAACTGATTATGATTCCCAGTCTGCCTAGGAACATATCCAAACTCTTCCGACTGGCTTTAAACTCCTCCACAGTCTAAGTCAAAATTATCTCCAACTAACCCAAAACCAAAACCATCTACTTGTAAACATACATGTCACTTCTCCCCTCAAGACTAAAAGTTCCTTGAAAAACTACATATGTATATATTTTTTAAAAATATGTCTTATATTTACTTTGTGTAATCCATACTGGGTAGTCCACTATCGACTAAGCATGTAGTGTTTGATACATCTCATACTGAAAATTCTAAGCAGGGTAATATGATCATAAAACTATAATTTGACATCCACTTAGGTTTAAATAATGTCATCATCTAGCCCTATATGGGGGAGTCAGGCTTAAGGCCAAACCAAAATATGAGCAACAAAAGTCAACATGTTAATTGGAGGTTTCAGCTCAGTATGATTGATCTGGAAACATATTTTAAGGCCTAGTTAACAAAATTTTATAGAAAAAAAAACAAAACAACAATTTGATTTCCACTGTCTAAATCATGAGAGGAAAACCAAAAGAATTTGACCCATTTATTTATTGAAAAGGCAGAATAAGCCTAAATCCATTAACAGGTAAAATACCTCAAATTAGATCCACATCAAGCCAGTGTCCCGTGTAGCACAGAAATCTTCCCACTTAGAACCAGCTGACCATCTGCCAGAGGCTGTGGTCCCAATAAGTCCACTGGGTACTGAGAGCATAGGACTATAATACTGGGTATCACCCAGAATATATCCCAACCCCTGGAGCTGGGGTCAGCAAGGGTCTAGTACAGTTGCCATGGGGAGTGTGTCAAGCTCAGGAGACAGAGGCTGCCCTCATAGTCACCCATGTGTCTATTCTCAGATACAGAGGCCACATGGAGGCCACAAGATCTGTTCACAAGATCTGGACAGAGGTAAGTCCAAGAAAATCACTGACAGCCTCTTGATTAAGGTAAATCTCAGGGAATGCCCTTTCTTATAATTTTAGGAATCACAGGGATACAGGTGTCAGATAAGACAAAGAGTGACACCACACACAGTTTCATGGACTATACATATTCTACATCTATATTACCTTACTTTTCATTGTGGATGCTATTTTCACTCACTCAAGTTACTGGCCCTTTACTGTATGCTCAGCACTGCTGTAGGTGCCCAGGATACAGCAGTGAACAAGACAGACTCGGTCCTTAATATACTGAGGAGGCAAGCAATAAACCAGAAAATGAGTAAGGTAATTGCAGATGGCAATAAGTGGTATGAAGAATTTATAACAAGCTAGAAAGGATGGAGAATGACAAAGCAATATCTTGATACATACAGATGGTTAAATATATATAAATGGGCAAGCTCTTCTGCTCAGGTGATTTTATTTGGTGAAACAGAACACTTTTTGACATACTTGATCTGATCAGAATGGTCTGTAAAACAACCCATGATAATATTTTTTCTGATATGCTTTTCACAAATTTTACAAGTCCTACATTCACATGACCCTTAGTTGCTCTATGCTGAGTGCTCACTGTAGGTAAACCTGTTCTCAACATTTGCTAGAACCACTTACCTGTCACTAAACTAGGGTCCTGTGTTTTATTATTACACCACAAATACAGCTAAGAAGCAGTCCACACACTCAATAGGAAAACACTTCTTTGCTGAGATTTGAGGTGAGGTGAGAAAGCATCTGTCCTCGGACTTCTCCTCCATTAGTGCTGTTTTAAGCAAGGCGGGAAATGAGAGCAGGTAAGCAAGTTGTTCTCCTGACTCTGCTCTCCCACCACTTACACTGATTCGAAAAACTTCCTGTATGTTTTTTACCCAGAGATTCAGACTGACACCTAAGATGGTTATATTTATCCTATTTTATGCACAGAGGGGGATAAGATCACTTAAACAGATCCAAATTTCCCCTAAGTTTGATACTGCCAAATCTGTGCTACAACAAATTATAATCATGCATTCAGGTCCACTGAAATAATGCTCAACATTTCGACCTGGGCATACAAATTTGCACTGCATAAGGCCTAATTGCCTAATTTTAATTCCCAATGTTTCCCCCTTTCTAGGTAGTGTCTTGTGTTTTTTAAAAAATGAGACCTTTAATGGAAAATTATTGCTACAGGTACAGGTCCTCCATTTCCATTCTGTCTCTGCAGCTATTATTTTAATTAGTTTGCCTGCCTATAAGCGGGCCCTTTACTGTGCCCTGCTCAGGGGCAGGGGTGCCCACAGAGGGTTCCTCTTCTGAAACGCAGACGATAATGAGCTGTTTCAGTAATAAGAGCCCTGTCCTGAGCCAGAAGCCAGAGCACCGGAGACACCCCAAGGAGCAGAAATGCTCATGAATTTCTGAGGCTATCTTTCTAATTTGCATTTAAACGTAACTCCTGAAGAACAATTTCACCTGTGATTTTCTGGGCTGGGGAGTAAGGGACTTTAGATGTTGAATATGTACAAATTATGTTAATACAATAGAGGTAAATGAAAGTCAAAGGCATTGTTATGTAAAATGTATACGTCTTATCCAAATGTCTATTTGCTATCAAAAGTTGTTTTATTTTTTCCCCTTAGGCAAAATGTGATGGAAATTTTTTTAAATTAAGTGAATCTTTAGAATTCCTATTTGATTGAAAATACCTAATTATTCTCCATTTTCCTGTAACCTAGACTTCATAAACCTTAGCAAGAGGGGGATTAGTTGGTGCCTGGTGACTTCATACAATGGATGGAACCCAATCTAATTTAACACCTGTGTGCTCGTCAATAAGTGTACTCAAGCACAAAAGTGAGCACAGTGTTGAACGATTTTGACACTAAGTGCATGACAACCACAGATTCTGTATCCAAACACTCGCAGACAAGAAGCTAATTGCAGTGATGAAAGGCATACCATGAAAAGCATGAGTAATCGTTGCCGTGTTCCAAACAGATCCCTCTCTCCTACCACCAGGGCCCTTTGGCATTTATCTAAACCTGTCTCTACCCAACATGACCACCCTTTGTCCCTCTGACCAATGAAAAAGAAAAGTGACTTTTCACTGCTACTCCTGTAATAGTAAAGGGTCTCTTCCATGTGTGGAAATTCAGTTAAGCATTTGAGTATAAAATAAATACAAAAGGTGACATATCACACTGCAGAAATGAAAGGCTAATTAATGAGGGGAAGGAGACAGAGGGAAGACGGGGAAGGCTCTAGTCAAGGAACATATATAAATGACCCATGGAAATGAACAACAGGGAGGGACTGACTATGGGAGAGGGTCAGGGCAGTGGGGAGCAGTGGCGGAAAAGTAGGAACAACTGTAATAACACAACAGTAAAATACAATTTTAAAAAAAGAAAGGCTAATTAATGTGATGTGCCTGAATCCTTTCTCTCCAGTCCACCCTTTGGTACCTATGGAGAATACAGGCATATTGTTTTTCCAAGTTGAACACATTAACAAACCCCACCAGGGCCAAGGGCAGGACAGAAAACGTATCACAATGCCAGTGGTGTGGTAAGGAAATATGTCATCATTTCAGGTAGGTGATCATTAACAACACACTTCCCAAAATACATAACTTCAACCACTAAAACAATGTTAAGATCTTCTACTTGGTTCAGAACTTAAAATGACCAGGACTTTGTGAGGCAACCAAGAAATCTGCTGAACCAGAAGGCATTCTTTTTTTAAAAAAATCCTCACCCAAGGACATTTTTTTCATTGCTTTTAGAGAGAGAGGAAGGGAAAAGGGAAGGAAGAGAGACACTGATGGGAGAGAGAAGTATTGATCAGTAGCCTCCCGTGTGTACACACCCAGACAGAGGAACGTACCTGCAACCCAGGCATGTGCACTGACCAGGAATCAAACCACATCCTTTCAGTTACAGGACACCACTCCAACCAACTGAGCTACACTGGCCACGGCTGAAGTGGACAGCATTCTTAACCTGGGTATCACATTCATTACTCTAATTCTAAGGTAAACTTGATTTTATGTTTCACCAAGCTCTTTGGGCCTTTTTTCTTGATAGCCATTAAACTAGGAAGCAATCAATGCAAGTCTAATTTCAGGCTGGAATCCACTCAGACCCATGCAGTCATTGATCTCTCATTTCAACCTCAATGAACTGGTACAGAATTGGGTATTCTCAAGTATTGCACAAAGCAGACAAAACTCAGCAATCTATCTAAATTATCCAACTATCTGGATGGAACTTGGATAAGCTATAACTGCTTATGAAATACTAACAATGACAGCAGGAAAGTGTTCTGATTTCAAATCTACGGGTGCCAACATGGATCATGGAAATACATATAACTTTATAACTGCTTATAAATCAAGTCACTTACTAGGGCATTTTGCTAATATAGCAGGACTGAAATGAGGAAAATTGTTTAGGAAATCCAGATTCTCATGCATCCTGCCTGTATCTTTAAAGTGTGCATGTGGGCTGGAAGAGCAGAGGCATCTAAGTTTGCATTTTACTGTACAATGTTTGGAACCCACTTGGCTGAGATGGGATGAGTGACGCATGTGCTTTAATGAGCACCTGTGGCCACAACCCTTCATACCAACGTCTCATTATATCTTTTCCTCCATTTATTTTTTGCCAGACTGCCCTACTAGATTATAAAATGGCTGTGAAAAAGAACATCTCACTAAATTCTGGAAGAGCACAGCCATGGAAATGAAAAATTAAATACAAAAAAACAAAGCTAAGAAACAGAGTTTGAAAGCAGAATTTTACAGATAAGGCCCAAGAAGGTGACAGATCTCCCATGTCCATACAACTAGCCAGTAGCTGAGACCAGAGAAGAACCGTTAATTATCCCAGTGCCTGTCTAGGTTTCTTTACACAGCTCACTGCTTTGTAAGGAGGAGGTTAACACCGACGCATATGCAAAATTAAATTCTATTAGATCTTATGGATTTCTGCTGGGAATACGTCAGAAATGAAAAAGCATTTTCAATTTAAATCAAATTAAATATCCAATTATGTCACAGAGAACTATACCTCAATAGGAATCTGTTTAACTTTACACTTTTATAAAAAGAAAATGCACTTTTTTCTTTCTGGTAATAAATTAAGAGTTTTATGCATAGTGACTCGTTTTCACCTCTGATTAAAATGCAGCCTATTTTAGGTTTGGGGATTAGGACTTGAGGTCCAGGGACTAAATGGAATTGTATGGAACAGTTCCTGTATGTACATATAGATATTTTTCTACCAAAGGGTTCTTAGCTCTTACCAGATTTTCAAATGAGTCTTTGACTCTCCCAAAGATTAATAATACCTGTTTCAGAGAGAGCTGAGGCTTTGGCAAAAGTTAAGAAATCCTTACTCCACAATGTGTTTCTCTCAATAGCTCTTAAATCTCCTCAATTCACAAAAATGCTTTCAAATTCACAAAGAAAATCCATAATGTCTGTAAGAAAAGTAAATTCCAGCTCTCACTAGAGAGGGAATGGGCAGCAGTTGATTAATTTTGCAATGATGAAAATTTAACATAAAACTTTTTACTTCATTTCAAGTAACCTGAACTTCAGATGTGACATTTTCAGCTAAGAAACCATTTCTTCTTCTTCTTTTTAAGTCTCTGTCTCTCCTATTTTTTCCTAAGAAGGTTTATATTTACTTGATTTCAATTTCCCAGCTAGCTTTTTCTTCTAAATTCAAGTGACTGGAATTGAAATTACTCCACCTGGGGAGAAGAGAAAGCTGAAAGCCAATTTAATATTGGCTTTCAAATACATGAAGGGAACTCAGAGAGGGGAAGATAGCCAAAGGAAATGGTCTTTGAACTAAAGTGTGAGGAATCAGAGTTTGCTCTTAAGCTAAATTTCCTGACATGAAGTGTTCATAATATTAAACTGAGAGACTGAAAGACCATTTCTGGAGACTTTAAAAATAGGATAGATTTTTAATGTCGGAGATGGTTGGGATGTGGTCCTGCCTGAAGTCCAGAGAATAAAATGTTGCCACTAGTGGTCCCTACCCGGCCTAAAAATCTCAGGGTACAACGGGCATATAGGGAGTTCAAACACTAACCCAGAAGGTCCAAAGTCCTCTCTCTAACAGGGGGTGGCCAAAGCCAATCAGTAAACCTCACAAAGTTACTCTCTCTGCCAGCCACCACTGTCACCATGTCATTCGAGGCCTGCTCCTGTCTGAGGTTGGAAGGAGTATCCACAGGGAAGACGGCAGGGTTTCCTAATCCCTCCACCAATCCCTTGGAGACCCTAAATTGTCAAGAACAACAAAAGATCTCAGGTGTTATAGTAGACATTACATGAATGCCAGTTGTTCTTAAATCATATTGAACTTGAGCACACTTTTCTCTTGATGAAAGGGAACAGACAGCTCTGCTTCCAAACAACCATCTAAACACTGGGCTGCGTTTGCCTCTTTTCTCCTTTTTGATGGACGATGCTGCCCCAACTCAAAATGGAGGATATGTCTGCAGACTTAGACCTGCAGGCTGGCCTCAGAAGTCTTTGTGTGAATCCTGAAGAGAAACCCCAGGGAACACTTAAGGAAAGGGGAGCTCAGCTCCCTCACGCTTCCCACAGTCCCATTCTAACAGGCTCAGAAATGCTGAGTTGTTTGGGGTCCTGGAAAACACCTGACTGGTGTTTACCTGCATGCATGCTCCCAGCCACCCTGTCATGATCTCCCAGCTCCTGCCAGGACTCCTCTGGGAGGAGGAGCTCACTACCTCCAAGTTGCCCATCTCAAAATTGTTCTGACCTAAACAAGAAAAGGAATTCAGCTGACCTCCACCTCTTCCTCTTGTCCATATGTGTCCATGGTGCACTAGTTTGTGAAACTCAAAGTCTAAATGCAGGACATTCACATGGGCTGTAAGGTTCAACAAGAGCTGCAATGCACACTCCCTCAGAGGTTCAGGAGCAGAATTCCTATAAGGTCAGTGTCATCTCTCCTTTATTAGAAACAAAATGCACTGTAATCTAAAAAATATGTCTGAATATACTTTACAAGTGAAGACTGCTCCCAGAACTCTGATCCACAGGAAAATCTAAATAGGGTAAAATGTGTGTATTTATGTTGGTGCCTATCACAAAGCAAACAACCCTAGCAGAAACTGAAAGAGGCTAATAAACTCAATATGAGAAAAATATTTAGAGAATCACATTATGGTTTTATGGGTATTTCCACTGTCAAAATTATTTATTAGTTAATGAAAAACTCCAAGTGTCAATGCGAATAATCCAACAGTGAGAATCATTATTGACATCTCCCTGAGAACACAGGCCCAGCGGCCAACATGACAACAGAAATGCTGCACATCATCACAAGAGTGAGAATGTCATCCTCCTCACAGACAAAGCCACAGTGCCGGATGTGTGCCTAACATTGCAGGAAAAGATGGACAAGGTCAAGGACCTAAATGGTCAAGGACTCTGCAACTAGAAGAGATGAATACCGGAGAATGAACAGGATTTAAATTAGCCAAAATCTGAGAGGGTAGAAATGGGGAACATTTTATTAATAAATACATTTGTCTTCCCCACTACTCTCTTCAAAAACAAGGACTGGGGCTGCCAGTCTTCTGATCACCCAGAGACTCTGCAGGGCCTTGTACATACTAGGTGTTCAACAAACATTTATACTGAAGTGGATTGCATTTTCTTAAAGGAAAAGTCAGTGCCTGAGAACTAGCTCATTTTAGGAAGAGCTTTTCTGTGACTCTCACAGTCTTTGTAGAAAAGAACTCAGATGGCTGATCACGAGCTCAGAGCAGCTACACATCTAAGACTGCATGAGAATATTTAGATTCAGGTAGAAGCCTCATAAGCCATGAAAAGGGAGCATTCAGAGTCCAAAGGGAGGAAAAAACAACCTTTTTAAGTTTTCTTTTTTCTTTATTCCATTATTCACTTTTAAATAAAAATCATCCCCTAATTCTACTATCTGTATATTAAATATTTCCTTTCCCACTGCAAATCCATTCTGAACTCAAATATCATGATGAACCTAAATTCCATAAAGTATAAGCAATGCAGATAAGCAAACACTGCTCTGAGTGCCTTACTGTCTCTATTGCTCACTATCTGTGCTTTTCAACTACACTTCCTACCATAATCATAGAGCCTTAATTAAATATAAGTTTCTGGCCAATTTTTTTAATGTAAAAACTCATGACAATGGCCATGAGTTTACACCTCCATTATTGTTAGAGCACTCTATTCAACCTCATGTATTGCTTGACTTAAGTTAATAAAAAATTTTGAGTTTCATATTCATAGCAATAAGGCCACTTATGCAAATAAATATTGTGCTGTTTGCCTTATCCTGCTGTTCACAACCACTGCAGCCTCACAAGCTGTATGCCTCACAAAGGCATACTTGGCCTTTGTGCCAGGACAGAAGAGACAAGATAAGTCTGAACAGACACAGTGTAGATGTTTTCTTTCCTCTAAGTGCAGATATAATGACACTCTGGCACGAATGTTCATGAGGTGGCAATTAGAGACAGGGCACATCCTCAGAAACAATTGTACAAGGAGGACACAAAGAAAGGCAATGATTTCTCTTTCCCTATATGTGGCAATTTTTAGATTTCAAAGGAATAACAGACAGACATGTTCCCTGAGAAGATTTGATTTGTGGCAATTGCTTTTCCTTCCCTGATTCCATTAATGCCAGGTTTGTTGACCTTTTAAAGCACAGGCCAGGTATTTTGCTCTTGCCTAATACTCCCTGGGCAGCTATTATCTGTATCAATTTTCTCTTATCCAGATCGATTCTATTAAAAAAATGTGTCTTTCAGTCACTGTATTTTATTTAACCAAAATATTTGTTGGCATAACATCCTTATATAGACAATCTAAGAGACCTTAAAGTCATAGAGTTATTTTTCAATTACATGAGTTGTTTCTGATTGTAAAAGTAATCCTGTTCACTGTAAATACAAATTAGAAAAGCATAAAAAATTAATAATAATGCCACCAATCAAAATAATCTCTTGTAATAGACTTTGTAGTTATACAATTGAGATCATCCTTTATGTGCTGTGTTTTTTAATTGGCTTTTTTTTTAAAGATTTTTATTTATCTACTGTTGGGGGCAGGGATAAGCCTAAAGCAGGCTGATGCAGCCAGAGATGGAAATTGCGCGTACATTACAGGACATCTGTGGTCAGAAGTTTTCTGCACAACAGGATATCTGCGATTAGAAACATTGTAGGTGCCTAGCCTAAGCAACGGGCGGCCCACCAATCAGTGCCTTGATCATGCGCCTATCATGCGCCCCCTAGCCTATCCCAGTTAAGAGCATGCCCCAAAGCTACCAATCAGAGTTACTTCCCTATTTGCCTTCCTCTACCCTCCTCTATATAACTCCCTCCATTTTAAAATAAAATTGGCAGCTTGATCAGAATCCTTTCACTTGCTGTTGTTCTTTCGCGCCTCCTGTCCCATCCCCTTTCATCCGTTACAGGTACTTCGGCGGACCCCGTTGACTGCCTCGCGGGCCGAGGCAATCTACCTTTACACAGAGGGGAAGAGAGGGAGAAAGAGAGGGAGAGAAACAATGTGTGGTTGCCTCTCATGCACTCCCTACTGGGGATCTAGCCTGCAACCCAGGCATGTGCCCTGACTGGGAGGGAATCAAACCAGAGACCATTTGGTTCATAGGCTGGCACTCAATCCACTGAGCTACACCAGCCTGGACAATATAGTGTTTTATAAACTTATTTTTCAGGTAACATAATCATGAAAATTTTCTCATGACATTAAGTCTTCTTCAAAATCACAGTTTAATGTTATATAGAGCAAAGGAATTATCTCCAGTTCCTTAATGTGCTAAATACTATTGTGATACACATTCCTGTGGATGATATTTTAAACTCCTTCACTCATACTCCAAATTGCTCTTCAGCAAATTAACTTTTTAAATTTGTCTGAAATCTGAAAGGCTATAAATGGGGAACATTTTATTAATAAATACATTTGTCTTCCCCACTA
Organism: Phyllostomus hastatus; assembly: GCF_019186645.2. NCBI lineage: Eukaryota > Metazoa > Chordata > Mammalia > Chiroptera > Phyllostomidae > Phyllostomus > Phyllostomus hastatus. The sequence goes on from NW_025334041.1 coordinate 68,145,776, forward strand.
AAACTTCTATTAGTACACTGCAAGAGAGTCTGCTCTCCACAGAGTCTGCTCTCAACTTTCACAGTCTTTAAAATATTTCAGAGGTAGCATGTTGACACTAATATTTTCACTTTCTTATCTTTATGTTCACTTTTCCTTTCTTTTTAATAGCTAGATATCTTCTTTGGTGAACTGTTTTCTCACAGGAACTTTACCCAGTTTTCTTTTAGAGCATTGGGTTTTTTCTAATTGATATTTCAAGAGTCCTCTGAACTCTGCATCTGATAGACTGCTTAGCTCCATTTTTTTCAGTTCCTTTTCTGGATTTTTGATCTGTTCTTTCATTTGGGCCATGTTTCTTTGTCTCCTCATTTTGACAGCCTCCCTGTGTTTGTTTCTATGTATTAGGTAGAGCTGCTTTGACTCCCTGTGTTGGTAGCATGGCCCATAGTAGTAGGTGTCCTGTAGGACCCAGTGGCACAGCCTCCCTTGTCACCCAAAATGGGTACTTGAGGTGTACCCTTCATGTGGGCTGAGTATACCCTCCTCTTATAGTTGAGTCTTGACTGCTGTTGGCAGGTCAATGGAAGGGACTTACCCAGGCCACTCAGTTGCAAGGACTGGCTGTGACTACTGACCACCAAACTCCACCCTCCATGGAAGATCAGCTATGCTGTGTCAGGTTGGTGGTGCTCCTACCCTGGTGGTCTATACCACTCCACTGGCTATGCAGGCTTTGGGGTTTCCTGGGTAGTGCAGGTTAAGGTCAGTCTCCACCCCCATGTTCTGTCTGGGGCCACCCTGCCTGAGCTATAAAGCAATCTGCAGATGGCTACTACTTATGCTGGGCTTAGAGGTTCACAGACAAAGCCAAGCTGTGAACCTAGGTTAGCTGCTGCTAGTGCTGGGCCTAGGACTACTTATCAAGTTGTTTGGGGGTTGGGGACTCAATGAGGCTGGCTGTTGCTTGTTTGACATAATTTAAGAAGTTGTAAAGCTTGTCCCATACCAGCCATTCACATGGAAAAGCTACTGTTAACAGCTTGGGTGGGCCCATACATTGAGTGGGGCAGAGTCTCAGGGGATCTCCAGAGTGGGGCCTAGTGAGAACCTCAACAACATAAAAAGGATCCTGTCAGAAATGAAGGATGTACTCATTGAAATAAAGAACAATTTACAGGGAAACAATAATAGAATGGATGAAGATGGGAATCAAATCAATGATTTGGAACATAAGGAATAAAAAAACAACCAATCAGAACAAGAAGAAACAAGAATATAAAAAAAAATGAGGATAGTGTAAGTAGCCTCTGGGACAATTCAAGCATTCCAACATTCGTACCATAGGGGTGCCAGGGGAGAAGGGAAAGGGTAAGAAACTGGAAATCTACTTGAAAAAATAATGAAAGAAAACTTCCCTAATTTAGTAAGGGAAATAAACATTCAAGTCCAGGAAGCACAGGGAGTTCCTAACAAGACAGATGCAGAGAGGCCCACTCCAAGACACACCATAAATAAAATGCCAAAGGTTAAAGATAAAGAGAGAATCTTAAAAGCAGCAAGACAAAGGAAGTTAGTTACCTATAGGGGAGTTCCCATAAAACTGTCAGCTGATTTCTCAAAAGAAACTTTGCAGGCTAGAAGGAATTGGCAAGAAATAATTCAAAGTCATGAAAAGCAGGAACCTATACCCAAGACTGATCCACCCAGAAAAGCTATCATTTAGAATGGAAGGGCAGATAAAGACAAGAAAAAGTAAAGGAGTTCATCATCACCAGATCATTATTATATGAAATGTTAAAGGGACTTATTTAAGAAAAAGATGATGGTCAAAACTATCAACAATAAAATGGCAAGAAATACCTATCAACAATTGAATCTTTAAAAAAAACAAAGCAAACAAGAAGAACAGAAATAGAATCATGGATGCAGACAGCATTTTGATGGTTACCAGATGGGGGTTTAGGGAGATGGGTGAAGAAGTGAGGGAATTAACAAGTACAGATAGGTAGTTACAAAGTAGCCATGGGGGTGTTAGGTACAGTATAGGAAATGGAGTAGCCAAAGAACTTATACACAAAGAACTTATACACATGAACAATGGTGGGGGGATTGTCTGAGCTAGTGGCGGGTGCTAGGTGAAGGGGGGCAAAGGGAGAGAAATTAGGACAACTGTAATAGCATAATCAATAAAATATAATTTAAAAACACAAAAACAAGAAAAATAAAGAGTCCTTTTTGTTAAGGATATTAACAGACTATAATTTTCCCCCAGTTTGTCATTTGTCTTTAAATCTGGGATCATATTTTAAAAATTCAAATGAATAGGAACTTCTATCTGTGTCATTTCTCATATGAACTGCAAGCAGTCACTGGGAATTGCTCCATTTAAAACAATCAAAATACAAAGATGTATTTTATGTGCTGAACTTGTCCACTGACTGTTAACCACCTAAAATATAAAACCACTAGACTTTTTTGAAAAACAGAGCCTTTGACTGACAAGTATAAGATGACAAAAACTGCCAGTAATTTCCATCTTTTTTTTATTAATAATGTGAGCTCAGCAATGCCCCGAAGATATTACACAAGGCTCTTCCTCAAGCCAGAGGAGCCACACACAATAAGCAAAGGGAGTATGGGACCAAACTGTCCTCCAGAAGTCAGTTTGGAGTTCCAAGGTGACCAAACCAGAGAAACATAAACAGAACAGAAAAAATGCAACCCAGCCTGAGCAACCACACTCATTACTTGAATTTCTGGGTCACATTCTGGCATGTTAACTACTGGAAATATTCTTAATGACTCTCTGGATCTGATGGCTCAACTTCCCTCACACTGTAGACCCAGAATATCAAATTTATTAGAAATTTTCAGAAAACATTAAACATGGAGAATTTAAGTCAAAATGAAACTGAAAACCAAGCAATCAAGAAGAGAGCTAACATCAGAAATAATACAGAAAATCAAGAAGGACAAGGAAAAAAAAATTCCTGATGAAAGGCAGGGGAGGGTTTAACAGTAGACAAAACTGAAGAGACAATCCATTCCTGCCTTTATGAATGATGTTCACTCACCTACAATTACTCAGGTAATTGCCACATACAGGTACTTTCCTGAGGGACAGGACATAGCTTTGTCATAATGTGTAAATAGTAATTCACACTTCAAATACATTCAAGGCCATGGGTCAGGCATCCACAGGATAATCCACATATCATTAATAAAGACAAAAGTCTCAGCCCCTTAAAGAATTACTTGTGTCTGGACAGATAAGAGCTCAACCATAAGAGGTCAGAAATGTACTAGATGAAATCTAAGTTCTGCTTAGCCAGAGGAGCCTGGAACAAGTGTTGAGATTAATCCACTTTTCCTTTAGTCACCATCTATCCCAGTGGCAGAATGAACAGAACTGAATGAAGCCAGCTCTCCACCAGGCCCATTCCCTCCATTCTGCTTTGAATAGTTTATACTTCTCAATAATTCATATAGAGGATAATGATCATATTTATTTTTTTCCTTAATCCAAGATGATACAAATCATTTCTTATGGGCCACTGTGAATTATTTTTAAATGTCTGTTATTACTACTGTTACTGTTATTAATATAGACTGAAAGAATTGCAAATACTTGACAAAAATCTCTGCTATCAAGGCAGACTTGGCCTGCAGGGCTCTAGGGTGGTTTGCCCTGAGGGGAGAGGCTGAAGAGTGGTGGGGCTAGTGTCTTTTTAATCTTTGACTTCAAAAAGGCCAGGAAGAACAAACCAAAAATTATTTCACTGGACAATTCTGGTGAGAAAAACTCATTTTCCCCTGAATTCTTTGTGTAAAAGAGGCTTTAAAGGACTGAATTACTCATATAATTGTTCTGGTTGGTCTGCATTTAATTAAAATAAGAAAGGGAAAATGCTGCCAGGCCAGCGGTTTTCAGAAGGCTTAGAAAAAGGAGTGGCCCAAAGGTTTTGCAATAGTGTTGCATGGCTTCAGAAAGTGCCAGCAGAGCAGAACAACTGAACAACATTAGTTTTAATTTCACTAATTACAGAAGAAACCCACTTCACATGGCTTAAAAAACCCTGCTTTTTAAACATGAGGAAAAAACCTCTTTCTCCTTTTACAGAACATAAAATACTGTAAAAGTGTTTTCTTCCAAGTTTGTTAAAAGTAAACTTTGTTTATGCATTTTTGTTTTTGCCTTTTATTTTTAAGTTACCTTAGTATTTAAAATGTCAAGCTTCAAGTGCCAAGGTGACAATGGCTAGAACTGAAATGACACAGATCATGAACAAATGCACAAAGCATCTAAGACATCTGATATATGGGTATCAATCACTTCCAACTAAACAATTCATTGATTTCTGGATATAAAAAATATCTATGAAGCTTTTAAATTCAGTCCTGGGTCAAAAATTTAAATGATGAAAGATCCTCTTCACTCAGCTTACACATCAGTTTCATCCAAAGCCCTTATTTTAGAATACTATAAAATACCTGGAGAATTTAAAATAGGTCCCTTCTGTGAAGGCCTAGGAGGAGCACCTGAATGTGGTTTTGCTTTGTGTTGGTAAACCTCCATGACCATAATACGCTACAGCCCAGGGGTGTAAAAATAACTGAAAGAAGTATGTTAATAAATCTACAACACATCGAAAACAAAATAGTATGTTAATATCCTCCACTCCAGTTCTGAATCGTCTAATCTGCCACCCATCACAAAGACCTAGTTAATTCACATGAGCTGCTTGCTGCCTGAGAGTCTTGCCAGAACACTTAACAGCCCCCTCATTTGCTGGATGGTTTTATAGGTCTCTGGTGCTGAGCAGAGGTAGGGCAGCTTGCAGTGCGGGAGGAGGACAGATAAAACCACCCTGCTGTGCAGATTTAGTCCATTTGCACTGGCTCTCATACAGAAAACAAATTGCAACCTCTCACAAAGGGGCCCTTTTTTTGCACTAGCGACCCTGAAAAATGCTGGCAAAAATAAGTAAACCAGGCAACCTCACATCAGGAGCAAAAAAAAAAAAAGGGCTACCACTCCAACAGCTGCTCTCATAATTAAGAACAGATTTCATCGCTAAACTCTTGCTGGTTATGTCTGCAGCAAAACAAATACACAGATGTGAGGCATTTACATGCTCAAAATTTTGTACTGGGTAACCAATCCAAATTTACCATTTTTGCTTTAAAATATTCTCTTAAAAATGTCATCTAATCAATGATAAAGTATAAGGCAGTGTCCAAACCTTAAGTACAACTGCATTTCTGTCATCATCTTACAACTAAATTTATTTTGGCATTCTACCAGATTTGCTTTCTTTTTACGTATTCAGAATTGCAATGGACAGCCATGAACATGACCTCTTTTCAAATAATGAAAATGTGCTACCAGTTTCTTTTACTCATAAAATTTGCTAAATTTATTGCTGCTTCATCTATCTATGTCTTAAAAGATTTCATGGCACATGCGGTAAAAGGAATAGCATTTGACCTTTTTAAAGGCAAATTGGTGTGCAGTTAAATCAGAGAAATAAAATTAATGAAATGGTAAAATTATTATAAAAATGAGTAAGTAAGAACAAATCAATGTAATGCCACTTCACAGCAACCAGAATGTGCAATCTACAATTCACTTAGCACAGATGAATCTCACAGACACAATACTGAACAGAAGCCAATAATAAAAAGTACAAAAATGGGCAACAGTTAACTTTGCTGTTAGAGATCCAGCTGGTGGTCGCTCTCGGGTAGGTTCAGTAGTTACTGGGAGGGGGCACCAAAGGGCTTCTTGGGTCTGATAATGCTACATTTCTGAATGTGGGTAATAGTCACACAGATAGATGTATTCACTTTGTCAAAACTCTTCAAGGGTCACTTTTCTCTGCATGAGCTCTACTTCCACAAAAGTTTAAAATTTAAAACAAATTTAAAAGATAAACAAGACATGCGCTGAACTTTGTGACTGTCAATGTCAAACTTAAGCACCTGTTCACCAATTTCAGTCACAACCTCTTCACATGACCCCACCCACCCAGTGTTCATGAACTTCCTGACACGGTTACAACAGTGTCCTTCATAACAATCTTCAATAAACCGTAAGTTCTACTTCTGAGTGACTAAACTGGCCTAAGATTTAAGCTTAAATTTATAGCACAGTGTTTTTGGATAATGTATTAAACTGATTATCCTCCCAAACAGTGTAAATGTTAAATAAACTTTTATTTTTTATTTCATTATCACAACTATAAAGCAAAGAAGCGGTTATAAACATGTAGTTATCAGTAAAATGTGGTTCTAAATACATTTTGAAATGACATTATTACACAGTTTTACCTAAGGAAAAGGAATCCTTATGAAAATCCACAAATGTAAATAAGTACTACAAAGGCCAAAAAAAATGCAAGATAATGCTTACTCTACCAAGTTGACCTACTAGTTTCTAATAATAATACCACCAAACACTACTAGCACCAAAATATCCACTGGGAATCTGGTAATGTTGACTGGTAGGTTAAACAGTGGTAGAGTTTTCATTTAGAATCACAATTTCAGAAGTTGAAATTTCAGAAGTTGAAATTGTGCCATAAATAAGCATTAAGCCATTAAGCATTAAGCCATTAGAGTACCTGAAGAAGTAAACTTACTAATGATGACAAGGGTGGTGTTTTCCACACTTTCATCCCAGTTAGCTCTTTGAGAAACAAAAAGGCTGATCATTTCAAATGTAATCATGCGTGCTTTACTTTAAGTGGCTTCACAGCTGCACTTCTCAAGTGGTGACCATCAATGCGTGAACCAGGGTCAAAGGCATTAAAGAGACTTTCTTTACCCTAAAAGGAGGGTCTCTCTGACCTCTCCCTTTATATCTGTTCATCTATTTCAACATGGTTGCAAAGGCTGAATTCTCTTCTGATAGCTTGATCCTACACAGTAATTAATGTTAAACCATTAAACTTGAAAGAAAGGGATATGGAAAACGTTATCCATAAGCTTCACATTAATCTACGTGGTGTCCGTATTTATAAGCGAAAGACCTGGAGAACACGTGCCTGCCACAACAAAATCCTCCACAAACTGGTTTTGCTAAAGTGAAGTAAAATAGTTCTGGCTAGCGTGGCTCAGTGGATTGAGCACAGGACTGTGAACTAAAGAGTTGTAGGTTCGATTCCTAGTCAGAGCACATGCCTGGATTGCGGGCCAGGTCCTCAGAATGGGGCATGCAAGAGGCAACCACACATTGATGTTTCTCTCCCTCTTTTTTTCCTTCCCTTCCCCACTCTGTAAAAATAAATAAAATCTTTATAAAATAGTAAATAAAGTGAACTAAAATAGTGCAACATTAGTTTTTGCTTTCACATGTACTGATTCCACTAAAAGACAGGCACATTCAGAGCTGGTGGGTTAAGTTAATGTTAGTGCAGATCCATCCACAGCTGCTTTTGTTAATGTCACTCTTACATTAGGCTGGGGACCTAGGACAGTGAAGGGCTCGTTTAATTTTAATTTATTCTCAATGTTAGCTGCAATAAGCAATGTTACTTGGACCTTTGCTTATATCAAACAATGGGCATTCTGATATGCCCATTGATATACCAGAGAATGAGCATTTTATTTCTTTTAAAGAACTCTTTTGTAGCCAGCATTTAAGGAAACTAGATATATATCCTTCATAAAATTATATGATTTCAAATTCCTATTCACTCAAAAGTATGAACACTTTTCTACCAATCATCTGCTACTCCAAATGAAGCTTTATTCAGGAGCTTACTCTTACACTATCTATATCTTTTTAAAATGTATTCTCTGGTATTTAAGAACTTAATGTCCGGGCAGAATTCTGACAGGGTATATGATATAAAGTATATTACTTCCTCCATCTCTAGCCTGAGATAATGTTTACTTATAAAACACTATTGAGTCCTTTGTAAAAAGAAGCAGTATGTGATTTTTAATACTTGTAAAATTTAATTTGACATTAATTGTGCAGCACCTGCATGTTTTGCAGTGTACTCAGTGCCAAGGATATGAGATGAGTAAGACAAGGTGCTAGTCTGACTAGGCGCTTACAAACTGGTACAAAGGAAACATGTGTGATGGATGGACAGGCGGATAGATGGACAAATGAATGCATGGATGGACAAATGGATAATAAATGGAACAACAAGTAGTGTTGTGGAGGAACACAGAAAGCAGGTCATTCTATGAGAAACAGAGGTTTCACAGAGATGATAAAGAAGGTTTAGTGACAGTGGCCTTGATGGAATGGGGTGAGTAGATGCAGATTTCTGATATGGAGACATTAACTGTAAAAGCAAGGAGGTATGAAAACCCACAGCATGTTGGCAAGACAGCAGTCCAGTTCTGAGTGGCTAAAGTGTAGTGTACCGGGCTCAGAGTCATGAGGTTAAAGCTAAAATGTTTATGTAAGATTGTGAAGTGTGCTATATGTTGGATCCAAATATCTAGATTCGTTACCTTCTAGGTTAGTATTTTCTAGTGTCTGTTTCTCACAATGCTAATTCCATGAGTTGCTTTGCAAAAATGTTTTGTGATCAAGTAAGTTGGGAAAACACTACATCTGACAGCCTCCTTTTGGGGATTCATAACATATATTTGGTATCAACAGGGCTGAGAAGGATGGCAGTAAAGGTCAGTTTAACTTGAACATCATTTTACAGGACTACTGACATCCCTCAAAACTGAGGTTCTGCACAATGCACACCAGAACACTGAAAGCTGCTCCAGGAAGGTAGGGAGACAAAGGAGTGTTGGAGGAAGACTGTAAAATGATCAGATTTAGTTTTTCCTTCTCATTTCCTCTTCATTAGAAAAAAAGCAGGTTTTTAGCCGTGCATGTCTGTAGCGATGTGGATGTGAAACTAAGTTTGGAAGAGATCAATGGCAAGAAGCCAAGAGGTGATGGAATGCAGGGATGAGGGGGATCCCACTCAAGTGACTTTCTTAGATAAGATTAAAAGGAATCAGTGGTGGAGTAGAGGTGGAATGCTGGGAGCAGAGAATGAGAATGATGCCAAGGCTCTAACTTAGATCCCTGGGGAGAGAAGGAGCCTGCGCTTCAGAAAAGCAGTGTGATCAGTGCTGCTCATTTTCAGTTCACTAAAACACGCATATAGGCACTTCAAGAAAACAGGAAGAAATAAGGCTTTACAGCTTAGAAGGTCAGGATGAGAGATGCATATTATTATCAGATAATATATGAAGTCATTGAAACGGATAAAGTCCCCCTAGGAAAATAAGTAGGAAAAAAAAAGAGCACAAAATCCAGAATAGCAATATTTCAATGATGAAATACAAAATTAATCATCCCATATGGACATGTGACATTTTTATATTATAATCTTAAGGTGTTTCTATTGTAATTTTATTGTAATGTTAAGGTTTTATTGTAATGTAAATGGTTCTCTTTTACTTTATCAAGAACAGAATGTAGAACTGAGCCTGACAATATTCTATATTATATTTTTACTTCAGTCACTGCTACATTGAGCAACCAAAATATGTTTGGAACAGAACAGGATCTAATTAAATACACCTGAAGGCCAGAGCAATTAAGAGAATTGACTAAAGTCTTACAGGCAGTTAGTCTTCCTTGCAACTAACCCAATAATTATTTAAAAACTAAAAAAGAAAAGAAGAATTGGGGGCTTAGGTTTGAAAAAAATCCTGAAAAGTCCACTTGTGAATTTTAATCAAAATTATATTATTTTTCATTGTATGAAATTAGAAGGTTGAAAATTAGTTCAAAATATGATGCTCTCTTTCATTTTACTTATTTCTAAGGCATTTGAGAATGCAAATAAAAGAAAATAATTCACTTGAATAAGATCATTAACAGATATTAGAAAAGCATTTTGCTGCTTTACCATGTTCTCTTTTTAATTTTAATTGCACTAATATGAGTGTGTTAACAATATTAACTATTTTTTTCCTTGATGTAATTAAAATGTATTTCCTTGGAAAACCATGCAATTAGCCTGAATTCTTGGAAGGGGGATCAGGAAAAGCAACATTCTACATCAACAATGGTCTCATCATCCATCATAGCCAGTCAACATACAGTACCAAATGTCTAATCTGAGTGAAGTACCCTCCTTACTCATGACAGAGATACCAGGGAAAGGGAGACAGTAGCACAGTTATTACTGAGATTCCAGTAGCTGCCACTTAATTGAATACAAAATAAGAAAAAGATTAAAGATAAGGACAGAATCTTAAAAGCAGCAAGACAAAAGGAGACAGTTACCTACAATGGAGTTCCCATAAGACTATCAGCTGGTTTTTTCAAAGAAACCTTACAGGCAAGAAGGGTCTAGAAAGAATATTCAAAGTCATGAAAGGAAAGAACCTACATCCAAGATTACTCTATCCAGCAAACGTATCATTTAGAATGGAAGGGCAGATAAAGTGCTTCCCAGATAAGATCAAGTTAAAGGAGTTCGTCATCACCAAGCCCTTATTATATGAAATGTTAAAAAAATTATTTAAGAAAAAGATCACCCTGGTTGATGTAGCTCAGTGGATTGAGCACGGGCTGCGAACCAAAGTGTCACAGGTTTGATTCCCAGTCAGGGTACATGCCTGGGTTGCAGGCCATGACCCCCAGCAACCATACATTGATGTTTCTCTCTCTATCTCCCTCCCTTCCCTCTCTAAAAATAAATAAATCTTTAAAAAAAAGAAAGAAAAAGAAGATCAAAAACTATGAACAGTAAAATGACAACAAACTCACAACTATCAACAACCTAAAAAACAAAACGAAACAAACTAACTACAACAGGAAAAGAATCACAGAAATGGAGATCACATGGAGGGTTATCAGTGGCGAAGAGGAGTGGGGAAAATGGGGGAAAAGGTACAGGGAATAAGAAGCATAAGTAGTAGGCACAAAATAGATAGGGGGAAGTTAAGAATAGTATAGGAAAAGTAGAAACCAGAGTACTTATATGTACAACCCATGATCATGAACTAAGAGAGGGGGGGAACTCGGGTGGAAGAGGTGGTGCAGGTTGGAGGGCAAGAAACGGAAAAATAGGACAATCGTAATAGCATAATCAATAAAACATATTTTAAAAATGTTTGTCCTATATCCTGCATGGAATAGGAAACTTGCCAATATTTTTAGCTGGTAAAGAAACTAATGAAACTAAAAATTTGGGGTGCTTAATCAGATAAAAATGCTGCTCAGAGTTAAAAGAAGTTGATTAGCTGAACATTCAAAAACTAGAAAAGTTAGTATGAAAGTGAAATAGTTAAATAATAAGGTAGCACTAAGATTTGAAAGAATGTAAGAGACTTCTGAGATTAATCAGTAAGATACGGTATACATGCAGAAAAAGAATCTAACGTGATTCCAGGACATCAAGTTCCAGTGAGAACATGGTACGTACTGTCAAGTCAACCTGAATTTAAACCATTATAACAAAACTACTCAGAAAGCAGTTGGAAAAATAAGACTGACTAAAGTGTGGATGATGCTTAACCACCAAGGTACCAAAGATACCAATATGTGAGGACTTCCATAACAAAGTACTACAGAATGAGTGTCTTAAACTATAGAAATTTATTTTCTTAAAATTCTGGAGGCTGGACTTTCAAATCAAGGTGTAAATGGGACTGGTTTCTTCTGAGGGGCTTTCTCCTTAGCTTGTAGATAGCCTCTTACTCTAGCACTCTCTCCTCTGTGCTTGAGTGTGTCTAAACATCTTTTTCTTTTTAAAGACACCAGTCATATTGGATGAGATCCTACCCTAACAGCCTCGTTTTATCTTAATTCTTTTTTTTAATCGTTGTTCAATTACAGTTGTCCCCATTTTCTCCCCATTATGCTCCCCCAGTCCTACCCATCCCTAGCTCCCACATTCAAATACATGTCAGAAACTTGAACCAGACACTCAGATGAGCCCTGACTCTTTCCACAACCAGTTGAACCCCCACTTTTTCTCCCAGAGAGGTCACCCAACTCACCTATCTCTACATACTCTTTACTTGAAGTTTACTGGAGAAGGGATTAAGACAGGAAGGTAAAAGTCATTTTATTTCCAATTTGATGGAACTAAGGGAACTTCTGGAGAGTAAAAGTCTCTTCTAAAAATTTGCTGTGCTCTAGGAAACAACAGTACTGAGAAAAAAAATAAACCCTTTACAAACTTTATGCCTTTAGGCAATCTGACAATCGTTGATCTTCCTTCCATACTGGGTTTTAGTAATTCAGGAAACTCAGAAATTCTCTTGCTCTGGTCTGTACAAAAGGTTATCTGGGGTTTCCAGATCAATCTCTATGGTTTCCATCCATTAAAAGAATAGGTTAAATTAATCTTTCCTGTTGAACATTTACAAGGCCTGCAAGTCTCTCTGCATTCCAACACTTGCAGGGAGGGAGCTGAGTCAGAATGTCAATACACTGGAGTTGTAGAGTCTTACAGTGATGTACAGCACTTAAAAAAAGAAAACTCAAGTTTTTAATTAAAAACTTCAGAACCTTACCATAAAATATTTTGGCCTTTGCAGATTAAATGGAATTTTTCCACTAAAAAGAAGCATAGCCAATTTCTAGGGGAAAATACAGTACTTGGAAAAGCAAAATGAATTTATTTTCACTGGGCTGTTTCTATATTTATACTATCTTACCCATCTCTGTCCTTTAAATTTAAGCTTAAATATCTATTTTTCATTTTAAATGTGAGCATGTTATTAATTTCTAATCTAAGGATATTATGATTTACTAAATACTTTAGTGTATTTATTTACTTCTGCTAGCAATTTAATCTGTGAAATACTGCTCAGGAGAAAAATGCAGTCACAAAACCTGTTGGCATAAAGATAAGCAGTTTTTTAAAACATCTAATTAAATGTGGTCACTAGAGAAATCACAGCTTATGAAACTTTATCAGAAAAAGATTAATCCATTTCAGGCTTAACTCAAATGTCATAAGAAAACTCATGAATTTAGATAGGAATCTACTTATTATCCTAAGACATTTTCATACTGAGTAAGAAAAGCCTACAGTAATGGCTATATATACTACACTTACTTCCATCAAATTCATGTACTTTGTAGCTATCACTGATTTCAGGAACAATTATGAAACTAGAATAATATAACAGGGAGCCTTTTTCCTTTTGTCAAAAATTTCTAGAATGTTCTAAAACACTTTATGAGTTTATACACCTCATTCTTTCAGAAATCCAAAAAAGTACACAGACTATGTCATTTTATAATTCAAAACAACTCAACAAAAAAATTATTGACACTTATTATATGTTGAACTCAGGCACTGTGGGAAAATAAGGATGCAGAAGACAATTCCTTCCCTGAATAGCTACAAAAGTCATGAGATAAACCCTTAAACATACAACCACTGATATAAAGTAATAGCTGCTATAAGCTGCTTATTTTTCTGCAATAGCCATTCATGTCTTCTTCCATAATGGTAAATAATTTTATCTAGGCACATGGTGATGGAGCATAATGGATGGATACATATCTCAGTCTTTCTTCTCTGAAGCTAAGAGAATCGGGTGACTACTTCTGGCCAATGGTATGTAAGAGAAAGTGGTTTATGATCCTTCCAGGTTGAACATTTAAATAGCAAGATATGCCCTTCCCTCCCCTTCCCTCTTCCTGAGGGATGGAAAGAACATGGACCATCTTGGATCATGTGGCTAAACATAACACTACTACAGGTGACATAGCAACTAAAATAAAATTTGAAGCCCAGAACCATGACAGGAGCAGTACACAACCAAAAACAGGAGCAGTACACAACCTCGGATTTATAATGAAAGAAAAATAAACTTTCACCTTGTTTTTAACCCACTGTTTTTGGAATCCATCACTCGAAGCAACACCAAACACTTATCCATATGTAATATGGATGCTTCTTTTTCTGAGTGTCTTAGTACTGCAAAATGCCCATTAAAAGAAGTTAATAGTGTAAGTAAAGTTTGACTTTTAGTTTTTCATGAAAAACAAAACTTTGAATTATGACAATAAATTAATCTTATGATTAAAATTAAAATTAAAATTAAAAATGTAAATTCTTAGAAAGGAATGGCTTAAGGAATCATTGGGGAGGGCGCAATTTTTCAAAACAAAACTGTATTATCATGGGATAAAACTAATGAAAAAAATTAGAGGTCATGAGAAACAGAATAGACACCAAAAACTGAATTACTGACACAGAGAAAAGGCTTAGGAAAACAGCAGTGAGTGCAGGTGAAAAAACACAGGTCAAAGCAATTAGAAAGGAACTCAACAATATGCAAGGAAAGGATTCAATGTAAGGGTAAGTCCTTTAGGAGGCAAATAAAAAATAGTATGTGCAAACCACATGTGCAAACACAACATCCCCTTGAGCTAGTAGAACGAACAAATCTTGAAAGGTTGAAAGAGCACTCCATGTTTTAGAAAATACTCAATACTGAGACATATTTTGGTTAAGTTACAAAAATTTAAAGAAATCATTATTTAGATACTCATGCAGAAAGAACAAACTATAAGAAGTAACAAGATGGGTATTTTAGAAAAATATATATCAAAGCTCAAGAGAGGCTCCAAATTTGATGAAACCAAAGAAATATAAAAACAGAGAAAGAGATGAGAAAAGAGAGAGAATATCATCTGGAATGAAGTTCATCTTATATTTGTGATATTTTTCTCCCTGGATGGTGGGATTTCAGTTGATTTTTAAATTTCATTTTTCTTCATTATTTAAATTATTTAAATAAACATGTAACCTGTTACTAGAAAAACAGTGAGTAGTTAAAGAGAAAAATATGAAGAATTAAGATGGAAAGTAAATATGCCAATGTATTAACAATGATCAGTTCTAGTGGTGACTTTCTAACTTCCAAGTATTATTATTTTCAATATAAAAGGAACTAGCCTTGAAGGAAGAATCTGACAGGCAAACTAGGAAAGGAGAATACTCTGGGCATAAGCAAAGAGAACAAAGTATGAAAGAAAATGACACTGTTAGGAAATAGCAACAAGTCTGGAAGTAGCTGGAAAAGCAGCCTGGGTCAGATTATATTATGCCTGTACTTCACTCTGGTGTTAATTTTTATTTTCGTCATTGATTTACCTAACATCATTCAAACAAGATAAAGTAGGTTTGTCTTTCTGTTTTCCAGGTGCAGAAATGTAATGTTCAGGCCTCAGGGAGAAAATAATTCAGTACCTATTTAATAACATCCTATTCTAGAAGATGTTGCAAACATGAATGGAAAGGGGACCCTGTCCTCAAGGTACTTACAATATGTCTGTGAGATCAGAAAGACACAAAGAAAAGTAAACAATAATACATGGTAATGTAACAAATGTCAACACAATGGGAATACAGAAGAAAGGAAGCTCTCCCAGAAGTGGCAGAGTTTACACTAGACCTTAAAGAAAACATGGAGCACTTAGATTTAACCAATTTCCAGTTTCACAAGAAATTGTATTCTAGGATCCCTACCTATACATACACCATAATTCTATACAGATGGTGTATTTATCTTTTTTCTTAATAATATTATAAAGAAAAGATGAACTAATAAATCAGTTACACTGAAATTTAACTATTCAAAAAAATAAACCAATAAGTAGAGACAACTTATATCAAAATCAATTCCAGATAGTTAATTTTTTATCAAGTTCTTTACGGTTTCGTATGTCAGATTTAACTCTTTACTATATATACAGAAACAGCCTTTTTAACTGTAATTAAAAAGGAAGAGATCAAAAGAGAGAAGATACAAAATTTAATTTCTCTGTTATAAACAAAGGTTCATCAACAAACTAGGAAAACTGCTTTTAACATATTTAAGAAAGATATTCTTACTATTTAAAGAACTCATAATTCGGTAAGAAAAATATCAATATTTCAACAGGAAAAATGGGTAAAGAACATGAACAAAATTCACAAAAGATTATATATAAAAACCTGTTAATTTTGGATTTATAAATTAGATGTATATATAGGAATTTTTCCTTGGAGAATATCATATCTACACAAAACTTACTTTAAGTCCATCCAATGATGTGGGATCCTCTCCCATTTTTAAAAGGATTTTATTTATTTATTTTTAGAGAAGGAAAGGGAAGGAGAAAGAGGAGAGAAACATTGATGTGTGGTTGCCTCTCATGAGCCCCCTACTGGGAACCTGGCCTGTAACCCAAGCATGTGCCCTGACTGGGAATCGATACAGCAACCCTTTGGTTCACAGGCTGGCACTCAATCCACTGAGCCACACCAAAGATGGGAAGGCTATTTGGGAGGTTCTAAGTTCCCTCTGAGCTGTGGGATTTGAACACAGAAAGGGTGAGATTTGAAAGGGATATGACAAATAGTCAAACTGATGCCCATCACTGATGCTGTCCATGAGATTTTCAAGGCATCTAAAATGGGGGGGGGGGGTGTCTTTATTTTTTTGCAGGGTTTGTAAAAATAGCCAGATGCATAGATTTATCTATTTTCCACTGTTTACCCTTCTGTCCCACAGCTAAGGGGTCAACCATTTACTGCATATTAAAGTCATGCCAAGGGCTTTGTGGACCTCAGTGATATGTAACCAGCAATATTTCTGAAGGATATGTCTTCAGAAACAAATAAGACAACAAATAAAGAGAGCTCTGGATAAATATCTGGACTATGTTTGCAAAAAGTATGAAACAATGCATTACCATAAATAAGTGAAACAAACATCGTGACAGAAATCAGATCAATGAAGCACATAATGACATGTAGAGAAAAAGGCCCAGAGGACATTCTGGGATTCAGGACCCACTGGAATCAAGGGGTGCCTCTAAGAACTTCATGTAGTCTAGGCTATTTTAAATCTATCAAAACATAATTCATATGGCAGGAAGTCTGAAAATTTGGGCCCTCCCCTACCGTCCCCCTTCCCCAGCATCTCCACTCCTGTTCCTACCACCTTCTTTTGCCAAAGAACATAGGATTCAGCACACAACACACTGCCCCCAAGCCAGGTCATCTGCTCAGGAAAACCAAACAAAAGAGAACCAGGAAAATGAGGCAGAGCTACTGCCTGCTTTAGCTTTTCTTCTGAGGTCAACAGGGAGCAATACAGTTTATTTTACATGGGCTATGTTTGCATACATCCATAAATATGGTTCCTATCTCTCTCTGTAACAGCAGCTATAAATTATATATTAGAAGTATCTGACTCCTTTTTTCCCATAAAAGTTTGGCAGGAATTACTGAGGCCCCAACAAGAGGAGGTCAGTGATTGGAGGGGAGTGACTCCCTTCATTCATATCCTTAAGTTGATGAACTAATTCAACAAATATGTGCTGAGCACCAAACATGTGCCAGGCACAGTTAGGGATATTTCAGTAAATTAAAAAGTAAAAACAAAACAAAAATCCTTCCCTTTGAGGCACTCATACTTTAGTGAAATTCTTCTATCTATCTTACCTCACTTTCTGAATCCTGAGATCTTAAACCATCTCGAATTGAGCCCATTAGAATGTAAACATGAAACAAACAGAGTTAATATAAATTATTATACTAATTATTATGAGTTATTATTACTGTGGATTTCACAGTGCTTATCATGTGTTAGTCACTATTCTAAGCACTGTACAAGTATTAACTTATTAATTAGTCACTAAAATGCTATTGATAGGTGCTATTACATTGAATTGTGTCCCTCACACTTTAAATTTTAAGGGGAAATAGTATTTACAAAGGCAATCAAGTCAAAATGAGGTTATTAGGGTAGGCCCTAGTCCAGTATCACTGAAAACCTTGTAGAAAGGGGCAATTCAGACAGACACACAATAGAGGGGGGAGAACATAAAGACACAGAGAAACAGCAGCCATCCATGAGCCAAGGAGAGAGGACTGAAACAGACTTTCCCTCACAACCTCAGAAGAAACCAAACCTTGATTTCAGACTTTAGCCTCCAAAACTGTAAGACAACTAATCTCTGTGGTTCTAAACCAGCCAACCTGTGGTACTTTGTTATAGCAACCCAGCAAACTCATAAAGGTACAACCATGATTCCTCATTACAAATAAAGCCAATGAGACACAAGGTCATCTGGGTAGCAAATGGAGTGAGAGTCAAACTCAAAGACAGTCTAGCGACAGCAATCACAGTCCTTATTCTGCTCGAAAATCAGCCCATTTATGACAGAGACATGGATCCTGAGCAGCAGGGATAGTCCACTTCCATCTACCAGAAAGGTATTGCTAACACTGGTTAATCACATAAGTAATTCCACTGCTCAGCCCAATTAAACCTGCTATTCAACACCCTGTGGCTTCAAAGAGCTCTATTTCAGTGAGTCATTCTACATTTTTATTAACATTTTTCCTCAACTCAAATCCTGTTGATTGTGTATTTCATTTAACTGGAGACACAGCTCAGGTATGATTTGTTCCATATAGCTAATAGCTCAGAAAAGTCAACTACACAGAGAGACAATTCAATCTCAGCCTCATCAATAAAATCTCAGGGCAGGGTGGGGATGGGGAGGCAAGCATTAAATAAGGGAGAGTCAGGCCACTCAGGCTTTGCTATATTAATCCAAGATCATCCTCATCTTCAAAGACTTCAGTTATTTCTAACAAATACAAAAGAACTTTCAGACTTTCATTTTCCTTTCTCCCACCTCATCTAGCACGGATGCACAAACACACACACACACCCACTTCCAATAATATCTCCTTTTCATTTTATTTGCTATTGCTGTTTCAGAGGTTTTGTAGTAAGAATAACATAGCCAATATTTACTGAATGCTTACTGCACTATCAGTGTGCTAAGCACGTCACATGCTTTGTCTCATTTACTTCTCCCTCCAATAACTCTCCTAAGCAGATATTATCAATTTCTCCCCTATGCACATGAGGAAACTGAGGCCCAATGAAGTTAAATAACGTGCTCCCACCTACATGGCTCACATGTAGTAGAGCAAGGATTTGAACCCAGTCCTTGCTGGTCTGCAGAGCCACGTATGTTCCACTGTGCTCACACATGATTTCCAACTAAGGGAAGATAAACTACAAAAGGAGGATTTCTCACTGGACTGTCCAGTGACACTTTTCCAGGGTGGGAGCATTGCTGGATCAAACGTCATCTTTTCAAGTGGCTCCAAATACAGAGAGGCCTCAGGCTCTTGATTAGTCCCAGAGCCCCAGGCTCTGATTAGCCCCAGGCTCTTGATCAACACAAAAGATTGTAGTTTAAGGGAAAACAGCCTTAATACGTCCAGATGCTTTCTGAGAGAGAAAGCTTTATGAGAACCGAGGAAATATGCAGGGAAAACTGAGTGGGGCTTGCTAACAGCTTCTCCCTGGGGCCCGGGTCCTGTTCACAATGCCTCCAGCACTGGGAGCCACCTCCTTCCTACCTTACAGCTAGAACACTACTCTGCAGGAGCCCTGAGGGAAAGCGGATGGAACAGGGCACCAGCACCTTCACACCATAGGACACATTTTAATTTGCATTCTTCAAATTTTTCTGCAATTAAGTGCCCTATCTTAAGGACCCTGCTGGCTACATATAAAAGTACTAAAAAATATGGAAACATTTCCACTTGCCAGCCTTCATGATGACCTTCAGAATGACCCCTCTACAATAAGGAAAACAAGTACTTTCATCCAGCATCTGAGATCAAAGTTTTGAGTCTTCACTCTTCTCAGGCTACACAGCACAAGCTGCCCACATTCTCAGGAAGAGAACAGAGTGTGTGCATTGTGTGGACAGGAGGATGTGCAGAACACAACCACCGGTGCTGTTATGAAGTCACCTGGACAGCAGGACGTGGCTTTTGTCTGCAATGGGTGAAGGAGAATGGAGATGAGGGTGATGGGGAGGATGGGTCTACAACAGACAGGGAAACTGAGTCTCCAGGCTAGCCACTCACCCTCATTTCATCAATGCACAATCAAACAGCATAGCTGGATTTGAAAACATTAGACATCTCAAACGTAATTAAGAACTTTGGACTGGCACAAATATGTAACGTACACATTGCTTTGCAGATGCCTTTTTTGTCCGACAGGCTGGTGCCAACTTTAATGTGGAAGAAATCCATTTTCATACAAAGGTAACCAAGAGTGACAGGAAATAGGAAGCCTACACCATTTATCTTCTATGAACATAAAAAAAATCAGTTAATTGCTTTTCTAGGAAGCTATTTTGTAGAATCACTGTACTTTATGTTCTTATTCCTCGTATAAATAGTGATTTTAAAATGTCCATCATGAAAACACAATGATTAATCAATACATCTTAAACTATTTAATTATTTATATTAACAAATAAAATTTTGATCAACCAAAAATCGTTACTCTGTTTTTGACGATGAATTCTCAACCACGATGAAAACTCCTCATACACAGTCTATTCACAGAAATTCGGATTTAGGTGTTTCTTTCCTTATCACTAAGCAAGGGCAGCAGCCACTGGTTTCCTTCTTTCTCTGGCTTTTCAAATGCATTCTATTTACAACCATCAGAGCCCTCTGCAAGAGTAGTTTCAAATCACAGCTATTTATTAAATTAACAGCTAACAGAGACTAAACTGTGTATGTTTTGGAATACTACTGCTGAAACTGTAATCTTGCCAAACAATTTCACAGCCTCTGAGACCCATACTTTGTCTCGATAGTATTGCATATTAGACTGTTTCATAGTATTGGCTCATTTTTGCCTTGCCTACATCACCTAGCATCATTGTTAAATTCTATCAAGTTTGAGGTTAATATAAAGCACTCTTTTCAAATCTAAAATTATCATTTTAATAATAATTTATTATTGTTCCATGAGCCAAAGACAGATACACCAGGAAGCTAATGACACAGATGCTTCAGGGCCTCCTGAATAGAGGTTTCTCCAAGGTTCCAGGAGGGGACCTAGCAATGAGCTAATACATGATTTTGGAAAAATTTCTAGTGCAACATGTTTTCCTATTCTGTTTTTTCTAAAGAGGACTCCCAAAACAGTATATATTGTGGGTCCCACAAAACCTGTATCTGGCCCTCTAGGTAAATAGTCTCCAACATCTGTATCTTGAATTACATGTTAAGGGCAAATATTAATTTTGGGTTTCTGTGTGAAACAAAAAATAATTCACATCAACTGGAAATAAGATTTAGTGTGCTCTACCCTAGAACATTCTAGAACACAGGCTTCCGTCATTTATTAAGTCCCCTGACTCTCACCTAACAGTAGTCACCCTTCCACCAAGTAGCACTCCAGGGAAGGCCCACTTAATGAGGGGTGGCATCAAGAGTAAAAGACTTGGCTATAACAACAAAAATATATTTTTCATTAAACACAAAACTGAGCTAAGAAAGGCCAGCCAGGAGGCAGGTGTATCAGTTAAGGAATTCCCTTGCGGTCTTTAGCTTCCACATCAAATTGCACTAAATTTTTCTACACTAATTACCTATTATAGAAGACTAAAGAATAACGAGAAATAACTTGCCATGGCAGCAGATAGAGTGCAGGTGTTATAAGGGAAAGAATGAAGAATTTATAAGAGTAAAATCAGGCAGAAGAGATTCACAAATTCTCAATTTTAAAAAATAATGTAGAATATTTTCTACAAGGATTATGAAAATGAGAGAATTGTCCTAGGGCTAGAAAGATAATTTTAAATTTAGTTTGGACTTTAAGTGACAGAAATTGCAAAGTATAAGCTACGTGCTGGCATTTAATTTACTCAATTCATGTTAAATTTCTTGGAAGCAGAGACCACAGCTTAGATTTTTAAATAATGTCTCACATCACATTATACCTAGGCATTGACTTGATTTTCTCATGAGGAACATACCTATACAATGCCACAAAACTGTATCTGTGCCTTCCCTGTTTTTGCCCTTCTTCCCTAACACTTCCTTTTAGCTCCCAAATTCTTCACACTGCCATAGTTTTGCTCTACAGCTATCATCTTAGAAAAGTATGGTCGAGAAATACAAGCTCCCTTCAGGTCATTTCCTCTATCAATTTCCCTAAAAAACACATTCTCTGATTCACTGGAGAACTACTGAGAGGATATTTTCACACAGGTGGTATATGTGTAAGAAAAAATGGGCATTGGTATTTTAAAAATTGTTTTATTCTCTCCAAAAAAAACAAAAGCAAATATTCCCTCAAAAGTAAAATCTGACAGGTTGATAAAATTCTTCAGTTTCTATGTTAATAATGTGGATTTTATTAAATTGCTTTGTGAAATGATATAGCTGCCAAAAGGTATTTAACTTCTTGGGAGTAAAAACAAATAAACAACAAAAAAAAAACCCTTTGAGTCTGAAGGTTGGGAAATGTAACTCACAGGTTACCACCCTGCTACTAACTGGAAAGAGTCATTTTGTTATTATGATAGTGGACTGATGAAACACAGCAGTGTTAACAAGATTCAAATTACCCTGTTTCGATAAAATGCAAAGCTTTCTGCTAAAGTAAGCACTGTATATCCCACAACAAAAAAATCCACCAGTTATAACTTTGTACTATGAACAACAGTTCTTACCTCTTTCCTATCAATTCACGATTATGCTCTTTGAAGTATTGGGTGTAGAATGTTGGGAAGACGCAGGCTGACTGGTTCAATGTCATTACACATGGGGAAGTGAAACACCTCCTGTATCAAAGCTCTAATTTCTGTCAGTCTGACTCTATCTCAGGCATTTCCTTCGTCTTGTGATTACCAAACACCAGTTCAGTACGTCATTCCCAATCTGGGGTCCTACAAGGGCATCCTGAAAGTGTCCTCATTATTAACAACACACCCAAAAAAACTAATAAAAACTATCTAGTTAATAAGCTGGATTGGTGATCAAACACGGCTTTTAACCAGAGCTTTGTCAGCTCATTAGATCCTAAAATAAAGAAATTATTATGAAATAAATTTCAAGTTTCTTTGGTACATAAAAATCATTTTAGCAAGAAATCAATCTGGATTAAAATTACAAAGGGATTCCTGATGGCTGCAGTCACCTCTGTTCAAGGATAAACTATGCTTTTTTTTTCTGGCCATTGTAGGTCATTTGATGACAATAACAAAAATTCATCAAAGGGCTTAATGAATTCAGTTTTGTAAGGTGGTGTCTACTTGTGTTTCCTACAAACTTTAAAAACATAAATTCTTGCAGAAGTTATATTTTTTTCTCCTATTAATTCCTAATGAACACTTTCTGGGATCCATTATAAATGAATTATCAAAAGAGTTACTGGTACATACATCATCTAATTTCCTCATAAGAACCTGTGTATCTCAAAGTTAAAAAAAAATGTCTTCTCTAACAGTAATATGTTAATTTCTCAACTGGTGCATGATGCTTTCTGAGATGATAGCTCAAAAATGGTTAAGTTTAGCATTGTCAGATACTCAAAAAGATATGTTAAATTCTTTGCCTCATTTGGTTATTAAATCAAATTAAGATACAAAAACTATTCTGGCCACATTCTTACTCCATCTTTAAAAAAAGAATATGCCAAGAAGAAAAAAAAATTGAACAGTTCTTAAGCACAACATTCTAGAACTCACATTTTATTTCAGTTAGTACACCATATCACAGCAAAAGAAAAACATGTGCAGTCATATTTCTTATTCATGTGCTCTTGACAACTGTCATCAATCAAGAATATAGTATGAAATGTGCTTCTCTAAAACAAAACTTCATTTTCCATCCAGATTTCTGTTCAAGTTACTAGTCATGGCCTCTTCGCTATCTCTGTGATTATGTGATTTGCTTGTTTTAAATTCTAATATTCCATACATTCAATCTTCACATTTAAATAAAATCAAAATGCAAACCAGGAGAATGTGAACTAAAAGGTTTCATTCTCTTCATATAACCTAAGATAACTTTTACAGGACACAGAGAGTCCTTACTGAATTAACACCAAGGAACCTGGATCTTAAATATTATTATATGGACGGGGCATCTGATACATTTGAATATTCACCATAATCATCAATGAATCATTTAAGAATTACTTTCAAAATCATTCTGAGGTTTACTTTGTAAAGTTTGTCTTGGAACACTTCAAAACTGACCAAAATGTTAAATTTTTGAACTCTTTTACATAAAATAATTATCTTGCTTACATACTAAAAATTGTAGCTTTTTGGAAGATTTTTAAAGCTTTTATTTATTTTAGAGAGAGGGAGAAAGAGAGAAAGAAACATCGATGCACAAGAGGAACATTGATTGGCTGCTTCTCAAACACTCCCAGCTAGGGACCTGGCCCACAACCCAGGCATGTGCCCTGACCGGGAATCAAACCGGCAACCTTTCAGTTTGCAGGAAACTGCCCAATCTACTGAGCCACATCAGTAAGGGCTATAACTTTTTTTAAAAATATATTATTTTTAGAGAGAAGGGGAAGGAAGGATAGAAATATTGATCAGTTGCCTCCCGCAGGCACCTTGACTGGGGAACGAACCGCAACCCAGGCATGTGCCTGACCAGGAATCAAATCAGCGACCATTAGTTTTGTGGGACTGATGCCCGAACAACCAAGCTATACCAGTCAGGGCTAAAAATTACAGCTGTTGAAGTACTTTTATTTTTAGTATCTAATATCTCCATCAACAATGGCTTGTTTACAAAATATCCCTTGAACAAAATTCAAGGAGACATTCCTTCTTGAACTAAATGAGACACATATACAATTACATTTGTTAGAATTTTAACAATCTGACTATAATCAATTTGACATTTTAAGAAGTCATTATTTATGAGTACATCCTTCCTTATGGACTGCTACAATCCTACTACATGAAGTCAATCACGCACTGAAGTAAAGAAATGTGAAAACTGAATTCACAACTGTGAGGTGGTCACACAGAACTACTCATGCATGTACGCAGTAAGGAGGAAAGACTTACCTCTGCTTGTTTGGGGATACTGAACTTGGAAAGCTTGGCCTTGGTTCTGGTGGACTCTGGCTTGGTGGCCGGGACTCCCCTATATGACGTGCAGTGCACGCTGGTTTCTGTGGAAGACTTAAGCTTTGGAGACTCATCAGGAGCCTGATCTTGGCCGTCCATTGGCCGCACATATGCGGTCGGTTTCTGTTGAACCAGGCTGGGTTTTGAAGCCAAGGATGGAGGAAAATTCTGAACACAGTGTCCACTGCTGCTGTGCTTGGCTGGCATATTAGGTGGCCTTTCCTGGGTCTGAAGACCTACCTCTAGATTGCACACTTGTTTGGCCCGTGGCTGCTGCCTGCCAACACCATCTCCAAGCAAGGTCCTGAGAGAGCCCTGTTGTGCTGAGTTGAAAGAAGAAGAAGAAGAGGAAGGTGAGGATGAGGGGCTTGACACACAGTGGTTAGGTTTTTTATTATGGTTCTTTGGATTAGCAGATCTGTTCAAATCAATCAACCTGTGTCCACGCTTACTTGCTCTCTGCTGGCCATCAGGTGGCGGGTGCCCAGCCTTCTGCCAGCCCATGGTGCCCCTCTTACTCTGCTGCACAGAGACAGCTGCTGGTGTGGAAGATGCAGTGCTGCAAACAGATGAGGGCTGGGGCTGGGCTCTTGAATCTGCAACAAAATGTTCGTCGATCTTGTTCACAGGAGCCTGAGGAACCCCAGGTTTGGGAACACCAACGAGATGACTCTGATTAGATCTATCAGTTAAAAAGTCTTTCATTTCGTCATAATTGCCTAAGGTATTCTGGATCCGGTTGGACAGTTCATCCCCCTTGTTAGTCTGGAGAAAGAAAAACACACCCTGTTGTTAGATACAACAGAAACACGGCAAATAATAGAGAGGTGCCTTTCTCAACCACAGAGCACTGGGTTGTCACATGCAGAATGCGAGCTGACGGATGAATCAAAATCGTCATCTCTGAAGATGTCTGAGAGCACTCTGCACTGCACCAGACCCAGAAAGCTAAGGGCCCTGGAGTAGGCAAAAAAGGCACCTGTCCTTGGGACTATGTGGCAGCTGAGGAAATCACACACTGTACTAGTGCAACTTCATAAAATGGTTCAGATTAAGACTCTCCAGGAGTGTCTCCTTTTCTTTTTTGTAGTCCCATTTGGGGCTTTTCTTGAAAATTCAGATTTGGCTCAAACTGTTCTTTTTCCAATTTCTAAATATGTAATTATTCTTGTCAGAGTAATGGTGATAGGCAAGAAAAGGCAGAGTGAAGTTTAAAATGAATATGGGGCTAAATGCACACGAAGCTGCAGGCCTAAACTATACACAGCTGCTCCAAGCAGCCTAAGCTAAGATACTACTGAGATCTGGGATGATATTCCATTTTGAAAAAGTAGCTATACTTCTGGCCTTTCTGTAATGAAAACCAATTCAAGTTTCTGTCTTATTAGCCCTATGAGATGACTCTGATCCCAGCATGATCCACATGTGACAGATATGTAACCCAACCTTTTTAAATAGTGTTTGTTTCCTAACACCTTAGAAAACATAACAAATGTCACTGACTTTGAAAATTAATGCAGAGATGAAGTCTATATTATTGATAAAAATTATAGCAAGTAACTCTCAATATTGACACCAAGATTTGTCAGGGAAGGCCTCATTCTAAGTGGCTGGGTTGTCTTTCCTAGGCCGAACAGGAGGAAAACTAAGTGAAATTTGACTGGTCAACTCTTCTGGTCAAGACTGCTATCCTGGGGGGACCAATGAGTGAGGGACCAATGAGTGAGGGGTGGAGATGAACAACAGAAAACCATTTACCTTGTAGGGTTCACTGAAGAGGGAATAACTGGAATTAAATGTGCCATCATCCTGTTGAGTTTCCTGATTTCTCCTTTCTCGTTCTTTCCTCCGTAACACATTTCTATCTGGTTCATAGACACTGCATCAGGAGAAAGAAAAGAGAATAACCACACATACACACACATACATATATTAAAGGCTAAAGTACAATCTCACACTCACCCAAGTGCAGAAGTCTGGTTCATGGACAAATGGTGATGATAACAAGAACATGGATCAGATTAAAACTGGTCTAATCAAGCAGTACAGGCTCAGGTATCTGATAATTACATTTTTTAGAAGGAAAAAAGTCCTTAGGACAAGTTCTAACCGGTACTAGACCTCTCTGCCTGTTATGTGAAAGAGGAAATATCTAAGCAACTCTGACAGCAGAAGACTGAAAGTAATCTTAAGGCAGGCAGTAATTATTGCAATGTGTAAATAGAAATTATGAGCACATTTCCTCCTATGACATAGTCTTCGAACATTATATGAGAATGCTCCTGATCTTTCCTTTTTTTTTTTTTGCATGACTGTGTTTCTGTAGTGATTCTTTCATTAACCAGCTCCCTAAAGAGCTGTTAAAACTCCATGCTGCAGTGGCTTTCACAGTTATGAGCCTTCTTCTGATCTCTGTTAATCAGTCAAGTCGTCAAACTAGAACTGAATCAATTCTTCCTTTTGATATATTCGACACTATCACTCCTCCTAACTATGAAAAATGTGCCAGGAGGAAGAGGTACAGGCAACGAAGGGAGAGAACGGAAATTGAATTATGGTGTGTCATCAGGGAACTCGGCCTTTCGTTGGAGAAAATTAATATCTCTTCTCCTAAAATGCAATTATGAAGTGACCAGACACCAGATAACTGGGAGGACTAAGGAAGAAATAGTGTTCCTTCCCCCCATTAAGGAGAAAATAAAGGGCCTAATTCAACTAATGATAAGGAAGTGACCCGTTTAGTGAAAGAAGGAAACACTTTTTTTCCAGCTCATAGATAAATCTGGCCTCAGTGTACACACAGAAGCAACACAACCAATTACAAAAAATGTGTATGTCCCTCAAAATGAGCACTGCCTTTGTTTCCTAGCAGAAGCATTTCATTTAAGTGACTTACTATCATTTTGCTTAGACCCCCCACTTGGTCCTTTGAGGGCAGATGCTCAAGCTGGGAGCAAGACAATGACCTACTGGCTGTGGTTCTCCCCTCACCAGTGATGTGAAGACGAAAACACCACATGCTGCGTCTGCACCCCACTGCCTCCACTATAGAACAGGATATTTCATGGTGGTGGTGTAAGGTTTAAACATGAAGGTAGTCTATAAAAAGGGCTTCAGAATGGCTTTTGGTACCCAAATCCAATGTATCGCTATTAAATACTGTTAATAGTGAAAGGGTCTGTGGGTTCAAAGAAACTTAAGAAAATAATAAGGTTTTTTGTTTTGTTTTGTTTTTAGCTGAATTGCTATCTTGAGTAAAAGAGAGAATAGAGAGAATATTTGTGTTATATAACTGTAGAGGGCACAAATAAAATAATCATAAAATAAATATTGCTTTTCCTCCTAGCTCTGTCCATTGGCCAGAACATACTTTAAATTCGCTGTCTCCTTGGCAAAGCTAAAAATGCTCCCGGTGAGGCTGTAAGAGCACCTAGGGCACTGCATTTAAATTTAAAAGTAGGGAATGTTAAAAAAAAAAAAAGAACATGTAGT
Organism: Phyllostomus hastatus; assembly: GCF_019186645.2. Taxonomy (NCBI): domain Eukaryota; kingdom Metazoa; phylum Chordata; class Mammalia; order Chiroptera; family Phyllostomidae; genus Phyllostomus; species Phyllostomus hastatus. Next base: position 68,174,184 of record NW_025334041.1, read on the forward strand.
CTATTAGCATTTTAATTCATCCTTAGTACATTACCCAAAGTTATTAGATTTGGGAGTCCAACCAGTGACCTTCATATAAAGAGAGACTGCGGCCACGGCCTAACTGAGAGGCTCACAGCTCTCACATTGCCATCACAAAGAACTCTCTGCGTGGCTATGGTGACACTTAAATGGCATAAGGGAGGCACAAGATGGAAATGACACTTTTATTCAAAAACAGGCTTCTAGTTCAATGGAGGGAATATAACTGTCCTGCCCTCCTTATGGATGTTCACAATATGAAACCCCAGCTTTCATGAACATTCTATGGATTTCAAATGGAGACTTCTCTAGACACATGACTCGTGCTATGGATGGATACAAAGTGGGCTTTCACAGAGAAGAGAATTCCAGTTTCACTGTGAACTTGCTAACTTTGGACCAATACCAGCATGTGCAGTAAGAAAAAAAAAGCTTGCATTGCATGCATCACACTCCTTCCCCTCGCCAGAATGTACAGCCACCTGTGAGGCACCCAGTGTGCTGTGCCCAACTCCATGCACAGAGACTCCCACAAACATGCTCCCTGCCCTCAGGCGGGTCAAGCCAACCAAACACATAAGTGATGCACGACATGGTCTTATGTAACATGGAGCAGGCAGGTGGTCATTTAGGGTGATACTGGGCTTCTGAGAAGGCCCTCATGCCCAAAATAATACCTCCTGCATCGGCTGGCTGATGACTGAAATTCCACAACTAAAGAGTCATTCCTCTGGTTTAAGATGTCTTCTCCCCTGTAAGAAATGCAGACACCACAAGAAGGGAAAACATTTAAACCTGATCAGTCCTTGTATTCTAGTGAGCATGGGCTTGTCTGCTTTTTTGCCCCCAAGGACAAGGAGGTGCAAAGGGGCTCCAAAACAGGAGGTGTGAAAAGAAAAGGGAGGGACGATGTGGAGTGTAGCAATGAAAACAAAACACATTTATAAACCCCACGCAGTTTGCAACCTGGCTTATATGTTTAAGACAAAGGCATCTAGATAAAAATAAAAATGAGCCCCGGCTGGCATAGCTCAGTGGATTGAGCGCGGGCTGCGAACCAAAGTGTCGCAGGTTCGATTCCCAGTCAGGGTACATGCCTGGGTTGCAGGACATGACCCCCAGCAACTGCACATTGATGTTTCTCTCTCTCTCTCTCTCTATCTCCCTCCCTTCCCTCTCTAAAAATAAATAAATAAAATCTTAAAAATATATAAAAAAATAAAAATGAATTAGGCAGATACCAGATTCACTACATTTCTGGGGTCAGAAGGATCACTTCCAAATAGGGAGAAGATGGAGGAGAGGAGAAACCACCTCCTCCTTAATAAAACTTGCTTCATTCCCCAACCCCTTTAAGTTTGATGATAACCAAAAGCACCCCAAGATGCAGGCCGCTGCTAACTAGTTCTCTAATGAGGTCCTGCCTGCATACCTAGCCTACAGCTTCTAATACTAAACAGGACTGAACACACCTAGGACCACCTACACATAGTATATCAACAAAATGCACTGGCCATCTTTTATGGGACCACCCTGGTGCTTGTGTCATGCAGTACCTTCCACACCATCAGATAAACTCAAAATGACCAAAAATGACAATCATCCCCCTTCTCCAGATGAGAGCAAAGGAAACTTAAGAGGGACAACACTTCCACAAGACCTTCCTTTCCAGAGGAATCTTGTCCCCTTCCTTGGTAGGCATCTCTGTAGTCTCCATGAAGCATTCAGCTCTTCCCAACCCATCCACACCTTACCCTTAACCACAACCCCCACGTATCATGTCACAACTAGGAAGTTAAAATGCCACCTGCTTAAAGTCAATGTCATTGTAATAGAAAGTCTGTACTTGCCATCCCCCAACTCTCCCTAAACATCTGAACTTAGATCTCTACCAACACTAAATGTTTTGATTCATAAAGACAGTATCTTCTCAACAGTGAGTTCACTAATTACAAGTGAAATCTGTGCAGGTACTCACAATCCTGGAGAATGCCTTTCTCTTGATTTGTTGCCATTGAAACTCAGAGCTCCCTTCTCTCCTCTGTTATTCAAACAATGTGAGGACCATGCCATCTGCTTTAAAAGCAAAGGAACCTTTCCCTTGACAGGCTGACAGGCCAGCTTTTCTGGAGCCTGAGCTACAGAGAATTCTGAATCCTGGCATGCCAATACAAGTATATATGCTAGACTCAATAAGAGCCTTGTGTTACAAGCTATGTTTCTTTGTTACTAGCAGATGGTAAAATTTCTATCATATGCAAAGTTGTTCCTGATTTCTGTGAAAATTACAAGAACTAAACTCCTCAAATGTATGTCACCAAATGTATTCATTTATTTTGCATGAAAGTGGAGGCAGCCAACAGCTATATTATTTATTATGTATTACAGATGTATAACATTCCAGAAAATGAAGCTTTTTAATAAACTCTTTTTAAAAGACACTTATTTTTAGAATTTAAAAAAAATAGCTGATAAGTAAAAAATGTAGTAAACAGTTTCTGATCATTTCCCATTGATTTGTTTTTAATCTACAAATTGAGGTATTTTGAAGGGCTCAGGCAAAATCCGATTGTGCTGGTTAAATAGGAATAGATGTCCAAACATGATCTTATTGTCCAGTATTTCCAAAATTAACGTATTCTTTCTTTTAACATTTTATTTATTTATTTTTAGAGAGAGGGGAAGGAAAGGGGAGAAAGAGAGAAACATCAATGTATGGTTGCCTCTCATGTGTCCCCTATGCGCCCCCTACTGGGGATCTGGCCTGCAACCCAGGCACATGCTCTAGACTGGGAATCAAACCGGCAACCCTTTGGTTTGCAGGCCCAGGCTCAATCCACTGAGCCACACCAGCCAGAGCCAAAATTAATGTATTCTTGATCATATGTTAACAGTATGGAGCTAAATAACAGTAATACCTTCGAGCCTGATGGCTTCTCCCTTACATTGAGTTAAAAACATCTGTTCCTTAATTATCCTTACAATGTCCACTGAAGAAAGACAGAGATAGTAGATATTGCTAGATTAACTTCTTCAAAGATCAGAAAACTTAGGATAAAAGTTTGATCATTAAAATGATGTCACAAAGAAGACCTAATGTAAAAGGAACAGCAATGTCCAAAGTTCTCTCTTCCTGTCTGTCCAGGCAAGAGGAAGTGCCCATGAGCCCAGCAGTGGCCACACTTGCTACACCTTTAAGTCTACAAGCCCAGTGTTAATAAATAGTGATCATGAGCCCCACAGCATCAAACGGGGCAAGCAAAGGGAAGCTATTCTTCGCACAGAAAGAACTAAAAGGAGAATACTGGGCTATTATAATTTTTTCATATTTCCAAAACAAAAGACAAAAATCAGTCTCTCTCCACTGCACACATACATGTAACATAGAAAACTGAAACAGAGGACAGATAAACAAAGAAATTACAGATTCTAATGTAAGCCAGATGGTATCACCTTTTTCATAAAATCTGATCCATTCATTGGCCTGCTCCAGTCTTTGCCCAAGCTGCCCTACCAGAGAGAAGAGTCCCGAGCTCATGCAGCCCTCCTCCAGCTGGGCCCCAGGGTTGACCCAGCTGGTCCAGCTGGCCAGGAGAGACAGCTCTCCTCCTTTCTGCGCTGATCCACATACAGCCTATTTAGACTTGAACACTTTCTCTAGGCAAAATGAATTGGCCATGAAGGAGGCTTTCAGCGAAGGGTATAAATAGCCAACTGTACCCTTTGACTAGAATCATCAAAGTGCTCTATCCTTTTTTTTTTTTTGCATCTAAGATTTTTATTAGTATCTCTTTTTTTAATATATTTTATTGATTATGCTATTACAGTTGTCTCATTCTCCCCCTTCACTCCCCTCCCCCCTGTCCACCCCCTCCCACCCACATTCCCCCCTTTAGTTCATGTCCATGTGTCATAAGTTCTTTTGCTTATATATTTCCCACACCATTCCTGCCCTCCCCCTATTTTCTACCTATTGTCTATGCTACTTATTCTCTATATCTTTTCCCCCTCTCTCCTCCTCCCACTTCCCTGTTGCTAACCCTCCATGTGATCTCCATTTCTGTGGTTCTGCTCCTGTTCTATTTGTTTCCTTAGTTTGCTTTTGTTTTAGGTATGGTTGTTACTAACTGAGTTTGATGTCTTTTTTTTTTACTGTTCATATTTTTTATCTTCTTTTTCTTAGATAAGTCCCTTTAACATTTCATATAATAAGGACTTGGTGATGATGAACTCCTTTAACTTGGCCTTATCTGAGAAGCACTTTATTTCCCCTTCCATTCTAAATGAAAGCTTTGCTGGATAGAGTATTCTTGGATGTAGGTCCTTGCCTTTCATGACTTGGAATACTTCTTGCCAGCCCCTTCTTACCTGCAAGGTCTCTTTTGAGAAATCAGCTGACATTCTGATGGGAACTCCTTTGTAGGTAATTTTCCCCTTATTTCTTGCTGCTGCTAGAATTCTCTCCATTTTTATCTTGGGTAATGTAATTATGATGTGCCTTGGCGTGTTCCTCCTTGGGTCCAACCTCTTTGGGACTCTCTGAGCTTCCTGGACTTCCTGGAAGTCTATTTCCCTTGCCAGATTGGGGAAGTTCTCCTTTATTATTTGTTCAAATAACTTCTCCTCTTCCCCTTCTGGTACCCCTATAATCGGATATTGGAATGTTTAAAGGTGTCCTGGAGGTTCCTAAGCCTCTCCTCATTTTTTTGAATTCTTGTTTCTTCATTCTTTTCTCTTTGGTTCCTTTCCTCCTTCTGGTTCCTTCCATTGATTTGAAACCCAGTTTTCTTTCCATCACTATTGGTTCTGTGTGCATTTTTCTTCATTTCACTTATTGTAATCTGCATTTTTTCATGTAATTTATGACCAAAATCCACCAATTCTGTGAGCATCCTGATCACCAGTGCTTTAAACTGTGCATCTGATAGGTTGGCTATTTCTTGGTCACTTAAAAAAAAATTGGCTCTGGGGCTTTTAACTCTGTTTGAGCCATCTTTTTTATTTTATTTTATTTTTTTCCTTTGGTCTGGTCGTGCCTGTTACATATGAGGGGCTGAGCCTTAGGTGTTCACCAGGGCGGGGCACCTCAGTCACTGGGTTTCAACGTTGTATGTGGGGGCAGGGTCCGAGAGGGAACAATGGCACCCTCTCCGCTCTCACCAGGACTCCAGTCCCCCTTGCTGCTTCCCACAAGCAAATTGGTCCCCTCTGGTGCTGGCTTCCGGGCAGGTGGGCTTGTGCACTCTCTCGGACTCTATGGGTTTCTCCAAGGAGCCTCCTGTGAGGCTGAGAGAATCTCCCGGCCTCAACTTCCACCGGTGTTTTTAATCGGTGCCTTCAGGCTTTGTTTCCTGGCGCTGGGTCCCTGGGATGCGAGGTCGGTGTCGGGCTGCCTGTTTTCACTAAGTTCTGCCCGCGAACGTGCGGCTGCAGACAGCCAGCTGCCTTGCGCGCCTCACTGGGTCTGCTGGTTGCCTCCCGTGCCCAGGGTTTGCCACTGGTCCATCAGCTGTGGTCTGCGTTCTGCACCCTGCGTGTGCATCTGCCAGCCACCGATTTTTCCTGCCGATACCCCTCGATCCCTCTCCGTAGGCCTCTGGTTCCACCCCTCCTTACCGATCTGTATGTATGGTATTCAGACTTCTGTTGGGTTCATTTCTCTCTGCTCTGGTTGTTTTTTGTTTGTAAATTGCTGTTGTCCTTAGTTTTGGTTGCATGAGGAGGTACAGTATGACCACCTATGTCTCCATCTTGGATCCGGTAAAGTGCTCTATTCTTTAAAAAAAAAAATTATCCTATCTACTGGTGTATCTCTAGGCTGGGATCCAGGAACAAGTAACTTCAAGGAGAAGAGAATGAACAACCTTTCACCTATTTTTGAAAAACGTTATCATGTTTTCCATGTTTAAAAAATATTGCCCTCTTCAAATAGCAAAAAGAACTACAATTCACTTTAGTCCCAAAGCACTTCCTGAATGCCAAGGTGTTAGATGCTAGGGAGACAATTAGGGCTGCTGCTGAGAAGCTGCAGTGTCACAAGGGCATCCAAACCGCGGCTTGCAGGCCACATACAGCTCAGGATGGCTATGAATTTGGTTCAACACAAAATCGTAAATTTACTTAAAACCTTTTTTTTTTGCTCATCAGCTTTCGTTAGTGTTTGTGTATTTAATGTGTGGCCCAAAACAACTCTTTTTCCAGTGTGGCCCTGAGATGCCAAAAGGTGGGACACCTTTGGAAGGGGGAGAATGGAGAGCAAGGTGACGGAGCTCATTCTGAGCAGAGAATGTTGACATCATGTGATCGGGAGCACAGGGAATCAGGATTGCTTCCTGCAAGAGATACCTTTGAGCTGGGTCTTGAGAAAGGGGTAGATGGAGGAGAAGGAAGAGAGAAAGAAGAGCTTAAAGTTGCAGATACATAAATTACTATTAAGTAATTACATAAATTACTATTACTATTTATACATAAATTACTTATTACTATTAAGATACATAAATTACTATTACTCACTTTGTGAGTATTCAGAAGAGGTGACCTTTGCCCTCTCCATACCATCTTATTTCCTTAAACAGTATTTCCATTTCTTTGATTTGCTCCACTGCTAACCTGTCATTGCTACCTCATACTACGTAAGTTTATCTGATCCCTTTCTGAAAGCAGCTTTGGTGTGGAATAAATTAGTGAAAAAACTTTATTTATAATTTGCATCAGGCCTGGCCTTTAAAAGTTTGATCACAGAGGAGACAATCTTTTCAGTCATGGAACATTGACAGTCCTGGAACAACGTGCTCACTTGTCCCCAGGGTGTGGACTGGCAGCCACAGGACAAACAGGAAGAAGAAGAGGCACTAAATAGAGAGGAGAAGAAGGTTTCTCAGGAACTCTCCTGTTCTTTGGAGCAGCAACGTCAGAAACTGTATAATTAAAGAATTTAAACACTGCAAAGTTATAACAATTGCTTTAAATTTAATGAGTCAAACTAAGTAACATCTCTTGTTATTTATAAAGCAAATAATAAAAGATCAGTAATTCTTTCCTAAGTCAGAGAAAAGCAAAGCTGTTGAAGTTTATTTGTGAATCCTCTCTAGTCTACAAACAGAGCTGGTGGACTGAAAGAAAGGTGGTCAGGCAGAGAGAAGATGGTGCTGGAACCAGAGCTTGAAAAAGAGGCAAGTATCCTCCCAACTGGATTCCTTCAGGGTCCTGAGCTGTTGTAGCCACAGTGTTGGTGAGGTGGTGGTGGTGGTGGTGATAGTGATGGTGAGAGCAATGGTGATAGTGGTGGTTGCGGTGGTGCTGAAGGCAGTGAAGACAGTGAGGGTGGTTATGGTGGAGGTGAAGTAGTGGTGATAAGGTCAGTGAAGGTTGGTAGTGGTTAAAGACCTGCTGAGGAGTCAGAAGAGGTCAACAGTGAATATAACAAACCCTTAAACCCTGAAGTACATCACTGTGCCTCTGCTCATTTACATTAGGCTTTTCCTTTTGAGTCAAGTAATTCCATGCTTGTTTCCACACCTGTTTATTCTCCCCAATAGCATTATACCATTGCCTTATCAACTTTGTGTGACCCCCAATATTATTTCTACCATGGACATCTCAAAAAGGTCAGTCCAACCTTGCTTGTTAGTCTCTGATGACCACAAAAGTTATCTCAATCTTAATCCAATCTGGAGACTGAAAGCATTCACAGATCTCTAGAGGCCTTAGGTCTGCTGATCTATTCCACGAGAATGGGAAAGGAATTGAAGGCAGTTTATCCTATCATCATTTCTCCCATACATACCACAGCTTTTGTGACACTCGGAAATAGAAGAGAGTCACAAAGTAACGAATACCCACACACAACTTTAGCCCACAAATATTCCAAAGAAAAACAGCCTTTTTTGATGATAATGCCACCTCCCCAGACCCATTAGGCCCATATTAAATTTTGCTAGTAACAAAAACTTCCCTTTATTACTACATGCAGTCACTGTACAAAGCACTTTGCATGCATTATTTCATTCCCTAGTTTTCAGAACCCTAAGAGACATTATCCCCATCTACCAGTGACGAAGCCAGAGGCTCTGAAGTTAGTTAATATGTCCAAGTTCTACACCCAGGGAGCAACAATACTGGGGTCTGAAGTCGGGCAGTCTGGCACCAGAGACCAAATTCTTAGACTCTGCTCCACTGGCTCCCTGTGGAACTTGCTCACTGACAGGTTTTGACAAATGGGAATCCCATCCTTTGTTAGTAGAACAGCCAGAAGGCTGTTATTTTCAGATCATGACAATTTCAGTTCATTCTTCTAAGATCTGCTAAGCATCCGTGGTTGTTATACATTAACTTGAAGAATTCTTCTAAAACCTATAAAATGTAACTGGGATAAGCAATTCAAATGAGTCAGCACTAACATTAACACTCAAGTCTCTGAATTCTGTACAGTGAATTCCTTAAGGAGTATGGAACACCATAGTGCATACATCTTACACTACAGCCAGTGCAGACAAGCCGCTGCTACAATATGGTACTAGACACTTTTCAGTTCCTTACGATCATTTACTGAGTCCCAGTTTCATTTTTAACTCAGTGGAAATGATGGCTGTTCCAAATCTCTCTTGTAAATATGCTCCAGTGAGTTTTTAGACAGATGACAGATAAATGACAGCTTTGCACACCCAAGGGTTAAACACTGTTTCTGAAGGACCGGAAGTCTGGGTGACATGAGAACAAGTGTCAGGTTCTAATGGAATTATTCCATAAGAAATAAACTGCCAGGCTATATGACAAACAACTTTCAAAGAGGCTTTCCATATGGTATAATCAGCAGAAGTTAATTTGAGTTTCTTAACAGGACTCTTCCTTTACAATTTAAAAGTGCCTTGGGATGAAGCAATTCCTCTGATTTACCATTTCCTCCTTGGTAGAATATAGTGATGCAGCAGAGCTTCACAAAAGCGGTCACTTAATGCAATGGGCCTGCCCTGCAAAGTTCCTACTATGCTGTTTCAGAGCGCACTGCCAGACAACAGCAGAGCCGGCATCAATCACAAGGGCCACCATGAGGGGAAGACTTACTCCTGGGACTTTCCATGTTAGAGCCAATAAATTACTTTTCTTCCACCCAGTGCTCAGTTAAATTTCAGCATAATTTTACAGCATCAGTTTCCAAACTTCAGCACCTAGGAATTTCAAAACTGTACCAGGAAGGGTCCTATTTCATAGCAGCCTCTGTTTTAAGCATGGTGCCTTTCCATTCGACCCCTGTGTGATCACTCAGAGTCGTGGAAGTGACGTCTTAAGTCAGGCCACAAAGGGAGCTAAGTCAGTTGTGTCCGGCTCCTAAATACAAAAAGCACCCAGACCCTAAATGTTAGCCCTTAAAGAGTGGTTCCTGCTCTTCCTGCATCCAAGTCCTTAACTTCTTTTCTTCCCAGAACCACTTATAAGAAATGCACTATCTGGCTGAAATAGGATTTCTGAGAAGAGAGAGTCTACTTGGGCTACTGCCATCTGTTTAACTGAAATAGCATACCTACGAGGTACAGAACTAGCGCAAGGCTAGAATGAAAACAAAGAGCTAATTTTACAGGAAGGGGAGAATTAATGGGAATATGAGGGGGGATTCCCCCCCAAAACAGAATTTATTCATATAAAATTGTGTATTGATTATTACATATTTTAAACTTCAGCCACTTTCAAAGTACTCCCCATTTGATGCAATGCACCTACTGAGACGTTTTTCCCACTGCTCAAAACAGTTTTGAACTTGTCAATTTTGATGCCTCTTAGTGCTTCTGCCATTTTTTGTTTCAACTCTTCCACATTGGCAAAGCATTTCCCTTTGAGGACTTTTTCATCCAGAAGAACAAAAAGCCACTTGGGCCGAGATTGGGTGAATAGGGAAGGGGGGTACAGGATATGGGTGTTGTGCCATTTTTGGTCAAAAACTGTGAACACTCAACACAGTGTGGGTAGGTGTGCTTGTAAATCGCCCATTATGAACTGGGAAATTGCGTTGAGTCTTCAAAAAAAATTCACAGAAGCTGAATGCAACTTCTCACAGCAATACGAGCTGGTACACTGATATAGATGGGTTCCTAGAAAACTCACCTAGCAGAGGAAGCCTATACTACAAGGGGCCTGCCCTCCAGAAGATAATTATGATTTGGATGGGGGTCCCCCCCTCACAGTATAGTTTGGTATTCAGTAGTGTGATTCCTCCAACTTTATTTTTCTTTCTTAAGATTACTGTTGCTATTCGAAGTCCTTAGTGTTCCATATAAATTTTTTGATATTTGCTCCCGTTCTGTAAAATAGGTCATTGATATCTTGATACGAATTGCATTGAATCTGTAGGTTGCTTTGGGTGGTAAGGGCATCTTAATGATGTTAAATTCTTCCTATCCATGAACATGATATATGCCTCTACTTACTTGTATCTTCTTCAGTTTCTTTCTTCAGTGTCTTATAATTTTCCAAGTACAGATCTTTTACATTCTTGGTTAAATAAAATACATCCCTAGATGTTTTATTCTTTTTCAAGCAACTGCGAGTGGGTTTTCTTAATTTCCCTTTCTAGGAGTTCATTATTGGCATGTGAAAATGCAACTGATTTCTGGATATTAATTTTGTATCCTAGTAATTTCCTGAAATTATTTATCAGTTCTAGTAGTTTCTTGGTGGAATCTTTTGGGTTCTTTATATGCAATATCATGTCATCTGCAAATGACAATTTTACTAGAAGACAAATAATGACTTCTTCCTTTCCAACTCAGATGCCTTTTATTTCTTCTTCTTGTCTTATTGTTTTGCAGCTAGGACTTCCAGTACTATGCTGAATTCTTATTCAGGCAAAAGTGGACTGTTCCTGATCCTTGTCTTGTTCCTGATCTTAAGGGGAACACTTTTATTTTTGCCCTTTGAGTATGATGCTGGCAGTGGGTTTATCATATGTGGTCTTTATTACAGTGAGGTACGTTCCCTCTATTACCACTATACTGAGATATTTTATCATAAATGGGAGCTGGATCTTATCAGATGCTTTTTCTGCATCTATTGATATGATCATGTGGTTTTTATCCTTTAGCTTGTCTATGTGATGATTTGCAGACATTTATTGATTTGCAGATATTGTACCATCCTTGCATTCCTGGAATAAATTCCACTTGATCAAGAACTATGATCTTTTTGATATATTGCTGTATTCAGCTTACTAATATTTCATTGAGAATTTTAGCATCTATACTCATCAGGGATATTGGCCTGTAATTTTCTTTTTTTTATTTGTAGTGTCTCTATCTGGAACTGGAATTAGCATAATGCCAGCCTCAAATGAGCTTGGAGTTTTCCCTCTCCAAGAATTTTTTGGAATAGTTTGAGAATGAGAGGTGTTAGTTCTTCTCAGAATTTTTGGTAAAATTCACCCATGAAGCCATTCAATCCAGAACTTTTGTTTGTTAGGAGCTTTTTTTATTACTGCTTCAATTTCACTAGTTGTGATCATCCATACAGATCCTATTATTCTTCCTGATTTAGTTTTGGAAAATTGTGTATTTCCAGTAATTTACTGATTTTATCCACATTGACCAGTTTGTTGGCATATAGCTGTTCATAATATTTTCTTACTATCGTTTGTATTTCTTTGGTGTCCATTGTTTCTCTTTCATTTCTCATTTTACTTATGTCCTCTTTTTTGTCTCGATGAGTGTGGTTAAAGTTTTACCAATCGAACAGTCAGCTCTTGGTTTCACTGATCTTTTGTATTGTTTTTTTAGACTCTTTCATGTATTTCTGCTCTGATCTTTATTATTTCTCTTCTTATACTCAATTGGGCTTTGTTTGTTGTTCTTTTTCCAGTTCCTTTTAGTGTAAAGTTAGATTGTTTATTTGAGATTTTCCTGTTTCTTGAGATAAGCCTGTAATGCTGTGAATTTCCCTCCTATGACTGTTCTCTCTGTGTCGCGCAGATTTTGGGTTGTTGTATTCTCATTTTCATTCATTTCAAGGTATCTTTTGATTTCTTCCTTGATCTCGCTGTTAACTCATTCATTGTTTAATGACATGTTATTTAGCTTCCATGTCTTTGTGTATTCTTGTTTTCTTCTTGTGATCGATTTCTAGTTTCATAATACTTTGGTCAGAGCAGATGCTTTGATACTATCTCAATCTTCTTAAATTTACTGAGACTCGTTTTGTGTCCTAATATGTTATCTATTCTAGAAAACATTCCATGTGCACTTGAAGAGAATGCATATTCTGCTGCTTTGGGAAGAAATGCTCTGAAGATATCCAGTAAATCCATTTGATTTCATGTGTCCTTTAAGGCTGCCATCTCCTTGTTGATTTTCTGTCTGGAAGGCCTATCTATTGAACTCCATGGGATATAAAAACATCTACTATAATTGTCTCTGTCAATCTGTCCCTTTGTGTCCATCAAGACTTGCTTTACATATTTAGGTGCTCCTATGTTAAGTGTGTAAATGTTTACTAGGGTTATATCCTCTTGTTGGATTCCTCCCTCTATCATTATATACTGTCCTTATTTGTCTTTACTATAGCCTTGGTTTTAAAGTCTATTTTGTTAGATATAAATACTGCTATCCTAGCTTTTTTTCCTTTCCATATGCATAAAATATCTTTTTCCACCCCTTTACTTTTAGTCTGTGTATGTATTTTATTCCCAGGTGAGTCTCTTGCAGACAGCATACATATGGATCTTGTTTTCTCAACCATTCAGCTACCCTATGTCTTTTGATTGGAACATTTAAGCCATTTACATTTAAAGTGATTATTGGTAGATATGTATTTATTGCCATTTTACTTTTTAACTGTTTCTTCTTTTTCCTTTTTCTTTTTCTTCTTAAAGTAAGCCCTTTAACATTTATTGCAATACTGGTTTGGTGTTAACAAACTCCTTTACCTTTTTCTTCCCTGGAAAGCTCTTTGTTTCTCCTTTAATTATAGATGATAGCCTTGTTAGGTAAAGTAGCCTCGGTTGTACATCCTTGCTTTTTATCACCTTGAATATTTCATGCCAATGCCTTCTGGCTTGAAATATTTCTGTTGAGAAATCAGATGAAAGTCTAATGGGAGCACCCTTGTTGGAAAATAACTGCTTTTCTCTTGCAACTTTTAAGATTCTCTCCTTGTCTTTAAGCTTTGTCATTTTAATTATGATGTGTCTTGGTGTGAACCTCTTTGGATCTGCCTTGTTTGGGATTCTCTGTGCTTACTGGACTTGTATGTCTTTTTCTTTCACCAGGTTAGAGAAGTTTTCAGTCATTACTTCTTCAGAAAGGTTCTTGATTCCTTTCTCACTCTCTTCTGGTACTCCTATGATCACTGGTATTCCTATGATGCAGATATTGTTACACTTCATGTTCTCCCTATGGTTTCTTAAATTATCCTCTTTTTTAAAATTCATTTTTCTTTTTGCTGCTCTGATTCAGTGTTTTTTCTCTCTTGTCTTCCAAATCGCTGATTCGATCCTATGCTTCATCTAACATACAGTTTATTATTTCCAATGTATTTATTGCAGATATTGCATTCTTTATTTCTGACTGGTCCTTTTTAATGATTTCTATGTCTTTCTCCATGCTGTTGAGCATCCTTATAATCATAACTCTAAACTCTCTATCTGATAAATTGTTTGCCTCCACTTCATGTAGCTCCTCTTTTGGAGAATTCTCTTATTTTTTTCATTTGGGACCTGTTTGTTTGTGTCTCCATTTTGGCTGCCTCTTTGTGTTTATTTCTATGTATTAGGTAGATCTGCAAAGACTCTTGTTCAGGCAGACCAATGTCAAACACTGTCTATGACTGGCCCTGGGCAACCTGTTTGTAACTATCAGTGATTCATAGCTTGTGGCTCCTTCTGCTGGGCCTGGTGTGCACTGAAAGAACCAAGCTGCACACCAGGATTGTTTTTTACCAACACCTGCCTCAGGAGAGGGTTAGCTGAAGTCTCAAAGCACCCAGATATCCACCTCCATCTGCAGGCTGTTTGTTAGGATTATTCAAGCTGTACTCCTCACCAGAGCTTAAGTACAACAGGGTGGAGAGAGAGGGATTCCTGCATGTGGGGCTATTGCTTCCCTTCAGGCTGATGCCACATAGAGAGAGGTGTTGGGTCCAAGAAAGATGGCATCTGCGGTATGGTGAATGACTGAGCACAAGGTCCCTGGTGGCTGACCCTTAACCTCTCTCCCCCAAAGCCACCAAATTCAGACTCTCCTTATGCAGCTCAAGTCCGCCTGCTCTCCCTCTACCAGAGCCCAGGAAAAGTGGCTACAAACAAGATTTTGTGTATTGGTCTTGTAAGAGGGTACCTGTGTCTCCAGCAATCCTTCCCTGGCAGACAGAAACCTCACTGATTTTCATGACCAGATGTTATGTGGGTGTCTTTTCTGGTTCTGGTGCTCTAAGCTGAAGAGCCCAGTTTACAGTTTAGACCCCACACTTCTGACAGGGAACATATTCTGCAGCTGAGATATGCCTCCAGAACTTCAGCCCTAGTGTACCTCTGCATTTCCTATCAGTCTCAATGTAGTGATGTGGTTTCTTCTTTAAGTCCTCAGTTATAAGGTTTCCCTCCAGCTAGTCTTAAAGCTGGCTACTCAAGATGACTTTTCCATAATTTAGTTGTAATTCCAATTTGGTCCTAGGAGGAGGTTAGTGTAGCTTCCACCTACTCCACCACCATCTTCCATAATTACATTTCTTATGCCAAGTATCTGAATCCTCCATTAAACACCTAGTTCCACAAGAAGAGGGCCTAGGTCTACTTTCTATACAACAATATTCCCAGCACGTAGAATATTGCCTGGAATAGAGTGGGCATTGAAAAATAGTAATTTAAAAATACATGCTAAATGATTTTTTTCTCCTTCCTTTTCAAAATTTAACCAATGTGCATGCCACAATTTGAACAAACAGAATAAAAATGCATTTGATCCTGGATCTTACTACATCCTGTACGGTTACAGAATAACAATGAGGATCACAATAATAGTAATACTGGGCAACCATCTGATGTGGGCAATTTGTAAAGAAAGCTTTATTTGTTATCTTATGTATTCCTAGCAACAAACCTGTTACATAGCCTTTATTTATGCAAAACATAACATTTCAATAAACGAACATGTAAATATAAAAATTAAATAAAATCTGTGTGCCATAAATATTCTTGTGCTCCTTTTACAAACACCTTTCATCAATGCAAAAGTGGGTCTTAGAAAATTTAAACGAGTTGCCTAAAGAGCAATTATTAGAATCAGAATTCTATGTTCCAAGGCATTTCTGGATATTACAAACAACTAGTTTTTAAAATAATACATTTTTATTAAAAGTATTAAATAAATACTTACTATATACAGTGGCAGCTAGACATAAAAAAATGTGCATGGCCCTGCTTCAACACAGAAACTCTTTAGGACACTAACTACCCATGGTGAAAACTCTGTAGTCAATCATGCTTGACTTAAGAGAAAACATTAAGAATTATGAATTATTTGAACTCCATAGTTCTATAATTCATTCTGTGCTAGTGACACTAAAGATGATTAATTCTAAATATCCATGTACCAGAGTGTCAGAACACCAACAGGTCCTCCTATCGCTGATGTCACACATGAGTCCCAATTTTAATTAGATATGGGATCTATCATAAAAATATTTTATTTGATCCCTACAACATCAGAAATATTATGAGGCTGCCTACACATAATGACAATTATCACAATGCTTTAACAAATGTTGTAAAGATGGTACTCATTAAGTTTACTCTGACAACATATTTGCTTCATGTTATCTTAAAATGTCTTCATCCCCTCCTCCCCTTTTCCTTTCCTCTCTTCCCCCAACTCCTCTTTTTATGTTTCTCATGTATACCCATACACAACAGAGTAAATCCAATGCCAAAGGTAATACAGGCAGCTCTGTGATACTAAGATAAATGTATTAATGTGAAGAAAGCCTATGAAGAAGGCTCTTCTCTCTGAAAATGCTGCGCATAGAACAAAGACCTAGGTAATCTAGATTGGTAGGGTTGTACAGTTAGTGTCACACAATATAGGGGGAGATAGGTGACATCTCACTTCTCTCCTCATCTTTGATTTCTGCAGGTTCATATTCAGTTAGCCTTCTGCTGAGTGAGCAGGAGGATTTCATTCTGTGGGCTTCTGTCTTGAATTCCTGGCTTTCTGAGCCCTTTAGGTGCCTCCCCAGCCCTGGACTTTTAGAGCTCACAGCTCAGAATTAATTAGCTGAGAACAATTTCTGGCTCACAGTAGGCACTCAGTTACCATTTGCTGAATGAATAGATGGATGGATGTGTGCATAAATCACCAACCCACTCCTCTCAATGAATTGCCAGTAAGGATAAACAATACTGTGAGTAGATTTGTCTGGTCTTCTTGGGACAGTAAAGCACATGCTATGATACATAAAGCCCTTTTGAGTACATTCTGAAAGAAACAGTCTCAAGGAGTTGATAATTATTTTATCAAATAGTTTTTTAATGATTTGCACAAGGAGAAATGGAAGTGGTCATGTTGTCTTTTTATAATTAAAAGTCTATATGCATTAATAGAAGATACTGTCAAATATCAATGGGAAACATACTAGATAATTACAGAACCTGAAGCTTTCCTGAATAAGAAGCAAATGATTTAGGGTCTCAACTTGGAATTACAGAAGAGGCAGCATAGCAAATCATCCCACTGAAGGAGAAGAATATTTCCTACCACTGGGCCCACAACTTCCCAGGACTTTCAAAGATACTAACATTGGGTCAGGAATGGGGAGACCCAGGTAAGGTCCAGCCATAAACAAGCCAGGAGCCCTTACTTGCCTCAGGCTCTCATCTCAAGCAGGATTATAAAACCAATCCATACATTGATCAGTGGCTGGTAAAATGCAAGTAAGGTCATGAATGAAGAAGTCTGAAACTGTTCAAGTGTTCTGCCAATGTAAAACATCATTAATAACCTGGATGAAAGGTGACTAAATATCCACAATGCAGAAAGAAATACCACTCCTTACCACATCTTGAATAGGCAGCCTGAGTGAGCTGTCCTTAAAAACAACTTTGACCAAGGCATTTCTTATATAGGAACACGCCATTCGTATTTAGGATTTCACTGAAGTATTATTTAAATTACAAAATAAAAACAAATATAAAGCCAATTAAATATCATACTTAGAAGACTGGTTAACAAACTACAGTAATAGTACCATAAAGCATGGAAGGCCATGTAGCCTTGGATGGAGGGGAGCTAAGTGTATAGGCATAGAGACTATCCAACATATACTCGTATATTAGGTGAAAAGAACGAGCTACATAAAAGCATGAATGATATCATCTCTTTTATGTAAAATAACATGTATATTTATAGAGCAGCCATTTTCAACCTTTTTCATCTCATGGCACATATAAACAAATCACTAAAATTCTACAGCACACCAGAAAATTTATTTTTGCCAATCTGACAAAAAACATAAGTTAAATTTTGATTCACAAACAACAGAAGGCTATTGTTGTGTTGGCTGTTGTCATTTTTTATTTGACATTCTAAGGGTAAAAGAGGTCAGTGCCCCTGACTAAATAATCAGGTATTGCATGTTTTAAGAATTCTTGCAGCACACCAGTTGAAAATCACTGTTACAGATAAATGAAAGTTTAAAAATAGTTGTCTCTGACATAAATGATGGAGAGGTAGCGTTTGGAAGGAATTTATATTCTTCTGTCTTGCTTGGATGTTTTACAACCCCCTTTTTTAATAAAAATCATTTATTTTTCAAATATTGACAGTGTAAAGTTTTAAATTGTTCTCCCCCTTCTGAACCAACTATAAACATGAAAAATGTAAGGCAATGATTATTAAGTACAGCACGGGATTCTACACTACACTGTACCAGGATCCTGGCTCTCCTACCAAGCCAGGCCTGTTTTCTCTGCTTCTCTCCTACCCCTCTCAGTCCCATTCCCCAAGGACAAACTAATCTCTCCACAAACCTAAACTTAGACTTTAATCCACCCAAACTGCACATTGAGCAAAGACTTTCTGAATGTCTCAGTAATTCCACTGTATTTAGGCATGCAAAAAAAAATTGCCATACTCATCCCAATAGCACTTACAATTGCATTCTCTAGTACTGCATAATCGAGTTTCAGACAAATACTCTTCATAATTCCCAAGAGTAACTCAGAAGACACCAAGTGATCTGATACCAGGTCTAGGAACATGTCCATATAAACTCAAGTTGTCTGCTTCTTCTAAGAGGTACAGAACCTTAAGACTATAAACCTGGATACAGAGGCATCTGGAAATTTCAGTTTATAGTGGAACAGCACTATATCTCAGAAAGGGTGTACTGAACTGCTAAGGCCCTCCAAGAACTATGAACTCTACCCTCCTGGCTACAGATTTGTTAATGTCCATTCCACATCCTGTCCATCCCCCTGGCCTAAATCTCTCCTACCTTCTCATTTCACCAGTGCTCTGGGGGTTTTGTATGGCACTCTCCTACCCAGTCAAATTTTATTTCCTCTTTGAGAAATACTATTGATTATATTTATTTCTTTTCAAGTTAGTAAATAAAATTAGAATTTTGTATTAAAAAGAATTATTCTTCAGACTCTAATGTATATTTTCTTAGTTTCAAATATTTATATTTTAAGCAGTTCTCTCTGACAAGTATTTACAAGTCTTACAGAGCAAGGAAATTATCCTTAATAAATTCAAAACCATACATTTCCTTAATCATTAAAGACTGTGACTATTAGCATCTCTTTATGCTATGAAAATATTGGTAATTCTGCAACTTCAATGTGCCATTTATTTTCCATGTCAATTATTTTATCAGGCATAAATTCACCAAAGAATGATAAATAAGCAAAAACTGCATAGCCTCAGTAATAATTAGAGAAATGCAAACCAAATCAATGTGAAACCATTGTTGCATGCCCAATTGGAAAAGTTTATTTTTTTTCTTAATGAACTGGAAAAATATTCTTCAATTCTGAAAAGAGCTGGGTGACAATGGTATGTCCCACATGGCTGCAGAGAGTGTAGATCAGAACAAAGTTCCTAAGAACAACTCTACATTTTGTAATACATATTCTGAACTGTTGAAAATGATCTTTTGCCTTGCTAATCTCATCCTAGGAATCTGCCCAAAGCACAATACATCGCCACAATGATGGGTGTAGCATGTCAAAGGGAGACAGAGCCAACTGAAAAAGCTTCCAATGACCAAAATGGAGAAATTTAAGCAATAAAATAAAGTAGTATGGGATTATAACTCAAAGTATAAAATAAATTCCCATGAGTCCATACTGATAAAAAGAGATGGTTACATAAATAAAGAGAGTGAGCAGACAAATCTCCCATGCAGAATAACTCCAAACAATTTCTCATTCACCTTTAGGGAGGTAAAGCTTAACTCCACACTCCTTGAGAACTACAGCTACATGCAACCACATAAGTGAGTCTCACAGACATAAGATTAAGTGGAAGAAGCAATACAGAAAACAAGAGTCCTCTATAATTCTACCTGTACAATATACAAAAACAAGTAAACTGTTTATGCTGGAATTCAGGATGATGACTCTCTCTGAAGAGAAGAGAAAGGAAAATGATGAGAAGGATAAAGAGATTCCTGAGGTTCTGGCAATATTTTGTTAAATTTGATTTATGTTCCGTCAATGATCTAAACAACTCAATGGATTAAACTTGATCACTGCTGCACACGAAGCATGAAACCAATTTCAGTTAAAAAAAAACAAACAAATCCAGAGATTGATTTTGATGTAATGTAGGAATCAGTTTAATTTTCTTCCTTGTCATCAGCCAAATAACCTGGCACTATTAGTTAAAAAGTGTGGTTTTCCCATTATTTTCCCAAATGTGGTTCTGTTCCTAGACTCTCTTTCCAATTCCATTTATCTATTTTCTATCTCTGTGCCAGCACTAATGTCTTAATTACTATAGCTTTATAATAAAATCTTGGTATCTCATGGAATAAGTCCTACAACCTTATTTTTTTTCATCATTGTCTCAGTATTTCTGATCTTATTTTTCATACATAATTTTGAAATCAGCTTCTCAATTTCCACACAATTCTACATACTATTGTAGGGAGCTACTCTGGGGACAGGTATGTATGTCCTTGTATATGCCATATCCACATTTCCTCCTGTGGCAAATATGGAATCATGAAGAGAGAGTTTACCTTCTCCTGGGTCCCTGAGTGGAGTCAATGTCCCACTGACACATTATGAACATGTAGCATTAGCAATAAATAAACCTTCATTATTTAAAAAAAATTCTATGGCCTTGGGGTAGGAGGAGGGGTTAAAAGAAAAAGATTAAAGATGAACTCTGGATTTATTTTAAATATCTGAGCTACAATCCGCTTATTGCATAAATACTCACACACACAAATACAGGACACATGAATCGGTATTTCTGTATGGAACGTCTGAGTTACTTGCAACTCTCTGAAATTAACTCAAGCCATTTACCAGATGGCAAATCCTGGAAATAAATTTAAAATATGCAAAAAAAATACTGTCTGATTTTTACATGAAACACAGAATACCTAAGTATAACTTCATATTTTAATTTTGGGAAGAGGAAACAAGATAGAACTTTTACTTCTTATATTGGCTTTGAATGATTATCAATTCTGACTTGCACAAAGGTCTATGTTTTGTACACCAGTCAGTATTTTCCATTTATGATTTTTATTTGACAACAGAAGCCATATGGGCTAGGAAATCATTAGGATTAATAAAAAAAAGAGATGCAAACTCTTATAATACAATGTGTCCTGGAACTTTTTAAGAACCTCTGCAACAGCTTTTTGTAAATCAAATTAAGATTTACTATATAATAAAATTATATAGTAATAACATACAACTTTTATCTAGCCACATGATTCTTCAACATTTATCCTTGCTACACTGTAGCATATAAATCATGCAAGAGAATTCTCATGATTCCTATTAAATAGGACACAGAATTGTTTTAATTCTTGATAAGAAGTGGATCAGTAACTTGTTACTCCAGACTGACAAATCAATATCAAATGCCTGTTGAAAGACTGGGTATCCCTCTAGTCATACAAGCAGCTTTAAAAACTGAAATATTAGCACTGACAGAGGGATTGCTCTATTTGGTTTCCAAAGGCTTTCCTATGTGACTTTATGCTTTGTTTTATGCCAAAGAAAATCAATTTCTTTATTCAACTTGTTCATCAGAAAACATATTTAAAAACAGTGAGTTTATTGGAACATATAAAAGTGCATTGTATAATAGTGTAAGATGAAATGGAAGTATCGACTGGCATTACACATAAAATGTACACATGACAATAGAAATAGCATAAATGTGTAACAGAATTAACATACATATGAATATAGACTTACATGCAAAATATATATATATTAAATTAAAACTCACAAAAATCAGTTGATCACATTTGTTCCCATTGTCAGTGTTCAAATACACCAATCTATTTTCAATTCAGAATTTAAAAAAAAAATTATCAAAATAACTAGTTTTTCCTAATACAATGAAAGTCCACAGAAACTTTGGTGGTTTTGTTTGTTGTTGTTTTTTTTTTAAATCTGCAAACACTAAACTTCCTAGCTGGATGATAATGCTGGCACATTTATATCAGAGTATCAGTGAAGAAAACATTTCTCTCTAAAACAAAAAGACTAAGTGACTCTAAATTTCACGTTACATAACAACCAAGAAATATAGATGTCTGGATTTTGATCTAGTGCCAATAAAAAAGAGTCCCAAAAAGGTATATATTGGAAACCAAGGTAGAAAGCAGCATAATACATTGATCTACTTATTACCCAAGTTCCCTCATTCCACAAGGTTCATTCAAGTTCACCATGCATGAAGAATTAAATGCAATCCATATTCATTGTCTCATGAGTTTCTTTTTATTTTTATGGATGAGTATTATCAAGAATCAAATCCTAGCTCTGAAAAGTGAAGTCTGACCAAAGAAAGAAATCGGATTCTTTCTTGTTTCAATGTCCATTCCCCTAGTGATCATCATGTCCCCTAACCTGAGCATCCTCAAGCCACAGCAAGGCAGTGCACTGCCCCACACCACCATGAGCCATACACACCTGTGTACCAACATGGTTTTCTTCACTATGGCTATGGCCAAATTCCTTCATGCAAATTTTAGTCTTCAGGCACTTGTGGAGTCACATCTATGCACAAGTAGAACATGCTTTGAGGATGTTCAAATCAAGAGCCAATCTTCCTTTACACCAACTCTGTCAAAACAAGGATGCTTAGGAAGCATATTTCACCTACACATATCAGCACTCTGCATCAATCTATGCTAAAGTAACCCTCATGGAATGAGTCAACCTTTTTCCCTATCTAGGAACACTGTTAGTGTGCAAGGGACTCCCATGTGTGAATGAACCATATTTACTCAACAGGAGTCATCAGACATCTCAATTATGAATAGAAATGACTGCTGCAGAGTACATTGACTATTCAGCGAACTAAAGATGGTCAAGTTTCTGTAAATTAAGCAACCTAATCATTTTTAACCAGTTTCAGTGGAGAAACTTCTGGGTACATGTACCAGAAAGCATGATATAGAGGGAAGAACACTACTTGGTCACAGGGTCAGCATTTTAGTTCCCAGCTCAGTCATTTATTTTAACATGAAGAGTAGGAACCTTCCTTTTCATCTTGTATGCTCAATACCTAACACTGCTCAACCCTCAATGAGTATTTGTTCAATGGAAGAACAAGAAAATATATTTTTGTGACCTTAGACTCCTAATGTATTTCAGATATAAATTTCCAGACATTTAAAAACAAGGACATAGTAATGCACACATGCCTTCTATGCATTATTGTATAGATCTACAGTTGTTGTGACAAGTGAATTAATAGATATTGGTTATATCTATTTAAATAGTTATCTGTTAACCATAAAGTATTTACAAAAATAAGTTCTAAGTGAAGAAGCATTATTGCAATGGGGAAGTGTGGGGGGGGGGGTGGCAACAAGGGTACTTCAAGGAACACGGCCTTCAAAGCCCAGATTTCTCCTCTGTCCCTTGAACCACTTAATCTACCTCTTGGCCTGCAAAGATGTTCAATTAACTGAGAGAGGTAACTGATATGGTTCTTATCAAAATTGAAAGTGTGCGCCAGGGTCTGTAAAAAAAGAAGTGCTAAAGAAAACTTTTCAACTCTTCCCTGACAACAATCTCATTAACATGGACAGCACCAGCATTTTCGCAATGCCCAGGGTTTGAAAGGCCTGACGTTTACCTGCCACATCCCTTTCCTTCTATTCACTAACCCTGGGATGGCCCTAGGCTGTTATTATCTTACCAACTTTTTAAAAACCTAACTTCATATCATTGCAAATCCACTTTGGGGTTATGGGGTAAATAATAAAATATTTGGGAAAAATATTTTATTATACCTAACATTTAAAATAAACTCCAACAGATTAAAGGTAATTGTTTTTAAAATGAAGCAACAATAAAATAAGAAGAAAGTATAGGTAAATATGTGATCTTGGAAGGGGGCTGACATTCCTAATCATTAAAGCAATGAAAAAGAATGCAAAAAACTTTGATATATTTACCCATGTAAAAACTATATACTTCTATATATCAAAAAATGCCCCAAAGTTAAAAGATAAACTGGGGTAAGGATGTGAAACATATAAGAAAAGACACAGTAGTCTGACTATATATAAAGAGTTCTTAGAAATAAAGAAAATTATTTTTTTAAATCAGATAAAACCAAGTTAGGAAGTCAGGCAGAAAAAGACAAATACTATATGATTTCACTTGCATGTGGAATCACAAAAACAAAATAAGCAAGCAAACAAGACAAAAACAAACTCAAGAGTCACAGAGAACAAAAAGATGGTCACCAGAAGGGAAGGGGGGATGAGTGAAAAAGATGAAGGGGAATATAGTCAATAATATTGTGATAAGTTTGAATGGTAATAGATGATTCCTAAAATCAGTGGAATGATCACACACTGTAAGGTATAAAAATGTCAAATCATTATATTATATACTTGAAACTAATATAATCAATATAATATTATATATCAACTACACTTAATTTTTTAAAAAACTGAGTTAGGACAAGAACAGTAAATCACAAAAAAATAAAAATAAAATAGTGAGGGAAAGATATAAAAATAACCAAATATGGGAAAGGGGCTCAGATTACCAGTAATTTTTAAAAAGAGAGAGAGCTAGAAATATCATTTTCCCCTACTAAATAAGCAAAGAGCTAAAAAAATATAATCTTCAATACTAACAACAGTGCAGGATAGCAGGAGGTCTCATACGCTCCTGCTGATAGCAAAACAGGTCAAATCTTTCTGGAGGGAAATTAATTTGGCAACATATCTAAAACTATATAAAGGCTTACATCCTCCAATCAGGAATTCTATTTTTAAGAATTTATGCTAAAGGAATTATCAGTGGCATGTGCAACGAATTCTATATAAGAATGTTTACCATAGCACATGGTACATTTATAAACTAAGTATTATGAATCTGTTTTCATGGTAAATGTAATGATATTTAATGATAAACACCAAATATCAGTGAAAATGCAAGATTCAAAACTATACAACAGAGTATGATCCACATATGGGAGGAAGGTAAAATATGAAACCTCACATTTTATATGTATAGCTCCATGAGAAAATCAATGAGAGCTTGAGTGTTGCCGTGGTTTTTGGTTTTTAGTTGTTTGATTTGGGTTTCTGTAGACTTGGAAGTGTCAGGAACAAAGGGAAGGCTTTCAAAATCAATGTTTCAAATTACAAAACTCTTGGCTTCATTTCTTCTCACCCCCAAAATACTCATCAAGTTACTGAGGAAAAAAGAAAAAGGGAGGAAAAGGCAAAGACAAACGGGAATCATTCTTCTGTAATGAAGCCACCTCATGGGGTCCTCCAGAGGACACCGGACACAGCAGAGCACCCATGGACACCTGGGTTGAATGCATGTATCTATCATACCCTGCTGCCTTCCTACCACATTAATGTACATTCCTCCTTTCACAAATTTCAGCCAAACACATCACCTGGCCCCTTATTCTCTCCAAGATTCCGGTCTTCAGTCTCAGTCAAGTTGACTTAAAGTTTCCACAAATTGAAAACAATCTGAAGAGACCAAGATGCCCCCAAAACAACATACAAGTGTGTACACAGCAAAAAGAGAAGGGTTGCACATAGCAAAAGTATTTTATAGAAAGACCCAGAAAAGAGTAAACAATCTCAACCACTTTGTGAACTAACAGTACAAAGAGAGTTTTGATTTTATTTTTCAGGTATTTTATAAATATTGAAGAGAGCAAGTGAAAGACATCTCACAGCTTGCAGCTGGGGGCAAAGAGGCTGGGATCCAGTCCCAAATCTTCCCATGATTTCACCCATGACACATATATGCACCAAGAAGACTGCAATGTAACAAAGCATTCAAAGGATTTAACCTCTATGGGTCATGGAACTATGCCATATGTTTGTTTTCTTCTTTATAGTTTTTCTACTTATGAATTTTTGAAATTACTGCAATTTGCTTTTATAATGGGAAAAACTATTATAACAGTGCTTACAGGTAAATGAAATACCACTTTCATTATGCCACTTTTCTGTTTATAAACCTTTAATGGCTTCCTAGTAGCTATCCAATCAAATTCACAATTTTTCAAATATGTTCTACCATACTTGATGTCCAGAACCTCCCACCTGACAAAGAAGCTATTCCCTCACCTCCCATGATCTTCCTGCCTCCCTCTTTAGCTCTATCCAGGTGGGTCTCCTACACAGGTCTATAGTCTAGATATACAGGATTGCTCCCCAGTGTTCTGTGCTCTTTTTGGTATATGCGCCTTTGTTAACCTTCTTACTTAGCTTGAAATTGCTCTTCTGTTTCTTTTCCCCAGGTCCCACTGCCTGTGGCCATTACTGAAAGGTCCCTCTTCTCCTCTAGGAAGCAGACTGCTGCCTCCTCCTTGTTCCAGGCACCTTGGGTTCATGCCCCTAAGATTCATTTTCACATCTCTCTCAGAAGACTGACAGTTCTGAGGCAGGCACTCATCTTTGTTCTCACCTGAACCTAGATCAAAGGGGTGCTGAATAAATGTTTGTTAAATTGAGTTTTCATCTTAACTTTTCTATTTCTTACAATGTTAAACTGAGTTTTCATTTCAGCCATTCTATTTCTTAAAAATATCCATACATAGATTTATAAGAATATTTCAGCCTGGCAAGCATCTACCTCAATACTACTGACCATTTAAAATCCACTGACTGACACACCATGCTCTCCAACTGGAATTGCATCTACCTCATGTCCCTCAGCCACCACCCTGTCTCCTGGCCCTTGTCATTCTTTCACAGAAAGTTTCCCCTTCTCACCAAACTCTGCTGGCTGCTCCCCCATGCTCTTCTGTCCTTACTTTCTCTGCTAAACCTTTCTAAATCTGTGGTCATTTGGACCCTGTTTGTTCAACGCTATTAAGTACTAAGATAATTGTTGCTTAGAGCCTCCCCCATTAGACCATAATCTCCTTAAAGAAAACGTGACAAACAACTTGGAATTCCATTTCCCTTGAGTCCCTGGCACAGCCCTTCACACAAAGAGTCAGCTCCCTGCCCAGTGACACCAGCATTCCTTTGCTCCAAGAAAGAGTCCAATCCAGCTAAGAGGCCATTATTTTACTAATTCAGCTGCCATACATCACTGAGCTTCAAAAGTTCCAAAGGGTCTTGGAGACCTCCCTCTCATCAGTAAGAGGCAAAGAGAGAACACTATAATAGACCACTTTTCTAGTCATTAGGAGTAAGAGATGATGTTCTACTTCTGCATTCTTACCGCTTACAGCAGAGGACCACCCCAGACCCCTGATGAAAGCAGGATGTTGAGGTGGTGGCTAAAACTGATGTCAGCATGTCCAGGTCTGGGCACGTGTCCCCCAAGAGTAATGCATACCTGAGACTGTGTAGCACTTACTTATTTATGCGATATTTAAAGGCTAGCCTCTTCTATAAAGGGTTTTCTCACGGACCACCACAAGTGAAAGCAGTGTTAGAAAACATGGTTTCAGTGCTTTGGGAAGTGTTGTTTTGTTGGACTGGCTGAGAAGTCAGCCTGAAGTGATGGGACAGACCCCCTGAGAGGAGAGGACCCACTGGGCTGCATATGTGGGGGAGAACAAGCAGGTGGGACTAAAGGGTGAAACCTCAATCAGCTGGGGGATACGCTTTCTGACTGGAGTCAGACAGACTTAGGTTGTAACTGTAGTCTGTCACATACTACAGCAAGTTTCTTAACCTCAATATGTTTTCCCTTTTATTAGGATTTATAAAGTAAAAAGTAGTGAGAGTTTTCATGAAATCTAAGAAATACAGGCATATAAGGAAAAAATTTTTAAACCTTTCTTCCCTCTCCCTCTATTACCATCCTATCCAATCCAAACATCTTTGTGTCCCCAGTTCAACAGAATAATGCAAGAACTAAATCTTATCAAATTCTAGTCTATGAATTCTAAAACAGATACACGTCCATTTCAACACAAACAGCTCCTAATCCTGAAGAGAACTGCATCTTTCTTGATCACTTTGAACTTCCTAATAAACCAGTGCAAAAGAAATCCTCAAACACTCTAGGTGAATATTTACTGAATGCCTCCCTCCTAACTGGAAAGACTTCAACTTGATTGACCCTTGGCATTTAACAATTTCTTCCTGCTACAGGAAAGGCAGTGTGGAATGGCAGTATAAGTGCAATGCTTGATGTCTGTACATCTGGAGTGGGACCCAGTTCCACAACTTGCCAGACATCTAACTCTCAAAAATTATCAGTGTCTTTATCTGTAAGGTGGGCATACTACACATCCCTTCTGTACTTTTTAACAAAGAAATTGCTCCTGCACTGTAAGATATTATTCAAGTAAAAGAAAAAGCAGGATATATTGATACAATGAAAGAAAAACTGGTATGAATAACAAAACATTAAAATCTATAAGGTAGGTTCTATAGGGGCTCTGAGTATTTGGCTCAACTACTACTAAATGTTATTAGTGAGATTCATAAAAAGTAACAAACTCTCACAATTTAAAAACATGTATGAATTAAATTTGAATGTGTTAGGAGTGTTTTAGTGGTTGGTGCTCTTAAGAGTGGTGAAAGGATCTAAGTTACCAGTTGCAAACATCTCAGAACCTTTACTTATTTTATTCCCTGGAGGTAAGTACAGACTCAACGCCAGCTCTTCCAGCCAAGGTACTTGTCTGATGGGGTCAGGGTGGCACTTGGGTTCACAGTCAGCCCAGTCAAATCCTCATCAGGGTAACAGCCTCCCTCTTCATCACCTTGAGAGTTAAGCCAACCCAGGTCTCTCCCTGGATCTTCTGAAACAAGGCCAATGCAGAGCTAAAACCATGTGCAAAAAAAATCATCTCATGAGATTGAAGTCCTATGTGACTGATGGCTCTACCAGTAGCATGTGAGCAAAGAAGCTCAGTAACAGCCTCCTGAGCTTATGGTATTTTCCAGTTCCACAAAGTAGCAGATAGGTTCATACAGAAACTATGAAATGGGTCTCACTGCAAAGGCATGGCTTTGATCACCCTTGAACTTCAGGGAGCAGGGTATTTTTGAAATATACCTCGGAAGATACCTCACTCATAAGGAAGAATTATCATAAATATGCTGGGCACTGTCAATGCTTATGTAAAAGTGTAATACAAAGCAAAATATTCTGTTAACAGTAAAAGAAGTGTCATGGTTTTAATTCTGGAATGCTAAGTCGACCAGTCTTTCCTATTTTGTGTTCAGATGACAGGCAGACAGCTGAAGCTAGAGTTTATGCTTGTCCAATTAATCAGATAACCTCCATGCCATTTATCCTTGGAATTGGCATTAGAAAAGCCCCCACATCCCCCCAAATCATATAAATTCCATGGTTTCCTAGTCATTAAATCCAAGTTGGCCTATGCTGATATGTCATATTTTGACATGTAGCCACAAGGGATACACAATCAAAATTAAGAGGCGACCTTAGCTAAAATTGACATGCCCTACTCCAATGAACAATTTATGCTACACATAGATAAAAATGTGTATCTTCTCCAAATGATGAATATTAAACTGTTAGAAACACAGAGATAGAGAATTCATTTGTTCATTTTGTATAAAATGTTTCCTTTGTCTTTTAACCCAATATATGAAAGGAATGTTCACACCATAGCAAGCTCACAAGCGATTATTATGTATAATTACATACAGATTTCACCACTACTGTAATCATGGTATTTATTGAATAAACCTGCAGTGCTAATAAAATCTTGTTCTTCTATTGCTTTAAACCCACCCATGGTTTCCCTCTGCATTTAGGATAAACACCAAACTCCTTAGCATCGCTGCCAAAGCTCCAGCCACGTCCCCTGTCTAAGCCCATCTCATACAACCCCCACCTCACCCCACCACCTCTCCAGCCCCTGGCCCTGCCCGCCATTGTTCACTCGGCCCCTGCACACTGGCCTTCTTTCTCAGTTCTTTGTCCTGTGAATAAGCTAGGAGAAAGGCCCTTGTCCCTGCTGTTTCCTTTGTTTGAAAAGCTTTTCCTCAAGACCTTTGTGTGGCTAACTTCTCAGATCTTAGGTCAAATGTCTCCTCGTCAGTGGGGTTTCCCCTGTCACCCCAATGAGTGCTGCCCTCCACCTGTGATCACTCTCTATCTAGCCCCCTATTACCCATTTCACTCTCTCTATAGCACAAATATATTTCAGTCTGAAGTTAGTTGTTTGTTGATTACGTGGTCCAATATAAAATATAAGATCCAACAGGAAAGCTGTTTCCTTTCACTGCAGTGTCCAGAACTATGCCTAGCATACAGTAGGTCCACAGTAGGTTTTTGTTACATAAATGAAAGCTGTGCTAGAAGATGGAGTGAGATACAGACATGGCGATACACACCCCTGAAGCCATCTAGTGACTGAGAAACAAATGGACAAATAGCAGCCAAGAAACAAACAAAAAAAAAACAAACTTACTAAGTAATCAAAGTTAGCTCAATGTACCCACATGAATAAATAATTTAATAAAAGAAAGAGGGTCACATGAATATGAGTGAACTGGGCTAGAAAGGCTTTCTGAGGTTTGATAATGAATAACTTGAATTTTAACATGGTGTTATAGACTGAATATTTCTCTCTCTCCCAAATCCATATGTTGAAGTCCTAACCCCGCAATGTGATGGTGTTTGGGGCCTTCAGAAGGTATTTAGTTTTAGGTGAGGTGATGGGATTGGTGCCCCTGTAACAGGTTTAGTGTCCTTATAGGAAAAGCTAAAAAGACCAAACTTTCTCTCTGCCACATGGGGACCCAGCCAGAAGGCAACCTTCTGCAAGCCAGAAAGAGAGATCTCACTGGAAACCAAATCTGTTGACACCATGATCTTGGACTTCTGGCCTCCAAAACTTTAAGATTAAATGGCTATCATTTAAGCCACCCGGACAATGGGAGATTTGTTACAGCAGTCCAAGTGCACTGTGATGTCTGATTTGGCACTTACCGCCTGGCACACCGTAGGTGCTCAATAAATAGCACTGAATTTCAAAATATTTAAAGAAAAACTTAAAATTTTATTTTAGTTTTCTCAGTGAATAGTTTTCAAAACCACTTTTCTGTAATTCTTACTGAGGTTTCTTTCCAGCATAAAGCAGATCATGTGGATATAAAAATTAAAAAATCATCCATGAATGCAAGTATGACACAAGTAAGAACTTTCTTAAGTAGGAAAGAAAATTACTTTCAGCCTTACAAATTTCAAAGAGGCTTTGCAAGTACAAACATATTTTAGCTTTTTCACATTCCTCATGCCTAGAATCTAGGACATTAAAATGCCAGGAACCTTTTCAATTTCTAAACCATGTGATAAATGCAGAAGAAACTCTCGAATGACCAAGATAACTTCTGTGGAGCTGCCAAAGAGCCAGATGCTTCTTTCACAAGAATATCAATTTGGCTTTGAAAAAACCTGGGGCCTCAGCCCCAAAGAGGAAAGACAGGTGGGATGACACAGTGTGCAATGCACATCCTCTGTCCCCTCAGCAAGCATCTTCTTCTGACAGCAACACTGTGTGACTCCCAGGCTTGGTGACATGTGCAGAACACAGGCTCTGCTGCACATAAGGATGGGAATTAAAAGGATTTGGTCCAGGGCCATGAAAATAAATTCTGTGAAATTACATGGGGAGATTATGATATTGAAAAAGATGCAAAATAGCTTTGTTGCACCTGAGATTTTTATTTTCAGAGAAATTAAACATAAAGGAAGGGAAAATAGAGCTGTATTCAAAAAAAAGTTTCATGATGAAGAATACTAGAAAATAAAGTGTTTTTTCAACCAATACTTACAACAAAGAGCAGTTTTGTTTATTATTGCCATATACCAAACTATCAACTGTGATCTGCCTTAATTACAAGCTTTTAAAAGGCGCTATTCACGTGCATTCACTTTCACACATTCCTGTAAAACTATGATTTGACTTGAAATATTGAATTCAAAGGTTTTTGTAGTTGTGGTGGTGATTTTTGGTTTTTATTTTTTATGAACACCTAGACTGCATTTCTACATTTGCAGCTTCTCCTGGAGTTCATCTGATTTTAAATTTGCTGCCAAAATTATTTTTTCAGTATCTTCAACCCTGGTCGTCCTCCTGAGAGTGTGTGCCCTGGGCTTTCATAATAGGCAGCTCACACCTGAGCATCTCAGCTCTGGTAATTAGATCTCATGGCGACAGTTTCCTTCCCATCCGGCCACGGGGCCAGGAGGGAACGTATTTGGGAGCCATGACGGTGGGAAGCCTTGCTGGCTTACCCTTCCTCGCCATCTTATCAGTGACAGTCACTGCCTGCAGCACACGCCCTCCACGCCTGCCCTCCCTCCACACCTAGCAGAATCGTATCTTCATGGGTTACAGCTCATAACATTCATTTCCTGGCAGAAATGATATCTATGTATTCATAGGCAATTCCATGTTTTGAGTAAAACGGCTCTTTCTGTTTTCCTTTGCCCCTGCTCTCTAAGACACAAATACTGAGAATGGTACAATGAGATAATCTCCAGGTAAAAATACTGAACTTATTCAGAGCTACCCCTTCCCTCTCTGTGGGTTAGCCTGCTTGTCCACGGGTTCACTGGCCAGTGGGTGTGTAACACAGTATTCGGGTTTGGATGATCTCTGAGACTGAGTTTGGAAGAAGTTGATATGTTTATATCCCTTCAAAACTACTCTGCAGGTATGCCAAAGAGAAAAAAGAAAACAATATTGTCCACTCAGACGCCCTTCCTGTCCCACTGCTGTCTTGCTGTCTGGGAAGTCGGACCAGCACAAGAAGCAGGGAAGCTGGCCTGAAGTGGCTGACAGGAACAAGGTGGGTTGGCAGGGGTCGTGGCGAGTCAGGGGGCAGCAAGTACAAGATGGCAATCCGGTCTGGGAGAAAACAGCCTTAGCCCAGAGGCTCCTGAGCACCTCCGCTGCCTAAGCAGCCATCCTCATAAAACTCAGGGCTGACACAGCATTGGTCCAAAAGGAGTAGGAGTGGAAGAAGTAAGAAACCAGCCCTTGCAAAGGGTAGGGGGTGGAAGGGGGCAGAGAATGGGAGGAGGCAGAGGATTTGACTCTTTTCTTTAATCAAGTGCCAGAGAAGGCTGTGAAATCACCTCAGAATAGCGAGCAATTGATGATCTAGAAAGCAGCTGACTAGCAGCAGTTACCATCCACCAGCAACAGTCACATTCTCACCAGTGTTCTCCTTCTGCCTCTAAGAAGCATAAGAAACAGCCAAGCAATGGCAAACTTCGTAGGAAGAACAGCTCTCATTATGGAATTCTCATGATCTGTCAGGCATTCAGCTAAGAACTGCTTTAAATCTTCCCTTTATGGGTACCAATAAATATTTACTCTTATGGGAAATATAAATATATAAATATTATTTCTAACTTCCTCTACAATCCTGCTATGTTGGTGTATGAGTCAGGTTTCTCTGGAGAAACAAAACAGGGTGTGTGTGTATGTGTGTGTGTGTGTTTGTGTGTGTGTGTGTAGATTTGTTATAAGGAACTGGCTCCTGCAATTCGGGAGGCTGACAAGTCCCCAGATCTGCAGGGTGAGACGGCAGACAGGAGACTCCGAGAGCCCACAGTGCAAAGCAAACAAACACTGCTGTATCTAGTCTCCCCAGTAAGACGGCAGGCTCCAGAACTCAGTGGATGCTGAGTCTTAAGACGTCTCCAAATATTCCTGAGTGCCTTCGATGTGCCAAGCTTAAGGACACAGCACAGACCCTGTCCTGATAAGCCTTTTTATCCTCTACCTCTAGGGTAAACCACAAAATGACCTGAATAACATAAACTGAAAATTGAAAAACAAAAAACTAAAAAAAAATATATAGTACATGTCCTTGACAATTTCTTTTTAAATTCAGTAGAGTGATTAAAATCTTGCATTAAAAAAAGTCAACCAAAAGCTGTAAGCCAATGTTTATCAGTGCAACAATGCTTCAGTTCTTCATTCCATCATTAGAGTACTGATGAAATTCTCTGTAAGGAGTAGAGCATCATGTCCTTTGTGACAAATTAAGCTGCAAAGCTGTTTCCTCTGTTCTCTGGTTTCTCACTTATATTAACGAGCGCCATAAAAGAAAGCCTTTAAGATAATATTTATTTGCAGAAACAAACATCGATTCAAAGCACTTAGAAGCACATATGTGCACTGAGGGGAAACACTCGAGGGAATCCTAATATTTTATCGTGTCTTGGATGTTATTGCTGTGGCACCTATGTATCTCCACACTCAACCCACCCTCAGTATTTCATGTCTATTGTGTCCTTGACCAAAGCATTCTGGCAGCACACCTGCATGTTACTCCCAGCCATGACAGCAGTAAACATCACATTTTACCCTTTGTCAGAACTGTCTAAGATCCCATAAACAAGAACTATTTTAAGAAGAAATGCATCTCTGCTGTTTACAATTTAACAAAAAAGAAGCCACGACAAATGTCATAAGCTATAAATAAAGACACCTACCCTTGCACAGCACTTACTCATCTCTAGGTTGAACAAATGCTAATTATGGAGAATTTGAAAATGAGACTTGTTAATGTCATTTTTAATTTAGCACGTTACAGTGTAAATGTTTTCCATTGAGTTAATTTACACCTGTTATCACAAGCTTCATTATTAGGTTTATAGTGAAGCAGCTCTCTCTGACTCTAAAATTTGCCTAAAATGGCAGAAACAATTACTAATTACAAGGGCATGTTTACTTTAATTATGTTTATTTCCTAGTCTAGCTTTATATGTAATGGACTATGGAAGTGTATGATTTAATTAGTGAAACTCATTTATCACAAGCAATTTCTCAAATAAGCACTGCTTAAAAAATACAACAGGTTCATTCAGAGTTTCATAAATTCCTTGGTGATATTTCTACAGAGTGAAACATCTATATTGAGATCTTTCACTCAGGAACTAAAAGCATTTTCCCATTTTTGTTCCCAATATTTCAATAATTACCAATAACAAGAATTCAACTCTGCAATTGTTAATGCAAAGTTTAAAATATGGTATACAAAATTTACAGCTCTATAAACTAAAAATTTTTAAATCTGCACCCCAAATTAACAGGATATTATTTATTGGTATTTACACTTACAAATTCCATTTAAAACTCTATTTAAAAATTGTAAAAAGCAAACTTTTTTAATAAAAAGGACGTGCTTTTGTTTCTCCCTAAAGTCATGTCTCTGGCACCCAAAGTACAATTGACTTTTTTCCTAAATATGAGGGCACAGTAATCACCAGTGCAATAGAGGCATATCTCAGAGATACACGAATTTGGCCCACCGTGTCAAAATAAGTGTCACAAAAAAAGCGAGTCAATCTTTTTGCTGGTGGAGGGTCTTGCCTCCAGTTTGTAAAAAATGCAACACCTGTGAAGCACAATAAAATGAGACATGCCTGTAATTGATTCAGGCAAAGGCTACCAATAGACATTAAAACTCCTATAAAAGATTGCTGGAGAATGGGATATTCACCTGGTCTCTACTCTAGAGAAAAGTGCCTCTAGAGTAGAAAAATCTAGGGGACACCACTCAACCATATAACCAAATCCAACACCACCACAAACAGGACAGACCAACTTCGTGTGCTTCCTGAGGTGCAGTATGGGGAAGGCGACTCCCCCTAGGTGGCATTCTAAAACAATTGACCAGATACAGACAGCAGGACATTCCACAATAACAAGCCTCGACTTTCCAGAATGGTCAATGTCACAAAACACTTTGAAACGGCTGAGGGACTATTTTAGAATAAAAAGAGACAAAAGAGATGTGCTAACTAAATAAATACCATATGTGTTCCTTGACTGGATCTGGGGTTTAAAAAAAAAACAATTCTTGAGACAATTGGGGAAATTTCATTTTCCTGATGTTTTAATGATAACAGATTGAGAGATCACTGGAGACAAAAGTGGTAAAACCAAAGCTGTCTTACTTCGGGTACATCATGAAAACATGGGGTTCTACAGAGAAAACTAACAGTATTGGGAAAAACAGAAAGCATCAGGGAAACAGGAAGACCCAGTGTGGGATGGACTGACACCATAAAAGAAGCCCTAAGCATGAGTCTACAAGAGCTAAGCAGGGCTGTTGAGGACAGGGCACTGTGGATATCAGTCATTCACGGGGTCGCCAGGAGTCAGAGCCAACTCACCAGCACATAACACAAGAGAATGAATTCTGAGAAGATATACCTGACATGTTCAGGGATGAATTGTCATGATCTGCAACGTTCTTTTGAATATTCAGAAAACAAAGTGAGAGCTATGAAGCAAGTGTAGGAAAATGGCTGATGAATGGGGTAAAGAGCATTTTTCAAGTTCATTACACCCTTGTTTCAACTTCTCTATAAGCTTGAAATCAAGAGTTGGGAAAATATAAGTAGTCCAGTGCACAGACTGGGAGGAAGGCCAAGTCAGGTATACTCTATACCTCTTTCATACAGACTTTCAAGAAATGTTACTGTATACTCTGAATTTCACCTTCTTAGCATGACAATTAAACCCATTAAAATGGCAGAATTACACTTGGAACTCTCAGTATATTGACTCACAACATTCCTGTGAAGCACATTCTCGTCACCTTACGTTTTTAGGCCTCAGAAAAAATCCACCCACACAGCAGATAAACTGTTTCTCATAACGACTCATGCATCCCACCAGCCTGGCTGGGTGTTCTAGTACTTGGTTTTGTCAGAAAAGACATATCTATAGATTGTGTTTTGTTTAATTTTAAGATCTTACTTACTTACTTACTTACAGTGTAAGTTCCATGACACTATACTTTTATAAACACACATTCTTAACAAAGTAGTAAAGACTGGTTCATGTAAGATTTTGCCCAACCAAGAGGAATTCTGAAGAACCAACAACAGGTCAGAGTGTCCCCCACTCATCTCCAGGCAGCCCCCATGCTGTTCCTACAAATGCAGTTAGACCACACTCACTAACTCCCATACAGCAGGTGATGCTGACGATCTCTTCTAGGGTGAGGGCATGCCAGTTGCACTTGAATTAATGTAGACTGATAGACAGTGCCATTGAAGGAAGAGTGTGACATTCCAGGGTCTGTCTCCAATCCTCCCCTAACTAGACAGAAGTATACAACAGGCTCTTTGCTACACCCTGAGACTACTACCAAGCTTTCTGGTAACTACAGCATTTCAGGAATTCTGGGTACATTATCTTCTAACTCAATTTCTGATTTCTGCTCACAGCATGGTCTGTCTTTTCTAACTCCAACAGTCATTCTGGTAGTCTTCTTTAAATATGGTTATACTAGGGGTTAGGGTAGTTAACAAGCCACTTTGTTTGGCATCTGCTCACTCTTCCCCAAGACCCACCTTTTAACCTGCAGGTTAAACCAGGCCTAACTAAGGAAGCTTAAAGATGTTTCTGGAAAGAACCAGAAAATTCAAACTGAGTCAATGTAATACCTCTAGGGAAGGTGCAGAGGGCTGCTAGCAAGACTAGTTAAAACTAGTCAAGTTCAAAATGATAACACAGGTAAATGCAGTATTCAAATCCTCCCACAACTATATCAAAATTACAACTAAACTACAGAACCACCATCATTCAGAATCACATGAAGTCTAACTTAACAGAAATCCTACAATTAAGGATATAGAGAAAAAGCCACATCAAGACTGGTAAAAGGGGCAGAGATGCAGATCAGGCTGGTCCCATACCCACAGGCGGTGGATAAAAATCGGGAGAGATTATGAGGCTATGGATGTCCCCCTTGAGGAGTGAGAGGTCCCAGCCCCATACCAGGATCCCAACCCAGGGTTCCAGTGCTGGGAAGAGAAGTCCCCAGAACTCGGGCTGTATAAACCAATAGGGATTGTGGCTAAGAAAGAGAGTTCCTCATAAAGGGCCTGCAAACAGACTTACTAGGACTCACTCCCTCTGAGCTCCAGCACTGGGATAGCAACTCCAAAGGCACCAGGTACACACAAGGAGGAAATGAATTGTCTGACATCAGGGCAAGAGCTGGAGGAGCTGCTTTCTCCCACAGAGAAGTACTGGCAGAGACCACTGCTCCTATTCT
Source organism: Phyllostomus hastatus (assembly GCF_019186645.2). Classification (NCBI taxonomy): domain Eukaryota; kingdom Metazoa; phylum Chordata; class Mammalia; order Chiroptera; family Phyllostomidae; genus Phyllostomus; species Phyllostomus hastatus. Next base: position 68,211,909 of record NW_025334041.1, read on the forward strand.
GAGCCATCCCCCACAGAGCTGTCAAGTTGGTGCCATATCAAGCCAACCAACTAGCATACCTGGCTAATACTGTTGCTCCACCCTGGTGACTCCCTGATATCCCATCCCATCCAACTCGTGGGCCCACCCAAGCTCTTTCCAGTGCTTCCTCCATACTAACAGCCTGTCTTGACTCATGCTTCAGACTTTCCTAAAATCTCTCTAACAAGCTGCATCTGGCCTCAGCGTTCCCTAAACCTCTCGTTAAGTGGCCCTAGACTTAAAATTAGTGGCAGCCAGCCTTGGTTCATAGCTCAGCCTCTCCGGGGCACCTCCAAGCCCAGAATAAGTAGCAGTGTGTACTCACTGTCATCTGCAGATCACTTTGCAGCTCAAGTCAGGTGGCTTGGGGCAGTCAGTCACAAGTGGTGGCTGACCTTGGCTTGCAACCTCCCAGGAGGCCCCCAGAGCTACCTCCACAAGCAACACACTCAAGAGAAGGGCTCAGTGGGCACCAGAGCCCTGCTGAAGTAAGTAAGTGCTGCTCCATGAGGTCAGGCCCAGCACAGCTGATCCACTGCAGTGGTCATGGTCACAGCCAGTACTTGCAGCTATTTAGCCTGCAGGTAAATCCCTCCTATTGATGTGCCAACAATAATCAAAGCTCAACTACAACAGAAGGTAGTACACAGCCCACATGGAGGGTGGGTACAGCTTGGGTGATGGGAGGCTGCACCATTGGGCCCTACGGGACACCTGCTATATAAGGTCACTCTAGTAAGCCCAGCAGATGTAGCAGCTCCACCTAATACATGGAAACCAACACAGGGAGGCTGCCAAAAGGAGGAGACAAAGAAACATGTTGAAATGAAAGAAGAGAACAAAACTCCAGGAAAAAAAAACTAAACAAAATGGAGATAAGCAATCTATCAGATGCAGAGTTCAAAACATTGGTTATAAGGATCCTCAGTGATCTCAGTGAGAACATCAACAAAGAGGAAACAAAAACGGAATTAGAAAACATAAAAATAGAACCAGTCAAAAATGAGGAATATACTAACTGAAATGAAGACTATATTACAGGGAATCAACAGTGGAGTAGATGAAGCAGAGGATCAAATCAGAGATTTAGAAGGTAAGAAACCAGAATATACCCAATCAGAACAGCAAAAAGAAGAAATAATCCCCCCAAATTAAGCAAGTATAAGAAGCCTCTGGGACAACTTCAAGTGTACCAACATTTGCATCATGAGGTTGCCAAAAGAGAAGAGAGAGCAAAGAATTGAAAACCTGTATTTAAAAAAATGACAGAAAATCTGCCTGACCTAGTCGCAGAAACAGACAGACATACAATACCAGGAAGCAGAGAGAGTCCCAAACAAGTTGAGCCCAACGAGGCCCACTCCAAGCCACATCATAATTAAAATGGCAAAGATTAAAGACAGAAAGAGAGAGTCTTAAAAGCAGCAAGAGAAAAACAGTTATCTACAAGGAAGCTCCCATAAGACTGTCAGTTGATTTCTCAACAGAAACTGTGCAGGAGGAGCTGGCAAGAAATACCTGAAGTTACAAAAAGCAAGGGCCTACAACCAAGATTACTTTACCCAGCAATGCTACCATTCAGAACCTAAAGACATCTGATAAAGACCTTCACAAACAAGAAAAAGCTAAAGGAGCTCATCATCACCAAACCAATATTCCAAGAAATGTTAAAAGGTCTTCCTTAAGATGGGAGGAGAGTTGGGGGATGGATGAAGAGGTGACGGGACTGTAAGGTACAAACTGGCTGTTAAGAACAGTCATGGGGTCCACTTGTTTTTGGGACCTGTTGACTTTTGCAGTCTCCCCTCCTAGCCATGGAAGAGCATATTCTTGTTTACTGGCAAAGCTTTCACCATTTAATTGGTATCAGATTCTGACTTGCACAAGTAACATTCTTCACTGTAAAAAAAAAAAGTCATGGAGATGTGAAGTGCAACACAGGGAATATAGTCAAGAATATTGTAATAACTATGTATGGTGTCAGATGGGTACTAGATTTATCAGGATGATAACTTAGACATACAATGTCTGATCACTGGGCTATACACCTGAAACTAATATAATATTGCATGTCAACTAATTGAAAAATAAAAAAATATTTAAAGTCAAAAAAAGACTAGTTAAGAGCTCATTAAGATCAGGGTAGCTGATCCATGGATAAATTAGCAGCTTGACAGCTTTTAACAACAGTCTTCACACATACTGTGCTTGCACGTTCTGAAACTGGTAATAGATCTTCTACTTTTAGAAAGGGGAAGAATCAGGATGAGGCAAAGCTTGTTAGGAGAAACGAAAGGCTAGTAGTGAACCTGATGAGACGGTATCACCCTCTGTCATGCTGTAAAAATTTAAAGGGAAAAAACTAACATGGCTCACATTTTTTATCTGCCATTCATTGAGTCAAAGTTAAAACCCAGGAAGCTTCAGAGGTGTAGCTGATTTGTGTATGTTTCTCTGTGTGTGCACCTCCAAGTTCATACTTGTACAACACACACTGTATTTGTGTTTCAAGATTGGACACCAGATAAGGAGAGGTTGCTGAAGCAGGATAAATTTCAGCAAAATGTAACCTTCACCTTAGAAACCAGGAACCAAAGTAATTAGATTACAATCTTCCCAACACTGTGGGAGAGACTTGATCAATTAGAGCCAAGATCAGTTACATTATTTGGTTTACCTAAGTAATGGACCCTTAAATGCAATCAATACCTCTCTAGGCTGTGAGTCCTCCAGACCTGAGATGCATTCAACAAAAAACACGAATGGATTTTCAAAGGGCCCTGGGATGTTCAATCACAGAAGGGGACTGGAGTAGGGGCAGCAGGGAAAACAGACTTTTGAGCTTACTGTACGGGATCTTCATTCCCTCTTAGTGTGCTGTCATGTTTGTTTGGCTGCTCACATGTGAACTAAATTTACTTTACCAAAGAGCCAACCTAGGGATAAGCTACCATGCCACTCAGCTTCTTTTTCAAGTTTCAGTATTAAAATTAATTTGATAGGGGAAAGAATAAGATTAAGATATCTATTTATGGTTTAAGAAATTGACAAAACCTAAGTAAACTGTAAAGTTATAAAGAAAAATGGCAGAAGTAGCTCGGCATCAGCTAACTTCCCACCCCTTCACCTCTTATCCATAATTGAATTTAGCAAAGGGCAACGAGGGTGTTCTGCCCAGTTTGTTGGATAGCTATCCAGACCTGCCTTCTAGGACTATTCGTGCTTAGCATGGATCCATAAGAGCCCCATGTTAACACCAAACTCTCCAACTGCCTACCCATCTGACCCTACCCTATTCTAAGTGCAGGAGCTGGATTTAGAGATTGCCATTCAACTTGGTGGATCCATTTTCCACTTTATACAGTTTAGAGCTTAATGATAATGTATTTGTAAATCGAGACACAAAACTCCTCAGCGTTCACAATCCATTCACTATTACCCTAAATTATGTCTCCTGGAGGACAGAATGGGAACGGTGCACCTGTAACGTTTGCTCCAGCAGCCTCTCATGGTTTGCTCTCACATGGGCACCTGCAACATGCACGCCTCTCATCAGTGATTTGTTGAACACACTTGTAATAATTAGGAAGTTAACAACTAATTCCTCCCTTCCCCAAGAGCAGGGCTTCTCTTAAAGGGTGTGAGGAAATGTGACAAGAGGGAAATGGAAAGGAGGAAATTTATACTGAGAGGCTCTTCTGCATAGCTTTTAAGTTTCTGTGCAATGATGAAGAGAAGCTGAGGTAATCTAAAACAACAGGTAATCAAAAAGGCATTGATATTTACCTTTTCTCATCAATTATCTTCCTCTTAGCAGCACCTGAAAAATTATGTTTCACTCAAAAGTCAGCCTGTTAACTTTATTTATACAACACCTGAAGTGTGCTGGGTGTCAACAAGTTAGCCACCACGGAATTTCAAATTCTGCTGTTTGACAGTAACAGAGAGTTGACTCTATGAGAGTTACATTAGAAGCTGTATCATTTTCAAACCATTTCTCCCAAGATGAAGAAAAGGCGTCTGGAGCTCAGACTTCTCACCTGTGAAGTGGGGATAATAATGTGTAACTTCCACTGATATCTTCAGACCAGAAAAAATAAGGTAGGGGTAACAGCCTTTGACACAGGGTAGGTGCTTAGCCTGCCACCATGGTTGTCAGGACCAGTACTGGAGAGAAAGAGCTAACCTTTGAGTGAGTGCCTTGCATTTTTCTGGCCAAATCATCTCCTGGTTCAGCAAGACCAGGCAATATGCTGAAAACATAGGGGCTCCACCTGTGGGGCTGATGATGACCTTCATGAAATTAATTATGCATATCAGCATGAATCCTGTCTAAAGATCCGTTTTTCTCATCCTCTTGACAGCATTAAAGGATTACCTGGCATTTGGTGCTCCCTGAAGAGGCATGAAGGGTGTTTATGTAGAAAATCCAAGTACAGAAGCCTATGGCTGTCCTGTCAACTGGGTGCACACTGAGCCCCTCTGTATCCAGGTGATGAACCAGCTCCTCAAAACCTCACATTACACTTTCCAATGGCTGTAGTTCTTTGTCCTAGTTAAGGTTTCTCATATCTAGGCAATACCTCATCTCTTCTTCTTCTTCTTCTTTTTTTTTTTTTTTCCAGCAGAATCCACCTAATCCTGGGAACTGGAGAGAATCCTATATAGGTCATTAGCACACCCTCTGCATCTACTCAACAGTCTGGCAGGAAGAGCTCTAGGAGACCCAAATCCTAGAGCTACCTCACCAACTGGGGCACGCAGGGCAATTCAGGTCTCCTGAGACTGTTTTCTCATCCACAAAATGAGGACACTGCATTAGACAGCCACAATAATGGTTAATTTTGTCAACCAGACTAGGCCACAGGGTGTCCAGACATCTGATCAAACATTATTCTGGGTGTGTCTGTGAGGGTGTTCCTGGATTGGGTTAACATTTGAATCACTGGTCTGAATAAAGCAGAGTACCCTCCCCAACACAAGTGGGCCTCATCCAATCCTATGAAGGCTTGAACAGAACAAAAAGGCTGACCTCCCCCAGGAAAGGAGAATTCTTTCACTCAATTGCCTTCAAACTGGGACAAGAACTAGGACATTCAATTGCCCTCAGACTTGAACTAAAATATCGACTCTTCCTGTGCTTTAAGCCTACAGACCTTAAGACTGGTACTTATACCATCAGTTCTCCTTGCTCACAGGCCTTATAACTCAGACTGGAACTTCCATCATTGGCTCTTCTGCCTCTCCAGTTTGCCAAATGACCCCGTAGATCTTGGGATTTGCTGACCTCCACATCATGGGTGCTAATTCCTTACAATAAATCTCTTTATATATACACACATGCACACATACCCAATCAGTTTTGTTTCTCTGAAAAACCTGATACTACAATCACCAGATATCTTCCGACTCTAACTTCTGCCAAATGGTCATCCAATCTGTGCTTGAACACCTCCCAGAGACAAAAACTCCCTGCTTCCCATGCAGCTCATCTTGTTTTAAAGGGGGGGCGGGGGTGGGGATAGGGAGTAGGGGTCGTGGTACAGTCTTGGCCAGTGTAGCTCAGTTGGTTGGAGCATTTTCCCGTAAACCAAAAGGTCGCGGGTCTGATTCCCAGTGAGGAAACATGCCTGGGTTGTGGGTTCAGCTCCTGGTCAGGGCATGTGTGAGAGGCAACAGATCAGATGTTTCTCTTCTTTTCTTGCTCTTTTCCTCCCCCTCTCTCTAAAAAAGTCAATAAACATGCCCTTGAGTGAGGATTAGAAAAGAGTGGAGTAGAACAGAGTAAAAATAACGTAACATAATGTAACGTAACGTAAAATATGGGCGGTACTTGGTGAGAATCCAAAGTCAAATTAGCCATCTGCTCAGTAGTCAGGAGCATCTAACAGATGTGATCTCACTTAAGCAGAGTATAGTGAAACTTTTATCTTTGGGTTTCATTATAATTACGTTAATGTAGTCTGAGACTGCCATGGATGTTATTGTTAGTTTTGTTTCAGTTTGGTTCTCCTGGTTATGGTATAATGTCGGCTAATCTTGAGTCTGCAGCTAATCTTGAGCTAATCTTAGCTCACTTTCACATGAAGAATTACCATGAATAAATCATCACCCAACACTTCTGCAGAGGACCTTTAGTACTTACACATAGAACTCCGCATTTATTAATAAATTCAACAACATTTTGTTACCTTGGGTTGGGGGTGGAAATTCTGCAATTCTTATTCTGTGACCTAGAGGACCATCCCTTCCTCTCACCTGCATCATCCTGAGATTGGCTAATGTACTACCATCTCTAACACGAAATGAGTCCTGGCCCCCTGCTCTGCAGCATCCCCCATTACACCCTCCCTCCAGGCCAGCAGTCTCTAGTCCAGACTGCACAACACAATTAGCTTGGAATTTTTTTTAAAAAGTCAGACTCAACCTCAGAGATTCTTATGCAGCTGGTGAATGTGGAAGAGGACAAGCTAGAACATTAATGAGAACTTCTTAGATTCTAATCCTTAGATTCTATGAATATGTAGCTGGTCTGAAAACCAGTGTTTTCTCTGGCCAGAGGTCAGCAAACTTTTTTTGTAAAACAGCCAAATACCAACTATTTTAGGTCAAGTGGGCCATATGGTCTTTTTCAAAACTGCTGTCCTTCTATTGTATCATAAAAGCAGCCACAGGTAACATGTAAATGAATGGCTTGACTATTCCAATAAAACTTTATTTACAAAAACAAGTGGCAGGCCATATTTGGTCCCTGGACTTGTCAATTAATCCATTCATTACCCAGTTTTAAAATGGTTGTACCATCAAATACAATCTCATCAAACTGTATTATCACCCAGCTCACATGTCTCCATCTTCCCATTCACGAGAGACTCTCAAATGGCTTGTTGAAATCAATATTCACTCTCTGACATTCCCTTCCTCCGTCACACTAATGATCCCATTTAAACAGGAACAAACCTGTTCTTACAGGATTCTTCCTGTCTCCCAGTAATCACTGCTGCCTTTTTATATGTTCACAAACATCTGTTTAAAATTGCTTCTGGAATTTCATCAGAAACTGACTTAAGCTCACCCATCTGTAGCTTCTAAATTATGCTTACCCCCCCTTAGAAACTGGGACATGTTCAGTGAAATCATTTACAACGTTCTGGCATTCTGGTCTCCTTGATTCACGAAACATTATCTGAAGTGGTTCCACAATCACATCTGCAAGATCTCTCAGTGCCCAGGAGTACTGAACATACTCTTAGCAGCTCTCATTATCTCTTCTATCTTGAGTTTTAATTTCTCCTAACCATACTTACTCCATCCTTTCCAATTTTAAGGTCATTTTTCCTGATAAATATGGTACAATCAAAATAGGAGTCCAGCAGTTCTATGTCTCCATGTCCCCTGTTTACACCACACCATCTGTTCTAAATAAGGCTATGTCTTTGCTTTAAAACTCCCAACGTGACCATATGTTTTCGTATGCCTGAGACAGTTAGGTATATATATTTTGCCCTGAAGTAAGTGTTAATAGAGGCCTCTTCACTCTGAAAAGTATTCAGTTTGAACAGCTGGTCCCAGAGGAAAAGCTAAGAAGAATGGGGTAGACAGTATTTCATAGATTCAATGGGTTTTCAGGTCTGTCATACACTCTAGAAAAAGGGGAAAACATTTCTGTTGAAGTCTCTAGCCACTGGATTTACTTTCTGGATCTGCCACTTACTAGCTATGTAACCTTATAATAATTTATAATAATTTATTAAATCTGTTTAACTCCCGACTCTACCCTATGGAACATCTTGTTCTTCTTAAATGAATAAATACATGATCAAAGCATTTTGCACAGTACACAAATGACATAGTAAATGCTCAATAAATGATACCTATTGTAACTACTAGTAAATATTATCAATGTTATTAATTTCATCCACCTCCTCCACAGCATCACAATATTTGTTACTCTCTGTTCTATGGGTGCCATTTATCCTTCCTTTTCTGTTAGTCACATTCTTTTCTCATCAATCTGCTCCTATTCGTTTAAACTCAACTCTACCTCCCCACAATTTGTAGAGTCTCTCCCATCTTGTTGAAGAAATTTTGTCTTCACTAGAAAGCTGGACTACTTGGAGGGAGTTTCTCCTCTCACAAAGAAGCCACCTGCATTTGCAACCTACATAATTTGTGAGCTGCTCTAGCAGAAATGCAAACATATATTCCATGAATCCCTCAGCACCTATGTTTCCTGGAATCAAGATTAACTACTATCTATCATCAATCCCTTGGGAACACAGCCTGAAACTTGAGAGGTTTCAACTCTCAAATAGCTAGAGCAAATCACACTAACTATAAAAGAATAACTACAAAAGAATAACTATAAAAGAATTAACTTTCTAAGAATAAGACTGACCAGAAGCATATTCAAATAGGACATTCAAAAAAAAGATCACACAGAAAAAGTGAGTGATAGCTGGAGTTTTAATTATCAACTACAAAATAGCAACCATTATTTATTGAGTGACTACTATATGCCAGAAAATGATATGCTAGGTATATTATAAATATCATCTCAGCTATTCTGCTCAACAATTCTGCTGGAAATTGAGGCTCAGAGGATTCAGTCACCCAGCTGCATAACTGTGAGTAGCAGAAACAGCATTCATCCAGGTCTTTTGCACCCACAGTTCATGCTCCTTCAGATACACCAAACTATTCTTTTAATCCTCATCCAAGGACATATTTACTGATTTGAGAGAGAAAAAGAGATTATTGGTCGCCTTCTGCTTGTGCCCTGACCAGGGATCAAAGCCATAACCTAAGTATGTGACCTGACTGAGAATTGAACCACCAACCTTTTGGTGTATGGGATGATCCTCCAACAAACTGAGCCACCCAGCCAGGGTTACCATGCTATTTTTTTTAATGAAGACTACAAGACTTTCTGAGACACAGTTGAAAAATAAAAGGCCTCCATGAAAAAACCAAGACCGTAAGATTTACATACAGTTTTAAAGAAATGTATACACCTTTTCATTAAGTGAATAGCTGACATTTTAAGCAGTAATTCTGGATAATGAAAGCCAGATACCCAAGGTTGCTTTTTATACAAGACATACATCATATACGCAAGGCTGATAGCTTGCAGCACATGGCTACAATGAAGTATACAGCCAGCAAATGCAAGGAAAGTACCATTTTGATACATCCCATCCAGAGAAAAAGTGAGTAAATACAAGGTGACTCAGAGTTGGTCCTACATTTAAAATATAGGGTTCTCTTACAGACTGAATGTCTGTGTCCCCCAAACTTTGTATGTTAAAACCCTAACCCCCAGTGTGATGGTATGTGCAGTTGGGCCCTTTGGGAGATAACAAGGTTTAGATAAGGCCAGGAGGGTGGGCTCCTCTGATGGGATTAGTGCCCCTATAAGAAGAGGAGTAAGCCAGAGCCTTCTTTCTCTCCACCTTGAGAGAATGTAGCAAAAAGTCATTCATCTACAAACCAGCAAGAGGAATCAGCTGGCCCTGATCTTAAACATCCCAGCCCTCAGAATTGTGGGGAATGAATGTCTGTTGTTTAAGGCACCGAGTCTACGGTATTTTTGTTATGATAGCTTGAACTAAGATGGGTTCCTATCCTAGCCCATATACTCGCTACATGTATAAGACATTTGGTGTTCCTGAGCTTTCAGGAGTGACGTTTCTCTTTGAAAGTATATGTCCTCTTTCAACAAATGATGATAGGACAACTGGGGATAGTCACATGGATGAGACTGGACCCTGTGTTAGGGAGCCCTAAGATCACCACCGTACTCAAGTATCTGCTGAAAGGACACAAACTCCACAAATATTTATATTAATAACTAAGATTTATTATAGCCATGAAGTAAGGATACAAATCTGGATCATAAGGGAAAAGACACAAGGAAAGTCTGAAGGAATCCAAGCAGACTTCCTAAGCTCTCTTAGGAAGGAAAGCAAGAGATTTCCTTCCTCATACCACACACAAAAATTAACTCAAAATAGATCACAGACCTAACTCTAAGAGCTAAAACTATAAAAATCTTAGAAAATATAGGAGTAAATCTTCAAGACCTTAATTAGCAAAGCATTCTCAGATACAACACCAAAAGTACAACAAAAAAATAAAGTGTATTTCATCGACATTAAAACCTTTTATGTTTCAAAACAATATCAAGAAGTACAAAGACACATGGGAGAAAATATTTGCAAATCATATATCTGATAAGGGACTAATACTTAGAATTGTAAAGAATTCTTGAAACTCAATGACAAAAATAAAAATAGCCTATCTAAAAATGGGCAAAGAATCGGAATAGATATTTCTCCACAGAAGTTACACAAACTGCCCATAAACCCATAAAAAAGGTGCTCAACATCATTAGACATTAAGGAAATGCCAATCAAATCCACAAGATACCACTTCACAAGCACTAGAATGCCTATAATCTAAAAGACAAGTGTTAGCAAACATGTGGAGAAATCAGAACACTAATATGCTACAGGTAGGAATACACAGTGATGCAGACACTTTGAAAATCAGTCTGGCAGTTTCTCAGCCAGTCTAAGACAGAGTTACAACCTATGAACCAGCAACTCCACTCCAAGATATATACCTAAGAAAATTAAAAATACATTTCCACAGAAAAGCCTGTACACAAATGTTCAAAGCAGCATTACTGTAATAACCAAAAAGTGAAAACAAATAGGTTCACCAACTGATGAACTGATAAATTTCACCTATACAGTCAATGGATTACTTACTACTCAGCAATAAAAAGGAATTATGTACATAGAGAAACCCTAAAAATGTTATGCTAAGAAAAATAAGGCTAACACATAAGGCCACATATTATATGATTCCATTTATAGGAATGTCAGAACAGGAAAGTCTATAGTGACAGGAAGCAGATTTGTGGTTTTCAAGGGTTATGGATAGTGAGGAATTGGAGGGTGACAGGTAAAGGGTACAGGGTTACTTTGGAGGGCCATGAAGATGTTTCAAAATTGACTGTAGTGAAGGTTGCACAAGTCTGTGAATCCCTGTACAGTTTATTATAGATGAATTGTATGGTATGTGAATTATATCTGAATACACCTATTTTTATAAAAAAGAAAATGTCATGCCCTTGTTTCTAATCCAAAGCAAGTTAACAAAAGGGCAATGAGAAAAAGAGGGCTAATTTTGACCCAGACACCACATCAACACTCCCACCTGGCTGGAGGGTCAGCCAAGAAGTCAGATGTCAGGACTGGAGGAAGCTGGCCCAGGATCTGGCACTGGTGCCGTGCAGGTGCCTTTGAAAATGGACAACAAAAGCTCATCCTCTAAAACAGCAACATCCACACAACAAGCTTTATGATCCCAACCACATGATGAGTTTCTTTAAGATCATAAATAAAATACGTTCTGCAAAACCACAAACACAAAACATATATGATTAAGTGTATTAACCTGATCCATTCATTAACATTTAGAGAACATTCTAAGGGTCCAGGAGGCGCAAGTGACAATGTTATTACTGAACAACGTGGGAAACATACTCTCTGTCCTTGGTCATCTCAAGGCCTCTGAGAACAGATAATGTCCTATTAATCTGCCCGGAACACTGTTATCCACCAACCTGTCAGTCTTACAGTCATTTGTACAGGTAGTAAAAATGTTGGGAAAGCAGAGGGAACCAACTGCCTGGTTCTAACACAGGGATGTGGTATATGGCAGGTGAGCTTTATGTGTGTTATCTCATTAGTTCTCACAACCACCCAATATGGGACAGTAATTTTGCAAATGGGGATAATGAGACACAGGAATATTAACTTGCCTGAAGTCACAGAGCTAGGAGGAATGAAACTGGGCTTCAGACCCAGTCAGTTTGGCTCCAAAGCTATGCCCTTAACCACCGTACTAACTGCTGCTTACTTAACTGTGCTACCTACCTGTCCACCAGACTTCACTGCATCTTCTAGATGGTCAAAGGTATTGTTGAAATACAGATAACACCTCATGTATGTTTCTCCACACTATTATGAAAATTAATTAAATACCTACTTCAACTGTGTCTATTCAAAAATTTTAATTGAAACGACCTTTTTTAGTTTACAACAGTTTTAGATAAGTAGAAAAATTGCAAAGATGGGGCAGAAAACCCCTCTACAAGTATATCCTATCACCCAATTTACCCTATAGTTAGCATCTTATGTTACTATGTACACCTGTCACAACTAAGAAGCTGACGCTGGCACACTACTATTAACTAAATGCCACACTTTCTTTGGATTTTGCACCTTTTTTTGTTCTGCTATTGTTCTAGGATCCCACGCCACTACAGTTTGTAGTAAAGGCTCCTTCACCTCCTCTCGCCTGTGACAATTTCTCACTTTCCTTGGTTTTACAAAGGCATTTTGTAGAATGTCCCTCCATTTGGGTTTTATTGCTTTTTTTTTTCTGAGACTGAGATGACAGGTTTTTAGAAGGCCAGAGAGGTGAAGTGCCAGTCACATCTTACCACAGGTGCATCCTGTCAGGGTGACTTGGTATTAAACATGATCACCTGGCTGAGGAAGTGTTCGCCAGGTTTCTCCCCCAGTTACCTTCTCCCCCTGCCACACTCTGCTCTTTGGGAGGAAGTCACACAATGCAGCTCACATACCAGCAATGGGGAGTTAAGGTCCACTTCTGGGGATGTAGGTAGCTATATAAACATAATCTGATTTTTAATGGAGTTAATCTGGCATGACATTTTAAAACATGAAACATGCCAAATGAGAGTGCACTGCTCAGCCCTGTTTACAGTGATCCTGTGGTGGTTCCGGGGCTCATGCAGAAGCACAGTGGGTAAGGCGCACTTTCTGCAAGGTGGTACAAAAGTGAATCAACTGGCTTCCACAAAAAGTAGGGAATACACTCCACTCTACAAGATATGTGACAAACAGCAGGAGGTCAGAGGAAGGAGAAAATTATCCTGTGCATGGAGGAGGTGGTACATGCTATACATGTTTGCATGTATAGATACTAAATGGGAAACTTTGAATGAGCTACCAATCCACAACAGACAGAAACTTCCAAGGTGTCAGGCTTTTTAAAGGAACTTTTAAAAATCAACATGTCATAAACAACTTTGTGACCATAATCTTCATCCACTCTGATTGAAAAGGAGGTCAGGAGAGAATTTTGTATTTCTTTGAGGAAAAGAAGCTCTGTTGTGATTATCACCACCACCACCAATGGGTCAGGGGTGGCATGATAGGGTTGGGGTGCCTACTCTCACTTCATGTCTAGTGAGACAAGCTCCGAAGTAGAAAAACAGCATTTATGATGGTTTCCCTAGAACTTGGGAGGCATCTTGGACTGGCAGTGCCATACACTAAGGGCTACAGGCTTGCTAAAATTGTACCAGAAGGTACCTGCACCTGAGTACCCACTCCAAAGTGGAACAATGGTAACTTAGTCTGGGGAGCCAGATGTAGAGCTGATGGTGGGAATGCTGGTCAGAGCTCATCCTGAGCAAGAGACTTCTTCTGGGAAATGAGATGCCCCCAACAGGGGCTAGAAAAAGTAGACCTCTGGAAAATCAAAGGGCTGGGTGCGTCTGAAGGAGAAGCTGCCCTGGCAAGTGAGCTAAAGCTGGAGAGCTCAGCACAGGAGTCAAAAATGTGAGCTGCTTAAATCAGCCAAGGCTTAGTATGGCGGACTAAATGCTTGGGGTGGGGCAGCAGGTATCTGGCCAGTAAAACAGTCAGATCCTGAATAAAGACAATTACTATTGTTTTGTTGGGCTCAGAAAAAGCAAGACAAGTCACCAAGGGGCACAAAAGAAAAAGCAAACAAACAAAAAACCCTGGGTTATAGGCCCCAAAATGGGAAGAGTTCTATGAGACAGCGTTTCTTTCTTTTTCTTTCTTTCCTTCTTTCCTTCCCTTTCTTTATTCTGAAAAAACTGTAAATTTAGTATTAACTATATGTTTATGTTTTTAGATTTTATTGAATATCTATTACAGAATATATCTACATATTGAATATGTATTATTGCAAATGAGCTTATATATTGAACATTTGTTAATGAATGTTGTAGAACAATGGAATTTAGTCAATTTCATTACCTTAAATATAGTGAAATGGGACAATGCCACTTCCAAAGTGGTATGTGGAAGGGCCTTGGGACTGTAGTCAGGTGGGAGAACTAAACTAAAACCCCTGGGTTACACTGGGGCACCTGGATGGGGGTAAAACGGTGTCAGGACAGCAGCACCCCAAGGATACTTGCCTAAAACAAAGCAAACACTCTCCTAGAAAAGCATCCTTCATTTAGGTCCCAAGGCTTTTTTTTACAAATTCAGATCAATCAAATATAGTGATCAAGGCTTACTAAATACACATGGAAATAAAACACCATGTGTAAGCATCAAGAGAAATAACAAATAACAGACTTAGATTACCATGGACTTCAACTGTTTCAACTACCAGATACAGACTATAAAATAACTGCATACAGCCCTGACTGGTGCGGCTCAGTGAGTTGAGCATCATCTCGCAAACCGAAAGGTTGCCAGTTAGTATTCCCAGTCAGGTCACGTGCCTGAGTGGCCAGCCACCAGTCAGGGGTGTGTGAGAAGCAATGGGTAAATGTTTCTCTCACACACTGATGTTTCTCTCTCTTTCTTCCTCCATTCCCCTCTCCCTAAAAATAAATAAATAAAATCTTTAAAAAATAAAATAACTATAGACATAGAATTAAAGAACTGAAAGACAAGAATCACAAAAATAAGCAAGCAACAAGGGACTGTCAAAAAAGCCCAGGCAGTTTCAGCTATGCGAGGTGAGGAGAGCTCTGGAGGCTGACTGCACGAGCCAGCAACCACAGACCCAACAACAGGTAAGGCGGTCAGTTTCGTGTTCTGTGTATTTTACCATAAGTTTTAAAATGACCAGCCAATATAGGAAGAACCAAATAAAAATTCTTTAGAAATTATAGTTATTAAAATAAACAAATTCACTAGCAAGATTATATAACATATTAATCAAGGCTGAAAAGAAAATTAATAAGCTGGAAGGCAGAACAGAAGAAATCGCCTCAAAAGCAATACATGAGAGACAAGGAGATGAAAAACAGAGAAGAGATGTTAACCTAGATTCAGAATACAGTGAGAAGGTCTAAAAGAAGTCTAACTGCAGTCCTAGAAAAGAATAGGAAAAATGGCAGAAAGGAAATATTTAAAGAGATAATAACTTGAAACTCCCCCAGAGGTGGTAAGACATGAACCCATGGATACGCTAATTAGGGTAAGTAAAAAGAAATCCAACCTAGCCTCCTATAATAAAACAAAAGCACCGAAGAGAAAGAGATGTCAAACAGCAACTAAGCACAGAACACACAAAGCCAGCTTATGATCAGACCGGTCAAGTACGAAATCCTCTCTGTTTCTCACAATTACCTCCCTTTCTTCAACTTCTTTTCTTCCCAAACACAACCCCAATGAGAAAGAGCAGTCAGAAGGCAGAGGGGAAATGAAACAGACACCAAACACACCTCCCTCCCTATAATCAGAATGGGAGCCTACAACCAGACCTGGGGTGAGCGGGGAAAGTCTTACCTTTGAAATGAGTGAAGTTTCTGAAGTTTGCATTAACCTGCTTGATTGAACTTTCCAATTGCTACTAAGTTTAGACTGTGTGTTTTCAACTGAGCACAAGTGTACAGTGTAAAAGGGTATAAAGAGACCTGTGAGTTACCCTTTCTCAACAAAGTGATACGTCCCTATTACTTCTATTGGCCAACTGCTGAAGAAACCAAGAACTTCTCCCAGCATTTGCTTTCCCAGGGCCAGGAACCACAGAGCCTGGAAAACACGGCCTGTGTAAATACCCCAAAATATCATTATGCAGTGATAATTTCCATGCCAACACTCACTTCCATTCCCTTTTCTAATGTGCAAGCTCTAATCTGCAGACTCGGGAAAGCATCTCCACTGCGCTCTTTTATAAATCCTATAGATGCATCGTGATTAGATGCTCTCCTTATACAGCAGCTAGCCAGAAAAGAGGATGAGATAATGAATAATACCCCAGGGAAGGAAAATCCCTTTTTCAGCTGGTTTCAGTCTTGCCGATAATGTGCACACAGCATTTTGCATTTACCATAAAGCCCTTCAATTAGTTTATAGACAAGTTAACCTTCTAACTCCCAGAAAATATAATTCATGCACATTTTATACCGTGCAGCATGCTGCTAACTGTTATCCATCATTTACAAGTGTTATTTGTCTATAAAAATGACACTAAATTTTTGAAAAATGACATTGCTCTGCCTGCTTCTGGCTGTGTTTTAACAAATGGTACCACTGCACAAGGCTTTAAGTCGTATAAGAAGCAATTAGTCAAAGAAGCAATAAATATTTTTAAAAGGATATAAATGATTGCTTGTCCAGATAGCCAAATGTCTAAAGGCTGATACACAATAAAGTAAGGGTTAACATAAAAAAGTACACTTCATTATTTATGGTTAATAAAGTTAATCAAATTCAGGGCTTCTTACTCCTGCACGCATTAAACAGGAACAAGAATATGATATGCATATTTATGGAAAATAGCCTGAAAGATTATTATCTCTAAAAGGAAATCCAGCAAAGAAAGAGATGCATAAAATGTCTCTGGTATTACAACATAAACTGTTTTGCTTAAAACACAAACATTTATTTTAATTAAAACTATTAAGCTAAATAATATTTTCCACAATAGACAACCATGACTAAAACATGAAAGTAACTTATTAATATTAACTTCAAGTAACTTATTGAATAGAGAAAAACATATAGTCAGAGCCCTTCGATTTTCTTTTTTCTGGTATCTTACCCACCTATCCTAGAGTATTTTTTTCTTTAGGTCAAAAATCTATTCTCAAAAGATACATTAGAATCGTTTTAAGAAAGCAAAACTAGATGAGCATAAGTTCATCAATCAGTATTTTCTAAATGCACTGTCTTCTAGTGACTTGGACCTTTATGTCACTTATCTGCTTAAATTAAGTATAAAGGAGTTTCTAAGAAAATAGAAAATTAACTTCATTTCCTAAGTTCTCCAATCATGCCAGCAGACAGCTGACATTATTACAGCTCACACTTATAAATCAGTGATTATAACATACACCAGTTAAACAAGAAATGAAGGAGGCAATTAGATAGTGGTGAAATTGCCAAGAAGCACATTTGTAGTTAAAGTTGCTGAACAGCAGTTCAATTGTGGTTAATTTTTTTTTAAAGCCAAACTCCAGGTATTTAGGGGGGAAGTGACTTTTGAGGGGAAGAAAGAAAGTCTACACAATTTATCTTACAAGCAAATAGGCCAGCAAGCAATCAATAAATTGTAGTTCTAACTCATTTTTTGGTTTATTTTGAAGTTGACTTCCAAAGTTTCCATGTCATTAAACGATGAGATGGTCCTGAATCAGACTGAGGGCAGACTACTTGGGAGGAAGGGGGTGACAGCCGGACATCTAAGGATATTTAGTGATGAGCGAGCCAGCAGCAAGTGAGCCGGTCGAGGTTTCCATGCCCTTTGCTGTTCCAGGACACTTGAATAGGGGCCAGCATGCCACTTCTAATCTGATTTTCCATTTCTTAGATGTTTTATTAACTCCTCTTTTATTGCAAATTAAATATTCTAATTGGCACATTGTAGACACAAAGCTACTAAGCTACTAGATGCCGATTATAGTTTAATGTGTTTGTAATGGTCTGGAGTATTAAGGTTCTGCAAACCCAGTGAGGTTCCATTTATTTCCTCCCTGATAAATACTGTATGATAATACGACCAAAGACGTACATCACAAAGTAGTCAGTGTCACTACAAGAAGAACAACATTCTCTCTTCCATCTTTTTTACATTACTTTAAAGAAATGAGGTACCTTTTCTACTAACTCCAAATGAGAGGCAATGTTTATCATTTCTCAATTACCTTTGGATTTTCAAAGCAATTGCTAATAACCTAGTTAAATAACCCTCATAGCACCTCTGCAAGAAGAGGTACAGGAAATCTGGTCTAATAATGGCCTTTTACTTGGGAACATGGGACAAATGTTTAGAAAACCTGACAATAATCTGAGAGCTTCTACAAAAGGAAACTGGAAAAGATATCATGTTTATTGAGACCTTCAAGTCCAGTGGTATGCCCTGAAGGGAATGCTGCTCACGATTCCGGGCAACTCCAATTCACTGACTTGTTTCTGCACCTAAACCATAGAACCCATAACTATTTCCCTCTCATAAACTTGAAGATCTGCTCGCACCCTCAGTTGCTAACAAAATGTGTTATTCAAAAGGCCAGACAAATGACCCCAAACCCTCCTCTCCTAAGGAGATGTACAAATTGTACTTCTTATAATCCAATCTACTGCCCAGGAAAGACCTGGATAATCTACAGGGGAAAGCATCTGTCATCTGGGTCCTTCTTGAGGACAAATGCAGCCAGCACACAAATGCAAGTGAGTGCACATGTGTGCACACACAACACACCTCTCTCCACAGTCATCTGACAACAATTAAGAGAGTTGTTTCTGAGTAATCAGTCTGTTCCCTGAAAGGTCCGAATTTTCTACTAAATATTTTTAATAACTCTATCCTGTCTTAAACTAACAGTAAAAGCAAAATTAAAAACTACATAACGTGTTAGAGTCTAAATTCCACTACTAAGCTGACAGTGGCATTACTAATAATGGCAATTAATTCATAATAGTGTTACATTGTTTTATATAACCCATTTCTCTGGACTCTTAAGACTCTAGGTAGCCAGTGTTCAGCATCTTTTACTCCACAAGGTAGGGCAAAGGTACTCGTTAACCCTATTCCACACAAAAAAACTTTGGCCCAGAAGATTAAAAGACTTGTCTAAGCTATAAATTGGTGACAAAGTAGAGACAGGAATTCAGGTCTTCAAACTCTCTGCTAACTAAATAACAGCCCAGAAGAGTCATAGAAAAGTCAACACAAACAATGTCAGCTGTTATTTACACTGCCTACAATAAATGTTTGTTCCAGAAAAAAATAGTTCAAACAAGATGGGAAATAGTTTAAACACAAAGGGCTGAAGGGTTCAATATAGGAAGAAAATATGTTTGCTTTTGCTACAGTGCAGGAGCTGTCGAGGAACAGCCTGTTCTTCCCCTGAAAGGTCGGCCTTGTGCTGCTGCAGACCACAGGATCCCCAACTGTCACACTGAGCACAAGTAACTTCTCTTTTAAAGCCCCAGGTTCCCGTTCTTTTAAATCCTTCATATTTTTGAACTGGAATGTGAGTGGTCTTTTTTGACAAGCAAACTTTAGATTTGTGTTATAGATAATGACCAGGTGTCCTAATTCTGATACAGAGCTAAGTAAGAAAGAAGAGGAAAATTACTTGGGACTCTAAAAGGCTATGAAATGATAGGACACTGGAGAGAAACAGCCAGAGCACATGCTTCCTGGTGAGCTAGGGGATTCTGCGGTTGATATCATGGTTGCTTGTGCAGGCTGCCATGGGATTTCTACAGAGAGGGGATTCAAACTTGGCACCTGACACAATTAACCTACAGTAGGAAAGCTGCTATAGGAAAACGCTGAGTTCTTTGAATACCACAAAGGCTGTCGTGCAAAAGAAGGGCTAGATTTATTCTTAATAGCTCCAGAGGGTAAAACTAGTGAGTGACAGGCAGGAATACACATGCCCAGAGTAGAGAGCAACTCGCTAGTAATCAGAACTGTTCGGCCCCCGCAAGGGCTGTCTGGGAAAATCAGAGCCTCATCTCTGACCTGCCTCCAGCAGAGGCTCAGATGCCCACAGTGAAGGACGTTGAGACGATAAGCCCACACTAGGAAAGATGTAAGACCAAATAAAAGCCAGGACTCTTTCAAATGCTAGGATTCGATGGTGGTTTTAAATGTCTCTGCTCAGGCCTCCATAATGGTCATTGCTTCGTAACTGACGTGAGGTGGCTCTTCCAAACAAGTAAGGCCTTCAAACCTAAGTGTTTATTAGAATCAACTGGGGAACAACTTAACCATGAAGATATTTAGATCCATATTCTAGAACTTCTAAATTCTACTCTCCCAGAAGTTGCTCTAAGAATCTGTTTTTATCAAGCTCCCACATGGCCCTGGCCAGTGTAGCTCAGTTGATTGAAGCATCATCCCATAACTGAAAGGCTGCTGGTGCAATTCCAGGTCAGGGCACACACCTGGGTTGTGGGTTTAATCCCAGTCTGGGCGTGTACCGGAGGCAACCAACTGATATTCTCTCTCATCCATGTTTCTCTTTCTCCCCTCCTCTCTTTAAAAACAATGAAAAAATATCCTCCAGTGAGGATAAAAAGTAAATAGATAAATAAAAAGCTCCCACATGACTTTCTGATAGACCAATTTGGGGACCACTAGTAAACTTTTCTAGCCTACATCTTCATTTGAAAAATAGTTAACGATAGCTTCTACCTCAATGACTCATATAGATATTTAAATATGATAACATGGTAAATGCTTAGCATGGTGCCTGTATCTAGTAAACACTCATAATCCTTTAAAAATGTGTTCTCTGCAGCATGTGTTCAAGCCTGAGAGCCTTCACTGATTAAAAATGAGGACAGGCTGGCTTATGTCAACTTCACACTTGGCCATCTCTTACTTTCTCATCTGCTTTCTCATCCTATGTTCTTCAGGCAACATGGATAGAATCCGATGTAATATTATTTGCATTAGTTGAATAAAATGCCCTATCTATGTGCATATTACCTTAAAATTAATTTAATACAGAGTTGCATTTAAAAGTTGACTGTGTACTATATAGAGTCTGTGAAGTTTGGTTCTTTTGCAACAATTAGAAGCTCAAGATATAAATGGTCTACAAATAAGGAGTTTAAAACTCATATTTATCCCCACATTCTCAGGTAAAGATAAAAGGTTCCATTTCTCTTCTTTCCTGTAGCAAGCAGTCACACTCAGTTATTTAAAATCCTGCAATGAGCTCAAGTGGAAGAATTGTCCTGTTCTGACATTTATATCACTGCAAATGGCTTCAATTCTTTAATTGTAAAGTTGCTTCTAGACACTAGGGCGAGTGTTAAAATATTCCTAGACAGAAAGGACAAAAGGAGGTAACTGGAGCAATTTATATCAAGTGAAAAAAATGTCTGTCGGATTTCTGTATTCCTAGTTATAAGTTATCAGACTGTTTCTGTTTGGGTGGTTTTATACCGGAAAAAAATTGTAAAGTGTGGCTGCTTAAGCACATCTAAAGGTTAAACTCCATACAGCTAATCTGTATGTGAGAACAAGGAACTGTCAAACACTTCACCTTTTGCAGATTAAAACAGGCTGACTAACAGATGTGAAATCACTATTGCTGTAATTGTTATAAGGAGAAATCTGAGCACTTTTAGAAGATACGTCACTTTTTGGAGCAGTCATTTTATGCCTCTGGGTCAACTTTCCTGTTCATGACTTAGAGAGAATCACTACCTTTCGTTTATGTGCACACTCTGGTCGCCCCCCCACCCCGAACTGTTATGCAGTGTTCATCATTATTCTACGGATGTGTTCCTGAAAAGCTGTGTAAGTTGAATTCTAATCATCAGCTCTACTTTCACACTGTTCCACACATGATAATTTTAGAAATGTATTAGCTTCATTTCTGACTGATTCCAACTGGCCACAGCTTCTGCAGTTCCCTGCTACCTTCCCCTTCTCCATGCCCACTCCTGGCACATGAAGTGTCTGGGTCACAGCAGATGCTAAATCAAGATTTGCTGCATGAATTAATTATTTTTCACACCTGAAAGATCCACTCTCTAAAGACAGTTTTTGATAAGGTCTTTTCGTACTGTAAAACTCCACCTCTAATGAATGTGTTTCATTAAGTCTTTTAATTTTTTTTTATCCTCACCTGATGACATTTTTTCCATTTCTTTCAGAGAGAAAGGAAAGGAAAGAGAGAAACATCAATGCAAGGAGTAACTATTGGTTGGTTGCCTCCCATACACATCCAGACCAGGGACCACACATGTCTAAATCTGGGATCGAACCCACAACCTGGGCAGGTGCCCTGACAGGAACTGAACTTGCACCCTTTCAGCTACAGGACAATGCTCCAAGCAACTGAGGCACCCAGCCAGGGCTGACTGTTCTACATTGTAATAAATGAGGTTTTCCTTAAAATGGAACATATTGTTTCTGGTTTTCAGTTATAAAGTTACTGATAGGAATGAACATTTTATAATGCAGGCAAATACATAATAGAATACCACTGTGGTTATATTCTTGTTCAGCAGAGTGTAGGTGCTCAAATATTTGTCTAAAAGACTCTACATTTTAGAAGTTATAGCATTAAAATGGACTTGAAACAAACTGTAATTTAGTAATATAAATTTCCTCTTATCAACAATGGTCAAATAGTATATGACTTGTTTCTAAAAGAAACAATGTGTGCAAAAGCCTTTATTTTAATTCTGGAACTGTCATCATATAAAATAGAGAAACTTTGAAAAACGAAAATGGCTGACAAGAGAAAAATGTGAGGTATTTTTTAATGAAAATATAAAGGATACAGGAGGAGTTCAAAGCTCCAAATTCTGAGTTTTTATGTGACTAGTGTACAAAATATGAGTTGTAAAAATACACTAGGCCGTCTATGAATGAGGTGTCTCCATAACACCATATTCTACAACCATGGACTTAAATTTAAAAAACAGTCACAGCGCAATAAAGCGCACACACACTTTATCTACCCCTGGAACACATCTGGAGGGAGGGAGTGTGGTTCTGTGAGCCCCTTGGTCTGAAGAAAGGAGCATCATGATCTGGCTCCAATCTAAAGCTGAGCAAATGAGGAGGCTCGATATTAAAGTCTTCCTTTAAAGGGGCTGGTGTTGGCGTGGCTGTTACAAGAACTGGACGGAGCAGCCCTAAAGTCTCTTTGAGTAGAACCATCAATAAATACCAAATAATGAGCTAAATGGGCTGGCACTTTATTTAAGAAACCAGAGCTATGCATTTTTTTTCCTTTTTCTGTCTGCAAATCAGCTGCCTTTCCCCTGCAAAGCCATCCTCCCCATTTCCAAGTCTCAGTGAGTATATATTCAAGGCACATACCACACAGCAGATGTGGTTATCAGCAGGTAGTACAGTCTGTAAATCGAGCTCGCTCAACTAAACACCATTTATCATGTATTTTTATGCCTTCTGACGTCTGTCACTAAATATAAATAAGGAAAGAATCACTGACAACTGGGGATTTCTAGTCTATGAGATGGGATGGCTAGAAAAATCACCTGCATTTTAACACTGAATGAGATATTTTGACCTCGTATCCATGTGGTCAGGCTGTCCTCTAAATGACCCCCTGGTCTTTAAGGGAACACACTGCAGACCCCTAGAGAGCAGGACCTGTGGAAAGGTGACCCCTGAGCTGGGCTCAGGCAGGCTTGCAGGCTGGGCCACACTGTGAGGGGCCTGTCCTGTTGGTAAAGGCTGCCACCCAAGGAAAGTGACAAGTCTCGGACTACAAACTGAAAATCCAACAACCGATAGCTTCACCTTTGTTCTTCTTGTTTATTAAGGGCAGAGTTGATGCCATGAATGCTAAGAACTCACCATATCATAAATACTGACCTATTTGGTCTTATTTACAATAAAGTATTTGGGACACTGCATAGAGTTTCTGCATCCAGAAAATTCCATTTGAAACATGCTCCCAAAATAACTATCATTACTGTTTCTTCTTTGTGTTTTCTTTATCTTTGCCATTTAATCTTCTTTTTCCTCTTTCTTGCCATCCCTCTTACCTTAATTGGGTCCTTTTTCTGCTCCCATGTTAGCTGACTTGGCTAATTAATTTACAGATTTAAATGTAAATGGCTCAAATGTCATTTTTCTTGAAGTGCAAAATAAAGGTCAACATTTGTAGTTTATATGTTAAGGACAGATTCCCTAACCTGAGTACTGGAGTATTTTACTATGCTATAGTTTGTGATAGGTTGACCTATGTCCCCCAAAATGTGTATGTTAAAGATCTCACTCCCACTACTTCAGAATGTGACTTTATTTGGAAATAAGGTCATTGTAGATGTAATTAAATAAGGTGAGATCATACTGGAATAGGGTGGGTCCTAATTGAATACAGCTGGTATCCTTATAAAAAAGGGCAATCTGAACACAGACAGGCATGCAGGAAAAAGACCATGTGAACATGAAGGTAGAGGCCAGGATGATACCAAAGGAATACCAAGCCAAGGAAGATCGAACATTGCCAGTGAGCCACAAGAAGCCAGGAGTGAGGCATGAACAGACCCTCCTTCACAGCCCTCCAAAGGAACCAACCCTGCCAACACCCTGACCTTGGAGTCCTAGTCTCCAGAAATATGAGGCAATAAGTTTCTCTCATTCAAGTCCCCCAGTCCATGGTACTTGGTTACAACAGCACTAGCAAACTAATACATACACCATACATTTCCTCTCTTTACTAAGAAGCTCAACAAAATGTGCTATCTGGTCAAATCAAAGGTAGCATAGAGCCAAATAAATAAGACACTAATGTTTCTCAAATAAAGGCAAGTTCATGTATCATGGTCAGACAGGTTATTGTGATGAGTCTTCAGATGATCACTTCATGGAAATCAAATTTATGTTTTTATATTTTAAATTTTTAAGTGTTGCACCAAAGTTCAAAATTGTAAATAAGCAGCTTAGTGTGCACAAAGCATTTTATTCCATTCATGATATATACGTAATAAAAGACAAAAGAGATGAGACATTTTTAAACTATAAAAAATGAGAACATGTGGCTGATATAATGGGGTACTGCGAACAAGTCACATCAGAGGAGCCAGTCTCTCGTGGACATGAAGGAGATTAAGAAGAAAACTCCAAAAGGAAGACCACTTCCAGGTTCTCGTGATGGCTTGGCTGTGGATCAGACACTCATCGTTCTGAGCACTGGTTTCCTCCTGTGGTTCTGTCAACTGTCTCAGACACAGCTGCCCCACCCAATGTCAACGTCCAGACCTAACTGAACCAGAAAACTCTGCTGTATTTTACTCCGTGGACCCTCACCCTTGAAATTTCTTACTCTGTACTTGTAGACTTTGCTCCCTGGCTCTGCTGCCTCCCCATTCCTTCTCCACCTGTGAAAGGCACTCCTCAATTTGGTTTCATTCTTGTCACTCGGCATGCTCTCCCTGAGGGGCTGGCCCAACATTTCCAAGCCTGTGTATTTCCATCCTAATCTCTCTCCTCCCCAGCAGCAATGTGTAGGAAAACACAATATTATGTCAACATATTCCAGCCACTTGTTTACAATATTTGTTGATTTAGCAGAAGCTTTTACCTCATTTTACCTGGTAAAAAGTTAAAACCCAATCTGTCTCTGAATTCTGAATCAGAGGGGTACGAAATAGGCAATGTGCTTTTAACAATATCCAACATGAAGATACTCAGGTCCTTCCTAAGACTAAATGACTGAGAAGAACTAAAAGACAAAGGCCCGATGGAGTGCTTACTGACCTTGTTTACTCTGACAGCACAAACTCTGATCCTGGAGAACCAAGGAACATTTCGGAAACAGTCACTGCCACTTGGAGGCAAATTAAAGTCCACTTTGAGTGCTGGCAGACAGGAAGACCAGAAGAGGCAGCAGGAAGTCTGGATAGGTAGAATTTTTTTTAAAGATTTTATTTATTTATATATCTTTAGAGAGAGGGGAAGGGAGGGAGAAAGAGAGGGAGAGAAACATCAATGTGTGGTTGCCTCTCATGCACCCCCCACCAGGGACCTGGCCCACAACCCAGGCATGTGCCCTGACTGGGAATTGAACCAGAGACCCTTTGGTTTGCTGGTTAGCACTCAAGCCACTGAGCCACACCAGCCAGAGTATTAATTCTAATTTAATTGTTCAAAAGGACCACTACAAAATCCTAATTCCTACCAGTAAATAGAGCATTTAATTATGTGACAATGAGCTAAAAATTCAACCCCTCTAGAAAGGAAACACAGCAGAGAGCTCTGTGCTCCAGGGAGCAGCCTTCACTTTCCTAGAATAACCTGTGTCAACCCTTGGTGGGTGATGAAATAAGTTTAGAGAAGAACCAGTTAGGGTACAGAAGGCACAAAGCAGCTGGCCATGAACCAAGTTAAATGTCAAGGCTCCCAAGTAAAACATGGCAAATGCCCCTGCCCCTCAGTCTACCTCTTCCAAAATCATTGTTAGAAATGCCATGGTCAGCCCTGGCTGGGTAACTCAGTCGGTTGGAGCGTCATTCCATACACCAAAAGGCTGCGGGTTTGATCCTTGGTCAGGGCACATACCTAGGTTGCAGGTTCTATCCCCAGTCAGGGCACGTAGAAGAAACAACCGATCAATGTTTCTCTCTCTCTTCCTCTTCCTTTCTCTCTAAAAAAAATCAATATAAAACTTTTTTAATTCTTTACAAAAAAGAAGAAATGTCATGATCAACTCCTTCATTTAGTAAACAAGTCCTTAGGCAGCACGACAATGTTTGGAAGGCAGTTATGCCTTTGTAGTGAAGGGGTCGTCTTTATTTTAGGGCCCTGAGAACTGAAGGGAAACAACACACAGTAAGAGCAACAAATGACTGTCAAAGCTGCTTGCTGCTCTTGCTCAGAGTACCCTACTTAGATTCCCCCCTAAAACGCCCTTGCCCAGAGCACAACAAGAAGAGAGCATATGAATAAGCACTGGTGTTTCCTAGAAAGTGTCAGGCCAGAATAATCCCATTTCTAGACAGGGCAACAGTAGTGTAGGGGAAAAAACTGTTAATTACGGAAATATTAACTAAGGAAACTTCACTATAATTAGGGAAAATCTCAAATTTTGGTATTTGATCAATGTTTCCAGCTTTCATTTTTTAAAAAATAGGTTCTGGCCAAATTCTCAGCATGCATTTATCTGATGAGGTTTCAAATGATGGCAAACACAGAATATCATATTGCAGTTGTTCCTGCTGCTAGTTTCTCTGTGGGTTCCTCCTTGGTAAGACATTTTTGCCTTAAAGGCACATGTTGTCAAAAGGCCTTGGGGCCCAGCTCACAAAGCCCCGCGCCGCCTGGCTAACTGGACACAGCAACACCCAGACGCAGCCCAGATTCATCTTGAAGCACCAGTCAGTGCGGCTCTGCCATTGACCAGGTAGTGAGAAGTCTGGCTTTGAGGCAGGTCAGCATGTTCAAAATCAAAGCAGATTTCAAAGTTAAAATGAACTGGAGAAATGTAAATTTGTTTGCAAACCAGGTGAGTTCCCTCTGATGACGTGAATATCTCTGTCAAATCAGAGCATGAATGCAAACTTGCCAGAGTTTATAACAAAAAAAATAATGTGGCTTCAGTGTCACTGATTTGTTCCCCCGAACTCTGCCTTGTCCTCCATCAGTTATGTCTCCAACTACAAAACAACTTCTTATCTAATGTAATGATAATTAAAATGTCACCCCTGAGATACTAAGAATGCTCTGCTGCAGAGAACTATAAACACTGTCAGTGTCACATTCAGACTCTAGGCAGGAACTTCTTTCCCACAGAGAATCTGAAAACTTCCAGTGCTTTCAAAAAAGCCCACCACTGGAAAGTAAATGCATGTGACCTCAACACCAAAAGCATGGCAGACATGGCAGCTATGCCTGGAGAACTTCCAACCTAATATACTACCTAACCAAATTTCCTAAGAGACACATCTCCCAATACCAGTGGCTGTGGCCCTTAAAACATATCTGCCTTTTTCTCTGCCTTTTACTCTTTTTTCATACTGAATAAGAGTATGTTGTATACTCTCCCTCTGAAGGCTTTGCTGTTGACTCCATTTGAGTTGATAAAACTGCCTCCCAACTGTGTAGTTTTTTTCCCATTTTCTCCCCTTTTTCCTTTTAATAAACTCCCTGCTGAGGCACAAGAGGCTGGAGCAGTGCAGTGAAGGTCCCCCATGAATGCTAAAAATGATTTAATCCACTAGCAATCTTTCTTTCAAGAGTGAGAAGTATTGTCTCCTGGGCCAGTGCAATGCTATCAACAATATATATGTGTGGTAGGTAGAATAATGGCCCCCAAAGACATCCACCTCCTAATCCCCAGAACCTGTGAATGTGTTACCTTACTTGGCAGAAGAGGCTTTGCAGATGTGATTAAGTTAAGGATCTTGAGCTGGGGAGATTATCCTGGATTATCCCAGTGGGCCCAATCTAATCACAAAGGTCCTTATAAGAGGGAGGCAGGAGAGTCAGAGAAGCAGAGGTCAGAGTGAGGCAACTGCTGGCTTTGCAGATAGAGGAAGAGACCATGAATCAAGGAATGTAGAAAGACCCCAGAAGCAGGAGAAAGCAAGGAAAGAGATTCTCCCAAGGTCCCCCAGGAGGAAAACGATCCTGCCTACACCCTGATTTTAGCTCAATGAAACCTGTTTCCGACTTCTAACCTTCAGAACTAGAAAACAGTAAATGTGTGTTTTAAGCCACTAACCTTGTTGTCATTTGCTCCAGCAGCAATGGAACTAATAAGATGTGCTACTTCCTCCCTCTGAACCTAGTAAGATTGAGGAGTTTGGGGAAACAGGAAAAAAATGCCCTGCTAATACCCAAATGCCATTCCTCCTCTATTACTCCAACTCCTGATGATCTGTTCCTAACATAAGCTATCAAGGTGAAGTGTCTTTTATTTGAAGACTACCCAGCATGCAGGATTCTTACCAGACCATTTAAGCCACACCTCTAATTTTATCCAAGAGGATAAATATGAATCAGAGAGGTTCAAGGTATGCCAAAGACCCAGTCAATCAGTGACATTCTAACCCCAATCTCAATTTCTTGTCTCCTGTCTGTATTGTGAACACCTCTATCCCTCAGAAACACATTCTTCCTTTGTCCTCTATTCCCTTGGCAAATTTTCCTTTGAAACAAATATCTCAATTTCTAACTAATAAGTACACAGACTGGCTCAAAGAAGTTCACTTCGTATCACTGTGTTAGTTCATGAGGTAAGATGGAGTACTAGGTTGCCAAACACAGACATCCGGAAGCCAGGTCAATTCAGCTTCTCCCAAAACGCAGAACATATAAAACACACAGGTTTGTTGAGTTCCAGGTTCTACGAATACCATCCAAAATACAGAGAACAGTTTTACCACTTCAAACTCACAGCTTTGCAAGGCTTTTTTTGTTTTTATTATTTTGAACCAAAATTACATGCAGTCATGCATCCCTTAATGACTGGGATCTATTCTGAGAAATGGGTTGTTAGGTGATTTCGTCATTGTGGGAACATCATAAAGGTTCTTATGCAAACCCAGATAGTATAGCCTACTGTTAGGCTATATGGTCTAGCCAGCGGCTCCTAAGCTACAAGCCTGTCCAGCAGTTACTGTGCAAAACAACACAAGATCAAATCTAGCACAAGAGAAAACAATGTGATCAAGAGACAGGTAAACATGGGATGTATGACACTGCTGCCAGCATAACAACATACTGTCATATAGCATGCTTTTTTAATAAGTATAAAAAATACAATCTAGAACAATGATTGAAGGTATAATAAAGACACAAACCAGTAACACAGTCATTCATTGTTATTATCAAGTATTAGGTACTGCACATAATTGTATGTGCTATACTTTTGTATGACTGGCAGCAGGTTTGTTCATACCAGCATCACCACAAACACATGAGTAACATGTTGTGCTATGACACAGGATGGCTACAACATCACTAGGCAATAGGAAAGTTTTAGCTCCATTGCAATTTTATGGGACCACCATCGTGTATATGGCCCATGATCAACCAAAATGTCATTATGTGGCACATGAGTAAGTATATTTAGACCTGGAAGAGGCTTAAAGATCATTAGTTCAGTCCTTCATTTAGAGAATTACACGATCATATAGATAGGACTTGGTTTTGACCAAGAAGCACAAAGCAATATCTCAGAGGACCCTGTTTCTGGCCGCAGCATCAAGTCTTGCTTTTAATCAGTGGCACAAAATGATGACACAGAGAACAGGCTCGTTCAGTTGCAGACTGAACTGAGTGAAGTGAACTTGCAAACATCTCCCAAAGAATGGATTAAAAATCAAATTAAAAATAATATTATGTCAAATGGAATTAAATGTTATATTCAGAAGAGTATACTTAATCTAAAAAAGAGAGCCAAACAGAAACTAGGAAACTAGCAAAATTCACGTTTCTCAACTAAATGGTAAACTCCTCAGGGTAGACACTGTCTGAACATACTTCTCATTCTTGCCTATTGCCCCATCTTTTACAACGGTGCATGATCAGTGCATGCTGAATTCAACTGAAATGCACAGACCATGTGTAGCTCTCACAAATGGGGAGATCCTCTAGAATACATTTACAACATGAACTGTACTTTCTTCTAGTCCTTCAACAGAACTTTAAGTTCCCCAGCTTCATTAACACTTGCAGATATAATCTAAGCATTTTCTGGTGGTCCAGTTTTTAGACCAGTATTTGCTCCTTGACTTGAGGCTTATTTTATCTCTGATAGTTGCATCTTCTGTGTCTGAGTGCTGAATGAATAAGGTACTACCACACTCACTGTAAGAAAACATTAGGAAGTCAGGCTCCCTGGAGTTTGGTGGTCCTTGAGCTCCTGGTCATGAAGACAGAACATGCAGCCTTACTTCCCCTTGTTCTTGACTAACTCCACACTTCACTGTTACTCTTGTCACTATTACTTAAGTACAGTGGCCTCCCCAGTCATCTATCACTCAGACAAACATAATATGCAGAAATTATTTAAGAAAGCTGCAACATCCTTTAAAAGAGAGAGAGTATAGCTACTTGGCTTTAAAATCAGAATGGCCCAGTAGAATGGTACTATGTCCATTGTCATACGTGAGCTTAAACCTAACTATGTCTTGGCTTCCTCATCTGACTACGGTGGTAGGTTATAGTGACTAGTGAGAATGTCAATAAGATGCTATTAATTATTAGTAACTCTTAATCATTATTCCTATTTGTATAGTATTACACGGCTATTTATTGCAATTCTGTTTAGCTCTGTCAAAGAATATATTACTTCAATTAACACATTAATATAGTTCATCTTGAAGGTTTTCTTTACAAACTAACCAGTTTGCCTCAGATGTTCTCCTTGAAAGAAATGATTTGTATTGTCTGGGCTAAATGACCAATTTACAGAAAAAGATTAAGATCATTGCATTTTTTTAGGCTTCTCTGACAAATTTCTATTTCAGACCAGGAGGGTTCCATCCTCTTTTGAAGACAAAGGGAAGAAGAGCCCTCTGCCTATCAGAACAGGAATGTAACCCTGACTCCAGCATTCACTGGCCACATTTGGGTGTGTGCTTAACCCCTCATTGTCCTACTTGCCCCATCCGTTAAGAATGCCTGAGGTTTAGAGCATCCTATCAGACTGAGTCACCCAGCTCAGCCTTTAGGAAAGTACATATCCTGCTCCCTGCCCCAGGGTGCTGCCAAAGGACCTGGAGAGTGAAGTCTGTACTTCTCCAAAAGAGGATGGCTCTAAAGAGGGCAGAAACCTAGGATGAAGATAAAGGCAAGGATGGGAACTAGAAGTGGGACCTTTTCTGGGCTCAGAGCAGAATGGGCGGCACCTAGAACTAGTAATCAGGAGGAGGCTAAAAAGTCACATAGCAGTGGAGACCTGGGAGCCACACAGAGGTCAAGAAAAAGTGGGGCTCAAAAACCAGCAATGGAACCTGAACAATAGCCAGAAGCCACAGCAGCATTCTTCTCTGTCACCTGGCTTAGGACCTGTTTGGCCCATACCCCACCCACATTCTAGATTCACAGATGAAAGAAGAGGAGGGGCAATTTCGATTAGGATAATAAGATGTCCACGATTGACTTTAATTCACCCCATATATCCTTCTAGTGCTCACAATTATTGGGGGAGGGATAGGTATGACCTTTTGAATGCTGAGTGTAAGGCACTGTCCTGGGTTAACTGTTAGATTTCATTCATTTGAGTCTCATACCACTCCATGGAGCTACATAGGATAGCATCCTCATTCCTACTTTATAAATACGGAAATAAAAACTTAGATTCTAATGAGAGGTATGGCCAAAGGTTAAGTCCACATTTGGCCTCACTGATCAATACCTCTTCCATAATGACCAAAAGGCAGCCTCTATAAAGGAATTCTATTAATGGGGAAAAGGTGAGATATAACCTAACAGCTCCTGTGTATATGTTTATTTTAATTCTTTTAAAAAGAGAAATTCCTATTGACATTTTTTCTTTGATTTAGTAATTTTTAATATCTAGTTCCTTGAAAAGCTTTTAAAGAGGGTTTTGCCAACATATATAAGCTTATGTTTTCTGAGTGTTAACTTTTCATTTTAAGTTTTCTTATCAAAAATTATTCAGATCCACCCTAGTCAGGTGGCCCAGTTGGTCAAAGCATTGTTCTATACACCAAAAGGTGGTGGTTTCAATTCCTGGTCAGGGCACATACCTAGGCTGTGGGTCTGATCCCCAGTCAGAGCATCCAAGGAGGCAAACAATGCATATTTCTCTCTCACATCCATGTCTGTCTGTCTCTCTCGCTCTCTAAAATCAATACACATATCCTCAACTGAAGATTATAAATAAATATATAAATAAACAAAAAATTCAGATCTTTCTAAAAATGTCCCATAAGTAAACATGTCAGGAAAAGTTAGAACATGTTAAAATATGAACTAATGAATAAATAAATGAACACACTAACAAACCTGAGAAGAAACCATCCACTGTCCTACCTGCTTAAATTATGTAACTTTAGCAAGAACTGTGACTGGAAACTTCTCACCAATAACAGCTCTACAATGGCTTTTGGGTGCTAAATATAGACCAGGTCCAAATTCCCAAAGTCTCACTGTGGCTTTGTCACACATACTTAGCAAAAGAATGTTATTCTGATAAAGCTCACCTGGCTGGCCACACTTACTTAAATGCCAACAGGTAACTGCCAGGGCAGGAAGAGATCACTTCTGTCCTCTAGCTAGAGCAATATTAAAAAGCCCTTGATCTCACTACCACCACAAAAAGTGTATCAGTTGTGTTAAAGCTGTTGTATGATCAATTTGGATATTACATAGAAGAGGAAAAACATCAAGGTCTACAATGTAGCTATAAAAGGTACATGTGAAGCTATCTGCTCATGATTTTATCGAGTCATGACCTTCGGGATAACTCAGGCAACAAGTAATACTTGAAAAGTCCTTGGCATATAGTGTGATATGCATTCTTATAAAATGGCTCTTATAATAATGTATTGAATTCCTTAGTAAGTCCTTATATACAACACTAGTCTCCTTAATTTTATTTTAAACATAGAATGACATTTTTCTTTTAGCAATTATGAGAAAGTCTGTTAATCAGCTCATTTATAATTGAGACAAATCTAAGCCCCCTGACTCCCACCATGCCAAAGGGGGTGTCCTAGAGAGGCTCTGAGTTCTCACTGGCTTACCTTCCAAATCGTGGCCTGCACTGCCCTCATGCTCAGGCTGTGTAACTCCAAGCTTCCTGCTTGTTCAAGACAGTCAGGAAGAATTTCAGCAGGGTCTTCATCATAAAATCACTTTGCCTGGCAGAATGGCTTTGCCAAGCATCCCTGTTAGTATCCACTCTCCTCTGTGGCCAGAAACACTAAAAAGAATTAGAGTTCTTACACTTCTCCGGGTGCTACCTCGCCTCCTGCTCATGATGGGAACAGCGCAGCCAGCCACTTCCTCCCTCACAGAAGTGGGGTCACAGGTGCCTTTGGGAGTCTGATGAAAGCTATAAGCTCTCATCTTAGAAAAGAACAAAACAGGAATGGGGAGGGGAGAGTGGGGAGGGAAAATGCACACATGACATGAGGGAATTCCCTGACCTCCAGGTTAAGAACCCCAGCTTTACAAGGCTAAGGGAGAGAGAATGGGACGGATGGCAGAGATGGGGTGAAGGTACAGAAAGAGGAAGAGGAGGGAGGAAGAAAGGGACACAGAGAGTAACAAAGAGCCAAACCAAGTGACAGAACTCTGGAGGAAGTGCTTCAAAGAGAAGTGACTTTCTTCCCTTCTCTCCTAGCCTGGGAACCAGGGGTCTGGGTTCTGGTCCAGGTTCTAACTTCTATCTTGAGCAAGTACTCAGAATACGATTCCCTAATGCACACAATGAGAAGCATTAACTAGGTAATTTTAAATCACTTTACACACATGAACTCTTTTAATCTGACACAAATCCTTTGTGATAGGTATTACACTTTTCCAGTGTTCACAGTAGATAAAATAATTATCTATAAGGAGCAAGCAGCAGAGTGGGATTAGAACTAGGAACATCTATCTGGTCTAGAGCCCATGCTCTTAATCACTACTGTACAACTCCTGCCTTCAGCAAAGTCACACTCCAGGGAGGAACTGTCACAGCACGCACACACACAAAAGAGGTTTGACATTTTGACAGTGAAATGAATGTAACAATAAAAATATACAAAAAGTGGACAGATGTTTTTTACAGAAAAGAAATGCTGTTTGCTGCCATATATACACTGATTAAATACATTCATTTACTATGAAGATATGGTACAATTTAATACATCATAATATTTAAAATTTCATACAGATAACTTGCTTGAGAGAATAAAATTGTCTTCAACAAAATATAGTTGATAAATGTGGATGTTTCCGATGGTTATCACAGTGCACTTCTTTAGCATAGCTATTAGCATACTGCATATCAACTACTTTATTGCCAGGAAATACAGTAATTGAGTATACAAAATGATCAGTGTCTGTCTCAAAATAATTTGGAGAAAGCAATGAAGATTCTAACCATCACACTAATGATTAACTAGAAAAAATACACTTGATAAATACAATAAATTTGGGATTACAGAATTACTTGTAATGCAATCAAACACTTTCTTAAAATCTTCCCCCTCCTTCCCCTCCCCAACATACACAAAGTCAAAGTGATGATTAGGATGTCTTAGGCATGTTTTAGTTCTTTATCAATGCAAGTGTATGAACTCCCCTACAGCCCCTGCAATTATCCGAGAGTCATTTGATGTAAAACATCTTACTCACCACCTTAGCCACACCAATTTCCAACTCCATGCCCTCACCAATCACTCTTCTATCCACAAAGTTCCCAGTCCACCTCAATCCTACTACTCTTGATTGCAACATGCAAGCTTTCTATCACTCGGCTCTGTATACCTTAAACTCCAAAACCACTCACAGCCTATTACCATTCCCAAATCCATTAATCAAACTGGCTATGACAGAATCATACAGAACTGTGAGTCTTTTGTATCTCAATATAAATTTCTGGTCCCCTAATGCCAGAGACTCAGGATTCTGAGGCAATTCTAGAAAACTGCTAGATTTGAGAACCCCAGACTAATGTTTAATTGTGACCATCGGCTTTCTGTACTGTAAAATGAGGGACCTGGGCTGGACAAATAATCTCCAAGCTTCCCTCCAAACAGAGCTAAGAATCTGTGACTCCAGCTTCTGGAGCTATCGTATGGATACCGGTTTCTCTCCAACCAGACTTCATGCTTCTCTGGAGCAGGGGTCATAGTACTTTTTCTGTGTTCGAAGCTAGCACTCTCCTTCCTGCAGAGTAGTAGCTTGATACTTAAGATCACAAGTTCCTATGACTACATCCTATTAAACAAAGAGAACTCGTAAGGTGGACCACAGTCACTGCTATGGCTGGGCTACTTAGCAAACCTTGTGCAGATGCTGAGCTACCACCTCTTTCTCCAAAAGAACCTCCTACACAGGTTTCAAGATACCAGCACCTGACTTACTGTAGTTAGAAAACTGTAGAAATCTCTCTTTCAAATACTAGGGTACCAAGAAAATACAAATACTGACTTTGTTTACTTGTTAAAGAAACCACAGAAAGTGTTTATCAATAATAAACAGCTGGTTTGTGAAAATTATGAAGCACACGGCTGTACTGTCAAAGAATTCACATACCCAATAGAAAGTAATGGCGAGAAAAACAAGATGGTGGTTCCTTGTATAGTAAGGACAATGGGATAATCCAGGTAAAAGTTCAAGTCCAGGAAATATATTAAATGCGTCTATTACCTTAAATGCATCTATTACCAAGCTCATTCTATTAAACGGGGCCTTTCTGTTTTAGAATCAGAGGTTCTACAGAAGAGGCAGATACGTGATGTCTAGCCAGGACAGTGGGGGGTTGGGGTTTATTTTGTTCATTTTATTGTGGTTGGTTGGTTTGTTTTCACTTTGAATTTGAATGTTGTGAAGCAAGGTTACAAATCTTCCAACTGGCCACAACCCCCATCACATCCCATTGTGTTACTGCTTCAGACATTTACTTGGTCTTCTTGGCCCAGAAGGAAGGTATTTGAATTTATGACTCTTGGGTTAAATAATTGTTTACATACTTACATAAACAATTATATCTTGCCATCATATAATATCTTATGAGCATATTCACATAGCATATTTTATTTGTTTCTTATAATCCTGTTCACTGATTAGGAAACTAATCTAAAAAAATTGAGTGACTTGCACAGGTCAAGACCTTAAATCTGAACATGTCATATAATAAGTAACATTACGTGGGAATTGTGAAATTTGATTATCACTTACAAGTCAGCCATTCAGAATATGTCAGAAATGAAGCTTCTATATTTCCATGGGGGAAGCGCTGGAAAAGATATGTTCCTTTATTTTTCTCTCCAATGTGTATGAGCTTCTAATAGCAACGAAAAGCATTTAGAAAAAAACTGTTTTCAAAAGAAGTCATTCAATAAAGTACTAGCAAAATGAATCCAGCAGTGTACAAAAGGATTTTATATGTCATGACTAAATGAGATAGATATTCAAGGAATGCAAGGTTGGTTCAACATACAAAAATCAATGTAATAAACCACACTCATAGAATTAAGGACAAAATCTACATGGCCACCTTAATAGATGCAGAAAAAGCCTTTCACAAAATCAAATACTCTTTCATGATAAAAGCACTCATCAAACTAGGAATAGAAAGGAACTTCATCAACCTGCTAAAAAACCTATGAAAATCCACACATAACATCACACTTAATAGCAAATGACTGAAACCTTTCCTCCTAAGATCAGGAATAAGCAAAGGATGTCCATCCACTCTTACCTCTGCTATTCAATGCTGTCTTGGGAGCTCTAATAGACCAGTCAGGCAAGAAAAAGAAAAGGTATTCAGAGTGGAAAGGAAGAAACACAACTATCTCTATTCTTAGATGATATGATCATGTACCAGTATATATAAAATCCCAAGGAATACACACACACACACTCACAACTGTTAGGACTAACAAATACATTCAGCAAGGCTGCAGGATGTGAGATCAATATACAAAATAGAATGTAAAACTATCAATGATTCATGTTTCTATCACTAATTACTAGCAACTAAAAATATTGTATTGCTTTTTTAATGTCATTAATCTCAACCTGACTATAGAGAATATAAAATTCAGAATTTACTTTAGCTTTTTTAAAACTATGATATTTGGTTGAGAAATGTTTCATGGTATACACAATTCTAGAAAATATGGAAGGAAAGCTACTTTGTTAAGATAGCCAAGAAGGTTAAGTGATGAGAATTAGAAAAGATTTTGAAGCAACAAAAGATCTTCGGTTAGACCCACTAAAGAACATTAATCTCTTTAAGTTTTAATTCTCCTCTATTGGGTTTTCTTTACTTTATAGCAGTTGCAATCAGTTCAAAATATTGCATCATAATGCTCAAACTAGAAAGCAACGACTAAATTTTCACTTATTTATTTTATATTTTTACTTTGGTCCAGTCTCCCAGAGATGTTTAACATTAAGCACTTCACAGTATTGGTGTAGACTGTTTCCTTTTTCAATTTCATGAGAATTAACAAAAAAGTGGTATCTGATTCTAACAATATTGAATGTGCTTTTTTATAGGTAATAAAAACCAAATATACAAAGGAATATTGTTCTATGTTTCAGAGAAGGATTATATTTATTACTTTTCTGAAGACTTGAATACAGACCCTACCTATTCCAAAATCTGTACAGCCTAAAGTGGGCCAAGGGTAAGCCTAAACTGAGAGATTTTGCTAAGTTCTAGCTTGTACCCTCTACCTCAGGACCTCAATAAACTAACATATTCATTCATTTACATCAGTGGTCATTTATCATTCCCTAAGTAGCTATAGGTTCCCACATCTTCTTTTGTTGTTTAAATTCTTTCAAAAATTGAAAGTGGGCTCAAGTTATAAGTAAACGTTTGGTTAAAAATAAAACATTCCTGGCTGGCGTAGCTCAGTGGATTGAGCTCAGGCTGCGAACCAAAGTGTTGCAGGTTCGATTCCCAGCCAGGGTACATGCCTGGGTTGCAGGCCATAACCCCCAGCAACCGCACATTGATGTTTCTCTCTCTCTCTCTATCTCCCTCCCTTCCCTTTCTAAAAATAAATAAAATCTTAAAAAAAATAAAAAAATAAAAATAAATAGAACATTAATAAGACCCAATTTTTCTGTAAAACTGAATTTATCACCTAATTCCCTTCCAATATATTATAGATTTTGTTCTTCATTCACAATTTGATTATAATTAGGTATAGGCCAGGAAAGTCAAATTATTAATTTAAGAATCAGGGCATAATAATTGAGTTACAGTATTATTTTCTACATGGTAAAGGCAAATTGTTTAGAGATAAAATATTAAATAGACATACTTTTTAAAAACAATTTCCCTAATGCTGTAAGCCTATATTGTGGAAACTTTGGCTCTCTGAATGAAAACATTTCATCAACTTTTTCATCAGTTCCTCTTTTTACAATGAAAATTCAAAAAAGAGAAATTCAGTAAAAAGAAAGCCACTGGCCAATGGCAGAAATCACCTATAATATAAAATAACATGCTACCAGACAGTTCTATAGGCTCTTTTGTAAATGTTCCTACCTTTCTATAATTTAAAAATACTGATTAACTGCACAGAACACTGTACCATTGTTTTCCACTTTTCACTGCCCTCCTTTTAGGAGGACAGCATCCTGCTGGCCACCATGTGACTTGCAGTACTGCTCTGTGAAAGGAGGATATTTCCCCACCCTCCTGATATCATGCTTGGCCTTATGATTTATTACGCCAGTGAAATGGGAGCCATATGACATCTGCCCCATCTGCCCCATCCAGCACAAGCTCCTCTTTTCCCTTCAGCAAGTGAAAAGGTACCTCTCTGTCAGCCTGGGTTCCTAGAGTGAAAAAGACACTACAGCACCTTCAACTACCATGTAACATGGACAAGAACTTGGAGAAGTTCTAGTGGACAATTAACATGGACAAGAACTACACTTTGAAACTAAGCCTCTGAGATCTGGGGGTTGTTTATTACCACAGCATCGCCAGACAAAAGCCAACTCATACAAACTGTAATCCTAACATCTAACCCCCTTTGTCACTTTAATTTCCCTGGTAGATGTCATAAATAACTGTTTGAGGATGTTGATTTCACAATTCAGTATGAAAGAAGTATGTAATGACTCATCTCCAAGTTTGCCAGAATCAAGCACTTTGATGTAAAGCTATCCTAGGTTCTGTATCAGCAATTAAGGCAATTATGACAGAGGGGTATCAAGACAACAGAAAGCACCCAAATCTGAAGTCCACAGAAACAATGAATCCATGACTTGGGTTCACTGTCCCAAGACCAGAGTGGGCTGTCATCCAACTGGAGAATACGGGGTTATTCTAAGTCCAGAAACTGAGGAGCCAGCACATGGGTATGGATCAAAGTAGATACAGGAGGTCAAGGGATAGCCATTCATCTGAAATAGTAGAAAGACATCAGTTTGTCACTGACAGAAAAGAATTACTAGAAATTTTGTCATTTGGGCTATCGAAAGTCATTGCTCCTATGTTTACCTATACTAAACAATTTAACAAACTGTTTCACCAATTTTCAAGTTGTTTTCATTAAAATACATACAAAAATGTTTTAAAATATTTCTTAGCACCTACAATGCCTAGGACTCATTATATCAGCACTGAGGAAGATTGTAAAGTCATAAGAATGAATCCTTGTGCACTGCAGGAGAAAAGTATTAGATTCTCCTCCCTACCCATCTGTCATAGTCATTAAATAAACACAAGACCAGACCTCAAAAAAAGGATATCAGTTTAAAAAAAGATACAACCTGAAATAACAACTCACATATAACTCTGAATGTTTTAAGCAACACAATGGATATAACCACTGAACATTATTGCTAATCAAAAAAGAAGAACATTAAGTAACGACAGAAGGAAAAGAAGAATTATAATAAAGTTACCATATTTCGAGGTCCTCCTATGGGTCAGGCTATTTATGTGAAGTTCTTTTAATCTTCATAACAAACCAGTGGCAGAGGCATTACTACCTCCATTTTATACTTAAGGGAACCGAGGCTCAGAAAGGTTAAGTTACCTGTTTAAGATAACACACCTGGTAAATCACAGTCAGAATTTGAACACACTGCATGCTGGCCCCTAACCCCTTTCCTTTCCTATTATTAAATGATGTCTTTCTGGAATTCAGCCAACTGGGTTTTTTTTTTTAACCTACCTTAGAATGTGTCTTATTCTCAAGAATTTTTAAAGACCACATTTAAAGTTATTCTTGTCATGTGTTTCAATATGTCACAATTCCTTAGGCCAAGAATTTATTAATTTTACTTCACCCAGATATCTTGTGACATAAATTAAGCCCATGTACTCTTCCCTTGTCATCGAAACAACACTTTTTTATAACATCAGTCATATAGCTAGAAAAGAGTTTGTCTTTATGTAGACACTACACAAAATAAATTCAAGATAATCTACATGAAAAAGAATCACCTTAACACAATTATTTCAGGTTATTTTCATAGGCAATTTTACTAATTTTATTGCTGCACCATTATTATTGTTATTAATAAAGCTACATTTAGGTGTTACAATAGATTTGACCAGCTATAGTAAACAGTTGTTACCATTTTCTTCACACATAATGCTTTTCAAATTAGTGGTTTTATGAGTATACAAATAATTAAGAGAAGATATGTACAGTGTATATATGTACATTTTATACATTTTAAATACTGACAGAAAATCAGTACCCTAAATGACAATGAATTACAGATAATTCTTACCCAAAATACAGAATATTTTAGACAGTGCATATTATTCATTCTGAGTTTAAAAGCCCAAGTAAACCTCAAGATTTTTTTCCATACATACCTCACTATACCTGCTGAAAACCATATGTGTATGTATATGTCTGTGTGTGTGTGTGTATAATCATAAATATTTTGAGGTTGGAAGAGACCTCAGAACTCATGCCCCACAATTCTGTCACGGCGTGGACAAACACTTCTCATAGCACAGTGGCCACGTGTAAGGACTCTGGAGCCAGACTGCCTGGGTAAAACCCCAGCTAGGCACATACTAGTGATGGGTCTTTGGGCAAGTTACAATACTTCACACCTTTGTTTCCTTCTCTATAAAATGTGGACTAACAGAAACTACATGAGAGATTATGCCGAGTAAATGAGATCTGGTATAGGTAAAGGACTCACTAAACTTCCTTACACATAAGAAACAATAAGAAGCCCTTAGGCCAGATGGGCTAAGTGCCCTTTTAAGGAGTTATGCCATTCAATGTCAGAACACCCTAGGGTACCTCTCAGTCTTGTGTGTCTAAAAATGATTTCTAAAAATCCATTTAATAGTCCACAATTAGAAAAGTCAACTAATTTTTCCTGGCTCTGTAGCCTCATGTAATCACTTCTGGATCAAAACTACTTGTATAAACACTGTAATTAAATTATGGATGGGGCCCTGGCTGGTGTAGTTCAGTGGATTGAGCACTGGCTGTGAACCAAAGGGTCACTGGTTCGATTCCCAGTCAGGGCGCATGCCTGGGTTGTGGGCCAGGTCCCCAGTGGGGGCCACATGAGAGGCAATGACACACTGATGTTTCTTTCCCTCTCTTTCTTCCTCCCTTCCCCTCTCTCTAAACATAAATCAATAAAATCTTTAAAATTAAATAAATAATAAATAAATTATGGATGGTATGACATAAATTTATGCTAAAGTGGCTTATGCAGACTTTTCATTGATTAGTCACTGATTCAAAAATATCTATGAAACACTTACCATTGACATTTCAGAGGCTAATATTTGAGGTTATCCTCTTTTCTGTAATTCCATTCTCTGAAACTTCTGTTTCTCACAGATGTGTTTTAAAAGTTTCCACAGCCCAACTTATCCACATCTATCATCACCCACATGCTCTTCCTCTTATTATGGGTCTGGCCTACCTACTTCCTTCTCTGAGACCTTCCTCCATCAGTTGCCCACTTTCCCCTCAAGAGTGAGAGCATTCATTTTCAGCATTCACTTCCCAACCTCCCATTCATTCTTTCACCACCCACTGCCCACTCCACAGACCACCTAAACCTTCCCAAGTTCAGTGACTGCTCTAAAGCAGCTGATCATGGACTCTACTCTATCCTGGTCTCTGCCCTCCCCAGTCATTTCTTTTCAAACTCCTTCCTACACTGCTTTCCCTCCCACTGCCCTTCCAGTGTCCTCAGCCTACTTCTCATTCTCTCCTCACTCTTCCTGGAAAATATTGTCCAATTTCACAGCTGTCACCAGCACCTGTATGTTGATAACTCCCAGATCTTTATTTCTGTCATAACCTTCTTTCCAAACATCATTATCACACAGCAAACTTTCTGCAGGCAAATTCACCTGGATGGCCCACAAGCACTTCAAAGGCAACATATTCAAATCCAAACACTTTATCTTTCCCCACTCAGCTTGCTCCTCCTACTTCATCACACAAGCTGAGTATTCTAAAAGCAACTTTGGCCCCTCATCTCCGTCATTCTTCCCATCCGGTCAATCGCTAAGTTCTGTCAACGCCATCCCCTACACATCTCTCTAATCCCTCTCCTTCTCTCCATCCTCACTGGCCTGGGCTAAGTGCTATGACACCCTGCCTGACCTCCTGATTCCCGAGCCACCAGATTCATCCATGGAAAACACCTTCTAGAAATAATATAATGCAAATGTGACCACTGTGTTCACCTGTTCACAGCCCTCAACAGCAGGCCAGCACCTCCTGGAAAATGTTCAAGCTCCTGGGAATGCCACGCGGGGCCCTCCAAGGCCTAGCCCCTGGGCCTCCACTGCCCCAATTCATCTTCTGTCACTCTCCACCTTTAATGCTCCAGACCTGCAATTTACCCATGTCACTGCTACTGCCCACAACATGCATGTTTTTTCCACCAATTTGCCTTTGCTGACATTTCTGCACCTACCACACCCCTCCTGCTCCCAGCCTGACTGACTCCAATTCATCCTTTAAAACTCAAACAGAAGTTACTTTCTCCAAGAACTCTTCCCTAAAACTCCACAATCAGTGGGGTACCTACCCTTCTGTGTCCTCCTTAGAATTCCCTATCAGAGCATGTAAAAACCCTACAGAGATTATTTGAAATAATCTGTTCCAGGCTAAAGTATAAAGACAGCAAGAACGAAAAAGGCGATCTATTCACTTCTGTGTCTAGCTCAATTAATGGTTGTTTATCTCAATCCAGAAACCTATAAATCTAGACGAAGAAACTTACAAAGAGCAGGTTAAAGCATTGGTACTGGTTTATATTTGTATACATAATATTTTAAGACTTAAAAGCATTACTTTTTATCCTGCTGTGGGTGACAGTAAGGAAAAGAACAGAAATTAATTTTTGTAACTAATTACCTAAACATTAGAAACTAAAAAACTATACTTTCTTTTTAGACTATAAATATTTAATTTTCATACTCAGAACTTGTTAACTCAGCCTTGAAATTATAATTCAAGTGGAAGAGTAGGAAAGAGGAAAGAAGGGTGACTAGGTAGTTGATAAAACTCACCAGCTTTCCCACGGAAGACTTTTCTCAGGTATTCTGCATACTAAAAGATTAAACTCTACTTATTAAAAGACAAACACTCTGAAGGACAGTCACATGAAAGGTGTAGTTCTCAGAAGAGGCCATGCCATATTCTGGGGAAGGACCTATCTTCAATGAAAGAAACACAAATAGGAAAATCCATGTAGCACCAGCTGAGCAGCCCTCTCCTGTGCATGGACTTGCTTCTGAGAAGGACTCAGCAAGCTCTGCATACAACATCTGTCCTGAGCTCAGATTATCCCACAATGGGAGACGATCAGTGCTGCTCAGACACAGCACGGACTTCATCTGCATCACTCAGCCTGGGTCCTGACCACAGGGCAGGCTGAAGTCTTCCTCCCAGACAGTTACACAGTTAGAGGTATAGTGATATAGAGGTATACCACTATAAAACAGTAAACTACTTGATTTCACATTGAAAAGAGAAGTCTATTGCAAACGAATGTTATTTGCAGTAATATGGTCTTCCCATGACTGCTAACGTTGATGTCTATAACAGATGGTTCATATGTTTGACTCAGAGGGTCTCTAAAGCTACACTTTCCAAGAGGTGAATCCGCCACGGCTACAGACCAGGAGAGGGGCTGAGCAGAAGACTTCAGAAAGCAAAGGGACCAAACATTCTGGATCCTAAACCTCTATGTCAGTAGACTGCAGTACTAGGTCAGTAAAGATACCTGCCTCTTAGTCTGAAGTAAAGTCCTCAACCTCCAA
Organism: Phyllostomus hastatus; assembly: GCF_019186645.2. Taxonomy (NCBI): domain Eukaryota; kingdom Metazoa; phylum Chordata; class Mammalia; order Chiroptera; family Phyllostomidae; genus Phyllostomus; species Phyllostomus hastatus. The sequence goes on from NW_025334041.1 coordinate 68,256,625, forward strand.
CAGCACTTTCCACCTCAGCATTCCTGAGAAAGGACACCACGGGCTCCCTGCCATGGAATATGGTTGGCATGAAAGGGAGCAAACAGGGCCTGCTGACTGCCTGTCTTCTCAGTCCAGGCCCAAAGCCTGAATAATGTAACCAAAGTACAAAATTAACTGACCATCATCAGTAGTGTTTTTTTTTCGTAAAGAACAAAAAGGAAGTTTTTCCTTAAGACCCACCTGAGCAAACCACTGACTCCAAGAGTCCTTTTTTCCCCCCAAGAGTTGTCTAAATCACCTGACTACACCATTCTTCGTACCATACGCTGACAGCCAATAAAGTCTTTTCTCCAGTGTGAAGAAAATGCATGAACTGGATGACACTAGTACACACCAAAGCAACCACCAAGCATTTAGACAGGCCTAACCTGTCTCTGTGCTGAGAGCAACAGTCTAGAAGGAAAAATCACATCAGTGGTACATACCATTGCATATCACAAGAAATGGCTAAATACAATTAGATAGCATAATGCATTATGATGTATATGGCAGTATCATGACAACTAGAAGCATGAATGAAAAGTACTGCCCCAAACAATGGGCTAAAAACTATTGCAAGTACTTCCTCTGGGGGTTCACATGTGTCCCAAGGCTGCAAGATTTAAATTGGACACTACTGTTCCTGAAAAGTCAGCTATCTTTTCAAATCTGAAATAGCCACAATTGTTTAAACCAAATCTGGCTTTCTCTTATTAGCAACAGTTTTCTCTGCCATCTCAGAGAATAGCAGTATGTGTGTGATGTGGTGTGATGCACACACCCAAACCCTCATTAAGAAGATAAAGTAAATAAACTTTCCGCCAATCTCACAGCACATTCAAAGCCAATTGTGCTATGTTTACTCACATAATCAGTCCTGTCTGCACATATTTTTTCTAATGAAATAAGACTGGAAATTAAACACAGAAACTGCAGCTCAGTCTGACCACCTGATGGACTCATGGCACTGTGATGAGGGCTGAGGGAGAGGGTGGCTGGCTGTCCTGGGATAGAAGGTCCCCATAGGGGGTTACACTTGCCATTGGCTCTACTTGGAGCTAAACTGTGATTGCTCCTAGGACACCAGGAAAGTTGCAATTTGCACCTACGGCCACAGGGTAGTGCAGTAATTCTGCAAAGAGCCACACCCCCCCCGACACACACACACACCAATGCCACTTCCACCACCCTCAGTTCTCTCAGAAAGAGAGAACAGCTGGGAGAGAAAGCGGACATTTGGTCTGAGTCCTGGGCACCTACAGGAGCTGTTGTGAGAATCTTGACAAATCCAGAAGTGTCTGTAAGACTATCTAATTACTCGGCATTCTCTTGTGACTCAGAAGGATGCAGCCTTTGAAGGGTTGACAAGAACTGTAAAGCTGTAAAAAGTAATTAGCCTATGTATTACAAACTTTGTTTATTTAGGTTTTCATGTTTATTTCCCACTATGTCCCCACTAGGATACAATTAACCACCCCCTCACTCATCAGATATACCAGAAAGACGCACAAAAATAAAATAAATGCTACATCTAAATGTAACCTCCTGGCACTATGGAATTGTAATGCTAGTAGCATACAAAGCCTCCCCAACATAAAGAGGAAAAATGAAGTATTTTGAAAGAGCTTCTGTTTAAAGGCATTTTTATCCCTTTAGTTCTTTCTACTCAGAGTTAGGTCTGTGGACCAGCAGTAGTGCCCAGGAGTTGATCAGAAATGCAGAATCAGAGTCCCGCCCTGGATCTATTAAGTCGAAATCAGTATTTCATCGAGATCCCTAACTCATCTGGATGCACGTGTCTAGGAAGCACGGACCTGGGTGGTGGTTAACAAAGAGAATACACTGACCTACATCCTCAAAACAGTTTCCCAAGCCATGGGTCTCTTCTTCCTCACAACATATTTGATAGAAAAATAAATCTGTTTTTAAATGTAAAAACAAAGCCAGGTTATTTCCCAGAACTGGTGATGATCCACTAGACACAGGGGTGTCCAACCTGCAGCCCATGGGCCACATGCAGCTCAGGATGGCTATGAGTGTGGAAAATCGTAAATTTACTTAAAACATTATGTGACTTTTTTGTGATTATGTGTTGCAATGTATTTAATGTGTGGCCCAAGACAACTCTTCTTCCAGTGTGGCCCAGGGACGCCAAAAGGCTGGACACCCCTGCAAAGCCTTTTTCTATCTAAACTGCCAGGTCACTAATTAACGTTTCAATGAGCACTGACAAAAACTTCATTCTGTCACTTCATAATTCATGTCAAACAGTACAGGTATGACAAGAGAGGATTTGTGAAAACCAGTTTCCTGTCCATATAAAAGGAAAAAAAAAATTCAGTATCCATTTAAGCACATAGCTGTAAACTGAGTTTCTTTGTTAGTGTGGTCTCCAAATTATAGACATTTTTGTTTACCTCAGTCAACAATGAACCTCCTGGGAAGAAATTACGTGAAGGAATTTATTTCTGCCTTTATCCACACGTGAGTGGAAAAATTAACAGAGGCGAAAAGACACAAGTGCAATTCATACAATTGATGACTTCAGCACTCTTGATTCCACAACCCACAACCCACTATGACCATTCCACTGGAATGATCATAGACTTCTGAAGGCAGAAGAACTCTCAGAGATAACTTACTGCTGCTGGTCCACTTACCTAACCTAGGAATCTCTTTCCAGAAAGTACCTGGCAGGGGGTCTACAACCTCTGAGAAACAGCTAATTGTGACCTCTAAAACAGAGGGTGTCACATCACTGTTAGATACTGTCCCGTCTACTTCTCTTCCGCCTTTGAGCAACCCGGAACAGCTCTAGTCCTCCCTCCCAACTCCTTCAGGCACTCTGAGGGCCCCTCTCATGTCCTCAGGTGTTAGTGTCCAGAGACTCACACTATTTGGATGGTATAGTATCCTCCTACCCTGGTGTAACTATGTATTTTGTTTCTATTGAAACTAAATTGTGATTAGCCTGACATAATTTAATGAGACCCACAATGCCAAATGAAGTCATGTGATATAATGGGTAGTAATTCAATACATTCCCAGTGAAACATCAAAGATTATGTAATGGTTAATGTATCTACATATGTTAACAGTACAACCATAAACAAGGGAATATTTGTCTGCTAGAGTATGATGTACAACTAAGAAAACTACCAATCTCTACTTTAAAAATGTCCCAGGGTCCCATCACCAGGGACAGAACTCTGCACCAGAAGGATGACCTAGCCCATTGTGGCCTTTCTGTATCCTTCCTTGTTTATGATGAAAAGGCATTTTTAGGGAAGCAAAGGGTACGAAAGAAGTACATTTGGCATTCACAAAGTAATTGACACTTATTATTAACACCACAACCTTATGAGGTAGGCCAGTATAAGTGCTGTCATTTTATAAGTGATTAAACCAAGACTGAGAATAGGAAATGAGAAAAACTGTGAGCTGCCTAGGGCCAAAGAGAAAGCAAGGCTAGAGACAGCTGAATTCAGAAACTTCAATTAAATTTCCAGACAAAAGGAAACAGGCAACACTGAACATAAGTTTTATGGATTTCACTTTGAAATAAAACAAGGAAACATTATGTCACCATTAAATGATATTAAAATAATCTTTTATGGCCTTGATTTTGCCACCAAGGTTTTATTCCCAAAATAAAGAAAATTTAAACAGGCAAATTTATTTAGGTTACAAATACCATTCACACACACACACACACAAATCTTGCATTCTATTTTAAGAGATTAATTTTTTTCCTAATGTGACTGTTACTTTAATCAATATTATTTGAAAGGGTCTCAGTTTAAGTTGCTAAACCTAAAGTGTCATTGAGTAGACCCACTCTGGTTCAGAGGGACATTCTTCCAAAATAGATTCTTAGCATTTTATAACCCTCCTACATTTTCAGAAGGGAGAATCTGGAGTACAGGAAGAAGTCATTTCCCCTGACACAATACTTATCCTTAGCATCATCTAAAGGCATTTGGAAAAAAAAAAGGCATTTGGTTAAAACCCCATCTGTACATCCAGTGTGCATCCTCCCTGTTATCCTGGTGGTCCCCAGTTGAACTCCAGTCCTCTGTGCCCTGAATTAACCAGTCTCCCCACCTGGCTTGCTCCTAAATACACCACCTATGGCACTGGGTGGATGAAGTAATCAGTTCCTTGACCCCAGCACTTCACTGCTTCCCATCTACATCTCCCTGCCTCCTTTACACTGGCCACCAGCCCCTTCAAGGCAGCAGCCCACAGGTCCTGGGCCTGGAAGCCACTCTTCTTGGAAATATATAGAGATGAGCAAAAGTAGGTTTACAGTTGTGGATATGCAAAATGGAGTTTACTCCCATATTACATATTTTTCCATATGAACAACTGTAAACCTATTGTACTTTTGCGCAATCCCTGTATTCACGCCATACCTACTGAGACCCTTAGCTACCTCTGGGGCTCTAAGCCAATGAGAGTGCCACAGCCAATCACACAGCCACTTCTAGCCAATGAGACTGAGTGCCACCAACTGCACTGCTCTAACCAAGCGATTTTCAACCAGTGTGCAACAAGAATTTTAAAACATGCAATACCTGACTATTTAGTCAGGGGCACTAACCTCTTTTTCCTTACATTGTCAAATTTTAAAAAATGACAACAGCCATAAAACAAGAGCAAGCCAGTGTGAATAATTCAAAATTATACCTATCTTTTTGTCAGACTGTCAAAAATACATTTTTTGGCATGCCACAGAATTTTAGTAATTAGTTGTGTGCCATGAGATGAAAACGGTTAAAAATTGCTGCTCTAGATCAATCATTGCAGAACTAAGGCCCAGACTCAACCCACCTGAGTGAGGAAGGTGGTCTCATCACTGTGCACCTCAACTTCTGCTCTCTGTGTCCTGGTGAGCTGTTCTGACCTCTAAGGACTCACAAAAGGGATGGGGTAGGCCTTAAAAAATGTTTGCTTTGTTGGGACTGGAGGAAAGAGTCGAGGCACCTGAGGGTCAAAATCAGGGGTCTGGGGCAGTTTTTTGACACTAGGAAGGGCCAGAGAAGCCTGTCTAAGGAGCCCTGGAAGAAGCCATGGCCTGGCTATGTCCACTGGCTGCTGACCTGAGAGGACTAAGAGTGTCTCTAGGCACTACAGGGAGCATCATGTGGAGACTAAGTTGTAACAGCTCTGATTCGACTACCGTCCCCAACAGAGCACAGTCCATCCCTACCCCGCTTCAGGTAGTAACTTCATCTTTACCAGGAAAGCTCCACACTTCATTCTCCTTATTTCTATTTGCAGTCTTCCCTCCTGGTGGACTTTCCTCCCTTTTATTTTCTCCTAAACTTCCATCTCTCCAGGATACGTGTCAAATGCCACTTAACCATGAAGGTCTCACTCTCTCAAGGGGACATGCTCTCGTCCACCTGAAACAGTCAGTATCAGCTTTTGCTTAATCTCCTGCACGATCCCAGCAAACTCTCCTTTGCATCCCTACAGTGGGGGGTTTTATTTTGTTTTGTTTTTTGAAACACATGAACAGGAAAAATTTTTTTTAAAAAGGAAAAAAATTGTCAAAGTGCATCACACATAGTACAAATAAGTGTAACTTCATGACATCTTTGTCTCTGTCATGTGCACGTGTGTTCTTAAACATAGTGCGCTGCAATGTTAAACATGCTTGTTGCTGTGAGTCATGGTCTCAAACATTTGAAAGCCATTGCTCTACAGGACCCATGCTATTCCTAATACTCTAAGAATGGTTACTGACGAAATTAATGAGTATGAAATATCCATGAATTACAACTTCAAAGGTTCAAATTTGAAAGAATATAAAGTATAATGCCTATTTGGACAAAAATAAATGGATTCTGACCTACATAAAGCTGTTGGGGGAAGGAGTAGCAAAGAGGAATCTAAATATTTTCTATTGTATTGCGATAGACTTTCTCCTCAATAACTAAAATGTGTTTATATTTAAGGAAGATTGCATCTCATTTTGACTAAGTTCACTTTGGAAAACTTTTCTCATTCACTAAAAACAAGTCATGATTGCTAAGTTCTGCATCTTTAAAACACTTGGTATAGGTAACTCCACAATTCATGAAAGGATTTTCAGAAACACCATGAAAGCCTTTGTTCAAGTTCTTTCTTTGCCCAAGATGCCTCTATGCCCTGCCAATGCCCCACCCCCACCACATGTAAAAGTTCCATTCATCTTCCAAGGCTTAGTTCAAAGGCCATCTTTTCCTTCGAAGCCTTAAAAAAACACACACATGCAACTCAATTTTTCCTCTTTCCTTCCTCCACCACCCACCCCAGTCCTAAGTGTGGTCTTTCTCTCTTCTGGATCAAAGATGTTGAAAACAGCCCTGGCTGGCGTAGCTCAGTGGATTGAGCTCGGGCTGTGAACCAAAGCATTGCAAGTTCGATTCCCAGTCAGGGCACATGCCTAGGTTGCAGGCTACGGCCCCCAGCAACCACACATTGATGTTTCTCCCTCTCTCTTTTTCCCTCCCTTCCCTCTCTAAAAATAAATAAAATTAAGTAAATAAATAAATAAATAAAATTTAAAAAATGTTGAAAACTCCCTTTTTCAACCTTCTCATTCCCCTACTAGAAAATAATATACCAACTCACAGTTTATTCATCTTTGTATTCCTACAGCAACCAGCACAAAGTCCTGTACTTAAGAGATGATCAATAAATATTTGTTAAGTGAGTAAAAGCAGCGGTTAGCCTTTTAAAAGGAATGGTCATTATTTTAAAGGCCCTAAAGAATGGCTTATACGCCCAGCAGCTGATCAAAAGCGGGTGGAAAGCAGGAAGAAGAGCAAGAGGAACGGAGCGGGAGCCTGGGAAGAGGCACAGTTCCTCTGGATATCTGCCCCTGCAAACTGTCTGAATCCCAAAATCTTCAGGTATTCAACTCTACAGGTGAAGAGCTGTGGATCAGGTGTAGAATGAGTGTCTTCCCATGTTCCAAACTGTCCACTCTTGCTTCAAATCCGAAATGGGAAATGGAATTAAAGGTGGAAATTTCTTCTCAACTTTAGGGTTTGTCTGAAAAGAAAAGTTGAAGCCGCTATCTAGAGGTAAAAAAACCTCCCTTGAAAAATAAGTATAGGTGTTTCCGAGTTGGGGAGGGAGGGTGTGTAAAGAGGCAGAAGAGATGGTTCTTGAATTATCAACTAATTGTCTATACTGATTATATTCAACAGTACCGAGCTTTTCTCTTCATATTATCTATACAGTCGTCTGGGGACACTTTCTGTGACCACTAGATTAAGCTAGCTCAGGTTCAAACCTACAGTCATAACTAACAAAATGCAATATGTTTTATTGGAAAATAATGCCCACCAATTAGAAAAAAATTGTTAGGGATTAAAATACCATTCTTTTTTCCATTAACCTATACCTCCCCCCACCCTCTACAAAGAAAAAGTGTTTTTCAAAGATAAATTAAGGAAAGAAGTTTTTGGTGGTCTTTATTTTATTATTACATGTTTACTTTAAATATGGATGTATTTATATAAATATATTTATATTAAATTTCTATATATTTTAAATATATGTTAATTCGTATAGGGTAGGCATAATTTCCTAAATCGTGGTATTTTGTTTTCAAATTTTTAGTTTTAGATCAATATCATTCAGGGCTCTGACTTTTTCTTTCATATTTTAAGAAAACCTTAATTTCCAGTCCATCAAAATTTTGTTTTGTGATTAATTTCAGAGCCACTATCATAAACTGAGAGACATTTGCAGGACTATAAAAAATGCACTGGGTTTGAAATCAGAAAACTGAGCCTTGCAATTAATGCCTAGTTGATTGAATACAGGTTCTAGACACATGACCCTGGGCAAATTATCTGAGCTTTCCCACCCTCAATCTCCCAATCTGTAAAATGGGAATAATTGTCATAGTTGCTTCCAAGGTTGTTGTGAGGATTAAATAAACTTCCAACATGAGAAGTATTTTTTTATCCTCACCCAAGGACATGTTTTTATTGCTTTTAGAGAGAGAGGAGGAATGGGAGGAAGGGAGAGAGAGAAACATTGATGAGAGAGAGAAGCATCAATTGGTTACCTCCTGTATGGGCCCCCAACCAGGGGTGGGAGATCGAACTCGCAACCTAGGTATGTGCCCTGACCAGGAATCAAACCTGCAATCTTTCAGTTATGGGACGACACATCAACCAATTGAGCCACACTGGCCAGGCAAACATATGATGTATTTAGAAGAGTTAACTCGTAATAGATTTAGAAAAGTGGTAAATGGTAAGTGTTCACTAACTGTCCATTTGTTTTATAGTCTCAGTAAAGTTACTTTACAGCTCAAAGCCACTACTTCCTTATTTATAAAATGGGACTACTACCACTTGCCACTTCTAGGATTGTTATGATATTCAAATAAGAAAACGATGGATATGAAAACATCTGACCCACAAAAAGTACACAAATGTTAGTTACTTTGGATCACCTATAAGCTTAAAAGCAAACCATAAACTTAAAAACTTATAAGCTTAAAAGTAAACCACAAAATTGAGCTAGAAAATACCATCCAAAAATTCATCTATGACTGAGAAAACGCCTATATTAAAATACAAACTCAAGCAGTTTGGTTTATCTTTACCAGAAATATATAAGCTTTTGTAAAATGTAATTCTACATCTATAAACTAGAAACACTCCCTCAGTCAAGCCAAACTGTCCTATATTGTAAGCAAGACAGCCAACATGCTTTCATAAGCCAAAAAATAAGTTGATACATTAACTAAAATCTGATATCATGTATAGCAACTTTTAAAAAAATGATTATTTTTTCACTTCTAAAATAGTAAGTATATTGTGGCTAGTGTAACTTTCAAGTCAATTCAACAGACATTTATTGTGTAACTGTGCTCCACATAACTCACCTGGGAACTAAGGATGCAAAGGGAAACAGGCTCAAGGCCCTGTGCTGGAAAAGCCCACAGGTTATGGCTGATACTTTCAAAATATTACTCATAGAAATCATTAGGGGGCTTCAATTTGAGTCAGCAGGCAGACAAGCAGCATGAAAATATGACAAAACAGTAAGTTCTTCCCTTTGACTGAAAAACTGCGTTCAAAAGCAAATGTCATTTTAAGGCACAGTTTCTACCTAGAAACCTATAGAATTTGTGCTAGAAACCAACATTCCTAAATGTAAATCTGTAAAATAATAGGTATCTGTAAATGAAAGGCTGAAATATCCCTGGGAGCAACAACACAGTAATTAGCAACTTTTATAGAGTAATAACATGTTTCATATTCTTTCTATACTGGCTCTTTGAAGTTCCCAATTTTCCACAGTGTAACATATAAAAGTTTTATTACATTAGGGCCCATCCTCATGTATTTTATAAGAAACTGCTCCATAATGCGGTAGCTTTGTGTCAAATTTGTGACACCTGGCTTTAGAAAGATAAAAGTCACTACAAACCTAAATCACTGAAAATATACATACATCCACATATCATCTCAACAATCTATGATTTATAAATCATAAAGCAGTTTAGCTTTAAAACCGCACTTTGAATATTCATGTGCACACCACTTGGAGTTGAAGACATGTGAACTCCTTACGGATTTAACTGCACCCCCCCACCGCCCGCCCAAAAAGCTCAGCTCTACAATAAGCGATTACCAGAGGCAGAACACAGTGCAGTTAATATACTTGTTTCAGCAGATGTTCATTCCCGTAAATATTAAACAGAACACAAGTTCCTCCAGGAATAATATGCAGGCAGTAATTTTACCACCTGAACGGGACTAGTTGGAAACATTAGGCGATGATGGGGGGGGGGGGCGGGGGGCGGGGGGTGCAGTTAGAAAGATGTAGAAGCAGCCAATGAGATTTTTAGAACACCCGCAACCGGAATTAAACTGCTTCTAGCAGCTCCTCAATGTGAGAACCGGGGCACAGAACCCGGAGGGCTTCCAGGCCATAGGCACCCCGGGCTTTGAGTCCCAAACCGGGCAGAAAGGGCTGCGCGCGGCGCGGGTGGGTGGAGTGTGTAAGAGGAGGAGGACGACTGTGCAGAGGTGTGCAGAAAGGGCCCAAAGGAATTGTGAACCTCGAGGAAATGACTGTCCCTGGGCCAAGGCCTCTTGAATTCCCACACGGTGAAACACTCGCCCCGTGCCCTGGTGCTCACTTCCATCTCGGGTGGGAGTGGGTAGGAGGGGCAAAAAGCACGCAGCGGCCAAAACCCGGCGCCGACAAGCAGTGGCTGGAGCATCCTCTAAGGGCACTTTGCTGCAGCCCCAACTCCAGGGGGTCGCTCGTGTGAACCCGATGCTCTCGGAGAAGAGGGAAGGGGTTCAGGGGAGGGAAGGAAGGAGAGAGGGGCTAGGGTATCGAAGGGTGGGTCCGGACACTATTGACACGTTCTAGAAATCGGTTCTTTTTTTCTTTCCATGGCTGCGCTCTGCCCCTGGCTCCCCAGATCATCCGCCCCTGGGCTAGGGCGGGCAGCACCGGGGAGAGGAGACTGGAAACGGGGCAAGAAGACGAGCAGGCGGCCGTGCAGCCACCCGGTACGGCAGAAAGAAGCGGGCGCGGCGGGCGCCCGGACCCACCCCACCCCCACGGCGCAGCCCCGGACCCAGGTGAGGCTCTGGCGGAACCTTCGTCGTTCCCGCCCGCCCCGGAGGCCCGCGCGGGGACTCACCACAGAGACTCGAGGTCCCATTCCTGGAGCAGTGCTAAGTCGAAGCTGTCCATGGTGGGAGGTGTCGGTGTCAGTGCTGCCGCCGCCGCCGCCGCCGCCGCCGCCAAGGCTCGGGCCGCCCGCGCGCTGCAACGAAAAACGGCGCTCAAGGTGCATCCCAGCCGCGCCGGGGCAGCCGCCGCCGCCGCCCGTCCCCCTCATCACCCCCCCCCCCACCTTGGTCGGGCTCCCCTCGCCCCCCGCCCCCGACGCGCGCCGGCTGGGCAGCAGCGGCCACACTCACCCGCTCGCCGGCTCCCGCGCAGGCACACTCCGGTGAGCCGCTAGCTCGCCGCGCCGCCGCCGCGCCTGCCCCTCCTCCTCCCCGCCCCACCGCGGCCCGGCCCGCTGCCCCCGCCGCCGCGCTCCGCGCCGCCCGCCGCCTCTTTCTCCTCAGGGAGGCGCGTGTGCGCGGGCGAGGCCGAGGCGCGCGCACCCGGAGCCCCGCGCCGCGCCCGCCCGCGCGCCCTTGCGCTCCCCGCGCGGCCCCTTGGGGTCCCGCGGCACACCCAGGCCGAGCTGCTTTGCCACCCCGCACCCCTGGCGCCCGCCCGACGCGGCAGTTCCGGGACGCCTGGGGCGGCCCTGCCAGTGTGGCGGAGGGTCAGGCGGCGGCGCCGGGCGGGGGATGCTGAGCGGGCTGCCTAGCGCACGTCCCGCCGCCCGCCCCGGCCCGCCCGCTCCTCCCCGTCCGCAAGCTCTAGTTTTGCACCCAGGATCCACTTTGACCCTGCCGGGCCCCCCGGCGGCGGGGAGGCTGCTGACCTAGAGTCAGTGCCTGGAAATTCGGGACTGCCCCAGGCCCGTGAGAGTTAACTGTGCCGCCTCCAGCAGCGCCGTAAACAAACCGTTTAAAATATCTGGAGTCAGTAAGTTAAGGGAAATTAATGAGAAGCGTGAGGGTAGCTCTCCTGGCTGGACCTGCAGTTTGGCCTGCAGTGGGGGTCCCACCATGCACCAGCTGGCTAGTAGTCCCTGGGAACCAAGTTCCCCTCCTTTTATTTCTTGCAGGGAAGGGGGCAGACCTCTGGGTGTACACTGCAAACTTCCTGCCCCATCTCCAATCTGGAGAGTGTCGTCTGTCAGCTGGAAGGGTGATAGAGTGCCATTATGGCTCCCAAAAATCAAGTCCCTGTTATTGCTTCCTTTATTTTAAAAAACATTTTCCCCTTCCTCACTTTTATAGACATGCTGAGAAGCCCACATCTAGATGTGTTTCTCCAAAACCAGGAACCCTACTCAGTCTCCCACCCTCCTTGTCCTCTTGGCCACAGGTCTGGGAAACTCACTCAAGATTCCAGAGATTTCCTGGAGAGGACAGTACAGAGCAATGTAGTTAGGTCCCATCACTTGCCCCAAACTTGCCATGGAGAGGCCTTTCTGGCACTCTCCCCTTTGTTCTTTCTCAAGGAGAAGAACCACTGGTTGGGGTCCCTGGAACTCTAGACCCTTAGGTAGAGAGCACAGAGGAAAAGACCAATGAGAATTATTTCCCATTTGGAATTGTATGACAAGATGTTCATCCCTCTTCTTCTTCCAGCTCTGAAGTAGCCCTTCCTTTATTAGCATCCATAATTAATGTGCAAAATGTAAAACAAATTCAGGCAGAGTGAGTGTCCACATAGTTTGAGAAGACAAAATTGTTATTTTACAGGCTGACAACACCAGTCCCTGAAAACCTCACTCATTAGTTGAAGGTAGTACCAAGGCCACGGGAGAACAAAGAGACCCTGAATACAGGAGAAAGTACAGGTGAGAAGGGCTGTCTTCCCAAATCCCAGTCCACAGTGTATTTGAAGAGAAGAAAAAAGTCTGTCTCCCTAATATCTCCTTAGCATACGCCTTTGCTGGAAATATTTGCTCTGGCAAAAGTGAGATGCCTGAGCCATCCAGACAGCATTCCCAGGAACAAAGGATGGGGGAGCAGGGGAGAAGAGGAGGGAACAGCCCCTCTCTGGAAGAACGGCAAGTTCCACAGCCTGGACAAGGAATACATCCTGTCCCCGTGCTGGGGGCCGCAGCCAGGAAGCTGCCAGAAAGCAGACCTCCCACCCCTTGCAGAGATCTGGCTCTCCTTCCCTTCCCACCACATCTGTTTATACAAAGGAGGGCTGCTGAAGGACAAACAGAACCATGTTTACTGGGAGTCCCATCCAGAGCTTGAAGCTCAAGATACAGATTTGCCTTCACCATGAAGGCTGAAGATAATAAGTACATGGTCCCAGAAAGGGAAAAAGAAAGTGCTAGGGTATATGCAGCTATCAAAGCGGTTTACTCCAAAGGGAGATTTATATTTTAATTTAAACACTGTGCTTTATGTTAATACATGAGTGTAGGTGAACCTAAAGCAATTTCACCATGGGTATTTACATTTTTTTTATCAGAAATAGCTCCTATTTTCTGTTTGGGGCCTCTAGCCTGGGGGAAGTTGCATTACTACTTTTATTTCCATTGTATTTTTTTTGTGTAGAATATCCAGTTGGAGAATAGGGCCATTTGAGGAAACCCAAATAATAGCTGTAGATAACATTTTTACTAAGGTATCATGGAAGTAAATCTTAATGACTAGTATTTACAAGTAAAATGTAAAAATAGTTAATAAGAGCCTTAATAAGGAGATCTGTTATTATTTATTATTATTAATCTGGTTTATTAAGATGGTCCCATTATTCTCTAGCCCCTATGTATCTGTACCAAAACAATCATTTAATTTAGTTGTCAAATTTTAAATCCTTAATACAAAGCAAAAAAGGGCTTGAACTTTCTGGAATTAGAATGCCGGACCTAAAAGGGAAGCATTTTTTTTGTCTAGGAGTAAGAGATTACTTAAATTAAAAATAAAAATAAATACTGGTGTTTCCTATGAAGTTCATGTAGCATCTGTGCGCCTAACGACCTTGAGACTTGAGGGACTTTTTTCCTGAGATAGATCCAGCAGTTCCACAGACACAGAATGAAACCACAGCTCCTGAGAGCTGTGGGGGAGGTATTTCAGTGAGGGGAGCTGCTGGCTTCCTGGCCAGGGCTGTTTGTTTAGGCAAAATATATGAAAAAAGGAACTAAGGAATGAATCTTGGTGGGTCTGGGGCATGCTTACAAGTGTACTTAGCAAGGGCTCCACTCATATCCCCCAAATCTAGAATGGAAAGCCTCCTAAGTAGACCCAGAAGCAAATCTGTGGCATCCAACTAAGATCTCCTCTTGGCTACGAATGGATAGAAGAGAGAACTTACATGGCTTTATTAATTCCTTATTCTAAAGATATGGCTGCAACTCAAAGGCTGCCTTTGTGACCAGGTGGGAACTTTCCTTTTATAATCTCTCCATTCCCCTAGAAAAAAGATGTTTGGCTGAAAGCCAGCTGTGCAGGTGGTCTTGATGGAAGGAGATGGGAGCCTCCGCTCTACCTTCCTCTGCAGGGTTTGTCACTACACCTTCTCTCCTATTCCAGCCAGGCTGCAGACCCACAGGCAGTCTGTCTCCTTCCAGGAGCTCCTTGGGTGTTTGTAACTGTATCCACGGATTGCAGAATAAACCCTCTAGGCTTTCTGCTTGCAAATTACATGCTAATATGTCAAGCCCAGGATGGCTTGGGTTTTAATCCACCTAGGAGTTCTAGTGTCTTTAGGTCTTTGCCTCACCACTGGGATCAAGGCGCCTTTCTGTGTATATTTTTTTCATCATTCACCCGGTCCCGAGCAGATGGTGTGGCTGTGCTGGCTGTCATCACTCCTCCTATGTTTCCATGGAAACATGGGGCATAGGGACCATCTCTGCCTTGGGCTCTCTGACAGTATCCTCTGGCAGAGAACTTCAGCACTCTGGGCCCCTCCTCCTTGTCTGCCCACATCCTGGAGAGTTTGAGAATGTTCTTTAGCCCTGGAAGCCAGGGTCATTTCAGAGACTGTTTGCACACACTTCCCACAAATGATTGTGAACTGGCCTGAAAAGGGAGGGAAAGGGATGGGGGACCAGTACCCATATCACATGGCTGAGGCTCATTTGCAGCAGTGTGGCTTATTTGGACTATTTGCCCCTCAGCCAGCTTCCATAATGGCTGATTATTGCCCAGATGTCAAAAGAGATGCTTCTAAGGTTGTATCTGCTCATCAGGCAGCAGATATTTAGTGAGTGAAGTGTGTTACTAGCGTTTTACACTTTACTGACATTCTACTGCTCACAATGTGCATTTCTTTTTATTTGTTTTAACAAAACCAGGTTTTCCCAAGAAATGCACCTTCCTCAAAGTTTCTAACATTGTCCTGCCTATATAATTCACTTATATAGCCACTAAGGCATTAATTAGATTCAGAAGTCCATGGAAACGGCAGAGCTGGGCAAGGTCAGAGGCCAGGCAGGGTAGAGAAAAGAGCAAAGAAAATGACTCTTGGGAAAGGGTAAAAAAAAATGGAGGGAAATTTGCCATGCCATTCAAGTAGCAGACAAGACAAAGATAATTTCAAAATATGGCCAACTACTATAACACTGTCGAGAGAATTAAAGTATTGTCCAATTAAAGAGTTATTTTTTAAAAGTTGCCTGGTAGAAGAATTCCATGCACTATGTTTTTGGTGGTAGTTGCTCCTTATACTGCTGGTACAAAAGACTAGTATGTGAAGCTCGCCACACTCTTAAAAAGCATAAGAAACAAAACAGGCACAGGTACTGAAGATGGAAATTCGGGCTGCAAAGATATATGCTATTCATGAAAGTAGATAGAAAAGTATTTCCTATCGTTGACCATGTATTTTGTGTCATACTGACTTACTTGTGGGATAATCCCATTATTTGTGATGTGAGAAGATCCCCTAGTTCTATTAGCAAGAACCAAACATCTACTTAAAACTTAATACCACCCCCACCCCCCAGCTCTTTGTTGTGCTTCTTCAAGATGTGTGCTGGCCATCGAAAAAGATTCAAGGACTCTGAACTGTTACAAATAGGAGATAACAAATCTTAATGATATCAAACATTCCTATGTTATGATGTACCGGGTACTGTTCTAACTATCAACTCTATTCTTCCTGAAACCATATGAGTTGTGTTACCATTGTTCTTATCCTACAGGTGAGTAAACTAAGGAGCAGATAAGTGTCACCAACCAAAGCCTGACAGTTTAGGGACTGGATCTAGAAGCCACAATGCCACACTACCTCCTATGACTTTTGCTTTAATTATATATAGCACGGGATCAATCCCATGCCTGTGGGTACTTATATAGGGAATTTAAGGATCATTATTAGGTTTAATACAAACCTAATCAGGAGGCAAGGGAGAGGTCTCTGCCTCTCCTTCCTCTGGTTTTGACCCCAGATCACTGCCATACTACCCCTGGAGTAAGGTATTCATTCTGTCAAGTCTCAGTGTCCTCTTTTGCAACATGAGAAGACTGGGTTAGACATTCTTTGTCTCTGTAAATTCTAAAATGTTAGAGTTCTGTTTTCAGTTGCTTCTCCTGAATGCTGCCAAACAGAAATCCCTGGAGTATGTCAAGAGAGCCATAAATCTTTCCTTGTTTAAAGGTGGGAGCTCCTCCTTGCCTTAAATAAATCTCATGATGTGGGTCTGTTCCAAATGGGAGTGATTGCTGTTCAGTTAAGTGTTAATAGACGACAAGACCAAAGTCTCCAGGAGGACACTTAGCTTAGGTCTGGGAGGAAATGTGGGGAAAAAGTCAAAACATAACTGTAAGTGTCAGACTCTTCTCTATGGCACCAGAGAGTATGTGAGTATGAAGCTAATGATCTCTGTGAAGCCCTCAGATGACACTGAAGTTCAAAGTGGACCAACTGTGACTCACAGCCTAAAGACAAAGAATTTCATAATTATATTTTGATGAGTTAAACATTGGCGGACAAAGGGAAGCAGCATAAGATCACGACAAGGTCTTTCAGGCAGAGGCACCTCCTACAGCTTAAAGTCCATAGTGGAGGTCCTCCAGTCCAGATAAAGAAGAAACAGAAGGCAGAATCTACCTCACTGGGAGCTTGAGACAAACATGTTACGGCAGTCATGTCTGGTTGCCTACCCAATACCCACCCACCCTCTTTACTAACGAAACCTAAGTTTGGTTTGGGGAGGTAATAACCCTAGCTGAAATAACTGTATTTCCCAGTTTCTATTGTATAACTTCAGTTCAATAAGAATTGAACATGTGACATAGCTTGATTCAAAGAGACAAGCTTAAGACAGCAGGAATTTCCTGGAAAGTTTTGCTTTCCTAGAATAGGCACCATCCCTTCCTCTAGGTCACTTCCCTATTTCTGTCCAGAATGCAACTGGTGGTCTGAGGTAGAGCAGCCATCTGGGACCATGAGAGCAAAACTCACAGACTAAAGTTGGCCCACATGAAGTTAAAAGGAGGCTACATCCTTGATGGTTTCTCCACACAATTATTACATCTTTGAACTGCCGATCTAGCTCTGGACTTTTGGGGACAAAACAAGACCCAATTTGGCTGAACTACTATAGTCATGCTTTGATTATTACTGATAGAGAAATCATGATCCTTCCAGTGTGCCCTGCACACTGCCAAAGTCAGGTCTACCAGATATCCCAGCCTATGTGCTTCTACAAGAGGAATAACTGTGATTTGGAAAAGCCTGTGTTTGTTTTTTTTTAATATAGTCTTGTCCTCTGGGTTCACTCCAATTAAGAAACCCATGTTAGATTGTTTGAAGACTGATTAATGTGGCTCCAGCATTTTTAATATTTCATATTAATAATTGTTTTTTTATTTTCAATTACTTATTAACCAAAGTTACTCTTACATCCTCACAGGGATGCTAGAAGATCTTATTTATAAAAAAGAGTGCAGGAATAATAATAGTCTGCCTTTCTTATGTCTTTGCCACATACACAAAAATATGCATGTTTTAGACCCTGTCATTGTTTCTATCAATATACTAATTACCACTATATGAAGCTGATTTACTTCAAAAGGAGTTTAGAAAAACAATTAATTAAGTATGGTATTTTGAAATATAAACTGCACTATAGGGGTACAACCCTATAATAAAATCAAAGAAGCTTAAAAGTTAAGAGAAACCATAGAGGCTCTCTACCTAACCTTCTCAATAAAAGAAGTCCCTCACTATCAACCCTGGTATGTTTGGCCTACACATGAACATTTCTAATGATGGGTAGCTCACTCTCTCAAAAAGTTTCCTATTCCATTTTTAAGGAGTTCAGCTCTGACTGAAACAACATTTGTCCTTATATTTATTAATCCAAAATTGATTTCCCTATCATTTCTTAGCATACGACTAGCTCATAGCAAGTGCACTATTAGTGCTAAGTTTCACGGAATTCCTTCCCTCAGTTCTCCATATATTGAGATTCATGGTCTCAAGAAATTTCCTCCGTACTTTGGACAAAGGACATTCCTTCTGCAGTTGGGAATACTATGTAGAGAAGAGGAATATGTTTCTCCAAAGGAACACATAGACAGGAGAATGAGAGAAACTCTGAATTCTTCCAGCGAGGAGTTGGTTTCTTGGGAGAAGGGAGCTTTGCAAAGAAGTTGAAGCTGGCCACAAGAAGGAACATGCCCACCACAAGATAGGGAAGCAGGTAACTCCTCAAATGAAGAGACTGCCCTGCTGGTTCTCAAGGAAGAAGCCACACAAAGGGAGGCAGAAAGTGGGAGCCCAGATCATGGTAAGAGGAAGAGCATGAGAATGGGATGGAGTCCTGATTAGAGCTCTGAGTCCAAGAGTCAGGCTCCTCCTCCATTAAGGAAATACAACAGCTCTTTGAGGGGTGGTCTCCAGTGTTCTTCCCAAGCTCCCACTCTCCTATGATGCTTATTATAATCACATACTTGGCACAGACAGTTACATTTTTATGAAGTTAGCATTACTTTCTGTCATTCTCCAGACAACAATATGAGATTTATTGCAACATAAAGGAAAATTCATCCTCTTGAGTGAATGTCAGCCCAGATTCCCATGCTGTCATCCTCTCATCCTGCTTTGAAGAACACAACCTCAAATCGGGGTGAAGTAATTGGGGGTACCTATCCAAGCCCGAATCTAATTAGAGTCAGGCCCCAAGATGAAAATCTCAATGATCACATAGATAATTTCAGGGAGTTTTTTTTTTACTGAACAAATGTTATTGAGCACCTTGTACATGCTAATCAGTGGGTTAAGAAATAAGGAGAGGGAGAGAGAAGTAAAAAAAAGTTAAAAAGCTCACAGTCTAGAAGATAATGCACACATATCTCCATTTCCTTATTCATTCTTGAATTTAACAAATATTTATTGAGCCAGTTATATGCTCAGAACTTTGCTAGGCACTTAGGTTAACACCCTAAGTGAAACAGACACAGTCTCAGGGAGGAGGGGCACCAACTATGTTATGTGATTTGTGCTATGACAAGGGAAATGCAAGTACCCAGGGAGATATTTCAAGAAAGAATGACTGACTAGTATTCCAAGTAAAGAACTGAATCATCCAGAACAAAGTGGGTTTGAGAAAATGGAAGAAAAGAACAAAGTTTGCATGCTATCCTATTGCCTGCTAGGGCAGAGCTGTGGCTGCAAAGCCATACGAGCAAGAGTCAGTAGACAATGACTTCTGCCTGAGGTGCTCTTCATACAGAAGATGACATTTGGGTTGGGTCTAAAAGAATGAAAGCCAAAGGGAGAGTCAGTGTTGGTAATAGAAGAGCCTTCCAGGTAGAAGGAAAAGCACATGAGAAAGCACAGAGGCAAGAAGTATATCATGTTCTAAAAACAGAGAAGTTTCTATGTGGTAAAAGTGTTGCATCTGGGGTTAGGGGGTGCAGAAGTCAGCCAGAGTTCAGGGTGGGACTGAAAGCAAGATGAAGGGTAAGGGTAAAGGAGCCAAGGCCAGGGCAAGAGTTGGTGACAGGTGTGAAGAACCCTGTTTGCTGTTGTGAAAACATCTAAAGTGAGCAGGAAATGCACATCAGAGGTTCAGTAGAGCAGCAAGTGAATACCCAGCTGCCAAGCCCAGGGGCATGACTCAATTGAAAAGAGGAAACGGTTTTTGAGAAACCAGAGAAAGTACTTCACAGAGCACGCAGCTCCGAGGTTTTCTCTTTTTCAGTTATAAAATCAAGAAAGATTGTAACCCCACCTCCCTCAGCACAAGGGTGGCCACCATCATTTGAATGGTTCACAGAAAAATGAAAATGTGTAGTCCCCTGTGTATAAATTATCAAGATTTACAGACTGATGACAGGAAAGCATTAAATCAAGCACAGGACCCTTCCAAGTATGGGGTCCCATGTGACTGCATAGGTCACACATCCATAAAGCTGGGCTGCTAAGGTATTTGTGCCAAGGGGCACATTTTCACTAACAGGGTGAGTGTTAGTGAAACACTAACTCCTTGGAGCCTGGTGTCCAAGGACTGGTTGAACAGCATGTCTAGAACATAGCATTGTACTCCCATGGCCTGCACCATGTAGATAACCCCTGTAATTGAGTTTGTTGCAAAATTATATTGAAAATAGACAACAGAGGAAGACAATTCAAGCCCTGCACAGCTGCATGTGTGGGGTGAAAATTTTTAATTATTATAAATAGTACTTTCAATCTTTGTCTCCTCTTTCTGCAAGAGCGAGTCTTCAATAAACTTCTGTATGCTGAGAAGGGTGATGATGGAGATGTAGGTTAGGGAAACTGAGGGAAGGGAAAACTGTTCTGCAAAATAGAAAAATAAATAAAAACAGGAGTACAGGAAGAAGTAAAGAGTTTGACCAGAGAGGGAAAGGAAGGGAAAGGAAGGGACAGAAAAATTCCAATGATCTACCCCACCCCAAGATGCTGATTTAATTGGTGTGGAATAAATTTGAGGAGTCCCAGACTCAGGGGAAGCCATCACAGAAGAGGCCAGGATAAGGTGTCTCTTACGGCCCTGGTCTAAGTCCTTTTCTTTGGTGACCTTGTGATTTCCAATGGTCTATTTGTCTGTCTTTGGGTCAGTTCCACAGTATTAATTACTGTAGCTTTATCACAAACATTGACGGCTGGTAGAGCCTGTTACTCCCACCTTTTTCTTGTTTAAGATAATCTATTTCCAGCCTTTTTAAAAAATGATCATTTTAGAATTACATCTGATCTCAGAAGGTAGAATGAGCTTATCAAGTTACATACACACACATGCGCGCACACACACACACACAAGACCTGTTAGTTTAACCGAAATTGCTTTAAATATATAGATCAGTTTGGAGAGAACTAGTGTGTCAACAATGTTGCGCCTTCTGATACCTGCACATGCTGTGTCCCTCTGTTTATTTAGGTTTCTCTTTATTTATATCAATAATGTATCATATTATTCTGCATAAAGATCATGGTATTATGTGTTAGAATTTTTTCTTTAACAAATAATGAGAATGACTAGGTTGGTTTCCTGTTCGTTCTAATAATTTGTCTATAGTTTTATTTCCTATGCATACAATAATTCAATAATTTACCAGGTGAATAGAGCTGGGTTTCCCCCCTCTGCATTCCTTACACCTTTATTTTCTTGTCTTCACTTGTCTTACTAACTAGAACTTTAAATACAATTTTGAATAGAATCAGTAATGGTAGGCATCCTTGCCTTATTTCTGATTTCAAAATTAGGCAATTTTCAATCTATTCCTAGTTGTTTATTAACCTCAAAACTATTTACTATTTTGTTTACTTGAAATCAGGAATTGATGCTGAATTTTATAAAATGTCTTCTGTGGCCTGTTGAAATGATTATACTATTTGACTACTTTTTTCTATACATAGTTAATGTAGGAATTACACTGATTAATTTTCAAAAGTCAAACCAGCCTTGTATTTATGGGATAAACACAGCTTAGTGGTGATGCAATACTTGTTATATACCTATTGCTAGATTCAATGTGCTTTTATTGGGTGGGGAGATTTCTGTACCAATGGTCCTGAATAAGTGTGTTGAATTTTCCCATTTTGAAGTGACCTTGTTAGCTTTTGTTAAGAAAGCTTTTCAAATGAATTGGGGAGATTTACCTTTTTCTTTTTATTCT
This sequence comes from Phyllostomus hastatus, assembly GCF_019186645.2. Taxonomy (NCBI): domain Eukaryota; kingdom Metazoa; phylum Chordata; class Mammalia; order Chiroptera; family Phyllostomidae; genus Phyllostomus; species Phyllostomus hastatus. The sequence goes on from NW_025334041.1 coordinate 68,278,377, forward strand.
CTGGGTTTGTTTATGTAACATTTGCAGGATTTCTTTCTTTAATTATTTAGTGGCATACACCAGTAAAGTCATCTGAGCCTAGAGTTTTCTAGAAGGAAAATTTTAAGTTATAGTTTTAGTTTTTAATAGTTTTAAGTATATTTCCTGTCAATTTTGGTAAGTTGTGTTCTTCTAGAAAGGTATCTGAGTCACAAAAATTTTCAAATAGATTTCTGTAAGTTATCATATTTACTTAATATGTACCTACTATATGTAGTATCTGCAGTTATTGCTTTTCTCATTCCTTACAGTGCTTAGTTACGGTCTCTCTCTCTCTCTCTCTCTCCCTCCCTCTCTCTCTTTCTCTCTCCCTCTCTCTCTTTAAATCAGTTTCACTAACACTCTGCTCTTTTAGCAAATTTCAGTTATACAATACAGTGTTATCAACTATAGTCACCATGTTATACATTGGATCCTCGGATCTTATTCATCTTATAACTAAAAGTTTGTACCCTTTTACCAAACTCTCCTGCTTCCCACCCCAGCCCCTGACAGCAACTTTTATACTGTCTATGTTTAGTTTTAGATTCCACACATAGGTAATATCAGGCAGTCCTTGTCTTTCTTTTTCTGGCTTATTTCACTTACCATAATGCCTTCCAGTTTCATCCACGTTATTGCAAATGACAGGATTTCCCTTTTGTTTAAGGCTGAATAATATTCCATTGTATGTATACACAACATTTTTTTGATTCATTGATGGACACAGGCTATTGCCATACCTTGGTTGTATGCAATGAATATGGGAATATAGATATCTCTTCAGGACAATGCCTTTTGTTTCCTTTGGCTAAATACCCAGAATGGGATTGCTGGATCATATGCTAGTTCTATTTTTAATTTCTTAAGGAATCTCCACACTGTTTTCCATAGTGGCTGCACCAGTTTATATTCCCACCAACAGTTTACAAGGGTTCCCTTTTCTCTACATCGTTGCTAGCATTTGTCATCTCTTTTCTTTTTGATAATAGCCATCCTAACAGGTGTGAGGTGATATTTCATTGTGGTTTCGATTTGCATTTCCCTCATGACTACTGATGTTGATTACCTTTTCACATACCTGTTGGCCATTTGTGTGTGTTCTTTGTGAAGAGGTCTACTCTTTGCTATTGAGTGGCATGAGTTCTTTATATATTTTGGATATTAAACCTTTATTTGATATATGATTCACACATATTTTCCCCCATCCAAAGCTTGCCTTCTAATTTTGTTGATGGTTCTTTTGCTGCACAAAACCTTTTTAGTTTGATGTAGTTCCATTTAGTTATTTTGGATTTTGTTGTTTTTACTTTTCGTGTCAAATCCAAAACTCCATTGCTAAAATAATGTCAAGGAGCTTACTCCCTATGTTTTCTTCTAGTTTTATGGTTTCAGATCTTTATGTTCAAGTCTTTCATTTATTTTGAGTTGATTTTTGCATATGGTATAAGATAGGAGTCCAGTTTCATTCTGTTCCACATGGCTATCCAGTTTTTCCATAATTAATTCTTCCAGTCCATGAGAATTGAACATCTTTCTATTTATGTGTACCTTCAATTCTTTTATTGAAGTTGCATAGTTTTTAGTGTACAGAACTTTTACCTCCTTAAATTTATTCTTAGGTATTTTATTTTTTTATTTAATGAACAATTATGGAATACAACAAAATAACTAGTTAAGGAAAACCCCCAAAACACTATGATAAACTGTATACCAGTGTTTCTAATATTTCACCTGAGCATACACAAATAATTACCTACTCTTCACTAATTTGTAATCTCTTCACACTAGCATCATTTATTTTGCATATTTCAGTCAGTCATTCAATAAATATTTATTAAATGTTTACAGTGTGCTGCTTTATTCTTTTTGATGCTATTGTAGCTACAATTGTTTTCATAATTTATTTTCCTTATAGATTATTGTTACTGTACAAACATGCAGCTGATTTTTCTATGTTGATTTTGTATCTTGCAACTTTTCTGAACTTGTTATTGTTCCGGCAGTTTTCTGGTAGTTTTTAGGGTTTTCTATATAAGACACCATGTCACATACAAATAGAAACAGTTTTTCTACTTCCTTTCTGATTTTGAATTCTTTTTTTTTCTTGCCTAGTTGTTATAACTAGAACTACCAATACTGTGTTGAATAAAAGTGGCAAAAGTAGGCATTCTTGTCTTGTTCCTGACCTTAGAGGAAAAGCCTTCAGCTTTTTACCATTGAGTATGATATTAGCAGTGAGCTTGTTATATATGGCCTTTATTATGTTGAGGTACATTCCCACTGTAGCCAGTTTGTTGAGTTTGTATCATGAAAGGATACTAAATTTTGTAAAATGTTTTTTCTACATCTATTGAGAAGATTATGTGATTTTTATCCTTCATTCTATTACTGTGGTATATCATATCAATTGATTTATGGGTGTTGCACCGTCCTTGCACCCCTGGAGTAAATCATGCCATATGATCATTTCAATGCACCGATGAATCTTGTTTGCTAATATTTTGTTGTGGACATTTGCATATAAGTTCATCAGTAATACTGGCCTACAGTTTTCTTCTTGTCTTGCTTTGCTAATCACAGTAATGCTTGACCTTATAAAATCAGTTTGAAAGTGTGACTTCCTCTAGATGTTTGGAAGAGTTTGAAAAGAACTGGTGTTAATTTTTCTTTAAATGTTTGGTAGAATTCACCAGTGAAGCCATGTTGTCCTGGACTTTCCTTTGCTGGGAGTTTTTTGATTACTGATTTGATCTCCTTACTAGTAATTTGTCTGTTTAGATTTTGCATTTCTTTATGATTCAGTCTTATTAGGGTATGTATTTCTATAAATTTATCCATTTCTTCTAAGGTATCTATCTAACTTATCGATGTATAATTAGACATAGTATTCTCTTTTGATCCTTTGTATTTGTGTGGTATCCATTGTAATATTTCCTCTTTCATCTATAATTTTATTTTTTTGAGTCTTTTCTCTAATTTTTTTTGGTAACTAGAGCTAAAAGTTTATCTATTTTGTTTACCTTTTTAAAAGAACTAACTTTTACTTTCATTGATCTTTTTTATTGTCTCCTTAGTCTGTATTTCATTTATTTCTGCTCTGATATTTGTTGTTTCTTTCCTTCAACTAACTTTGGGTTCAGTCTGTACCCCTTTTTCTAGTTCCTTGATGGGTAAAGTTCAGAGTTTTTTCCTCAATGTAGGCATCTATCACTATAAACTTCCCTCTTACAACTGATTTTTCTGCATCGAATAGTTTTGGTATGTTTTGTTTTCAGTTTCAGGTCACAAGATATATTTTTATTTCTTCTTTGACCCATTGGCTGCCCAGTTGCATATTGTTTAATATTTACATGTTCATGAATTATCCAATGTTATTTTTTTAAAAAATCCTTACCAAGGGATATGTTTATTGATTTGAGAGAGAGAAAGAGAGAGAGAGACCTGGATGTGAGAGAGAAATATCAATTGGTTGCCTCCCATATGCACCCCAACCACCCCACCCTGATAAGGGATCAAACCCACAACCTAGGTATGTGCCCTGACCAGGAATCAAACTCACAACCTTTTGGTATACAGGACAACACTCCAACCAACTGAGCCACCCAGCTGGGCTCCAATTTTCTTCTTATAATTGATTTCTAGTTTCATTCAATTGTGGTCTGAAAAGATGTCTGGTATGATTAACTTCTCAAATTTATTAAAACTGATTTTTGAACTAATATGTGATTTATCCTGGGGAATGTTCTATGTATGCTTGAGAAAAGATATCTATTTAATACTGTTGGATGAAATGTTCTATAAATATCTTCTAGGTTCATTGATCTAACATGTAGTTTAGATCTAATGTTTGCATATTATTTTTCTGTCTGGATGATTTTATCTACTAGTGAAACTGAGGTATTGAAGTCCTCTACTACTATGGTATTACTGTCTATTTGTCCCTTCATAACTGTTAATATTTGCTTATACATTTTGGTGCTCCTATGCTGGGTGCATAAATATTTGCTAATGTTATATCCTCCTGATTAATTGAACCCTTTGTAAATATATAATGACCTTCTTTGTCTCTTGTTACCTTTTAGCTTAAAGTCTATATTGTCTAAAATAAGTATAGCGACCCCTGTTTTCTCCTCTTTCTCCCTCCCTTCATTTCCATGTTTTGTTTCATTTCTTTTTCTTTCTTTTTCTTTCTCTCTCTCTCTCTTTTCCTTTTATTTTCATGAAATATCTCCTTCCCTTTACATATGTCCTTAGACCTGAAATGAGTCTCTTGTGGACAACATACAGTTTGGTTCTTGCTTTTAACTCCATTCTGCCACTCTGTGTCTTTTGATTGGAGAATTTAATCCATTTACATGAAAAGTAATTATTAATAAATTTGAACTTCCTATGCCATTTTGTCAATTGCTTTTTATTGTTTTGTAATTCCTTCTTTTATTTTTCTCTTGCTGATCTTTGTGATTTCATGATTTTCTGTGGTGCTATGCTCTAATTCTTTTCACTTTACTTTTTGTGTATTCACTACAAGTTTTTGCTTTCTGATTAACAAGAGGTGTACATAAATCAATTTATGGCACTCTTTTTAAAAGCAGATAGCAGCTTAACTTCAAATGCATATCAAAGCTCTACATTTTTTATACTCTCTACCCCACATTTTAATATCACAATGTACATCTTTTTACATTGTGTCCATCAATGAGTTATTGTATGTAGATATAGATATTTTTAATAATTTTGCATTTTAATACTTATAGTAGAGTTATAAGTGAATTACCTACCACCATTACAACATTGTTAATTTAACTATATATTTACTTTTGCCAGTGAGCTTTGTACTTTCAGATGTTTTCCTGTTACTAATTATTAGTGCCCTTTTGTTTCCGCTTGAAGAACTCCCTTTAACATTTTTCGTTAAGGCCAGTTTAGAGGTGATGAACTCTTTTAGCTTTTGTTTGTCTTGAAAATGTTTGTCTCTCTTTCAATTCTGAAGGAAAACTTTGCTGGGTAGAGCACTCTTAATTGGAAGTATTTTTTCTTTCAGAACTTTGAATATATCATCCCAGTCCATTCTGAACTGCAAAATTTCTGCTGAAAAAAAGAATATTCCAGAAAGAAAAGAGCTGTGATCCATCCATTCCACTGAGAACATACTTTCTTCTAAGGAACTGCAGTTTGTGGGGATGCAGGTAGACATTTTACACTAGGGCGAGTTACCCTAGCATTTTTACCTGCACATTCCAAGTCAGTTTGGGGCAACAGTCCTTTCAGCAGAACATGCCTTAGGCACTTAACCTTTTGTGCCTCAGGTGGGCCAAGACAAAAAAAAATGTCCCAAATGGAAGAACAGATCAAAGCTCCAGAACAAATACAACTAAGTGACAGAGATAGCCAACCTAACAGATGCACAGTTCAAAGCACTGGTGATCAGGATGCTCACAGAATTGGTTGAATTTGGTCGCAAATTAGATGGAAAATGAAGGCTATGCTAAGCGAAATGAGGGAAAATACACAGGGATCCAACAGTGATGGGAAAGAAACTGGAACTCAGATCAACAGTGTGGACCAGAAGGAAGAAAGGAACATCCATCCAGAAAAGAATGAAGAAATAAGAATTCAAAAAATTGAGGAGAGGCTTAGGAACCTCCAGGACATCTTTAAATGTTCCAACATCCAAATCATAGGGGTACCAGAAGGAGAAAAGGAAGAGCAAGAAATCAAAAATGTATTTGAATAATTAATGAAAGAGAACTTTCCCAATCTGGCAAAGGAAGGAGACTTCCAGGAAGTCCAGGAAGCTCAGAGAGCACCAAAGAAGTTGGACTCAGCGGGTTCAAAGATGGCAGCTTTGCCTGAGGGAGTGTGATTTTCTGCTTCAGTGCAGGGGAGAGAAACTCGTGGATCGGAGGAGGAACAGAGCAAGTGGCCTACATTACTGAAACATTTTTGAAAACAGGACCAAAAATTATAGCGGTCATTGAAAAACCAGACGGTAAGGAGACTGCTTCAGGACAACAGGGACCCAGGGATCAGTGCGGGGACCAGGGGTGTTGCAGCCCCGAGGCCGGGTGCTCCCAGGTCTGCCTCAGGGCACCTGGGAGAGCGGAGTTGCTGCTCTCTCCCTGGACAACAGGGGTTGAGCAACACCAGGGGAGACCTTGTGGCTTGAAGGCACAGAGAAGGGAGCTGTACTGGGAGACAATCACGCAGGGGCCGCGAACACCCACCCATAGCCCTGGGAGAAGTGAATGCTTCCAGCTGGCACGACCAGGGGCGGCCTGGATGTGAGCCCAAACCCCCAGTCTGGTGGGAGTGTGGATGAGTGGAAAACCCAGACCTTGCAGCCCTGAACAAGGAGAGGGCACCGGCGTTGGGCGTTCTCGGGTTTCTGGAGCCTGCGGTGGTGAACTGTGGAGGCACGCGCCCCTTTGGTAATCCTGACTCTCGCGCTGTGAACCCGGAAGGGACGCAGTGCTTAGAGCATTCCTAGAGCCCAAAACTGAAGGGTTGGTGGATGTGCGCACCCCTGTGCAATCCCCAGAGCTTGCACCATGAATCCAGAAAAGACGCTGGTGCTTCCCGAGAACATAGCACCCACTGCGGTGAAATTTGGGGGAAGGGTGCATCTCCTTGCAATCCCCAGAGCTTGCATCGTGAACCCGGAAAAGACGCAGGAGCTCTGCGGGGGCCCCAGAGCCCGGGAGACTGCGTCAGTGAGCTCGGGAGAGCATGCTCAGGAGCGCCCAGGATCCAGTAGGGGAAAGTCAGATTGGCTGTGGGGAGAGCGCCCTGCTGCCCCTGGGGACAGTACCTGAGAGACTTACTGAGATTTGACTGGGAAGAGTGATAAGCATTTCAAATGCCCCTCAGCTTGCTAAAGCCAGCAAGACCAGAAAAACTGGTCTGGCCAGTTAGAAACCAACAAGAGGTTTTTGTTTGTTTGTTTGTTTGTTTGTTTTTTGACTGTTGTTGGTTGATTGATTTTATCTTGTGTTTTAAGTGACTTTTTATTTTTTAATTCTTACTATTTTTATATCTCTCAATCCCTTATGTTTCTCTTCCATTCATCCTAGTATTATTCCTTCCACTCCAAATTTATCTCTCCTTCATTCCATCTTCAGCTTTTTTCCCCTTTTTTTTTTGACCTTGCAAGTTACTGCAAATTTGTATTATCTTTTTCTCACTTTTCTGACATTTTTTGTTTTAATAGTATTTTTGGTATTCTTTTTCTTTCTGTATAATCTTCTTTGCTTGGCTGGTTACGCTGTCATTTGATAGGTTCCCCCTGTTATCTCAGGCACGGTGTGTTGATAATTTACTATCCTTCATTTGTGTTCCATTAGTACACGTCTCAAGGTTCTGTACTCCTTATTCTTGTTATCTAGATCTCATAGATTCTGCCACATTGTTGTTGTTTTAATATTACTGTAAATAAGACCTAGTTCATACAATTGTAAATACTACTCAACACCCCTACCTGATCTCAGCCCACTTTGCAATTTCCTGAACTATATTATTGTGGGGGTTGTCTCTATTCTTTTACACACTACTCCTATCTACTAATCTTTATTCCAACCCTACATCAGAATCTGACCTCCAACAGCTTCACAGCTTTCCAAATCCAACTAACAATCCTTTTGTCCCAAATAAGAGTCTTACCTTCTTTCCATCCTTTCTAAAATGTGGCTAGTGGGGTGGAGGATCATGGTTAACACTATAAGTAGCCAAAGGATATCCCATCTCTTCTCTACTGACTGCTAATGTAAATATCATAGAGTACTGTCTTGCTCTCTTAAACCATTTTGCCTTACTCCTCCAACTGATCACAAAAAAAGAGTAGGGGGAAGTTGTGAACACCAGGATACACAAAGGAGACTGCACCACTAAATCTCACAGGTATTCTACCACAGAAATTCACACCATAATCACAGGGAACCAGAAAAGATCAATTTAAGAAACAGAGGCTAACAAGAAGAATCCCACAAACAATGAGAAAACAAAGAAACAATCCCCAAATGAAGGGAAAGGAGGAAGCCTCAGAAAAAATGCTAAATGAAATAGAGGCAACTCAACTATCAGATATTGAGTTCAAAACAGTGATTATCAGGAAGCTCAATGAACTCACAATGAGCTACCAGAAACTAGAGGGAAGCTACAATGATCTCACTGCAAACTATATAAACATGAAAAAAGAAATAGAAACTCTCAACAAGGGCCAAGAGGAAATGAAGAATGCCATTTCTGAACTGAGGAACACAGTAGAAGGAATGAAAAGCAAGATTGATGAAGCAGAAGATCGGATTAGCAAGCTAGAGGACAAAGTAGAAAAGAACACCCAGAAAAAGCAAGAAAAGGAAAAGAGGCTCAGAAAGAATGAAGAGGGATTAAGAGAAATGCAAGACAATATGAAACATAATAATATCCGTATAATAGGGATACAAGAAGGAGAAGAAGAAGAGCAAGAGAACACCTATTTGAAAAAGTAATGATGGAAAACTTCCCTAATTTGATGAGAGAAAAAGTCACGCAAATCCAGGAAACACAGAGTCCCAATCAAGAGGAACCCAAAGAGACCCACCTCAAGACACATCATAATTAAAATGGCAAAATTTCAAGACAAAGAGAGAATTTAAAGGCAACAGGGGAAAAACAGGAAGTAACATACAAGGGAGCCCCAATAAGCCTAACAGCTGACTTCTTAATGGAAACACTCCAAGCCAGAAGAGAATTGCAAGAAATATTCCAAGTAATGAGAACCAGAGGTCTGCAACCAAGGCTACTTTACCCAGCAAGGCTCTCAATCAAGATAGAAGGCCAAGTAAGAAGCTTCCCAGACAAAAGAAGTCTAAAAGAATACACCTCCACCAAACCAGCTCTGCAAGAGATTCTAAACGGACTGCTTTAAGGAAAGGAAGGAAGAGAGAGAGAGAGAGAGAGAGAGAGAGAGAGAGAGAGAGAGAGAGAGAGGGAGAGAGAGAGAGAGGGAGAGAGAGAGGGAGAGAGAGAGGAACACACATACATAAAAGACAATTAATAAGTACCTATCAATAATAACCTTAAATGTAAATGGATTAAATGCTCCAATCAAAAGACATAGAATAGGTGAATGGATAAGAAAACATGACCCACACATATGTTGCCGACAAGAGACCCACCTCAGGATAAAAGACCTGCACGGGCTGAAAGTGAAGGGCTGGAAACAAATCTTCCAAGCAAATGGTCAGTAAAAAAAAGCCGGGGTAGCAATACTCATATCAGACAAAATAGACTTCCAAAAAAACACCCATAAATAGAGACCCGGAAAGTCACTTCATAATACTCAAGGAAAGAATCCACCAAGAAGACATAAATATTGTAAATATGTATGCACCCAACATAGGAGCACCCAAATACATAAAGAAAATCTTAGAGGACTTCAAGAAAGATATGGACAGCAACACAATTATAGTGGGGGATTTTAACACCCCACTATCAAAAATGGACAGATCTTCCAAACAAAACATCAACAAAGATATTGTGGCATTAAACAATGCCCTAGATGAAATGAGCTTAACTGATATATATATAGAGAGAGCCTTTCATCCCAAAGAAGTAAAATACACATTCTTTTCAAAGGCACATGGAGCATTTTCAAAGATAGACCACATGATAGGATACAAAACAAGCCTCAACAAACTCAAGAAAATTGAAATCATACTGAGCATTTTCTCTGACCACAAGGGACTGAAACTAGAAACCAACCCCAAGGAAAAAAAAAATGAAACACTCAAAATCATGGAGATTAAATAGCATGCTATTAAAAAATGAATGGGTCAAGAATGAAATTAGGGAAGAAATCAAAAGGTTTCTTGGAACAAATGAAAACAAACTCACAACAACCCAAAACTTATGGGACACAGCCAAGGCAGTCCTGAGGGGGAAGTTCATAGCGATACAGGCCCACCTTAAAAAGTTAGAAACATTTCAAACAAACAACTTAACCCTATGTCTACAAGAATTCAAGGAACAACAACAAAGACAGCCTAGAGCAAGCAGAAGGAAGGAAATAACCAAGATCAGAGCAGAATTAAATGACATAGAGACTAAACGCACAATTCTAAGGATCAATGAATCCAAGAGCTGGTTCTTTGAAAAGATAAAATCGACAAGCCTTTAAGCAGACTCATCAAGAAAAAAAGAGAGAAGACCCAAATAAACACAATCAGAAATGAAAGAGGAGAGATTACAACTGATACCACCGAAATACAAAGGATTGTAAGAAATTACTATGAAGAAGAATATGCCAAGAAATTTGAAAACCTAGGTGAAATGGACAACTTTCTAGAAAAATATAATCTTCCAAAACTCAATGAAAAAAGAAGCAGAAAGCCTGAGCAAACCAATAACAGTAAAAGAAATTGAAGCCGTAATAAAAAAAACTCCCAACACACAAAAGCCCTGGACCAGATGGTTCCACAGGAGAATTCTACAAAGCATTTAAGGAAGAGCTAACCCCTATCCTTCACAGACTATTCCAAAAAATCCAAAAACATGGGAGACTCCCAAACTCTTTTTATGAGGCCAACATCATCCCAATTCCAAAACCAGATAAAGACACAACAAAGAAAGAAAACTTCAGGCCAATTCACTGATGAACATTGACGCTAAAATCCTCAAAAAAAATACTGACAAACCACATCCAACAATACATTAAAAAGATCATACACCATGACCAAGTGGGATTCATTCCAGGGATACAAGGATGGTACAATATTCGCAAATCAGTAAATGTAATACATCACATAAACAAAAGCAAAGACAAAAACCACATGATCATATCAATAGATGCAGAAAAAGCATTTGATAAGGTACAGCACCCATTTATGATGAAAACACTCAGCCAAGTGGGAATAGAGGGAGCATTCCTCAACATAATAAAGGCCATATATGAGATACCTACAGCCAACATCATTCTCAATGGGCAAAAACTAAAATCTTTTCCGCTAAGATCAGGAACAAGACAAGGCTGTCCACGTTCACCACTTCTATTCAATATAGTATTGGAAGTTTTAGCCACAGTGATCAGACAAGAAAAAGAAATAAAAGGCATCCAAATCGGAAAGGAGGAAACAAAACTGTCACTGTTTGCAGATGACATGATAGTGTACATAGAAAATCCTATAGACTCTACCAAAAAACTGCTTGACCTAATAAATGAATTTGGCAAAACAGAGGGATACAAAGTCAATATCCAGAAATAAAAGACATTTCTGTACACCAACAATGAAACAGCAGAAGCAGAAATCAAGAAGAATCCCATTTGAAATAGCAAAAAGAAAAATAAAATATCTAGGAATAAACCTAACCAAAGAGGTGAAAGACCTGTATTTAGAAAACTACATAACACTCAGGAAAGAAATCAAGGAAAACACAAACAAATGGAAACATATACTGTGTTCATGGATTGGAAGAACTAATATAATCAAAATGTCCGTACTACCCAAAGCAATTTACACATTCAATGCAATGCCTATTAAAGTACCAATGGCGTATTTCACAGACATAGAACAAACACTTCAAAAATTTATATGGAACCATAAACGACCCCGAATAGCTGCTGCAATTTTGAGAAAGAAGAGTAAAGTAGGAGGGATCACAATACCTGACACTAAACTATACTTCAAGGCCACTGTAATAAAAATAGCCTGGTACTGGCATAAAAACAGGCACATGGACTAATGGAACAGAACAGAGAGCCCAGAAATAAACCCAAGTCTCTACAGTCAATTAATATTTGACAAAGGAGGCAGCAACATAAAATGGAGTAAAAATAGCCTCTTCAACAAATGGTGTTGGGAGAACTGGACAGCTACACGCAAAAAAAAATGAAACTCGAGCACCAACTTACACCTTATACAAAAATAAATTCAAGGTGGATAAAAGACTTAAATATAAAACGTGACACCATTAAAGTCCTAGAGGAGAACATAGGTAGGAAAATCTCAGATATTTCACACAGAAACTTTTTTACTGACACATCCCCTAGAGCAAGGGACATAAAGGAAATAATAAACAAATGGGACCTCATCAAAATAAAAAGCTTCTGCACAGCTAAAGAAAACAGTATCAAAATAAAAAGAGAACCAACTGTATGGGAAAACATATTTGCCAATGATACCTCAAACAAGGGTTTAATATATATATAATATATTATATATATATAGAACTCCAAAATATATAAAGAACTTACATGACTACACTCTAAGAAGACAAGGAACCCAATTAAAAAATGGGCAAAGGACTTGAATAGACACTTCTCCAAGGAGGACATACAGAAGATCCAAAGACACATGAAACAATGTTCAATATCGCTAGCTATCAGAGAGATGAAAATTAAAACCACAATGAGATACCACTTCACACCAGTCAGAATGGCCACCATAAACAAAGCAACAAACAACAAGTGCTGGAGAGGTTGTGGAGAAAAGGGGACCCTAGTGCACTGTTGGTGGGAATGCAGACTGGTACAACCACTATGGAAAGCAGTATGGAACTTCCTCAGGAAACTAAAAATGGATCTGCCTTTTGACCCTGCAATTCCACTGCTGGGACTATATCCTAAGAACACTAAAACACCAATCCAAAAGAACCTATGCATCCCAATGTTCATAGCAGCACAATTTACAATAGCTAGGTGCTGGAAGCAACCTGGATGCCCATCAGTAAATGAATGGATCAAAAAACTGTGGTACATTTACACAATGGAATACTATGCAGCAGAGAGAAAAAAGGAGCTCCTACCCTTTGCAACAACATGGATGGAACTGGAGAACATTATGCTAAGTGAAATAAGCCAGGCAGTGAGGGACAAATACCAGATGATCTCACCTTTAACTGGAACCTAATCAACAAAAGAAAAAAAGCAAGCAAAATATAACCAGAGACATTGAAAGTAAGAACAATCTGACAGCAAGCAGAGGGGAGGTGGAGGGAATAATGGGGGAAGGGTTTTCAGGAGCAACTATAAAGGACACATGGACAAAACCAAGGTGGGGGTGGTGGAAGCAGGGGAGGGAGGTGGGTTTGGCTGCGGTCGAGGGGAGTAGTGGGGGAAAATGCAGACAACTGTAATTGAACAATAATAAAATAATTTTAAAAAATAATTATGGGATTTTTTTCTAGTGTTTTATTTTGGGCAGGAAGTCTTAGGTCATGACTTTTGGTTTCTGACAATACTTGCTTTGTAATTTTCCCATATCTAAAGCTCAGCAATGTTCACCTTATAGAACTTGGGTACCCAGTGGAATACTTCCTTTGCATTCTGGAGTCAACTATAAACTCCAATTAAGGATAATCCTGGCTTTGCCTACATGTAGCCTTAAAGCATACACCCATGCAGAGATGTGTGAGACTCCTGGTTATTTGTCTAAGTTTCTACAATTGCCCTAATTATTTGAATGTTTTTATTAGCTCCCTCTTCACCTACAGGTGAGGCCAAAGATGTGCACTGGGAAAAAGTCTCTATGGTTACCCCCAGGGGCCTCCTTGTTACAGCCCCACTTTAAACAACTTTGTCCTGTTTTACATGTCTAAAGACTATCCACTCTTCAGGAGGCTATTCCTGCCAATGCTGCCTGTTGGGCACTTGAAAGCATGTTCATTTAAACATCAATAACTGGGAGTCTTCATTGACCTGATGCTGCTTAATTCCTAACCTAGTCTTGACCCCAGCTTCAAAACCTGGTGAAAACTCAATAAAAGTAGCAAACAATGTTATGTTGTCCTTGGAAGACTTTGTGAAACAATGAGAGGGTTTAACAATAGTTAATTGTGATTTAACAGTTGCTAACAAGTATTGTGTGTTTACAATGTGGCAAGCAATGTGCACACATGCTCTCATTCGATTCACATAACAACCAAATGAGGTAGGCACTATCATTAACCCTGTTTTACAGGGGAGGAACTGGAGTTTACAGAGGTAAAGTATTTAACCTGAGGCCATGCACTAGCTACAGGGTTCGTGTCAGCCATTCTCAGAGTCTGTGTGCTCTCCATGTAGAACATCAGATTGAGAAACTAGGACTGTCATTTTAGTATGGGGGATGCTGGTGTGAAGTTGTGAAGGAATTTTCAGCAAATTAATAGGTCTGTAGTTATTCTACAGAAGTGCTCTGTTAGAATGGAATAGACTGTGCTTTCAAAAACTACCCTGATAAGAAAAGAGCCTGAGAATCCAATGAAAACAAATAGGTTGGCAGACATCAAAAACAACCTGTCAGAACAGGTTGTGAGGAGCAAAGGGATATCGTTTTGTCATGTAAGTGATGATGTTTAATAGATGATCCATAAAAGTAGGCATTAGCAACTCTTGAGAAGCTTCCTAGAGAAACTGTATTAAAGTTGACAGAATGAAAGGTAACACTTCCACAAGCCTGTGCAAAATTAACCTTCTAGGCCCAATTGGAACAGGTGTTTCCACAGGAATCACTGACTAGATACATTTGGTGGGTAATCATGTTACAGAGTTTACCCCCAGTAAGGATTCTAATAGTCCAACCCCAGGCCTTCCACAGACATCATTGCACTTGAGGATCTTTTACGGAGGTGAAATGAATTTCTAGTAGGAATAAAATTTGGTAAGTTACGTAGTGGTCCTGCTGCCTTGCCTTCTTAGACAAGCCTAAAGGCAAAAGGGTGAGGACTACATTTATACAAACAGTTCTGAGGACACTTACTTATCTGAGGGGTGAAAATAAATTTCCTCTTAACTTTTTGAGACAAGATATAGCTACAGGAAATTATTGTGAGATTGAGTAGTCTTTCACTTCGTCTCAGCCTTTTAATCTAATCTGACCAGTGTAAGCATAGAAAGACATTCAGGAATTGCTAATGTCAAGGTTTACAATTGAAGGTGACATGGTCTAAAATATCACTTCTATGGATAGTGATGACAAAGGAGGAATGTTCATGTAGCCTACAGCAATGGCTTCCCACAGTGACAATATATAAATGAAGTTCTCATGTATTTGCTCTGTATACTGCCAGTTAGCAATGCTGGATATTGCCCAGCATACTAAGTACTCAACAAATGCTTGTTGGGGAATATATTTAAGTATTTAGATAGTGTCTGAGCTGATCAAGGGTTTGGGTTGGATCTTAAGGGATGAATTTTAGCAATGGAGAAGGCATTAGTTCAAATCAGAGAGGAAAGCACATGCAAAGGGGTGAAGATGACTTTGAAGTTCTCACTGAGGCAGATGCATGGACCTTGGTGCCATAAACTCAACAAGATGGCAGTTGAAGGAGGAGGTTTCAGTCACATTAACAGCATACACATGATATTTTGCAACAAATTGGGAAATTCATAAAGCTGCCCTTCTCCATATTTACACAACTGGAATCCTCCTATAACCTTTTCTTACTGGTACATTTTGTGACTGTCCTAGAGCCTGAGTCTTTGTCTATTTTCACTTTTCTTGTTTACTGCAATGTGGTGTTGTTTACTATCGGCTGAAGGATGATCCTGAGATAACTCTCCAAAAGCAGGAATGTTACTTCAAATGTTTTATTATCATATTCATGTAATATGTAGGCTGTCATTTTTCTTTTTTATTTCTCACTAAAGCCTCTTATGTTTGTGTATCAATGTTTTGTGGATGAGGAAATTGAGACATTAAAATATAGCATTATTCAAGGATGTGGGGCAGGTGGTTTTAAAATTAAAAGCAAACCCAACCCAAAGCAAAAAACTGAATGTGATTCTGGAATGGGAGGCTACATGGCTGGGAGACATGGCTCAAGCACGAGCAATAGTGACTGTGTCTCTGGAGAGGAGAGCAAAGTGAAACAACTCTTTAATAAGTCAATGTATCTCAAAATGTGAATTTTCTAGATTGTTTCCCTAAATGTGCATTTTCCAAATTGTAAATCTTTTAGATAATCACAATGCATATTAGAAATGTCTGAGAAGACCAGCAACAAAGGACAACTAATGTCATATAACCCAGATTTGATCAAATTTATTTGACCTTGGAATGCATTTTTTATGGGAAATCTATTCTTATCTTCTAGGAAGGTGTGGGAAATGTTGAATTCAGAAACCAGTGTTTAACTTCATACTGTTTGGTATATACTAGATGATCGATAAATGCTTTTTTTTGAGTTTTTAGAGGTAATTTTCTAGTAACAAAATTATTAGTTATCAACAGTTTTTTTAAACATGGATTTTTAAAAAGCAAAGTAGCCATGACCTTCAGAATCAGAACAAAACCTCAGAATTGAAAAGAATGTGTCTTTCTTAACATCTACTAAAAATCATTTTTATTTTATTTTTATTTTTATTTATTCCCTATGCTGTACTTTACATCTCTGGGACTATTTTGTGACTGCTAATCTGTAACCACCTTCCTCACCCAGCCCCCCGGCCCATCTCCCCTCTGGCAACCACCATCCATCTGTTCTCATTGTCTATGAGTCTGCATATATTCTGTTAATTTTTTTCTTCAGATTCCACATGTAAATGAAATCACCATTTGTGACAGCATGGATGGCCCTAAAAATAATTTGTAAAATTTCTACCATTTCATGGCCTGCCGAATCATGAGAAAAATTATTCTCTGAAACTGTTAATTCTGCTTAGATGCCTTCTTAGTATAAAATTTAATCATCTCATTTTCTTCAATAGCAGAAAGTATATTAATTGCTCAAAAGGAAAAAGTGGCTTGTTACATGGGTGGAAAAGTGCAGAGTCCCGGGTGTACTGCTGAACATATGCCAATGAAGATGGACGCTTGAACTATATAGTTTGTATATTTACAAAAAAAGAGTTAATTTTTCATATAACACTATTGTTTACTTTGTTTTGCAGTTTATTTGGTTTCGTGGAATGAAAATGTGTTCTTCAGGCAAAATGGTTCAAATTTTGGCTTCACCACTCACTAGCTATTTAACTATAAGCAAGTCTCTGAGTTTCCATCTCCTCTGTGTAAAATGGTATCGATCACGTTGGAGTACCAGAATACAGCCTTCCTCATTTTAACATTTAGAAACCTTCAGGATTTCTACCCTAAAGCAAAGTTTCCTAGCAGACGTGCCCCATTCCACAGTTCTAAAGGATAGATATCCACCAGAAAAGAGACCTACCAATAATAAACACATGAAATGCATACAGTCACTTAATCTTTCTGCCTTAAATGGAAAATGTAAAACTAAGGATCACCATGTAGACAAGGAGAACTGCAGTATGAAAAAGAAAATCCAAAAGAAACAAAAACGGACCCAGAAAGAAACAAAGCACAATTAAGGAACAAAAGACAACATTAAAAGCACTCATTAATATGCCAGGGGAGGGATTTGGAGAAAATATTATATCCTTAAAATTAGAACAAATGCTAAGAAAAAGAAACAAGTACAGAATAAAAGAGAATGCTTACAGATTGAGAAAAAAAAAGACTGCTTGGAAAACACTTTAATTAAAGAAGGACTAGAAATAAACCTGAAGATTCTCCTGAAATTATCAGAATATAGAGAGAAATAAAAAGAAAGAAATGGAAAGAGATCAGTCTAAAGACTAGAAGATGAGTTTAGGAAGTGTTCATACAGGGTTAGAGAAAAAAATTATCAAAAATATACTTGAAGAAAAATGTCCAAAACTGAAGGACAAAGGTTCTTCAGAATTAAAAGACCTTCCTGAATGCATAGGACAGTGAATGAAAAGAGAGCCATATCTAGATATACATCTTTGACTCAAAGTACCAAAGAAATGAAGAAACTTCCAGAGACTTTTATCCCCAGATAGATATCAATCATGCATTTGGGCATAATAATGATATTTTCAGAGAGGAAGATCTCAGAAAGTTTATCTCCATGCATCTTTTCTTTTAAAGTACTTGAAGATATACTCCAGAAGAACAGAAGAAGAGAATAGGGAGTTTGCAGAATCTAGTAATGTGTGGTTCCAATTCAGACTCCTGAAAGCAGTGGAAAAAATGTACAACATGACAATTGCATAGCAAGCTTAGAGGGTAACCAGGACAAACTGGAGCAGGGGGATGTTGGGGAGAAACTGAGGGTGAGGGGTTTCTATCAGAAAAGGGGGACTTAATAGACAAGACAGAGTTGGAAAAATTAATCACAAAGGGGAATAATACAAGAAAAACAACAGAATATATTGGAAACTCCAGGGATCAGTGGTAGAATAGAAGAATGTATAATGAAGCTGAATATATAATAAAATTATAACATATACGGAGCAAACTAAAATATGGCAATATTAAAGGATAAAAACAGAGAGAAATTTTTCTGAATCCTGATGCTGGAAATAACTTTTCTTGATTGGCTAAGGGCCTATGATGGTAAATTTATTAAAAAGAACATACTCCTGCCCTGGCTGGTGTAGCTCAGTGAGTTGAGCTCGGGCTGCGAATCAGAGTCGCCAGTTCGATTCCCAGTCAGGGCACATGCCTGGGGTGGGTGCCAGGTCCCCCAGTAGGGGCCACATGAGAGGCAACCACACATTGATGTTTCTCTCCCTCTCTTTTTCCCTCCCTCTCTTTTTCTCTCCCTTCCTCTCTCTCTGAAGATAAGTAAAAAAAAATTTTTTTAATTTTTTAAAGAATATATTCCTGACACATGACTTGATCAGTCTGTGGATGAATCATGGAGACTTGCTTGCAATTTCAGAACCAAATGTAAAGTAAATGTTTATCTGACAAAGTGGGATAGGGAAGGTGGAGAAAAGGGCAGGGACACCAATAACTTTATCTCTCTCTTTTTTTTGCCAGTATGAAATTAATTTTATTTTTATTATTTTTTGCTCTCTTTTTAAAAAAGATTTTATTTATTTATTTTTAGAGAGAGGTGAAGAGAGAAAGAGAGGAAGAGAAACATCAATGTGTGGTTGCCCCTCACACACCTGCTACTGGGGACTCGGCCCATAACCCAGGCATATGCCCTGACTGGGAATTGAACCAGCGACCCTTTGATTCTCAGGCCAAAGCTCAATCCACTGAGCCACACCAGCCAGAAATCTCTCTCTTTTTAAAATTGTTGTTCAAATACAGTTGTCTCCATTTTCCCCCACCACTCTCCCACACTCCAGCCATCCCCACCCTTGATCCTACCCCCCTTTGGCTTTGTCAATGGGTCCTTTATGTTCATTTATAACCCTTCCCCTTTCTTTCCCACATTATGTCCTTCCCCTCTCCCCTCTGGTTACTGTCAGTTTGGTCTTAATCTCAATATCTCTGGTTATATTTTGCTTGCTTATTTGTTTTGTTGATTAGGTTCCACTTATAGGTGAGATCATATGATATTTGTATTTTACTGCCTGGCTGACTTCACTTAGCATAATACTCTCCAGTTCCATCCATGCTGTCATGAAGGGTAGTAGCTCCTTCTTTCTTTCTGCTGCATTGTAGTATTCCATTGTGTAAATGTACCAGAGTTTATTGATCCACTCATTTACTGATGGGCACTTAGGTTGCTTCCAGTACTTGGCTATTGTGAATTGTGCTGCTATGAACATTGAGGTGTATAGGTTCTTTTGGATTGGTGTTTCAGGATTCTTAGGGTGTAATCCCAGCAGTGGAATTGTCAGGTCAAAAGGCAGCTCCATTTTGAGTTTTCTGAGGAAATTCCATACTGTTTTCCACAGTGGCTGCACCAGTCTGCATTCCCACCAACAATATACTAGGGTTCCCTCTCCTCCACAACCTTGCCAGCCCTTACTGTTTGTTGATTTGTTTATGATGGCCATTCTGACCAGTGTGAAGTGGTATCTAATTGTGGTTTTAATTTGCATCTCTCTGATGGCTAGTGATGCTGAACATCCTTTCATATGTCTCTGTATGTCCTCCTTGGAGAAGTGTCTTTGTCCATTTTTTTAATTGGGTGTTTTTGTCTTCCTGGAGTGGAGTCGTGTGAGTTCTTTATATATTTTAGAAATCAAACCCTTGTTGGAGATATCATTGGCAAATATACTTTTCCATACAGTGGTTTCCTTTTCATTTTGCTGATGTTTTCTTTAGCTGTACAGAAGCTTTTAATTTTGATTAAGTCCCATTTTTTAATTCTTTCCTTTATGTCCCTTGCTCTAGGGGACATATCAGTGAAAATAATGCTGCGTGGAATATCTGAGATTTTCATGCCTATGTTCTCCTTTAGGACTTTTATGGTATTCCGACTTATACTTAAGTCTTTTATCTATCTTGAGTTTATTTTTGTATATGGTGTAGGTTGGTGGTCAAGTTTCTTCTTCTTCTTCTTTTTTTTTTTTTTTGCATATAGCTGTCCAAATGTCCCAACACCATTTGTTGAAGAAGCTATTTGTATTCCATTTTATGTTTTTGTCCCCTTTGTCAAATATTAATTGACCACAGAGACTTGAGTTTATTTCTGGACTCTATTCTGTAACTCTAATAAAAAATAGAGTTATAGGCATGTTGTCTATATGGAGGCTAGAGCAGAAGAATTGAAAATGGAAATAATCTCTTAGAATAGGGTCATTGTCTGTCTCGTTTGCTGCACAGTGTATCTCTAGTGCCTAGAATGGTACTTTCACACCTGCTTGATAAATGGTGAGCAAAATGAAGCTGACTCTGGGGCATGGTACTGGGAGTGAGACTATCTCTTCCCATCATTGAATGGTTACTTGATGAAGATGTTATTTTGATTAAAAAATTATAGTTGTGAGAATACACAGAAGAATGGAGCATGCTGTGGGTAGTAGTGATTTCCTTGGGGAAGTGACAAGCAAGGTGAAACCTGAAGGAAGAACCAGCCAGGTGAGGGAACAAAGTGTTTGTTCCAGGCTGAGAGAACACATGTGAAAACTTCAGGTAGGAAGGAGACCCAGAAGGCTGGGGCGGAGTGGGGTGTAGGAGGAAAGCTCTGTGAGAGCCTGGTAAAGAAGGCAAGACCACACTGAGGATGCTGAAAAAATGTGATATGAGGATTATGACTTGTCCATACGTCATTACCACCAGCAAGGCTGGGTATTCCTGAGCATGCACTTGGGACCAGAGCTTCCAAATAGTTCTGTGTTTGACAAATAAGGAATATACTGGGCTTTTGATTGATTGATATTTTTCTGAGAGAGAGAGAGAGAGAGAGAGAGGCATTGATTTGTTGTTCCACCTGCTCCTGCATTCGTTGGTTGATTCTTGTTTGTGACCTGGTCAGGCAGGGATCAAACCCATAACATTGGCATATTGGGACAAAGCTCTAACCAACTGAGCTACCCAGCCAGAGCTGTACTGGGCTTTTGGATTTGAGTTTCAGTATCTAATAACTTAGAGCTACCACAGAAAAAGAAAATGTTACATGTTAGATAACCAAGTAGAGTATGGTCAACTTACTGCATACATTGTGTACTTAAGGCATAAGCTGAATGAAACATGCTGAGAATGTTGGGGGAAATGGCTGGATTTCCTTATTAGCAAAGTATTGGTGTTTGTGGGGAAGTTGTGGTGCTGTTTTACCATGGATGTAGAAAAACATTATCAGGACAATTTAGGCATTGATTGGTGGCAAAACTTGTTCTAATCAAGAAGCCAGAGAAGTGTTTACTGGACTCTCAGGAGTATGGGACCGGGCCAGATGCCAATGATAATTGGAAAGATATGAGCTCTACCGTGAAGAAGGGCATATTCTTAGAAGACCGAAATAGATGTGGATGAACCCAAATCCAGATTCTCACAAAGCACAAAGGCTGCATGGGGATTAGCCTGGTGCTTTGGGAAGCCGAATGAACTCTTCCAATTCACTAGGGTCCTTGTTAGTGCATCAAAACAGTAATTTACTCAATGAGGAGAGTGCGTGTCGCTTTCGAAGGCACTTAACTTCCTCCCAGGATGTTGGTTGCACACCAGGGGAATCCGGCTCACTAATCTTTAACACTTGTCATAATTATTTTCCCTTCAATAATACTATTTCCCCCCTGAGAAACTCAAAATTATTACATAAGAAATGTAGAAATAGAAGTGTGTGATATTTTTTAATAAAATGTAGTCAGTGGCCCCAGGGAATTTTTGTAGCAAAAGCCTCTCAAATCAATTATATTTTCTCATTTCTGGTTCCAATAATTGAATATTTTATTTCTATATTTATTTAAGTTCTTTCAAAATGAAAAGGTGGAGTTGTGTTGACACACTGAGGAAGGAGGGTATTATTAATTAAAGTTGTTTAAAGTCTAAGATGAAAACAGTGCTGAAGCATATAAATTTGCTTCAATGAGCTGTCAGGCTGCTCTGTGAGGTTGCAGGAATATTGTTGGCAATCCCGGGAGGTGGCCCAGCAGTGTGCGTCATCCCCTCATCTCTAGGAGGTAAGTCTGCAGTCACAGTTCATTTAGTCATAGAAAAAGTAAATAACGCACTCAAGTGTTTAGTGCCTGTGATGCACCTCTCTAGAAAATCCAGGACTACTGACCTGCATTTGTCCCGTTTTAATCAGAATGTTCAGTACTACTCCCTTTGTCATTTCAGCTGAGTGCGCATTGTCATTTACTTCCATTGTCTCATCTGATTCTAACATCATTGCTCTGACATGGGTGGGATGTTGGTGGTGGTTATTCCCTTTTAATAGGTTAGGAACACCTAGTTTGAAAAGGGTAAAGACACCTGTCCAGGGTCACAGGGTTGCTGGGCGGTAGAGCCAGACCACCTGGGGAGGTGTGATTCCTGGAGGGTACTTCTTGCTGACTCCCTGACCTCAGACCCTACTTCGCCTGACCTCAGAGTTTCCACCATTCTTCAACACCCCTGCTACACATTGCTCTGGATGCTTGAATCAGCAAAGCCTAAGAAGAACAGCTCCAAGGAGATTTCTGCTCCAAGTAGTTGCTGATGAGTTACCCAGAGATATGGAGAACTCTCGATGACATTCTCACACAGGAGTTGGCATTAGTCAGAAAACAATTAACTATGGAGCAGGTGGATTTTTTACTCTCTTGCTAGTTTCCTTTCTCAACTGGGGCTCCTTCATAACAAGTATGAACAATACCACCCCTAGTTCTTGTTTTCTCTCTCTCTCCCTCTCTCTGTCTCCTCTCCCTTCCCTTGTCCCTCTCTCCTTATTCTTTCCTCCCTCCCTCATCCACTCTCAGAAGGAAAGCTCTCAAGAGCTTTCTGATGCTTTCTTGTGATTGGTTAATGATAATCAGAGTGACCCACTCAAAGGTTAATTTCAGAGTTTAAGGGATGAGTTTTCCAGAGTCTGCCTCTTTCAGCCCATGCTAGTGGAGATTAATGTAATTGTTGGCTATTGTTACTTGGCCCAGAGAATGCTCTGAATACAGAGAATTATAATCTGTGTGTCCAAGTCCATCTCATATTCTTATATTTATTCATTGTAACACCGGAAGGCAAAATGGGAAATAAAGGTCAAAATTACCAAGCGGCTGATTTTTGGTTTGAGATGAAGGACTTCCAACTAACTAGAACTCTTTGAAAAAGGAATGGCTATATTAAGGGTCCTTGAGGTTTCTGGCTGGCCAGAGATGGTTAAACAGAACTGATGACTACTCAATCAAAATGTGCTGGAAAAGAAGAAAAAGGTTGTAGTAGATGACCTCTAAGGTCTCAACACTGAGAGATTTAATTTGTTTATCCCTCCTATGGGCACGTTTCTGGAGCTCACAGAGAGGGAATTGGGTCAGAGGTCAGGGCTATGGTCAGGCACCTCAGTCCAGCTGTCGCCTTTGTTAACCCAAGCTGCTCATCCACTAAGTCCAGCCAGGCACGTGCAGGTTGTGGCACCGAGGGGAGAAGCTGGGCAGAATGTAGGTCCACAGTTCATGGATCAGAGTCATCCTGATTTCAGCTACATTGTCACCATCGAAAAACTTAACAGCTTAACAGCAGTACCCACTTAACTAAACCATAGTGTCTATTTTGATGAGATT
Organism: Phyllostomus hastatus; assembly: GCF_019186645.2. Taxonomy (NCBI): domain Eukaryota; kingdom Metazoa; phylum Chordata; class Mammalia; order Chiroptera; family Phyllostomidae; genus Phyllostomus; species Phyllostomus hastatus. The sequence goes on from NW_025334041.1 coordinate 68,302,276, forward strand.
CTGAAACAAAAATCTCTAATGAGTTTTTCCCTCCAGAGTCACAGGAAAATATGGTAGGGGTATCATCATATCATCTGAATGTGTACCCACTTGTCAATTACTCTGGATTGATACTCCTTAATATAAAAAAATCAGCTGAACATAAACTCTAAATCATATATTTGACACCTTAGTCAAGACAAGACTGACTGTTTAGGCACAAGCACCAGCCTAGCAGTTTTCTTACAAACATCCTATAACTATAAACACACACACACACACACACACACACGCAGTCCACATTATGAGCAAGAAATGATCTGGCCAATCCAATGGGCAATTCACTCTTCAGAAAACCAACAGGGCCTGTCCAACATGCACGCTCTTTCCCAGGTTACTTGGAGCCATTTAGAAAATTACTATTGTGGTTTATAAAATGCTCCACCAATTGAGGAATTAACCCTCTTCCCAGAATGTCTAATTTGTTCATTCTTCAAGTAATTGGCATGTTAAAGTTGATGTAGTTCCAGTGTCTAAACAATAAAAAATAGCTACTTTTTACTGAGTGTTTAGTATGTTCCAGGCACTCTGCATACATTACATACAACCACACTAAATCTTCACAACAACCGAGATATATGATTATCCCTATTTTAACTGAAGAGTAAAATGAGACTCAGAGAGAAAAGTAATTTGCCCATAGTGAAATAGCTCTATTGCCTGGTGCACAAGAAGTACTGGATGAATGATCATTAATATTATTGTATACGAGGAGGCACAGCTGGGATTTGAGTCAAGGTCTAACACTCATCGAAGCACTTACTCTTAGCCCCAGTGTGGTTCTGCCTCATACAATGGCACTGTGCATGAAAAGGAGGTGTGTCATGGCCAAGCATCACTGGCAGGATCCCTGTTTTAAGGAGAGCATATTCTATGTCACACTTTGAGCAGTTCCATATCAGTTAAAAGCACGTAGCACAATTAAGATAGTAGTAGCCTCCAGACTTGGGTAGGGGACACAAATAAGTTTGTAGAAGTTCATCAATATATTTAGGATTAATGGAATCTATAGCTTGATTCTCAGTTTGCAGGTGTCATTCTTCCTAAAAATGATGTGCCCCAGCTGCTCTCTAGGTAAGGCTCCATGCAGCTTCCTGTTCCCACCTCCCAGACCCCAAAGATCTCTGCTGCACCAGGCACTCCCATCATCCATGCATGAGAAATCTGCTCTGAAGGGTGCAGCCGTGGGGGCTCCGGGCTTGGTGAGATGCCGTGCGTTTGTGAGTTACAGAAAAGGTGTCCTTTCCTTCTGGTGAATGGAGTGTGGGCTGGATTTTATTTCCTCCTGTCGCACTCAGCAGTGTGCCCCTGTGCAAGTCACTGTCTGCACAAATCACTGCCCCGGCATGAAAGAGCCACACACCAAAGGGGCAGTTTCAAATTTCAGTTGAAATGATGAAGGGGCATTTGCCAGCTGAGAAGGTCAACCACTCACTCTTTATTTCTAAATAAAGATTGTCAAGCATCTCCTAAACTACAAAAAGAAATTGCAGGCCAGCCAACAATAAAGATTGAATAATAAGACTCATAAAATAAATGGCCAGAAATTCCCCAGCAACATTTTCAGCCCAAGGGTTTCTCTAGACTCCAGATTGTAAATATGCTATTTGGGAAAAAAAAATAGACTCAGCATTCCAGTTTTCCAACATCCCTTTTCCTTTAAGAACAGAGCAGCCTACTGCTCCTGGGCCATACTTTATTGTTTTTTTCACCAACGGAGGAAGTGCTGGTTCAGTATGCTACACGGTGTTTTCTCAGCCCTGAAACTACTCGAATGAGTATGACTTTCCAAGTTAGTACTGTTGATATGATATAAATGGAGTTTTCCTGGGAGAGGCAACCTTTTAAAATAGATTTCTCAAGAATTAAAGAGCTCCTGCAGGGGAAGAAAGCAGGGTGCTGCCTCTGAGGAGGGGTGGCAAGTGCACCCCAGGAAATGAAGGAATGGACGAAATAATAGATAAACAATTAAAAGTCCCATCTATGTGTCATGCATGGCATTAGAAGATAATAGTATTATTAAAAGCCAATGGATATTAAGCACCCACTATATGCCAGACACTGTTCTCAGAAAGGTACGTGTATTTCCCCACTGACCCTGTATGGCATTCTGTTACAGAATGGATCTGAGTATCTCAACCGCCAACACACAGCTGTGGAATTTTTCTTCCAGAATGCTTAGGGGGCATTTGTATTTTTTCTTCTCTGAATTTATTTGACAGACTTATTTATGTATTAAAGGTGGTATGAGTTCATTGTATATTGAAGTATTTTTCTAAATTTGCTGTTCATCTTTTTATTTGTTGTGTGGTATTTTTAACAGAGTCAAATCTACCTTTATTTTCATTTATACTTCATTTATTTAGTACTAGGATCACAAAAACTTTTTCACACCAAGATTATTTAATTTTTAATTGAATTTTCTCTAGTAAATTTCAAGCTTTATTATACTACATTAAAACCCTTGTAGAACTTATTTTGGTTTAATGTATTGGGGATGCATTTAATTTTATTCTCCTCCACACCACCTCAACAGTTAGAAAGTGTGCCAACATCATTCACTGAAAAGTTTTGCATCCAGTCATTCATTTATTCAGCAAGTATTTATCCAGAACCTACAATGAGCAGGCATTCATCTCAGTCCTGGGGATAGAGGCAGATCGTGGCAACTAAATGTCATATATCAGATGGTGCTAAATACAGTGGACAAGGAGGGGCTGGAATGGCTATCTTATACAAGGTCAGGGAAGGTCTCTCTTAAATAGTGACATTTGTGTAGAGAACAGAAGAAAGTGAGAGGTTACCTGTTCATCATGGGTTGGGCATTCCAAGCAGAAGGCACAGCAGGTGCTGGACCATGCAGTGAGATTATGCTTGGTGTGTTTAAAGAATGACAGAGAGTACTTTCTAGCTGAAACACTACCACAAACTAGAAGAGAGGGTACTAGGAGAAGTCAGGAGTCAGATCATATAGGACCTGACAGATCATGGTAAGGACTTTGTATTATGGCACTGGGTGAGTGGAGTGGATGGCATTTCTCATAGATGGCCATAGCAATATCCCATGTACTCTTTGCAGTGTGACAGCTGTGCCCTCATCAGAAGATGGAGTCTATCTCTTGACCAATTTGAATCTGGGAAGTCCCAATGACTGCTTTGGATAATAAATTAATGGCAGAAAGGATGCTATGCCAGTTTTGGGAGTAGCTCCTAACTAGTCTAGCAGCTTCTTCTTCCAGCCTCTTCAAAGACAATCTTAATGGAAAGAGTGCAAAGACCCTGAGACTACCACCTAAGAGCACTGGAGGACCAGACATCACATGAAGGGAAAGAGAAGCCAAGGAGCCACAGGCACCAGGCATGTGAGTGAAGAAGCTGTCCTGGCAGGAGTCTTCCAGCTCAGCCAATACCTAACTCCCCTGCTTCCTGACCATGGTGAGTAAAGTGGAAAGATTGTTTTAAGCCACCATGTTTGGGAGTAGTTGGCTATGCAGCAATAGATAATTGAAACAGTGAGAAAAGAGGCCATTGGGAGATTTTGAGCAATCATATGATCTGACTTAAGTTTTACAAGAATTCCTCTGGGTCTGTGCTGAGAACAGAATGAGAATGAAGAAAGGGAGTGTGGAAAGGAGATCAATTTGCAGAGCAGGTAAGAGACAGTGAGGTTGAGGAAGAAGTTGGGGGAAGAGATTCAATTCTGAATATATTTCAGAAGTCACATGGATGGGATTTGCTGATGGATTTAATGTGGGAAGTGAAACAAAGGAGTAAAGGATGGCTTCAGGGTGCTGACCTGACAATGGTAAGGGGAACTTTACTAATGGTAAAATGAAGGGGACCTTTACTAAGAAGAGAGAAAGCTACAGGAGGGCCAGGGTTGGAGTTAAGGAAGTCAGGAATTCTGCTTTGGACATGTCAAGGTTATGAGGCTGAACATGCATTCTAGTAATGATACCGAGTGTTATTGGACAGTTGGGTGTCTGGTCAGAAAAGAGGCCAGGGCTGGCAGATGTAAGTTTGGATATGACTGGTGTTTCAATGGTCAGATTGGATCAGGTCATCTGGGGAGTAAATGTGGACAGAGCAGAGAAGTTGGAGGACTGAGCTCAGGCACTTTGCCATCTACAGATGTAAAAGAGGTAGAAGAGGAACATGGAAAGGAGACTGAAAAGGAGTAGCCAGTGAGATAGGAAGAGAAATAAGAGAATAGTGTTCTGGAGGGAGAGAAGGAAGGTGTTCCAATGAGGATGGTGTGAGTAACTGTGTCGGATCTTCTGAAGAACCAAGTCAGATGAGGACTGACCATTCTTGATATTACTGTCCCCATTCTTGGTATCACTGATTCAAAAAGGTGCTTTTATCATATGCTAAATTGGCATATGTGTGAACATGTGCACGCTTACTTTCTCTTCTCTCCCATTGATCTGTTTACGCATCTGGAACTACACAACCACTGAAACTTTCATACTTGACAAAGCAAGCTCTATGCAACTCCACCCCCGTCACCTTTTCTTCTTTTTCACAAAAATATCCTGGTTATTCTAATTTAAAATTCACCAGAACTTTAGATTGGAATTTTATTAAGTCCTTTTCCCCCCCAAATGCATTGGAAATTTTATTTTATATATATATTTTGCATACAAATTAGTTTGGTGAGAGTTAATATTGTCTGCTTATCTACTCTCCACATGGTATATGTTTCCATTTATGTTTTATATCTCTAAGCATATTTTTTAAAAATATATGGGTCTCATGTGTTTTAAGTTCTTTTCTACATATTTGAATTTTAGTGGCTTTTGTGAATTATATCCCTTTTTTCCCCATTGCATTTTTCTACTGACTATTTTTGCTGTAAGAAATCTATTTTTCTATAAAAATTCTCTTAGTAATTCTAATTACTTTATAGGTGATGCAAACATATTTCAACACCTTTGTTGTTTTCACGGGCAAGAGATTGCACAGCTATGAAATCGTATAGCCAGTCCATAAAGCTGCCTAATTTCTGCTGATAAAATTCTAGTTTGGAGAGTGGAATTGAATATGTCAGTATTTCAAAGTGTTTCCCAGAGAACTCCATGATTTCCAGGTGCTCTGGGAACGATTGTAGCCACACTTCTCAAATTGTCCCAGAAATTCCCTATTTCAAATATTTTTTCCCTTTGTTAACCCATGAGTCATACCACATGTCCTTTGATCTTTGCTTCAAAAAAATATTGTCATGGTATTTAGAAACAGGGACAGCCCAGGCAAAGTTATAACATATGGGATGTTTTTCCATAACTTTCCTCTCAGCATTTTTCCGGGTTATGTGTGCCTGAGCACATGTATGCACGCACACACACACACTGTGGTGTCTGGAGGAAAAGGGGTTTCACTAAAGTAATAACACATGTGCTGCCGCTGTGCAGCCTGCACTCAGGATCACCCCAGGGCAGGTTCATGTGGAAGGCTTTAGGGCTGGACAGCCTGGGTTTGAACCCCACATCTCACTGTATGCACTTGGGCAGGTCACTTAACAGTTTAGAGCCTCTGTTCTCCATATGTAAATTGAGTGTAATATATCAACAGGTGGGGCTATTGTGGGGACTCAGAAAATTGCTGTAAAGTGCCGGACATAGTGGGAGCTAGGGGAATGGTATTTACTACTTTGATTTAGAAGGGAGCTCCAGATCATTGCCAAGGTTCTTGAGAAAATTCTTTGGCCATCTTCCACTCTCAGCTGAAGAAGTAAAGTGGCCAGGATGAGGCTGCAGGAAGCAGTGAGGTGTCAGTCTCCTAATCCTCCCGGGTTGCACCTATCTAGACAAAAAACCAATGGTTGATTTCTCATATCTGTAACTAACCAGCCTCTACCCAGAGACTGCCATGCAGTAACCATGTGGAAGACATTTGTCCTTTTTGCTGTCACCTTCCAACCATGCACCCCTTCCTATTTCTACTCCAGTCTTCTTTTGGGGGATGCTTCCCTGAGATAGGGCCTGAAGTCAAAAGGATGGATCTGACCTTTCCCTGGGGACAGGAACATGACCTGGATGCAGCTCATCACTCGCTCCCTTCTTCCTGGGATTCTGTATTTTATATAAGTGATGCCCCAATGTATAATTGATCCCAATGGATAATTGAGATCATGTGTGTTATAGTGGAGGCCACATTATGTGGCCCGGACTGTGCTCATGTTTCCATAACTGGGTTTTAATGGGGTTCTTACTGGTTCTGGCTGCCTGACTTTTGGATCCTCTTGCTTGCTCAGCCCCCAGAATTGTTCCAAATGATTGCCTTTTGGTTCAGTGCAGCTCAATTGGGTTTGAGTTGCAACAGGAGTACTGTCTGACACAGCAAGATTCCAAGAAGAAAAATAAGAAAAGAGGTTCATCCTATTTAACAAGCATTCTTTCTTACAGGGGCCAATATCCAGGGTTTGGGGGAAAGGTGAAATCATAAAACACATGACTCAATGGGAGGCTGAGTTAAAGTTATGCATTGTCACATTAGAGAGGATTTGGGAACAGAATGCCTTTCAGTTTGCAAATTTATCACCAAAGGGATCAAGAGGATGGAGGGAGAGGAAAGGGTTAGCAAATATCAACTTACACAACTATCAAGTCATACACAAACTCTTTGTATGCTCCTAGGAGAACTTGAAACATTTCCTTTTTTCAGGATGGGGAAAAGTAAACGCTCTATTTTTCCTTTCTCTCTGTACTCTCCATTATCTCAGTGCTGCCCCTTGTTCCTGAGAAAGCTGCCACAAAGCATTTTGCTAGTTATCTGATTGTCATCCTACTTAACATGTTCCGTGGTCTGCTGGCTGAAGGTAGTTTAACCAGGATCTAATTGGTAACATATTGTTGATTGAATTAAGTGCCATATGATAGAGATTTAAACCATGGTAATTTTTCCATAAAGAAAAATCTGTCAACAGGCTACAGCAGAAGAACAGCAATAAATCAAATTGTCATGTTTATTAGTTATTGCGGGAGTCTAGTTGTCTTGTATTCATTATAACCCCATTTTTAGCACCAATAAAAGCTATAAAGAGGAATGTTTCTACAAGGTACTTTTTAATAGGTTTATATTTGTATGCAAATACCTGCTTGTGTTTTAATCGTGAGAAAAATGATGCTTCTTCACTTTAAAAGGAACATGTGCTTGGACTGTTTCTGGATCAGGCATAGTATTTCTAGCTTTTTGCAAAGCTACATTTTAAAACTCAAGTCAATTCAGTCATAATCAAAGAAAAGGCAATGTAAACAAAAAATGAGATGACACCATTTCCTTATCAGGTTTGCAAAATCAAAAGAACTGATAGGATGATTACACTAAAAGGAATTGTAGAATAGTCACTGCTGTTTGATTTGGAATATTAAAAATGGAAATAAATTAATTTTTCAGATACAGGCCTGGTTAAATAAATTATGGAATACCATTACCAGAGAGTGCAAAGAAGCCATTTAAAAGAGTAAGTGAAATCATATTTAATGATGTATCATTAAGAACCAAGATCAATTGTACTTTTCTTTTAACTTGCCTTTACTGAAAGTCACTTTCACCATTTTTTTCCTTATACACGTAGCCTCACTGGAATCTCATAAGACCCTGTGAAGTATCTAGGATAGGTTATTACACCCACTTCACCGATGAAGAAACTGAGGTGTGGAAAAGAAGGTGATTTATTGAAGGAGTGCTGCCTCTGCCAGCCTCAAGAGGCAGGAGGCAAACTTATACATCCCTACCTCCCACCCTCATCGTGTCCCACCTTCCTACCATTTCTCTTCAAGTCTGGCAGTTCAATTGCACAAAAGGTGGTGATAACAATAATAATAGCAATCACAATAATGGCCACCAACTCTTATTAAGCCCTTTCAATGTACCAGACCAAGCACTTCACAGCTATCACCCTTAAGAGGTAGAGGCTACTAGTGTACCCATATCACAGATGCAGAACCCTGATGCTGAGAGGTGTAGTGAACTTGCCTAAAGCCTTAGTGAGTGTGGGAGTTGGAACTTGAACCCAGAAATCTAGCGAAGGAGCAACTCATTTTTTCCTATTTTAAAGAAGCAAAGTAAATTAAAATATGTATGACATAACTAAATACTGAGAACAGGCAACATCCAAAGCAAGGGAAGAGAGTTGACAGACACAGAATTAAACCTTAGAATAGTGAGCGTTTGTGTTATCTTCACTGCAATAATCTCACCTTACCAGTGAGCTGGAAAATTTGACAGGTCTTATTAATGGGAGGTGCCTTTCTCAACTTACACCAAGGACAATTCTTTAGATAAAAGCAGACTTAATTTTTTTTTAAAAAATTTGGTTATGAAATGTGTATACCCAAGATTCACAGGGTGGGTTTACTCCCTTTCTTTGCCATTGTGGGTGTTAGTTAATGTTTGGCCTTCAGGTGTTCTTGTTGCAAGATCAGGTCCCAGACTAACTGAACACTTTTCATATCATTGACCTTTCAACCCCTTGAGTAAAAGGGATTATGGGACACATATCTAAACATGATTTCACCTTTGCATATGTAAGACTTGAATAACAAGGAATTCACATGTTGGGGAAAATATTCTTCATCACATAATTAGTTCTTTGGTTTCACTAACATGGTGACTGTTGCTATTTTGTATTAGATGATACATGTGCTTATGTGTATACATGTGTGTGCACACAGGCACATGTGCATGCTGTCTAAGGAATATGGAGATAGTGCTGTTAGCCCTGATGCTAAGGAAGTCGTGTGTTCTGAGTTATTTCTGCAGGAGTGGTGGTGTCCTTAGAGTAAATCACACACACTCTCTTGTTCCTGTGCCCAGGCCTATGTGAGATCATACTCTGGGGCCTGCTCTGGGGCCCTCTGTTGGGTTCTTTTTGAGGTGTAGTTAATGGCCTAAATGAGTGTCAGACATTCCTTTCATAAGGCCCACAGGCCCAGCTACCATCCTCAATGTGTATGAACATGTTCATACCTAGCTCATGTATTCATTACATATTAAGCCACATGAATTCTGGGACTTTTTGACCACATTCCAAGTCTGCCCCTGCAGTCTGCCCAGCCATTCACCAGAGGCTGGATTATCTCCATGGAGCAGATTGGTGAGCTCCTGGCTACCCAACCCTGAGGAGCACAGGCCAAGCTACTTCCACTGCCCCTTGAAGGATATGCAGTAAAGGTCACTTCTTTCCCACCCAAGACAGCCCAGGGGCCCAGATGCTCTCTGGTTTGATCTTACCTCTCAGCTCACACACTCGTTTTCTTTTTCTCCCAAATACGTCGTTCAACTTCTTTCTTCTGAGGCTGAGTGTGGCGCTCCCTTCTCACTGGTGGCTTTCTGAATGGCACTCTCATAAACAGGAAGAGTGTGTGTGGTCAGGATTCAAGTGTGCAGGTGTTGCTAGAGGATGTGAAAGTGTGGAGGCGAGTGACTAAACCAACCAATGGCATTTCCCCACCAGACACTCAGCTGATCTCCTCTCACCCACTGAAGGGCAATGTCTATCAGAGGCTGGAAGCAGGAGCCTGGGCCCCATTCTGGAGACCACCTGACTCAAACCAGAAGAACGTGGTCATGAAAACCAAGGAAGAAGTTCTCTATTGCTGTGTCTCTCCCTAACTCTAAGCAGACTCCTTAAAAGAACCCCTTAAAGATATATTTATCATCAAGTATGCTGATTAAATGCATACTTATTTGTCCAAAACTCTGCTCGTTCCCTAATTGCCTGGATATACAAGAGACCAGAACCTAAAGCCTATTCTCCTCTGTATGGTACTGTCTTCTAGAACTTTCTAGGACAAAGATGAACCAAGAGAACAGAAAAAGCATTAATGAGGAATCAGATGAACCAAAGCTGCTCTGTTGGAAGGGTTTCAAACTCCTCATCTCCATTCACTAGTTAAATCATAGCAGTAGTTTCTTACCCCACATTCTCTCCCTCTAACCCATCATCTCTGGAATTGCTTTCACTAAGTCACCAGGGGGCTTACCAATGGACACATTTTCAGTTCCTGTCTTATTTATCCCCTGTAATGTTTGACACCAACGACCATTTCTTTCCTTCGGGAGCTTCCTCTTTGGCCCCCATGAGTCCACGTTCCTCTGGGTTTGGTCGGGTGATCTCTCTCATTGCCAGGCTTTCATTCCTCTGTTGATGTCTTAGTTTTTATCTTTCTCAGTCTCCATTCTCAGTCTAGTGGCTCATGTTCTCTATGGTGGCCTTTTCCTCTCTCTACATGCTACTTCCCAAGCCCATGTCTATATTTAACAAGTCTCTGCTGCTCCCACAGGATGCCCCCCTCCACCAAGCACTAAGGTTTAAATGGGCAAAATGAAGCTCTAGTCTGTAATTATTCTTCTATTCCACTTTCCATGTGGCCAGTGAAACCCTTCCTGCCTTGTTCCTAACTTGCTCTTGATATCTCACTCTGATTTTGACTCCTGACCTCTTTCTTTGCTATTGGCTGATATGGCTCCTTTAAGTTTGACCCTCAGTTATCCTCATCCAAACAGGGTCAGCTCCCTGTATCCTCAGGTTGGATGCATGTCTGGACATACTTAGGAACAGCACCACCCAATCCTATGCCAACCACTGAGAAATTACTACAGTATTGGCTGCACAGGTTCGAGACAAGGGGAAAAACCTTTCTTCCTCCTGTATCCCAATCAGAAATGGAGAGTCTTCCTGCCTTCTCTCCTGTCCTGTATACTTCTCAACCTGCAATCACCAAGCCCTGTCAATTCTACTTCTTTAACTATGCCTCCAGTCCTTTCTCTCATCTCCTTCCCCACAGCCAGGCCCTGACTCCAGGCCTCATCATCACTGCCTAATCCACAAAGGCATTGAGCACACATGGCCTGGAAAGAAATGTACCAAGGTATGGAAGAAGATTTGAACACCTATTCATGCTTACTTGCTTATTTTTATTGATGTGAAGATTGATGTGATATAGAGTTAACCATTTAAAAATGTATGATTCAGTTGCATTGAATATATTCACAATATTGTACAACTACCATCTCCATCTAGTCCCACTCCCATTTATTTTTATGTTATATTTTCAGTGTTTACTTTTTGTGCATATCTTAATGCATGTAACACATGAATACAATTCTACTGTGATCATTTGTGAATGATCATACACCTATTAGGAATATGTTGTGAAGATATCTTTACTGAGGAGGGTGCATGATCAGAAATACAGACATATGTGGTCTCCAAACTCATCTCTCAGGTGACAGCCTCTAGAGTATTTTCTAAAATGCCTCTAAATTGTCTTTGTAAGAGACTGCAAAAATGATAACATTGCATACCCTCACCAAAGTCCTAGTCCTTATACCCAGCAATGGCTCCCCACCCCTTATCCCCATACCCATGGGGATAAGAAAACTCCCAATTTACATCCCTGGGTAGATGATATGCTTGGATACAGAAGCCTCTGCTTCTCCAACATCATCTCTCATCATGCTCACTATTTCCCTCCTCAGCACCCATTGATACCACACCATTGGTGATTTCCTGAACACCCAGGCTACTTTGGCCACTGTCTTTTCCCATGCTATTTCCCCATTGCAGGTGCTTTGACTTCCACTGGCTGTCTGGCAAATCCTGATGGTTGCTAAAAACCTGCCTTATCACTTTTCTCTTATGCAGAATTCATTCCATGTGTTAGCTGCCACTGAAGCCATGTCTTCCAGCTGGATGGTACTGGGGGTGATTTGGTGGTTCAGAGGCTCTGATGTCAGAAAGACCTGAGCTTGAATTCTGCCTCTACCATCTACTAGTTGTGTTCCCTTGGGTACATCACTTAACTTCAGCTTCCTCATCTACGTAATACCCACCTCACAGAGGGACTGTAAAAATTAAACAGCATCCTGTATGTAAAGGACATAATAAGTAGTAAGTGATGGGAAATATCACCATAGCTATTTGTTTATTTGCCTTACTATTCTGACAAATTCCTCATAAAATTCTTAAATTTCATACCAAGAGGAGCCACTCTCAATAAGGCAAAAAAAATGTAACAGAAGTTTAAAGCGTGCATTTTGTGCCAGCTGTTTATGCATGTACCTCTGCCAACGTCCCAGACATGGGATCTCCACTTTCTTCCTCCCCTCACATCCCACTGCTCATCCAACAATGCCCCACCACTGGCAGGTTGCTGAACACTCTGGGCTGCACCTGGTCATATGCTTTTTTGCATGAATTCTTGGTTGTCCCGGCCTTGACTGGGGCCACTCAGAGGAGCTTGCCCGTGCTCCTGTCAGTGAGCACCTCAAGTGCCCTACACGATGGCCCCACCCAGGGGGAACGGTGGACAGATGAGAAGGCAGACATGGAGTGTGAGCAGCAATATGTCCTGAAGGCAGGGGTGGACATAGATGTGTTTGTTTAAATTTATTTCCAGCCTCCGGCAAAATAGGTGGCACAATGGTTAATAACTGTACTTTCTCTGCTACAGCACCCACCACACATAATTATGTTCAATGACTCAGAATCTTCTTTGTGAGTTAGAGTTGGTGCCAGCTCCTCTGCATGACCTGGTACATAGTAGGCCTTTAATAAATATCGTTGAGAGTAGATGAATGAAAAGTTTATTACACTGCAGTCAGGTAAAACTGATTTTGAGTTCAAGTTTGGTCATTTATTACTCTTGTCATGCTGTGTGACCATCAGCAAGTCATAAATATCTCAGACTTTCAATTTTCTCACCTATAACATGGGAAGAATGATAGGTATTCCCTCACAGGAACAGGGCAATTACCAAAGCAGGTCATGAACTGCAAAGCCCTTCATAAGAGTGATGCTGCTAGAAATCAGGCTTGTCCTGTCTGCCAGGACTAGACACAAGCCCACATTGGCTGTACTGGCTGGACACTGAGAGGCCACATGAATGAGTCTCGCCATTGCAGCTGAGATAAAGAAGTGCTTCGAGAACCCAGCAATTCCCTGTTGGGCACACGGAACAGCTAAGCTGGTAGTGGGTGAGGAAGAACTGGTTAGTGCTGACCAGGGCCTTTGCCATCATTTCCAACCAGAGTGGTGTTGGCAGCCTGTTCTGTGAAGGCACTAAGTTAGGTATGGAGAATAGGAACTGAGGGAGAAGGCCCACTGAGTCCTCGCTCTGGAGGACTTTGCAGGGTCATGGGTGCACATCTGAGAGGCCCCAGACACTCAGCAGGTGCTAAGAAGGAGTTTTAGTTGAGTGAATAGGGCTCTAATGTAAGCAGTATCCATTGGGTGGCCAAAAAGTTCATTTGTTTTTTTTCTGCAAGATGGATGCAGTAGTGCTTAATTGTCTTTAACTTCATTTGAAACAATTTTGTTAGATTACATTGTGACAGCTGTCATATCAGGGCACACTTTTAAAAAAAACTTATCAAAATTGGTGCATTTTTGTGTAGTGATTTTAATGTTGAAAATGGAAGAAAACATGCAATATTTTTGGCATATTATGCTTTATTGTTTCAAGAAATGTAAAAATGCAAATGAAATGCAAAGAAAGATTTGTGCAGTGTATGGAGAAGGTGCTGTGACTGATAAAATGTGTCAAAAGTGGTTTGGGAAGTTTTGTGCTAGAGATTTCTCACTGCACGATGCTCCACAGTCAGGTAGACCAATTGCAGTTGATAGTGATCAAATCAAGACATTAATTGAGAACAATCAACATTATACGTGGGAGATAGCCAACATACCCAAAATATCCAAATCAATAAAGTTATTGGTGAAAATGAAATATGTGTCTTTTGTTTTATTAAACAGACATTTTGGCCAACCCATTATTATCTATATATCTTATATATCTGTAGTTTATTCTATGTGATAATAAAAATAGCTGACATTTACCAAATGCAGACATGCACTGAGAAGCACTTTTTATGTATTAATTTATTAAAACCTCACAGGAACCCTGAGAGATAGATGCCATTTTTGTCCTTATGTTAACAAGGAGGACAATGAAGCATAGATGTTTAAGAAATGGCCCAAGGTCACACAGATAACTTATGTTAGATCTAGGGTTCAGACAGGCATTGTTGTTCCGGAGCACATAGTCTATCTTCCTCTCTACACACACACACACACACTTTATACAAATGTGTAAAGGCAGGTATACACATTGTGTTTTTATTTATATGTAAATCTATAAGCATAATCTTTGCTCCTGGCATGACCATCCACATGAGATTTTCATTAGATTTCCTTGCCTCACTGAGAAGCCCAAAATATACACATGTATACAGAGAAATTTTACCCTCTATTTCAGTGTCACATAAATCAAACCGAGGGAAGGAGAGTGAAGGGGCTAAACTAGTTAGTTGAACAACTTCTCTCTGTTAAAACCAAAGACTTCTAGTTCAAAAATAAATAACAGATGGAAACACATAGAAGGAAGAAGGAACAAGTGTCACATGCTTGGTTTAGAAAGTTTGGATAAGTGGGTAACCAGTTAAAGGGAGGGAGGTAGAGCAGCTCAGCATAAGAAAATCATAAGAAAAATTGCTGTTATAGCTACCCTGTAATTCATGACTGGAACACGAAGCAGGGATGCTGTAGTGACATAATAAGAAACAAACAGGGTAGGCAGGGATGGGACATAATTACAGGGACACTCAATTTGCTGGTAAGCATTTGCCAGAGAATAAGTTGCATAGGAGAGAATTTGCATATAAATGAGATGCCGAAAGCATAAGAACAGGACAAGCAATAAGACCTCATACATGGTATTAAAACATGTCAGTGGGGGGAAAATGGTTAAATTGATACCATGTAGGTTTAACTACATTCCATTACCAGAATAAACTTTAAATGGAGTCCTGAACTTTAATGCAGAATGTTAGCTGATATTTTACGTGTGCCTGTTTCATTAGTTTTATTGCTTGGTCTTATGTATTGAAGTATTATTTTTAGAACTAACATTTTAAAATAAATATCAAATTATTACTTCTCCTACAGGTTAAAGGTAATCACTCCTTTAGAAAAACACTTGATGGCTTTTTTTGCTTTCTATATTTTAATGCTACTTTGGGGCACATAAATGTTCCTTCCTGCCTTAATTTTGTCATTGATTATACAGTGTATCAATTTATAAAATGATTCCATTTCTCATTATAATAATAATAATACATTTTACATTGAATTTGTCTTTATATAAATAGAAATACCATATCCCCTGCCTCCTTTATGTTTAGCATTTTTCTGAGTCTCTATTTATCCTTTTAACTTAATATTTCTTTGCCATTTTAATTTATGTATTAGGAGCCTAATAGCTCAATTAGAGTTTATGTTTCATCTGATATTTACCCTTTAGAAAGGATTTTTCCCCATTTACTCTAATTGTCTTAATTAATTTACTTGACTTTCCTTTTGTTATTTTAAAGGCTTCTCCCTTTTTATATTTCTTGCTACTTCCCTTGTTTTAATTTTCTGTATGAATTATGTATTAACTTCTTTGAAAAGTAGAGATCCTTTGTTATTTTCACTAGTCTTTTATTCTTTAAGTATAGTCAGTTTTAAACTGGCAAAACATAAGCAATATTTACTGTTTTAATTTTAGCGAGACTGATAACAATGTTTAACAGAGCAGCATATTACTAATAGCACAGTAGTTTTAGTAATTCGGGTAGAAGCTGATGTTAACTGAGCGTTTATCATGTACCAGGAACATGGACTAAATGCTGCAAAGATGAGACTCAGCAGCGGGCTTCCCCAGGCTGGGGTGCTGGCCTCTGCCCAGAGGACGAAGCTGAAATCTGAACTCCAGACTGTATGATTACAGAGGCCCACCCCGAGTTCGAAAGGATCTTGTAAGGAACAGTCATCCTCTTCCCTCAGTGGCCTTCTGCAGCTCCTGTAAGGATATTCAGAGGTCTTCCTAGCCAAAGATAGAATTGGTCCTGGGGGAAAAAACCAGTTAGAGTGAGTCCTCTTAAAGTAGGGACCAAATTTTGACACTCAATAGAAAAATAAGTTTGATTGTGACTTCATCTTTAAAAATAAAGTCTCACTTTATCTTTTATTAAAAAATAAGAAACAAAAAATCACACATTTATTAAATGAAGGTTACAATTTTAATTGTGTGTTAATTCTTGAGAAAAATATGAAAAAAACTGAGTCCTGTTTGGGTGGCTTTTGGTGCAATATTACTGACAAAAGAGTAGGGTAGCATATGAAGACATCCTTCACATAGCTTTATGGCACTAACATACAGAAAGTACCTTTTTTATTTAAAAAAAAAAGAAGCAAAGGATTTATATGTTAGCCTAAGGCCTCTCCTAATCTCTTGACATTAGAATCACTCTCTTTTAAAGTGCTAAGTGTTGATTTTCCCTTCAATTTTTAACTGGAGAAGCTCTGCTAAACCACATTAAATAATAATTTTAGATGTGATCCAAAGAGTTCTCCAAAACCACTTTTATTTGCTTCATGAAATCCCACCATCTTTTGCAGAATGTATAATTCACTTTGCAAGTGACTTACATTGCATATCTACTGTAGTGCATTGTCTGGTCCTGTTTACATCAGACAAACGGGGAGGGGCAAACCGCTCCAGTCTTGGTCCTGGCAGGAAACAGATGGCATACTCACTCACACTGTGTAACTGAGGAGAGTTTAACTTTAAAAAAAAAAAAAAAAAGCTTAAACAATGTTGTTGGGCAGTAAAGGATGCTAAAGGATATTTGGGTTAGCAACAGCAGGAAGCCATTACTAGCCACCTCCATGCCCCAACCTCCCACCTGTGACCCAAAGAGCACAGCCATAGCCAGAGGGAAAGGAAGCCACAAAAGGAACTGTGATTGAGGTAAAAGGACACAGGCCATTTTCAGTAACAACTGAGAGGGAACTGGGAGAGTAATTATCTGGTCGTCACTCTTTTATTGTCTTCTGGTCTCCTGCCAGTGACACCCATTGGCCAAATCCAAAAGGAATCCAGAGAGTAAGGGAGCCCATTGATTACAATGACAGAGTTCAGCTTCTCAGGACACAGGGTTGAAAGGGAGAAACTGGATCTAGAAGAACACATAAAAGTATCTATTATACTGACCCAAAACATGTTAATTTCCTGACTCAGAAGATTCTGATAGTAAGTGGAGAGGGATGTTTGAGAACAAACTTCATAGGTCAATTCATTATGGATCTTTTAGTTTTATAACTTGTTTTTGCTACATTATATCATAACTGGAGTGATTTGGATGATGAATACTGGGTGTGCATAATCTCCTGCAGTTTCCCTTCTAAAGGAATGTGAAAGAAAGTTTTCCTTCTACCTTGAGAGAAGAAATGAAATAAAAGGTATATTGTGTGTGGAGTAGGGAGAATATATTTGTATATACATACACACACAGAGAAAGATGTCACTTATATGGCAGGAGTGAATTTATTGAGTCATCTAGCAAAAATGGACATTTCAGCTGCTGGAAATGCTTTCTGGAATTTTGAAGCCGAGAGGCCATATTTAAGCTTTCGAGCCTTAATCGCCAGTTTCATAATATCACCTGATTTAAAGGTTTAATAAGCAAAATGTAAGTTTCAGAAAGGAATTAAAGTGGAAATCATTCCATTTGGTGTCACACTTTCAATGGCTTAAGAAAAATTAAAAATAACAAGGTTACTTCTGGCTCCTTTCTGAAGACTTTCAGAAGATCTAAATGAATGTCATCTAGAATAATTATTAAAATGTATTTGCTTCTAAACATTCAGGGTAATTTCCATTTTTGAACATTCTTACTAGTAAAACAAGACACATAGGGGTAAAAGAAACAGAATACATCATCCTGATAAAAAGCTTAGTCCAAGCTACACTTGCAAAGGAAAGCATGTATTTTTAGCTGTTGAGTCATTCGTTGCTTTTCAAGATGTAGCTTATCACTACCCACCCAGTTTGGAAATAGACAAGTCACTAGTGTAAAAGATTTTTTTTAATCCAACATTTCTTCAACAAACATTCTGCAAGGCTGACCATGCTCCATGGTCCAAAGCCTTCATGTACCTTGAAACTTTCATCTCTGAGTCTCATTATCTCCTCCTTTTGCTGCCTGGGAGTAGGTCCTGGTGCATCTGCACTAGTCTAAGTTGTATCTTAGTTTTAGTTCCCCCAGAAGTAGACTCTGAGACAAGGATTGCAATGCAAATCATTTCTTTGAGAGGTGCAGGAAACACCAGTAGGGGAGGTGAGGAGAGAACCAAGGACAAGAAAACAGCCAAAAGGTGGTATAATCAAGCCATTGAGGTCAACTAGAACTTGACTCCTGGGCAAATCACCTGGGAGACAGCATAAAACACACACCTGAGGGTTTGTGGGCTGGAGCACTTGTATGCCAACATCTATCTGTCAATGGCTGAAGGCTGCTTGCTGAAGGCACTAGTTCATCAGCATTTAAGTCTGCCACAAATTAAAGCATAGTAAAATTTGAAGGTCAGAGGAAACCCTCAGTCAAAGAAGCACAGGCATTAGCAGTTGGAAGTCAGATTGGCATATTCTAAGGTAGCTAGTTATTTTCAGAGCATAGTGTCAGGGCACCAATAGCATTTGCTGCACGATGGTTCTCACCTCCATCACTCTTTCTCTCACCACCAACTTGGGGAAATTAATTTCTTGCCTTAGAGTGGGGAAACCTCCAATTTCTCCATCCTGTCTCTCTCCAGAATTTTGCTGAGGCCTCACATTCTCTAAGTTGTCTGAAGGCCTAGTCTTTTGGAATACCAAAGCCAGAGAATGACAGACCTCTTTGACTATATATTCTATCATTGTCACATAGGACAGCGGACACCAAGCAAAGTAAATGTATCAATAGATAAAAGCAAAAGGTGGAAATATTGAGGAAATTTATATCTCAAAGCTTTATGCTTCAATAAAATCTACCACTGTTATACCAATACAACCATTAATTATTTTATTATTATGAACCCAACAGAAAATATTATGAGAACATTCATGAACACAAGTATAAGTAAGTGTGAACAACTATCATCAAATTAAATTAATATATAATCTTTGGCATCTGTGTGCTCACAATTCAAACTTGTTTTATTAAAATGCTACAGAGACCTGGCTGGGTGGCTCAGTTGGTTGGAACATTGTCCTATACACAAAAAACTGCAAGTTTGATTCTCAGTTAGGGTACCTACTAAGGTTGCAAGTTCAATCCCCTGTGTGTATGGGAGGCAACAAATCGATGTTTCTCTCTCTCCTCACCTTCTTTTATCTCTAAAATCAATAAAAACATATCCTTGGGTAAGGATAAACAAATCCTTGGGTATTTCTCTATAGGCTATGATGGAATGATTTGTAGTAGACTAATGCTAAAGCTGAAAACACACAGAAGAGTGAGTATAAATGTCCTGTGCTGCAGGACATTGGAGAGATTTGGGGACAGGTGCCAAGACTTGAGGGGCCAAGGTCCTAAAGAAAAAGGAAGCTCACTGAGGAGAACTCAACCATTTTTTTTACAGTATAAAATTTTTATATTTAGAATTAACCAGCTGGACTCAGTTTAGATGATCCTGTTTTTTTTGGCAACATCCAAAGCATCATAGTCTGGAGTCAGTCAGGCATATATCTTCTTCTCTACATCAGGCACGATCAGGGTGTTGGCCTTGGCCACATCATTGTCATAGAGCTTCTTCATAGCCTATTTGATCTGGTGCTTGTTGGCCTAGACCTCCACAATGAACACAAGTGTATTGTTGTCTTCTATCTCCTTCATGACTGACATGTTAGGGGGATCTTGATGGTGGCATAGTGGTATAGCTTGTTTGTCCTGGGGGTAGCTCTTCCGAGGATACTTAAGCTGTCTTCAGAGCCACAGTGTCTTAGGTCACTGGAAGGTGGGTGACATGAGGACCTTCTTCTCCTCCCCCTCCCCTCCCCTTCCCCTCCCCTCCCCTCCCCTCCTCCTTCTTCTTCCTCTTCTTCTTCTCCTCCTTCTCCTTCCCCTTCCCCTTCCCCTTCCCCTTCCCCTTCTTCTTCTTCTTCTTCTTCTTCTTCTTCTTCTTCTTCTTCTTCTTCTTCTTCTTCTTCTTCTTCTTCTTCTTTTTGACTGTGGATGCTTTTTAGCACTGCTTTCTTTGCACTTAAAGCTTTGGCTCTGGCTTTGGCTTTGGGAGGGGCAGGGTTTCCGTCTTCACTTTGGGTGCCACCTTCATGAAAAGGGTGAGATCTCAACCATTTTCATTCCAGTCTTCCTCTTAGGACATTTTCTGATTCCTGACACAGAGATAGTAAGGTTGAACTTGGCAGAGGAAGCTACCAAGAATCAGACAAACCAGAAGAACTTTTGATAATCTCACAAGGATAAAGAGGCAAAATAGGAGTTGGGAGTTGCCAAGTCAGCTAAGACTTTTAGGGCCAAGTACGCAAAGGGAAATTTTTTCTAAAAGTGAGCCTAAAATGCCAGAGCAATTTTTCCCATGTGACATTTGCTGATTCATAATTAGTGCAAGAAAAAATGTTCAGAGACCTCTAAAAAACAACTGGAAAATATAGCAGAAGTTTTTTGTGATTGCGTATATATGGGGAAACAAAAATTAGAGTCCAGTACCCTCTGAGCTCTAGTAAACATTTAAGCTCTGAATGACAGTCTAGAGTATATACAAAATGTGGATTTGAATTAGAGATAGACTGTCTTACAAAGGCTCTAACATGGCTTTGAACTAAGGATTAAGGTGATATGCCTCTATTTGAGCTGTCCGGCAGAGGATAGATAGCATTAATCCTCTTTGAAGGAAAACAAATAGTTACCTTAGTCTTCTGTTTGGCATTTAATTAAAACTATCAAGTATATACGAAGCAGGGTCAAGAGAAAAGTAGGCAATGTAAATAGATACAAAAAATAGGTAAACTAGTTATTATATAGATTAACATAATATATTTGTGAAAGTAGGTAATGAAGTGGAGAATTTCAACAGAAAGCTCTATTCCACTAAAAGGGAATTCTAAAAATTAAAAATATAACTAAAGTTTAAAAAGAACTCACTAAATAGGATTAGTGGCAAATTGAAAACAATTGAGAAGACAAATATATTTGAACTTTGGTCAGTAGAAAAACACGCACATTGAGAGAAGGAGGGAGAAATAAAAAAAAAGTGTTAAGAATTACAATGAAAAGGTCCAAAATATGTGTACCTGGAATTTCAGAAGAAGATAGAGAGATTGAGGCAGAAGTAATATTTAAAGAGATAATGTCTGTAAGTTTCAAAACTTACAAAGACTATGTCCACTTCAAAGATCATTCTGACCCTCAAGCAATATAAATAAAACCCTATATATCTATGTACATCATGGTAAAAATGAAGAAACTTAAAGACAAAGGGAAAATACTAAAAGCAGCCAAAGAAAAAAGACATAGCACTTTTAGATGAGCAATGAACAATAAGGC
Source organism: Phyllostomus hastatus (assembly GCF_019186645.2). Classification (NCBI taxonomy): domain Eukaryota; kingdom Metazoa; phylum Chordata; class Mammalia; order Chiroptera; family Phyllostomidae; genus Phyllostomus; species Phyllostomus hastatus. The sequence continues at coordinate 68,323,687 of NW_025334041.1, forward strand.
TAATACCTGACTTCTCAACAGAAATTTCCAAAGCCAGAAACAATTGGAAGATATCTTTAGGTAACTTCCAAACCAGTAATTTCCAAATTTACACTTAGAAAATATATCTTTTAAAGGTTAAATAAAAATACTTTTGGACACAGGAAGTTTATTGCCATAGGTCCCTATATAAGAACAACTAAGTTGGGCTTTTGGGGCAGAAGGAAAATAATCCCAGACTGAAATACAGAAACAAATGAAGAAAAATGGAAATGCACACAAATGAATAATACAGTAACAATAATTTGTGATTTGTAATGTGTATACAATCAGAGTTCATGGCAACCATATCACAAAAAGCAAGGAATTAGTAAATACAGTTAATAGTCTTAGCATGAAAGTGGTAAAAAAAAAAACCCAACAAATTTATATTGAACTTTTGTAAGTACAAAGCACAGATAGTGGTCTCTAGAAAAGTTATTTAAAGAATAGTACAGAAATACACAACTAAAAGAAGGATGAAAAGAATAAAATAGTAAAATAATAAAATATTTCAACTAAAGGATATAGAAAAATACAAACACAAAGTAGAAGAAAGCTGTATAGCTGTATTAACCAACCAATGACTAGTCAATTGGCAAGGTAGACGTTAAGGTAAGAGACATCACTAGAAATAAGGAGAGATTTTCATAATAGTAGAAGGGTCAAGCATCAAGAAACATACAAACATTATAAATTTGTATGCACTTAATTACATAGTTACAAAATATAGAACACAAAACTGGACAGAACAGAAAGCAAAAATAAATCCAAAATCCTACTGGGACATTTAAACATGCATTAACTGACAGAACAACCTGACAAGAAATTCAGTAAGGACATAAAGGACTTGAAAAACATGATTAATAAATTTGACCAATTGTTCTATATGGAACACTGCATCCAAAAATGACAGATTCTATTCTTTTGAAATGCACATTGAATGTTTACCTAAACTGAACATATTATGGTCCAGAGAGCAAACAATGAAATCTTTCAAAACATATCTGTCAGCAAAATTAGTAAGCCATAAACAGTAACAAAAGATATGTCAAAAATCCCCAAATGTTTAAAAATTTTAAAGATTTTTAATAACTTATGGGTCAAAGAAGAAATCAGACTAGAAACTGGTAAATATTTTGAAGTGAATGATAGGAGGTTTTGTTTCCAGTAATGGTGGAGTAACCTGTATTAGATTTACCCTTTCACAGATGAAAATTGTAAACTCTGGGCAAAATACTAACAATCTCTAGACAACAACAGCAACAAAAACTAATGACTATTTTTTTACAAGTGACTATTTTTAATTAGTCATATCACAATCAAATTACTTAAAACCAGGAAAAAGAAAAAATCAAAAGCTTTCAATTTAAAAAAAAAAGAGACATCATATACAGAGGAAATGAGATAAAGCTGACAGCAGATTTATAGTGGAAACAATGGAAAGCAGAAGACACTGGAGCAAATTTTTTAACTGCTGAAAAAATCTATCAATGTAGAATTCTTTACTCAGCAAAAATAAATATATTTGCAGACATACAAAAGCTGAGAGAATTAATCATGAACAGTTTTGTACTACAATAAATGCTATGTGACATTCTTCAGGCAGAAGGAAAACTATTGTAGTTGGAAATCTGGATGTACACAAAAGAATGAAGTGTACCAGAAAAAATAACAATGGGTAAACAGAGGATTTTTCTTATTATTGAAATTTCTGTGAAAGAAAGACAGTAGCAATGCATTATGAGCTTTATAACATTTGTAGAAGAAAAATTGTGTGACAACAACAGCACAGGGACCAGAAAGGAAGAAATGAAAACAATCTTTTGAAAGGTTCTTAAACTATATGTAAAATGCTTCATAGTATCATTTGAAGCTAGATCACAATAATTAAAATTTTATACTATAAACTCTAAAGCAACCATTAAAACAACACGATAAAGACTTGTAGTTAATAAACAATGAAAAAGTTAAAAACACAGTCAATTAATCCAAAATAAGGAAGAATAAGAGGGAAAGGGAATAAAACACAGCCAGATGGATATAAAACAAATAGTGAGATAATAAAGTCCAGTCATATCAATAATCACATTTAATGGTTTAAACACCTCAATTTGAAGGCACAGTTCATGATCTTAGAGGGAAACATTTTAGTTTTTGCCCATTGAGTATGATGTTGGCTGTAGATTTTTTATATATGGCCTTTATTATGTTGAGGTAGGTTCCCTCTACTCTCATTTTGCTTAGTGTTTTTTTTTAATCATAAATTGGTGCTGTACCTTTTCAAGTGCTTTTTCTGCATCTATTGATATGGTCATGTGATTTTTGTCTTTCCTTTTGCTTATGTGATGTATTATATTTATTGATTTGCAAATACCATCCTTGCATCGCTGGGATAAATCCCACTTAATCAAGGTGTATGATCTGTTTAATGTATTGCTGGATATGGTTTGCCAATATTTTGTTGAGAATTTTATTGCCTATGTTCACCAGTGATATTGGCCTGTAGTTTTCTTTCTTTGTTGTGTCTTTGTATGGTTTGGGGATTAGGATGATGTTGACCTCATAAAAAGATTTTGTTGGTATTCCCTCTTCTTGGATATTTTGGAATAGTCTGAGAAAGATAGGGGTTAGCTCTTCCTTAAATGTTTTGTAAAATTCTCCTGTGAAACCATCCGGTCCAGGACTTTTGTGTGCCAGGAGTGTTTTGATTACTGCTTCAATTTCATCAGTTGTTATCAGTTTGTTTAGGCTTTCTGCGTCTTCTTGATTCACTTTTGGAAGATTATATTTTTCTAAAAATTTGTCCATTTCACCCAGGTTTTCAAATTTTGGGGCATATAGTTGTTCATAGTAATTTCTAACAATCATTTATATTTCTGTGGTATCTGTTGTAATTTCTCCTCTTTTGTTTCTGATTGTATTTATTTGGGTCCTCTCTTTTTTTAATGAATGTTATCAAAGGCTTGTCGATTTTGTTTATCTTTGCAAAGAACCAATTCCTGGATTTATTGATCCTTTGGATTGTTCTTTTAGTCTCTATGTCATTGAATTCTGCTCTGATCTTGATTATTTCTTTCCTTCTATTCACTCTGGGCTTTGTTTGTTGTTGTTTATCCAGCTTTTGTAGATATAGGATTAGGTTGTTTATTTGAAATGTTTCTATCTTTTTTAGGTCAGCCTGTATCACTATGAACTTCCCTCTCAAGACTGCCTTTACTGTGTCCCATATGTTTTCAACTGTTGTGTGTTAATTTTCATTTGTTTCCAGAAACTTTTTGATTTCTTCAATCAAAATAAAAAGCTTCTGCATGGCTAAAGAAAACATCAGCAAAATGAAAAGGGAACCTCTGTATGGAAAAATATATTTGCCAATGATATCTCCAAGAAGGGTTTGATCTCCAAAATATATAAAGAACTTACTCGACTCCACTCCAGGAAGACAAAAACACCCAATTAAAAAAATGGACAAAGACACTTCTCCAAGGAGGACATACAGAGACATATGAAAGGATGTTCAGCATCACTAGCCATCAGAAAGATTCAAATTAAAACCACAATTAGATACCACTTCACACTGGTCAGAATGGCCATCATAAACAAATCAACAAACAGTAAGGGCTGGCAAGGTCGTGGAGGAGAGGGAACCCTAGTATATTGTTGGTGGGAATGCAGACTGGTGCAGCCACTGTGGAAAACAGTATGGAATTTCCTCAGAAAACTCAAAATGGAGCTGCCTTTTGACCTGACAATTCCACTGCTGGGATTACACCCTAAGAATCCTGAAACACCAATCCAAAAGAACCTATACACCTCAATGTTCATAGCAGCACAATTCACAATAGCCAAGTACTGGAAGCAACCTAAGTGCCCATCAGTAAATGAGTGGATCAATAAACTCTGGTACATTTACACAATGGAATACTACAATGCAGCAGAAAGAAAGAAGGAGCTACTACCCTTCATGACAGCATGGATGGAACTGGAGAGTATTATGCTAAGTGAAGTCAACCAGGCAGGAAAGACAAATACCATATGATCTCACCTACAAGTGGAACCTAATCAACAAAACAAACAAGAAAGCAAAATATAACCAGAGACATTGAAATAAAGAACAAACTGACAGTAACCAGAGGGGAGTAGTGAGGGAGATAACAGGGGAAAGGGTCATCAAGGAACATGTATAAAGTATCCCTGGACAAAGCCCAAGGGGGTATAGGATTGAGGGTGGAAGGTGGGGGTGGGTAGGGTGGGGGAATAGCCATGGTGAGAAAATAGAGACAACTGTATTTGAACAACAATAAAAAATAATTTTAAAAAAGGCACAGTTCAAATGGGTTAAAAAAAAAGACCCAAGTATATGCTGCCTATGAGAAATCTACCTGAAATGTAAAAACACAAATAACTTAAAAATGAAAGAATGGAAAAAGATATACCACATTACAACTAGTCAAAAGACAGCTTGAATTAGTATATTATTTTCAAGTGAAGTCAATTGGAAAGCCACAAAAATTACCAAAGATATAAGGTCATTTATAATAATAAAAAGATTGATTCATCAAGAGGACATACAGTTTTAACATTTGTTTGTAAAAGAGAGCTTTAAGATATATGAAGCAAAATTTGAAAATCCACAAAGAGAAATAGACAAATCCATAGTTATGGTGGAGTTATTTCCACTATCATGATTGTGGTGATTAGTGATGGTTTCATGGGTGTGCACATGTATTCAAACATTTCAAATTATCCACATTAAATATATAGTTTTTGTTTATTACACCTCAGAAAACCTGTTTTAAAATTTAAATAAAAAGTTTTTCTACAAAGAAATATGCAGGTCTAAATATACTTGCTGATAAATACTTAAAAACATTGAGGAAGAAATAACACCAATCTTACATAAACTCTTCTAGAGAACAAATAGAAAAGAAAATACTTCCTAACTTGTTTTATGAGACCAGAATATCCTTGATACCAAATCAGACAAAATAAACTATACAAAAACAGAAAAACTACCAGCCAATCTCCTTTATGAGGTAAAACCTGAAAAACAAATTAAACAAATTATATCCTACAACTTATAAAAAGTGTAACATCTTACAAAGATATTGGGTTTATTTTAGTAATTATTTTGAAAAATCATTCAATATAATTTACTAATTATCAGAATAAATGTGAAAAACATATTATTGTTTGAATAGATCTATAAAAACCATTTGGCCAAATTTAACATCTATTTATTTATTTGTAGAAAGTTGTGAACTAGAAACAAAAGGCAAGTTCCTTAATATGATAGTATTTACAAAAATTCTATAATGAACACACTCAGTGGTAAAATACTGAAAGCTTTTTCCTTGTGATAGGGAATGGAACAAAGATGCTCACTATCATTACTTCGGTTCAGCATTATACCATATTATATGGTATATACCATATTATATGGCCAATACAACGAGGTAAGGGAAAAAGAGTTACAAGAATTGGAAAAGGTAAAATAAAATGTATTATTCACAGCAACATGGCTGTGTATGTAGAAAAGCCAAAACACTACAAATACTTAGAATTAATAGTAAATTTAGCAAGACCACTGAATACATATCCATACACACAGGATCAACATATAACAATCAATTATACTTCAATATATTTCAATAATCAGGAACAATCACAAATTTTAAACAGAAACGTCTTAAAGTAGCATCAACAAACATCATATAACTAAAAATATATTTAAAGAAAGTTTATAATTTCTCTGCATTGAAAATTACAAGCTAGCATATCAAAAAATTAAGGAAGACCTAAATAAATAGAGGAATATATTATATTCATTTTTACACTAAAAATATCCTTTTTCCTCTTTGAGTCAATGAATTTATATGGAAATGGAAGGAGCCAAGAAGAGGCAATATCATCTTGAAGAAAGCTGAATTTTTACTTAACTACAGACAAATTCCTCTGAAACACTTTATTGAGTCCAGACCAGAACTGCCCAATTCTAGAGCTGATTTATGACAAAGGTGTCATTGAAATATATTTGAGAAATGATCATTTTTTCATAAGAGCAGTGTTGGATAATTGGATACTATAGGAAACAAAATTAATTCTGACAGCTACCTCACACCATACAAAAAAACTTTTTCTAGATGAGTTATAGCTCTAAATGTAGAAGTTAAACACCAACATTTCTAGAAAAAAAAAACATGGGGGAATCTTTGTGACCCAAGGGTAAGCAAAAATTTCTTACATAAGATATAAAAAGCACTAACCCCAAAAGAAAACTGGTAAGTTAGACTATGTTAAAATTAAGACTTTCCGTTCATCAAAGGAGTTAAGATACAAATTACTAAGTAGAACGAGGTATTTACAACTTATGTTAACAGAAACATACTCTTAACAATCAATAAGGAAAATACAAACATGATGAACAAAACATGTGAGCAGTTTTGTCATAAAAGTAATATGCACATATTCAATAAAGATATGAAAAAATGCATGTTTTATGAGGCACCATGTGAAACCAAACCAAAGCCATACAGAGATGCCGCTACATGTACAACAAAATGATTAAAATTCAAAAGAGAGACAATACCAAATGGTGACACAGATGTGAAGCAACTAGAATTCTTGATCACTGCTTGGGAGTGTGTAAATTTGTACAACTGTCTGGCAGTATCTATTAACAGTGAATAACTTTATACTTATGACACAATAATCCACCTCTGGGTATACCCCCAATGGAAATGTGTACACATGTACACCAAAATGCAAGGGCAAAAAATGTTCATAGCAGCACTCCTCATGACAGCTAAAAAGTAAAAGAGCCCAAATTTCAGCCCAAATTTCTCTTGACAGAAGAATGAATCAATACACTGTGGTATATTCATATAACACAATACTGCACAGTAGGGGTCAACAAACTTTTTCTGTTTGGAGAGTAAATATTTTAGGTTTTATGGGCCACATATTGTCTGTGTTGCATATCCTTCTTTGTTATTTTTCACAACACTTTACAAATGTAAAAGCCAGTCTTTGCTGGTGGCTTTTACAAGAGCAGGCTGTGGTGGGCTGTGGGCTGCCAGTCCTTCCTTGCTCTAGACCAATAGCAACAAATACATTACTGTTACATCCAATAACATGTATGGACTTCACAAAGGTAGTTTTTCATGAGAGAACACAAAAAAGTTCATACTTATAATTTTAGGCAAAACTAGTTGTTGATGATAGAAGTCTTGATAGCGGTTACCTTTGGAGTAATAGTAGTGATGAAACAGGACACAACTGGGCTTCTAAGGGGCTGGCAATATTGTTTCTTGATCTGGGTGGTGGTTGCACACCATTCATCTGCTTCAAATTCATTATTATACACTTATGATTTGTCTAACTTTCTGTATGTGTATTATATTTCAAAAATGATTTTACTTACAAATACTAAAAAGTTGTACAAGTTCCATTCTTTCCCCCAACAAGTTGTGGGTTTTACTGCCATTTTATACCAGTTTCTTTTCAGCTCTCTAATTAGTAGAAACCTTAGCCTACCTAAGTTTCTGCCTCCATCTAAAAAGCATGCCAGTGGCCCAGGAGACTGGGTTTCTGACCCATAGATACTGTAATGTTATTAAAAAACAGTACTCAAAATACTGTGATTTTCCTTGTCATGAAAGAGTATGTGTGTGTGAGATGGAGAGATGAGACTTGGAGAGAAACAGGGAGCATAGGCAGCTTGAGGAGAAGTGCCCGAAAGTACAGCAGGACACTGGTTTGCCATCTGGCTTGCACTCAGTAGGAGAGACCTAAGAGCACAATTTAGCCCAAATCGAAAAGCCTAGCTGAACATCTCTTTCTCATTTGTGCCTCATCCTAAACATTTGTAAAGATTTAGCAGCTCACCCCAGCAAGACTTTTTAATCCACATTCCAGTAATAGAGTTTTCATAAAAGCTTCTCAAGGACGTTTTTATTTCCAGGCTTCAACAGAGCCAAGTTACTTCATGGTCTTAGGTGGCTTGGTAAACCTGGAGGTCATGACTAATAGGAAAGACGAGGTGATTCCTTCACATGTGTTCTCATGCCTGGTGCAGAATTCCATCAGAATGGGGTTGAAGGTCAAGTCCCAGGGTCTAGACATGAGCTGAAATAAAATAGTGGTAAAAGTTTCTTCCACTGCTGGGAAACTGCTGTGTCTCAAATTCTTTCATCTTACAGTTGAGCTACTTAGGCAATAAGATTAAGTTTCTTAAAAAACAACAACAACTCACAGACAACAGCATGGTGATTACGAGAGGGAAGAGGGGTTTGGAGGAGGTAGAGGAAAGTAAAGGAAGGATAAATGGTGATGCAAGGAGGCTTGACCTGGGGCAGTAAAGAATACAGTGTACAAATGATGTGTTGTAGACTTATACACCTGAAACCCATATAATTTTATTAACCAATGTCACCCCAAGAAATTCAATTAAAAATTAAATACATTAGAAAAAGATTAGGTTTCCTAGGGAAAAAGACAAAGAGAAGGGAGTGGCTGTGGGGTAATAAGTGGGAGCATAGCAGGTAGGAGCTCACGACCCTAGGAAGGTTAGGAAAATGTTTAAAATGATCAGAATAGACACAGGTGTTGGAGTGCCAGAAATGTGTGAGTTGGCAATAATAAAAAGAAGAGACAAGAGTTAGCTATGGGGAGAGAGAGAAACAGAAAATAAAACAGAGAAGTAGAAGGGCAGAAAGATAGAAGTGTGCCCAGGAGAGGTCCTAGGGCCTGCATACACTGACCTGCGTTAGCCTCCTTGCCTTCCGATCAGCAAGAGGTGAGAATAATTCAACTGCTGAGGAACTTCACGCTAGGCTCCCAAGGAAAGAATTACCCCTCTTTGACCAAATGATCTGAGCCCGTTCCTGCTCTTTATTACACCATGGCTATACGTGGAAGAACCCTGGAGACAAAAAAGGAGGAAATAAGTTATATAATAACGTGGGTGTTCCACATTCCAGGTGGGTGTTCCAAGGAAAGTGAAGCATGGAAAAATTATATAACCTACCCATGGCTAGTCACCCAATAGTGGTATTGTCGAGATTTTAGGTGTTCAGATTCCAAAAATAATTATCATCATAAATCACCAAAATGCATGAGGTTCTTAAAAAGTCTTTTCCAAAGCATACTCCATTCTGACTGCCATTCCTACTAAATCTACCATTGAAGACTCACCCCAAAAAGATTTGAGATAAAGAACTCCTACCTAAGCACCTATGGTTTAAGACAATGGTCTTAAACTTCAGTGTGCACAAAACTCAAACTTCAATGTGCAAAAAAGTCAAATGGTTGGGGGACAATAACAAAGCAAATTTCAGTCCCTGAGTAGGATCAAATTTTGGGAGGGGCATGAGAGGCAGCACGGCTCAGTGATTTCCTGTAGCAGCATGGGTTGAAGTGTGGGTGGGGGTCAAGTACTGGAAGATGGGTGGCTTTGGTTCTCAGTTGCCATGGCAATGTATTAGTTTCTTTTTTGTTAAATATTTTATTGTCCTACTATAGTTGTCCCAGTTTTTCTCCCTTTGCTCTCCTCCACCCAGCCAATCCCGACCCCCACAGTCAATCCCCACTCTGTTGTCTATATACATGGGTCATTCATACATGTTCCTTGAATAGTCCCTTCCCCTCCTTCCCCTTTTTCGTCATCCCCCCTCTTCTCTGGCTGCTGTCAGCCATGTCTCTGATTCTATTTTGCTCATTTGTTTGTTTTCTTCATTAGGTTCCTTGTATAGTTGAGATCATATGGTATTTGTCTTTCACTGCCTATTATTTGACTTGGCATAATATTCTCCAGGTCCATCCATCCTGTCACAAAAGATAGGAGTTTCTTTCTTCTTTCTGCTGAGTAGTATTCCATTGTATAAATGTATCACAGTTTTTTGATCCACTCATTTATTAATGGGTACTTGGGCTCTTTCCACAACTTGGCTATTGTAAATAACACTGCTATGAACCTAGGGCTGCACACATTCTTTTGAATTGGTGTTTCATGATTTTTAGGATATAATCCAAGCAGTGAAACTGCCTGGTCGAAGTTCCATTTTTAGTTTGTTGAGGAAATTTCATACTGTTTTCCACAGTGGCTGCACCAATCTCCATTCCCAAAAGCAATGTATTAGGGTTTCCTTTTTTCAGCAACCTCACCAGACCTTGTTTGTTGATTTGTTTATGATGGCCATTCTGACCCGTGTGAAGTGGTATCTCATTGTGGTTTTAATTTGCATCTCTCTGATGGCTAGTGATATTGAGCATCCTTTAATATGTCTCTGGGACATACTTGTATATCCTCCTTGAAGAAGTGCTTGTTCAGGTCTTTTGCCTATTGTTTAATTGAATTGTTTGTCTTCCAGGTGTTGAGTCATGTAAGTTCTTTATACAGTTTGGAGATCAATCCTTGTCTCAGGCAACTCTTGTATGGGCAAATATGTTCTCCCATACAATTGGTTCCCTTTTCATTTTGCTGATGTTTTCTTTAGCCATGCAGAAGCTTTTAAATTTGATGCAGTCCCATTTGTTTGTTTTTCCTTTATTCCCTGAACCTAAGAGATTTATTGGCAAAAATATTGGTATGTGGGATATCTGAAATTTCACTACCTATGTTCTCCTCTAGGATTTTTAAGGTGTCACAACTTACATTTAAGTCTTTTATCCATCTTGAGTTTATTATGGTAGATGGTGTAAGTTGGAGGTGGAGTTTCTTTATTTTCGCATTTGGCTGTCCAGATGTCCCAACACCATTAGTTGAAGAGGCTATTTTTACTCCATTTTATGTTTCTGCCCCTTTTGTCAATTATTAATTGAGCATAAAGGCATGGATTATTTCTGAGCTCTCTATTCTATTCTATTGATCTATGTGCCTGTTCTTATGCCAGTACCAGAATGTTCTGATTACAGTGGCCTTGTGGTATAGTTTGATGTCAGGTATTGTGATCCATCCTACTTTGTTCTTCTTTCTCAAGATTGTTGAGGCTATTTAGGGTGATTTTTTGTTCCATATAAATTTTTGAAATATTTCTTCTAGACCTGTGAAATATGCCATTGGTATTGCAATAGGGATTGCATTGAAACTATAGATGGCTTTGAGTAGTAAGGACATTTTGAGGATGTTAATTCTTCCAATCCATGAATCTGGAATATGCTTCCATTTATTTGTGTTTTCCTTATTTTCTTTTTTCAGTGTTGTGTAGTTTGCTGAATACAGATCTTCTACCTCCTTGGTTAAGTTTACTCCTAGGTACTTTATTTTTCTTGTTGCTGTAGTAAGTGGGATTTTTTTCCTAGTTTCTCTTTCTGATATTTCATTGTTGGTGTACAAAATCACCTTCCATTTCTGAAGGTGTTTATTGGCTTTTTATCCTGCTATTTTGCCACATTCAGTTGTTATGTCAAGTAGGTTTTGGGTGGAGACTATAGGGTTTCCTATGTATATTATCATGTCATCTGCAAATTCCTCCTTTCCATTATGGATGCCTTTTAATTCTTTTTCTTCTCTGATCACTGTGGGTAGAACTTACAATACTAGGTTGAATAGAAGTGGTGAAAGTGGACAGCCTTGTCTAGTTCCTGATCTTAGTGGGAAAGCTTTAATTTTTGCCCATTGAGTATGATGTTGGCTGTATGTTTCTTATATATGGCCTTTACTATGTTGAGGTATGCTCCCTCTACTCCCATTTTGATGAGTGGGGTTTTTTTTTTTATCATAAATGGGTGCTGTACATTTTCAAATGCTTTTTCTGCATCTATTGATATGATCATGTGATTTTTGTCTTTCCTTTTGTTTACGTGATGTATTATGTTTATTGACTTGTGAATATTGTACCATAATTGCATCCCTGTGATGAATCCCACTTGATCATGGTGTATGATCTTTTTAATGTATTGCTGGATGTGGTTTGGTGATATTTTGTTGAGGATTTTAGTGTCTATGTTCATCAGAGATACAGCCCTGTAGTTTTTTTTCTTTGTTGTGTCTTTGTCTGGTTTTGGAATTATGATAATACTGGTCTCACAAAAAGAGTTTAGGGAGTTTTCCCTCTTTTTAAATTTTTTGGAACACTTAGAGAAGAATCTGAGTTAGCTCTTCCCTAATGTTAGGTAAAATTTGCCTGTGAAGCCATCCAGTCAAGGGCTTTTGTGTGCCAGAAGTTATTTGATTACTGTTTCAATTTCACTAGTTGTTATCAGCTTAATCAGGTTTTCTGCTCCTTCTTGATTAGGTTTTGGAAGCTTTTATGTATTTAGAAATTTGTCCACTTCACCCAGGTTGTTCCATTTCTTGGTATATAGTTGTTCATAGTAATTTCAATAATCCTTTGCATTTCTGTGCTATTGGTTGTAACTTCTCCTTTTTCATTTCTGATTTTATTTATTTGTGTCTTCTCTTGTTTTGGGGGGCTTGAGGGAGTCTGATTGATGGTTTGTTGATGTTCTTTGTCTTTTCAAAGAACCAATTCCTGGATTTATTGATCCTTTAAATTATTATTTTAGTCTCTATATCATTTAATTTTGCTCTGATCTTGATTATTTCTTTCCTTCTATTTGCTCAGGGCTTTGTTTGTTTCTCTTCCTCTAGTTTTTGTAGATATAGGGTAGGTTGTTTATTTGAAATTTTTCTATCTTTTTTAGATAGGCCTGTATTGCTTTGAACTTCCCTCTCAGGACTGCCTATGCTGTGTCCCATAGGTTTTGGACGGTTGGTGTTCATTTTCATTTGTTTCCAGATACTTTTTGATTTCTTCCTTAATCTCATTGTTAACCTATTCATTATTTAATAGCATATTATTCAGTCTCCATGTATTTGAATGGTTTTGGGTTTTTTCCTTGAGGTTTGTTTCCAGTTTCAAGCTCTTGTGATCTGAGAAGATATTTGATATGATATCAATTTTCTTGAATTTGTTGAAGCTTGTTTCATGTCCTATCATGTAGTCTGTCTTTGAAAATGTTCCATGTGCATTTGAAAAGAAAGTATGTTTTGCTTCTTTGTGATGAAAGGTTCTGTATATATCAAATAAGATCATTTGATCTAGAGTGTTTTTCAGTGTTGATTCTTTGTTTGAAAGATGTGTCCATTGTTGACAGTGGGGTGTTAAAACCCCTATGATGATTTTATTCCTGTTAATATCTTTCTTGAAGTCCTCCAAGATTTTCCTTATGTTTGGGTGCTCTTATGTTGGGTGCATATTTATTTAAAATGTTTATGTCTTCTTGATGGATTTTTCCCCTGAGTATTATGAAGTGTCCTTCTGTGTCTCTTTTTATTGCCTTGGTTTTGAAGTCTATTTTTGTCTGAGATAAGTATTGCTACCCCAGATTTTTTTCATGTCCATTTTCTTTGAATATTTTTTCCATCCATTCACTTTCAGTCTGTGTACATATTTTCTTCTCAGGTAGGTTTCTTGCAGACAGCATATATGTGGGTCATGTTTTCTTTCTTTTAAAAAATGTATTTATTGATTGTGCTATTACAATTGTCCCATCCCCCCCTCCTTATTCCCCTCTGCCCTGCACACTCCCTGCCACCTGCATTCCCCCCTTTACTTCATTTCCATGGGTCATACATATAAGTTATTGTATGACTCTTCTCCAGAAAGACAAACAATTCCAGAGGATAATGGGGGGGGGAAGGGTTTTCAGGAACATGTGTAAAGTACACATGGACAAAACTGAAGGGGGATTGGGTCAAGGTTGGGAAGTGGAGATGGCTGGGGTGGGAGGGAGTGACAGGAGGAAAGTGGAGACAACTGTACTTGAATAACAATAAAAAATATGAAAAATAAATAAATAAACTCCACACACATGCATGTGTGTGCGTGCACACACACACACACACACACACACACACATACACAAAATAGGCAAAGAACCTGAACAGGCACTTCTCCAAGGAGGTCCTACAGAGAACCCAGAGACATATGAAAGGATGCTCAACATCACTAGCCATCAGAGAGATGCAAATTAAAACCACAATGAGATACCACTTCACGCTGGTCAGAATGGCCATCATAAGCAAATCAACAAACAGTAAGTGTTGATGAGGTGAAGAAGAGGGAACCCTAGTACAGTGTCGGTGGGAATGCAGATTGGTGCAGCCACTGTGGGAAACAGTATGAAATTTCCTCAAAAAACTTAAAATGGAACTGCCTTTTGACCAGCAATTCCACTGCTGGGATTATACCCTAAGAATTCTGAAACACCAATTCAAAGGAACCCATACATCCCAATGTTCATAGCAGCACAATTTACAATAGTTAAGTGCTGGAAGCAACCTAAGTACCCATTAATAAATGAGTGGATCAAAAAACTGTGGTACATTTACACAACAGAATACTATGCAGCAGGAAGGAGCTCCTACCCTTGGTGACAGCATGGGTGGAACTGGAGAGTATTATGCTAAGTGAAGTAAGCCAGGCAGTAAAAGACAAATACCATATGATCTCACCTAAGTGGAACCTAATCAACAAAATAAACAAGCAAGCAAAATTTAACCAGAGACATTGAAATAAAGAACAAACTGAGAGTAATCAGAGGGGTGGGGGAAGGGGAATAAAAAGGGAAAGAAGGGGAAGGTTCATCAAGGAACATGTATAAAGGACCCATGGATAAAGTCAAAAGGGGTAGTATTGAGGGTAGGAAGTCAGGTTTGGTGGTGTGGGAGAGAGTGGTGGGAGGACAATGGAGACAACTGTACTTGAACAATGATAGAAAAAAGTTTCTTATTTCATACAGCTGTAGGGAAGGCATAGCTGAAGACCAAGGCTAAGGTCCGGTAGTACCAGCTACAGTGTTGCTGCTTCCATTGAGCCCAATCTCACCAGGGTTCATATGAAGATTTCTTATGTCGCTGCACTAGGGCACTGTAAAGTATAAGATATAACCTAAGAAATGGGGCAGGGACATTTGGGCCGACATGAAAGGCTGAGACCTTTGAACTACCAAATCCCCCTAATCCTTGGATAGTGCAACACAGACCCCTCACTCCTTCCTCAAACACCTTACATGCAGCCTTTCAATAACTGTAGCTGGGCAATTGTATCACAGGATCCATGGCCACTCCCTCTTGTTGCCTGTGGACCCTAAAGAGAGTTCCATTCCCATGTAGTCCTGACAAAGATGTACAAGATCTGCTCTAAAAAACAACAACCTCTACGCCCAGGAGAATTGAAGCACTTTGATGAATTTTACTGATGGAAGTCGAGGAGCATACACAGAAGTGAATTCTGAGGATATGAACCAAGGAAGAATAAAACATAATTGAGCTCCATTAATTAATACAGGTGTGCTTACTCAGGATTTTGGATTTAAAGTGTTGACTTTTGCACTTGAAAATGACATAATTTTTTGGATTAATTGAATCCTTGACTCAGTGACCTATGGTCAATTAGGTGGAATTCTGCTGGTAATGCTTTGTGAACTTTAGTGAGCTTGAGCATTAAAATACAATTTCCTGGGTCTCACCCCCAGAAGTACTGATGAATGGGTTGGGACCTGATAACCTAACAAGCTTCCAGGTGATGCCTATACTAAAGGCAGACTTCGAGTAGCATTGTAGCATTCTAAAGGTACCTGAAGAGAAAGTTGTCTGAAGATTAAGGGTGATAGCAGTGATGTGATAGGTTTACTAAGTGCAACCTGTTCAGACATCCCCTAAAACTAAATTATGAAAGGATCCTCCTTTCCTCAAAGCCATAAGAGATGTATTGTGAGAAGAGCCCTGGAATTCTTAAAAAGCTCTGAGGTGGCTGTCCTCTGAAGGCTGGAGATATTGTCAGATGTGGCAATGTACTGAGTTTCTCATCTCCATGAGAACTTAAGGTTTTAGAAGCCAGGTGGCTGTATTTAACATTTAGACACAAGGTAGGTGCAATGACCACAATAAGCAACAAAGACAGAGCTGTTTCAGAATATTTTGATCTGCTTATGATGAGAGGGGAGTCCCTAGAGTCTGTGGGAATAAAATAGATGGGCAGCCTTCTAGGGTACTGCTTGACATATATGTATAGGTGAAAAAATATAGGTCTGATGGGTAGAAACTAAACCAAGTTGCCATAGTGAGAGTTCAATGTCTCTTATGCAATTCTCAGACATAAACTAGTTCATAGATTAAAATCTTCTCAACTGAAGATGAGTGACTGGGTCCCTGTGTAGAAGATCTAGCACAGAAGTATAGCATACTGTGAATAGTCTTCCAAAGGTCCCTCTGAGGCCATTTTCAGAACTGTGTCCTGATATAACCAGACTTTCCAGGAGTTATTAGGCACTGGCTCTGAACTGGTGTTAATCCCTGGAAAACCAAAAAACCATGGGAGTGTGGGGGCATTTTGAGGTAAGTGCAGATGAAATCATTCTAGTTTGTTTCACAGTGGGTCTAGGAAGACTATGAACCCATCTTGTGGTTTATTTTCCCACTATCAGATTAGAATTTCCCCACTATATACAGCAGGAACTAGCCAAATCTTGACACTGGCTCCCTGACTTCTGAAGTAAAGATTTATGCTAGAAAGAGAAAAGCAGGAGTCCCTGAAATTGCCTCTAAACCCATCTTTAAGAAAGTGAATTAAAGAAATGTCATGTTTTTGGGAATTATAGAGAGGACCATTGCCATCAATGATTTAACATATGTAGGAGTGGAAGCTCCAGCCATATCTCTGTTTAAATCAGATGTTGAAACATCCCAATAACTCCTGGAGAATAATAATGACCACAGACTTAAGCAGATGGTAATGATGATACCAATTGTGTTTCTGGTTGTGGTATAATCAGAAACAAATCAACATGGTCCCTGGTATCTGGCATGTAGCTATTGTCCTAACATACCATTTTTTCCCTTTCCATATCATCAAAGATAATCTGAATCAGCTTTCATGTAAAGGAAAGGCACATCACTGTCCTGCTTTAGGGCTGTCATGTCTCCCATTTACCACCAAAATGTCTTCTTGTTAGCTAACATAAAATCATGCTGATCTATAACATTGATAACACCATGGTAATTTGAAATGCAATGTCCTCATCTGCTGATAAATCTCTACTTGAGAGGCAACTCCTAGCATGCTACTGAGTCCTAATGGAGACCAAACACCTGCCCTTGGAACATTGTTTTCGTTATTGCTATATAAGTTAACTTAGTAGCTTAAAACAATTATTTGTTATCCTTCATGATTCTTTGGGTTTACTGGGATTAATTGGGTAATTTTTATATTGCACATGAGCTTGAGCTGCATGATTTGAGAACTCAATTGACCTAGAAAGTTGAAGATTGCTCATCAAATCCAACATGGCTGGTAGTTGATGCTGGTTGTTGACTAAGGAATTTGTGGCTGTTGACCAAAGCACCTACATGTAAGCTCTCTGTGATATTTGGGCTTTTGACAGTTGATAGTTGACTTGGACTTTTGACAGATTAATAGTTGACAGATTGATAGTTGACTTCCAGGAAGGAAGGGAGAGAAGAAATGATTGCCCCCAGTTTCTTTAATGTCCAGACCTATCACAAAGTGACAGAGTGGCACGGTGGCCCTCTACCACATTATCTTGGCTGATCAATCTGTTTTCAAGAGAAGAGGAAATAAAATATACCTCTCGATGATAGAGAGTGACAAAGAATTTACAGGCATTTGTAATCCACTACAGATACCAAGTAACTGTGCAATCTCATCTGGCTACCATGAATGAGATGTTCTTTGATCTACCAGATAACAAAAGAGGACAGGCCTAACAAGCATTCCATTGTAGAATGCAAAATGGTAAATATAAAATTGAGCTAGAGCAGGTCTGAAGGGCATGAATACACTGCCCAAGCCAATGGATCATAGTTCTATGATTCCTGCTCTTGTCCTTCCTCTTTCCCTCTCCTCTCTCAATGGATGGCCTCATGGCAAGTTCCTTATGATCAGTAAAATGGGGGTGACTGGGAAAGAAGGAAGTAGATGGATGCTGCAGTATAATCCCACTTAAAAACAATGGTGGCCCTGCAAAACAATGGTGAAGTGAATCCTCTGAGTGGGAAAACCTAGAGGTAGAACATCTGGTTGTCCACTTCATGTGGAAAGACACATGGCCTGAAAAATAAATAAAAATTTATTTAAGTGCAGTGACTCTTGTTTTGGCTGGTTGGTGGGGGATTTTTAAAAACACGGGATTGAAAGATTAATGACACAAGATCTAAGGGAGAGGTAATGAAACTCTCAGAAGATATTCATTCCTCTGTGGGTACCCATTGCAGAGGAGGCTCTCAATAATTGAGTGGACAAGACCCATCTGAAGATGCCATTCATCCCCTTTCCCCAGACCTTCTGGTCCTTGCTCAAGGGGCCCATTTACAAAGTGGCCATGGCATCAAGGATAGAGGCTGTGAATAGCTGCAACAGTTTGTGTTTTCCATTACCAAGGTTGATTTGGCTACTGTCACTGCTGAGTGTCCATCCTGTCAATTTCAGGGCCAGAGCTAAGGCCCTGATACAGCATCATTCTGTTGGTGTATCATCCATCCACTTGGTAGAAAATTGTTTACATTAAATCACTTATGTCACCAAGGGGCAGTGGTTTGTTGTCTTATGGTCAGATTTCCCTTCCTCACCTGAAGCATTTCTGCCAGTACTACCATTCATGGTCTTAGAGAATATTTTATCTGTCATCATATTACCCCACATAAGATCCCCTGTGGTTAGAGGATACATTTTATAGCAAAGGAATTGGGACAGTGGGCTCATACATGGAATTCATTGGCCCTCCCATATGTCCCATTACCTATAGCTTTCTTCACAGAATGGTGCAAAGGCCTGCTGAAGGACCTGACAGGTTGGAATGTTATCTTTCAGGAAGAAGTACAAGCCTAACCAGCTACTGTTATATGGTACCATCTCCTCCAGAATGTTGGCAACCAAATATTGCAAGTGGAAGTGGCTTCTCTTACTAACACATAAGATAGCACTGGAAGATTTTGGACTCTGTCCCCAAAATCTTGGTTGTAAACAGTTTAGAATTAATACTATCCAAAGGAAGAATGCTTTACCTGGGGCAACAGTCATGGTTCTGCTGTGTTGGAAGGCCTTCTGGTCATTTGGTCTCCTCCTGCCATTAAACCAGTAGGAAGAAAAGTGATCACTGTATTGTCTGGGATTATGATAACCAAAGGGAAGTTCAATGGGAACAAGAAAAATTATCCTTGCAATTCAGAATATTCCCTGAGGTGCCCCTTAATACTCACTTGCCCAGTAGTCCTAGACAAATAAAAAACTGGTGACCAATCCAAGCAAGACTGCCAAAGATTGAAATTTTGAAGGAATAAAAATCTGGATCAGAAACATACTTCAACATAATAAAGGCCATAAATGACAAACCCATAGCTAACATCACATTCAGCAGTGAAAAGCTGAAAGCTTTTCTCTATGACTAGGAATAAGAAGGGGATGCCCATTCTTAGTGATGGTATTGGAAGTAACAGCCACAGCAATAAGACAAGGAAAAAAAAAGGTATCCAAATTGGGAAGGAACAAGTTAAATTGTCACTATTTG
Organism: Phyllostomus hastatus; assembly: GCF_019186645.2. Lineage (NCBI taxonomy): Eukaryota > Metazoa > Chordata > Mammalia > Chiroptera > Phyllostomidae > Phyllostomus > Phyllostomus hastatus. The sequence continues at coordinate 68,343,235 of NW_025334041.1, forward strand.
CAGATGATATGACACTATAATAGAAAATTCTAAACATTTCACAAAAAACTATTAGAACTAATAAATGAATTCAGTAGTTTCAGGATAAAAATTAATATTCATAAATTAATTGTATTCTATATACAAATAATGACCTATCAGAGAGAAACATTAAGAAAACAATTCTACTTATAATGTCATCAAAAAGAATAAAATACCTAGGAATACATTTAGCCAAGGTAGTTGTAATACAGGAGGTCAAGCCCAGAAATCTCAACTATTTATTCAGATAAGCTGAAAAATCCATAAGGATGACTGGATGGAACAGACATAGTCTTTATTACTCACATTACAAGGAGCACCAATGGTGGCAGGTCAGTGAAGCAGGATAGTACACCTCTGTCTGTGTCTGAAACTTGTTTTAAGGGGTCCAAGACAAAAGAGGCACGTGTCTTATGCATGACTCTGAACAGCACCATCTCAGTATAAAGGAAAGGTCAAGAAGCAGTCACAGGACAGGATGCCACTCCCAAAAGGTGGTAAGGAAAAAGTTACAATCCATTTCCAAAACAATACACAATCCTTTTGACTATCCCTGAGTCATGGGAACAGGAAGGGCCATATACTCACTCCACAGTGGTTAAAGACTTGTACTCTGAAAACTAAAAGACAATGGTAAGCCCTGGCTGGTGTACCTCAGTGGATTGAGCACAGCTGCAAAACAAAGGGTCGCTGGTTCGATTCCTAGTCAGGCACATGCCTGGGTTGCAGGCCAGGTCCCCAGTAGGAGATGTGTGAGAGGCAACCACACATTGATATTTCTCTCCCTCTCTTGCTCCTTCCCTTCTCTTCTCTCTAAAAATAAATAAGTAAAATATTTTAAAAATAAAAATAAAAGACAATGATAAAAGAAATTGAAGGCATGAACAAATGGAAGAATATACCATGCTCATGGATTGGAGGAATTAATATCATTAAAATGTCCATACCTCCCAAAGCAATCTATGAATTCAATGCAATCGCTACCAAAATACCAATGAAATTTAGTACACTAACTTGAACAAATAAGCCTAAAATTTATATGAAGCCACAAAAGACCCCCAAAAGCCAAAGCAATGCTGATTTAAAAAAGAACAAAATTAGAGGTATCACACTGCCTGATTTCAAACTATACTAGAAGGTTATAGTAATCTAAACAGTATAATAATGGCACAAAACAGACCTATAGATCAATGGAACAGAATAATAAGCCCAGAAATAAATCCATGCTTATATGGTCAATTAATATACAACAAAGGATGCAAGGATGGGATAAAGACAGTATCTTCAATAAATGGTGCTAGAAAACCTGGACAGATATGAAAGAGAGAGAGAGACAGAGAGAGAGACAGGGTGGGGGAAAGGGAGGAAGGAAGGAGAGAAGGAAGGAAAAAAGAAAGGGAGAGAGGAAGAGAGGAAAGGGAAAGCAAAAAGAAAGAAGAAAGTGGACCACTTTCTTACACCATATACAAAAATAAATTTAAAATGGATTACAGACTTAAATATAAATCCTGAAACTATAAAACTACTAGAAGAAAACATAGGTAGTAAACTCTTTGGCATTGCTCTTATCAGTAATTTTTTAAGGTACATCTTCTTGAAAAAAAGATACATCTCCTTAGGCAAAGGCAACAAAGGGAAAAACAAATGGGACTACATCAAATTAAAAAACCTTTTGAATAGCAAAGGAAACCATTAACAAGATCTAAAGGTAACGTACTGGGGAGAAGCTGTTTACAAATGATACGTCTGATAAAGGGTTAATATCCAAAATATATAGAGAACTCATACAACTCAACATCAAAAATGGGCAGAGAACCTGATTAGACATTTCTCCAAAGAGGACATACAGATGGGCAACAGATACATGAGAAGATACTCAACATCACTAATCACCAGAGAAATGCAATCCAAAACCACAGTGAGATATTACCTCACACCTGTCAAAATGGCTATTTTCAAAAACACAATAAACAAGTGTTGGTGAGGAAGTGGAGAAAAGGGAAACCTTGTGCACTGTTGGTGCAATTGTAAACTAGTGCAGCCACCATGGAAAACAGTAGGCAGATTTTTCAAAAAAAGTAAAAATAGAACTGTAGAATGAATCCAGAAATTCTACCTCTAGATATTTATCTGAAGAAAATAAAACTAATTTGAAAAGATATATGCATCCCTGTGTTCACTGCAGTATTGTTTACAATAGTCAAGATGTAGAAACAATGATAGATGAATGAAGAAGCATCAATAGATGAATAAAGAAGTGGTACATATATACTATGGAATATTACTCAGCCATAAAAGGAATGAACTCTTGCTATTTGCAACAACGTAAATGGACTTAAAAAGTATTAGGTTAACTGAAGTAAGTCAGGCAAATAGCAATGTGATTTTACTTACATGTGGAATCTAAAAAACAAACAAACCCATAGATAACAGAGAAGAAACCAATATTTTCCAGAAGGGAGGTGGTGAGAAATGAGAGGGAAGGGGAGTGGGATTAAAAAGCACAAATGTCCAGTTATGAACTAAGTCATGGGGATATGATATATAGCATAAGGAATAGAGTCAATAATATAACTATGTATGATGGTAGATGGTTACTAGATTTACTGTGGTGATCACCTTGTAAGGTATATGAATGTTGAATCACTCTGCTGTACACCTGCAGCCAATGTAATATTGTATGTCAACTATAACTGTGTATATCCAACATGCTGGCAGAGGGAAAGGGAACACAAAATTTGAAGAAAATTTGAAGAAGAAGAAATATGTTATCAACTTTGACCAGTGACCAGCTACAAAAGCAGGACCATAGCAGCTGTGTGTTTGTTATGAACTGCTGTTAATTCTGTTTTCTCCCTGATATGAGGAATACTAGTAGTGCTAACATTTTAGGTTTCAGAAGGGAATATGACCAAATGACCCTGACAGTCATGAGAAGAATTTATGTGTCCCTTGGTTGAGGATACCAATTACTTCCAAATAAAAGACAGTGGGGAAGCTGAATGGCAAAAGGAGTGAAGTTCTCTGGATATTTCCCATGGAACCTCCAGATCCGCTCTCCACACTTCTCTGCCCCGCTCTATGATGGAGGTGGGCCTGTATGGATGACACCGACGGACACACTTGCCTTCAGCCTTCTGGTTGACTTGGCCAATGGGAGACACCAGCGGGTAGCAGGGAGTGTAGAAGAGTGAGGTAGAGGTATTTTTCTGTCAACTCCCTGTGTACTGGATTGGTTGTGACCTCCCTGAAGAAGGCTACCATTTCTGTCATAGAGCCCTCTCCACATACCACCATTCTCTCTGGGTTCTACTCAAACTTAGGGCTGGTAATGGTTGTTTCCAGTACTGGGTACTGCTCTCTTTTCTGTTGATTTCCCTAAACTTGTTCATACCTTTATAAATAGCTTCCTTATAAAATTTTCCAGCTGCCCAATTTGCATGTGTTTTCTGTGTCTTACCAGGACCCTGGCTGGCAAATAGATTAACAGTTCTCAGACTCTTCTTGGGATGCACGGGCCTGAGGTAAGGTCTATAGGAGATGCAGCCACAAATGCCATTACCAACCTTGTGTCTCTTTTCTTTCCAAGCATACAATGTATGGAAAACTAGAAGCATCCACCCAACCTGTATCTCCCTACCATCTATCTGGCCTGAACTTCATTCTATGATGCTCTCCTTCCTTGGTTTTCCTCTACAACTGATGTGCCACCCCCAGATCCACCCCACATGGCTATCTGAGCCTACCCTCATCTTGCCATCTCCATCTCCATCTCCATCTCCATGTCTCCAGGTCCCCAAACCTCCCTCTCCATATACCATAGGCAGATCTCCAGGAACCAGGATGCAATCTTCCTCTGCTTTTCCTCAGCTGCCCATTAGGTCACTTAGAGCTAATCATTTCTAAAATCAGAACCATTGTACTTACCCAGTGGAACATGATGCTTGACCACCAACTGTACTTTCTGACCCAGGTCAGCCTCTTCCTTCCACTTCCAGGCAATATTTCTTGTCCTAAACTCAGCTCCAAATAATTCACATTTAAGCTGCCCTCCCCTCAAATCAAACACACCCTCAGTCCAAGGCCAGACAACTTCACAGTGTCAAATGCAATGCCTTGTCATAGGAGTTTCTCATTAAATGAAATAAATTGTCAGGAAGCATTTTGTAAACTACTAAGTCCTACAAACAATGCAGTTGTACCTTTTTGTTGAATAAATTAAATGACCAGCATGTATACCAAAGTTTTGATACTTGATATAGTCTTTTACACAGTTGATATTTGAAACATATCCGAGAAGAAAACCACATATAATTTCATTTTATAAGCATCTTTTTTCCTTCCTATTGGTTCATTAGGAAAAAGACCCACCTTTAAATCCATGTGGAAATGGTGGAAACATTCCACCATGCTCTCTGGGAAAGTCTACAGCTCCCTGGGAGAGTGGTGCACAGCATCGGTGCATCTCTGTGCCTGTATGTGTGTGTGTGTGCACATATGTGCACACATGATATGTGTACGTGTGCATGTAGAAATGTATGTATAGGTGTGTGTTTGTGTGAGGTGTGCACATGTGTATGGTAGGTAGGTGTGTGGGTATAGGTATGTGTGTATACATATGTATGTGTGTAGGTGAGGCAGTCAGAGCCCTAGAGCAGAGATGGAAAACAGCAGGTAAAGGATGTTTGAACTACAGGTTAAGGAGAGAGCTTTGGCAGAGGATGCTAATTAATGCCTTTCTCTGAGAAGAATGAAACAGATGTGGCCAGAGGATGTGTAAAGGCTCCAGGTCAGTGCAGAGTCAAGAGGAAAAAACAATCTCATTCTTAGGTCTCAAAGGAGACACTGTGTAATGACATAGGGATTATAACAGTTAAGTACTGATGTGAAGGCTTAACACAGTGAAAAAGTTATGTTTGTTTAACCCTTACTGTATTTGGTGGTAATTTGGGATTTATGAGAAGAGAAATAATGGTGATGATGATGATGATAACTAAGACATATTAAGCAGTATGTGCCAGGTGCCGTTATAAGCCTCCTCCATGTATTAGCTCATTTAATTCAGATAACAATCCCCACTTTACAGACAAAGAAACTGAGGCACAGAGGGATTGAATGATAACTTGTCAAAGCACATATGGCCAATAGGGTTTGGAGCCAGTGTTCAAGTCCCTGGAGCCTGACTCAGAGTCACTGGGATCTACCTCCTAAGTTTTTTGCATTTATTTCTGTACATAAAGCTGAAGAAGTGAATCATGTATTAGATTTTTGTCACATAAATTCGTTTATATGATACTATCCCAAACCAACTGCTCTGATAATAACTAAAAGTAGGGGGGTGACCAACCATCCTGGTTTGCCCAGAAGCTGACCTTGGAAACAGCCCGGGTGAACCAGTTGGTCATCCTAAAAAACATGCTACTTGAAAGGAAGAAATTGCCTCTCTGGACTTTCGCAACAAAAATGTCACCAGGGTAGTTTCTGTACTTTGTCTCTGACATAAATTCATAACTATCATCTAGGTATAATGGCTCTCTTTTTTTTTCATTAGGCAGTGGCTTTCTTCCCAGGCGTCCTGGGATGGTTTGTCTTTTTTGTTGGGTGGAGGGGAGTGGGTGAGGGATCCCCAAGCTCTCTAACCCACTGCAGGTGCAGGGATGTCACACAGCTGAGTAGAGGAGAGCTCTGCATGGAAAAGAAAGGCCTCCAGGAATGGTGGAAATCTTTCAGGATGTCCAGCCACTCTGACCTTGCAGGAACTCCTCCTGTGGCTCTCACAGTGCAGGCCTGGGTTAAGACAGATCAGGAAAGGCCCAAAAGTTGCCCATACGCACCACCTGCATTCATTAGATGGTGCACACTGGGCTAGCCTTTCTGTTCTTCAAATAGCTCAGAAATCAAGTGCCAGGTGCACAACCAGCACCTTCAACTTCTTTGTAGTAATTGGTCCATAGTCATTGTCTTTCCTCTCCAAGGTGCAGCCTCAGAGAGTCCTTCCCATTGTGCCTTTAGCTTTCTTTGTCACTAGGCCTCTTGCCATCTGCTGGAATCTTTTCCTTGAGTGACTGGGGAGATGCACATTTATGACTGTCTCTGGTGAGATCCTACTGCCTCAGCCCAGTATACTGTCTCATTTTATGTAAATTTAATGTCGTGGCTGGGAGAAAAGCCTTACTGGCTGGCTCATTCCACTTCATCAGACCAGGCACCAGTCAAAGTGAAGTGACAAGTGCTGGAGGGTGCTCATTTTCTAAGCCTCCATTGGTGCCCACTAATGATCCACAGTATCTGGGCTGAAGTGTGTAGATTTGCAGAAATAAACTCCAATGGCTGCTGATTTCAAGCAGGATCAACAAAGTCACTAGTGTAGAAAGGGGGCATGCAGGTGGCACAAGTTATATATAATGTATACAGTCTATAACTAGGATGCTTTTGAACTCAATTATTGCTTAAAAGTGAACGATGAACAATTGAGAAATAAATAACCTGAGATTTGGGATCATTTGTGTACAATTCTATTTGCATAAAAAGAACCTACATTCCAGAACCAGAAACGCTGCTCTGGTAGCTGACTGAAGGAGCCCGTGTGGTGATCACAGGAATGGAGACCTGCATAATTTCCTGATATTTTCATGTCTCCTGCATGAGAAAATGGTTCTCAAATCCGAACAGCTCTTCAGAAAAAAATACTACATATATGCAACTATTTTTTTTACTTCTATCTCTAGAGATAAAGTGGCACTACTTGAAGAGAGGCACAATGAAATCATTTAAAACTCCAATCTTAATCTAGCAGAACACTGTGATAGTACAATTCTTCCTGAGAGTAAGGTAAAGCCTGTTTTAAGGCCCCTGCTGATCATTATTGTATTTTGCCATGAGAAGCAGACCGTATTTCTAAAACCTGATGTTCACTACTCTGATCCATTTGTCTCACTCACTACCATCAGCTGCTTCCCAGTTATAAAGATGAGCCTGGAAGGAAATTAAGGCCTTTGCGAACTAATAAAAGACCATCTCTTCCGCAAGTGGTGTTTGTGTTGTTTGTCATCATTTGGCTGGGAGAGGCTCTAGGAAATGAGAAGGAGATGATTACAAGGATACATATTGCAGGGAGGAATAAAGATGTGCCCATCGATTCTGTGTCCCATCCCAGAAATCAGGGGATATCGTTCCAAGATGCTCAGTGATATTCACTTATTTACTTTAAAAAGAGAAGTATTGGGGGGTGGGGGACTCAGCCCACTGGCATGGCACTGATACAGTCACTTAAGAGCTTACTATTAATTTACAATTAAAAATATGATGAAAAAGAATCCTAGCATTGCCTGGTCTGGTAAACTCTGGAAAAAGGAGGGAAGTTTCTTTTCTGTCCAGATTTGTTTAATAGACCAAGAGAAATTATGCCAGAGGTTCAAACTTAAGGTGTGTTTAAAGGATATTATCTAATGACTTACTAACCTGCGAGCTCATTAATTCCCTGCTTTCTCCTCTTTCATGAATTTTTCACAGCTCTGCTCTGAATCAGCAGGGTGGCAGGATAGCTCAGGATGACATTAGGATGCTGTGAAGGCCAGAGGATGGCAGTGGATGGAGTGGTCCCTCCTTGTCTCAATCATCTCTCCCTAACCCTGGGCGAGACCTCAGACAAACCCACCTCCTCGTGCAGCCTCTGAGCACTGACTCTGCAGAGGACCTCACCTCCCTAGACCTGGTTTACTTCCCACAGCCTCCTTGATCCACGTTAATCCCCACAACAGCTCCATTCTGCCCTGACCTGTGTACCTTGTGAGGAGAAATCTCTTTCCCTGCCACCACATTTCCATTATAACACTTCTTCCACCCATAAACCCAGACTGTTGACTTATTGCCTAGTCACTTAGTAGGGAAGTCCAAACTCAGTACCATTTTTAACCGTAATACTAGGCAGCCATGTTGCCAGCCTGCTGTCTGGCTGTACCTCCCTATGTCCAGGCACAGTATCAGTCACTGATTACCATTCTTTGATGCTCCAAATCAATACAGCCCTCCCTTCAATCAGCCATTAGCTATTGACGTGGCTTAGCAAGATTGCTCAGTGAGTACTTATGAATCCTGTTATGTTCCAGGGACCTCTTCTAGGCCCCGTGGACACAGCAGACAACACAACAGAGGTCATGTCCTCACAGAAGATGAACAAATAGATACACAATTCAATGTCTGACAGGGAAAATAATGTAATGAAAGAAAATTAAAGTGGGGTAAGAAGATGGTGTTTCCTGAGGGCGTTATTCTGCTTGTGGTGGTCACATTAGAGGGCTGACAAAGTGAAGCAGCCAGCCATGCAAACAGCAATGGGAAGATTCTTCCAGACAGAGGGACCAGCATGTGCTGGTTCTGTTTGCCATCCCTGTCCCCAGCATGCTTCTAATCTGTTGCCCATTCCAGTTTCCACTCTTGGCCAAAGCCAATCAATGCACAATCGTTGCTCACCTGCAGAAGTGCTATTCCTTTTCCCTGATGTCTCTGGGTCTAAGGTTACAGCACAGTGCTGGGAGAGTCTTGTTGAGATAGCTGACATCCCTTCTAGAAGCTGTATGAATGCAGAGGTTTATGTGTAGATTATGGAAAGCAACCTCTTGTTTTGCTTTCTGCCTAAATGTTAACCCTTCTGAAAGTAAGGAGATCATGAAGAAGGGCCAGCTGAGCTTTTGGACATTTTCTCCTGAACCACTTAGGAAGGTTTTGCCCCTTCTTTAGAATTTTTAAGAAGCTACCTTCTACCAGGTTAAGTCCATTCCTCTTGACAAACTTTCCTTCCTTTCTCTTTGTCTCCCCTCCCTCACCCCACCTAATGCCCCGGGATGAAGGCAATGACCCAGCTTTGGTCTGGGGGTCCTCCCAGCAGGGCTTGGTGGATGTGGCTTCTGCCCCTCAGTGCTCACACTGCTTGTTCCCTGTGTGGTGGGGGACTTGGAATTCACCTTCCCCTCCTTCCTGGGAAGGCCCAAGCAACACAATGCACACCAGAGGCACCACAGGGATTCCGTGTCATTCCTGCTTCACCTCCTCTCCTCAGGTTTGCCGGCTTATAATTGAAGATTGACCTCAAGTGAATGCTAACTCAATGGCTCCTGCACAGTTAATATACCTAGCTGTATGATGCCTTGGCTTCTTTACAGAGCTGCACATTTTAATTCCACAGGACCGGATCCATTCAGAGTCATCTGCATATTTTCTAGTGTTACTACTGGATGATGGACATCGTTGGAAGTGTGTCTCTGGGGGGTGGGGGTGGGACTTGAGGTGGGTTACCACATCAAATATTCATCTTGGCTCTCATAACAAACTGCATCCGAATCTCCAAACGCTGAATCCGTGGGCTCCTGACCGGCTGGAAAGCCTGCCTCTTCTTTTGTCTTTGCCTCAGGGCCTGTGTCAATGGTCTCTCCTCTGATCTTTCTACATCTAAAGAATTGTTATTGAATTCATATTTTGCTTTTTGTTCTATTCAGGGCAGGCTAATTATTTGAATAAACAAAACAAAATCTGAGTAGCTTAATGATGATGATGTAATTCTTGTTCACATCACAGTCCACATGGGCTCGGCAACCTCCCCAGACGACCTCCCTGGAAGGACACACCTTCCTTTTGGCACAGTCACCTTTAAAAAACCGTGGCCTCTGAGGGCACCATGGATAGACAAAGAGAGTGGAGGGCCAGGCTGGAGAGGGGCATACCTAATCTCTCACTGACATGGCTTCATGGCCATAGTTCCCTGGCCCCACTTATCTGCTGGGGACACTGAAAAATGTAGTTGAACTCCATGCCCAGAAGAAAGGGGATCCATTTGAGGCGCACGCAAGCCTTTTCTCTGCTACATTCTTTCATGCCTTGCTTTGATTATATTCAATATTTTGTCTATTTCCACAGATACAGAAAAGTAATAAGGGACCCCAGAGAATTAATTCAAACATCTCATTTTTACAGATGACACTGTAGAAACAAAGTGACTTGCCTAGAGTTTAGATTAGAACCATTCTTTTCATATTTCAGCTCCAGAGTTTATAATTCTACCTATGCATTTTGCATTATTTTTGCCTGACCGAGAATCCATAAATTCAGTGAAGTCAAGAATTGGTTCTCTAGTCCCAGCTCCCAGAACAGTGCTGGGCAGGGAGTAAATCTTAATTGATCAGATGTAAATTCACTGGGTACAATGTTTCCTCGTCAAAGCTGAGCCTCCCATATGGGTTTTTTTTAGGTGGAAGGAGGAGATGAAGGTGGTTGTATGGTCATATTTCTCGTCTAGGAAGTCATTGACTAAAAGATGCCCACTAGTTTATATCAATAAAAAAGAAAAATGCTGCCAATTAATTTTGTCAAAAGGCTTTCTTATCAGTTAAAACTGTTATATAATTATTAATAGAGCTTGTATAGGTTTAATAAGACAGATTTTTATTATGGTAAATATATAACACAAGAGTTACCATTTTAACCATTTTTAAATGTATAACTCAATGGCATCAAGTACATCATGTTGTTGTGCAGCTGTCCCCACTGTTCACCTCCAGAACTTTTCACCTTCCCAGTCTCACACTCTGTACCTACTAAATGGCAGGTCCCCAGGTAACCACTACTCAAACATTCTGTCTGTGAATTTGACTATTCTAAGTTCATACTGTATTTGTCCTTTTGTGACTGGCTTATTTCACTTAGCATAATGTCTTTAAAGTTCACCCACATTATAGCATGTGTCAGAATTTCATTACTTTTTAGTGATGTGGCTATATCATTTTTATTTATGCTGTCATCTGTGGAAGGACAATTTGGTTGTTTCAACTTTTTGGCCACTGTGAATAATGCTATGACCATGGGTGTACAAATACCTGTTTGAGTCCCCGCTTTCAATCCTTTTGGGAGTATACCCAAAAGTGGAATTTCTGGGTATGACAATGCTACATTTAATTTTTTCAGAAACCATCATACTATTTTCCACAGTGCCTGCACCACTGTACCTTCCCACAAGGTCTATACTTGTTCCACACCCCCCACACTTGTAATTTTCTCTTTGTTTTTTTTTTTTTCATATTACCCATCCCAGTTAGACATAGCTTTTTTTTAAATCATTATCACTCTTGTGCATGTATAAAAAGGAAAATATAAGGGAAATAAATAGTTTCGGACATCCCTGAAACTTCTTCACAGTTTGTCTTCCCACCCAACGTCATGCTGTGGGACCCCAAGCTATTGTTGATGTGGCACTTTTTTAAGAGGCCCTAAACACAATGGGTGCTGGGCTCTTCGCTTATGCTGTTTTTCTGAAAAGTCAGCCTACTTGTGACTCTTGATTTGAGGATGTTTCCAAATGTCCTAGTTTACCACCTCCCCCACTACACTCTGACAACCACTTGGTTCTAGGGAGTGCGGTGCTCCACTGAGATCCTGGGTTTTCCCTCCAGGCTGCTGATCCCCATTCTGCAAGTTTTGATGCTGGCACTTTCAATGTCAGTGCCTGCCCAGGCGATGGCAACTATGGCATGACCGTTGACAAAGAATATAAGATGTCATTGACTGCAAGGCTATCTTAATTCTAAAAAGGTTCAAATAAAATTTAAAAAATAATTTCTGTCATCAAAATGATGGCACATATTGATAAAATATGATAAGGTATGTATGTTTTGTAGCTCATTGCTTGATATGAAGACTGCTGTAGTACAGCCCTTTCAATAAGAAATTACCATTTTATAACTCAATTAGGTGCACAAGGGTACACAGTTCAGCTATCAAATGGACCTGAGGGACAGGAATAATAGTGTTGCCCCCACAGCTGAAGGAGGCATCCAGAGTCCACACCATTGGAGTGGGGGTTAGGGACATGCACAACTCTTCTGTTAGTGTGACTGCCAATTCTATTTCTTTTGGAGAGGGAGTTGGTTCTGGTCTTTCATCCAAAAACAAGGCCTATGGGGGACAAACACTGAGGGTCTCTTTCATTCATGATGAGGCTGGTGAACATTTCCTGTGCACTAAATAGTGCTTTCTGATATGTAACATAGGTCTTCTTTGGTCTGTCCATGCTTTTGGACAAGGTTAACTCTAATTCATTCCTGGACTCTGAGAGTGCCTATTGTGGGTAGGAATATGGAGACATGTGCAGTCTGGAACTTGTGAATCTGAATCAGTCCTGAGAAGGTAGAAGGGAATGAATGAATGAGATGGTAGAAACCCCTGAAACAATCGTGGAAACTGAGAAAGTTCCCAGGAGAGGGTAATTAGAAAAGTTATTAGAGTCACAATGAATTTATTTTTTATAAGTCACTTAAATTTGTATTGTTGGGAAATACTATATATATAGACAGAAGTACATAAAAAGCATAAATTTGCAGTAAACTGTAATCATATAGCCACTTAAATTGTAACTAGAATGTAGCTAGTACTCTAGAGACCTACCCTGTGTTTTCCTCCACCTTAGCTACCCCCTCATTTCACTGTGTACCCCACAGCCTGAGGTCCATGGCTCCAGGCAACATTGGTTTCATGGGCATGAGACCTGTGCTGTCTCAGACACCCACACTCAAATGGGACCTGGCTGGAGATTTAATGCTCTGGTCTCACTATCTTTAAATTCTTTTTTTTAAAGATTTTATTTTTATAGAATTGAGGAGGGAGGGATAAAGAGAGGGAGAGAAACATCAATTGGCTGCCTCTCACATACTCCCTGACCAGGGACCTGGCCCACAACCCAGGTATGTGCTTGGACCAGGAATAAAACCGGCAACATTTTGGTTTGCAGGATAATGCCCAACCCACTGAGCCACATGAGTCAGGGTCATCTTTAAATTCTTAACAATTCTGTGAACTTATGTTTTATAAGTGAAGTCCAATGGTGCATGTACGTAAGTGGAGGAGATACATGTAAGAAAGAGAAAAATATAAAAAGGAAAATATAAAGGTACTTTATATTTTAGTACCTGTAATGACACTTTCTCTATCTATTTGGACAAAAGGCTCTACATATTTATTTTGTGGTGTGCTCTGTAAGTGATGGAGCTGGTTCTGGCTATAGGAATACTACATGCCCTAAAAGAAAAAAGAAGTTTAAAAAGTTAACTGGCAACTGTTGGTGAGGACCTGTAGGTACTTTATATGTGATACAGCTGGAGGCTGACACTAGGTTTCCTTGCAGTCAGGAAAGGGATATAACCACTCAGCAGTTGACCTTATTCACTGAACAAACACTGAGTGCCAACCATACGAAAAGCACTGTGACAGACAAGTGAAATACGACTCCTACTCTCAAGGATCCTAGAGTTCCCTAGGCAAAATGAAACATACATACAGGTTCCTCCCTGTCACCAATCATTTACCTTTTTTGCAGCCAGAGTGCTTCCTCTAAAACTTAGATCTTCATGTGACACTTCTCTCCTTAAAACCCTCCAGTGACTTCCCAGTACCCTGAGAATCAAGTTCCAACTCCCTGACTTTTTCAGTTCATGCACTTCCTGTGATAATTATCAGATGACACCACACTGATAATGTGTCAACAATAAGAATACTTCACATAATAAGAAGTCTCAGACCTGGTTCATTCATCTGTTCAGTGACCTCCTCATGAATGTAGGGTTTCCTCATCTGGATGCTCTGTCTTTCCAGCATATTGATTTGTCTTCTAGGGTTGGTTTTATTTTTGACCCCCAGATGACAGCTAGGATATAGCCAGAGGGAAAATAAAAAGGGGAAGGGTGTGTTTGCTTGTATTTCACTCTTTCAATGAGCAAGAAAACCTTTGTGCAAAAAAAGTACTATTACCTCTGTCTCACTGGCAAGTATTGCATTCTAGAAAGGGAATAAGATTCCTGGTGTGAGGAGGGGCATTCCCTTCTCTCAATCACATGCTACCTAGTAGCTAAACAACATAGCAAAGAAGAGGGGCTAGGGTAAGGCAATCAGCGGTGCCTACCACATCAGGCTTGTGAGACCCTTCATTGTCTGGCCCCGTTGTTGGCCTACCCAGCCTCCTCTCCTGCCATGTCTTTCTCACATTCTATTCTTCAGTTACACTATATTTGTCCACCTGCCAGGCCCTGACTTTGTTTTGGGTATCTCTTTATGCTGTTCTCATCTGAGACCCTCTTTCTACTAGAGCACCTACCCCTACCCCCAACATTCACATACCCACACACTTTCACCTGGTTAACTCTTGCTCCTTCTCTTGACCAGTAGTTAAGCCAGTAATGGGAAGCTAGTAGCATTTGGTCTGGTGGCATTTTTTTGGTTCCCCTTAGTGTTTTTATATTTTTGAATCAGTCTTGAATATTTAATGATAAATCTCAAGCTTTTTGACTTCTCCTAAAAATTGGGAACAGACACTGGTACCACATGACCACAGGACTCCATTTGCTCAAGCTGAAGGCTGTAGCCACTTTAGACAGGGCATGCTCTGACCAGTTCATTCAGCTCCCACCTGGACAGACTAACTCATTTACTGCCTGTCTGGCCCTGAGGCACCTGAGGTTGCCAACCCTGGCTCACAGGGCTCCTGATTGCCCACTCCCAATTTAGATTGCATTTTTCTTGGGTGTTTACAAAACACCCCTTCTTCCTCACTACCATAACCATCCATTTTCTTGTCAGCTCCCTCAACACTCCCTTAGATCATAAATTTTTTGAGGGTTATGAGTGTGTCTGTCTTATTCATGGTTCTGTTCCTATCACCTAGCACAGGGCTGAGTGTGGCAGGTGTTTAATGAAAGTGAGAAGTAAAGTGTATATAATTTGTCTCAGAAGAGCATTTAGACCCAATTTGTTTAGCCTACAATTACATGTTCATTCAGGCAGTATCGGTTAACTGATAGTGTATTAGGTCAGCCTTAGCCCTCAGTGAGCCAATAGTCTAATGAGAAGACCAACAAAAATATAATGACATTTTCATTACAAAAATGTAATGAAAAAATGTGGAGGGTCATTGGTATAGTTAATTAATTTAGCTTGCGTGGTAAAGAGAACCTATGTCTGTATCCCAGCAGAAAATAGAATTTATGCCAGATGATTCAAGGAAAGAGAATTTGGTGAAGGGGCCAGACACAGAGCTGTGGGCAAGTTAAGGAAACAGCAGGGGGTGTTGTTACAACAGTGGGAAGCCATCACCCCTCCTGAGAATAAGGGACAAGCAGAGGAAACAGTGCCCTTGGAAATGACAGAGGGAGGTGTGGGGCTTGGTTAAAATCAGAGACCTGGCACCAATGTACAGAGTGAGTAAGGAAGAAATGTCCCAGCCTCCCTCTCTTCCTGCCCACCAATCTTCTGCTAATCTCTCCCACTTGCTGAGTCCAGCCAGAAATCCACTAGATAGGGCCCCAAGGTGATATGCTACTGGAGCACTGAGGACCGGGAAGGGGGGAGGAGGAGGGGCCTGGGTGGGCAGCAAACACAGAAAAGCTAGTGTAGACTCTTTCCAAGAAAGGATCACTGTAAACCAAAATTAATTTTAGACTATTATGAAGAACAAAAGCACTTATTTGAGCAAAAAGAGTTGCAGCCTGGGAGACACAGATACAGGTAGCAACTGAAATTGCCCTCTGGGGAGAACAAAGCCCAGGGTTCCAGGTTCTACTTGTACAGCAAGCACAAAAGTCCGTAAGTCCCAGTCTCATCTGGGTGCGAATATGTGTAAGTCTAATTTCCCTAATGACTTCCTGACTCTACTTAGGGCCCTCTGATATTAGTGAGTCTGGTTCTAGTTCCCATCACCCCAGAGCTGAGGCTGAAGTCAGGAGAAAAAATATTGTTTTTGCCTACTGTTTTACCGTTGTGCATTTGTTTGGTTTGCTTTATTTGTTAGTTATTATTTTTTGTACAAACAGATATTTCTGCCCTATATCCAATTACTACCACATGCAAATAGCTACTTTCTTTTTAATCCTTATCCAAAGAGATGCTTATTGATTTTAGACAGAGGTGAAGGTGTGGAGAAAAAGAGGGAGAGAAACATCAATTTCTCCTATGCTCTGTACTGAGCCCACAACCCAGGTATGTGCCCTGACCAGAAATCAACCTGTGACCTTTTGTTTTATGGGAGGACGCTCCAACCAACTGAGCCACACTGGCCAGGCCTAGCTGCCCTTTGTAAACCACAGCTGTATATTCATTCATTCACTGAGGCAGAAGCGCCCTACTTCAACCACAGATTTTGGGAATAAAAACCTAAACAAAAGTACTTAGAATTTGGGGGGTTTGCTTTGTTTCTTCGATTACCAAGCCTGTCAGCTGGAATTCAGACATCAGCAGTGGCTTACATAGCCTGTGTTGTTTTCAATAATGCTGGAAGGTTGGAAACTGCTTTTGTGATTAATCTAGATTTCCCTGTAGCTCTGAATTAAATAGAAAACTTGCCTAAATGTCCTCATCTCAAAGTTTAATTCCCTTAAAAAGTTAAGATGTGGCTTGGTTTGGTCTTTCTGAGACAGGTCTATAAGCCAGGACAAGGGAAACAGGGAACCTGAGATGGATAGTTAAATACGCAGTTTGCAGCCAGCTAGTAAATCCTGTGCTCTCTAAACAAAGGATGCTTAAGAGTAAATGGTTTGTACTTCTCTCCAACAACGGGGTAAATGGCTTAAATTATCCCATTCAAGGAGCTAGATTGCAGAAATCCAATTACTAGTGCCATTTGCCAACCACACCCAAGGACAGAAGAAGTTAAGGGAATGAATCTTGTTTAGGTACACCAGCATAAAGCTGATGAATATTCTATCGAGATCCTCCCTAAGACCTCCTCTAAACCTCCAGCCTTTAAACCCCTGAGAACGAAGGTCCCTGGCTTGCAGATTTTCCTTCCTGAGAGCACTCCCATGCCTTTCCCTGCCCCCTCTCCTTCCCCTACAGGTATGCATTTCTTATACCCTCAAGGACCCCACAAGATTTGCAACCAGGGAGCAATGGGCAACAGCAGCTCATACCTGGCTAACCCTCTGACCCAGTTCTCAAATCCCCCTTTTCTCTGATTTCCCAGAGAGCTAAAGCACACCCGCCAAGGCTCATTTCTTTTCTAGTATTTCCAGAGAGCCAAAGCAGCCCTGTTCAGGCACTCCTGTTGCTTCTTCTATCCCTAAACCCTTCCTTGTTTCACAGTCCCCAACTTTAATAAACGTCCTCTCAAAATTCACCTGGACTCATGTTGTGAAATCGTTCCGGCATGAAGTCAAGAACCCACAGGCTAATGGCCGCCCCTGTGCAGACGCACTCAGGGTCAGGTCCCCTTTCCAGTAACACTTTATTTACTCATATTGAAAAAAGGAGCATTTGGGATGGATTTTGTTCCTCCACCATTACAGGAAGAACAGCCAGCTGTTGATTTATGTCCTTAAGGGAATGAAAATGGTGGTGGATTGGGAGGGATTCAGGTGCTCCTTATTATTCAAATTGTGCAAGTTTCGAACGTAAAATTTGGAACAGATTCCTTACTGAATTCCCTTAGAAAACTCTCAAAGCCTACTCTACTCTACATGAGCCAAAACATCTGGCTGGAAAATGAGACCAAGACAACAGTTGTTCCGTTTTGTTGCCTTCCCAATAAAAATCTACGGCTGGGCAGGCAGGCACACCTGGTGACCACATCGAAGGGGCCCAGAGTGGTGCTGTTTACACTTAGAGAACAACGAGAAGACAAAAGGCACTTAAAGATCTTGAGGGTAACAAGGTCCTTTTAAAAAGACTTTAAAAAGAGGCTTGCATTAAAGTGTTTGACCTAGCACATTGACTGATTTCCAACTTCCCATTGGTTTGTGCTGCCAATACTGGGCAATCTTATGGAGGAGTCTCTTGGTATGTTGCAATCTTTAAGTGTATAAAGGGGTGTTTTTTTTTAAGTAGTTATTTGTATTCTTTCCAGGTACATTCAAAAGGATATTCTTGGCATCACTCCAACAGGATGCCCATATCCCAATGTGGGGGGTAGGGCCTCGGAAAATCCATCAAAAGGAGAGTCTCAAGAGGCCTGTGCTCCTGCTCAGAGCTTTTGACTCTGGGCGAGCCGCTGAGTCTCTCTGTGGCTTGATTTCAGAGTGAGTCACTTAAGATGAGCATCTTTGCCTAGCTTGCCTCATTGAGGGCCAACAGGGACAGAATGAAAACATGCTCAGTCCCGAAGAGTGTGGCTCAGTTGGTTGAGTGTCAAAGCAAGAGGTTGCCGGTTTAATTCCTGTCAGGGCACATGATGGGGTTTAGTGCCTGGTCAGGGCAGAATCGCAAAGCAGCCGATCAATGATTCTCTCTCACGTCGATGTTTCTCTCTCATATCAATGCTTTTCTCCCTCTCTTTCTCCCTCCCTTCCCCTTGCTCTAAAAAGAAATGTATAAGTTAAATAAAATCCATTAAAAAAGGGAAGAATAAAACATGTTTAGGTCCTTGAAGAGGCACAGAGCATGGCACACAGGCACAGCATGATGCGCCCACCTTTCGGGCTGTCTGCCAGGCATGCCTGGATCCAGGGGCAGCATCCCATCCAGCCACTAGAAGGGCACCCCAAGGGGCTGTACAAAGTGAAATTTTTTTTTAGGAAAAAGAGTGAGGCAAGGGAATTATTAACAAAAGAAAAGAAAGGATTACTTTTAGAGCAGGACACCTGGAGGGACCACGGGGGAGGGTTTTTACCATGCAAATTGCCTCTTGTTTCTATGGAGGATGGAGGAGAGAACCCAGACTACTTTACTGGTGCTTGTCCAGAAAACTCCAGAATGGCTGATTGAGATGACTTTTCTGAGAATGTGATTACATCAGGTATTAAACCTAGCTGTGGTATATCATGGGCTTTTAGCCCAAGAGGCAGCATTTTGGGCCTGTAGTTTTCTCTTTAACACCACTAAGATGGCACATGGTAAGAACTGGAGGATGTCAGCACTGCAGATGCTCTGAGCTATAAAGGTTGGGGTTCCATTCCAGTTCTGACGCTCTGACATAAGAATGTATAGGTGAGGCTCTCAGACATTAGCAACCTGAAGGGTCAAGAATGTGTGGGTCTGCTGGCCCCTTTGCCTGCCACTCCCCCTTCTTCCCTGAAACACATTAAAAGTCCTCTGGATTCCTCTCAGGGCTCTGTGGTTACTCACATGTGTGTCCTCTGGGGGCTTTTACCTCTGAGGTAGGGAGCACGCTCTTCCCTGCTCACTTTCCTGAGCCCCAGTGCCTCTGTTCCTTGTGGGGCCAGTGACATGGTGTGGCCCTTATGTGACTCAGGTTTTGACGCAGCCTTGCCCTCTCTTGTTAATGAAGTCCACTGAGTCACGTCTCTGAGATAGGGAGGTTTAGAGTCTTACAGTGACCCTAGTGCCACAGCCCTTTACTTCATTTTTCATGTCAATATAATTGCCTTCCCTCCCTGCCACTTGGGCTTTCATTTAAATTACCTAGGGGCTGAATTCAGAATCATCCCCTCCCATCTATGCAGAGTGAACATTAAAATTGGAGTTCCCAGGCCCTCGGTGGGCCCACTGTCTCCATCCAGTTTCCCCCAGGGAAAGTGCAGAGAAAGCCCTTTCCTTGACCACCCACCGAGGTGTGTTGGAGAGTCCCCATCCTGGGGTTACCCTGACACTCAGGGCCCTGCAAACCTCTCTCTCCACTTGGGGAGCCCAATACATAGCGTTGGACAAATACTCTGTCCTTTCAACTTAGCCTGCAGCTTTAACTTTAGACCAAGACAAATATGGAGTTTTGAGCTCAACCGTAGTAAAGGGATTTATGCGTGACCAAAAATAGAGAAAAATTTATTACATTCTTTTCTTGTAAGAACTTGGATTTACTTTGCCAAATGTGTCTCAGGAAGTGCATCTTTTTTTCCCCCTGTCAATAGTTATATTTGCTGCCATTCCCAGCAGAGCAGATTGACCGTTAAATACTCACAATATAAGGGAATCCTCAATAAAATACAATTTTAGCACAAGAATGCAAGGTATGCCTTGTTTCAAAGAATACAGATCTTTTTCAAAGTGACTTTGTCAGTAAAGCAAATAAGAAATACCAGAAATGCACCAGGAGGGAAATGAAAAAATGTGGCTCAAATTCCAGACAGGAGGGAGTGGGCTGGGAGGGCAGCAGGAGCAGCAGGCTGGGGGAGGGGCACAGCTTGGCCTCAGCCTTGGGGTGGAAGGAGGCTTGCTCCTCTGTGGCTCCAGGAAGCTGGGGATGGTGCCTGCCCAAGGGGGGCACTGCTAGCAAGGCCAGGAGCTCTGGGCTCCTCTCTGTCCTTGTCTGCTTTGCCCAAGGCAGAAACGACGAGAGATGGGACTCTGTCTTGATGATGATTCTAGAGCCAATAGGAAAACAGCCTTTGCTTCCTGGACAATTTACGGCGGCTGTCTGAAGCACAGTTGCTTCTGTGAGGCAAGGTACAGTGAGTACAGCTCTGAGAAAAGCATTTTATGTACTAGACATGTTCTGTGCTGAGCTTGAGAAGCTGCCTCTTAGGCACACAAGTTGCTTATATAACACAGATGTCAGCTGAGGCCTCATTTTTGGGGGTGGTGGAAGTAGCCTTGACTTTCCCAACCCCCAGTGGCCTCCTGATGACTCTGGAACACACCAGATGTGCTCTTGGTCTGGATCCTACCTTCCTTTTTACCTTGTCCTTTGTCCCGATATGGGCAAACCACCTTTGGGACCCTCACTGGAATCCATTTATGCAAAAGCTACAGAAGCTGCTAAAGGACCTGACCAGAAGTGGAGGTTGGAAGTTATGTTTCATACTTCATACCTTAAAACTTTAAAATCTCCCTCACAAGGTCTCCTTTGGACGTGATGAAAATGTTTTAGAACTAGAAACAATGGTTGCACAACATTGTGAATGAACTAAATGACACTTTAAAGTAGTTCATCTTATGAGAATTTCCTCAATAAAAACAAAACAAAACACCATCTCTTGAGCCCTTCCCTCAGGCAGAGCCCAGGCTTCCACCATGTGGGCCCTCCTCCCTGCCCAGGCTGGGCCAGCCCTCCCTTCTGTCGGGGGTGCCCACACCTGTCTTCACAAAGACTTCGAGGGCATCATTTTTATAGGGCCTGGCCATGGCCAATCTGCCCTCCACAGAGTTCAGTCAGCAAGAGAATGACATTTCTCTCTGTTGTACTGAGGTATGTGAGGAGTGGTGAGGAGTAGGTGGCATGCAAAGGAAGGTTTATTGTTTAATGAGCCGGTAGCACCGGTGGCATTCCGTCTCCACATAACTGGGCCCCTGTGGGGAGAACATACAGCTATTCCACCTCTACAAAGCTCCTCAAGCTTTGAAAGAGCAGAGCCAGGCAGTCCACAGCCTAGCACAGCCTAGTGATCAGGGTGTGAGGGCTCTGGGATTAGATTGCACTGGTCAGTGGCCTGCCTTTGCCACTGCCTTGACCCATGGCTTGAGTGAGCCCTTCAGCCTCTGTGCACTTTCGTCCCTTCACTTGTCCATGGGGTCAAAGCAGTACATGCTGACCACAGCTCATCTAGTGGCCAGTACACCCTGAGTGACGGTGATCGTAATGTTAGAGATTATAGTTTCTTCCACCTTGGAGCATGGCCAGCAGTGTCACTTGGCTCTAAGGAGTTTTGGCTGGGAATCCCTGGCATATTCCATCTATTTCACCTTTATTCTCAGCATTCTCCATAACCTGTCCAGTGTAGACTCAGAAACTGGAGTCTCTAGGATGGCAAAGGTTCCTGGAGAGGAGGCAGCTTGAAGTCTCTATGCCTAGACATAAGCATGCTGCAACTCAACTGGACCTCTCTTAATTGCTTATATTTGTATTAATAACACTTTACAAAACACTTCCACAATAATTTTCTCACTTGTTTTGACACCCACCACAGGAAGCAGATTTCACCCCCATCTTTAGAAATGAGAACACTGAGATCCACAAAGGTTAGATGAGTTGCCTGATGTCACACAGCGAAGAGTGGAGCCAAGAGTCAAAACCAGGCGTTCAGACTTGTTCTGCGCTCTTGAAGGAGCACAGAGCATGGCACAAAGGCACAGCATGATGCGCCTACCTTTCGGGCTGTCTGCCAGGCATGCCTGGATCCAGGGGCAGCATCCCATCCAGCCACTAGAAGGGCACCCCAGGGGCTGTACAAAGTGGAAGGTTTTTATAGGAAAAAGAGTGAGACAAGGGAATTACTAACAAAAGAAAAGAAAGAATTACTTTTAGAGCAGGGCATCTTCTGGGGGGACCACGGGGGAGGGTTTTCACCCTTGTGTGCCCTCCCAGGGCTTCCTCAGCAGTGCCCTGTGCCCAGCGCTGGGTTGCGGTCTGGTAGGAATAGTAAAAGGAAGATTCGAATGTGTCCGGCCCCCAGGGAGCTTATGGTAGGGACAGTTGAAGTTCTGCAGTTCCTAGTCCAAATGGTCACCAACAGTTATTTCTCAAATCTCCAGGACGTTTTGTAGTGAATTATTTCATTTTCTTCAAGGGTGTATCATGTGGATGAACTGTGTCCTCTGGTGAGCCTGTGTCTGCCTGCAGCGTGGGGAGAGAGGTGGCCAAGTGGGGAAGACCCTCAGTCCTAGGCAGTCAGGGAACAGGCTCTGCAGCTGGGCCACCTGGGCCAGGTGCCCAGACCCTCTAAGCCTCAGCTCAGTTCTCTCATCTGATAAATGGGGATCATCAGAATACCTACCTCACAGGGTTATTCTAAATGTTAAATGGAAAAATCTATGTAGGTTATTTAGCACAGTGTACAAAGTTATTATTATAGTCCACTTAAGCAAGTTCTGTTCCACATTGAACATCTCTAGTAATAAGTAATTTTGACATTTGCTGGTTCTATGTGTTTTTATAGAGAATTTTAAAAAATATTTTATTTATTTATTTTTAGATGGAGGGGAAGGATGGGAGAAAAAAAGGAGAGAAACATCAATGTGTGGTTGCCTCTCACACACCCCATACTGGGAACCTGGCCTACAACCAGGCTTGTGTCCAGGCATGTGCCCTGACTAGGAATCCAACTGCTGACCCTTTGGTTCACAGGCCAGTGCTCAATCCACTGAGCCACACCAGCCAGGGCTGGCTGTATGTGTTTTATGCAATGATTTTGTCCTTTGGGATTAACTGCAGTTAACTATTCAAAATTGAATGTCCTTTATTCTTATACATTTACACACAGACTAGAAATCTATAGAGCACTAAAAGGACCATTAGGATGAATGGCAGACATCAAGAGCATACTTTGATGGTTTTTTTCATCCTCAGTCATGAAAGAAATTTTGGGGAGAAAAATTCAATCATAAAGACTTTTTAAAAATCTATTTTATTTAAATGTCAGATTGGGGAATAAAACTTCATTATAGTTTTCAATAGGTTTACTTAACCTCTGTTCTATATACATGAATGGGAAGTTTTGTAAAAGCTACTAAAATACAGTGAAATAGTTTAAGAAGGTGGAATGATACATCCCTTTCAGGAAAAATTTTGAGGCATGTAGAAGAAATGACAATCTCCCATTTTCATCTTTTTGTTTATTATCCACATTTGTTCTCCCAAAATAAGTAAAATTAAGAAATGATCAGAAGAGGGTGCTCCTCAAACAAATGCTGAAGGAAACTACTTGTATGTGTGATGGCAAGTTGGGTCACCACCATTTTTAATAAAAGTGAGTAATGACTTAAACGAGAACAAAATAGGGAAGTGAGTAATCAGGTGGAATTTACGTTATTCTAAAGCTGGAATAAAAGTCTATGGGATGGAAAAAAAAGCCTTTGGGGGCCTGGCCAAGTTCGAAAGGAACCAGGAGGCTGAGCAGAGAGGCTGCTCTCAGGAACTGGCGTCCAGTGGCACAGACAGAGCCTGTTAAAAATTAACAAAATGGCTCGAGATTACTATTTTAAGCATTATGAATTGGCAAATGGCAAATACCTAGCTGAACAGATGACAGGCTTTGATTCTAAATAGCTGATTGTAAAGGAAATGGACCACGACAGGCTTTCAGACATGGAAGTGGCTGCAGCACAGAGACCAGGGTATGGGGCCCACCTGACTGTGAGGATCAGCCATCCCCAGGGAGCAGACAGGAAAAGCCAAGTAATTTCCCATCAGTTGCTGAGCATTCTCTAGCAAATTAAAAGTAAGTTGAACTGGGGTAGAAATTACGGGGCGGGGGGGCATCTGCATTGGAGTGGATGTTAGAAATGGGAGAAGCCCAGTAACAGGGGAGGCTGACTACTTTAGGCATTATTCAATAGTTTAATGATGGGGGGGGGGGTGACCACAGTATTAACTATGTTTTTTGTTTTCTGTATTTCCTGATACTTTGACATCTGGGGGCCTAGATAGGCCCAGAGAGACTGCTCCTCCCCGGGGCTAATTCTTAGGCCTGTGAGCATGACTTTTGTAAGCAAACTAACCTATCCAGAGCCCATTGTCCCTACTACCTCCTCTGTGAGGCTCTTCCACTCAGGGCCACTCTTCCCCTGCCCTGATGACCCAGGGCCAGGCCCCAGACAACTCTTCACAGCCCCTAAAGCCCGTACACACCAGAGCCCACTGAAATTATCCAAAGTAGCCAACCCTATGCTTGATTACCCTGCCTTGTCCATTCCTTTCCAAAGGAATACAATAAGGGCTCTTGCCCACCTGCACACTCCCCTTACTCCCTCTGCCTCCTGATTAACTCTGTGCTTCCTCATGTGGCCCTGCATGATGTGGCTGTGCATGGTGTGGCCCTGTGTGGTGTGGCAGGCACCCTGTATTTGGAAACTGTGATTAACAATTACCTTTTTAATGGGGCTCCTAATCACTT
The DNA here is from genome assembly GCF_019186645.2 of Phyllostomus hastatus. Lineage (NCBI taxonomy): Eukaryota > Metazoa > Chordata > Mammalia > Chiroptera > Phyllostomidae > Phyllostomus > Phyllostomus hastatus. Next base: position 68,368,008 of record NW_025334041.1, read on the forward strand.
GGCCTTACCATACCTGAATAATGATAAAGCCATATTTTAGTTTGTTTTTTGCTATACCTGTGATTACAGTTTTATTGTAGCAAAAGAATGCAAATTGAAATCAGTCAGGGAAGAGATTCAAAGACAGAGCCCAGAAAGGGCCCAAAAATGGAGTTGTTTCTCCCACGTTTGTCTTCTCCCGGTGGATGGGTAGAGTCCTGACCACGACGTGTGGGGCAATATGTTCATAGCATTGCTAACAGGGGAAGCTCACCCAAGCCTTTGGTGTCCAGAGCTCTTACTGGTACTTGATCGCATACTGTCTGAATGGCTGACCTTTAGTTTCCAGCCCCTTCTGGAGGTCAGGACTGATATGGGCTGGCCCAAAGCCCCCATCATAAATCACATTACTATACTGTCCATTGACTAAAGCTCCTAGGCACACAAAAGCACCCCTGTCAGGACATCCCATGAGTTTAGAGATCCCTGCTGCATGGCAGAAGGCAAAAGCCAGACTTCTCTTGGGTCAGGTTAGTTCTTCATTACACAGCTACTTTGTTTCTTTCTCCTGCTGGCTGTATTCCCTGGCTTCTCTCTCTCCTGGCCAGTCCAGGGCTGTCTTCAGCTATGTGTTCATTGCAGTTTGAAAAGAGGCTAAGGAGATACTTAATACAATCTATGGTGAGCTTAGCAGATCTTGCCCATTGCAAGACTGACCCATGCAACCACCATTGCTGCCACTGTGCTAGGAGATTCCATGTTTGTATCTCCTGGATGGGAAGGAAATCTGTTTTATAGAAACGTTCTCCATTGTGGCACTGGGGGAAGAATGCATAGTCTCCTTCTAAATACCCTTGTAAAAAACAATAGTTGTCACATGGGGAATCGTGGTGGCCCCACTCAATCCCTCATGGTGACCATGTTCCCTGTTCTACCTGTATGCTACCAGCTACCACATCACATATTGCTTCCTCCTCTAGTCTTAGGCCTCATGAAGGCAGGGGATGTGCTAGTCACTCACAGGCATTCTGTAAATGAAATTCTTCCATTCACCTGCTCAAGAAGACCAGTGCATTTGGTTTCTTTAGATAAGAGTGCGCAGAGATGCCTCCACCTGTACACATGCCTGCTCTTTAGTAAAAGTAACTCCTTCTTTCTGAATATCACATTGTCTTCAAAGATCATCATTTTCACTCACATAGGAACAGCACATTTTTTCTATATTATACATATCCCTTAAGAAATGTATTATAATGCAATAGAAGATACCCATAATCACGTTTTATAAATAGAGACATTTGACATTTAAGATTAACTGATAGTCACAATCAAAAAATAGAAAAATGAATGGAGGAGCTAGGGTAGGGAAGTCTATTATTCGAGCCATTTTAACTGCTGTCTTAACTGACGAAGCAGGCATAACCCAGGTTAGCAAAGCTGTACCAAATATCACTGTTGTGGTGGGAAATAAGAGATATTTTGATAAAAAGAAAACCAGAGTAACTCATGTTTATTTGGAAGACTTACCCAGTTACAAATTTAATCGCTTTTAACCTTTGCACCTGAGAGACTGGTACTCTCATCAACCCCATGAATAGATGAAGAGATTGAGGCAAAGAGAACAACTTTCTCAAGTCCTCTAACTCCTAGGTGGCCCAGCAGGGATTTAACTGGATCTTTTGGATTCCAGAGCTCCAAGTCCTTAATCACCATTCCACAGTGGACTGAACAGTCCAGTGAGGTCAATGCAACTGATTGGCTATTTTCAGAAGAGGATATAGGTTGGAATCAACTTTAGCATTAGAATGAGATAAGATAAAGCAACTTTGAATAATCTGCAAAGGACTGCAGTGACAATTATGATTGCAAGGATGTACTAGAAGTAGAGAAAATTATATTGATCTTGGGTTTTTTGTTTGTTTGTTTGTTTGTTTTGTTTTTGGTAAAACCCACATTTTTAACACAGACATGTCAAATGTTGCTGACACCAAAAGGGTCCTACCAAAAAGTCATGCACCCAGGAAAGGCAAGGCTGAGATAGCAAGTTTGGGTTTCATTATGCAGGGCCTCATGATCAGTAGGGACATTGGCACATTCTGACAGAATGGAAATTATCACAGCTATATGGAAGGGAGACGGGTCCAGCCTTGGACTGTAGGATGCACTGTGGAGGCAGGGGGACCAGTAAGGAGGCTGACGCCTCTGCCTACACCAGAGTGCCAGGCCCAGGACCACTGTGGAGGAAATAAATGGACACTGTAGATGAGAATGCACTAGATCTTTCATCTATTGAGATGTGATGAGCTGTGGAAGAAGAATGAAATGACCTGGAGCTTCCAAACACCAGCCTTTCAAAAGACAGAGGTAACTGGCAGAAATAAAAATGATGGGGGGATGAGAAGGTTTACAAGTTGGGGGTGATGGACTTCTTCTTTTCCTCTTTTTAAATTGGGGTGCTAGAGATCTTCATGTGTGTCTCTAGCAACGTGTATTTATTTGTTGAGCAGCCCCCAGGCCCTGTCCTAGGTGCTGAGGAGAAAGGAGTGGAGGACTAAACAAAAGTGGCTACTGTGCAAAGCTTATATTCTGGTAGGGACGATGTCTCAGACATACTGCTTTCCTTTAAAGAGCATTGCAGGAGTTGCAGGCTGGAGACTCACCTGCAAGCTCTTCCTCGGTGACTGCTGTTCGTTTTCCCCTTGGGAACATGCTCACAGTTGCCTCATCACCCCACTCATGCTGATGTGAAGACAGCATCAGGCTGTTAGGAGAGAAGCCGCAGTTGGTCGCATCTAACTTAGAAATCCATATTTATTTATTTTCTCTTCAGCTTATCAAATAAGCATTAATAAAAAGAGGTGGTGGAGTCACAAGGGTACCAGACGCCTGTGAGAGAGTCACCCAGTGCAGGGAGAACACTTCCTCCATCACTCCCTGTTCCTGGTCTGGAGGCTCAGAAGCACTCTGTCCCAGACTGAGGACGCCACTCATTCACAGGTGCACACCGTCGCTTTTGTTTTCCACCTGCCTACAGAATAATCATTTCATTTCTGATTCCTTCTCTGACATAAAGCCTGGGAATCACAGATCAACAGCAAAAACCACAGATTAGGAACAAAGAGAAATTCACCCGATGGGCAAAACCATGCAAAACATAGTGACAACATAGGGATTGAGCTTTTCCCATCTCACCTCTGCCCTCTGATGTCCCCTCCAGCTGCGGGTGTCCCTGGCCTGCTGTATCCCTCTGTCTCGGTTAGCCTGGGCTGCTGTAACTAACAGCAGCTTACACAACAGACATTTATTTCTCATAGTTTTGGAGGCCGGGACATCTAAGATCAAGGTGCCAGCCAGGTCGGTTCCTGGTGGCAGACTGGTTGCCTTCTTGCTGTGCCCTCTGATGGCAGAGAGATCATATCTCTCACATGTTTCCCAGATAATGCCAGTTTTAGCATCACTTAGCATAGCTTCTTTCTGACAATTTTATCATCACTTACAATAACTTCCATTAGGGTAATAAGGCATTAAGTACATGTTGATTGCAAATAATCTGGTTACATTCCCCAATTATAAGGAGACTGATTTTCTTTTCCTGTTTAAAATGTAGTTTTGAAACATTACTACTTCCTAAAAACAAGACTTATCAAAGTAAGGAGACACATACACTGTAGAGGCAGAAAATTAGATTTTTGTATATTTGGCAAGTGCATTATTATGAGATGAAAATAAATGAGGGATTCATCTTCAGGAATGAGGAATGCAAATGACTGGCTGCAGTGGCTGTGCTCTCACCTTCTCTCCCTCAGGAGTGAACTAATACGCTTCCTGTGATAGGCCTTGTCCACAGCCCAAGACACTGATGCTCAAGTGCCATCTTATGGAGTGGGGATCTTCCCTGCACACAGGGTCTTCATATGTATTAAGTATAAATTGCCAACCTCTGAATTTTATGAGTCTTCCACAGCTGTGAAGTGCTGGTGCAAGGAAGGGGTAGAGAGGCCGTGGGTCCATTACATGGTTACTTAGGGTTGCTGTGAAGTTCTATAAGGCTGTCCATTATAACAAGGCTTTCAGGTAGCTGTCCTACAACTCAGTGAAAGGAATGATGACTCTACTACTAGGAAACTGCTACTCGAATATTGGCATATGTAAACTCATTTCGAAGTATTTGTTTCCAATTTGCCAAAGCACCTTTTGGTTATGAGTATTCACGCCCTCGGCATCATCTTGAGTGTCAGAGATGCCTGTTTGGAACTGGTACTGCAAATTATTTTCCTTTCAACTACAGACATTTTCAAACCTACTTTTCTGTAACATCTTCAGATAATTTTGGCTTAGAGAGAGTGAAAAATGACTCAGATTTCAGTAAAAAAATGATAATGATAGTTCGCATAGTGTCATTATTCCAAATATTTAAAAGCAATTTTATTTTCTCAGTCTCTCTTTAGAAGATCCTGAGCATTAGAAGAGTTTGTGGTATTTCTTATACTTTATAGATTCTGCAGCTATTTGCCTCATTTTACAGATTTAAAAAACTGAGGCTTAGAGAGACCACCTGGCTTGCTCAGAGTCACATGAGTAAGTGTCCACACTAAGATTAGCAGGACTCAGGTGTCCTGATCAATAACCTTTTAACCACAAGACATAAAATGTCCATGATGTGAAATGCACACCATTCCATTCACTGCTAACTTTTTTCTTTAAATATACTTTCATTAGAATTTCCCTGAGAATGACTCTTATGTAAGCACATGAGACCTGGCCATTTTGGGCCAATGCAAAGGACCTGGCTCCTGGTGTGATGTCTAGTTCTGCACAGTTACCATCAGATCAATGTGAAGAGACAGCCAAACTATGCTGCCCGGTACTTGGGAGTGTCTTCAGGACACCAGCTGCTCCATCACCCCTCACTGCCGGCCTGGGGGCCTTCCGCTCTTCGCCCGCACCGGGAGGCACCTCTCAAGGTGCCCTTCTTTCAGCCACCCTAGTTTGCTTTTCTAAAAGCAATTAAAGGTGAGCTTAAGTTCGGTCTCCAAGGTTTCTGAATAGCAAGTAAAAAGTTTATTATAATTCAAATTTTAAAGTACACTAAGATTTGAGCTTATATCTTATAATTGTAAACTGCTACCCCAAGAATATAGCAATTCCCACTGGCTGGCTGCTACTACACTTCATATTTTACTAGGGGAAAAAAGGGTCAAGAAAGCTTAGGAAGAAAGTCTTAGTCCAAGAAGGTCAAGAAACTCTTCAATACAAGAGTTTTTTTGTCTTTTTAATTGTAGCCTCTCCCATCTGTATACACACCCACAGTTAGAGAGTAGAATCTAAACCCCAGGGCAGCCCCAGAACTGAAGGAAGCAAGGTCTGTTTATGTCTTGCTGGGAAGAAACAGTTGAATTTTGAGGTGTTTTCTGCTACAGCGCTCTCCTCCTTTGTACTGCAGGCTGCATTTATTAAGCTATAGGAAGGAATTATTTGGCTTCCCTAGGTGTAAAATCACCAAGGTGAATTCTTTTCTTGCTGTGTTTGGGAGTTTGAAGGTCGTGGTGATGCCCCCAAAAGCCGCCCCCACCATCCCATTTCCTGAGCGTCCTTTGGGGGGGTGCGTTTCCAATGAACAGACACAGCCCTGCAGTCCCAACACTGACAGTCTTTATGTTAACAAGAACGTAGGTCTAATTATTTTAAATTCTGCTAAAATTAGGCCCAAATGTTCAATATTCCATGTGTTCCTTTTAATTAAAAATGAAATGAAAGAGAAAAAGAAACCATCAAAATTATACAAATAAAAGCAGATGGAATGCAGTATTGGAAGCTCTGGTCTGTAATAACATTCCCTTTAATAAAATTCATTGGTTCATTTGGTTGATAAAAGCAGTGTTAAAATTAAATAAGAATTAGCATACACTTGGGTAAATATTTGTAGTTTCCTTCATGTGCTACCATGATAAAGGTAATTTAGCTTAAAAGCAGCCATCATCTTTCTTTATAACTGATAAAGCATTACTAATTGTGTGTGTTAATATGGTACAATACGGAATTGAATAGAGATTTTATCTTAATAACATCTTCATTAAATGAAAGACAGTGTTGTATGACAAGAAAGATAAGCCTGTTGACTCCAACCAACACATCAAAGGAACAACTGCGGGGAGACAGGGAGATGGAGCGTTAGCTAACATTTTCTGTGCTATTCTAGCTGGCAATGTTACATTTACAGGCACTGTTGTAAACAACACTTTTTCGGGGGATAATTCAGATAATGTTTCATTGAGAAAAGTGATACTTTAATTATGTGCAAAAGATATAGACCTTTTCCTTTTGTGTCTGATAGGATACTTCTAAAAACAAGATGCTGGGTGGGAAATGATGGGACTCCACTACAATGAAATAACCATCCTTCACGGGTATTTCACCATCCCTGAGACTCTGTTAGCATGACGTGAGTGGCCAGGGACTGCCCGGAAGAGAACTCTCCTGCTTGTAGAAGTGAATAATAATGATTTAACTGCAAGAATGCTGGCGCCATGGGTCCAGTTCTTTCCTGCAGACCCCGAGTGCACTCCCAGCAAATGGTGGTGCTCTCAGCTGTGTTCCTGCCAGGCTGGAAGGCCAGGATTCCCAGGGACCGCTAGTCAGCTGAAAGCCCCAGGCCTGAGAAGCCCAGCTCCCTTATCCAAGGGGGTCTGGGCAGCTTTGCCCCGATAAACACATCATTGGCACAGCTCTGGTTCTCCTGCAGGACCAGGAGATGTTTTGAATGTCTGTTGTTTTGTCTGTGAGACGCTGCACAGTGCTGTGTGGATGTGCTCCCTTGTCATCTCCTTACTTCTGGGGGCACACAGCCCAGCCCCCACACGCCGTACACTCACATGTGAGAGCTTTGGAAAACATAACTCTTTACTGCCGATTTTGCACACACACACACGTCAGTCACACAGACGTCTGATACAAGGCAACATGAGTGTGAACGGCCAGAGTCAATATTGAGTACCGGTTAAGATGAAAGCAGTTTGGGAATAATTACAACGCACCCCGCCCCCCAACGCCGCAAAATGCTGTTTTACAAAATCATTCTGCAGAAGCCATGCCAACCAACCCTATTTTTATACCAACCCCAGCAAAAAAAAAAGAAAATCATAGTTTAATGTAAAGTGGGAGATGTAATAAATAATCAACTGCACTAACAGCTTAGCATCAGAAGGAGACAGATGGAAAACTCCTCTCCTGAGATCACTGCTTCCAAAATTAGAAAAAGGGCTTCTGGACGTGATCAGGGTGGATAGTTCAAGCCTGAATTTCAATGAAGTGGGAACACTTTTTAGTATAAATGCAAGATTTTCATGACTCCCTTTAGAAAATACAGAGATGCTGGCATTCAATTATCTCACCCGGGACCCTGGACCCCAGGCTCTCCCAGCATGTTGGAATCAAGATGCTGCTGGGGCTCTGTTTCCCGCACGAGTGGGATGAAGCTCTATCTTCCATCCAGGGAAAGAGAGCAACACCATCCATGTGCTGAAGTTGATCTGAAAATTAGAGCATTGGGAATAAAGGAATTACTTCTTTGAGAAAATCATGACTAGCCATTGGTTTGTAACAGGCAGAAAGGACAATTAATAATCCTTCTCAGAGACCCGGAAGGCCTGGTGTCCCAGACCCATAGCCACAGCTGAGTCAGCATGGTGCCGATCATAGAGCAGGGGTGCGGGGGGGGCAATGTCGACCAGCCTCTCCACTCTCCACTACCTGGGCATGGCAGATTCATCAGCTCTGCTCTTCTTCACGCCATTTCTAGGAAAGAGGCCCATTCACAGATGGACACATTAAGGCACAGGGAATCTTGGGGACTTCACTTATCACAAAACATTGGCCCACCCAGTTCTCTGGAGTCCCTCCTCCCCAAGCCGCCATCTTCACTAAAAATTACTTGATTGCACTACTTCTTGAAAGTCAGGTGTGAGCCTCTGGCATTCTGTCCACATCTGGGCATCAGCGCCTCTGCTTCAATTCCAATAACAACAGGAATTCTTCCTAAGACGTTCACTTTTCAACTGTTTCAAATGACCTCTGCTGGTATCGTCATCATCATCTTGCCAATATGGCTTTCACAGGCTTCCAGAGAAAATACTGTGTTTGATTGGGGGTTTAGGGACCATCCAGAGCAAGTCTGGCAGAGGATGGCCTCCCCTGGGAGAACTGAGCCATTAGGTGGTCTGAACCTTCACCACGATTATAGGCCATCGTGTTAAGTACCCCCATTCTGGCAAAATCCTACTGACTCTTTACAGAAGTCTTGCATTGAAAAACAATGAATACATACTCTCTCCTCTTGGAAACACTGCAAATAATGGGGCACTCCAGTTTCACAATGCCTCTGATGAGATTTTTAATCCATGCCCCTTAAACACAAAAGAATAGTAGCATGGGCACTTCAGGCAAACTCAAGCTCAAAATGTCAGAAAATAGGGGATCAGGATAAGATTAGTGTATCTCTTCATTGCAGAAAAGTATAGGAAATTATGAAATCAAAGACAGTTCAAAACCATGGCAGGTTGCTTCTTCAAAACCAACAAGGGAGTGAGAGACTTAAGCAAGATGGGGCTACCATCTTATGTAATGCAGTCACGTAAGGACGACTGTGTCATTGTGTACCTCCAGTCACTTTTACTGTACCATGTTGGTCAGAAGTAGGTCATAGCCTGCTCAGTCTCAAGGGGACTTAACAAGGTGCAGAACGGCAAGAGGTGAGGGTCTTGGGGGCCACCTTAAGTGTCTGCTGGCCATAACATACAGTTTAACAATTCATGAACTTTAATATGGCTATTGTCCTTCTCAGTGTGTTAGCACCTGATGTTGTCCCATTATTGGTGATAGGAACTCTGATCATTTGGTGATCTACCAGGTGTCTCATTTGCAAATTTACCAGTTTTCTCTTTGTAATTATTGTCAGCCTTTTTTTCATCAAATTTACACTCAATAATTTCAGCAAAATTGATAATTACCTGCCTGAATCAATTACAATACTGGTTGCAAAATGATGATGTTTTAAAAAAATTCCATTTTTCTTTCTACCTTTGTTAGTTGCCTGTAAGAAGAGCTTTCCCTCTTCCTGTGTGTGTGCAGGTATATACATATTTATATAGGTATGGACTCATGGATTCCTACCATTTTAATGGTTTTGAGTCAATTACTGCCCTTATTTATTTTGATGCTCAAATTGTCCCAGATTTGATCAGTGGGAACACAATCAAGCTGGCTCTTATCATCTGAGTTTTCTTCACAGATTCCCATCATTCTGTGAGCACTTCCCTACCTTCTGGCAAGACAAGATGATCCAGGTTCATCCTGTACTTCCCTGTCTTGGCTTTGGAGTCAGTCATTTTTTCCAAGGAGCCCTGGTTCCTTGTATTGGAGAATGACATTTAGAAACCAAGATGAGTGTGTATAGAGGGTTTCAAACAAAGAGATGGGTAACAGAATTGGAGAGGCCACTGCAGTGGGCGCCAGCTGTGCTGTAGGTTCTTTAGAGGCTGAGAATCCATCTGTAGGCAGTGTCTCTCTTTAATACCCCAAAGTGTTTGGAATGATTCTAGACCCTTAATGAGTCTTCTGTAATTACCTAATTGATTGATTTGTTTGTTGACTGATTATATTTACCATCGATAATAAAGCCCCAGTTAGTTTATTACATGCATTTTCATGAACTTTTTGCAATAGGTAAAATAAAGTGCATGAGTAGCTTGGAGATCATCCAGGCCATGCCTCCATTTGGTTGATGAAGTCTTTAGTGCCCCGGTGAGGGGAAGGCCATCACCAGTTCACACATTTGGCCAACAGCCAGCCCTGGACTCTAGCCCTCAGGCTCAGAGTCCTGCATATCATGCACTTCTTATCAGGACCATGTGTGATGTGTTGCCAAAAAGAATCCTTCCTTTCTTAACAGAAAAGGTATCCCAAAGGCTCACCTGTGACTTCCCTAGTGCAACTTGACCTGGGAGCCACGCATTCTGCCCAAGTCCATACTGCCACACATTCCCAGGACCATGGTTCACGTGTTTCAACACAACCATCAGCTCCATGTTGCCACTGGATGGTAGCTCTAGATCAGTGGAGTCAACCCGGTTGTAGGCTCTGCGAGTTCTCAGCATGTGCACTACCTGCTCCAAGCCCACCTGGAAAGGCTGTCTGCAGGCCACTGGGTTCTAAGGGCAACAGTGATTCAGGAAGGGACAAGGTTCCCATCTCTGCCCAGAGGTTCTCACAAACTTTAAAGTCTATTGCATGATAAGAGTAAGCAGTCTTATTCCTTACTCATAAAAAATAATAATAATAATAAATAAATACAATATAATGAGGAGTGCGAGGGTAGCTGTGGGTTACTGAGCTCTTTTCCTCAGAGGACCTCCTGTGTTTCTCCTGTAACCATCACAACCACCATGCCAGAAGCTGTAATTACCTCCCACTTTTCAGTGGAAAAACCTGGAGCAAATAAACACAACAGATGAAATTAAAAAAATAAATAAAGTATAGTTAAAAAAAAAACACCTGGGGCAAAAGAGATGCAGCCCTAACTAAAGTCACACTGAGGGTGTGGAGGCGAGAGGCCAGCTGCCCCTGACACACCCCCTGGGCCAGGGTCTGTGTGGGCGCGGCGCTACGTTCTAGACAGCTGAGGTCGGTGGGCCTTCTTCTGCCAGCCTGCCTTCTGAGGACAGAGGGCCCCAGCGGCCCTTCTCATCTGGTCTCTCCCCAGCTTCCCTCTCTCATGGTGCCCCAGCCTGTGCAGCTCCCAGGCAGGGCCTGGGGCCCACCTCTCACCATCAGCAGCATCTTCAGTGGCTTCTTGCCACCCTGAAAGAACTTAGTTCCAGTTCTCAGCTTTTAAATCCTGAAAATCTCCTGGCAGGGCTGCTCTGGATACATCCCTGGCCTGGATGGAGGCAGCGGTCACCACAGCAGAGGTTTCCCTTTGCTCGCTTTGGAGCTGTGCCTTGACCCGCTTTTTAAGGGAGGACTTCACCATGCAGACACGAGCTTCGTGCTGTGGCAGATGCTTTCAGGCACCTTTCCTGGGAAATACCTCTGGGACCGTACCTGCTGTGGAAACAGAAACTACAATTCGGGACTCAGCTGGGGAGGTACACCTGAAACATTGTGAACCAGCAGCAATTTCCACTGTGGGACCAATATTTAAATAAGGACATTCTAATGACTCAAAATAAGGCAGGCACCAGGGCTTCCAGCAGTGATGAAGAGGTTGGAGGTAGACCTGGACTTCAATGCCAGCTCAACCCCTTATTAGCAGTAGGGCCTTAGGCATGTTACTAACCTGATACTCCCAGGGGCTGGTCTAGCCTAAATTAATGAACCTCAAGGTGGTTGTAGTTATAATTTTGTATCATTTGTTTCATAAAGTCTCCTCAAATTGCATAAACTCCAAAGACTTGGATCCATTTCTTCCCATTTCTGTGGGTTATTGACCTGTTTTGATGGGACAGTCCTTTCTCCTCCCTAAGGAATAAGTGCTGCCGTGGAATTAATAGCACAGAGCCTCAGGGCATCCCCAGTTTTCTTTAGAAAGGAAACATCATTGTCACACTGGCCTTCAAGGCTTTGGCCCAATGCTCCTCTTCTGAGTCTCTTGAAATCAAACTGGAAATGCTTGGAATGGCAAAGTGCTGTTCAAATGTCAGAGTTAAGGAAGTCCTGCTTGGTTCAAGCCGTGTTCCTCAGCACGACGGGTCCCCACCTGGTGCATATTGAAATCCAGTGAGGGACTTGGAGAAATACAAATGCCAGGCTATACCCCAAGCCAATTAAAAAGGGTGGGGCTCAGTCATTGGCACTTGGTTTAGTTTCCTCAGATGATGCGATCGTACAGCTGAATGTGGGAATCACACCACAAAAAGCCATCCTGGGCCCCCCAGATCTTGTGCTTCTGAAACATTAATCCTGAAATATGTACCTTAGCCATTTATTCAGTGCTTAACATTTGCTTCCTCATACTTTCATTTGTCATTTTGTTTCTCTGTCCCAGGGTAGGCAGTGAGTACCTTTACAACCTCTTTATTCTCCCTCCACCCCCCTGACTCTGGGCATTTAAAGGTGCCTAAAATTGTGGGAAGAATGGTGTAGCTAACTGCTTACTGTATACCCAGGTCCAGTTAATCCCACTGGAAGACAGAATAACAACCACTTGTTCAGCCCTTTCTGGGCTAGGAGCTTCCATGCCAGGATTCCCATAAGAAATCAGTCAGGGAAGGAGCTTATTGGCCCCATTTTACAGGTCAGGGAGGTGAGGCTCAGGGGAGTGGAGCAAACAGTTTGCCTGAGGTCACAGGGCCACCCCGAGCTAGAGCTGGTCTGTGACTTTGAGCATGCTGCCCTGACTGTGGTCTCACAGAAGCAAGGTCTCATCAGAGAGAAAGTGTTTTGCTGCAAGGCTTGAGGCCAGCTCGAGTGTGGGTAAGGGAACTGTAAACCTGAGGTCTGAATTTTCACTGCACAAGTTCCTGAAATGATTCATACTCACTTTCTGTGGCCAGGCTCAGAGCTGACTGACTAGCTCAGCTACAAAATTTGGGTGCTTTCCTGAGTTCCTGCTGAAATAAATTAATAATAAGGTGGCCTATAAATATTTAGTGGTTGATTAGAGGTTTTTCCATTTTGGGATGGGAATCAACATCCTTTAATAATTGCATTGAAAAGTTGCAAATGATCTCTGACCCCCATGCTTACATAAATTACCTCTTTTTAAAAAAATGTATGTGGAGTAAAAGACCTAGCAGGAAATATGAACAGTGAAACCATTCAAACCTGGAGCTCATTTCACTCTCATGGTGTGAGCGCAGCATGCTGGGCCAAGAAGAGTCAGCTAGTGGGTGCTGACACTCTCTCAAAGGAGGGTTGCATATGAGAAGGATTTCTCTCCAGGCTGGTCCCTGCCCTTTCCTTTATACCCAGAAAAGCATCAGCTAAATCCCACACTAGCCTCAGAGGCCTCAGAACTTTCTGCCTTGTTGCACCTGCTGCTGGCCCACCTTCTAAGGCAGCTCTCCTCCCTCCGTGCTTGGAAGGATGACACAGGAGCCTGTCAAAAATGCAGTTCAGTGGGTCTGGTTCAGTGGGTGTGGGCCAAGGTGGGGCTCAGGAAACTTGCCACATCATCGAGCATTACAGACCCCTCAGACTGTGAACCATGCTTGATGAAATGCAGACTTAGAGCACAGACTCGGGCCACATCAAGGATTGTTTAGTCCAACCTTTGGAAGAGGAGGGTTTTGAGGGAATCCTCAAGATATTAGGTCTTCCTGCTTTTTGTCTGTTCTCCCATTCCACCCTCACCATCAAGGGTCCTCCTAGGATCAACTCCTGTGGAAGGGAAGGGAAGGGAAGGGAAGGGAAGGGAAGGGCCGGACAGGGTGAGAAGCTGGGCTACAACACAATCTTGGAAAAAGCCTCAGCCAAGCCCACAGAGAGTCCAGGAGCAGAGGTGGCCCTTCAGAGGTATCTTGAGCCAGGTGGGTGGACAGAGCTGAGCCTTGTACCCCTGCACTAAGTAGTTATCCCTGAAGAGGGCAGCAGCCAAGGGTTTTCTTCCAGCAGCACTGAAACATTTGGGGAAGTAAGTTCTTCATTCCTGAGGGAATCTGGGGGACCCTTCACAGTGTCCACCCTGGCTCGAGACTACCAGCTCTCACCCCCTTCCAGGACTTTTCAGAACCAAACACCGGAACGTCTTCCATGAGCTGAACATTCAGCCAGAGAAATGCATGGCCCTTGCCCGTGGTGGTACTCTGCCTCTAGAGGTACTCACAAGGGCTTCAATAGCTCCCCCACAAGACAGTTATGCAAATATTTGAAGGTGGTGACTTTTGTGTAGCTCCAAAGCCAAGATGCACAGATGCAGCCCTGTGGCCCTTCTATGTGAGGTGGCCGCTATGAGTGTCATTTCTGGAAGATGTTTTATACATCAGGCCCTGTGCTTAGAAAATTCCCACGTATTTTACCTTTGCAACAAACCTATGAAGTAGAATCTACAAAATCATTATTCTCATTTTACCAATAAAGAGATTTAGTGATGCTCAGAGGAATTAAATAACTTTCCTGATGTCCCTGTGCCGTTTCTGGGTGAGCCTGATACAAATTCAGGTCCCTCTGACCTGCTGCTCACCAGCAATAAAGGTATTCACTTCGAAAACTGTGTCCTGGGTCCCATGTGGGAAGGAAAAAGCAGGTGCAATTTTGGAATTGGCATTAGAAAACCCCTCTCTGGCCCTCAAGATGTTGGACAGCCCACAGTCCACTTGGATGCAGAGCCCTTACTATGATCAAACTTACAGCCTCAGTGTAAGGTCTTGGCATCCTCCCTCTGACACCTTCACACTCCAGACTTTCCTGAGCAGAAAGGGGTCTTCAGGGAACCTCCAGATATTAGATCAACTGGTCCAGGCTGAATAAATTGATGCCCAGGGAATGAAGTCACATGGCCAAGGTTGCTTACACTCCTTGGAAGTCTGACTCTCTCAAATGTATGTTTAAAAAATATCCAGATGCTTCAATCAAACTGCAATGCAACACACATCACTTTGTTCCCCAGAAAAGGTTTTCTCTCACTTGAAAGTTTTAGTAGAGGCGGGCAGGAAATCCTAAGACCACAGAACAAATAAGCAAGCATGGAGGTGACATCCTTCTACTCCATCTGCTGTCCTCATTAGCAGATTCCTCACTAGGGTGGGTGGAGGACCCCAGGTTTCACCTCAGCCTCTAAAACACAAGGGTATAGAGATTCCAAATTGCATTGTTAAGTGAGCACAATTTATCATAGTACTCAGCACCCCCAAATTCCTGCCCACCTCTCTAGGCTAGTGAGAGCCTACTCCTGGCCCCAAGAAGCCCCCCTTGCCAGGCAGAGGAGATAAATGGAGATGACCAAGTCCCCTGACATGGGGATGCAGGTTGTGTGTGCTCAGGAAAGGTTGACAGGGTCCCCCTACCTTGGGTGCCCTGTGCTGTCCTTGTAAGTGCCTCCCAGGCTGCTACTTATCAGGAGGAGGACTTGAGACTAGCATGCTCTTCCCTCTGTCTTTTCTCTTACCCTGCACCCTACCCCCAAATCAAATGCAGCCACCTGCTCAGCCACAATTCTGATTCTTGCAGCTTCAATATCAATTGAGCCCTTAGGTAGACAATGACCTACATAGTGTTAAATATGGAAATATAAGAATGTTTATCTTTAAAAAAAATCCCTGACCCACTTTCAGGCCACCAACACAGGTACTCCTGGGTAAGGCAGATTCCAGTTGACTCTGAACAGCTCAGATGCTGTTATAATTAGCATTTCTCTCAGGATTTATAGTAATTCAATCAAAGGCCCCCCTCGCAAGGGCCAGTTCTGAAATATGCCTCAATTCATTTGTCAGAATGTGGCTGCTGCATCAAGGACCTGAATTAAAACAGCAAATTCTCAAGCACTGGCTCATGGCACAGCAATTTTACACATCCTCTGTGGGATGTGGCCTTTGGGGGAGAAAAGTGAGCTGAGGCATTCTGGTGATGAATTTATAAAAGAAGTGCTTGTCATTCTTCCCTTCGTTTTCCAGTTGATCTAAGAAACTCCTTTAAAGTTATTTTTTAAAGAATGATTATATCATAATAAAGGGTACTAGCTGTGACTAAAATCTCTGTCTGGAAAAAAGCCAACAGCATAGGCTCCTTCCACATTAGTGTAATTGGCAGCACACATGATTTGGGAATTGGAAACTTAGGCTTCAGTCCTGGCTTGACTGGTTGGTTAAGGGCAGGAAGGCCTGGAGTAGTCATTATCTATAGGTTCTTCCCCTGAAGATGGGACTCATATCCATGTTTACTTTGTTGAGTTATTTATAAAGACAAAATAAGATCATGTGTGTGCTTTATCAGCCACACAGCCTTATCCAAGGGTATGGGTTCTTCTATATTTCTGATTCACGAACAGAGGGGTTGAAGTCAACACTGAGAACCAAGGAAAGTTCATTCTCATCACACTTTGCTTCCAAGTTTATCTTTTGGTCCTCAGAGTTACTCAATCTCTTTTCATTTTTATCACCATGTATGGCATGGAATGGATTATAAATTCAATTATACAAAAATGTAAATGTCTCTCACAGGGACACTTTCTTGGTTACAGGAACCAAAACTTGATCTGAACTGCTAAACTTCTCTGAATGAGGAACTGAGGGACTAATTTAGGGACACAGAGGCACACTGGGTCCCCCAAGTTTCATTAACAGGCACCTGCCTGGTTGTGGATATTTAAGCATACTCCTATTGATGGCAGTAGGGGTGTGATCTGAAAGGAGTGGTTTTGCACAGGACCCAGGATAATTTCACCGATCTGTGAACACGTCCCACCACACACCGGCTGGGATTAACCATCTTCATGGGGCCACTTGCAGCTGTGGTCTTGGATGTTAATACCCAGACCCACAGAAAACAGTTGGAGGCTCTCGTTTTTGATATTATTCTGAATAGAACTATTTTCTTTATCATATTTTCTGGTTGTCCATTGTATGTGTATAAAATAACAGCTGATTTATATATATATATATATATATAAATATATAAATATATAAATATATATATATATATATATAAATATATATATTGATCTTTTATCCTGCCTCTTGGCTGAACTCATGTACTAGCTATAATGGTATTTTAAGGGATTTTTTAGGGCTTTCTACACACTACAAGATCAAATAATCTGTGAACAAACATGTTTTACTTCTTCCTTTACAATCTGATACTTTTTATTTCTTTCTCTTGCTTAATTGCCCTGGCTAGAACCTCCAGGACAATTCAAATAGAAGTGATGAGAGGACATCCTTGTCTTGTTCCTGATCCTTAGAGAAAAGCATGCAGTCTTTCACCATTCAGTATGATGTAGCTGGGTGTTTTTCCTAGATGCCGTGCATCAGGTTGAGGAAGTTCCCTTCTAACTCCAGTTTGCTGAGTATTTTTATAATAAAAGATGGTTGAATTATACCAAAGATATTTACACCTCTACTGATGTGAACATGTGGCTTTGTTCTTTATTAATATGGTGTATTACATTCATCAACTTTTGGAGGATAAATCAACCTTGCATTGCTAGGATAAGGACCAATTGTCCATGGTGTATAATCCTTTTTACATGCTGTTGGATTTAATTTGCTATTATTTCATTTTGGGTTTTTTGCATTTGTACTCATAAGAGATATTAGCCTATTTCTTTCTTCACTTGTGATGTCTTTGGTTTTGGTATTAGGAGTACACTGGTCTCATAGAATAAATTAGGAAGTGTTCCTTCTTTTTCTGCTTTTTGGAACAGTTTGTAAAGAATTGCATTAATTCTCCAAATGTTTAGTAGAATTCACCAGTGAAGCCATTTGGGTCTGACCTTTTCTCAGTGAGTACTTTGTGTTTTTTTTATTACTAACTCAATCTATTTGCTTATTATTCAGAGTTTCTAGTTTTTGTCAGTTGGGAAGCTCTTAAAACAATCATGTCACCATTAAGAGTGGACAGTCTCAGAAACCTCACTGGATTGAAACTTGCAGTTGAGTCTTTTTCCTTTTTCAAAATACTGTGTGGTCACAGTGTTTAGAAATTTTTCTTGAGCAGGTTTAACTCTCTGAACCATTCAATCCAAAATACAAACTTATAAATGAGCAGAAGTGTGATGAAATTAAATGCCATCATTTTTCAGTCCAACACAGAATGTAGCAGGTGTTAAGTGAGATGTCTATGGCTTTTCTTTAAAACTGGAGAAGGCTTCTTAGAGGTGGCGAGCCTCCTCGGAAAATCATACAGAAACATTCCTGTTTTCTATTCCTCTTGAATGGCTCAGAGGCCTCTAGAGAGTCATCATCAACAACTTCTCTTCACCCCGTAGGACCAGAGCTTTTTGGAGTTGTCACCATGGACTCAGTTTCTTGTGATTTATTTTCCACTCCCACAGAGATAGCCATATCTCTGAGAGAGAAATTTTCATTGTTATTGCTGATCATTACATGAAAAGAAGATGAGGGTGCCATGCTAACAAGTATGGAGATGTTGCAAAACTCAAGGAATCCAACCAAGTTCTCATTCATTCTTGGACTACTTATTGACTTCCTTCCTTCATGGAAACCAGAGGCCCTATGTTTCACTTGTTCTCCAAGTTTACCCCTAAAAGGAGAGCTTTTCAAACTGCTCCCTCTTAATTAGACTCCCCTTGTCTCTAAGATATATAATTCTCTTCCTCCCTGGGTCTGCTAAGGTAGAATGAGAGCTGCACAAGAGGAATGAATGGCTATCAAAACTTCCTCCTGGTCCAAGACACCAGCACCTCTTGTCTGGTGACTCCAGGAGCCTACTGCTGCTCTTCCTGCTTCTGCCCTTGCCCCACACTCTTTCTTCATCACAGGACCCAGAATGTTTGTGTTCAAACATAAGTCAGATTGTGTCATTCCTCAGCTAAGAATTGTCCAGTGGCTTCTTATCTCACTCAGAATAAAAACAAGTTCTATGGTGATCCATGAGGGCTCTCCCCATGCGGCTTTCCCCCACCCCACCATCTTTCTGCCCTCAGCTCTTCCCACCTTTCCACCTGCTTCTGCTTCAGTGGTCTCCTTAAACACAGAAGTGCATTTCCTGTTCCCTCTGCCTGGAAGAGTGTTCCTCCAGAGAGTCACAGTTTTACCCCTTACTGCCTCCAGATACTTACAAGAATATTACATTAAAGTGAGCCTGTTCTTGACTACTCTATTTAAAATTTAATTTTCAGCTCTGGTTGGTGTTGCTCAGGGTTTGGAGCATCATCCCATAATGGAAAGGTTGTGGGTTCTATTCCCAGTCAGAGCACATGCCTAGGTTGTGGGTTTGTCCCAAGTCTGGGCACCTGTGCATGTGATCCCCAGTCTGGATGCATAGAATCCCTGGTCCTGGCGTGGATCCCCAGTCTGCATGCTTACAGAGGCAAGTGATCGGTGCTTCTCTCACATCGATGTTTCTCTCTCTCCCTTCCTCTCTCTCTCTTTAAAAAAGCAAATAAAAATGTCCTTGAATAAAGATTTAAAAAAGGAAATTTAATCTGTTCCCACCCCTAAAATCTCTATCCTTTTGATGTCTTTGCATTTTACTTATCGATTCTGTTATGTCTTTCTCCCCTCTAGACTGCAAGTTACATGGAAGCAGAGGTTTTGCTATTTGTACACTGAAGGGATTGGGGTTCAGTAAGGACATCCTTTATGCTGCCTGAGGCTCAAGCAGCCACAAGTCAAAACTAAAGACCTGCTTAGGCCTGTGACAGTTTCTCCTGGATCCATACAGCCAGCTGAGTAAAGCTGAGGCCATCATATTGGTTCGGCATCTTCAAGGAAAATTTTCTTTTCCCAAGTAAAAAAATAAAATTCAATGTTCAGGATATTACCATATTTCTTTTAAAAGACATTATCTCTGGGAGCTATCTTAGCAAAGTTTAGCTTTTCCTGAATCTAGTTAAATAAGTTGCCTAGACATTAACTGTTAAGGTAATTTTCCAAATTATCTCCCTTCTTAAACTTTCCTAGCTTTCCATTTAAGCCTCTGAAAAGGCATTGCTGTGACCTGGGCCTTAATATGGGAGAAGCTATGTTCATGAAGATCCCAATAGATCTTAAAGTTTTGTCTTCTTCTTTCCCAGCCTTAAATCCCAGTAGGATCCATCATTCCTTTGCTTACATCCTAGACTCTCTGGCTCTCTCTCCCTGCACCATCCTTACCTGGCAAAACCCCAGTCATCATGAAATCCAACATTTTTACACTGGCAGCTGAGCCCCTGAATGGGGCTGAAGAAAAGCACAGAACCAGCAGACTCGGCTGACTTACAGTCCTGATCACTTACTTCAAGTGGTACCTTAGTGCTACCAGCAGTCCTGCCCTGCAGCGGTTCACTCACTCTCCCACTCTCCTGACAGCTATTCACACCTCTCTTCTCTGACCATCCTCTTAGCTGATGAGCTTGATTCTTATTCCACTGAAAAGTTAGAAGAAATCAGAAAAGAACATCTACAATTTTCCACAACAAACCTGCTAACTCACCTGAATCTGGACCTAGGTGCTTTGCCTTCACTCCTGTCACCATGGATGAACTGACTGTGTGTCTTAGCTGGTTCAGTCTGTTGTTGCAGATTATCACAGACTAGGTGGCTCAAACAACAAATATTTATTTCTGACAGGTCTGGAGGCTGAGAAGTCCAAGATCAAGGTACCACCAGCATGGTGCTGGTGAGGGCTCTGCTCACTGTGTCTTTAAAGGGCAGAAAGAATGAGCTCTATTCTCTTTCTTTTAAGGACACTAGTCTAAATCATGGGGGGCTTGGCCCTCGTGACCTTATCTAACCTAAAGCGCAACCTCCTAATGCCATCCCTTTGGAAGTTAGGGTTTCAATACGTGAATTTTAAGGGGACAGAAACAAGAAGTCCATAACAAAATGTCTCTACCTTACCCTATACCTCCACTTAGCCATTGGATCCCCTCTCCTCTTGCCTGTTCAAGGACTTCACATCACCTATTATCCCTTCTTTTTAACAAATCATAATTTCTCTCTCTTTACATGAACATGCAAATACACTGAAGTATATACCAACTTTTAAAAAGAAAGAAAACTCTTTAGCTCATGCCCTGAAAGCCTTAGCCTCATCCCTCTTTCTTCTTTATAGCAAGACTCCTCAAAAGGGCAGCCTCTAGTCTGTCTCCACTTCCCTGCCACTCTTCTCAGGTCACGCTAAACCCCGTCTTCATTCTCATCCCTCCACTGACAGCGCTTGTTAAGGTCCTTGTTGATATCCCCATGCTAAACCTAGCTCTCAGTTCCCGGTTCTTATCTTACTCACCATTTCTTCCTTGAAACACTTTATGTACCTGGTTTCTAGGACACCACCATCTCTCCTCTCTCCTATTACCTCATCGTGCCTTCTCAGACTGCAATCCGGCCTGGAGTGCCCAGAGCTTGCTTCTCTGATCTCTGCTCCTCTCTCTACACCCACCCCCTAAGAGACATCACTGCTTCTCATTGCTCATGACTGCTGAGTGTATGCCCCCAGCCCAGGTCTCTCCCAAGAGTGGCAGACTCATAGTCAACTGCCAAGGTGATATCAGCCTCCAGATTAAGTATTGTCTCAAACTTGCTATATCTAAATGAAACTGGAGCAAAAGCACAGTTTCCCCTTCTAAATGAATTAGTACTTTGAGCCAAAAACTCTTCGCACCATCCATGATTTCTCTCTTTCTCCTGCATGCCACAATCAATTCATCATCCAATTGTTCAGACTAGTCTGAAATCCAACCATTTTTTTTCACCACCTACACCATAACCTTACCAGAAATATTGCAATGGCCCAATTGGTCTCTCCCTGTTTCCCCTTGTGACACTCTATAATCTATTCTTCATACAGTATCTAGAGTGGGCATTTAAAAAAGTATAAATCATATCATCTATATCATTCTACCTCTATACCCCAAGCCTAGCAGTGGCTTTCCATCTCACTTACGGTAAAATCTGGTTGCTGGTTTCTCTGTGACCTCATCTCTCCTCCTAACTTATTGCTTACCAGCCATGCTGGCCCCCTTGTCCTTTCTCTAATGCATGCCTCAAGGCTTTGGATTTGTTGTATACTCTCTGCCAGGAATACTTTCTACCAGATATCTGCCTAGCTTGCTCCCTACTTCTTCCTGGACTTTTATTGGTCAGACTTTCTCAGAACACTCTGTAAAATAGCACAGGCTCTACCTACCCACTCCCTTGTCCTCTGCTTAACCTGCTTGTTTTTCTTCCTAGTACTTGGCTCACTGACATATCATAAGCTTATCTATTTAGAGTCTGCCTCCCCTACTTACAGGGGAGTGTAAGCCCCATGAAAGCAAATCCTTTTGTTTGATCTGTTCACTGCTCAAACAGTGACTGAGGCATAACCACCCTTTTAACATCTTCTGTATGAAAAAAGAATTAATTTATAACAGTAGAATTCATAAACAACTTGTGTGCAATGGCAAACAAATGATTAAGTAAATTATAATTTCACTTCTCAATGGAATTTTACATAGTCAATAAAATTGATGAAATCACTCATAGGTATTACTCAAAGGACATGAACAATTTTCAAAAAGGACTTCAAATTGTTAACAGACACACAGGGGAAAAGTATTACCCACCTAGCAACCAAGGAAAAGCAATTTACAAGAACTACGGGATACTATTTTCCTGTTACTAAATTAACACGTGTTTCTCTTTAAGTGTACACTGCCAGATTCTGGAAAGCCTTTCCGGTGGTGAACTTTCCCTCTAGGGGATGTAAATTTATACAACACCTTTGGAAAAAATTTGGACAAAAATGCATCATATTACATCAAGATGTTCATTCTTTTTCATCTGGTAATTCTGCTGGGAGCATCACATAAGAACATAACATATATCCAAGGAGATATATATTTACACACACACACACACACACATATGCGCAGATAATCTATATGTCCCATGGTTAGCAACATGGTGATGTGTACTCCATTGAACATGATAAAACCACTAAAATTATGTTTATTAATGATTTTATTAACATGCAGAAATGTTTGTAACATAATATGATAGTAAATGTTTAAAAAATCAGCCCCGAGGAAGACACCAGGTCATCCCCATAAGGAGTGAAAGCCGTCCACAGCGTAGGGACCTGGAGATTCTGATCCTGCGCAGGATTACTGACTCGGTGTTCTCTATTCGTGTCTCCAAAGCTTTAATTACGTTCTCTTCAGGTAATGCTTTGACTGAGACCTTTTTAGTTACAAATCAGTGGCACATGGAAGAGGAGATGTGACGAAGGAGACGGCCCCTCCATCTAGTGTTCTCATTACCCACCACTCAGAGACCAGGAGGAGCCGAAGGGAACAGTGGAGGTGCCAGTTAGCCACGTGGAACCCCAAATCACAAATACTAAGCCTGAAGCTTTCTTGTGTTGCACACGTGTGCGCCTGCACACGCAGAGCCCAACTTCAGTGCATCCAAAACCATGAATGACTCATTGACTTTTTTTAAAAGCAATTTAAAAAATTTGAGATAGTTGTGGAGTCACATTCAGAACGTCACAGAGACACCGTCACCAGGTTTCCCCCAGTGGGAGCATGCTGCAGTTCTGCAGTGCAACTCCACACCAAAATGCTGAGATTGATGCAATCCATTGCGCTTACTCGGATGGCCTTGGTTTTACTGGTCCTCACTTGCATGTGTGTGTGTTGAGTGCTGTGAAATTTTAATACATTTGTAGGTTCCTGCTTCTACCACCACAGTTGAGATACAGTGTTCCCTCGTCATAAGACTCTCTCTGCTGACCCATTAGCGACATACCCACTTCTTTCTTCTGACCCACTTGTTCCTGACCTCTAGCAACTACTAATGTTTTCCTTTTCTTTATTTTTTCATTCCAACAAAATTATATAAATGGAATAATGTACCGCATAAACTATTGGGATTGGCTTTTTTGTCACTCAACACAATTCCTTGTAGATCCTTCAAAAGGAGTGTACTTCTTTTGGAGTACTCATACATCCAAGTACTTGCATGTATCAATATTTGGTTCAAATTTATTATTGAATATCAGTTTATGGCAGCAATTTTTAACCTTTTTCATCTCATGACACATATAAACTAATCACTAAAATTTTGTAGCATGCCAAAAAATACATTTTTTGCTGATCTGACAAAAAATAGGTATAATTTTGACTCATTCACACTGGATGGCTATTGTGTTGGCTATTGCCATTTTTTTATTTGACAGTCTAAGGGAAAAGAGGTCAGTGTACTGACTAAATAGTCAGGTACTGCATGTTTTAAAAGTCCTTGCAGCACACCAGTTGAAAAGCGCTGATCTATGATATGGATACACCACAGTTTCCTTCAAATTTTGTCTACTGAAGGACATCTGGGTCCTTTCCAGTTTTTGTCTATTACAAATGAAACTGCTAAAACACCCACATAAAGTTTTTTCTGTGGACTTAAGTTTTCATTTATCTGGGATAAATGCCAAAGAGTGTGATTTCTGCAGCATATGGTGATTGCATGTTTAGTTTTATGAGAAACTGCCTATTTTTCAGAATGGCTGGACCATTTTACATTCCTACCAGCAATGTATGAGGGATCCAGTTTCTTCACATCCTTACCAACATTTGACATTGTCACTATTTTTTATTTTAACCATTGTGATATGTCTTTAGTAGTTTTAATTTGCATTTATCCTGAAGGTCAATGATATTGAACATTTGTCATGTGCTTATTCACCATCTATATACCTTTCAGTGAAATGTCTGTTCATGTCTTTTACCCATTTTCTGGTTCCTTCTGTTTTTTTTTTTTTTTCCACTGGTGAGGTTTTATTTTTCAGCAGGCTTTTTTCTCACAGCAGTTTTAGGTTATAGGAATATTGAGCAGAAAGTACAGCCCTCTGTGCCCCACACATTCACAGTCCCCCCCACTGTTAACACCCCCCTTCAGAGGGGCACATTTTTTCCAGTCCTCGACCTTACACTGACAAGTCATTGCCCAGAGTCCATGGGTCACCTTAGGCTGGCTCGTGGTGTACATTCTGCGGGTTTGGGCAAATGTGAAATGACGTGTATCCATGAGGGTGTTGTATTGTACAGAGTAATTTCACTGCCCCCAAATTTCTCTGCACTCTGCCTACTCATTCCTCCCTCCCCCTTAACTCCTGGCAACCAGTGATCTTTTTGTTCTCTCCATAGCTTTACCTTTTCCAGAGTGTCATATAGTTGGAATCAAAATTCCAACTAACACACATAGCCTTTTCAGCTTGGCTTCTTTCATTTAGTGACTGGCTACGTGCATTGAAATGTCCCCCCGCGTCTTTTCATGATGTCACAGATCATTTCTTTTTAGCAATGAATAATAATATCCCCTGTCTGGATGTACTAAAGTTTATCTATCCATTCACCTGCTGAAGAATATCTTGGTTTCTTTGAACTTTTGGCAATCATAAAGCTGCAACAAACATCTATGTGCAGGTGTTTATGTGGACATAGGTTCCAGTTGATTGGGTAAACACCCACACTGCTTTGTTCCCCCCCCCCCCGTTTTCAGTCTCTAATCTGTTCATCTCTCTCTTTCCACCTTTCAGAGATCTCCCTTGGGTGTCTCCTACATTAAAGAGAAAAGTTTTGAGATCTAGGGTCAGGCAAAGAGTTCTTAGACTTGACACCAAAAGCACAATACAATTGGTAATTTGGACCCCATCACAATTTTTAAAAAATTTTCCGTGAAAGACCCCATGAAGAGGATGCAAAGATAAGCTCAGACCGAGAGAAAATATTTTCAAGCCATATACCCAATGAAGAATACTTATCTCAAAACTCCGTAGTATCAAAGTTGTGAGAAAACAAGCCACAGACTGGGAGAAAATATTTGCAAAAGTCACATCTGATAAAATACTGTTGCCCAAAATATACAGATAACTCTTAAAACAAGCCACAGACTGGGAGAAAATATTTGCAAAAGTCACATCTGATAAAATACTGTTACCCAAAATATACAGATAACTCTTAAAACTTAACAATAGAAAAAAATAAAAAATGGTCAAAGACCTGAACAGATACCTCACCAAAGAACACATCCAGGTGTTAAAAAGCATATTACAAGATGCTCCACAATACATGTCACTAAGGAATTGCAAATTAAAGCAACATGTTTCCTAACCCCCAATTCTGCAAAATGGCCCAGGTAGATTCATTCCTCCTCTGGATGAAACAGGAGTCCCACCCAAAAATGCCAAGAGGGGTGGGTCAGGAACCTTCTGGAAAAAACTGGCAAGGAGAAGTGCTCTCCTTCCTTACTGGCTTGAGACCCTTCTCCTCCACTGAGAGACACAAGGGAACTGAACAGTATTGGCAAGGGGGATCTTGCCATAAGAATTCCTGATCCCAGGAAGCCTCATTGTCTCCTGGCAAAGGTCTGAGACTCCTCTCTCCCACCCAGAAACACCAAGTAACAAGGTGGCATCAGCAAGGGACAACCTGCCACAATAACCACCTGGCCCCTAAGGCATGGGGATCCTATGCTGTCCAGGAATCACTCTTTATTTCCAGTTCCTGGAAGGTCCCTTCCCTCATCTAGCAGCACCAGCATAGGAAATTCATTCCATCCCTGTGGATAAACAAAACAGACCAACATAGCACCATGAAGAAAACAAAAATTAAATTGTTATTGTAACCATAGCTCACAAAGGTAGCCTGAGTGCTAAATATAAAAATACTGCTAACATAACAGTTAAAATATCCAGGATACAACAACATGTCACCAGTCATACCAAGACCCAGAAAAATCACACCAAAATCACAGCAAAAAGACAATCAACTGATGTCAATGCTGAGATGAATCAGGTGCTGAGATCGTTTGACAAAGATTTTAAAGCAGTCATCATAAAAATACTTAAACAATCAGTTACAAATTATGTCAAAACTAAAATCATTTAAAAAACTTACCAAAAAATAGAAGTTATAAAAAAGAACCAAATGGGAAATTATGGAATTGAAAAACCCAATGACCAAAATTATAAAATAATTTATTGGGTGGGCTCAGTAGTAGGGTGCAGATGTGAGAGGATGGAGTTGTAAACTTCAGGAAATGTTACTAGATTTCACCCAATCACAGCAGCAGAGAGAAAACAAACCACCACAAAAACAGCTTTAAAGACCTGCGTGGCAATAATAAAAATTCCAACATTTGTTATATCACAGTCTCAGAGATGGAAGAAAGACACCATGGCTCAAAGGGAATTCAGAAATAATAGCTGAAGACTTCTCAAATTTGGAAAGGACATCAAACCACAAATTCAAGAAACTGAGTGAATCCTAAATTATATAAATAAAAAAAAAGAATCCAATACAAGACATGTAATTAAATTTCTAAAAAAATTAAGAAAAAGAAAAAAGTCTTGAAAGCAGCCAGAAGGAAATGACACATTATAAACAATTTATATGATGGTGAGTTTCTCATCACCTAAAACTATAGACACTAGAAGGAAATGGCATATTTTTCAAGTGCTGAAAGAAAAAAGCTGCCAACCACACATTCTATATCTGGTGAAACTATCTCTCAGGAATAAGGGGAAATTAACATACTGTCAGATGACAGAATACAAAATTTGCTTTTAGAAAGCCTGCCCCTGATGAACGACTACAGCACGTCCTTCAAACAGAAGGTAAGACTCTTGGAGCACCAGGAATTAAGGAAAAACAATGGAAAGAGAATGTATGCAGGTATATGCAGTAAGACCACCTTCCTCATGAGTTCCGTAAATCGTATATAATTAGGGAAACTAAAATAATAACATTATGCTCTGGCTGGTGTTGCTCAGTGGATTGAGTGCTGGCCCTCAAACCAAAAGGTTGCCAGTTTGACTCCCAACTGGGGCACATGCCTGGGTTGTGGGCCAGGTCCCTAGTTGGGGGTGTGCGAGAGGCAACCAATGGATGTTTCTCCCACACATCAATGTTTCTCTCCCTTTCTTTCTCCTTCCCTTCCTCCCTCTCTAAAAATAAATAAATAAAACCTTTAAAAAATTATAACATTATAATATCAATATTTAAATCGATGTGGGTAAGATAAAAGGACCTCAGTGGAAGTAAGGTTTCCACACTCTACTTGAAGTGGTAAAATGTTAATAATAGTAGACTGTGATAAGTCTCATATTTATAGTATAATACCCAGAGCAACCCCTAAAAAGGCTATTCAAAGCAACACACTTAAAAACACTATAAGTAAATCAAGATAGAATCCTAAAATTTGTACTAATCCTCTACAGGAAGATAAGGAAATCAAACAGACAAGAAACAGAGCAAAGAAACAAGAAACAAATAAAATGATAGACTGAGTTCTAACATATCAGTAACTTTAAATGCAAATAATCTACATATACTAATTAAAAGGCAGAGATTGTTCCAGTAGATAAAAAAAGTCTCAACTATATGTTGTTTACAAGGAACTTGCTTTAAATTCAATGATATAGGTAGTTCTAATGCAAAAGTATGGGAAAATGGATAACATGTAAACATTAATAATACAAAAACAGGACTAGTTCTATTAATATCTGATAAAGTCAATTTCAGAACAAAGAAAATCACCAGGGACAAAGAATGACATGATGAAGGGGAACCAAAACCAAAACAAAACCAAAAAACAGATTTTGTTTATAAAAATTGTGTATTTATTCTTACATGTTTAAACTTCAGTTGCCTTCAAAGTACTCTCCATTTCATGCAATACACCTATCGAGATGTTTTCCCACTGCTCAAAACAGTTTTTGAACTCATCAATTTTGATGCCTTTTAGTGCTTCTGCTGTTTTTTGTTTCACCTCTTCCGTATTGGCAAAATGTTTCCCTTTGAGGACTTTTTCATACAGAGAAACAATAAAAGTCACTCCAGGCAAGATCGGGTAACTAGGGAGGGTGGGACACTCAGTGTGGTGTGGACAGGTGCGCTCATAAATCACCCATTATGAGATGAGCAAATGGATTGAAAGAGTCTTCAAAAAAAAAATTAACAGAAGCCCAGCACAGCCTCTCATAACAACGCCAGTTGGTACACTAATCCAGATGGGTTCCCAGAACACTCACCTAGTGGGGGAAGCCTGTACTACAAGGGTCCTGCCTTCCAGAAGATAATTTCGGGTTTTTGAGGGTCCCTCCTCATATACAGTAGTAAAAGGATTAATCAATGTACAAGGAAAAAAATAATGACCCTAAATGTGTATACACCAAATAAAACAGTCTAAAAAGCATGAAGCAAAACTAATATATTTGAAAGAAAAACTAGACAAATCCATGGTTATAGCTGGGGACTTTAACACCCTCTTTTCAGCAACTGACAGAGTTTCTAGGGGAAAAAATCAGCAAGGATAGAGAAGATCTAAACAAGGCAGTCAACCAACACAATGTAACAGACACAGAATACTCCAACCCACAATGGAATACACTGTTTTTTCCCAAGTGCTCATGAAACATTCACCAAGACCTACCATGTTCTGGGCCATAAAACAGATATCAAAAAATGTAAAGGCCTTGAAATCATACAGATTATGTTCTCCAACCATAATGGAAGCAAATTAGAACCCCAAAAGATAAAGGAAACAGGAAAATCTCTAAACAGTTGAAAATTAAACAAATAGTTCTAACTAATCCATTGGTCAAAAGAAATCTAAAAATATACATAGAACTGCATGAAAATTCTTACCAACTTTTAAAAGCTTAAAAGCTTTATAACGGAGAAAACTTACATGAGCGGTATATTGCTTAAGTCACTCAGCAGGACCTCTCTGCCCCAGGCTGCGTTATTCCGGCAGGTCTGACCATCTCATCCCCTTACCCCTTTAAGCATCTTATGGGCCCTTTGCAACACAGTCTCTTCTAGCCCGTTACAACCCTTGACAAGTTTTTATTCATATTATAGTCCGCAATATCCTTCTGTAGGTATGAAAATTTAAGAAAAAGAGTTTTTCCTTTCAGAGAGTTGTCACAGGGCAAATGTATTCAAAAGTGTTAATAAAATCCTGATTTTAAGAATGGCTCCTAAAGAGCTGGAAAGGTTCTAATGGGGTATAAAATCTGGCGGTTAGTTCCTGAAAGAATGCCTGAGAAACACTAATGAGCTTTGCATGTTTCCTCTTTTTATAAGTGGAATTGAATGAGGTATGTTATTCACACTTTTCAAGTGTAAATCTTAACTAAAGGAGCCTTAATTACGTTTAGGCCAAGCACTATGAAAGCAACCTGGTATTCAAAAATGAATCTTCTGAAATTAAAGAAATATATGTAGTGCTACAGATATGAGCTTTTTAAAAAAATCAGATATAGTTGCTGGGTACATGAGTATACATAGTTTGCCTTCCTTCAGGCAGAGGCCCTGGTGAGGGCGATGACATGTTAATTTCAGGAGTACGTGTCTGAGAGAAGAAACATAGAACATGTTTTATGAGAAGTTTCACTTTGGGGCAGAGGTCCAAGCTGGCTTTGGGGGTGGTCTTATGGCCACCTGGACAAGTCAACTTTCTTGCCAGCTCTGGACTGGCTCATTTCCAGGCCTCATTAGACAAGGTGAAATTGGAGCCAGTGGGAGGTAGAACAGGTCAGGCTGTTGGGAATCTGGGCAGAGTGGACCCTGGTGCACAGCAGGGCCTTTCAGGTCCAGGGTGGTGTCAGAGCTCATCTGCCCCACAACTTCCCCGCCCCCATCACCAGCCCCTGCACTCCCATGGGTGAGGTTTATTGTGGTTGGCTGGGCACCGAATGAGGATAAGATCTGGTCTCTGCCCTCAAGAATTTTACAGTCTTATTGGGAAGGTGAGACCCATACCCAACAAAGAAAACTATCAGCCGGTGCGTGTCCTATGCTAAGTTGAGAAACAGGTCACAGGTGGGGGTGGGCTGGGAAGATGAAGGAGGTGGCAGGCTAGCTGCTCTGAGGTTCCATGGCTGTGCCTATGTCCCCAATTTTGATCTGAAGTTGATCGCATGAATGCTTGTCAAGACAGCTGCCTGACTGGCTGGAGAAAAGACACATCCCTACGAAATAGCATCACCCATACGTGCTTTTGTCCCCTTTACCATCATTCTTTTTTTAATTAATTAATTTATTTATTTTTAGAGAGAGGGGAAGGGAGGGAGAGAGGGAAAGAACATCAATGTGTGGTTGCCTCTCATGTGGCCCCCACTGGGGACCTGGTCTGCAGCCCAGGCATGTGCCCTGACTGGGAATCAAACTGACAATCCTTTGGTTCACAGTCTGCACTCAATCCACTGAGCTACTCTTTACCATCATTCTTATTGTGTCAAAGCAGCCAGAAAGCATCTCTGCAATGAGATTTGAAAGTGATTTACTGACTTAGCTGGGCTAAGGGAAGCGTATGGTGGTACCTCTAGCCTACAGTCACTTCTTCTCTGCTCTAAACTATAGGGCGTGAATTGGAATCTGATTTGCCTTTCCAGTTAGGCTTTGCTAAGGCCTTTACTAAAAAGCGTATATATTTGATGGGTCAAAAAAGAGTTGAGAAGCAGAAACTAGCCTGGAGAAAACTAACCCAGACGTGGGAAGCTGCTGCCCCAGCTTTCCTGAGAACATCATCAAACTATGCAAATTAAACTACAATAACATACTGTTCCATTTATCAGATTGGCAAAGCTGGGAATGAGCTGGTGAGGACCAGCATTGACGAGGGTGTAGGAAATAAATGGGTGGTTGTCGGTGCAAGTATAAATCAGAGTACCTTTTGGGCTTGCAACTTAGGAAAACCTACTGAAATGCTTCAAATTCATAACTTTTGACCCAGTATTTCTACTTTTAAGATTTAAGCTTCCAAAAACCCTCTTATGAATGCTCAAAACCTCAAAAATGTTCCTTGTGGCTTTGTTTGAAAACGTGAAAGTATTAAAACCATGGAAGTAACCCAAATGAACTCTGAAGGACATTAAATAAATGTTGGGACATCCACACAATGGGATACTATACACGTCTTAAGAATGAATTAGACCTCTTTTACTGAGATGAAAAGTGCACAACGCCAGCTCAGAGCAGCACTGACAGTATAAGGCGATATCCAAATGAATCAATAGCAAATATAACAGAGTTAATGTCTGCATACAGGAGAAGATGGAGAATGACACACCGGCTCTTGGCTGTGTGCTCCAGAAGTGAGATTATGTACGTTCTAGTAAAATTTGGAATGTTACGTAACTTTGCATCATTTAATCAAACAGAAAGGTAGGGCACATTTTA
The DNA here is from genome assembly GCF_019186645.2 of Phyllostomus hastatus. Lineage (NCBI taxonomy): Eukaryota > Metazoa > Chordata > Mammalia > Chiroptera > Phyllostomidae > Phyllostomus > Phyllostomus hastatus. The sequence goes on from NW_025334041.1 coordinate 68,399,803, forward strand.
CCATAATTCTCAAACACATTTCCATTCGAGAAATATTTGCAGGAGCTACTCATGACATTTGTAAACATGCAGGCACAGGAAGTGATACTTCATTAAGGCTCCATGACACAAGTTTCCAGTGTGCGTGAACTAGGGGAGAACGGAAAGCCCATGTGGCAAGGCTTACTTAGCTCCCCACATCAAGAGCTGCCATTGATTGTGGGTCTTTGAATAAGTAATTTCAACTCTCTTGAAGTGTTGTGTTTCTTACCTGCAACTGCAGTTGAGCATGGTGTCCTTTTCAAGGTCTGGCTGGGGTGGGGTCAGCACACAGGTAAGTGGCTATAAGTGATTTTCTTAGCAACGCAGTCTCACGCTGCCCTCTGGGAGGACCACTGCAGAGAGAGCTGGCAGACCTCCTTGGGGTGAGAGCTCCACACAGACTTTCCCAGAAACCTTAGGTGGCTTTTCCCAGTCTAGTACTTTCTCTCATTCATCCCAGGTCTTCTGTTTCCCCAACTACACTTGACTGAAGGAAATTAGAAACAGAGAGAGAGAGAGAAATGTGTTAGGAAGAAGAAAAGATGACAATGGATGGTGAAGGGAACTGGGTCAGTGAGGAGAGAGGGCGGTTAAAGATGAGTTGCTGGAGGTGCAGAGCACACTAACAGAAGTTTGAAAAGCAGACCAAGGCCCTCAGAGGTGATGACTGACACATAGTTGCAGAGCCCAGCGTTCAGGCCGCCCCGAGGGCCTCCTCCACAACGTGGCCATTGATCCAGCCCAGGTGTGCACAGCCTCAGCCACTCTCATTTCCCCTTCCTGCCCACAGCCTCCCTGCTGCTCAGGAAGCTGTGCGGTACTGGCTGCGAGTGCAGAACTCGACAGCAGGCCAGGAGCCTGGGGCGCAGGCTCCAGGCCCACACTCAATGTAAGAGCAGCTTTTGTGGCAAAGGCAAGTTTGCGGTTATTGAGTGAATTTGGGACAGTGTTGCAGAGCTTATGCCTTTACTGCCAGCTAGGGCTGGGCCCGGGGAGAAAGATGAAGGTAGTCAAGGACATTAAAGCCATTATAACACACTCTGTGGGCCCTCTGTACCCTCCTGCTTCTCATAACAACTCCGCGGGAGGCAGGCATTACCATGGCCATTGAACAGATGAGGAGGACATAGTTGGTCAGAAAGGTCAGATGACTTGTCCAAAGTCAGTCAGCCAGAGACTAGGTCAGGATTCAAGCCCAGGTCTGCCTGGGTCTTCTCGCTCTGATATTGCTGCCTTTGGCTCTTCCCAGGGGTATCTCCCATTCCTTATACACTTATGAGCCATCCAGTTGGAAAACTGGGCCTGCCAAAGGCTTTCTTCACCTATCTGTTTGTGACGCCCTTTCAAATACATTAGAAGGTCACTCTTACTAGATATTCCAAAATAAGTGTGAAACCCCAGCAATAATTGCAAAATGATTGCTCCTGCAATTGCCTCTCAGTACCTAAGAGTGTCTGTGATCATTCAGGCTCAGCCCTGTGTCCCTGTGTGAGTGGGGCCATTCACACTCCAAGCTCTGGCTGCTGCTGTCAAACACTCAGAAGGCCAAGCGTGCCAGCCTGACTCTGCCTCCTGCCTCTGCTCATTCATTGCTGCGAGTCGTGCCAGCTCTCCCACAACTCCTGGTTCCACCAATCGAGCATCCCTTCTGAGAGATGGTCAGGTGATAGAATGGATACAGTTTTATAAAAATTCACATACTGATCAGAATTTGTCAGTGAAGATTTGTGGCACACAGGTTGAGAGCTACCATGCTAAAGAGTTGACTGATAACGGTTTATTGCTCTCTCTCTTGGGCATGGCTGCAGTCTGGGTGAGATCCATGAAGATCAAGTCATCTTCAAGAAGCAAAGGGACAAATCTTTAAGGGTGTTCAGATACCTGTGGGAAAGGCTTGGGAAGATGCAGGAAGGGGGCAGGGAGAAGGAGAGTGGCTGGACAGGGGACTTCTCAGTCTCTGAAATCATGTAACATAGACAGAACTCTTCCTATCTCCTCAACTTTACATGTTAAAGTCCTGACCCCCAGTACCCCAGAATATGACCTTTATGACCTTATTTGGAAATATGATCATTGTTGATAAAGTTAGTTAGATGAGGTCTTGATGGAGTAGGGCAGGCTTTATAAAAAGGAAAAATTTGGACACAGATGCAGACATGAGGAGAATGCCATGTGAACATGAAGATGGCCATCTACCAGCCAAAGAGGGAGGCCTGGAGCAGATCCTTGCCCCACCGCCTTCTGAAGGGCCAACCTTGACAGCACCTTGACCTCAGACTTCCAGCCTCCAGAACCAGGGCACAACACATTTCAGTTGCTAAGCCCTCAGTCTGTGGCACTTCGTTATGGCAGTCCTAGCAAATGAATACAAGACCTCATTTTCAAAGTTCTGCACAGTGAAACCTGGACAGTTTACAACAGTTCTCAGGTGTGAAGCTTCACATTAAAATACAGCAAAGCCAGAGTTATGTGCCTTCGACCCCAAATAGAAACATGGACTTTCTGTGGTATCTCCCTCACTTCTTAGGAAACCTTCCAAAAACCATGTACACGTTGAGGGTAGCATTGGGTCACCCAAGGTATTTGTGTACTAACTGACAGATTTTAAAGAAGCACAAATACCAGGGAGCTGCTACCCTAAGCAGAAAGTCCTGAATATTAGATGATAATTAGATCAAATGCAATTGACTGCATTTAACCATGCCTTAGTCCTATATATAGTTTGACACTTGGAAATCTATGCATCTGACAAAATTATCTAATTTTTTGACTTATCATTCTTACATTTTTATAATCTTACAGAAGAAAATATCCATAGATTATGGGTTCCAAAACAAATGGAATTAAAACAAGATGTTCTCTGTTTAAGGAATGTATCCTGAATTAGGGCCCTGAGAACACATGCAATTTTATGGCAATCTTGCAAAATTGGATTTACCTTGATGACTTTATAGGACTTTGCACTGTAATTTTACTTATAGACATCCTGATTTTTCTGTAATCTGATATGCATCTTGCTGGGTGAAAAGATAAACATGAATTCTTTTTTGTATTTTTTTTCCATTCCTGGTACATGTCACCCAACACCCAACAGGCAGTCAGGACCCAAACTCACCAAAGGTGGAGCTGTTGTTTAATTTGCTTCATGCAACATGAGCATGGCACATTGTCACACACATGGACCCTGCATCCACCTCCCTCTCTCTCTCTCTCTCTCTCTCTCTCTCTCTTTCTCGCTCTCTCTCTCTTCCTTTCTCAGACACACTGCATGGTGAGGAATTCTGCAGGATTGACTAACAGTCCTGGAAGGAAAAGAGTGTGAGCAGAACTATTTTTCCTATCTATGTAGACATTCACTGCCTCATTTAAGATTATTTGGGCCAAACAACCCAACAGGCCAGTTTCCTATCTGTTCTCTGAGGGCCCCGGAAGGTCTGGATTGGTGGCGACAGCACACAATCAGGCCTTGTCGGCTCTCTCCTAAGGATTTAGCCTTGGGACAGAGAGGAGAGCTGTAATACAGAAAGTCTTTTCTAGTTTACTGCTTTTGACTCAAATAATAACATTCACTCTGACATAATGACTGCACCAATTAGACTTAGGCAAAGAAAAAACTCTGATGGAATAAATTTAGTTAGGGAATGGAAATCTCTCCATAAGTCCCTGAAGTAATTATCTGTGTCTTCCCAGGGGCTGGGTGATAGGCAGGGTGCAGGCCACAGTCCCCAGGGAGGTCCAAGCTTCACCGAGCCACAGCTCCTTGTCTCCAAACTCCTCCCTGGGCATCTCACCACACTTCCTGGGTTGCCCTCCTGCCGCAGCCTCCTGAAGGGAGAAGTCCAACAGGGAGGGCTGACAGAAGGGCTGGGGCAGCAGGAAGAACTGAATAATCCTCAGGATGATGCTTCCAGAGTCTTCCTTGAACAGAAGCCCCTGAGGACAGGGCCTCAGTCTGTCTAGCTGAGCATATCACAAACATGTACTGAATAGAAAATCATAGCTGGATCCAATGTCAAGGACATTAAGATAAACCATTCTTAGACCAGCGTAGGTCCTTCTTGGGTGTCCACACACGCAGGGTCTCCTCCAAAACGACCCCCTTGTGTGTGGAAGACCTGGAGTGGGATGAAGGGCTGTGGCCAGTTTCCTGGGGAACTGAATTACAAATCAATGGACTGCGGGCATTTTCTAGGATGACTTTTAAAACTAACAAAATAAAACAGTTTCCATAGAAAATCATTTTGAGTTATTGTTTAAAAATACAAATGTCGAGCCACTGTGGCCAACAGAAACAAGTGTTTATTCTGTTTTGTTTTTTAGATGAAACTGTCAGCCAAGTTGAAAAATCCTTTTTCTATTCGGCTGCTGCCTGTGAGGACAGACGGTGGAGACAAGCTGTGCAGCCCTGCGACACTCAGCCAACACTCAGCAAAGCTGCGGCCCTTCCCTGGGGAGGCCATTAGTGTCCAGAGTCCTTGTAAAGACAGGGTGGCTGGAGAAGTTGATCACTATTCCTATCAGCAACCAGCCCCAGGCTGCCTGGAACCAAACCCACCAGGTAAATAACAGGGCATCCACCGTGGGCCCAGCACCTCCTACACCCCCCTGCGGAAGCAGTGCACCTGCACCCGCAGCCTCCGTGGCTGTCTTGTGGAAATGTCCCCAGCGCCCCACACGCAGAGGGCATGCTCTGTGCACACTGTAACTTATTGTTTCATGTCACTAGCACTCCCTTCCCTCCCCAACATCCTTAGCAGTCAGTACCTGGCTCATTTGGACGAAGCATTCGGCGAGGATTAATCACAGCCAGGTTCTGTGCTCGGTTGGGTCACTCATTTCCTGTCCATTTGTCAATAATGGCCTGTATCAAACAACAGCAAAACCATTGGCTCCGTGGCTTAAATGGATTAACTAGATGACTAAATTAGTTACTGATTAAATAGCTAATATTTAATGACCTCTCTCCCTGCGCCAGGGACTGTGCTTAATATTCATTATTTCACAACAAGCCCATGAAGTTGTTATCCTCATTTTAGAGGTAAGGAAATTGGTCACAGAGAGGTTAAGTAACCTACCCTAGGTCACACAGCCAATAAGTGAGCTAGGCAGGACTCAAATCTGGTTTGTGTCTGACTCCAGGCCCATGCCTACTACTCCACACAGCTTCAGGGTAGACAAAGCACCTTCAAATGCAGATTGTATATGGCTCCGACTCTTCCTCCCATCCTCCCTCCTGTCCCTCCTAAGGGTTAGCACAATCGAGTTGTTTAAAGTGGTTTCTCAATCATACACAAACTTAATTTTCCTTAAGTATCAACCCAACTTTATCTAACAGCCCATCTCAAAGTTAAGTTGCAGGGAGCTGAAGGGGCTGCGGGGAGTGGGAGTGCGGGCCTCTCCTGGGAATGTCTGCGGTCAGGCTGCACCCTGCCACATGAATCCTGTCCAGGAAAAGAAAAGAAGTACGCTGTGCGGGGTAGGGTTACCACAGCTGCCGGATGCTCACAGACTCAGACTCCGGGACAGCAGATCAAGGGGAGCCAGGCCAACTTGATTGCTGGCCCAGAGGGCCTGTTTGAAGCGAACCTTCTCAGGTTTCCAAGGAGGGGAGGTTCGCTGGGGCACCGGGAACTTGGAGACTGAAGGATGAATTCTGCACTGTGTGGTTAAGATAAGTCGAAGGCGGCAGACTGGATAAGAGTCGGACCCCTTTCTACCGCAGATAAGATTGAGTGAGGCCTTGTCTCTGAACGTGTCATTAATACTCTGCCCCGTCCTGTGCCTGCCTGCCCAGGCGGAGAAGGAGACAGTACTGTTCTTTTCTTGCACAGCGAGTCAGAGTGGCAGGAGGTCCCCAAGGCAAAACTACCCCGAGGGCGTTGACAGAGCCAGGCCCAGACCCTGGGTCTGTCGGCGTCTGGGGAGCTCAGCCTCAGCTCTGAGATGAGGCTGCTGCAGCACCTCTCTTACTCACAATGCAGTCACACTTAATGAAACACAAAAATTGCACTTTCATACATCTGTTTGTGAGATCAAGTGGTATGCTTGAAAATATGAACTAGGCATCAATATGTGTTACAGCCTCCTCTGTGCATCTTATAGAAATCCTGACCTGTGAGAACAATGTGGGGATAGAACTACGAAACCACAGAAAACCCAAAGCTTCCCCTCTATGGCGGTGAGATATGAGCACAACATTCGGAAACAGGCAAGTTAGCCTTGGGGGTTCCCACACCCTGCACCCTCACTCTGAGGAATGTTTTCTTTCCCATGAGCAGTTACTGTGTTTGCCCCAGCCCCACTCAGCTGCCCCATCTTCCAGCAGCCCAGTCCTCTTGGGTCCACAGGCACCTCCCTCCAGCCCTCGCCCTCCTGCCTCGGTCCTGTTGCCTTTAAGTGTCTTGTAAAGAATTAAACAGAACTGGCTAATTCCACCACGCACCTCTCCCTCCCACATGCCCATCCATATGCTCTCCAATATTTTCCTCCTCCTTATTTTCTTGCAACTCATGGAGTTTCTTCAGGGAAATCTCTATCCACTTTCTAACTCTCTCTACCATCCATTTGGGAGTGAAAATCAGGGGTGAATGATGTAAAAGTGGCGGTGTTGACCAAAGTGCATCTGGGAAAGGGCATACTGGTGTTCGCCACGGGGAGCTCTGCTGCTCTCCATCTCCAAAGCTCTAGAAAGTGCTCAGAAGTGTCTTTCAATCTCCAAGAGTCTCTGACTATTCTCCAGAGACAGCCCCTTCCTCAAACACTAGCATTCAAGATGAACTTCCCATGGACTATTTAGCTAACGTGATAGTTTTTCTGCTGTCTTCTGTAGCAAGAGCCTGGATATTATCTTCCCCTAGGCAATCCATTCAGTTTGGGACTCAAGTTGTTTGTGATCCAAAGGGTGAGCTAGCCTCCATCTATCCCTATTGCCCTTCTGTGGACAACTATGGTCTAAATATCAGCCAGCTGCACAACACTGCTGCACCCACACCTGTGAGGGGGACATTTTGCGCTTCACCTCAGCTCCTATCAGCCTCACCTCCTAGTCCTGGCACTGCTGTGGGAACCCGTTATTTGCAGGTTGCAACCAACTTCACACAGGTGTAAACTGCCTGTGCCTTGCACTCCTGCTTCAGGTCTTCTCTGTGATGCTGAGGTGTGGGACCCCAGCAGGAACTGTTTCACACACGTGTCACCTGGAATGGCAGAGCTCATGCCGGGTGAGGCACCCACTAACCTGTGAGGCGGGGCGGGGGGAGCGGAGCCAGTGCTTCCTATTCTTCGCTCAGGGGGTGGTTCTAAGTCTTACTACTGATTCTTCAGAGTTCCACGGAGAGAGCATCCAGCACCCCTGCCCCGTACCCTGGTACCACATCTCTTCCCTGTGTGCTCCTCTGTCACCCCTCCTGCTCTCTGCCACCCCAGCCCTAAATAAACCAGTTCCATCAGCTCTTGGGTCAGGATGTGTGCTTTGGGAGGAACCAGGAGGAAATACAGGCTGTTTCTAAATGTCCCACTACACACGTGGCTTTCCCGGAGAACCCAACGGGAATGCGTGTTCTTTGAGGGACACTCTGTAAACACGACTGTTGGCTCATTTTGCTCCATGGCAAACCCCAGCAGAGCTTCAGTTAACATGGGTTTTCACAAAGAAAATTAAAAGCATAGCTAGCTGGTCCTTGCTCTGGAATGAGGACAAAAGACTGTTTATTATACAGTTAACTCAAGCATCATCGCTTTATGCTGTGATATGAAAAGAGTCTAATATTAATTTTCAATTCTTCGTCCTACCAAACATGGGAGCATCTTTAAGCACAAGTGCAAAGAAGTCTGTCTGCTCCGAGTTGGTCCAGATTTCTTGGCTTCTGCCTGTTCTCTGCCCTGGATTTTGCTTGTCTTACAAAGTTTATGCTGAGCTGTGATTTCTAGGATCAGGTTCAAAGCTGAGCAGAGGAAGTGCATGGGCAGGAGTTCAGGGAAGGCACGGTTCCCTCCAGGACACTCTGAAAAGTGCTGTCCTCTGTTGGAAGTGCCTGCCTGGCCCCCCTTGCAGTCGGCACAGCCCTGTGCTGACTATCTCTGGTCCTTGTTCCAAACACAGCCAGGAAGGGAGATTCATCCTCTGCTTCTTTGCAGAAAAGAGTTGCTTCCTGACTGGTGATAAAAAGAGGTTCCCCAGGGAGCAGAAACAGACCACTCTCCTGCACTCAGAACACCCTCCCTCAGGCAGCGCTGCGGATTCACTAACCTTTTCTACCAGAGCGGTGTCAGTTGCAGAAGGTGGAGGCCGCCATCCTGTTGTGTGTGGTGTGTGCTCAGACCTGTGGGAGCCAGGTGAACGTGAACTGTTGCAAAGATCAGGAGGAGGTGACAGGAGGGAATGAGAAAGGGGCAGCTAGCCAGGGCCTCCTGGCTCTGCCGAGAGCTTTCTGCCCAGGTGTTGCAGAATGGGACAGAGTGGGAGAGGAGCCAACAGCAAATGCTGGACAGACCTCACCCTTTATAAATATTCTAGTTCCACTGCCTAGACAGAGACGTGAATTATTGTACCTCAAGAAGAGAAAAACTCAAGGCAAAACTTCATCAGGGCACCTGCCTGGAGAGAGCAGGATACTTTCCTCCCCACCCCTCCCCTCACTTGGGAAAGGGTAGTCTGCTCTGTGGCAACTCTGGCTGAAGGCCTGGTGGGGGTTGCGGGCTCTTTCCCTGAACACAGACGCAGGATGGTGGCTCTAGAGTGCCACCTGGAGGCAAAAGCAGCTCACTGCTCAGAGGCACTCAGGCCACAAAGTCTTTGCAAGATCCTGCCCACTTGCCTTCCTTCATTTATTTGTTCTAGGGAGGCCTCAGGGACTGGATCTGAGGCCCCAAGGCTCAGACAGGTTCAGGCCCAGCCAGGACCCTTCACTCATAAGGCCTCAGACACATGTGGACGGGAGAGGCCAGGGCACCCCAGGGTTCCTTCAACTTCTCCAGATTTTGTTTTGTTCTTTTCTTCACATTCAGTCTCACCATGAGCATCCCAACCCTATAGATTCCTCAGACTCAGAGAGGAACTGCTAAGTTTTGATGAATTAAGTTAACACAATAGTGGAAAACTCACACGTTTTTTAAATATAAAAAGACTTTATTAAGAAGGCTTTAGAGCCCTGGCTGGTGTAGCTCAGTGGATTGAGCTCAGGCTGCGAATCAAAGTGTTGCAGGTTCGATTCCCAACCAGGGCACATGCCTGGGTTGCAGGCCACGGCCCCCAGCAACCACACATTGATGTTTCATTCTCTCTCTCTTTCTCCCTCCCTTCCCTCTCTAAAAATAAATACATATATAAATGAAATCTTTAAAAAAAGAGTGAAAAATGTTTAAAAAAAGAAGGCTTTAGAGTCAAAAAATAAAACTTCATACAATTTTCTGAACTCTTAACTCATCTAGGCAAATATATAATCAATAATTTAGCTGCATAAGATTAAAACCCCATTGCTTTAAAATAAAATATATTTTAGGCCCTAGTTTGGTGTTTCAGTTTGGTAGAGTATCGTGTGATACGGCAAGGTTGTGGGTTCAATCCCTGGTCAGGGCACATACAAGAATCAACCAATGAATGTGTAAATAACTGGAACAGCAAATTGATGTTTTGCCCTTTCTCTGTCTCTAAAAAATCAATAAATAAAATATATTTTAATTCTTAAAATTTATTTCATAAAGTACAAAAATCCATACTTCTTGACCCAAACTATTGCTTCCCTTAATTCTTCTTTTAAAGAATCTACAATTACAAACTTAAAGGACACATGGTCAAAAACTAGGGGGAGGGTGGTAATGGGAGGGAAGTGGGGAGGGCTGGGAGGGGGGCTGGATTGGGAGTAAAAAGGAGAAAGCTGTATTTGAACAATGATTAAAATAAAATAAAATAAAAAGAATCTACAACTGACCTTTGAAAAACACAGGTTTGAACTGTATGGGTCCACTTACACATGGACTTTTAAAAATAAATGCCTGTACTGTTTCTGATCCGCGGTTGAGAGTCTGCAGATGTGGAGGACCAACGAGCTGCATGCATCGATCTACAGCCTCTCACACAGGGACTGGAGCTCCTGCAGATTCAGGTTCGGCTATCTGCTGGGGTCCTGGAACCGTTTCCCTTCAACTACCAAGGGACAACTTAAGTTTTGGGGGATTCAAAAGTTATACATGAATTTATCAGCATCCCTAACCTCTGCGTGGTTCAAGGGCCAACTGTACTTTGTTCTGAGCTAGGAGTGTATCTTATTGTTCCCAGCATAATTATGGCTGACTTAGAAAACACTATTTTTAAAATCTAAAACACTACCCCTGGTTCTTAGAAACAGTGCTTGGAGTCCTCTTACATCTACTGGGCCCTCTCCCCAGGAGGTGAGGCACTTTTACCCAAGACAATTGAGCTGCAATCTCCAGATGAACAGGGAATTCAGAGTAGACCCTTGTCAGAAAGTGAGTGTCAAGGAGCTTTAGGGAACTTGGTCAGCAGATTGCAAGACCTCGGCCACCCACTGGTGAAGCAGGAGGTGGCTCAGTGGGACTCCAGTCTCTGACAGTCTCTACCCTTGGAGAGACTGGAGCCCTAGACGGGGTGCTGAGAAACAGCAGGGACACAAAACAGAGGACAGACAGCCATTTATCATTGCCGAGGTGTGAGGTAGGGCTTGGGATGAAGCAGGACCAGGCCCTCATCAACACCACACATCAGGAGGAATGACTTTTCTGTTTAAATCCTTCTCGCTAAGCTCAGTGCACATGGGTGGTAGCCGTTACAGCTGTTTGCCAATTACCTGTGCTCCCCACCTTCTGAGGACCCAGTAGGCTTGTATTCCCTGCCCCCTTGTAATTGGGTGGGGTCAGGTGACTAGTCTGGCCAATCAGTTGTGAGAGCAAGTGGCACCTGTCCCTCTTGTCAGTAGCTATAATGGCTAGAACAGGGCCCCAGAAGTCTACCTTCCCTCTGGCCCCATACCCCCCACTGGCAGCACTGGAAACGGTGACTGCCCCACCAGCTGGGACCCCTTGCCTACCCGAAATAGCTGTGAGGCTGGAGGGGCATACAAACCTGCATTGTTTTAAACACCTGAGACTTTGGACTTGGCTGTTGCTATAGCACAAACTGGCCTGAAACTTCTCACTTTGGCTGCACGTCAAAATCATCCAGGAACTTACGATGGTCCTGATGCCCGACTCCCACTCCAGAAAGTCCGACTTCATTGGTGGTTGTCCTGGGAATCGAGATTTTAAACATGAACTTTTTATTGTAAAACACTCTTAGATTTGCAGGAAAGTTGAAGAAGGTGTTACAGAGAGTTTCCGTATACCCTTCACCAAGTCCCCCCAGTTGTTAGCATCGTACATCCTGTGGCCCCTTTGTTGCATCTAGTGGCCAGTATTGGCACACTGTTATCAACTAAGGTTCATACTTTATTCAGAGAACGTTGGTTTTTATCTAATGTCCTTCGCTGCCCCAGGATTCCATCTAGGATACAACATTCCATTTAGCTGTCACGTCTCTCTAGGCTCCTGCGGACTGCCGCAGTTCCTCAGACTGTCCCCGTTTCTGATGGCCTTGCCAGTTTTGAAGACTGTTCAGGTGTTTTGCAGCTTGTCCAGTCTGAGTTCATTTGTTGTTTTTCTCATGGTTAGACTGGGGTAATGGGTTTTGGGAGGAAGACCTCAGAGGCAGTCACCAGTCAAGGGGACATGACTTACGCCTGCTGATATTGACCCTGATCATCTGGCTGAGGTTGGGTCTGTTGGTTTTCTCCACTGTAAAGTTGCCCTTTCCCCCTCTTTCCATCCTATACCCTTTGAAACTCATTCTGTGCATCCCAGTGAAGGATTGGGAGGTACACCCCGCCTCACTGAGAGAGGAGTATCTACATAAGTTATTTGGAATTTTTCTGTATAGGAGATTCACCTGTTCTCCCCATTTGTTTATTTATTGAATGATTTATTTATATCAGTATGGACTCACGGATGTTTATTTTATACATTGCTTATGGTTCATCATTTCGCTGCTCAGACTGTCCAGGCTTGGCACAGGTTGGTCTTCCAGCTGCTCCTGCGTCCCTGCGACAGGCCCATCACTGTGTGCTGTGTGCACTTCCTTACTCTCTGGTGCTGCGAGGTGCTCCAGGCTCATCGTACGTCTTACCTGCCCCAGCCCTAGGATTGGTCATTTTCTTCAATGAGCCCTGGTTCCTTTTATTGGGGGATGTATTTTATGCCCAGCTGCTTGGCTGGGCATCAGGATTTGCAATCTGATGTGCAGCACGGTTTGGGAGCCACTGGGGAGATCACAGTGGCTCCCACCCCCGAGGGCACGTGAGAAGCACCTTGGGTGTTGACTGTGGCATGGCGGGTGGTTCCTCTTGGGTCTACCAGGCTTCATACCATATGGCACTCTACCATCTACCACAACATATTACCAGATAATATATGCACTCAATAGAAACTTTTTCTTTGCATTAACTTGCAAATACCATTTATACCAACACTTACTAGAGACTAAGCCATAGCAGAATTTCTGCCCTGTACTGCCAGCATTCTCCCTGCCTTTCCCTGGAGCCCAGTCTGTCCCTCTGCAGCGAGAGAATGGGGAAGATGGAGAAGTCGCTCTCAAGGTACCGAGGTCAGTTCAGGATCTAACCCGAAGCTTCCAAGCCCCGACACTGGGGTGATCACTGGGGTCCCTTTCTGGGACCAGCAAGAGAGCTCTAATTTGGTTTGAAATGTGTGTGTGTGAGTATGGGTGAGTGTATGTGAATTGTGAGTGTGTGTGAGGTCAGGTGAATGTGATCGAGTGTGCAGAATATGATGTATAAATGAAATTGTGTAAGAGTATGAATGCTTGTGAATGAATGTGTATGATGTGCCTGTGTGCATGTAAGTGTGTGAGAATGAGAGTGTGAGTTTAGAGTGGGAACTGGTGACATGCAGTCCCTTGTGAGGCATTATATCTCAGTGACACAAACCCTCTAATTGTCCTTCCTCACACCGTCTTGAACTTCCCAGCCAGTGCCTCTACTCCAAACTCTCACAAGGAAAACAGACACTCAGGGACCAGGGCCTCCAAGCCTGGCACAGTGCCAAGCCTCGTCTCTCGCCTCCTCCTGAGAACCTGGGTGCAGCACAAAACACTCAAATATTTTCCTTTTCTGTCATCACTAACTATAGCTCCACAAGTTCCCAGATTGCTGTGTTAGCTCATTGCCATAATTAGCAATTTTCTGATATCATACTAACACTAGTTAATTATTCCCTCAGAGACAAAGCAAATTCGTGGGATGCCACTGGTAAGTGGGTAATTCTGCTCCAGAGAGAAGCCCAAGCACTTAGTGTGTGTTTGTCACACTGCAGTGTGGTCCCGGAAAGGGCTTGGTGACCTGGAGAGGGGCCGTGGATGAGGACAGGCAAGAAGTGTGGTCACGGTGGGGTCCCCAGGCCTCACCCGTCATCCACCTCACACCCACTGGAAGCGCTGGGGACCTGCTCCCATCCAGTCTATCACCGATGCTGAGACTGAGCCCACAGCAGCCCCCGCCTGGGGCCCTGGGGTGAAGAAAGGACGTTTGTCATGTCCACCTTCCTTAAGTGGCACCCACCCTCGCTGTGTTCCAGCTAAACTAACCTGTCTGCACCCCATACCCTCAGGGTCCTCATGCACATCCACTTCCCCCTCCAGGACACGCCTGTGTTTCACAACGAGGAAGCTGGTAGTCCCCTCTGCGGCAGGGCCTCTGGGGGGCTGCCAATGCCGAGGCGGGGCGGGGGGCAGGTCTGGGCCCAGGTGGCCACTTCTCCTCCCAGGGCACCTCTGCTCCCTGGTGAGCAAGACAAGGGGGAACTGAGAGTTCTGGGGACACATCATTATGTGGGACACACCATAGACCCTCTCAGAAGCTCATTTGGTGAAAAGAAGAAAAACAACCCACAAGGCTATTTCTGCCTGGGTTATTCCAGTAAGCACTTTTTTTTGGCCTGAGTTACTCAAATAATGACCTTGTGGCATCTCCCTTTCTTAAGTGAGAAAGTCCCTTCTCAATGGAAAGTTTAGGCTTGAGGTCTTTTGCTTGCGGCTTCTTCCTAATCTCCAAACACAGAGAGGGCTGCAGGGGTATTGTCACAGTTGTCACAGTATGTCCAGGCAGGTGAGGTGTCTTTGCCTTTTCTGTGCTGCTCCCAACACTGAGCTTCATGAGAGTCTCTTGTCAGCAACGTCCTGTTTGGTTTGGACCTCCACCTGTGAGCCCGTGTCCTGAGGGGCTATGCTGGCTGTGGTTTGTTATGTTCTGTGGCCCCAGAGAGCTGGCTGCTCAGTGACAAGGGGACTACGTGATCTAGTTTGCTGGGACAGTCCCAGATGACACTGCTTGTCCTAGCTTAATAACGCCCCAGGGTGTCTTGATTTGGACAACTATGGTCACCACACTTAGTGGAGAAGACTTGAGGGCCAGCACCATCCCCTTGGCATCTGAAATCTGGCCCCATCGTCAGCCTCCTTCTGAAATGCTGAGCGAGCCAGTGTGAGGTGAGGGAAGTAAGACCTGCTGGGAAGAGCAGGCTGTTCTGTCCCTGGCAGACACCTCAGCTGCTCCTGCTTCATGCCCACATCTGTTAAAATCCAGCCCAACTTTCTGATGCCAACTCTTCGATGTCCTGAAGCCCTTCAGCATTTTTCCAACCAGAGGTTTTCTCTCCCTCTGAACCCTCACATCCAGCCTGAGCTCCTCCCTCCTCCCTATCGCATTCCTCCTGAAGTGCTGGAGAGGCAGCCTACAGCCCAGCTCCCAGTACCTGCATGGCCACTCACCCCCCAGCTCTGGCCTGGAGTAGCCCTGGGCCCTGGGGCAAGTCATGACAGCACCAAAGCCTCCGCTGCCCCACCTGTAACATGGGACTGGTAACAGTGCCTGCCTCACAGAGCTGATGAGAGGATTAAATGAGCAAATGCATGCGATGCACTTGGATGAGGTCTAACATATATGTGTCTTAGCTATTACTGTCAGCATCACATCTAATTTTTCTGTCTAGATTGTAAGCTGCTTTCCTTTAAAAGGCAAAATTCAAGGTTCTTTGTTGACTAATTGACCACGTGCCAGGTACTTTCACAACCATTGTCTCACCAACCCTCGAGCCAACTCTGAGAGCTGGAGTCAGTGGCCCCATTCCATGAGTGAAGAGGAGGTTCAGAGAGGTTGGCTAATAGTCCCAGGCCACACAGCTGAGTAGTTAAAAGATCAGAAATGATTTCAAACATAGGCCCCTGTTCCAGCTTGTCCCTCTCTAAAAACCTCACAGTGACAAATAAACGTTTGTCCTAAAATATATTAGAGTGTAGCCGTAGATGTCTACAACAAATACATTTAAAACCAGTTGTGCTCATCAACAAATATTAAATGGATTCCAGGCATCAAGTAAAGAGAAGGACCATCATCAGGTGGTATTTATACAACCCAAGAAACATTAAGGGCTTAAGTCAAAACCAGTAGGTTACTACTCCCTATATTCTGCCCTGAATAGGTGCCATTGAGTCTGCTCATGACCTTGGCTTCTAGTTGAAGGGAGGATGTTCAGCTAAGGCTTGCTGTTTGCAGAAAGTGCAAGTGAATATTGTTTCCAGGCACAGGGTTTGTTTCTAGGACATAAACTACCCCCGGTATATCCTGGGCTTTGCCACTCCCTGTCTGGGGGCCTTGCCCATCTCCTCTTCTCTTCTCCCAGAGAAGACCTCACACTCTGGGACCCCTACAGCTCTTATTTTGCAGGGGTCCCTGAGTCATAGATCTTAGGTGCTTCAGTTACACCTACTTTCTAGAAGGTTTGCCTGAGCAAGTAGTATAGAGGGGTGAATGGTGTCCTGCCCAGAAGATATGTCCACACCCTAATCCCCAGAACCTGTGAATGTGGCCCTATTTGGAAAAAGGATCTTTATAGCTGAATTCCATTTAAGGATCTTGAGATCATCCCGGATTGCCTGGGTAGTCCCTAAAGCCAACGATGAGTGTCTTAGAATAAACACAAAAGGAGAGGCTCAGGCACACAAGGCAGGCGACGTGAAGGTGGAGGCAGACATCGAGTGATGCAGCCACATCAAGGACAGCCGCAAAGCGGCAGCGGCAAAGAACAGACCCTCTCCTGCCTCCTCCAGAAGGAGCCCAGCCCTGCAATGCCCTGATTTGGGACATCTGCCTTCCAGAATGGTAAAATAAATAAATACATACCTACATACATACATAAATTCTTGTTGTTTTTAGTCACTCGTTTTGTGGTAACTTGTTATGACAGCCATTTAGGAAATGAATACAAATAGTTTTTTAAAGGTTTTATTTGTAGGGGAACAATACTCTTAGACAGAGGGGAAGGGAAGGAGAAAGAGAGGGAGAGAAACATCAATGTGTGGTTGTCTCTCACACACCCCCTACTGGAGACCTGGCCCACAACCCAGGCCTGTGCCCTGACTGGGAATCAAACCAGAGACCCTTTGGTTTGCAGGCCAGCACTCAGTCCACTGAGCCACACCAGCCAGGGCTAAATACACATAGTTTTATATGAACACAACATTGTAATACACATGCTCACTTTCAAAACACATGTCAACTTCATCTGCAAAAGTTTCTAGAGGAATGAAACCACTGTAACTAAAAGCAAGATGAGCTCCTGTTTGTCAGACCAACTAAAGATTATTTCCAGGAAAAGTAGAGGTGCCTGAGGAAGCAGCTGAACAAATCCCTCTGGCTACTGGGATCATTTACACCTTTATTGAATATTTCCTTTGCTGAGGCATTCTGCTGATAAGACATTTCCACTGGAAGATTCTCCAATGCTTCTATTCCATGTTGAGGGCAGATAGGCATTAGGAAGCTTATCCTGTGGATTGTCACAGTTAGTTGCTCTATGAAATAGCTGGTAGCCCCCTCATAACGACCATCTCCCACCAGGGGCAGATAACACCAATAGTGCACATTGGCTTTACTGGATTCCCCATCTGCTGCCTCTGCCTGCTGAACTGTGCCATTCTCTCCTGCCTTTGCGTCAAAGAAACGTTCCTCTCTCTAATCCAGATATAATCTTTCTCCTAGGTACTGGGCTCCACCCCTTTCTGCCTCCTCAGGACCTTTGCTTCACCCTCTGCCAGTATCTTTACCCCAACAGGGCCTCCTCTGGGACATAACATGGCTGACTGACACTGTCTTGGTATGGTGCAGAAACTGTCCTCACCAAGGGCAGAGGCAATTCCCAGAAGACAGCAGGAAAGCCAGTCACATCAGAAATAATCATTAGCCTCTCCACAAGCAGGACAATGCAAATTAAACCCACAGTGAGGCACCGCTGAAACTACAAACACCTCACTATGCCCAGTGCTGGTGAACATCCATTACAGCTTCCTTTAGTGCAAGAAATGCAAAGGACCTAAATGAACCTCGGGAGAAGACAGGTCTGTCCACTGGGGCCCAGTCACACAACATGAAGTTTCCGTGGAGTTGGGCACAGCTGCACTTAGTGCAAGAGTACCTCCAAGGACAGCGTGGAGGGTTGGCCCAGGCTCAAGAACACATGCTGGGCGAGGGTTACTTGCTTTTGTCCTACTGAGAAACAACAGAGGAGCAGTGCAAAGGATGTACCCAGGTGCAAAGGATGTACCCAAGACAAAGTGAGTGGCTGAGATTCCTTTTCACCTGTTTAGTTCTTCAAAGGAGCCCCACATTCCATGGGCTTGGAAGCAGGCACAGAGGGCAGAGTCTGCCAGACTGCAGGAGGCCAGGTCCTGGTGCTCGCCACCTCGTTTGTGTGTGAGTGTGAGCATGTGCGCACACGCAGGCTTTGGATGTAGGGTACACCAGCATGTAAAGGCCACTCTATTATCACTTTTCGTTCCTTAGAAATAACTGTGAACCACGAATGGAACCTGCCAGGGTTGGACCGAGCTGACGATTGGAGCCAATGGTGCATGACGTTTCTCAGTCTTTTTCTGTCATGCAACACTCATTTTGAAAATCTGTCCCTACACCCTGACAACTTGCCATTTGCCATCCCAAGCAGAAGTTGGGAACTATAAGAATTTGTAGTATTCAAAACCTTTTGCAAATTGACCACACGTGTGCTTTCTGTAGCTCCTCTCCCGTCTTAGGGGCATCAAAGTGGTGTTGGAAACAGGAGAGTGCTGTGCGTGCGCTTTTGGGGTCAGAGGGCATACAGAGCCTGGCAGGCCACCCCCACTCTGCAGCCAGACATTCCCATTGGAAGACTGTCCAAATTTCTATTCGTGTCAGGGGCAGATGTGCATTAGGAAGCTTAAAACCAGTTCATCCCTGCGGAGAAGACGGCTCCCAGAGGTGGATGGGGGACACTGAATCCCCAAGACCTGCAGTGACAGAGAAAGGGAATGGGACAGACAGACCCACACCTACACTGGTCCCCATCCCTGCCGGGAAGCCGCACTACCCTGTGGCAGGCCCTGGGACACAGCGGAACTGCCCTGGATTGCCCTGGGCTGCCTGCGGTAGCCACTGCCGTGTCTCCGTCCTTCCACCAGCCCAAGAAGACAGCCTGTGCCTGCTGGCCAACCGCCAGCTTCTTGGTCCACTGACTGGGGCTTTATGTATGTTAACTCCAAACCATGGTAGGTATTAGATTTCCCATTTTATAAATTAAAAAAATCAAGCCCCAAGCGCTGCAGCTCACACACAAGCTCAGCATTCAGCACGGGATTCAAGCCCATGTCTGCGCTGCACAGCAGTGCTTTCCCATCCATACACTGCCTGGACCACCCAGCAGCAGCCAGAGCCAGACCCTCACTCCCCATCAGGACCCTTTGAGGCACAGACCTTGACCTTGATTTACTGTAATGAGTATTTGACCTTTTTAAGAGAGAGGATCTTTTCATCAGCTGTGAGCCAAGAAAAGATTATGTAAGAATTCCAAAATTCTATTACAATGAAAATAATATCTAACAGTAATTTTCCAGGACCCTGTTTTGGGAGTCAAAGGCTGTACCAAGACTCTTCGCTCCTGACTGTAAAGATGGACTCAATGGTGTCCTGGCAGCTCAGCTTTGCAGAAAAAGAGTGTCTCCAATCCCAACCACAGGCAGCTTGTTTCTCAAATCCAAACACACAGGAGACGGACCCCCAGCTGGTGTCCCTCATTTCCGTGTGCGCAGTGCCCCCATGAGGCCATTTCTCAGTATAACCACTTGCTGACTTGCTCTTCATCATTTAAAAAAATCATCAGGTTGAAGTCCTTGGTTAAAAATTTTGCCTTCATCCCACTGAGGAGGAGGGGCAGCAGAAGCAGCTCTGACTGGGAGGAGTTAGGCTGAACTTGCTGGGGCAAACATCCTTCTGGCGTGCTGACTCCGGAACTGTTCAGCTCAGAAGTGGGCTGAGAGCATCCCCTTAAAGCAGTATTTGGGAGACAGCAACACGGGGAACAGGGCAGCTAACCTCAAGGTCTATTTCTGCCCTCTCTGCCCCGCTACCTGCCCCGTTGCTCACCTCCTCCCCACCCTCAACAAGGCTGCTGAATCTTAGAGAAAGACAGGTGAGATCAAAGAAACTGCTTTGATGTAACCTCGGGAAGCAGAAATGGAGGCCTGGTATGTGAGAGTTGGAAAGGCCCCTATGTGTCATTTAAGCCACTCCTTCATTTTAGAAATAAAAAGGCCAGGAGTTTGAAGAGGTCTCTCCTTAAAGTCACCCAGCAAGGAGCGGCATATGGCTGCTGGTAGCTTAAACAATGTAAGAGTCGTTTTTCCTCATTTAACCTGAAGTCCCTCAGAGGTAGGTACACAAGGGCTCCTGTGGTGGATCCACAATGTCATCTCAGACCCAGCTCCTCTGCCTTCTGCTTCATAGATCCTGAAGCACGTGATGTAGCCACAAGGTTATATTACGGTCACAGTGCGGTTGTTAGAGCCCCACCCATTGATTCTGAGTTCCAGGAAGAAAAAAAGAAAGATTTGCCAGAGGTGTAAGCTTCCTTTTAACTAGCTTTTTCTATTTTCCAATCACTTCCCTTATCTCTTATTGGCCATCCCTATCTGTAAAGGAGATTTGGAACTGTAGTTTTCTAAGCTGGGAATATTCCTAGGAAGGGGGCCAATGAGAGTGTAGACAACTAGAAGTCTCATCTATGACGAGTGGCGATAATATGTCTTCAGTGCCTATTATCTCATCTATCTTCATAATAACCCTGCCAGCTAGAGTTTCTTATTCCTGTTTCACAGGTGAAGGAAATGAAGCTTGGTGAGGTTGTTACCCACACTACAGCTAGTGCGTGTTGGAGGCAAAAATCTGAACTTAAAACCCATGGTATTAACACTATAGCCCCAGTGGAGGGGGATGAACCACGGGACTTGCCCAGGGACTTTGCCCCAAGGGCAGCTTTCAAAGCTGCCCCCTTGGCTTCTTTGCCATTGATTCTTAATTGCCAATGGAAAGAAACTAAAACATTCTTTTGGAGAAGGCTGCTGCTGCTGCCTCCCCGGCTGCAGGGAGGGCAGAACCTTAAACAGAAAGGTCAGCGTGTAAATAAGCAAGTTTTCCAGGTACGTTTCACCCAGACCCTCACCCTTCTGCCGACTTTATCATCTCGGTGAAAACCTTCCACATGAATCTGAGCTATTCTGTTTAAACATCCCGTCAGTCTGTCCTCTTTTACGTTTTGTACAGAATTTTTTTAATCACGTAAATGTATAAAACGGATAAATCCTTTTGCTTTGTAGGAAGGGTCTTGGGCCCTAGCCTTGCTCAGTTGGCTGGAGCAGGGTCTCATGCACCAAAAACAATTAAAAAAGTAAACAGTTTCGGTTTCACTCCCCAGTCAGGGCCTGTAAGGGAAGCAACTGATCCATGTTTTGTGTCTTACATCAATTCACTCTTTCTCTCTCTCTCCCTCTATAATCAATAACTATATCCTCAGGTGAGGATTTTTCTAAAAAGTCTCTTGGGGATAAAAGAACTCATCCAAAGTTCCTTTAACTGGAGGTCTCCAGAATTTTTAAGCACCAGCTGACAAAATGACCTAAGGATCAACCAGAAATGACTCTACGCCACAATGCAGATCAGTGGGAAAATGGAGCTGCACGCACAACCAAAGTTTTTTACCTTGCCTCTACCCTAAGGGGGAGTCCAGCTCTGCCTAGGATTTCTGATAGCGAGGAGAAATGGCAAGAGTAGGCCTGTGGAAACACTGTGTTCCACAATTGGTTGCCTGTACAATGACGGTTGTGATTTGTTCTCTTGACGCCATTTGTCACCGGGTGTTGCCTGAGGCTTTATTATTTTGGAAAGTTCTTTGGAACCCCGACCCTCCCCTTACCCCAAGCTCTCACCCTTGCACCTCAGCCCACTGCAGTACTCAGAGCTTCCAGCAGATGGCGTAAATCATCTCTTGTCCTTTAGAAGGAAACCTAAAAAACTGTGGCTCCGTCACTGTTCCCCTCCCTGCTTTCCTCCCTTCTGTTCCACTCTCCCTCCCTGCTCTCAGTCCTTCTCTCTCCTCCTTTATTTCTTGATTCATCAAATATCTATAAAAGTCTAAAGCTGAATTCTTTACTAAATCTACATAATATTATGTACATAATAAATATAAGAAATACTCCTGTGTTCTAGGGAATTATGGTCAGGGTGAATATTTGTTCAGTATCTTTTGAACACCAGTGAAAGAGTAAACATCTGCCAAGACTAAAGGCAAAATCACCTTAGACCAAAAAAAAAAAAAGAAAAAAAACGCTTGCCTTGTTGTTCTTGTTGTTAACAGGCTGGGATGACGCCTTTCTCCTTAGATCAGCTGCAGCAGGAGGAAGCCATCATATCACCACCTCTGAGTGTCCAGTGCGTTCTTACCACTGATGCCCCACCTGCCTTGCTACACCCAACTTGTACTAGGGATATCCGAAAGCAGAGCTTTCTCACCTTCTGTCGGCACGCAGCCCCTAGCTGATCCTAATCCACAACTCCCAATCCCGCCCCAGAAGCAGCAGTCAGGACAGGACTCCCCACTGACTGTGGGCAGTCTTCTGCCTTCTGTGGGTACATGTGGGCTAGGACTTGTAGCTCCTTTGGAATACAGTGTTCTTCTGATCTTTTTGCAGGGTCAGAATGTCCCCGGGTGGGTTTTACTGTGATTTAACCTCTGTTACACAGGCTAAGTGACCAGGAAGGCAGGTAGGGTAGAGCCTAAGGGGCACATGTTGTCAGCCTCTAAGGAAGGAGACTGGTATCTCTAAGCTATTTCTGAAGGTTCAGAAGGTTCAGGAGAATCTGGGTTTTCAAAATTTTCAAGGACTTTCCATTAGTGATTAATCGTTCATTGTGTTGTATCTTTTTCTGGAGTATCTATCAGTCTTAGCAATAGCCACCCAATTTTATTGCCCTTATAACTACTCCACATTTATTAAAGACCTCATACAGTGCATGAGTAATGCATTTCCATCTACTAGTAATCACCCCAATTCACCATGAGGGAAAGATTTTTTTTCTTTTTTTTAAATTACATTTTATTGATTATGCTGTTGCAGTTGTCCTGATTTCCCCCTTTTCCTACCTCCACTCAGCATCCCCCACTCCCTCAGACAATCCCCTCACCCTTGTTCATGTCCATGGGTCATGCGTATAAGTTCTTTGGCTACTCCATTCCCTATACTGTACCAAACATCCCCATGGCTATTCTGTAACTACCTATCTGTACTTCTGAATCCCCTCACCTCTTCATCTATTACCCCATACCCCTTCCCATCTAGCAACCATCAAAATGCTCCCTGTATCCATGATTCTGTTTCCGTTCTTCTTGTTTACTTAGTTTGTTTTTTTTAGATTCAATTGTTGGTAGGTATGTATTTATTGCCATTTTATTGTTCATAGTTTTGATTTTCTTCTTTTTCTTAAATAAGTCCCTTTAACATTTCGTATAATAATGGTTTGGTGTTGATGAACTCCTTAGTTTTTTCTTGCCTGGGAAGCTCTTTATTTGCCCTTTGGTTCTTAGTGACAGCTTTGCTGGATAGAGTAATCTTGGCTATGAGTCCCTGCTTCTCATGGCTTTTAATATTTTTGCCAATCCCTTCTAGCCTGCAAAGTTTCTTTTGAGAAATCAGATGACTCCCCTGTATATTATGGGGACTTCCCTGTATATTATGGTAACTCCCCTATAGGTCACTAAATGCTTTTCTCTTGCTGCTTTTAATATTCTCTCTTTATCTTTAACCTTGGGAATTTTAATTATGATGTGTCTTGGAGTGGGCCTCTTAGCATCCATCTTGTTTGGGACTCTCTGTGCTTCCTGGACTTGCATGTCTATTTCCTTCACCAAATTAGAAAAGTTTTCTCTCACTATTTTTCCAGTTTCTTGCTCTTTCTGTTCTCCTTCTGGTACCCCTGTGATGTGAATATTGGAATGCTTGAAGTTGTCCCAGAGGCTGCTTATTCTATCCTCATTTCTTTTTTTATTCTTTTTTCTTCTTGTCATTCTGATTGTTTTTTGCTTCCTTATGTTCCAAATCACTGATTTGATTCTTGGTTTCATCCACTCTACTGTTGTTTCCCCATAAATTGTTCTTTACTTCAATTAGTATATTCTTGGTTTCTGATTGGATCTTCTTTATGCTGTCGATTCCTAAGTTCCGTGAGCATCCTTATAACTGGTATCTTGAACTCTGCATCTGGCAGATTACTTTTCTCCATTTTGTTTAGCTCTGTTTCTGGAGTTTTGATCTGTTCTTTCATTTAGGTCATGTTTCTTTGTCTCCTCATTTTTGCAGCCTCCATGAGGGAAATTTTTAGAAATGAGATGGTCACTTTATGCCAGGGGTTCTCTGGCCAGTGATGGAGTTTTTATTGCCAGAAAGTGGTGAGTGATCCAGCTCCCAAACCCCACTTCACCACTTGATTTATTGGCTCACTCTTGGTGTTAACTTTTGCAGGCTGGCTCCAGGGAAGCAGACCCTGAGACGAGAGTTTAGCTTGCAGGATATTCATCAAGGAGCAGTCTTGGGAATAATACCTGTGGGATTCATACCTAAGTAAAGAAGAGGAGCGCACCAAAAAGGAAGTCTAGCTGTACCACAAGTGCAACAGCAGCCTCAGCTGAGCTCACAGGGTGCTCAGGGGCTAATATGTCCCTTCAGAGCTGTCCTGCATTGGACTGAGGTGGATAGACCTTTATGCTATTGCTTTGATATTGAATGTGAGAGCGATGTGACTTTGGGTGATGTGGCCTTCTAAAGGAGCTGACAGCCAAACATTCTCCCAGCAAGTAAAGCCAGCAGTCCCACATGGAAGAGGATCTGGGCCATGCCTCCCTGGTGCCCACCATAGATAGTTATGTCATATAAGCAAAAATAAACCTTTGCTATTAGAAGACAATGAGATTTGGGGTATGTTTGTTACTGTAGCATCATGTAGCCTACCCTGACTGATACATCTGACTCCCTGCTAAAAGAAGGAAAAAGATCTCTCAAGTCTCAAGAACATAAGGAGGAACCTGTTCCAGAACATTATGCCTTTTTGTTTTTAAATTTGTTAATTCAATAGTAATTTTGAGCACACACCGGTGGGTGAGGTAGACAATTTTTTTCATACCTCCACATCCTTGGTTAGTTTTACCCAATTCCTTGGCTCAGGTCCCAGTCTGCTGACAGTTACCAGGCCTGGAGGAAGGCCCAAAAGAGGACACTGAGGTGGGCCACAGGGCTGGAAGTAGCAATTTTCTGGCTTATGAGCCAAGGGTTAAAACTGAATTAAAATTCAATTTCACAGCCACACTAATCACATTTTAAGTGCTCAGCAGCAACCTGTGGCTACCATACTGGACAGCAAAGATAAACAATGTTTCCGTCATCATGAAAATTCATTCGGACAGTGTTGAAAAATTAAAGATTAGTCACTGTATGTGGTATCTTAAAAAATGCCTGAATTTTAAAGCTCAGATATAAAAGAAGAATCTCAAATTAGGTGTTTTCAAATTTGACAATAATCCTAATAATTTAAAAGACATTATCAATAACAACTTGTGAAAGTGAAACTGCTAAATTATACATTTTGTCAACAACCATCACTGCAAGAAATTAAGTAAGGCTACAGTTAAAGTGAGGCATACATTTTCCCCCCTATACTGATTAACTCTACGAAGCTTTGTCGATTGCTACGTTTTAGCAAATGCTACAGTTAATTTAGAAACAAGGTTGAGACACAAAAAATAAATACCCAATTAACATTTTTTTGTCTTTTGGTTATATAAACTTTTCATCTCAGAGAGACATGATCTGTCTTTTCCAGGCTCCCTACAGGCACCACAACAGCCTTGCAGACAAGCGCATCACTGCCTCCGCCTTCCTCAGAGCACGGGTGCGACACCCCACAGATGGGTCCTCTTGGGGAGGATGCATTTGACACACCCACTAAGCACACCCAAGAGCAACATCTTTCAGTACTTCTGAGATTCTGATGTCAGCATATTCCTCATTTAACAAATCATACTTAATCTCACTGATGCTGCTACTTACAAACCAGCCCCCCTTAAATGGAGTTCCTTCAAAAACACCCTCTAAATTCTGTCCAAATTAAATCATAACAAGCAGCCTCACTAGTGCCCTCAGAGACTCCTCACTAAGAAAACGCTGGCAACCTCTCCTCAGGTGTCCCAGGGTCTTCGGACCACCTGTGCTGGCCGGAAGTCACCTGAAAGCTTTGGATGCAAGAAACTGACCTGCTTGGCCTCATGCAAGGCATCATGAAACAGCACATTACTGGCCACAAACTGGCTCTCCTGAAAACAGGGCTCTCCAGACCCTGAGTCTGTGACCTTCTGTACCCAGCAACTACTCTGCCTCTAGTCGTGGAAGTCCCACAAGCTTGGCATGGCTACAGAGTCCTCCTTGATTTAGGATGGAGCAAACCTGGCCCTCTGACACAGTCCACCACAGGAAAGGGTGGCCTCCCCTGTCCTCAGATTTTTGTCAGATGCCATGGTGCTGGAGGTCACCCACCCCCGGACCTCTTGGCTACCTGAAGAGCCCCTGGGACTGACCAACCAAACAGCAACAGGAGTTCACAGACTTTGAATGGCACTGCCAGCCATTGTAAAAATGACAGAGCTCCATGGAAGGAGCTGCCATTGGGCTGCTGTGTTCTGTGTCTTAGCCAGGATGTGCCTAACAAAGGAGGGATCCAAAAGTCAGCGCAATTGGCCAAACTTCAGGCAGTCATCTTAGCTCTGGATGCTCTGATGGCAAATGATCCATCTGCATATTTTTACAAACTGTTGGGCCATCGCCTAAAGGTTGTTCCTTTCAGGGTAAAATAGCTTTCAGAATCTGTGCCTCACAGATACACAAAACATCAATCAAATCACACACATGCTGCAGTGTACACATGTGGCTACCCATGGATGGCTGCACACACTAGATTGTGTTTTGTTCCCCAAATAAATTATTTTGGTGATGGAATACCTAGTCAATTCTGCTTTCCAGTTGACATTTGGGGGACTTGTCTGGGAGTCCAGAGAATAAAAACCCTGACAGCACCAGGACAGGTGGTCAATCACCATGCTTCCAATCACCATAGGAAGCTGCTTGCTCTGCATCAGAAGCTTAGGGAGAGTCTTCTCCTGGAATTGAGCTTCTGACTTCTGAGTCGTGAAGCTCTCTGGGCTTTCTTCATGGCTTGTGGAGAGTCTTTTCAGTTGTGAACAGGCCTTGTTTATCTGAATGTCTGTGAGCACTCAATTTGACACACCAGTCTGATTTCTTCATGATCACATCGCTCCTTGAGACTAAGCTGACTTTTGCCCAGACTCCTTTTGGAATGGGGGCCATTTCTACCGAAATTTGTCAGCATGGCTGGATATTGGGCCAAGCTGTCTCACTGAGAAGAGTGTGTCAAGCTCAGTCCATAAGTAGGCTCTCCTGAGAGTTGATTATTTTCCTAGAATTGGCTTTTAAGCCTTTGGCTTGATCTTCTGTGATCAGGTTGTTCTGGAGTGAGGCTGGCTGGTGTCTGACCTGCAGATTGCTTTGAACCCTCTTCTAAAGAAGAGTCTCTGAAGAGGGGGATCTCAGTGATCTAAATATTTTAAGACCATCCTTACCAGGGACCCCAGCCAAATACATGTTGAAAGGCCATGGACAATTTTCATGCACATATTTAACTAAGTGGACAAGAGTCATTCCACAAATCAGTGGCCACTGTGGGGAACTTTTGAGATTCTCAAACTTAATTTTCTTAAAACCAAAATGGACAATAGTAGTGCTAAAATGGGCAAATCTGATTGGAATGCCTATTTTTAAAAAGTTATTATTATTATTTATTTGAATTCTATTTTGAAGATATCTTGAGGCTTCCAAATAGGACCAAAAAATTGAGGTTGATTCTTTAAGGAATAAAGTTTTGGGATGAACGGGGCTACTGAATTTTGAGAGACAGAGAAAATTGCTTCTGAACCCAAGTGTTCTTCCCTCTGGCACTGACTTGCCCTTCTCTATTCTACTGTGTCCAGATCCATCTAAGTTGCCCTGGTCCAGAGATTTTTCAACCTTCTTCATCTCAAGGCACACATAAAATAATTGCTAAAATTCTGCAGCACATTAAAAAATATATTTTTTGCTGATCTGACAAAAATTCAGGTACAATTTTGATTCAACAACACCAGATGGCTATTGTTGTGTTGGCTGTTGTCATTTTTTATTTGACAATAAGGGAAAGGGGTCAGTGCCCCTGACTAAGTAGTCAGGTGCTGCCTGTTTTAAAAATTCTGTGGCACAGTAGTTGGAAATCACTGCCCTAGTCTATCAACATTTTGCCTCAGGCTTCTTCTCCAGCAGGCTCAAGTTCTTCTTCTTTTTTAAAGTATATTTTATGGATTGGCAAGGAGTATTCAAAGTGACAAAAAAGCAAGGACCTACAACCTAAATTACTTTACCCAGCAAAGCTATCATTTAGAATGGAAGGGCAGATAAAGAGTTTCTCACACAAGGTAAAGCTAAAGGAGTTCATCATCACCAAGCCCTTATTTTATGAAATGTTAAAGGGACTTATCTAAGAAAAAGAAGGTCAAAGCTATGAATATTAAAAAGGCAACAAATTCAAATTCTTCTTCCCTGACCCATTTCAAGCTTTACCTCCAACACCATTCTGCCTTCCACCGCCAGCTTCCTTACCTGTGGTTCTGCTTCAGGCACCATTTCCCCTGAATTCCCTCCTACTCCTTCCTCTTAACTTATCAGCACCTTTCCATTTAAAGTTACTATACACTCTGAGGATCTTAATAAGCCTCAATTTTCATATGTTCCTAGACTAAAGCTGAGTTATGAGTCTTTGTTAAGGAATTCCCTTAGGTAACACAGGATCCTGACCATTTACGTGGACAGGAACGCCTCAGGGTTTTAGTGAAGGTCCTTCTTATTTCTCACAAGTTCTGAAAGCCAATTTGGATGATTTAATTTTACCTAAAGGTTCTACCTTATTGCAATATGTGGATGATTTACTTTTTTGCTCTTCCTCCCAGGTGTCCTATAGGAAGACAGCATCCACCTGTTAGAACTTTAGGTCTTAAAGGGACATAATGTCTCTAAAGAAAAACTGCAGTTTGTCCAAACTGAGGTCAGATATTTGGGGTATCTGACGTTGGAACAAGGACTATTCCTGGACTCACCTATGCTTTGTGGTCTCCTATGTTTCTAAAGGACCAAAGCGAAGTGTCATTTTTGAGCCTTTCTTAAGCTAGTTGACTACTGCCAGAATTTTTACTTTTTGCACATGAAAACAAAGGAAATGCCCTTGGGCTCCTCACCCCAAAACATGAGGATCATCACTATAACCAGCAACTGGATCCTGTGGATTGGGACACCCCACTTGTCCTAGAGCCATTGCTGTGCCTGCCCTCTTGGTTCAGGCCACAGAGGAAATTGTGGCAAGATCCTCCATAACCATTTTTGTACCCCATGCAGCACAAACTCCTTACATAACTCCTTCATGTTGTCATGACCTCACTCCTGCTACTCTTCTCCCTCCTGGGACTGATGGAGCCCCCACAAGGCTGTCTGGCACTGAAGGATCACCTCCTGACTCCATGACAATTTGCAGGAGACTCCTTTGGATAAAGCTTGTTTCTGGATAAAGCTGGTTTACAGATGCTTCATACTTCTTAAATGAAAATGGCAAATGTCATGAATTTGGTTATTGTAATGCTTTGGAAGTCATGTTGAGGCAGCATGTTCACCATTGGCTACTTCAGCCCAGAGGCTGAATTATATGCTTTCACTGGGGCATGTATTTAGTCAAGAGCAAAACTGCCAACATTTATACTGACAGTGTATATACCTTTGGAGTCGTTGGTGACTTTGGAATGTTATGGAAATGTGATCTCTTTATTTCCAGTGGCAATAACATTTAGAATGGTCCATATGTTCAGGAATTATTGGATGCTATACTCTTACCTGCTGCATTAGCTGTTATTAAGATCCCAGGGCATTCTAAACTTGACTCTCTGGAAGTTGAAGGAAATAACTTTGCTGACATTTCTGCAAGGGATCCTGCCCTTAAAGGAATCAGCAGCAGTTAAACATTTGTCATGGTCCAAGGGGATATTTCCCAAGCTAATAATTTAGAAAAACTGGCCAAAGAAGCCCAACAATTGGCTCCAGAAAAAGAAAAACAAGATTGGAAATCCAACAATCGTTAGTTTATTAAAAAGAGAAAGCTCTGGTTTGGACCAAATGACAAACCAGTCCTCCCAGAAACTCTGAAGTTTCCACTCCTAACTTATAGCATGGGCCCTTCTATGATACAGGCACTGAAAGTAAAGCAAATGGTGGATGAAGGATTGGCATTGTATGGAAATATTTTTAGAGAAATGAGAAAGCAAAAGAGTCAGACAAAAATTATGATGTATTTCTGTATAGTTACACCAAATGTGCCCTCCTCCTCCTCAGCCCACTCAACATGAAGACGAAGAGGATGAAGATCTTCATGACAATCCATTTCCACTTAACAAACAGTAAATAATCATCATGCTGTACTGTTAATAAACTTATGTTTCATATATGTGTGTGAAAATCTAATTACCGTATAGCATGAACTAGATGAGACATTTCATGTCATCATCATCATCACCTAATTATTCACCATGTGGGACACTGCGTGCAAAACTTGTCTGAAAGGGGACAGCCTATCTTTCCATGGGCATGAGGTGAGTGATATTTCACATATAAAATAAATGATGTGTTAGTTTTCTCACTGTTTTATAACTTTGCTCTCAAAGAATTACATTTCTTTGAGAAATGTAATTCATTACCATACAGTAGGCTTTTCTCTCTCATAAGTGGAGAAAGTCAATACCAGCCTACCATCACAAGTAAGTGCTTTTAAATAATGTAAATAATGTAAATAATATAAAAATAATGTAACATTATTTTTAAATAATATAATGTAAGTGCTTTTAAATTATGTTTCCAATAATGTATTAAGTATTTTCTCTTCCTTATGATTTTGTTAATAACAATGTCTTTTCTCTAGCTTACCTTATTGTAAGAGCACAGTATGTAATATACAAAATATGTGCTTATCAACTGTTTATGTTATTGGTAGGGCTTCTAGTCAACAGTGGGCTATGAGTAGTTAAGTTTTGGGGGAATGAAAAGTTATGTGTGGATTTTCAACTGTGCAGGGAGTTGGTTCCTCTAACCCAGCTTTGTTCAAGGGTCAACTGTAATATCATTTATATGTCAACAAATGTGATAACTTAGAGGAAATGAATAAGTTCAAAGAAATATACAATTTACCATGACTGAATCATGAAGTAATAGAACATCTGAATAGCTCAGTAATAAGCAAGGAGATTGAATCAGTAATCATAAAAATCTCCCAAAAAGAAAAGAGCCCAGAACCAGATGTCTTCTCTGATTTTCAGAAACAGAAGAAAAAAATCATTTAAAGAATTATTACCAATCCTTCTCAAATCTTTTCAGATAATAGAAAAGGAAGGAGCACTCCCAAACTCATCTTAGTAGGCCATCACTTCCCTGACAGAAGCCAAAGAAGAACACTCTAGCAAAAGAGAATTACAGGTCATTATCCCTGATGAAAGAGATCCACAATATCCTTAACAAAATACTAGCAAACCAAATTCAAGAGCACATTAAAAAGATCATAAACCATAACCAAGAGGGATTTGCATCTGGATACAAGGATGGTTCAACATAATGCAAACCAGTCAATGTGGTATACCATGCTTGCAAATGAAGGATAAAAAACCATATGACCATTTCAATAGATACACAGAAAGCATTTGATCAAAGTAAACATCCTTCCATGAAAACTTCAACAAATTAGGTATAGAAGAAATACTCCTCAATATAATAAAGGCCATATATGACCATCCCATAGCTAACATCATACTCAATGGTGAAAAATTAAAAGCATTTCCTCTAAGCTCAGGAACAAGACAAGGATGCCCACTTATTATAGACAGTACTAGACATCCTAGCCATGAGAATTAGGCAAGATAAATAAACAAAAGGCATACAAATCAGAAAGGAAGAAATAAAATTATCTCTATTTGTAGATGACATAATCTCACACATAGAAAGCCCCAAAGATACCACCAAATAACTGTTAGAACTAATAAATGAATTCAGTAAAGTTGCAGGACACAAAATCAATATATAAAAATCTATTATAAAGAAAAATTGAGAAAACAATCCCATTTACAATTGCATCAGAAACAATAAAACCCAGTAAGTCCTCACTTAACATCATTGATAGGTTCTTGGAAACTGCAACTTCAAGTGAAACAGCATATATAAAACAAAACAGTTTTACCACAGAATACTTGATATAAACAAGAGTTCCTATGGCATACTTCTGGTCACAAAACATCACCAAACTCCCAAATGAAGACTCCAACACTTCTAATTTTAAGCATGGAAATGGATGTGAGCTCTGCATACTTTTAAGTAAGATCAATATTTTCTAAAGTGCTGATTCCAGTTGGGGGTAGTAAGTACCTGGAGCCTCTCCTGGCAGTGCAGAGTGCCAGGTGGGACCCCCCTGCCCCAGACAGGATGCCCATCCTTCTCAGGACCACTTTCACCCACACCCACTCAGACTAGGACAATCTGGAAATCCAAATTAACCTCATGAGCACATCTTTGGGGTGTGGGAGGAAACTGTGGTCCCCAGAGAAAACCCACACAGATGTGGGAGGAATGGGCAAACTCCGCACAAACAGTGCCTCCCCACACTGAGAATCAATATTTTTGTCTTACCAACATTATAATAAAACAACATTGAAACAACTGATGTTATTTGAGGACCTGCTGTACTTAGAAATAAATTTAACTAACAAGGTAAAATATCTATACCCTGAAATAAGACACTGATAAAAAAATTGAAGACACAAAAAAGTGGAAAAATATCCTGTGTTCTCGGATTAGATGAACTAATGTTGTTAAAATGTGTCTACTACCCAATGTGATATACAGAGTCAATGCAATCCCTATTGAAATTTGAATGGCATTTTTCACAGAAATAAAAAGCTACCATAAAATTTATTTGGAACCACACAAGACAGAATCACAGAAATGGAGATCTCATGGAGGGTTATCAGTGGGAAGCGGAAGGAAAGGACGGGGGAAAAGGTCCAGGGAATAAGAAGCATAAATGGTAGGTACAAAATAGACAGGGGGAGGTTAAGAATAGTATGGGAAATGGAGAAACCAAAGAACTTCTATGTATGACCCATCGACATGAACTAAGCGGGGGATGCAGGTGGGAGGAGAGGTACAAGGTGGAGGGGAATAAAGGAGGGGGAATGGGACAACCATAATAGCATAATCAATAAAATATAGTTTAAAAAATAAAATAAAAAAAGACCCTGAATGGCCAAAGCTATTTTAAGAAAACAAAACTGGAGGAATCATACTTCCTGATTTCGAATTATATTATAAAATTATAGTAATCAAAATAGTGTCATACTGACATAAAAAAAAAACAGTAGAACAGAAGAGATAGCCCAGAAATAAGCCTATGCATATGTAGTCAGCTAATCTTTGACAAGGGTGCCAAAAATACATAATGGGTAAAAGATAGTCTTTTCAATAAATGGTGTTAGGAAAACTGAATATCCACATACAAAAGAATGAAACTGGACCCCTATCTTACACTTATAAAAATAAACTCAAAATAGATTAAAGATATAAACATAAAGCCTGAAACTTTAAAACTCCTGGAGAAAACCAAGAGAAAAAACTCCTTGTCATCGGTCTTGGCAATGATTTTTTCAATATGACGCCAAAAGCACCAGCAACAAAGGCTAAAACAAACAGGTGAGGCTACATCAAGCTAAAGAGCTTCTGCACAGCAAAGAAAACAATCAATTAATTTAAAAGGCAACCTACAGAGTGGAAGAAAATAGTTGCAAGCTATAAGGGAAACTAAATGAAATTGTAGGAAATGTAATCAGTATTTCAAAGAGCTATCTGCATTGTCATTCCCACTGCAGCATTACTCGGAAAAGCCAAGGCAGAGAAACCACCTGAGTATCTGTCAACAGATGATTGAATGAGGAAAATCTGACACACTCACACACATATACTGGAATATTATTCTGCCTTAAAAGGAAGGAAACCCTGCCATTTGTGACAAAATGGAGGGCAGTATGCTAAGTGAAATAAGGCAGACACAGAAAGGCAAATGTATGTTATCACTATATGTGAAATCTAAAAAAAGCTGATTTCATAGAAATAAAGAAAAGAATAGTAGTCTCCAGGGGTTAGGGGGAAGAGGAAATGAGGAGATGTAGGTCAAAGGGTATGAGCTTTCAGTTATAAGGAGTAAGTTCTAAGGATCTAACATACAGCCTGGTGACTGTAATACATATTGTGTACTCGAAAGCTGCCGAGAGATATTAAGCATTCTCATCACATGCACACACAAAGTTAACTATGTGAGGAGGCAAATGTGCTAATTATTTCAATTTATATGTATACTATCATCATATTGTATACTTCTTTATTTTTAAAATCGTTTATCTTTATTTGTTGATCATTTAATAATGAACCTATGTTGCTCTTGTTAACACTAATTGATACCAACAGTTCTAATATCCAGAGTCAAGAGCTCATCTTTGACCCATGTTTCCTCTTCATTCTTCCTGAGGGGTACATTGTACACTTTAAATATACATAATTATACCTGTCTATTCAGGTCCTCAGTAAGGTCGGAAAAAACTTTCCTGTCAGCCTTTCCTATATTTAAAGAGAGAAATGTCAAAAACAAATAAATAGAGAAATGTCTTGCCCTCGTGGATATAATAACTCATTATATATTATGCCCTTCTATGATATTTCCCCCTCCCTTTATAAATTTTTCAGTCTTGCCCCATCCAATAAGGGCTGGAGGCCAGATCCAGGGCACACACTCTCTCAGGACCCATTGATCACAGATCTCCCCACAAGTCATGCATGCAGCTGCTCATCTGATATGGGACCCTACTGAGCCTAAACTCCCACCAAGAAACAAAAACAAAAACTCTGCCCAGTGCAGCCACACATCATTCTGCTGACTGTTCCTCTTATTACTGGTCTGAGTGCCTTCGTCTGTTTGTAAGCCCTTAAGTAAGGCACGGTTTCAACCAAAGGTAACAATGCTGACACCCACATCAACAGGACTAGGTATCCACTTAAATGCTGGACAACACCATCCTGGCCCAGAAGCTCACCACTCAGATGACATCTCCCCAGTCCAGGAGCTGAGGTTGGAGACAACTTTACTCTGGACACTAAGAACTCTCCCCACAGGCTGCTTTTCCTAAGGCACAGATTGGAAACAGGGCATTTTTGCTTTTCTTCCTTCAATATTATGGATTCTATTGTGTTACTGAGCTTGCTGTCTGCTTAGCCCATCATCCTGGTATATTCCTTTCTCTCTGCCAAAACATAAATCCCTACACTTCCATGCCTAAAGGGAATCTGGTAGAGGCTAATACTGTCTGTACACCATTCCAAAAATTAATAGCAATTATTAGTTTTCCTAAGAAGCATGAGCCTTCTATCAGTCATCCCTCAAACCCCTGGAAGAGAACCATTCATTCCCCATTGCTTTCTCCTACTGCTTCCATCTCACTTTTCACCATGACCTCCTTCCTGCATCTCTAACCAAGGCCACTCCTTTTCCCTGGTGGTCACACCTACCACCCATCTCTTTACTATGCTTTACTAAGTTATGAGATCATACCCTCTACCAGTATAACCTGCTATTGTGACCTGAGAAATACACCAAGGTATTAGTATCAGACTCACACTTTTAAAATGAAATTTTATTTGTTTTTAAGGAGAGGGGAAGGGAAGGAGAAAGAGAGGGAGAGAAACATCAACGTGTGGTCGCCTCTCGAAAGGCCCCTGTGGGGACCTGACCTGCAACCCAGACATGTGCCCTGACTGGGAATCAACCAGCAACCCTTTGGTACACAGTCTGGCACTCAATCCACTGAGCCACACCAGCCAGGGAACATTTCTTTTTAATTAAAATAACTTTTTAAATTGAATTTTACTGGGGTGATCGGTTCGCCAAAACATACAGGTTTCAAGTGTAAAACTCAACTCAATGAAATATCATCTTCACACTGGTGTGCATCTTCACACACCATCGCCCCAAAGTCTCTTTCCATCCCCATTTTCCCCCCTTTGCCCACCCCTACCTAGTCCCCACCACCTTTCCCTTTGCCTATCACAACATTGTTATGTAAATCTATGTGACATATATGTATGTTTTTTGGTTAATCCCTTCACATTCTTTCATCCAGTCCTCCCTCCTCCCTCCCCTCTAACAGCTGTCAGTCTGTTCCATGTGTCCATGACTCTGCTCCTATTTTGTTCATCAGTTTATTTTGTTCATTAGATTCACATATAAGTAAGATCATACATTTGTGTTTCTCTGACTGTCTTATTTTACTTAGCATAATAATCTCCAGGTCCATCCATGCTGTCACAGAAGGTAAGATTTCCTTTTTTTTTTACAGACAACTAGTATTTCATTGTGTAAATGTACCATGGACACTGGGCTACTTCCAGATCTTGGCTATCATAAATAACGCTGCTATGAACACACGGGTTCATATATTCTTTCAAATTAGTGTTTTGGGTTTCTTTGGCTATATTCCCAGAAGTGGGCTCACTGAGTCAAAAGGCAGTTCCATTTTCAATTTTTTGAGGAATCTCCATACTGTTCGACAGTGGCTGCACCAGTCTTCATTCCCACCAACAGTGAACAAGGGTGCCCTCTTTTCCACATCCTCTCCAAAACTCATTGTTTGTGGATTTTTTTTTGATGATCGCTATTTTGACAGGTGTGAGATTTTATCTCATTGTGGTTTTCATTTCTCTCTGATGATTAATGACATTGAGCATTTTTTCATATGTCCATTGGCCATCTGTATGTCCCCTTTGGAGAAATGTCTATTTCTCCAAAGAAAGGACCTAATTCAGGTCCTTTCCCCATTTTTAATTGGACTGTCTTCCTGTTGTTGAATAGTGTAAGTTCTTTGTATTTTTTAGAAATTAATCCCTTATCAGATGTATCATTGGCAAATATGTTCTCCCATTCAGTGGGTTCCCTTTCCATTTTATTCATGGTTTCTTTTGTTGTGCAGAAATTTTTAGTTTAATATAGTCCCATTTGTTTATTTTTTTCCTTTTTTTCTTGCCCGAGGAAATATATCAGCAAAAATATTGCTATGAGAGATGTCTGAGATTTTACTGCCTATGTTTTCTTTTAGGATTTTTGTTGTTTCAAAATTTATATTTAAGTCTTTAATCCATTTATTACTTTATTCTTGTGCATGCTGTAAATTGGTGCTTTAGTTTCATTATTTGCATATACCTGCCCAATTCTCCCAATACCATTCATTGAAGAAACTGTCTTTCCTCCATTGTATGCTCTTGCCTCCTTTGTCAAATATTAATTGACCATAAAGCTGGGGGTTTATCTCTGAGTTCTTTGTTCTGTTCCACTGATCTATATACCTGTCCTTATGTGAGTACCAGACTGTTTCAATCACAGTGGGCTTGTAGTATAGTTTGATATCAGGTATTGTGATCCTTCCCCCTTTGTTCTTTTTTCTCAAGATTGCTGAGGCTATTTGGAGTCTCTTTTGGTTCCATATAAATTTTTGGAATATTTGTTCTAGATCTGTGAAATATGCCATTGGTATTTTAATACGAATCACATTGAATCTATAGGTACCTTATTTTTGTTGTTGTTATTGTTGCAATAGTAAATAGGTTTGTTTTCTTAATTTCTCTTTACGATGCTTCATTATTGATGTATAAAATTACATGGATTCCTGAATATTAATTTTGTATTTTGCTACTTTGCCAAATTCATTTGGCAAACCTAGTAATTTTTTTTTTTGGTGGAATCTTTAGGGCTTTCTATGTACAATATCTTGTCATTTGTGTGTAATGATAGTTTTACATCCTTCTTTCTAATTTGGATGCCTTTTATTTCTTCTTGTCTGATTGCTGTGGCGAGGACTTCCAGTGCAATGGTGAATAAGAGTGGTGAAAGTGGACATCCCTGTCTTGTTCCTGGTCTTAAGGGAAATATATTTAGTTTTGCCCACTGAGTATAACGTTGGCTGTAGGTTTCTCATATGTAACCATTATGTTGAGGTATAATCCCTGTATTCCAACTTTCCTGAAAGTTGTTATCAAATGATTTTTCTGCATCTATTGAGATGATCATGTAGTTTTACCCTTCCTTTAGTTTATGTGAACTTTTATGGATTTTCAAATATTACCAACTTTGCATCTCTGGAATAAATCCCACCTGATCATGGTGTCTGATCTTTTTAATGTATTGCTGGATACATTACAGATATTTTGTTGAAGATTTTATCATTATGTTCTTCGATGATATTGGGCTATAATTTTCTTTCTTTGTAATGTCTTTATCTGGTTTTGGAATTAGGATAACTCTGGCCTTGAAAAAAGAACTTAGAAGTCTTCCTTCTTTTTGAATATTTTGGAATAGTTTGAGAAAGATAGGTATTAGTTCTTCTTTGAATGTTTGGTAAAATTCACCTGTGAAGCCTTCCAGTCTACGACTTTTGTTTACTGAGATTTTTATTACTTCTTCAATTTGTTCAATTTTCATTACTGCTTCATTTGTTGCAATTAGTTTATCCAGCTTTTCTGATTCCTCCTGATTCAGTTTTGGAAGATTGTATGTTTCTAGAAACTTATCAATTTCTCCACATTGATGTATAAAAGGCCATTTATTTCTAAATATTAATTTTATATTTTGCTACTTTGCCAAGTTCATTGATTAAATCTAGGAATTTTAACCTAATAGTTGTTTGTAGTATTTTCTTACAATCCTTTGTATTTCTGATATGCCAGTTGCTTCTTCTCCTCTTTTATTCCTGATATTACTTGGGTCCTCTGTCTTTTTTTCTTGATGAGTTTGGTGAAAGGTTTGTTCATCTTGTTTATCTTCAAAGAACCAATTCTTGGTTTCATTGTTTCTTTGTATTGATTTTTTAGTGTCTGTGTAATTTGTTTCCCCTTGTATCTCTATTATTTTTTTTATACTTACTCTAGGCTTTGTTTGTTGTTCTTTTTCTAGCTCTTTTAGGTGTAGGGTTAAATTGATCATTTGAGATTTTCCTTACTCCTTGAGGTAGGCCTGTAATGCTATGATCTTCCTTCTCAGGACTGATTTTGTTGTGTTCTATAGAGTGTGGTTTGCCATGTGTTAATTTTCATTTATATCCAAGTGATTTTCTGTTTCTTAATCTCATTGTTAACCCATTCATTGTTTTATAACATGATATTTAGCCTCCATGTGTTTGATTGTCTTTCAGGGCTTTTATTGTTGTTATTGCTGGTTTCTAGTTTCATACCATTGTTTTCAGACAAGATGCTTGATATGATTACAATCTTGAATATGTTAAGACTTATTTTGTCTTGTAACTTGTGGTCCATTTTTAAGAATGTTTTATGTGCACTTAAGAAGAATGCGCATTCGACTGCTTTGGGGTGAAATGTTCTATAAATATCAATTAAATCCATGTAGTCCAGTTTATCATTTAAGGTTGCTGTTGCCTTGTTAATTTTTTGTCTGGAAGATCTATCCTTTGATGCCAATGGGGTGATAAAATTCCCTAGTATAACTGTATTGCAGTGAACCTCTCAATGTCCACCAAGATTTTATATGTATACACACACACACACACACACACACACACACACATATGCTCCTATGATGGGTACTTATAAGTTTACAAGGTTATATCCTCTTGTTTGATCAATCTCTTTAGTATTGTGTAGTGACATTCTTCATCTGTTATGGCCTTTGTTTTCAAGTCTGTTTTGTCAGATGTAAGTATTGTTACCACAGCTTTTTTTCTTTCTCATTTCCATGGAATATATTTTTCTATCCTTCATTTTCATTCTGTGTAAATCCTTTGTTCTGAGGTGGATCTCTTGTAGACAGCATATATATAGGTCATGTTTTCTTATCCTTTCAGGTCCCCTATGTCTTTTGATTGCAGCATTTACTCCATTTATACTTAAGATTATTATTGATAGGAACTTGTCTATTGCCATTTTATTCTTTATACCAGTGTTCATCAGTTGCATTTCAAAAACATATGAAGGGATGAAATTATGAGCCAAGCTGCTTAGGAGAATGGTTGTGAAAATACCAGAGTGTGCTATAGTTCAAGTACTGTACTTAAAGAAAAATAATTACTCCCCAACACAGATATTACTCTAAGTAGATTCTGTTTTTACTTGATGTAACTAGATCATTAGTGTTGGAACATTTTCAGTAAAATTAAACTGGAGTCCTATTACTTTTAAGGAGAAATTACATTATTTTCCAAGAAATCCTTAGAAATGACATCTCTGTGATAGAAAAGATATAGGTGGGGGCAAAGGGGAGAAAAAAGGAGACTGTTCTGCTTTTAACTACATTTGTAGCTAACTGGAGTTTGGGTTTCTTTCTTTTTTTAAGTTTTTAAAAGGCAGCTTCCCTCATGACATGATTTGGGATATTATTTCTTAGTAACGAACATAATCTAAGTGCTCAGGAAGTACCAATCTCCTCCTGCTGCGTACTCCACAGAGTGCATGAGGTGATCAGTCAACTCCCTTTGCTGTCCAAGAAACAAAGCAATGAAAACTTTTATTGCTCTAGCCTGAACCATTACTGTTGAACATTTAGAATGAGAAGAATACTCAGAAAGAGGCAGACAGAATCAGGAAGATATAACTTAATGATTCTGGTTAAAGAACTTTGTGTTATGACATTTAAAGACTGAGGCTGAAAAAGCAGCATTTTCCAATTGTTACAGGCAAAACACCTATACTCTGAGCATAGACTCTTAACTTTAGAAAGGCTAGTAGGGAAATTATGATCACATTGTGGTTATTTAGACACTGCAAATGGAAACAGCAATGATAACTATCCAGACATGGTTTTAAGACAGAAAAAAATCTTCTAAAACAGAAAGAGACTGGTCAATGCATACCCATTTTCATGAACCATTTCTAATACAGGTCTTCTGGTAAAGGAAATGTAGTTTTGTTTTCTTTCAAATGATCAGGTTCAGTTATAATGCCTAAGAAAGCAGAATACTGTTAATACAGTACATGAATTAATAAAGTCTTTTGGAAACCACTTGGCTAAATGGCCTTTTAACCATGTTTAGGATGAAATCTGAGATTCACAATTAAATGAAACATATGATTGGGAAATACTTTCAAATTTCTCTTTATGACTAATTTACACAAGCATAGCATTTTCCCACTTACCTGATGAACTGAGTTTTGTATACTGAAAACTACAATAAGAAAAATGATTATAGCCCTGGTCGAATGGCTCAGTTGGTTGGAGCATGGTCACATTCGATCCCTTGTCTAGGTGTGTATGGGAGGAAACCAGTCGATGTTTCTCTCTCACATTGGTTTTTCTCTTTCTCTATCATTAATGACAATATCCTCAGGTGAGGATTTAAAAAAATTATTATAATAATCTCTAATGCATGATGGATTGATAAACCACCAACATTTGGCTGGTATTATATCTTTTTAAACTTGAAAATTGTATACCTTGAATTAATAAAGCAAAAGTTACAGCTATGATTTTCTCTGTAGTCTGGGCCTTGTCATCTTTCAGTTGAAAACATCCATCTCAGACACCAAGATACCAACTAAATGCCCCAGCTTGTTAGGATAGTGAGAATAATTCAGTATCTCCAGTTCATATGGTTATTCCAATCAATATTATCAATATGTATTAGAGGGTGGAAGTTATATCTATTGTTCTTTAATAGATAACGCCTGCTCTGATCATAGTAAAACTTGTGGGGAGGGGCAAAGGTAATTTTTAGGTTGGTTTGGAGGAAAACTTGCTGAATATTAATATCCCGTACCAGCTTCCCTCTCCTTGAACATTCTCCTGGTATGTTTTTCTGGAATAGACAGATTTCCATTTCCTAGCAGCTTTTAAATATCTACATATATTAGTGGATGGATGGTGAACTCACACTTACTGATAGGCTTAATTCTAATGTAAATCCTAGTAGAAAATGACTATTTCCAAACTTGAGTCCATTGAGTTAATGAGATGGGTATGCTATCAAGCGGCTCTCTGCACTAGTTTTGTTGTATGTTTGAAACCCAATGCACATACAGTTTTAACTCACTTCTGCTCACTCTTTACTGTGTATAAATATATATCCTCAATAAATGATACTGACCTG
Organism: Phyllostomus hastatus; assembly: GCF_019186645.2. Classification (NCBI taxonomy): domain Eukaryota; kingdom Metazoa; phylum Chordata; class Mammalia; order Chiroptera; family Phyllostomidae; genus Phyllostomus; species Phyllostomus hastatus. The sequence continues at coordinate 68,441,608 of NW_025334041.1, forward strand.
CATTGTTCTATATCCCAGGTGCACGTGATTACAACATGCAATTTATAACATCATGAACAACTGCAGAACACAAAACATAGCTCTGTCTGGTAGCTACTATTTTTTGAGTAAAACTTAATTTTGGCTCTTGCACTGGAAAATTGGTTGGATTGCTTAGTTTCACAGACAACTTCACAGTAACAGATGAAGCCTAAGTGAGCTTTTGGTTAGCACATGCTGAGAAATCTGCTTCCAGGTAAAAAGTGTAGTTTGCCCCTATTGTCTAGCCCCTGAAGTATACTGTTTCCATCTGGAATGGCAAGGTACTTTTCTGGGAAAGGATTCCTTGTTCAAAACCTAAAACACTTGTAAACCACCTGCGGTATGTACATTGTCAAGGAACTGCATGCCAGAGGCAACTACTTCAATGAGATTTTCTTAGATTGTTTTCCAGCCATGGGTTCCATTTGAACTTCAGACTAAACTTGTGCAGAATCAGATTCCACCAGGCACAGACTTTTAACTTTTGAGTATGAGTTAGTATTTGCTAAGTGTTCTAGTGTCCAACACTATCAACAAGCATTTTACAGGGTCATATGAAAGCATGCTGAGCACCATGAGCCATCAGAGAGATGCAAATTCAAGTCCTAATAAGGTATCATCTCACACTGGTCAGAATGGCCATAATTAACAAATCAGCAAAACAACAAGTGCTGTCAAGGATGTGGACAAAGGGGAACACTTGTGCACTGCTGGAGGGAATGCACACTGGTGCAGCCACTGTGGAAAACAGTATGGAGTTTCCTCAGAAAACTAAAAGTGAAACTGCTTTTTGACCCAGCAATTCCACTGCTGGGATTATACCCTAAGAATCCTGAAATGCCAATTCAGAAGAACCTATCACCCCAATGTTCATAGCAGCACAATTTACAATAGCCAAGTGCTGGAAACAACCTAAGTGCCCATCTGTAAATGAGTGGATCAAAAAACTTTGGTACATTTACACAATTGAATACTATGCAGAACAAATAAAGAAGGAACTCCTAGCCTTTGCAACAACATGGATGGAACTGGAGAACATTATGCTGAGTGAAGTAATCCAGGTGGTAAAAGACAAATACTGTATGATCCCGCCTATAAGTGGAGCCTAATCAACAAAACAAACAAGCAAACAAAATAGAACCAGAGACATGGAAATAAAGAACAAACTGACAGGCCAGAGGGGCAGGGGGAGGGGGATAATGGAGAAAAGAAGAGGAAGGGCCATCAAGGAACATGTATAAAGGACACATGGACAAAGACAACTTCAGGGGACGATTGAAAGTAGGAGGTGGGGGTGGGTAGAGCAGAGGAGAGTAATGGAGGGAAAATGGGGACAACTGGAATTGAACAACAATAATAAAAAACAAGCATTTTACAAAGCACATGAATGGGATGCTACTTATCTATGCCTGACACTCCTTATGAAAGCACAAGGGCTTCCAGAAACCTTGACAGAGAAAGAAATCAATTTTTCCTCTCCCTGTTATTAACCAGCTTTTACCAACTATTCATCTTAAGTGCAATGGTGACTAATATTCGCCAAATGGCAAACAGGCAACCCTAACATGAGATCATGTCGAGTAAAGGCAGCTCAGCCTTGCATTCCAATGGCAACAGTGCCAGGCTCCACCAGAACCAAGCAGGTCTGACACGACCACTTGCCTGCAGTGACCATGGAATGCTGCTGATGGCTCGTCGGAACATGAGAAAAGCATACACAGAGACAACCAGGTCCTGTGGAGAAATAGGGATGGAACGGCCACCATCTCTAGTGTAGAGCACTTCAGCCACCCTCCCTAGGGGGAGAGTGCCTCGTTCTCCCACCCAAGCAGGCTTTTATTGGGTTTGTTTGCACAAGAATTCAGGTAAACCTCATTAATCATTGCCAGGAAGTAAGGATCAAACAATAGATAACAAAGAACTCTGAGGGCCTATTTTGAGTCAGGGTCAGATAGCTAAAGAGCTATAAAACTTTGAGGAACAAACTTACTTCTTCCTTGGACCCTTATCAGTTAATTGAGAGCATTCTAAACAAAGCAGGTTTCACAGGATTTTACATATTCTTTCTTAGGCCTGATCGCTGGGGGAACCCACCCTTTCCAGCACAGGGCTGCACCACCCTCCATCATTGTTTCAGGCTTAGGTAGAGCAAGGGAAGTAAGGCAGCCAAGAGATTAGGAGATTTTCTCACAGACAATGAGGACTCAGGCTATGTCAAAGCCGAGGGGTGAGGGTCCATCACCCTCTTCTGCTGTAGCCCCCAAAGTGCTTCTTTGGGGGCCTCCCACATGATCGTGCTTGTCTTAGATTATTCCCCCCTTGGGGAACCTCACCCACCATTGGCTAACTGACCAAGCATTGGGGGCCAGACAGAGTGAAGTAAAATGAGTAGAAGTGGTGCTCCTGCCAGGGAGATAAGCTTTTGTCTCCTTGCTGGCATATGGTCCAAGGTCATTCCCTCAGCCTTAGCCTTGGTAGGGGTTACAGCTTCTGATACCAGGCAGGGCAGTTCCCAACACAGGTCCACTAGGATTGCTCTGAAAAAAAAAAAAAAGGAAAGGAAGACAAAATTATTTCCTAAAACACAAGCCTGTTCCCCCAATACAATCTTGTTTTACCAAAAGACACATGAGAAAGAATTAAATGCCACCTCTTAGCTCAGGTCTACTTCACAACTCATTCAGCCCTCAAAATACATAGTTTACTTTTTTAAATTGAATTTATTGGGGTGACACTGGTCCACAAGACCAAATGGACTTCAAGTGTACAACTCAACAAAACATCATCTGCAGACTGCATCATGTATCCATTGTCCAAAACGAACTCTCTCTATCCATTCCCCCTGCCCACCTCTAAATAACCCCATCCCCCTTTCCCTCTGGCTATCACACACTGCTGTCTGTGTGTATGTGTTTTATATACATGTTTTGCTTAATCCCTCCACCTTCTTTCATCCAGCTCCCCAATCCCCCTCCCCTCATACAGCTATTAGTCTGTTCCACATATCCATGCCTCTGTTTCTATTTTGTTCATCAATTTATTTTGTTCATTAGTTCCCACATATAAGTGAGATCATATGGTACTTGTCTTCTTCTGACTGGCTTGTTTCACTTAGCATAATAATCTCCAGGTCCATCCATGCTGTTACAAAAAAATTAGATCTCCTTTTTTATAGCCAAGTAATATTCCAATATATAAAAGTACCATAGTTTCCTTTTTTTAAAGATTTTATTTCTTTACTTTTAGAGAGTAGAAGGGAGGGAGAAAGAGAGAGAGAAACATCAGTGTGTGAGAGATACATCGATCAGTTGCTTCACCCCCAAATGGGGACGTGGCCCACAACTCAGGCATGTGTCCTGATCAAGAAGCAAACCAATGACCTTTCCATTTACAGGGTGAGGCACAACCCACTGAGCAATACCAGCCAGGGTTAAAAGTACCAGTTTTTTTTATCCACTCATCTACTGATGTGTACTTTGGGTGTTTCCGGATCTTTGTTATGGTAACTGACACTGCTATGAACATAGGGGAACATATATTCTTTTAAATTTGTGTTTTGGGTTTCTTTGGATATATTCCCAAAACTGGATTGCTTAGGTCAAAAGGCAGTTCCACTTTTAATTTTTTGAGGAAACTCCATACTGGCTTTCCATAGTGGCTGCACCAGTCTACAGTGCACAAGTGTTTCCCTTTCTCCACATTCTTGACAGCACTTGTTGTTTTTGTTGATTTGTTAATGATGGCCATTCTGACAGATGTGAGGTGATATCTCATTGTGGTTTTAATTTGCATCTTTCTTATGATTATAGTGATATTGGGCATTCTTTCGTATATCTCTAGGCACTCTGTATGTCCTCCTTTGGAGAGGCGTCTGTTCAGGCCCTTTGCCTGTTTTTTTTTTTTTTAAGATTTATTTATTTATTTTTAGAGAGGGAAGGGAAGGAGAAAGAGAGAGAGAAACATCAATGTGCGGTTTCTGGGGGCCGTGGCCTGCAACCCAGGTATGTGCCCTGGTTGGGAATCAAACCTGTGATGCTTTGGTTCACAGCCCACGCTCAATCCACTGAGCTATGCCAGCCAGGGCTCTTTGCCTGTTTTTCAATTGGATCATTTGTCTTTCTGGGGTTCAGTTGCACAAATTCTTTTCTTTTTTAAAATATATTTTACTGATTATGCTATTATAGTTGTCCCATTTCCCCCTTCACTCCCCTCCAACCTGTACACCCTCTCCCACCCACATTCCCCTCTTTAGTTCATGTCCATGTGTCATAAGTTCTTTAGCTTCTACATTTCCCATACTATTCTTACCCTCCCCCTATCTATTTTCAACCTACAATCTATGCTACTTATTCTTTGTACCTTTTCCCCCTCTCTCCTCCTCCCTGTTGCTAACCCTCCATGTGATCTCCATTTCTGTGGTTCTGTTCCTGTTCTAGTTGTTTGCTTAGTTTCTTTTGGTTTTGCTTTAGGTGTGGTTGTTAATAATTGTGAGCTTGCTGACCTTTTACTATACATGTTTTTTTTTATCTTCTTTTCTTAGATAAGTCCCTTTCACATTTCATAAAATAAGGTCTTGGTGATGATGAACTCCTTTAACTTGACCTTATCTGAGAAGCACTTCATCTGCCCTTCCATTCTAAATGACAGTTTTGCTGGACAGAGTAATCTGGGATATAGGTCCTTGTCTTTCATGACTTGGAATACTCCTTTCCAGCCCCTTCTTGCCTGTAAGGTCTCTCTTGAGAAATCAGCTGACAGTCTGATGGGAACTCCTTTGTAGGTTACTGTCTCCTTATCTCTTGCTGCTTCTAGGATTCTCTCTTTCATTTTTACCTTGGCTAATGTAATTATGATGTGCCTTGGTGTGTTTCTTCTTGGGTCCAACTTCTTTGGGGCTCTCTGAGCTTCCTGGATTTCCTGGAAGTCTATTTCCTTTGCCAGAATGGGGAAGTTCTCCTTTATTATTTGTTCAAATATGTGTTCAATCTGTTGCTTTTCCTCTTCCCCTTCTGGTACCCCTATAATTCGGATGTTGGAACATTTAAAGATGTCCTGGAGGTTCCTAAGCTTCTCCTCATTTTTTTGAATTCTTATTTCTCCATTCTTTCCTGTCCAGGACATCCTTCTAGTCCACTCTATTGTTTTGAGTCCCAGTTTCCTTCCCATCACTATTGGTTCTGTGTGCATTTTCCTTTATTTCTTTTACAGTAACCTGCATTTTTTCATCTAATTTGCACCCAAAATCAACCAATTCTGTGAGCTTCCTGATCACCAGTGTTTTGAACTGTGCATCTGGTAGATTGGCTATCTCTTGGTCGCTCAAAAGGATGAGTCCTGGGGCATTGATCTGTTCTGTTTGAGACACGTCTCTCTCTCTCTCTCTCTCTCTCTCTCTCTCTCTCTCTCTCTTTTTTTTTGGTCTGGTCGTTGCTCCTGTTATGGTGAGTGGCGGAGCCTTAGGTGTTCACCAGGGCTGGGCACCCCAGTCGCTAGATTGTGACATTGTATGTGTGTGGGGGGGAACAATGGCAGTAGCTCTGTTCTCTGTGGGACCTCAGTCCCTTCTCTGGGATCCTGGGTTGCGCACTCTGCCCTGCTCCACAATTGCCGCCTCACTGGGTCTGCCAGATGCCGCTTGCATACTCAGGGTCCACCTGCTGCAATCTTGTGTGCGCCCAGTTGCCCTATGCGCCCAACTCTCTCTGCTCTCTGCACCATGACCCGCACCCAGCAGCTCCTCTCTGCCCCTCCTACTGGTCTGGATGAACGGATCTACTTCAACTTCTTGGCTGTCCGACTTCCATTCAGATAAATTCTCTATCAGTTCTGGGTGTTATTCTGCCTCTAAATTGTTGTTGCTCCAATCTTGGTTATGCGTGGAGGTACGGTGCATCGACCTATGCCTCCATCTTGGCCAGAAGTCCGTATAAATTCTTTATGTATTTTGGAAACTAACCCCCTATCAGATGTACCACTGGCAAATGTATTCTGCCATTCAGTGGGTTCTTTTTATTTTGTTGATGGTTTCTTTTGCTGTGCAAAAGCTATTTAGTTTGATGTAGTCCCATTTGCTTTTTTTTTTCCTTTATGTCTCTTGCTCGAGGAGATATCACAGCAAAAATATTGCTATGAGAAATGTCTGAAATTTTATGGCCTATGTTTTCTTCCAGAATTCTTATAGACTCCCAACCATATTTTATTCTTATGTAACAGAATTAAATGTGGGGGAATTCACACAAGGCATTGAAAAAAGAGAATCTCTGATGGGAAATTCTGTGAATTAGTTGATCTGTTCTCTCAAGGCTGCAGTTAAGTGTGTGTACCAGTCAGAAGAAGAGACTGTAGTTTTTACCTCCTCTTTCCTATGTTCTGTGTTATTATTTAACTTTTAAACACACTATGTAAAGTATAATATTAAAAGGCTAAACTTTGTCTTCAACTGTTATAATTAAATCTTATGATAAAGTCAATATCACAAATTGCATATATATGAAACATCTGTACAGGGGTGGGCAAAAGTAGGTTTACAGTTGTGACTACATGAAACAGTTTATTCCTGTATTATTTATTAATTATTATATTATTTGTTTTACAACTGTAAACGTACTTTTGCCTACCCCTGTATGTATGGCTTATTATTAATTACAGTTAACCCTTTAAAGAACAAAGTTTTCAACTTCCTGGGTCCACTTATATGTGGATTCTCTTCAATAAACACCTGCAAAGTTTTTTTTTGATCCATGGTTGCTAGTCTTGGACACACAGGACCAACCAAATGCACTGATCTATGTATGCCATTTTATATAGGGGACTTATATATGGCAGTTATTATAAGTTATATATAAGAATTACTGTGTTACCTGATAGCCTTTATTTCAGATAAATGAACTGGAACTTCTGGTTGAGCTCTAAGCAAAAGCTGATCATAAATTTGCTCTTGATATTTCTGGTACTTGAACCAAGATATCCAGGCCTCCTTGTTTCCAGTGTGTTGGATTCTCCTCCATTTCCACTCCAAAGGTGCAGAACCCCAACTGGGAAGCAGGGAGCATGGACTCTGGGGTCCCCTTCCCTTAGGGGGAAGAAGACTGTGCTGAAAGGTCAGGAGTAACACTGAGGCCAAAGTGCCCTTGTTTAGCCAAGTCACTGTGAGAAGGCACCAACCTCCTCTGTGAGGGCAGAAGGCACAGTGCTGGAGAAAACAACCTTTTGTATGTTGCAACTCTCCTTTTCCCTCCTCATCTTACAGTACAAAGAACTGAGGAGCATGCTTCATGGGAAGGACTTTGCATAATAGCTCAGTGGATTGAGCACTGACTTGCAAATGAAAGGATCACCGGTTCAATTCCTAGCCAGGGCACATGCCTGGGTTGTGCACCAGGCCCCTGATGGGGGCATGTAAGAAGCAACCACACATTAATGTTTCTCTCCCTCTTTTTCTCTCTACATTCCCCTCTGTCTAAAAATAAATAAATAAAATATAAAAAAGAAACGTGATTTTAAAAATATATATTTCTCCCATACTACCTAAATCCTCCATGGTAGGAAGAAAACATAGTGTCCTAATATGTCCACACCCTAATTCCTAAACCCTGTGAACATGGTAGCTTACATGGAAAAAGGGATGTTGCAGATGTGGGGCAGGCTAAGGCCCTGAGATGGAGGGATGATGCTGATTACCTCAGTGGGCTTGATCCATCAAGCAGGTCCTTAAAGCAGAGAGCATTCCTGGGCTGTGGTCAGAGGAAGACTTGCTATGGAGGAATGGTCAGAGAGCGAAATGTCCCTCCTTCTGTCTTGAAAGCCAGCTTTCAAGCCAGCTTTCAAGACAGAAGGAGGGACAAGAACCAAGGAAGTCAGCCAGCCTTTAGAAGCTGGAAAAGGCAAGAAAATGGATTCCCCTTTAGAACCGCTACAAATGAACATGGTCCTACCTGATCAAGGTCCAGTGAGAGCTATACCAGACTCCTCACCTCCAGAGCTGTAATATAGTAAGTTCCTATTATTTAAGCCACTACATTGGAATGATTTGTTACAGCATCAATAGAAAGCTAATACATCTCCTAATTAGAGATTAACTTGAATTAATAATCAAAATCCCTACAAAAAAGTGCTTCATTTCTTAATATGAATTAGTCTAATCCCCTTGCTTTCTGAATGTGAGGTGCAAGACAGAGTAGGAAGAGGGGTATGAGGGAATGGAGAGTGCGGAAGGACTTAGAGGCAGTGTATTTCTGGTTCAAAGCACCATCCTGATTTTGAAAAAGAACTCAGGTAGGATTGAAAGGTAGATGCCCCCAAGAGACAGAAAAAGAAAACAAAAATGGGATGACAAACTTCTAAAAGACATTTCACCTTACCCTAAACCCACCAGGAGCTGGTTCTTTCTCCAAGATGGGTGTGTGCATGTACAGTGGAGGAATACATGCTCTCAGGCACAACCCTGAGCCATCCCTACCTGGCTCCGTCTCCCGAGCATGGATGAGAGGAGTTGTCTGCCCCTGGTACCTGAAGCCCCGTCACTGCTGAAGGAACTGGCTTCACCAAAAGCACTCCTGAAGAGCCCAAGAAAGTCTGTGATGATGGAATAGGGGCACCACAAAGGACAGAGAGCTTCTAAGTTAAGATGAGTTAAGAGATTTTCTTTTCATTTATTCATTACTGGGTGCAAGGTAATGTAAGGTATAACACAAAGTGTTAATATCAAAAAACTAAAATTCCTAATTACATTTTACAATGTTAGTGAGAGAAGTACAAATACAAAAGCTGACGGCCAATCAAAAGAAACTGATTTTTGATAGAAAGAAATTTCCTTTTACTAATCAGAAAGCATGTATTGTTTTGCTCCAAAAGGCACATACTACTGGTAGGGCTACTCATAAATGAATTGGAGCTACCATAATGGAGTATATAGCACTGCACTGCCAAACTTCTGTTAGAATAACATATCTCAGCACATTACAGCAGGAAACAACAGCATTATAAAAGAAAAACAGAGAATATACCTGCGGCTCAGATTCCTGTCTGCCATTAACCCAGAATGACTTAAACTTTGTTCTGTGTTATCCTGGAGTGAAGAAAACCAGGAAACAGACTGTGGATAAACCAGATCATGAAGTTCTTCATACTCTGGACCTTCCACCTGATTGAGGAAAAAGAGATGACCATTTACTGATTCATTATTACACACGAAATAGTGACCTCTGTTGCACTTGCTAAGTGGATTTGTGGCCTTTATTACTTTGATGTAAACACAATATATGACCAACATAGAAATTGGCACTTTTTTTACATAATGGAAATGTATTTACCCTGTCTGTCTATAACATCTTGATTTTCCCATTAACACCACACCAGAAGGGTTTATCTCATGTTATTATAATTATTTTCAGTGGTTACATGAAACCACATATTTGATTATGCCATCATTTACTCAACCATTCACATAACCCATGTTTAGATTGTTTCCAATTTTCACTTTAAAAAGTAATACTAAAGTATTAATGCCAAAGTGTTTTTTCAGACTTTAAAAGTTAGACTAGATTTGTTTGTATAACGACAAGCTAGAAGAGAATTTTAGACAGAGGGAAGCATGGAGGTACAAAGACAGGAACTGTATTTAGAGAAGTGACTAGCGGGTGTGATATGTAAATGGAAGGAGTAGAAAATGAGGCTGGAAGTGAGGCTGGCCTGACATCACAAATGGCCTTGAATTTGTCCTTTGTTACATAGTTGGAGCCAATGGAGATTTTCAACATCCTCAACTGTTGTTCAAAAAAAAGAAAAGAAGAGAAAAAGAAATAAGAATTTAAAAATCAAAAAAAGGAAAAGAAAAATGATAAATTCAGAGCATTCACCCAAAGCAACAGAATATACATTCTTTTCAACTACACAAAGACCAAGGAATTAAGACCAGGTGAGAAAGGAATGTAGGTGGAAACTGAATGAAAAAGTGCCAGGATCAATGTGCTGAATGGTCATATGTGCTGAAAAACTATTACCTTGTGTACATGCATCACTGTAAGCTTAGGCATATGAATTTGTGAGTACAGCTCTTTTTTTTGACTGACATGCTAATATTACAGCACACATCAACTGCAGATGCTTCATATAAATTAAGTTAGGACTTAAAACAGCACTATGCCATAGGTATTGTCTACACAGCACTAACAAAGTACCTGGGTCCCAGAAAGGTTGAGGGCTCGTGCAGAGCCACCATGGCAGAGCTAGAACCCTGGGCCTGGTAGGTTTCAGTGTGCTGCCATTCCCTTAGTAACTTGTTGCATTTTGGAACCTGCATTGGCTCTACATATTTCTAACACACTTATGTCTGGGTGAGTCCTAAAGATATTGCTGATTTTCCCTTTACCTTGTGTGAAACACACTAAATGTGTTGCTGGAACTGACTGATTTAGGAAGTCAACCTCTGGAAACAACTGTGTTTGAGAAAATCAGTCAGAAAAAAAACAGCAGAAACAAATTTTACTTAATTCATAATACTAATTCATAATTAATGACACAAGTATTTTATAAACTGTTAGTTTATAGTATCCTTTTATTGAATAGTAATACCATAAAATTTGCATTAATTGGTATTATGTTAGTCAACACTTCTGTGGATACATAGACAATCAATAATTCATATTTATTAATCATGCATATGAAGAAGTCATTTGCCAGGAAGTAATCCCTCATGAAATAATTTCTTCACCAAAGAAGTTATTTCTGGATATGATTTTGCATTTTAGTTTTATTATATTCTATTTTCTAGAACATTGACAATCTATGTATAGCTTGATATAATCATTCATTAGTTCATTAGTTCATTTAACAAAGAGTTCCAGAACCTCTGGTATGTGCTCTTTGGAGATAGAGTAGAAACAAGACAGGAGTTTTCTCTGTTCCTAAGGAGCTTATATTCTAGTCCACCCTCATACATTGCTTCATTACATAGTCCCCTACAAAGCAGCATTGCACATGAAAGCAAAGGAAGGGTTTGTGTTACAAACACTGGTCACAAAGACATGCATTTTACTCTGAGAACAGGCAAACCAGCTCCAGGTCCACTGGCCCAGACAAGCATGGGTACAGCAAGGCAGCAGACCAGAAGCTGTCACTGTTAGCAAGAAGAGGCTGGAAAGAAGGGCTAGAACTGCTCAGCTACAAAGGAATTCAGTTTTGGAAGATTATATTTTTCTAGAAACTGTCCATTTCACCCAGGTTTTCAAATTCCTTGGCATATAGTTCTTCATAGTAATTTCTTAGAATCCTTTGTATTTCTCTGGTATCAGTTGTAATCTCTCCTCTTTCATTTCTTGGGTGTTTTTTTTTGTATTTTTTAAATGATATTATTTTCATTAGTGTTCAAGTACAATTTTCTATCTTTTACTCCCATCCCATCCCACCCAACCAGCCCTCCCCACCTCCCTCCCATTTCCACCTGCTCACAGTTTTTGTCCATGTGTCCTTTATACTTGTTCCTATAAACCTTCCCCCTTTTACCCTGAAATTCCCTCCCCTCTTCCCTCTGAACACTGTCAGCCTGTTCTCTATTTCAGTGTCTTGGTTATATTTTGCTTGTTTATTTGTTTTGTTGATTAGGTTCCTGTTAAAGGTGAGATCATATGGTAATTCTCTTTCACCTCTTGGCTTATTTCACTTAGCATAATGCTTTCCAGTTCCGTTCATGCTACAGCAAAGGGTAGGAGGTCCTTCTTTCTTTCTGCTACATAGAATTCCATTCTGTAAATGTACCACAGTTTTCTGATCCATTCATTTACTGATGGGTACCTACGTTGCTCCCAACACTTGGCTATTGTAAATTACGCTGCTATGAACATTGGGGTGCATAGGTTCTTTTGGATTGGTGTTTCAGGGTTCTTAGGATATAATCCTAGCAGTGGAATTGCTGGGTCAAAAGGCAGATCCATTTTTAGTTTTCTGAGGAAATTCCATACAGTTTTCCTCAGTGGTTGTACCTGTCTGCAGTCCCACCAACAGTGTACTAGGGTCCCTTTTTCTCCACAATCTCTCCAACACTTGTTTGTTACTTTGTTTATGATGCCCATTCTGACTGGTATGAAGTGGTATCTCATTGTGGTTTTAATTTGCATTTCCCTGATAGCTAGCGATATTGAGCATTTTTTTCATGTGTCTCTGCATCCTCTGTATATCCTCCTTGGAGAAGTGCTTGTTCAAGTCCTTTGCCCATTTTTTTAATTGGGTTGCTTGTCTTCTTAGAGGGGAGTCCTGTAAGTTCTTTATATATTTTGGAGATTAAACACTTGTCTGAGGTATCATTGACAAATATGTTTTCCCATACAGTTGGTTCTCTTTTTATTTTAATACTATTTTCTTCAGCTGTGCACAAGCTTTTTCTTTTGATGAGATCCCATTTGTTTATTCTTTCCTTTATGTCCCTTGCTCTGGGGGACATATCAGTAAAAATGTTGCTGCATGAAATATCTGAGATTTTCCTATGTTCTTCTCTAGGACTTTAACAGTGTCATGGCTTATATTTAAATCTTTTATCCACCTTGAATTTATTTTTGTGTATGGTGTAAGTTGTTGCTCAAGTTTCATTTTTTTCTACATAGCTGCCCAGTTCTCCCAATGCCATTTGTTGAAGAGGCTATTGTTACCCCATTTTATGTTGCTACCCCTTTGTCAAATATTAACTGACTGTAAAGACTTGGGTTTATTTCTGGGCTCTCTGTTGCTGATTTTGGTCCATGTGCTGATTTTTATGCTAGTACCAGGCTGTTCTGATTACTGTGGCCTTGTAATACACTTTGGTATCATGTATTGTGATCCCTCCTACTTTACTTTTCTTATCAAAATTGCAGCAGCTATTCAGGGTTGTTTATGGTTCCATATAAACTTTTGAAGTGTTTCTTCTATGTCTGTGAAATATGCCATTGGTATATGCCTTGTATCCCATTGTTTTGCAATATTCGTTTATTAGGTTGAGCAGTTTTTTGGTGGAGTCTATAGAATTTTCTATGTACACTATCATGTCATCTGCAGACAATGACAGTTTTGTTTCCTCTTTTCTGATTTGGATGCCTTTTATTTCCTTTTCTTGTCTGATCGCTGTGGCTGAAACTTCCAATACTATATTGAATAGAAGTGGTGAAAGTGGGCAACCTTGTCTTGATCCTGATCTTAGTGGGAAAGATTTTAGTTTTTGCCCATTGAGTATGATGTTGGCTGTAAGTCTCTCATATATGGCCTTAATTATGTTGAGAAATGCCTCCTCTATTCCCACTTTGCTGAGTGTTTTTATGAAAAATGGGTGCTGTACCTTATCAAATGCTTTTTCCACATCTATTGATATGATCATATAATTTTTGTGTTTGCTTTTGTTTATGTGATGTATTACATTTACTGATTTGCGAATATTGAACCATCCTTGCATCCCTAGGATGAATCCCACTTGGTCATTGTGTATGATCTTTTTAATGTATTGCTGAATGTGATTTCCCAATATTTTGTTGAGGATTTTAGCGTCTATGTTCAACAGCAATATTGGCCTGAACTTTTCTTTCTTTGTTGTGTCTTTACCTGGTTTGAGGATTAGGATGATGCTGGCTTCATAAAAAGAGTTTGGGAGTCTTCCATCATTCTGGATTTTTTGGAATAGTCTGTGAAGGATGGGAGTTAGTTCTTCCTTAAATGCTTTGTAGAATTCTTCTATGAAACCATCTGGACCCGGGCTTTTGCGTGTCAGGAATTTTTTTATTACTGCTTCAATTTCTTCTGTTGTCATTGGTCTGTTCAGGCTTTCTGCTTCTTCTTTATTGACTTTTGGAAGATTATATTTTTTCTAGAAATTTGTCTATTTCACCTAGGTTTTCAAATTTCTTGGCATACAGTTCTTCATAGTAATTTCTTACAATCCTTTGTATTTCTGTGGTGTCAGTTGTAATCTCTTTCATTTTTTATTGTGTTTATTTGAATTTGTTCTTTTTTTTTCTTGATGAGCCTGCTTAAAGGCTTGTCGATTTTGTTTATCTTTTCAAAGAACCAGCTCCTGGATTCATTGATCCTTAGAATTGTGCTTTTAGTTTCTATGTCATTTAATTCTGCTCTGATCTTGGTTATTTCCTTCCTTCTACTTGCTCTTCGCTGTCGCTGGTGTTCTTCCTTGAGTTCTTGTAGGTGTAGGGTTAGGTTGTTTGTTTGAAATGTTTTCTATCTTTTTAGGTAGGCCTGTATTGCTATGAACTTCCCTCTCAGGACTGCCTTGGCTGTGTCCCATAAGTTTTGGGTTGTTTTGAGTTCATTTTTGTTTGTTTCCAGGAACTTTTTGATTTCTTCCCTAATTTCATTCTTGACCCATTCATTGTTTAATAGCATGCTATTCAATCTTCATGATTTTGAGTGTTTCGAGTTTTTTCTCTTGAGTTTGGTTTCTACTTTCAGTCCCTTGTGGTCAGAGACAATGCTTGGTATGATTTCAGTTTTCTTGAATTTGTTGAGGCTTGCTTTGTGTCCTATCATGTGGTCTATCTTTGAAAATGTTCCATGTGCATTTGAAAAGAGTGTGTATTTAGCTTCTTTGGGATGAAGGGCTATGTATATATCAGTTAAGCTCATTTCATCTAGGGCATTGTTTAATGACACAATATCTTTGTTGATATTGTGTTTTTAAGATCTGTCCACTTTTGACAATGGGGTGTTAAAATCCCCTACTATAACTGTGTTGCTGTCAATATCTTTCTTCAAGTCCTCTAAGATTTTCTTTATGTATTTGGGTGCTCCTATGTTGGGTGCATATATATTTACAATATTTATGTCTTCTTGGTGGATTCTTCCCTTAAGTATTATGAAGTGACCTTCTGGGTTTCTCCTTATGGCCCTTTTTTAGAAATATATTTTGTCTGATATGAGTATCGCTACCCTGGCTTTTTTATCCTGTCCATTTGCTTGGAAAACTTGTTTCCAGTCCTTCACTTTCAGCCTGTGTAGATCTTTTGTTCTGTGGTGGATCTCTTGAAGGCAGCACATTTGTGGTTCATGCTTTCTTATCCATTCAGCTATTCTATGTCTTTTGATTGGAGCATTTAATCCATTTACATTTAACATTATTATTGATAGGTACTTATTCATTGCCATTTTCCCATACCTATGTTCCTCTCTCTCTTTTGTTTGCTTTCTTTAAAGCAGTCCCTTTGGCCTCTTTTGCAGAGCTGGTTTGGTAGAGGTATATTCTTTTAGACTTCTTTTGTCTGAGAAGCTTCTTATTTGGCCTTCTATCTTGATTGAGAGCCTCCCTGGGTAAAGTAGCCTTGGTTGCTGGCCTCTGGTTCTCATTACTTGGAATATTTCTTGCCATTCCCTTCTGGCTTGGAGTGTGTCCATTGAGAAGTCAGCTGCTTACCTTATCGGGGCTCCCTTGTATGTTACTTCCTGTTTCTCCCTTACTGCCTTTGAGATCCTCTTTGTCTTGGTACTGTGCCATTTTAATTATGATATGTCTTGAAGTGGGCCTCTTTGGGTTCCTCTTGATTGGGACTCTGTATTTCCTGAATTTGTTTGACTTTTTCTCTCATCAAATTAGGGAAGTTTTCCATCATTACTTTTTCAAATAGGTTTTCTATCCCTTGCTCTTCTTCTCCTTCTTCTGATATCCCTATTGTATGGATATTACTTTGTTTCATATTGTCTTGCATTTCTCTTAATTCCTCTTCATTCTTTCTAAGCCTCTTTTCCTTTTCTTGCTCTTTCTGTGTGTTTTTTCTAGTTTGTCCTCTACCTCGCTGATCCGATCTTTTCCTTCATCGATCCTGCTTTTCATTCCTTCTACTGTGTTCTTCAGTTCCGAAATGGTATTCTTCATTTCCTCTTGGCCCTTGTTGATAGTTTCTATTTCCTTTTTCATGTTGATATAGTTTGCAGTGAGTTCATTGTAGTTTCCCTGTAGTTTCTGGTAGCTCATTGTCAGCTCATTGAGCTTCCTGATAATCATTGCTTTGAACTCAATATCTGATAGTTGAGTTGCCTCTGTTTCATTTAGCATTCTTTCTGAGCCTTCCACCTTTCCTTTCATTTGGGGATTGTTTCTTTGTCTTCCCATTGTTTCTGACACTCTTCTTGTTAGCCTCAGCTTCTTAAATTAGTCTGTTCTGGCTCCCTGGGTTTATGGTGTGAACTTCTGTGGTAGAATAGCAGTGAGTTTCAGTGGTGCAGTTTCCTTGATCTCCTGAGCTCACTGATCTTGGGCTATCATTTATGATGGCTCTCTGTATGTTTTGGGGTTTGATTGTTGTTGGGTCTTTCTTTGGTGGGTCCTTCCCACCAGCTGGTTAACTGAGGGTCACTCTGTCTACCACCTCTTGTATTTTGTTGTGATGGTGTGGGCAGGTTGCATTGAAGCTGGTTCTTCCAGGTGTATAAGGTTTTGAGGATTCTCTCTTGCTCTTCTTCAGTTGTTTGTACTGGGTAGTGCCTCTACTCTTTAGTTGTATTTCCAGATAGGTCCTGGATTGAGGTTTTGTGTGGTTTCCACTCCCTCCTTCACCTTCTTCTATTGTTATCTGTTAGTGATTCCTTTGTTGTCGGGTTTTCTCTTCCAGTGGGTATCCTGGTGTTCACCACTTCCATGTCCTCTTTTTTGTGATCATTTGGAGGGGGAAAGCAATACGGTTTAAGACAGAAAGAGAGTGTTCTATGATATTTACAGTACCAGCCAGTAGAGAAGAGATCGGAGATCCTTTGGCTATGTATAGTGTTAACTGTGATCTTCCACCCAACTAGCTGATTTTTAGAAAAGATGGAAAAAAGATAAGACTCTTGTTTGGGGAAAAAAGGATTGTGAGATCTAAAAAGCAGTGATGTTGTGGGAGGTCAGATTTTGAGGTAAGGTGAGAGTAAAGGATAGTAAATAGGTGTAATGTGTGAAAGAATAGAGTCAACCACTACAGTAATAGAGTTCAGGAAACCATTCAGTGGGCTAAGATCTGGGAAAGGCATTGTGAGTATTTACAATTGTATGGAACAGCTGTTATTTACAGTAATATTAGAGCAACAATCATATGACAGAATCTATGTGATCTAGATAACAACAATAAGGAGTATAGGACCTTGAGTAGTGTGCTAATGCAACACAAGTGAAGTGAGGGAGAGTAAATTAGCAATCCACTATGAAAGAGATATCAGGGGAAAACTGTCAAATAATACAATATAACCAGCCTAGCAAAGCAGACTATACAAAAAGAAGAGGAATACAAAAATACTATTAAAATGAAAGATGTAAGAATAATGGAAAAAATAATAATAATACAAAATTGCAATAACTTGCAGGTTCTCTGTAATAGCAGAGTGAAATTTGTCTCACTGTCACAGCTGTTGTGATGCCCCTTCTTTGGGTCTAACTCTGGTCTTTTCACAGTTCAAGGGTTTTGTTTTTGTTTTTGTTTTTGTTCTCACTTGTAGGTATTATTATAAAAAAACAGACAAAGGAAGGAAAAAGAGATAAAATTGGAGGAAAGAAAGGAAGAAGGAATAAAACAAGAAAGTAGGAAAGAGAGGAAAAAGGAACTAAAAGAGAAAAAAATAATAAAAATTAAAAATTATTAAAACAAAAGAAAAATAGAATAAAATTAAAAAGTCTCTTGGTTTCAAAGTGTCCAAACCAGTTTTTCTGGTCTTGCTGGCTAGAGCAGGCTGAGGGGCAATTGGTATGGATTTTCTTCCTTCCCGATCTGCATTCAGTCAGCCATGCGCACAGTCTGGGAAGCTATCCTGGCACCTCTCCCCTGCGCCTTGGGTGTGGAAACCAGGCCTTTCCCCAGGATTACCGCTGTGGACTGGGGTGCGGGGATGCACTCACGTGTGTGCATGCTTGGCCGGGCTGCCTCACCCTTCCCAGTGCTATGGGGTGCTCAGGGTCTTCTGCTCAAACACAACTTTCCACGCAACCTCGGGATCACTGCCTGGCTGCATGGCAGGGAGGCTGGAGTGATTGCTGTAGGTGAATTCCCCAAATAGTGTCTGTTTTTTCACTCTTTCTTTTTGAGAACTTCCTCCTACTCAAGCCTGCCGCTCCATACAATGGCCTGGTCTCTCCCACAGCCCAATTTTCTAGCCAGACCAGTAAGTATGGGGGGTCAGGGCCCATCACGTGACTCTCAACTCTGCCAGTGTCCACAGACTCCGACAGTGCTCACAGCCCCTGTGTGTTTGCTAGCAACTGGGTTTCTCCCCATGCCGCTCCGACCCTGTTTGGCCGGGGAGGGAGCAGTTGCCCCAGCTCTCTCCCAAGGACTCTGTGGTAAACCCAATAGCGGGTGCCGGACCTGGGGCTGTAGCCCCCCTTGACCCCACGCTGCTTCCTGGGACCTTATTGTCCTGAAGCACTCTCCTTACCATCTGGTTTTTCAGTTCTGCTACAATTTTCGTTCCCTTATTTTTATATGTTGAGGTATTGTTGGTTGTTTGCTCTTTTACTCCATGGATTTGCTAGGATTTTCTCCTGTGTATAGGGGAAAATAGAATCTGCTCCCTCCTTCCCTGATGCCATGTTCTTCTCCTCTC
Source organism: Phyllostomus hastatus (assembly GCF_019186645.2). Taxonomy (NCBI): domain Eukaryota; kingdom Metazoa; phylum Chordata; class Mammalia; order Chiroptera; family Phyllostomidae; genus Phyllostomus; species Phyllostomus hastatus. Next base: position 68,460,166 of record NW_025334041.1, read on the forward strand.
CTCTCTCATTTCTGATTGTGCTTATTTGGGTCCTCTCTTTTTTTCTTGATGATCCTACTTAAAGGCTTGTCAATTTTTAAAAATCTTTTCAAAGCACCAGCTCCTGGATTGATTGATCCTTTGAATTGTTCTTTTGGTCTCTATGTCATTTAACTCTGCTCTGATCTTGGTCATTTCCTTCCTCTACTCACTCTGGGCTTTGTTTGTTGTTCCTCTAGATCTTGTAGATTTAGGGTTAAGTTGTTTATTTGAAATGTTTCTATCTTTTTTAAGTAGGCCTGTATCACTATGAACTTCCCTCTCAGGACTGCCTTCACTGCGTCCCATAAGTTTTGGACTGCTGTGTGTTCATTTTCATGTGTTTCCAGGAAATATTTTATTTCATCTTTGATCTCATTCTTAACCCATTCATTGTTTAAAGCATGCTATTTGATCTCTTTGAATTTGAGCATTTTTTGAGTTTTTTCCTTCAGGTTGGTTTCTTGTTTCAGGCCCTTGTGGTCCAAGCATATCCATGCTTGATATGATTTCAATTTTCTTAAATTTTTTAAGGCTTGTTTTTTGTCCTATCCTTAGGTCTATCTCTGAAAATGTTCCATGTGCATTTGAAAAGAATGTGTATTTTGCTTCTTTGGAATGAAGGGTTGTATACATATCCGTTAAGTGCATTTGATCTAGGGTATTTTTCAATGCCACAATATCCTTATTGATATTTTGTTTGGAAGATGTATCCATTTTTGACAGTGAGGTGTTAAAATCCCCTACTATAATTGTGTTGCTGTCAGTATCTTTCTTGAAGTCCTCCAAAATTTTCCTGGAGTTCTCTGAACCCCATTTATTCTTTCTGAGTCTTTTCCCTTTTTTTGCTCTTTCTGGGAGTTTTTTTCTACCTTGTCCTCCAGCTTGTTGATTGGGTCTTCTGCTTTATTTAGCCTGCTTTTGATTCCTTCCACTGTGTTCTTCAATTCAGAAATTGTATTCTTCATTTCCTCTTGGCTCTTGTTGATAGTTTCTGTGTCTTTATTCATGCTGATGTAATTCTCAGTAAGTTCCTTGTAGCTTCCCTATAGTTTCTGGTAATTCTCACTGAGCTCATTGAGCTTCCTTACAACCATTGTTTTGAACTCAAAATCTGCTAGTTGGCTTGCCTGTATTTCATTAGTATTCTTTCTGAGGATTCCTCTTTTCCTTTTGTTTGGGTGTTTTTTGTCTTCCCATTATTTGTGAGACTCTTCTTCTTTGCTTCCGCTTCTTAAATTGATCTGTTTTGACTCCCTGAGTTTGTGCTGTGAACTTCTGTGTAGGGGACCTGTGAGATTCAGTGGTACAATCTTCTTGATCTCCTGAACTTGATGCTCTTGGGATGCTCTTTATGCCATTTATGTTGACTCTCTGGATGTAACTGGGTTTTGGTTATTGTTGGGTCATTTTCTGGTGGGTCCTTCTTTCCAGCTGGTTGACTGAGGGTCACTCCACCCACCGCATCTTGTGTGCTGTTGTGTATGTGCTTCCAGAACAAAACCACAAAACCCATGGAACTCACATCTGCAAAAATATCTCCCCCACCCTTGCAATCCCACTATCAACAGCAAATGAACCAATATTAAGAAGGGTTTAAAGAGATTAAGACTATTATGAGAAAGGAGAAAAGTAAACTATAGTATAAAATCTAGTGACTTAATATGCACAAACTTGATGGACAAGAAATGAATGTTAAAAAGCTATTCAGGAAAGAAAATATTGCTAACCATGGAGACCACAGTGGATTTCATCTCAGTAACCTCTAGTATTTACCACTATTTTTCCTTTCTGGATCCACCTCCGGTGATATGAGATGTTGAGCCCTTCTAACCTTAGGCAGCCTGCTCTGAGACTGCCAGGGATCTATACTCTGTGGCTGTCTCCTTCAGTTGTTAATCTAGTCATTCAGTACTCAGCAGTCAGGCTTAAGTGCCAAAGAGCTGGGGCATTGTATCTCTTGGGGTCAGGGCTATTGTTTCCCCTCAGGCTGCTGCCACTCATAGGGGAGTGGTCTGCCTGAGCAGGATGGCTGCTGCCATATGGGGGATGACTCAGCACCAGGATTCCAGCAGCTACTCTCTCAGCTCTCTCCCCAAAGCTTCTGCCCCCAGTCTCTCCTCAGGCATCTCTAGTCCACTCTGCCCCACCTTTGCCAGAGACCAGGGTAAATGGCTGCCAAAGAAAATTTGTGAGTTGGCCCTTTAAACAGCTCTTTGTGTCTCTAGCCATCCATCTCTGTCAGAGAGCAACCCTGCTGCTTTTTGCCAGCAGTTCTTATCTGTGTACTTTTTGGGCCCTGGTGCTCTAGTCTGGGGATCCCAGCTTAGGGTTTAGACCTCACACTTCTCAGGGGGATCCAACTGGCTGCTTAAGTGTCCCTGTAGCACTGTCACCTGTGGGTGTGCAGCCAGCCTTTTTGAGTCTCCACCATATTCCTTACCAGTCAGTTTATACTGAATATGATTCTTCTGTCTGTCTAAGGTTATAAGCCTTCTCTCACTCCTGTTCAGTTGTTTGTTCTGGGTGATTTCTCCACAGTTTTGTTCTAATTCTAGATTGGTCCTGGAAGGAGGTTAGTGTGGCTTCCAGTTACTCCCCTGCCATCTTACCCCTCCTATTTTTCAGTGTTTTATTGCTTTTAATCCTACTATAAATGGAATTTCTTTCTTAATTTCTGTTTTGGATAGTCTGTTGTTAGCATAGAAAAGTACATTTGGTTTTTGTATGTTGATTTTATATCCTGCAATTTTAGTGAATTCATTGATTATTTCAAACAGTTTTTTCATGTAATATCATGTCATCTAAAGAGATAGTTTTACCTCTTCATTTCTGGTTAGATGACTTTTATTGCTTTTTCTTGCCCGGTTGCTGTAGCTAGGACTTCCAGTATGCTATGTTGAATACAAGTGGTAGAGGAAAGGCTTTTAACATTTCACCATCATGATTTTAGCTGTGGGCTTGTCATATATAACTTTTATTATGTTGAGGTACATCCCTTCTATACTTAATTTGTTGAGAGATTTTTTTTTTCCATTAAAGGATGTTGAACTTTGTCCAATGCTTTTTCTGCATCTTTGAGATAACCGTGTGATTTTCATACTTCATTCTGTTAATGTGGTGTATCACATTGCTGGATTTGCAAATACGGAACAATCCTTGCATCCCAGGACACATACCACTGGATCATAGTGCATGATCCCTTTAATGTGTTCCTGAATTTGGTTTGCTAGTTTTTTTATGAGGATTCAGTATCAGGATAATGCTAGCCTTGTAAAATAAATTTGGAATTGTTCCTTCTTACTGAAGTTTTTGGAAGACTTTGAGAAAAATTGGCATTAATTCTTCTCTAAATGTTAAGCAGAACTCACCTATGAAACCATCTGGTCCTGGGATTTTGTTTGTTTGGAAATTTTTGGTTACTGATTCAATCTCTTTGTTCATTACTGGTCTGTTGATATTTTCTGTTACTTCATGATTCTGTCTTGGTAAGTTTATCTTTCTAGAAATGTATCCATTTCTGGTTGACATGTAATTAGTCTTAGTCTTTTATGATCCTCTGTATTGTTGTGGCTTCAGTAATATTTCCTTCATGTACAATGTCACTTAATTGAATCATCTCTATTTTTTTCTTAGTCTAGCTAAATATTTGTCAATTTTGTTTATCAGGTCAAGAAAATAATTCTTAGTTTCACTGATCTTTTTTGTTATCTTTCTAGCCTCTATTTCATTTATTTCTGTTTCATTTTTTTGTTAATTTATTGCCTTATGCTAAATTTGGACTTACTTTGTTCTTTTTCTCTTGTTCCTTGAGGTCTAAGGTTCAGTTGTTTGTTTGAGATCTTTCTTTTTTCCTAATGCAGCTGTTGATGCTATAAACTTCCTCTCCAAACTATTTTTCAGCATTCTATATGTTTTGATATACTGTTTCCATTTTAATTTGTCTCAAAATATGTTTTTTGACTTTCCTTTAGATTTCTTCTTTGAGCCATTGGTTATTTAGGAGTCTATTATTCTATTTCCATGTATGTGTGGATTTTCTAGCTTTACTCTTGTTGTTTTTTTCTAGTTTCATATTACTGTATTCACAAATGGTCAAATGTAAAGGACTCCACCTTACCTGACTTCTTTCTCTAACATTTTAAATACCATAAATGTGTTCGTGAGGACCAGTTCTATCTCACTACCAACAACTTAAGCATTTGCTGAAGTCTGTTCATTGTGTCACTCATCTTCCAGATCTTGGGAAGATCAGCCATTTCAAAAACCATGACAAGTGTTTTGTGTTAATTGCTCATCAGTATCACCCTTGGGTTCCATGAAAAGCCTAGGGTGCACTTCTAACCATCAGTGATTCATCTATGGAACTCTCAAATTATGGTGAACATTTGAAGTTTTATTAACTTTCTTATTCTTCTTATAAAAGTGGATCCAGCTTTTGTGTCACTTGAGACTTATACAATCTGGAATATCCTTTCTGAGAAAAAATACAAAATTACATGGACAAAGCTAAAAGGGGTAGGTTCAAGGGTGGGAGGTGGGGAAAGGAGGGGCATGGTGGGGTGAAAATGGAGACAACTATACTTGAACAACAATAAAAAATAAAATATAAAGAATATGAAGCACTAGGAACTTTCCAAGGTGATCTGACTCAAGCTATGGTAGCTTCTAAATCTCCAGTCTTCTTATCAAAAGTTTTAAAAGAATAATGTCTTATATACACAAAGCACTTCACACTTTGAAGGTTTTCATAGAAACAATATTTACATTTTGACAGTGTATCAATAAAAATTTGTTAATTGACTAACTCTTAAATGGTTTTAAATCTTATAGGTGCCCTGTTTGGATAAGATCAACATTATCAAGTACATATTTATATTTTGTGTATGAATAGTATTTTGTTACCACTAGCTTGTCTCCATTTACACCAGAAATTCTGAATCAGTATCAGCCATCACTGGCTGATTAAAAGGGGGATTTTGCTTAGTTAAAACACACTTCTATAATAGCCCCCACCAAAACCTTGAGGTTGGTTCTATAAGTGCTTTCCTCTCATCTTAACCTCAGTTGGCCAACTTCATCCTTCCCTCAGCCCTTCCAGCTTACTTCCCAATGTCACTTCTTCCTGAATACCTTAGTAATAATATTAACCTGGAAATATATTCCTATCCTTTACTATATTGAAGTGATTAATCAGGATACATTTCTGATGAAACTGTTCTTCATTAGGCATTTATCAAAAACCGATGTCCACAGATTTGCAATAACCCCTAAATATATGACCTAATGCCCAAAAGCTAAAAGCTCTCCAGCAGTTATAATTAGCCATGTAACATTTTAGTAATTGAGTCTGTCTTTTGTTAGAGACACAATGCCAAGTTTTTAGATCAGAGATCAATACTATGGAGAAGAAGCTAGCCTTAGAGGAAAATGTAGGTCCACCATCAGTCAGAAATACTAGACAGCTCAATCATTAACACAGAAATTACCATGGAAGGATAATAGATCAAGGGATGGGGAAAAGGGCATTAAAAAAAGAAGTATAAAATATTTTCAGTGAAGCAAATGAAAAACAAAATAGATTTCTGGACTTGGTCCAAAAAACATTAGCCTATTATCTTTCAGTCCATCCCCAAATCCAACTTAACATTCAAAATAATCTAAAAACATTTATATGGTTAGGTGGAAGGGAGGAGGAGGGAAGGAAGGAAGGAAGGAAGGAAGGAAGGAAGGAAGGAAGGAAGGAAGGAAGGACTGGCTACACCCATCTTGTCTATTAACCAGGCTTATGCCTCTGCAATGTTTCTAAAATAAAGATAATAAATTGTAATATAGCAGGAGAAAAACAATTTTTAATTATCAGTTGATAGAACATGCTACAGTGTTAATTTTATCATAAGTTCTTTAAAATTTTAAGCTTATAGGGGTTTCAAATTTCAAGATTTGTAAAAAAAAAGAAAAGCAACAACTTTTATTCTTTGTTTTCCTAATCTTATTTAAGGAAAACATAAACTATCATTAGGTTAGCAAAGCATATTTTGTGCCATCAGAGGAGAAATATTAGACCTTTCCAAAAGACTAAAATTACTCCAAAATACATACAAAACATTCACCCTTATACTATAACACTATGCATATTAAGAGCCTACTGTTATTCATGTGATTTTCCTATTTAAACAGTAATTTTAAACATTTCCTCTTTACCCACAAATTTATTCAATTCTATCATTTTGCTTATGTATTTATAGTATAAGGTATATTATTCAGCTAAATATCTATCTACTAAGAATTATCTACATTTGTGTTTCTTATCTAGATCCAGTTGGAGACAGTGTTTTAAGCTGAGTTGGGTTAGTATTGTTACACCAAGTATTTAGTTATTAAAACCACAATAAGATACCACCTCACACCATTGAGAATGCCATCATAAACAAAACAACAAACAAGGATTGGAGAGGTTGTGGAGAAAAGGGAATTTTAGTGCACTGTTGATGGGATAGCAGTCTGGTACAACCACTATGGAAAACAGTATGGAATTTCCCAAAAAAACTAAAAATGGAACTGCTTTTTGACCCAGCAATTCCACTGCTAGGATTATATCCTAAGAACCCTGAAACAGCAAAAGAACCTCTGCACCCCAATGTTCATAGCAGCACAATTTCCAATAGCCAAGTGCTGGAAACAACTTAGGTGCCCATCAGTAAATGAATGGACCAAAAATCTATGGTACATTTACAGAATGGAATTCTATGCAGCAGAAAGAAAGAAGGACCTCCTACCCTTTGCAACAGCATGGATGGAACTAGGGAGCATTATGCTAAATGAAATAAGCCAGGCAGTGAAAGACAAATACCATATGATCTCACCTTTAACAGGAACCTAGTCAACAAAACAAAGAAACAAGCAAAATATAACCAAAGACACTGAAATAGAGAACAGGTTGACAGTGACCAGAGGGGAGAGGGGAGGGGATTATAGGGGAGAAGGGTGCAGGGTTTGCAGGAACAATTATAAAGGACATATAAACAATAACAGGGGGTGGGGTGGAAACAGGGGAGGCGGGGGAGAGCTGGAGCAGTGGGGAGGGGTGGGGAGAAATGGCAGAAAACTGTACTTGAACAACAATAAAAATGTTTATAAAAATAAAAAATTAATATTTTGGAAAAAAACAAAAGAGAAAAGGTAAAACTGGCTGAGCCTGATTCTCAGGAAACTACAGTTTCACAGACACTGCCGGGAATAGACCAATGCTCTGTCAAACAGATTAACATCTGAGTAGGCAGGAAAGACCAGCTTTCCAATTGCCCCAGGGAACAACTGGTAAATTTCCCCCAGATTAATGCGCAAGGAGGGACAGTGAGGGGATGTCCTTTACAGAGGCATGTGCAGTAAGAGACAAAATGGTGACCACAAATGGGAAAAGACAAACCTGGGAAAATCTGGGGAAAATATCTGATAGGATAAGGATGCAAGACTGAGAAAAACCAGGAAAGAGATTGGATAGTTTGAAAGAAAACTTACCCCTCCCCAAATTCAAGCAAGTACAAGGAAATTTAACAAAGGCACAAATCTCTTGTAGCCGTGTGGGCCAGGGCTTAGGGCAGATTCCAGCAGGGCACCACTGAGTCTTGGTGGTGGATGTGTGGATAAGGAATGAGGCACAGGGAAGTTAAATAACTTGAGCAAGGTCAGCGTTGGGTACTGGGGTGATGGCAGCTCTGGGCCCTGTTGATCCTCCTGGGCCGGGCAGGCCTGCTGCCCCTGCCTGAAGCTAGACTTCACTCACAGCAAGACAGAGCTGAACCACCCGGTTGTGGGTGAGAGACATGGGTGGTGAACCTGATGGCAGTGAACTCAATGTACCAGCTGAGCACTGGGGAAGTACCTCATGGAGTCTAGCAGCCTTTTCAAGGGTGCTCTAATAAATCAATTAAAATCCACAGTCACATGAAATCTTCTTATGTGTGTATCCCTGCAGTTCTTTTCCTGCAACATCATGGAAGAACCTAGTTTCAGACCCTTCTGCCTCCAGTAACAGTGAAAAGTGGATTGCTACATTTAGAATACTATAATTTGAGAGAAAGTTAGATTGTCTGTAGGTACCTAATCACAATGATCTTACTTCATTCTTCAGAAAATCCCATAAACTTATATTTGTTATCTCTGGAGCCAACTAATTCAAATGCCCTAGTCAGGAGATGTTCATTATGACAAACTACATTGGCACCCTGCAGAGCCTCCTCGTAGTTCTTCATCATTAAATATAACTCAGCTCGAGGCAGCAATAATGAATTATCCCCAGGGGCTAAAAGACATGAGGAAGAGGAACAAATAAAAATGACTGCATTTAAAAACAAATCATCTTTAATTGATGAAAAATATTAAACCAAGAGATAAACACTACACAAAATAAGAATTATTTCCTTTCTCCAACCCTATTCAAAGTTCAATAGTTTAATACATATAATCCACATGTCTCTGTCCTTACACATAGAGACTGAAAGTGAAGGGACAGTAAAAGATATTCCATGCAAAAGGAAACTAAAAGAAAGCTGACTTATATGAGGCAAGACAGACTAAAAAAAAAAAAGACTATAATAAGAGACAAAGAAGGTATTATATAAAGATAAAGGGGTTCAATCCAATAAGAGGATATAATATTTGTAAATATTTCTATACCTGACATAGGAGCACCTAAATATATAAACCAAATATTTAGTCCAACAAGAAAAAATAAATACCATTACAATAATAGTAGAGGGACTTTTAATATCCTATTTTCATCAATGCAGAGATCATTCAGATAGAAAATCAATAAGAAAACATCAACCTTAAACAACACATTAGATCAGACATACTTAGATATAGACAGAACATTTCATCCAAAAGCATCAGAGTACACATTTTTCTCAAGCACACATGAAACATTCTCCAAAAGAGATCATATGTTAGTCCACAAAACAAGTCTTAATAAATTTAAGGAACTGGAAGTCATATCAAGCATTTCTTCCAACCACAATGGTATGAAACTAGAAATAAATTACAAGAAGAAAACTGGAAAATCCATAAATATGTGTTAGTAAAATAATATGATACTAAACAACTAATGGCTCAAAGAAGAAATCTAAAGAGAAAATTTTAAATACCTTGAGACAAATGAAAAGACAACATACTGAAATGTATGGGATATAGCAAAAGCTGTTCTAAAAGGGAAGTAGTGATAAAGGCTTACATCAAGAATCGAGAAAAATCTTAAATAATCAACCTAACTTTACACCTCATGGAACTACATAAAGACCAAACTACTCCAAAATAGGTAGATAAAAGGAAATAGTAAAGATCAGAGCAGAAATAAATGGAATATAGACTTAAAAGACCATAAAAAGAGTATTGCAACTAAGATCTGGCTCTTTGAAAAGATAAACAAAATTGATGAAACTTTTGCTATACTTACAAAGAAAAAAGAGAAGGAACTTGAATAAATAAAATCAAATACAAGAGCAGGGATTTTAATAATGATACCACAGAAGTACAAAAGATCATAAGAGACTGCTATGAGTAATTATATACCAACAAATTTGACAACCTGTAAGAAATGGAAAAATTCCTAGACACATACAACTTTCCAGGAATAAATTGTAGAGAAACAGAAAACTCAGTCAAACTGATTACTAGTAAGGAGGTTAAATCAGTAATCAGAACTTCCCAACAAACAAAAGTCCATGTCCAGACAGCTTTCCTGATAAATTCTACCAAACATTCAAAGATTTAATACCTATCCTCCAACTTTTCCAAAATACTGAAGAGGGGAAGAAAGCTTCCAAACCCATTTTTATGAGGTCAGCATCATTCTGATGCTAAAGCCAGACAAATATTCCAAAAGGAAAGAAAATCACAAGCCAATATCCCTTATGAACATCCATGCAAAATATTCCATAATATATTAGTAAACCAAATTCAACAATACATTAAAAGGATCATATACCATTATCAAGCAGGGCTTGTCCTGAGATGCCAAGATTCAACATCTACAAATAATCAATGTGGCATACCACATTAACTAAATGAAAAGTAAAAACTATGATCATCTCAACAGATGCAGAAAAAACACTTGACAAAATATCACTCATTTATGGTAAAAACTCTCAACAAAGTGGATGTAGGGGAAAGTACCTCAACGTAAAAAGACACTATACATGACATGTCCACAGCCAACATCATACACACGACAAAAAGCTGAAGTTTTTCCTCTAAGATGAGGAATAAGACAAGGATGCCTGCTCTTGCTACTTACATATGACATACTATTGGAAGTCTTAGCCACAGCAATTAAGAAGGAAAAGACATACAAATCAAAAAAAAATAAGTAAAACTGTCACTATTGACAGATGACATGGTATTATACATTTTAAAAATCCTAAAGACTCCACCAAAATAGTGTTAGAACTTACAAATTCAGAAAAGTTGCAGGATACAACATAAATATACAAAAATCTTCTGTATGTCGCTATGTTAATAATAAACTATCAGAAAAGAGATTAAGAAAATCCCATTTACAGTTTCATCAGAAAGGATAAAATACCTAGGAATAAATATCAAGGAGATGAAAGGCCTGTACACTGCAATCTATAAGACACTGATAAAAGAAATTGAAGAAGATACAAATAAATGGAAAGATATTCCATGGTCATGGCTTAGAAAAATTAATATTTTTTAAATGTCCATACTACCCAAAGCAATCTACAGATTCAATGTGATCTCTATCAAAATCCTGATAACATTTTTTAGAGAAATAGAACAATCCTAAAATTTGAAAAAACTACAAAAGACTTTGAATAGCCAAAGCAATCTTAAGGAAGAAAAATTAAGCTGGAGTCCATGCTCCCTGATTTCAAACTAAATTATAAATCTACAGTAATCAAAATAGTATGGTAGTGGCATAAAAACAAACACACGAATCAATGGAACAGAATAGATATCCCAGAAATAAACCCACATATATATATGATTAATTAATATATGACAAAGGAACCATGAGTGTACAATGGGGAAAGCATAGCATTCAATAAATGATGTTGGGAAAACGAGACAGCCACATGAAATATTGAATAGAATAAAATCAGACCACTACCTTACATTACATGTGAAAATTAACTGTAAATGAGTTAAATACTTGAATGTAAGACCTGAAACTATAAAACTCCTAGAGGAAATATAGGCAGTAAACTCATTGACATAAGTCTTGGTGGTGATTTCTTCACTTTGGCACCAAAAACAATGGCAACAAAAGCAAAAACAATAAGTGAGACTAGGAACTTCCAGTCAACATGGCTCATCTCCTCACACAGCCATATCGAAATTACATCTAAACTATAAAACAAGCATCACTCATCAGAACCACCAGATTAAAATGAAGTTGAGTGGAAATTCAACAATTATGGAATTAAAGAAACTACAACCATCCAGACTGGTAAGAGGGGCAGAGACACTAGGGACAGGTTGGTCCAAATCCATGTATGATGGATAAAAACTCAGAAGGGATATCTCAGTAGTGAGGAATCCCAGCTCAACACCAAGTACCCCAGCCCAGGATTCCAATGTCAGTGTATGAGGGATTGGTGGGAAAAAACTTCTGGAGCCCTAAGCAGTAACTCTTAAAGAATCCACACACAGATTTATAATCACTCCTTTTGAGCTCTAGCACCAGGGTAGCAGTTTGAAAGGCACTGGTGGCATACAGGGAAGAACTTAAGTGCCTGGCATCAAGGCGGGAGCTGGAGCATAGCTCACTCCCAGACAGAAAGGCAGCAGAGGTCATTGCCACTTTTTTAAACCCTCCTTTTACAGAGCCACAGAATGAGCAGGTGGGTGCCATATTTGAGACTCCATTAACCGGGCTAACACTTTTCACTCCACCTCAGATATCCCCTGAGGCTCCATCCTACCCAACTAATGGGCCCACCCAAACTATTAACAGTGGCTTTTCCATATAAATGGCTGGTCTTGGCTTAAGCTTCACAAGTTCCGAAATCCTCTCAAATAAGCAATAGCAACCTCAGTGAGTCCCCAGCCCACATACCTCTTGCTAAGTGGCCCAGGCCCACCACTAGTGGCAGCCAGCCTAGATTCATAACATGGCTTCACCTGGAAACCTCCAAGCCCAGCACAATTAGTAGCCATCTCAGATTGCTTTATAGCTCATGCAAGGGTAGCCCCAAGAAGAACATAGGTGGGGGCTGACCTTGGCATGCATCACCAGGGGAACCCCAGAGCCTGTGCACCCAGTGGAGAGCTACAGACCATGATGTAGCACCACCACACTGCCCTTGCACAGCTGATACTCCATGGAGAGTGGAGGTTGGTGGTCGGTGGTCAGTGGTCACAGTCAGTCCTAGGAGATGACAAGGCTGGGTAACTCCCTTTCATTAACTTGCTAAAGCAATCAAGGATCAACTACAAGAAGAGGGTATACTCAGCCCACACAGAGGGTGCACCTCAAGTATCCATCCAGCTGGGGTGACAGAGGAGGCTGTACCACTGGAACCTATAGGACACCTACCAGACACCTACTACATTAATCCATTCTTCCAAGACAGAGAGTCATAGAAGCTCTACCTAATACAAAGAAACAGACACAGGGAGGCTATGAAAATGAGGAGACAAAGAAGCATAGTCCAAATGAAAAAATAGATCAAAACTCCAGAAAAAGAACTAAACAAAATGGAGATAGCAATCTATCAGATGCAGAGTTCAAAATGAATGGCTGGTTATCCAGCCATTCATTCCTTGAGCATCCGCTCAAGGAACTTAGTGAGGTCCTCACTAGTATATAAAAGATCCATTCTGAAACAAAGAATACACTAATTGAAATAAAGAACAACTTATAGGAAAACAACATTAGAGTGGATGAAGCTGAGATTCAAATCAATGATTTGGAACATAAGGAAGCAAAAAACAACCAATAAGAACAACAAGAAGAAAAAAATAATTTAAAAAATGAGAATAGATAAGCAGCCTCTGGGACAACTTCAAGCAATCTAACATTCACATCATAGAGGCGCCAGAAGGGGAAGAGAAAGAGCAAGAAATTGGAACTCTATTTGAAAAAAGTGAAAGAAAACTTCCCTAATTTGGTGAAGGAAATAGACACGCAAATCTAGGAAGCACAAACAGTCCCAAACTAGATGGGTACAAAAAGGCCTACTCCAAGACACATCACAATTAAAATGTCAAAGTTTAAAGATAAACAACAATAAAATAACTTAAAAAATAATTAATTAAAAAAATTAAAGACAATCTTAAAAGCAGCAAGAGAAATGGGCATTCCCATAAGACTGTCATCTGATTTCTCAAAAGAATTTGCAGGCTAGAAGGGATGGGCAAGAAATATTAAAAGTCTTGGAAATCAGGGGCCTATACCCAAGATTACTCTACCCAGAAAAGCTACCATTTAGAATGGAAGGGCAGATAAAGAGCTTCCCAGACAAGAAAAAACTAAAGGAGTTCATCAGCACCAAACCATTATTACCAGAAATGTTAAAGGAACTTATTTAAGAAAAAGAGTATCAAAACAACGAGCAATAAAATGGCAATGAACACATATCTATCAACACATATCTAAAAAACTAAATGATCAAGAACAGAGATAGAATCATGGATACGGAGAGCATTTTGATGGTTGCCAGATGGGCGGGGTTGTTGGGGAATGGGTGAAGAGGTGAGGAGATTAAGAAGTACAAATTAATAGTTACAGAATAGCCATGGGGATGTAAAATATAGCATAGGAAATGGAGTAGCCAAAGAACTTATATGCATGACCCATGGACATGAACAATGGTGTGGGGATTGCCTGAGGGAGACAGGATGCTGGGTGGAAGGGACAAATGGGGAAAAATTGGGACAACTGTGGTAGCAAAATCAATAAAATATAATTTAAAAAACAAGTAAGACAACAAACTAGAAAACTCAGCAAAGTAAATCATCAACAAAACGGAAAGATGCAGGGGTGGGGGAGGGGGAAATGCAGACAAGTGAAATTGAACAACAATAAAGTAATTAAAAAAACAAAGCAAAAAAAATGGAAAGGAAACTTTTGTAACAGAAGAGAGTATTGGTAAACCACACATCCAATAAGGGGTTACTATCCAAAATATACAAGGAATTGATACAACTCAATAACATAGAAACAAACTATCCCATTTTAAAAATAGGTAGAGGATTTAAATAGACATGTTTTCCAAAGACATATAGATGGTTAACAGGCATGTGAAAAGGTATTCAGCATCACTAATCATCAAGGAATTGAAAATTAAAACAATAAACTATCACTTCACACTTGTTAAAATGGATATCAAAAAGTCAAAAAATAACATGCTGGTGAGGATGTAGAGAAAAGGGAATCTTGTACACTGTGAGAATGCAAATTGGTGCAACCACTATGGAACTTCCTCAAAAAAATTAACAGTGTGGAACTTCCTCAAAAAAATTAATAATAGAATTACCATATGATCTATCAATTCTACTTCTTGGCATTTATTCAAAGAAAACAAAAATTCTAATTTGAAAAAATATATTCATCTCGTGTTCAACTAAGTGTCCATTGATAGATGAATGAATAACAAAAGTACATATATAATATATTATTTTATATTATACATTACATTACAATTATATTACATTATACTATACATTGCATTACAATGTAATAATATAATTATATTGTATTATGAAATAATATATAATTATTGATTTAGTATATTATATGTAATGTACTATGTTATATATAATTAAACCATAAAAAAGGGGGAAATTTTACCATTTCCAAAAACATGGATAGACCTTGAGAGAATTACCATATTTTTCAGACTATAAGATGCACTTTTGCCCCCAAATTTGGGAGGAAAATGGGGGTACGTCTTATAGTTCGATGTAGCTTTACATTTAATTGGTGAAATATTATGTTATTTATGTTATTAAATTTTTAGCACATTTTTTGCTTCAAAAAGTTTTTCCTATCTTCCTCCTCTGAAACCTAGGTGAGTCTTATGGTCCAAAAAATATGGTATGTTAAATAAAATAGGTCAGGTAAAGAAAGACAAATACTCTGTGATCTGACTTACTTATAAAATCTAAATAAATCTACAGAACCTCAGAGATAGAGAACAAATTAGTGGTTGTCAGAGGTAGGGAATGGGGGGGGGTGGAGGAATGAGTGAAGTGAGGAAAAGGGGACAAACTTCCACTTATAAAATAAATAGTCATGGGCAGGTAATATGTAGCCTCGTGACTGTAGTTAATAATATACTCCATTGCATTTGAGAGTAGTTAAGAGAGTAAATCCTAAAAGTTCTCATCACACACAAAAAATGTTTGTAACTATATATAGTGACTGACATTACCTAGACTTATGATGATCATTGTGCAATGTAGACAGATATTGAATCAGTATGCTGTACACATGAAATTACTATATTTTGCTGTGTATAACGTGTGCACTTTCTGACCAAATTTTTCAGGGAAAAATAAGGATGCACATTATGCGTGGGTAGTACCTGAAGTACCTTGTATCTCCTCTCGTATTTTGTAATTATTTGTTACATAAAACTTCTTATACCATAATATGTTCAAAAACAAATGCTAAAACTCCTTTATAATCCAAAAAGCAAGTATCTAAATATAAATAAATAAAGTATTTAATTAAAATGAAAGATTTTTTTCCACAAAGTTTGGGTCAAAAATATGTGTGCACATTATACATGGCAAAATTATAACTCAATAAAAAATCAATTGAAAATGTTAATCCATTGATTATAATCTGTAATGAAATTTTACATATTTCAATTTTGAAAATACTCATAGGTACTATGAAATACTGATGCCAATCCACAAGCATATGATATTTATTTATTTATTTATTTATTTATTTTTATCCTCACCCAAGGATATTTTTTCGTTGTTTTTAAAGAGACATGAATGGAGAGAGGGAGGAAGATAGGAAGAGGCATCAATGTCAGGGAGAAACATTAACTGGTTGTCTCCCATACATGCCCAGACCAGGGATAACACCCTCAACCTTTCCATTATGGGACAACACTACAACCAATTGAGCCACATCAGCCAGGGCAAGCATGTGATTTTAAATTCAGCATTTCATTGCTTGGAAGGTATTTATTGAATTCTGTTAGATTCTACCTAAATATAATTACAGATTAATAATTTCTAACTGAAGATTAAATGAAATCTCTTTGCTGCACAGTTTGGCAGTTTCTTAAAATGTTAAATACATACTTATCATATTAACCAGCCTTTCCACTCCTAGGTATTTATCAAGAGAAATAAAAGCATACGGCCATTCAAAGACTTGTACATGAATGTTCATATTGAATTTCTTTGTAATACTCAAACACTAAAAGTAATCCAAATATCTATCAACAGGGAAATAGATAAACATATTGCGGTCTGCACAATGAAATATTACTAGTAATAAAAAGGAATGAGCTATTGATACATTGGGTAACAGGGATGAAACCAAAATAATCATGCTGAGTGAAAGAATTCAGAAATGAGAGAGTATGTATATAGAAATCATTTTACTTACATAAAAATCTTTAAAATATGAACAATCTATGGTAACAGAACTCTGATCAATGATAATGTGGGCCAAGGAGGAGGGATTACAAAGGTGAATGAGGAAACATTCAACAAGGGTGTGTGTGTACATTGTCTTGATTGTGTTGATGATCTTGGGGATATACTACTGTGTCAAAACTTAACAAATTATACCCTTTAAATATGTGTAGTTTATTATATTGCAATTGTACTTCAATAGGGCTGTTTAAAAACCTTTCATAGATTTAAAAAAAACAAAAATTAGAAATATTTAAATATGCAAGATGCACTTAAAGCTATATCCAGTAGGAAATGCTTAAATTAGAAAAGAATAAAAACTGAAAAGCAATATGCTAAACATTCAACTCAAAAAATTGAGAGGGAAAAGGAACAGAATAAATCCTCAAAAGTAGTAAGAAAACAAAGGAAAAACTAGTTAATGGTACTTAACTGTTTAAAAAAGATAAAGATATCAAAAGTTAAGAAAGAATGAGTAAAGAGACAATAAAATGAAACACTATAACTAATTAAGATAACAAAAATAAGTCCAAATATATCCACAATTATAATAAACATAAACTATCAAACATATGTAACATATGCTATATGAAACACATAATTACCAAAAACTACAAGGGAACTACAATTAACTCACTGCAAACTATATCAACATGAAAAAGGAAATAGAAACTATCAACAAGGGCCAAGACAAAATGAAGAATACAATTTCTAGACTGAAGAACATGGTAGAAGGAATCAAAAGCAGGCTCAATGAAGCAGAGGATCAGGTCAGCGAGGTGGAGGACAAGGTAGAAAAAAACACTCAGAAAGAGCAAGAAAAGGAAAAAAGGCAGAGAAAGAATGAAGAGGAATTAAGAGGAATGCAAGCCAATATGAAACATAATAAGATCCGTATAATAGGGATACCAGAAGAAGGAGAAGAAGAGCAAGGGATAGAAAACCTATTTGAAAAAGTAATGATGGAAAACTTCCCTAATTTGATGAGAGAAAAAGTCACACAAATCCAGGAAACACAGAGAGTCCCAATCAAGAGGAACCCAAAGAGGCCCACTTCAAGGCACATCATGATTAAAATGGCAAAATTCCAACACAAAGAAAGAATCTTAAAGGCAGTAAGGGTAAAACAGGAAGTAACATACAAGGGAGCCCTGTATGCAGATGCAGAAAAAGCATTTGATAAGGTACAGCACCCATTTATGATAAAAAAACACTTAGTAAAGCGGAAATAGAAGGAGCATTCCTCAACATAATAAAGGCCATATATGAGATACCTACAGCCAACATCATACTCAATGGGCAAAAACTAAAAGCTTTTCCACTAAGATCAGGAACAAGACAAGGATGTCCACTTTCACCACTCCTATTCAACATAGTATTGGAAGTCCTAGCCACAGCAATCAGACAAGAAAAGGAAATAAAAGGCATCCAAATTGGAAAGGAGTACGTAAAGCTGTCATTGTTTGCAGATGACATGATAATGTGCATATAAAATCCTATAGACTCCACCAAAAAAACTGCTAACCCTAATAAATGAATTTGGCAAAACAGTGGGATACAAAGTCAATATTTAGAAATCAAAGGCATTTTTGTATACCAATAATGAAATATCAGAAACAGAAATCAGGAAAAAAATCCCATTTGGTATAGCAACAAGAAAATAAAGTGCCTAGGAATAAACTTAACCAAGGAGGTAAATGACCTGTACTCAGAAAACTATACAACACTGAAGAAAGAAATTAAGGAAGACACATACAAATAGAAGCATGTACCATGCTCATGGATTGGAATAATTAACATCATCAAAATGGCCATACTACCCAAAGCAATTGACAGATTCAATGCAATACCTATTAAAGTACCAATGGCATATTTCACAGACATAGAACAAACAGTTCAAAAATTTATATGGAACCATAAATGACCCGGAACAGCTGCAGCAATTTTGAGAAAGAAGAACAAAGCAGGAGGGATCACAAAGCCTGACATCAAACTGTATTATAAGGCCACTGTAATCAAAACAGCCTGGTACTAGCATAAAAATGGACTCATAGACCAATGGAACAGAACAGAGAGCTCAGAAATAACCCTAAGTCTCTATGGTCAATTAATATTTGACAAAAGGGGAAGAAGCATAAAATGGAGTAAAAATAGCCTCTTCAACAAATGGTATTGGGAGGGCTGGACAGCTACATGCAAAAAAATGAAACTTGATCAACAACTTACACCATACACAAAAATAAATTCAAGGTGGATAAAAGATTTAAATATAAATCGTGACACCATAAAAGTCCTAGAGGAAAACATTGGCAGGAAAATCTCAGACATTCCACGCAGCAACATCTTCACTAACATGTCCCCTAAAGCAAGGGACATAAAGGAAAGAATAAACAAATTGGACCACATCAAATTAAAACGCTTTTGCATGGCTAAAGAAAACAGCATTAAAATGAAAAGAGAACCAACTATATGGGAAAACATATTTGCCAATGATACCTTGGACAAGGGTTTAATCTCCAAAATACATAAGGAACTCACATGACTCTACTCCAGGAAGACAAAAAACCCAATTAAAAAATGGGCAGACTTGAACAGACACTTCTCCAAGGAGGACATACAGAGGGCCCAAGAGACATATGAAAAGATGCTCAGCATCACTAGCCATCAGAGAGATGCAAATTAAAACCACAATGAGATACCACTTCACACTGGACAGAATGGCTATCATAAACAAATAAATCAACAAGCAAGTGTTGGAGAGGTTGTGGAAAAAAGGGGACCCTAGTGCACTGTTGGTGGGAATGCATACTGGTACAGCCACTGTGAAAAACGGTATCCTCAGAAAACTAAAACTGCAACTGCCTTTTGATCCAGCAATTCCACTGCTGGGATTATACCCTAAGAATCCTAAAATAGCAATTCAAAAGAACCCAATGTTCATAGCAGCACAAGTTATAATACCCAAGTGCTGGAAGCAACCTAAGTGCCCGTCAGTAAATGAGTGGATCAAAAAACTATGGTACATTTATACAATGTAATTTTATGCATCAGAGAGAAAGAAGGAGCTCCTACCTTTTGTGACAGCATGGATGGAACTGGAGAGCATCATGCTAAATGAAACAAACCAGGCAGTGAGGGACAAATACTATATGATCTCACCTTTAACTGGAACATAATCAACAAAAGAAAAAAGCAAATAAAATATAACCAGAGACATTGAAATTAAGAAGAATCTAACAATAGCCAAAGGAGAGGGGAGAAGGGACAGTGGAGGGAAGGGCTTTCAGGAGCTACTATAAAGGACCCATGGACAAAACCAAAGGGGAAGGCAGAAGCAAGAGAGGGAGGTGGGTTTGGCTGAGGTGAGAGAGACTAGTGTGGGGGGAGATGTGGACAACTGTAACTGAGCAACAATAAAGTAATTTAAAAATAAATAAATAAATAAATAAATAAATAACTACACTCACCAATTCATGACAGACTATGTTAAACTGGAAAACATCCAGTCCAACTATGTTATTTTATAGTGACGCACATAAATTATAAGGACAAATATAAGTTAAAAATAAAAAGATGGAAAACTCTTAAGGAATTAGGGTGGCTAATTCCAGATAATAATAATATTAATATTATTAATATTAATAATATTATTATTAATAATAGCAGATAAAATAGATTTTAAAGCAAAAAGCATCATTAGTGATAGAAAGTTACACCTAATGATAAAAGATTTAACTCATCATGAAGATAATAAAATCTAAGCAGGAATGTAATTAACAAAAGAGCCTCAAAACATTTAAGAAAACGCTGAAGGGACTTTTTCGGCAGACAAAAGGTAATGAGGGAGACACCCTCCTGGAGGCCGTGGGCCACAATGACTGCTAAGGCCAAGTGGCTAATGAGCGGAGAGGCCAGTGCACTAGCCAAATGTAGGTCTCTGAGCAAGAGAGTGTTTCTTTGCTTCACTGGGACTATGTTTGTTTTGGGTGTGGGATAGGTCAGGCGCTTTCTCAGAATGACCAATTAACTTCCCAAACTTTCATGCGCTTTGAGTGGGTTCACCACCCCACCAACCTCTTCTTTCCCCAGGCTAGACTGACAGGCCTCTTGGGACCAGCACCTCTCCCTGCCACCATTCTGACTTCTATTGTGAATGTGCCTGCCTTCCCCTAACCTCACCCATAATCTGGTATCAGAAGAGGGTAGGAGGACTTTTCCCTTCTATCCAATTATCTTGCTGATTACCCAATTAGCCTTGTGCACCCTGAGTTTAAGAACCTCCCCTGCCAGCATCAAGGCTGAGGGCCAGGAGACCCTCCTGGCACTCCGTCAGCTCAGCACCTCCCGTACCCCAGTCTCCCCACATGCAGCAGGTTTCCTTGCCCTCAGGGCCCACCAACAGAAAACCAAACTGAAGCCCAAGTAAAGAGACCCTGGAAACCCCACATGACCTCTCAGGCAGCACTGGAGAGGGCGGGAGGTCTCAGAAGGAGGGGCGAGGCTTCTCATCTGCAGGCAGGAGCAGGACCTCCAGACTGGGGGGTGGAGCGGCCACCAGGCTCAGCTTGGTTAGTCGGGCAAGACAGTCTCACAGTCCCCAGAAGTGCAGGCTGGCCCTGCAAAACTCTATGCCCTCGCCAGGGACCTGGGTGGTTTGTGAAGGCATTCTTTACTGCATGCCATTCTCTCAGTGCTTGAACCTGTGACACCCTTACGGAGGAGCCTAGCTCTGTGCACGAAGGGCTCCCAGGCCCCATTCCAGGGCCTTGCTCTACCTCCCTCAGGGACTCCCTCCTGTTCCCTGCCCTCAGCCGGCTCCCAGTGGTCCGGACAGACTGTCTGTGGTTATAAATGATCTATTTACCCCAAGGTATAATTTGAATAGAAAACCTTTTTACCTATCAGTATAAAATAACAAGTTGGTTTCCTAGCATGATCCAAAGGTAAAGAGTGTTTTAATAATAACCATTTTAAACACATGGATTTAAAACAACCTTGCTTAATTCTTTAGTAACAAAGAGTGATCTGACTCACATTTCAAAGGAATAATTGCTCACTGGCACTTACTGTCTTAACAGACAACTAATATAAGCAAATAAGAGTTCCTAGAACTCTGTCATTGCATTATTTTTTAAAGAGCTGATTATGAAACACTTTCTATAAAAAGACCACTTGGCTTCATAACTAATTGCAGATAATCTGGCCAATTAAGTATTCTTCTTAATTACAAATAATAATGTAGTAAAGACTGTGATGCATAGTGTTTTAAAGCACTGGACTGAATGGTACAAACTGTAAAGACAGGTATTAATAACATGTTCCAAACAGCACCTCATGTTCCAACAAACAGCCAACAACTGTTATACTATATTGATGATTATTTATAAAATAAGTTAAAACACTTTTATATTTTTATTTTGATAAACAGTAGTTTAGTTTTTTCCTTTCAACTATAAGCTTCCTACTTGCAGTTCTTTTACAAATATTTGTTTGTTTGTTTATTTATTTTTTTATCTTAATTGTTGTTCAAGTACAGTTTTCTGCCTTTTACTCCCATCCCAGCCCCCCCCCCCCCCCCCCCGCCTTGTTTTTGTCCATGTGTCACAGGTGGGCACAGGTAACCAGGTTCTTGGTGATCGGGACAAAGAATTGAACCAAACACCCAGAGTTTATAGCAAAGAACATGGGAGCAGGCCAACTCCAAGCAGAGATTGACCTCAAGGGCTAGAGGGACTCTATTCTTATAGGGCAGATCCTTCCTGGCTAGTTTTTGGTGGACTTTTACTGTGCATGTACAAGTAGTTGTATTACTTTAAAGCTATTGCACATGTGGTCTCCCATGATTTTCCCTGATTGGCCACCAGGGAAGAGGGTCCCATAATGCTACTGAATCGATCCCCGTTTCTCCTGGGGTCCCCCTGTACTAGGTTCACCTTTCCCTTTATAGCTCTCCATGTTAGAGATTGGTGAAAAGGAAAGGAATTACTTATTCAAGTTATACACTTAAGAGTTATGACTTAATGTCTTCCTCAAAATCCCAGAGTCCCTTAAAACACCCACAAACACACACAGTCCTTCCTTCCCCCCTTTGCCCAGTCTGAGGTACCATATTTCAGGAAAAGAAATAGAAGTCTGTGACTCAGGCAGCCTCCAATTCTTCCCAGTAATCCGTGCTTGGCTGGTAGGCCTCCCTCAGTTCCTTGCACCATTAGCTGTGTTGCTGGGATCTCCAGCTGAAGCTGTTACAGGGTGCAGCCAAGAGGGGGACCCCAAATGGGCATTTAAAATGGGGTCCAGAACTCAAGGTGTCCAGGGGATTTTTGGATGTCCTCACTCCCACTCCCCAGGTGTGGATTGGGGGAAGGGACAAATGGAGCAGGGCCTTTGAGAGCTGTTTTGCATAGCAACAGCTTTGCAGCTAACCTCTGGTGTGGTCATTTAATATATCTATAGCCTTTGGCTGGTCGCTTAGATATGTTAAATAGCTGTGGCCAGGCTCAGAGCCAAGGGAATGGAAGTAACTTCCCCACCAAGACATAACTGGGGGTCAGGTCCCCCGAGTTACGGTGCCTGCATGGGAGCTTGGAGAGGATTGGCTCCAGGACATGGGGTTGCACCTGCCCAGACTCATGATGGCAGCCCAGTAAAGCTGGAAGGATATGAGTTCTGGCATGTGAAACTGAGTGTGGGAGGAGTTGGAAATGGGGCTGCAGAGGAAGACTGGCTCAGGGATTTAAACCCAGAGGCGGCAGCCATTGAGGGGGAGAACCATGCAGCCGTGGAAGTGCAGAGAGGATCACAGCCATTGGAGAGAGAACCATGTGCAGCCCTGAGAGGAAGAACCATGCAGCTGTGGAAGTACAGAGAGGATCACAGCTATTGAAGAGAGAGAGAACCACACAGCTTTAGCAGAGTGAAGACTCCCGCGGCCCTGAGGGAGAGAACCACGTGGCCTTGACAGAGTGGAGACTCCCACAGCCCTGAGAGGGAGAAGCACGCAGTTTTGGCTGAATGGGGACTCCTGTGGCCCTGGGAGAGAGGACCACATGCCTTTGCCAGAGTGGGGACCCCCACAGCTTTAGAAGAGGGAACCACCACCTGGTTTTAGCAGAGATCCCAGCGACTCAGCTGAGGGTGCCAGGAACCCAGGGAGGTCTCCCAGTCGAGATGGAGTACTAACTGGGAAGAACCAGAGGACTGCCTGAGCCATGGACTTCTATTTCCTTTCCTGAGATACAGTACTCTGGACTGGGCAAAGGGGGAAGGAAGGAAGGACTGTGTCTGTTTGTGGGTGTTTTAAGGGACTTTGGGATTTTTGATAAAGACATTAAATCACTACTTTAAGTCTGAATAGCATTAAATAAACATTTCCTTTCCTTTTCACAAATCTCTGGCATTGAGAGACGTCTTTCCTCTGGTGGTGGACATAACGGACCCGGGGGCTTCTTTCAATAATAGTATATCATCCCAGGGCCCCCCCTTGTTTGTTCTGTAACAAAGCCACGTGGTGGTTCTCTGCTAAAGCTGTATGGTGATTCTTCTCATGGCTGTGGGAGGGGGGACGTGGTACCCCCCACTCTGGCCAAAGCCACATGGTTCTCCTCACTGCCACAGCTGCATGGTCCCTCTCCTTACATGGCTGCAGGAGTCTCCACTCAGCCAAAACCGCATGGTTCTCCCTTCAATGGCCGCCAAGTCTCGGTTTAAATATCCTTCCAGCTTAACTGGGCTGCCATCATGAGTCTGCACAGGGGTGGCCCCATGTCATGGAGCCAATCATCTCCAAGCTCTCATGCAGGTGCTGTAACTAGGGGGCGTTGCCTCCCAGTCACATCTTGAGGGAAGTTCCTTCCATCCCCCTGGCTCAGAGCAAGGCCACAGCTATTTACCATATCTATGCAACCAGTTAAAGGTTATAGATGTGTTAAATGACCAAGGCAGAGGTTAGCTACAAGGCTGTTGCTATGCAAAACAGTTCTCAATGGCCCTGCTCCATGTGTCCCTTCCCCCAACTCATACCTGTGGTGGAGGGTGAGGACATCCTAGGTATCTTTCTAATATTTCTTGGACACCTTGAGTTCTGGACCCCATTACAAATCCTTCTTTTGGGGGCCCCCTAGCTGCACCCTCCTACAGTTATGTACAAAAAAATTTGTCAAATTTTTTAATGCACACTGTTGTTGTTCTTAGAAATAAATGTGTCCCAAAGTATGTGTTATTATTTAATCATATGTTTGGGCCTATAAATACAGTGTTTATGTCTTAATGTTTGGAATTCTTAAACTCTGTACTTTAAAAAAATCAACAGTTTCCTACTTATAAATTATATTTTGTTATTAAACAACCAGATAAGGGACTTTCATCTAGAACTTTCATCTGAGAACAGTATATTACAGATGTGGATGGTTGCCCCCAACCCATATGTGAAAAGCAAATAGAAGTAATTGTCACTATATTCTGAATTTTTTAACATTGACTTTTCAAATACTAGACATCTTTGTGTCTGCTATTAGGATTTTGTTGACAAGAAAACAGTTTACCAGTCTAATGAAGGTTCTCTTTTTTTCTAGCTATTTCATAGATTTTATTCATGTTCTTTGACTGGGACAAAAACTGTATTATTTATGTTTCTATGGGTTGAGGTTCACATGAAAACAGCTTTTTTTCTTTATTGTTGTTCAGTTATACTTGTTCTGCCTTTTTCCTCCTTGCTCACCCCTGCCCTGCGCCCTCCACCCCAACAGTCAATCTGCCCATTGTGCATGTCCATGAGTCTCCTATTCATGTTCCTTTGCTTGCCCCTTCCCTCTTACCCCTACCCCTCCATCCCTATCCCCCTTCCCCAATGGTCACTGACAGTTGTTCTTTATTTCCAAGTCTCTGGTTCTATTTTGCTAATGAAGTTCCTCTTGAAACATTTTAAAACTCCTTACTAATTTTTTACATTTCAACATCACTTTTTTATTACAAATATTTGCATATGGAAGTGGACTAAGCAGTGTATTCCTAAAAGTAAAAACAACATACAAACGGGTAACAGTTACAGCCCTGCAGGGCCAGAGACACTTGGCCCAGACACTGAGTCAGGAGTGAAGCAGGAGACAGCATAGGAAGAACTCTGAGACTGCAATACTGTCACTGGCCAGCATTTAGCACCCTGGTTGCCAGGAAACGCCTTTTACCAATTAAGTAGAACAAAAAGAAGCCCAGGCAGGGAGGAGGAAGGAGACAAGTCTCGCATGCTAACTCAGCAGTCCTAAGCCTGTTCTGATAATATTGCCAGGTGTTTGAATATCACAAGAAACACTATATTAACAAGAAAGAAAGTCCTTGAAATTCTATGTAACATTTCCACTATCTGGGAAAGAAAGCCTTGAAACTGTGCTTTCATCCCAAGGCCTGAATGTGGGAGAGGGTCCCTGATGCTCATAGAAAGAGCCCATAAATAACTTTGGAAAGTGTCTCAATTTTAATTAACTGTCAGGTATTTGTTTTACAACAAGATGACCAAATGGAGTCTAGAGTAAGATAGAATTTGGGCTAACAGACCCCTACACATACCTAAGTTTGGGTAGTCACATCCTCCCAGGAAAGCTGGCACCACATTTACCCATTAATCAATATGTAATTTTTTCCCTCCTATCCAACCAACTATATAAGTCTGGAGAACAAAGGACTCTCTTTCTCTCTCTCTCTCTCTCTGTCTCGGGGGCTCAGGGGGCTCTTGGCCCTCGGGCCACAGGTCCTCTGGCCACCTGGCCTCAGGCTGCCCAGGGGCTTGCCACCCTGGTCTCCAGCCTCTCTTGCTTTTCTCACCCTGCTTTGCCCTGAAACTTTGCCCTTCACTCCCTACTCTACCCAGTCCTGTTCTCTTCCATGGAAGTGAGCCACTAATAAACTGATTACATACTATTAGGTTTGCTGATATGTAATTCTTTACATGCGTCAGCAAGAAAAACCAGGTTTCTCCCGTCAACAGGAGGACATTGCGCCCACTAGATCCACACTGAGAGACTCTGCAACTGCTTAACTGAAAGGGTGAAACTGTTTAAATCATTATTTTATTTACTAACTCTTAAAACAATAAATGTAATTAGATGCTATTATTTCCTTTAATACTGTGTATCTCTTGGCACACATTTGTAAACTGTAGAGGGTTTGGCTGGGAAACATTGCCCTAAGAGAATGAAATGTATTGTGCCTACACATTTGTGCCACTCACACACACTGTTAATTGGCCCCAAATCCGGTTTTACATCCAGGGTTTAAATTACAGAATTTAATTTAACTCTGGTGGCTAAATTACAGAATAGTAGAACTGGAACTGAACAGGAACATAAGCATCGCGCAATTCGCCCCTGTTTATTTGTTTATTTGATGATTAATTTATGTAATTGCAGGTTCCTAAAGTTTGAGAAATTAAGTAATTCGTTCAAAGACACACACTTATTCAATGACAGAACTATATCTAGACCCCAATGGTCTTGACTGAGTCCAGCAATCTTTTCACAGACCCATTGTCCTTCAGGGAGAAGTATCCCAAGGGACTATTGGCAACAATTTGTCAGGTGAATTTAAGGTTGCCTCTCAGAATAGTAATGGCATTGGAGAGTCTTTTAGAAACTTAGTACCCTATGAAAATAGAATGTAGTCCTATGTGACTTTAGGACTCCTGAGGAATGTGACATATCAGACACAGAGTTGGAGTCTCTTCTGGTTGATGGTGATGAACAACTGTGGGTGATGAACTCCCACAGTTGCTGGCCTGATGACTCCACAGTACCCACAGCCCAGCACGTTCTTGACTCCTGTTTTACTCCCAGAAACAAGTCTCTTCTCTTCTCTTCTCATTTCCATTGTGGCAAATGGCTTGGCTTTTAGTAGCGCAGGAGTTGTACTAAAGATTTAATGAGACAACTAAATATGTGTCACTCATAGTATTTCCTAGAAGTGTAAGGTATATGCTATCCCATTTACCAAATCTTATGAGAATCTAATTAGAACAAGCACACATACACACCTGAAATTTATAAGTTATATAAAAATCAACCTTGCCTTATATTAGACAGAACCACTAAGCAGAACTCACACACAGGCAAAAGTGCTTTGGCCTTTTATTCAGTCATTTACACAGTTAAAACCAGGGTTGAAACTTGGAGAAATTATGAAGCAGGTGAGTTAGTCCTTGGATTCTGTAACTCCCCCTTCCTGCATCCCTCCCTTCCTTAGTGTCTCTGTAGGAATGGGTGATGGCAAGACAACAACACACAAAGGCCAACACTCAGTATCACTAGCTCCCCAGCAAGGACATCTGTACAGTTGAGAGCAGGACAAAAGGAGGAGACAAAGGTGACCTGTTCTGTTGACTACAGTATATTAAGTGGTGAATAAGGCTGATATAATATGCCTTTCTCCATCTGTACACCACCCAGGTGAACCAAGGGGAGCCAAGACTAACTAGCTTCTTTCTTTTTAATTTTCTAAGATAAAGTTACAGCATATCTGTGTTTATTGTATTTATTAAAATGTAATTTTATGTTGAACATAATCTGTTGTATCTATTCCTAAAATCCTGGGCTTGTATTTTGTGTATCTTCATTTATTTCCTTTTATTTTTCTAGTAATTTTTTATTGTGTTTTACAAAAGCATTTGCCTGCAATGCATTTGAAATTAAAGATAGTTCAAGAAACATTGCCTTGTAGAAATCTCTACCTTTTTTGCCCAGTCAAAATGTCCATTTGCTTTATGCAGATTAATCAGATTGAAATGATTGATGCTCACTCCTTTCCTTTCCTCTCCTTTCCTTCCCAACACTCCCAGAACATTTTGATTGTTAACTCACTGAATCTCTCATTGGTGTGATTTTAGGGACTGATGAGGGAGGGATAGGACTGGTTGAATCTGAACTTGGCCTCTGTGAGAAAGAAAGGAATAGAGTCAGTACTATTTGGTAAATTATTTGGTGGATCTTTACTCCCTGCTTTTATGACCTCCTCTTTCTGTTCAAAATATTTCACTACTGGCCACCTCTTCTCAAATGCCTCTTCTCAAATACCCAAATTTTAAAATATGTATATCCACTTTCCAAGAGGTGCTAGATGATTACTTATGTGCAGTGATGTAAGCTTACTCATGAGCCTTAATCCTCTAGGAGGTTGTTCATATTTAAAAATGAAAGTAATTAAAACAAATAAATGTGTGCTGCTCCAGTATTTAGAAACCCATTTGTCACCATGCTTCTGCAGCCCACCTCTTTTCTTACTTTTTCAGGCCATAACATACACCAAATGTGGTGCCACCACACATACCCAGTCCTACCTCATTCTAACATTTACAAACAAAACTCAACTGAAACAACACAAGTTCTCCAGCTTAATCCCAGAATTGTAACAGAGTAGGTCTTGTCAGATCACGGGGGAGCAGAGGAGGGGACCCCAGAAGCAGTAGAGAACTAGCACTTCTTCCTCAGAAGGGAGGGGGTTGAAGGAATCACCACAGGCAGCCCAGGATTGAAACTGGAGCTGGAGTCTAATAGGATTCCCCAGGGCAACTGTAAACAAAGCCAGTGTGGCTGCAAAAATCAGTGTGCTGAGCCAGCAGGTGAGCAGCTAGAGACATGGGCCTCACAGAGCTAGCACAGGGTATGGGGGCCAGACACCCTTCCTCTGGCCAAGATGCTTGTGCCCTTGTGTGAGGCTGGGAAACTCCAGAAAATGGCAGCCAGAATAGGGGCAGAGACACTGTGGGGCTGAAAACATGGCAGATATTGGTCTGAATTGGTTGGGATTTGGACACTTTCACACCATGTGGGATTTGGGGGGAAAGATTTAAAATGGTGCTCATGCAGGAGCTCACTCTTCCTTGTCCCTTGTCCCTAGTTGGGGAGGGGCACAGAGCACAGGGACTCTGCAGGAAGCCAGTCCCACTCACAGTTCTTGTCTTCCCCTGCTCACGTGGCCTGGAACAGGCCCACTTGCAGGATGTGCACCTCGCCAGCGGTGGGGCCGCCATGACACGGCAACCTTACACGGCTCGCGAGGGCTCTGGACTGCTTCCATTCTCTCACCCTGGGAGAGGCACACAGATGTGTGGACCAGGAAAAGTTCCTCAGCCCCAGGGGTGTGAGCAACATTGGGTATCAGGGGCCCAAAGAGAGAGCCCCTTACACAACTGGCTGGAGTGAGTTGGTAGTGTACCTGGCCCCAGAAGAGAAAGGGAAATAGCATGAGGTGATGGTGACACTGGATCCCACAAGTGCACACCCCAGGGAGAGAGCCTGAGGATGGAGGCATGTTCATATAGACACCTTGGGCTCCAAAAGGGTGAGTAAAGAGTGATGGGG
Source organism: Phyllostomus hastatus (assembly GCF_019186645.2). Classification (NCBI taxonomy): domain Eukaryota; kingdom Metazoa; phylum Chordata; class Mammalia; order Chiroptera; family Phyllostomidae; genus Phyllostomus; species Phyllostomus hastatus. The sequence goes on from NW_025334041.1 coordinate 68,490,153, forward strand.
AACTTTTGGGCATGGGTTTGGATTTCGGTCTTTCTGGGGGATTTCTGTGTTTTGTGGAAGAGAATAGGTTGGAGCAGGGGAGACCGCTGGTCCCCCAAAGTGGGAATCCTGTTTATAAAAATCTTTCTTTCCTCACCTATTTCCATGTTATGCTTGTGCGTGGCAGCAGGCGGCTGGACCACAGGCTGCACAGTTACAGAATCGACATATGCCACTAGAGGTTGAACAACATACAGTACCTGAAAGTCTGATCCAGTTTGATTTGGGGATAAATTTTGAAAAAGTCAATACCCTAAAACTGCTTAAATTGTTCAAAAATACGAGAGGGACCATGAGCCACTGGCACAGGCAGCTGGAAGATGTTAGTTGCATTGTGCTCCCTCACCACCTGCCCCATGTGCCTGCCTCCTTCATGAAACTGTGAATTTGTGTGAGGCGGGGATGTATCTTCCCAACGCCTCACAGCATGTCTTGCCTGCCTTGTAGTTTGTACCCAATAAACCTCTCCTGAATGAATGCCTCACCTCTTTTAAGCCCACGAAGCCTGCATAAACCTGTAGCACCTTGGCTGATTCCACTCAGTAGGACACTGAGTGCCAGTGGACGAATAATTAAACCCTGAAGAATGGCCATACTGGGAACTTTATCAACCCACCCCTGATACCCCACTTCAAACACTGGTGCCAGTGGACGAATAATTAAACCCTGAAGAATGGCCATACTGGGAACTTTATCAACCCACCCCTGATACCCCACTTCAAACACACACCTGTGCACACACTAGAACATGTTGTACTTTTGACTTTGAAGACTGGGAGGGCAGCAGGAAAATTGATTTGTTATCCAAGTGTATTATGTTTCAGACAAAAGCATTTGCTTTCAATGATCTGATTTGTTTAACATCATAAACCATCTGGAGCAAGAGCTCTACCATGCTGATGCGCTAAGGAGCCTCTTGGATCATGCCGGCCAAGCAATACAGCAACCCCTTCTTGACGATTGTCAAGATGGGTACTGGATGCCTGGGGAGTCAGACCCAAGGGCCTAGATCGGGGGTATCAAACTCATTTTCACGGCGGGGGTGGGGGGCGGTCACATCAGCCTCAAAGTTGCCTTCAAAGGGCCAAATATAGAACTCTTTGCCCCTAGTTAAGGAGTAGTTATATTTATACAGTCCTAAAATTACATTTGGCCCTTTGAAGGCAACCATGAGGCTGATGTGGTCCCCAGTGAAAATGAATTTGACACCCCTGGCCTAGTTCCTAGCTGGGATTGATGACCCCAGCACACCAGCGCACCAGCTCTATAAGCAACAGGGCACCAAAGGCCAGGGTGAGCCAGCCCACAGCTGAGACCACAGAAAGAACATTCTGATGCTGCATTGAGCAGATGGAATACTACAGCATCTCTGTCAGCTTCCTGACCAATCCCAAAGCTCTGGATCCAAACGGGGAATGTGCCCAGACAGGTGCTTTGATGCTTCATCTCCTAATGAAGGGAGCACACCCCTGCTGCTCTCAATTAATAAAAGTCAGTAACTCCCCAACTTCTTCCTCACTTCTCTTATTTTATGTTAAAAAGTAAAAATAAGGAAATTGAAGCAGAGAGAGTTTGACTCAGGAGATTTGAATCCTGGCAATGGGTTCCGGTATCCTCTGCTCTTACCACAGCACGCCTGGCCACCATCTCTCTGATTGCCAGGATGCAGACACCTGCAGTCCCATCTGCAGTGGCGGCTGTGGCACTCTGGTTAGTGGGATGTTCCTTACCCTGGCCTCCCTGCATTCAACCTTTCACCTGGAAGTTTACTCCTATGAAAGTATTTATACAAGTTCTTCTTTGTTTTCTACATTATTTTGGGTGCTCTAGTCTAACCTTATGATCTTCTACAAAAATAACCCATTTAACTTTGGCAATATTTAAATAATGTGTATAACGTATAACAGTCATTTTTATATGGGGTAACAAATTGGTTAGTGTGAATGAATAAATGATGTCTTAGTTCATGATTTCAGGCAGGCCAATAAGGCTGAAATATCAATTCAATGCATTAAATGAAAGAGTGTTATCTCATGTTCAGGTAAATAAAATTGAGGATTGTTAGAAATATCACGTTGGATTACATTCAGATAACACATGTTAATTATGTTAGTGGCTATGAAATTTAGCAGCTCTCTTTGGTGTTGTGTCTAGGTATTAGAGCAATGTGTTTAAATATAAAGTGAGTCAGGGAAATGGGTTGGATACATGTATACATTTATGCAGAGATAAAAGGTGTCTATGAATTAATTACTAATCCTGGAATATTAGAATTAGGGGCACCTTCCAAAGCCTGAAAGAAAAAAGTTTAAGTTTGCCATATTACAAACAAATTTTAAACTGTTCCTACTCACAGATTCTAGAAGGTTTTAATTAAATTCATGCATTTATAAATTGTCAAAAATAAAATGAAGTCTCACAAAAATTTAGGTGTATAAAATTTTTCTTAAATTCTCATTCAATGGGTGAAGAAACAGAAACTAGAGAGGCTGGATGATCTGACCAGTGCTGAGCCAGGGGAGGGGAGAGGCAAGATTGGAACAAAGGCCCTATCCTAGGATTCTGCTGATTTATGAGATTTTGAGTGCTATCTTGCTTTTGTGCCAGGATCCCTCTGCAGAAAGGGGAGATTTAATTGATTTAGAAGAATAAACATCTTGGAGAAGATGGCTTTAATTAAATTAATATTGTATTCTGTGTTTACATCATACTTCCATAAAAAGTGAAAAATAAACAAATAATATTGCCAGGCTACTACACTTCTACTGGGGGTACAGTTTGATGTAGTCACTCTGAAACTGCTCGTCAGTGTTGATAACGTGAACAAATGCATACTCTGTGGCCAAGCAATTCTATTCCTAGTGCCACCACACAGGCACATGCTGTTCACCAAGTGACATGCACAAGAATGTCCATAGCAGCACTATTCCTAACAGTGAAAAAAACCTGGCAATGATCCAGATGGCATGCATTGCTGTATCCAGCTCATGGAACACTGCAGAGCAATCCACAGAAACATCTACAACTATGCACAACAACACAGAACATCTCGGAAACATACTGTTGAGAAAAAAGAGTGCATGCTCAAGTGGATACTACAGTGTGATCTTGCTTATTAAAAGTTCAAAACCAGGAAAAATAAATCTAACCTCTTAGAAGTCAGGGTATAGAAACAGGGTGTTTTCTCAGGTGTTGACAATGCTGTTTCTTAATGTGGGTGCTGGTTCATGGGTGTTTACTCAATAAAAACCAAACAAGCTACAGATAGAGGGTAGACAAATAAATAGATACAGGTTTATCAGAAACATGCATAAGAGAGCCATTTGACTACTGTCATTGAACAAAAACAGTAGTTGAAAAAGAAAAAAAGATTCAGGAAGAAAGAAAAGAAAAAACCTCTGATGATCTGGATATTGTGGCTGTTGTTTTATACGTGGGTGAATTTATTTACTAGTGTCCACATTTAAAATGTCCAAACCTACAGATAATTTTTAAGAGTTTATTTGAGTCCAAACTGACAATTGCAGGAGAGCAAGATCTCAAATGCTTAAGAGTAACATTTTGCAGTTTCTTGTATGCATTTGGAGTGAAGGAGGGAAGGGAAGGAAGATTATATATGGTGGGAGAAAGCAAGGTGGGGAACAGATTGTGGATAGTTAAGATTACATTCCCATGTGGGCAGTTAAGCTTTAGAAGAAGGGTTCTCACCCTGGATGGTGTGGCTCAGCAGATTGAGTGCTGGCCTGTGAGCTGAAGGATCACTGGTTTGATTCCCAGTCAGGGCACATGCCTGGGTTGTGGGCTGGGTTCCCAGTTGGGGACAAGTGAAAGACAACTGATCGATGTTTCTGTCCCTCTCCTTCCGCTCTCTCTGAAAAAAACTAACTAACTAACTAACTAACTAACTAACTAACTAACTAACTATATATGGAGGGTTCTGAAAAAAAGCATTTCAAAGGTGAGTTAACCTATATACACAGAAACAAAGGAGAGGGATTGCTTAAGACAAAAATAAGCCTTTTACTAAAGAAGTTATGTGCCCGGGTGTGACTACCCACCATGAGCTGCCCAGTGCGTAATTTATGATCAGATCACTGCGCGAGGTTTCTTTAGGCAGAACTCTTTTTGTGTCCACACTGTCAGCTAGTGAAGGGATTTTCCTGCTCAGTCTTCGCTGCAGCGAACTGACGTCGGGTAGCAATGCAAACAGGTTCCGTGATGTGGGGATGATCTGAAAAACCCTGATAGTTGAAGTGACAAATGTGACAAGTGGTTCCTGTCCTAGCAGTTCCTCCACCTCAGATAGGCCAGTGTGGGTTTTATCAAATAGATTTCTTTTCAACTCTTTTCTTGAATAATGGAGTTTTCTTTTCTTTTTTGCCCTAGAAGAAATATAAGAACCTCTAAAGCAGAATTCTGTATTATTATTTTCTGGTATTCAGAAGAGTTTATGTTGGTGCTAATAAAGCTCAGTAGGTGTGATAATGATATTCATAGGAGATCTAGCAAATGTTGAGAATAAACTAAAAATTCTACCTGCACATCAAGCATAGTAATGAAACATTAATATGGAACAATAGTTTAAAACTTAATTGGATTTAACTGGTATTTGCTTTTATGTTTAAATATACTCTGACTCTAAACATAATCAGTGGTTACATGAGTTATTGAACACAGGGAGGAAAGACCTCTGGCTGTGCCTTGCTGTGGCCCAATGCAGTGGCATCCGACTGCAGAGACACAGGCAGGTCCCCCTAGCTTGCAAAGGATTTACCTTACCTCTATACTGCCTTCCCCATTGGGAAGGACAGGGTGTGTCTGGATATCAGCAGAGCCCTCCCTCAAGGCTTCTGCTAGCCTCTCAAACCCCCTCTTGCCTGCTGGATCTTGCATGTTGTTCTCCTAGCTATTAGGGGAATTTTCAATCTCTCCCAGATTCTGCCTTCCTGAGGAGATAGTGCTAACCCATCTTGCTATATACTGTCCTCAACATCCAGCTACGCTGCTTCCTTCTCAATTTCCAAATTTTTCCCACCACACATATATACTCCAACTGTTATTAGTGGAAAATGAGTTCTTATGATGTCATGAGAAAAAGAATTTCCTGAGACACACATGGGGGTTGGGGATCTGTGGTAAACTTTATTGATGATGTAAAATAAGGGAGCCCCTCTCCTGACTTCCCAATGTCCCATCTCCATCTGTCCTGCCATGCAAAATGTCCAATCTCATATTCAAAAGGGCCAGTATAAAGGCCACTGCCAAGAGTTTCAGCTCAGTATTAAAATACAGTCCAATCCAACATCTGCCTAGCTTAGCATGTGTTTCCAGCTGCAGTCCACTGCTGTGCTGTGGTTCAGTCCCCCTCCTGAAGCCTATGTGTGTAATCCACACAGTCATGGGTCACGTGGCTGCTAAGGCCACGTGGCTATGGAGAGAGGGTGTGCAAGTCCATGGAGTGAGTATACTACCAAAGGTTTGTGTGCTCCAGAGCACTTCTTTGTTCCCCCGGGACCGTATTAGCTTGGGCTTTTATGATCCCAGGTACTTTTTTCAAAATGACCGATCAACTTCCGAAGTGTTTGTGGGATTTTGATAGGTCCACCCATTTGTTAGACTGACAGGCCTCTGTGGGAGGAGTGTTAATCCCTTTGGCAGAGCAATGCTATGATTCCCTGGGATGTAAAACTGTAGCTTCCCGGCTAAGCAAGCAGGCTTATGCTCCCCATTTTATTAAGCTCAGTGTCTAATTCCCTTTGTTCCCCTTTTCCTTCAATAATTAGCTACATACTGAGGGTAACAGAACCACTACATAGGAAGTCTATTGTACTAAATAACATTTACCAACCCATACATGAACTGATATGGTTTAATAACAGCTAAATGGGAGAGAGTGATAACTCTGTGAATGTTATAGAAATTTATTATGCAAGCACATTTCATATTCACTTGAGCATTTCTGAATAAATACAGGTTAAAAAAGAGGTTAGCTGGGGGGTAGTCAATAAGCTTGTTCTGATAAAAAACTCTTACTACCTCTTGCCAAGTAGGCATATCTATATTTCTACATTACTATTAGTATTGTTATTGTTGTTGTTATTATTGTTGTCGCTACTATTATTTGATTTCTTGATACAGATTAGAGTTGCTTAAAATTTGGACAAAATTATCACAGGAGTCCAATATTTTCAAAGCTGTTGGAAGTCTGCTCAAGTAGAGTGATTTATTTTAGGCTATTTATTTCCATTTAAAAAAGTTATTTTCAAAGTTAAGGCAATGAGCCAGAACTTCTGTTCTGACTTTAATTCTAATCAAGGAGGAAAGACCATTTGGCAGGGTAGGAGTGATGGGAACTGTGAGAAATTTCTTGTCATATCAGAGTGAATTACAGGCCAGGCAAAGGAGGCTGACATTATTTGGCATGTGCCTTATATCTTAAAAAGACATACTTCATACTTTCCAGAGAAAAGATAATCATGAATTCATGATGAAACTTTATAAAAGAAATAAGATCATAAACATAAATTTCTGATACTATATTATTAACTGAGGCCACAGTGGTGGGAATAGGGAGGAGGTCCAGATTATGTCCAATCTCACAGGATGTAGAGATTTGACTTTTACCTTGAGTGAAGTGGGATGCTATTGGAGGGCTTTGATTTGACTTACAGTTGAAAACATTCATACTGGCCGCTGTGTCAGCCTGTTATAGATTATTTTATCAGCTCAGTAATAAGGCAAAAAACTTTAAACCATGCAATTACATTCTCCACCCCACCTTTTGTGTTATAATATCCTAGATTTTTTCTGAAAAAATTCTTTGCCTTCATTTTTAAAAACTATTTTTGATGAGCACAGAATTCTATGTTGAATTCTTTCAGCACTTTAAAGATGTCATTCCATCTTTCTGGCTTGCATAATTTCTGACAAGAAATCTGTGATTATGCCCTAGCTGGGTGGCTGAGTTGGTTGGAGCATCATCCCATACACCAAAAGGTTGCGAGTTCGATACTTGCTTGGGGCACATATGGGAGGCAACCAATCAATGCTTCTCCCTCACATTGTTTTTCTCTCTCAAAAAAAAAAAATCATAAAAACATATCCTCAGGTGAGGATTAAAAAAAAGAAATCTGTGCTCATTCTTATTTTTGTTCCTCTTTATTTATGTCCTTTTATTCTTCTAATTGCTCTTAAAGTTTTCTCTTTATCACTTTTTTTAGGAATCTTATGTGTCTTAGGGTGGTTTTCTTTGTGTTTACCCTTCTTGGAATTTAGTGTGCTTGCTAGACTTGTGGGCATATAGTTAAAATCAAATTTGGGGATTTGGGGCCATTATTTCTTCAAATAGATGTTTCTATCCTTCTTTTCTCCTCTGGTATTCCAATTACATGAATCGTAGACTATTTGATATTGTCACATAAGTCATGGAGGCCCTGTTCCCTTATTTTCAGTCTTTTGTCTTTCCATGCTTCGTGGTAGATAGTTAATAATTGCTGTCTATTGCTACGTCTTCAAGTTCAGTAATCTTTTCTTCTTCAGGGTCTAATCTATGATTTCTTTCTCCCAACTGGAGATTTTTTTAAATTTCCAGATGTTGGTTTTAATCTCTACAGATTCCATTTTGTTCTTATATACTTTTCCTCTTCTCACCTTACTATATTAATATTTACTTTTAAATACTTAAACATGATTATAACAATTATTTTAATGTCCTTTTCTGCCAATTTTGTCATTTCTGGATCTGCTTCCATTGTCTGATTTTTCTCCTAGTTAAGAGTCACTTTTTTTTCTGTTTCTTGGCATATTTAGCCATTTAAAAAATATTTTATTTATTAACTTTTAGAGTGAGGGGTAAGGAGAGGAGACAGGGAGAGAAACATGAGTGTGTGAGAGATACATCAATTGGTTGCCTCTCGCATGCCCCCAACTGGGGACCTGACCCGCAACCCAGGCATGTGCCCTGACTGAGAATCAAACTGGTGACCTTTCAATTTGTAGGCAGGCACTCAATCCACTGAGACACACCAGTCAGGGCCATATCTAGCAATTCTTAATTGGATGCTGGAAAATGTAATTTTTGCTTTGATGAGCATCTGGCTTTTGTTTTCTTTAAAAAGTGCAGGGTATTGCCCTGGCCAGTGTGACTAAGTTGGTTGGTCATCCCATAACTGAAAGGTATTGGGTTTGATTCCTGGTCAGGGCACACACATACCTAGCTTACAGGTTCAAGCCCTGGTCCAGGTGCATACAATTCCTGGCCCAAGCCCATCTGAGCATGTCTGGGAGGCAACCAATTGATGTTTCTCTCTCTCCCTTCCTCTCTCTAAAAGCAATGAAAAAGTGACCTTGGATGAGGATTAAAAAACAGTGTGGACATTGTTCTGGTAGCAGGTTAAGTTACTTCCAGTCCCTTTTGAGGCTTCTTTTAAGATTTGTCATGATGGATCTAGGGATACCTTTATTTTAGGGATAGAATGGCTCCACTTATAAGCTGTGGCTCTTTTTGGGCTCTCTACTGAGTACCAGGATGATTAAGGAGGACTTTTACTCTGGATAATGGTGGGCCTGCATAATTCCTAGGACTGTGTGAGCTCTGGGAACCATTAAGCTCATTGTTCTCTGATCTCTACTTGCTCTACCTCATGGAGTCTCATTCTGCACATCACATTATTGAGGAAAGACTCAAGGGGACACCCATGCAAATTTCTGTAGCTCTTTCTGTCTTTAATTCCGTATCTCTCTCTTCTCCTGTACTCTGTACCACAGCTTCCAGTTGCTTGTCCTCCAATCTCTGCTTCCTAAGCTCAGAGAGTTCTATTCTCTGTTTGGGATCCATTCCCTGCCCCAAGTCCAGAATGTGCCTCCAGACAGAAAGATGGAGCACATAGTTGAAGTATCATGTGGATAAATACATAGAATTTGGAATGCCTAGAATAATAGGAAATAAACTATCCCACATACTCAATATTTATTATTGAAATAAAAACAATCCTTCCACTCTTAAGGTCAATATAAATTCAAACAGGGTAACAAATGAGACAAACACATGGAAGAAAACTACTAAAGCAAACAGCTTTTCTGGCCCTGGGAATTCCGAAAGAAAAGAAATTGGTATTTTAAGTTTTCCACAGGCTCTTCATTTAACAAGATTAATTTAAAACTATTCCAGTGTACTGCAGTGGACATTAAGAACAATAGTCAGCCGTGCCAAATGATGGAAAGATAACTTGCTTGGGAATAAAGAAACGTGGATTTCAGTCTTTATTATAACTGTTACTATGTAATTTGGGCTTGTGATTCATCTACAAACGAGATAATGACCAGTGGTCTATCCACTCCCCAGAGCTGTCTTCAGGATCGAATGAACTAGTGTATGTGAAAGTGCTACATAAAATATAGAGGGTCAGATAGAGGGATTATCATCATTAGAGTGACCAAAATTATATCAAGGTTGGGAGTAATTTAAAGCATCTATAGTGGGTGCTCCCAGTTATGAGAGGCCAGTCAGATTATGCATTATGAACACAGCAGAGGTCACAGGGCTTGACCCTTCCACAGGGAGAGCCTGGGCAGAGCAGTGGGTAAGCACCCCAGAGCCAGATTCCTGGAGACCCTCTTTTGTCATGATGGGGTCCCTCAGGAGCTCTCCTTCAGGAATTACCTTACTGAGTGCTATCACCTCTGCATTGTTTTGGTCACATGTTGTGGATTAACTATGGTTCAAGCTCAGCAGGACCAGGTAAGCTCGTCTTTCCTGGTTAGTCCTGGCTCCCTCCCAGCGCAACCAGGCTGGCTGAGCCCCATTTTCCCTCCCCCTTGGGGGAGTGTGATTCCTGGGCTGCTCACCCAGTCTGCTGGCTCTCTTCTTTTGGACTGTGATAGTAGAAATGCATTACAATGAGCTGATGTCCAATTATCAGCCTAATTAAAGGTGCTTGGTGGGGAGATCAGCCCCTCTGATCCAGGTTCCTGCTGTACCTGTCACAGTCAGTTTGTTTCTGGATAATCAAGGGCTGACTGTGGTCTTGTTTCCACCTTGATGTTTGGTTTTCTACAAGTTGACTTCCACCTGGTCACCAGGAGATTGGGAGTAGCCTGTGCTGTAGGTCGAGGCAGGGCATGCTCCCCAGACCTTGCTGCTCACCACATACTACATAAATGCTATACTATGCCAGGGAGTGAGGGAATGTCTTCACTGCCCATGCCTGCCATCTTTAGCAAGGGAGCGGGAGAATGCCGTGACTGTTTGCACTTGCCTGCCCCAGCCAGGAGTGGGAAATGCTGCAACTGCCTGCTCAGGCAGAAGCATGCCACGTCCAAGCTCGCACCCCTGTGTTAGCAAGACACATGGAAAACAAACCTGGCATCTACCTCTGTCTCCAGAAAGAGTTTCAACTGTTCACTGCTCCCCGCTCCTCCAGCAGGTGCTTTAATATTAGCAAATGAATATCCTTCCTATATATACTAGGTGCTTTTCAAATGTCTGCTTTTGTGCTGGATCCTGGGGTGAGTGAGACCTCAGGAAGTCCTTTCAAAGGAGGATCTCGGTTCCCTGTTGCCCTTTGGGACCCTTAGACATCAGTCCCCTTGGTTTTCTAAGCCAGATGTTTCAGGGGGTCTCATCTCTCTGGTGGAGATTCCAAGTGTCGGGCTGCCTGATGTAGGCCATAGACCACTTCTGGGAGAAGCTCCAGACTAAAGAGATCCCTCCCTATTGTGTGTCACGCCACCAGGGATGGGACTTTTGGTGCAAACAAGTCTCTGCCTCTCCCACTTATCTCGATGTGGTTATTTTCTGTCATGAAGAAGCAAGTTCATCTAGTTTTCAGATCTTTTTCAGAGGGAACCAATCCATAAAATGTAGCTATATATTACGGATCCACAAGAGGAGTTGAGTTCAAGGTCTCCTGTCCTGCTGCCTTGGACCCATCCCCAAGACTTTTTTCTTTAAATCAGGCATAGGGTTCATAGGATTCATACAGTATAAAAATAAGATGTGAAAACACCCCAACTATCTGTGACACAGTGAGCAGGAGGTGGTGTGGGTTTCTGTAGAACCACCAGTCATTCTTAAAGCTTGGCATTTGTGGCCAAAAGCAGAAACAAGCCATCACTGGTGTTCATGGAGTTACTGGTGAAACAGTATGAGGATGTTGATTGGACAAAAGCTCTGTGGCCTTTTTCCCCACTGGAGCTCCTTGACCCTGAGCATGTATAGCATTACAATGGAAATTTCTCTGAACCACTCCTTTCCGTAATTTCTTGGTAAATCTTCTTTACAAAGTAGTTCTTAAACATATAACTCAGTTTCATATACCACCAGACTATTTGTTTCCATTCTCCAGAATCATCTGGTGAAAAAGCAAGCAATGAGGGGTGGGAGGAGACTTAAAACAAACCTACCCGTTCTGCATTGTCTGCATTCACAGCTCTTTCTGGGCCTGGTACCCACTTCTCAGCTCCCTCACTGCACTCCTTCTGACTCTTCACTCATTGTTTAAAGGACCATACCCACCAAGGCCTCTGCAGGTGGCTGCATGTGGGCTCCCACCAACATTTTTTAAAATATATTTTATTGATTATTCTATCACAGTTGCCCCTTTTTCCCCCTTCACTCCTCTCTGCCCTGCACACCCCCTCCCACCCTCATTCCCCCCCTTTAGTTCATGTCCATGGGTCATACATATAAGTTCTTTGGCTTCTACATTTCCTATACTATTCTTGCCCTCCCCCTGTCTATTTTCTACCTACCATTTATGCTACTTATTCTCTGTACCCTTTCCCCCTCTCTCCTCCTCCCACTCCCCTGTTGATAACCCTCCATGTGATCTCCATTTCTGTGTTTCTTTCCTGTTCTAGTTTTTTGCTTAGTTTGTTTTAGGTGTAGTTGTTAATAACTGTAAGTTTGCTGTCATTTTCCTCTTCATATTTTTTATCTTCTTTTTCTTAGAAAAATCCCTTTAACATTTCATATAATAAGGGCTTGGTGATGATGAACTCCTTTAACTTGACCTTATCTGGGAAACTTTTATCTGCCCTTTCATTCTAAATGAAAGCTTTGCTGGATAGAGCAATCTTAGATGTAAGTCCTTGCCTTTCATGATTTTGAATACTTCTTTCCAGCCCCTTCTTGCCTGTAAGGTATCTTTTGAGAAATCAGCTGACAGTCTGATGGGAACTCCTTTGTAGGTAACTGTCTCTTTATCTCTTGCTGCTTCTAGGATTCATTCCTTAATTTTAGTCTTGGGTAATGTAATTATGATGTGCCTTGGTGTGTTCCTCCTTGGGTCCAACTTTTTTGGGACTCTCTGAGCTCCCAGACTTCCTGGAAGTCTATTTCCTTTGCCACATTGGGGAAGTTCTCCTTTATTATTTGTTTAAATAACTTTTCCACTTGTTGCTCTTCCTCTTCTCCTTCTGGTACCCCTATAATTCAGATGTTGGAACATTTAAAGATGTCCTGGAGGTTCCTAAGCTTCTCCTCATTTTTTTGAATTCTTGTTTCTTCATTCTTTTCTGATTGGATGTTTCTTTCTTCCTTCTGGTCCACTCCATTGATTTGAGTCCCAGTTTCCTTCCCATCACTATTGGTTCCCTGTACATTTGCCTTTATTTCACTTAGCATAGCCTTCATTTTAGCATAGCCTTTATTTTTTCATCTAATTTGTGACCAAATCAACCAATTCTGTGAGCATCTTGATTACCAGTGTTTTGAACTGTGCATCTGATAGGTTAGTTATCTGTTCATCGCTTAGTTGTATTTTTTCTGGAGCTTTGATCTGTTCTTTCATTTGGACCATTTTTTTTTGTCTTGGTGCACCTGTTGTGTAGTGAAGGGCAGAGCCTCAGGTGTTTACCAGGGCGGGGTAACCCAGTTGCTGTGTTGTGACACTGTATGTGGGGAAGGGGTCTGAGAGGGAACAATGGTGCTTGCTCTGCTCTCTGCCAGATTTCAGTCCCTTCTGCTGCTTCCCCCAAGCAAATTGGGCCCTTCTAGTGCTGATTCCCATGTGGGTGGGTTTGTGTACATTCTAGGACCCTGTGAGTCTCTCCAACAATCTCTCCTGTGAGACTGGGAGTTTCTCCCACTGCCTCAATCCCCATGGTTTTTTTTTTTTCAAGTGGTTTGAGGCTTTATTTCCCCACATTGGGGCTCTGGGTCACATAGTCAGTCCCATTCCCCAGTTGTTTCTCCCAGTTTAACTGTGCCCAAATGTGGGACTGCCCAGTCCACAGTCTGCCACCTCACTGGGTCTGCCAGCTGCTGCCTTGCCCACCCTGGTCTTCCAGCCACCACCTTGCTGTGGGTCCTCTCTGCCCAGGTACTAGTCTCCGCCCCTCCTCCTGGTCTGAATGAATGTGTCTTCTTTAACTCCTTGGTTGTCGGACTTCCATACAGTTCCATTTTCTGTCAGTTCTGGGTGTTTTTTGTTTTTAAATTTGTTGTTGTCCTTCTTTTGGTTGTGCAAGGAGGCACAGTGTGTCTACCTGTGCCTTCATCTTCACCAGAAGTCCTCCCACCTACATTTTTATTTCTTATTTTTTAAAATATTTTTATTTATTTATTTATTTATAGGGGAAGGGAGGAAGAAGGAGAGGAAGAGAAACATTGATGTGTAAGAGAAACATTGATGGATTGCCTTTACATGTGCCCCAACCAGGGCCCGGGCCCACAACCCAGGCCTGTGCCCTGAATGGGAATCGAACCTGGAAACTTTCACTTTGCAGGATCACACCTAGTCAACTGAGCCATGCCAGCCAGGGCACTACCTACATTTTTAAAAGCTATCTTCCATTACTACTGAGAAGGCAGAATCAATGGGATGCTGTGGCTTTCCTGCATGGGAGACAATTATCTTATGTGACAGAGGTTAAAGTTTGTCATTGAAGTGTGTACATGATAGATAACAGGGAAAGCAAGATACCAGTCAATGAATAGAGTGCAAAGCTTTTAAAGAATGAAAACAAAGGGATTTGCATAAAAATAAAGCATACATTTTATGTTTGCCAAGAATGGAAGTGGTAGGCTTACTGAAATTAACCTAAATTACACACAGATATATGTACATGTATGTATCTGTGTACAGATACATACATGTACATACATAGATGTATACATATATATATCTCACACAAAACTTTGTTTGCATATCTTTTTTTATTCCTCACCCAAAAATATTTTAAAAATTGCTTTTAGAGAGAGAGGAAGGAAGAGTAAAAAACATCGATGTGAGAGAGAATCATTAATTGGTTGCCTCCCATAGGCTCCTAGACCTGGGATCAAACCCACAACCTAGACATGTGCCCTGTCTAGGAATCGAACCTGCAACCTTTCAGTTATGGGATGACACTCCAACCAATTGAGCCACACCACCCAGGGCTCAATTGATTACTGTGTTTTCTTGATTACTATGTCTATATAGATTACTATGTTTTCTGGGTTCTTATTAAGCAAAAAAATTCATTCAGTAGAATTTGAAGTTCACACAATTGTTGAATAGAAAAATTACTCATGCCTGGGTTTTGTTGATGCTGATGAGTGTGAAATTGGGGACAAGTATTGAGAAAGATTTCTTTTTATAAAACTCCCACCAAAACCCTAAAGAGGGTGTGTTCAGGCTGAGGCATCTGAGCCCTGTGTGGTAGACAGCTGCTTTCTGTACTGCAGGCGAAGACAGCCCTTAGCAAACAGAATAGCTGCTCATGGCAGTTCCCCATTGCTTTCAGAACAAGACACAGAGAGTTATCTTGAATTATTCCAACTATCACTGGGACAAGTTCTAACATAAGTAGAATCATGGTGAAGGCATTTGAAGACCAAAACAAGGGGTTACAGACTAAAAACTAACCACCAGCACAACCAAAAACCAAACAAATGAAAAATCCTTCAGGCTTTAGCAGCCTTTTACTAAGAATTATCTTCTGGGAAGGAAATCTTCTACTGTTTGTATTTAGGGCTTGTGATTTCATGAAATCAACACAACTTCATTTTCCACAGCTCTGAGATTGTTGGCAAGCTCTCTGTAGACTTAGTTTGATTTCCTACTCTCTAGCTTTTCAGTAGAGAAAACCTGACCATGTTTGCTCTGGGCCTAATTTCAGCACAGTAGTGTTTGGTTCCGTCATCATTACAGCTTCTAAGCCTATCTTAGTGAGTTTCCCGGTTCCCAAGAAGAGAACCTGGGATTAGTGGGAACTAACATAGGAAACAGCGCCCCCTGGAGGAAGATGGTGAAACAACTCTGGCAGAAAAACTGCAACTGGACCGCTTGTAAATGGGGCCTGGGGGCCCCAGAACCCCTTACCTTGTGCAGCTCTTTCTTTGATGTCCCCAACCATAAAATAGGTAGAACCTATTCCTCTTCTCATACTTGGAAGCGTACATGATACTATGCAGTTCAGAGATCCTTGACACTTTTCTCCTCAAGAACCAGTCTTGATTTATCCAAAATTTTATGCATTTCCACAACTGGCTATTTTGAATGAAGATCAGTGAGAGGTACCATAATTGGAATGGCAAAAATTGTAAAACATCAGAAAATTAAATGAAGCTAACCATGAGGTTTCATGTATATAGTTTTGTTGGGGGGCAGGGGAGGAGGAGACAGACAGTCACCGCTGCTTCCCAGAGCAGAGGTCCTGAGGCCCCAGCTCTCCTGGCCTGGGCTGGGTGACCACACCTTTCTGTGGGGTGGTCACTGGCCCAAGTCTACAGGTTTGGTCGCTATATCTAATATCTACTGACCAAATAAAGACTAGAATGCATTGCTGCTGAATTTATTATCCTTCCAGTTTGTAGATAATTTTGCAGTGTATTGCTATGAGTAGTTCTTTAGCTTTACACTCTATGTAACATGAAGGTTGGTTCTAGTATTTTTGCACTTTAGAAACTTCTTTAAAATCATTAATTGGTTTATCCTTTTATTAAACACTACGAGTCTATGACCACCAATTCCGTGCTTAGGTATCTACCCAAGGAAAAATATATACACAAGGACTTGAATGTATATGTTCATATCAACATGATTTATAAGAGCCAAACACTTTAACCAATCCAAATATCCGTGAAATGGTGAATAAATAAACAAAATGTGATTATTTCCACAGGATGGAATACCTACTTGGCAGTAAAAGGAATGAAATATTGACACGTGACAATATGGATGAACCTAAAAGACTTTGCTAAGGGAAAGAGACCATACTGAAGAATTTACACACTGTGTGATTCCATTTATGTGAAATATCTGCTAAAGGCAAAACTAGAGAGACAGAAAGATCAGCACTGTGACCTGAGTTGAGCTGTGACCAAGCGTTCTCAGATCATTGTGCTAAAATGTACAGAATACGGAAGTTCTAAAGTGTATCTTACACTTGTTACTTTACAAGATGAAAGTGCAAATTGTTATTATTCTTTTACATAGGGCACTTTCCTAAGGGAAAAGGCAAAGCACACCCTGTAAGAGCATACATTTAGAAATTGGCTTCTCTGTGTGTGTGTACATCCCTTTATTTAGCACCCCTCTTCTCAAGCTTTGGGGTGGGGTAGAAGTAGCATCTGTCAATCACTACTCCACAGTTAAATGCAGGCATCTGGAGAGGAAGGAAATGTAATGGCTGCTGCAGCCATGCCAAGGTGTGCAGTGGATGGGTAACCAAGGGGGTCAATGAGCATCCCTGTAAAAAAACAGTGTTCCCAATGACTCTACCTAGTTGAATCAACATTTATGGAGCACCTGCTGTGTTCAGGATCTGGAGCTACAGTAATATATGGGAAAAGTCCCTAACCTTGAGAATCACATACTCTTGGGTGGGAGGAGGGGAAGTGGCTGATTTGGGGTAAAGGAAAGCAGGAAATATGAGGAGATGTCTGTTTTAAAAATTCTTTTCAATAATAGATAACTGACCTGAGGCTTCCTTGCAGCATGAACAGGATTTAGGTTAATTTAACCCAGTGTTCTGTTGGCAACCATAAGCCCTCAGACTTGCAGGACAATGATGACCTAGCTTATCTGCCTTGACATATATGGATAGGACTGGGGAGGCAGATTCTGCTCTCTTTGAAATTCCTCTGTGCCAAAAGAGTGAAGACCGTGGTCCATTTCCACACCTGGTCCATCATTATGTCTCCCGTGCTCTGTACTCTTTACCATGAGATCCTTGGACATGACGGGGCCATAAAGTGGAAAAATCCCTGCCTACAAGGAACAGACCATTGGATTGTTATGTGTGTAAGAAATAATCATTTTATTAAGTTACTGAAATCTTCATGTTTATTTGTTATAGCAGCTAATGTTATCTAATAAAGAAATTTTTTAATCTTGATACTGGTGCTGCAGTTACAGAAACATAAAACACCTGAAAGTTTAGTGGTTAGGAGCTGGCAAAAAGAAAGAGAGAAGAAAGAAGAAAAAAGAAAGAAGAAAGAAGAAAGGAAAGAGATTGAAAGGGAGGAAGGAATGGAGGGAGAAAGGGAACTGGACTGAGACTCATGGTATGTTGTTATGTGGTGGAGAAATACTGAGTGAAACTGTCACCTGTGATAATATGGACGACAAAGAACAAACAGACTGCTAGAGAAGAGGCAAATGGTAATGTGCATTGATTGATCCTCTCCATATTTGTGAAGGGGGTATGTATGATGGGAAGAGAGAACTGACCAGTATAAATTGGTAAGCACAAACAAAAATTCCAGAAATTTGGGTCCCTGCAGAGTTACAAGAATTGAATACCTGATGATTCCAGACAACAGCAAGTAAGACTGAAGAAGGCTCTGACCAAGCCCCACTGAGATATCAGGTAAACAAAGTGACTCAGCCTTGAGAGAAACACATTACAAATGTTATACTCCCATCCAGGCCTTGTCTTAGATGACTACAAGGCAGCTACTATTAAGTTTCCAGGGGAACTGGCTTAGGAGCAAAGAAGAAACCTGTAATTCCTGCTCTCTACCGCTTCCATCCTCCCAGTCAGTGTACCTGTCACTTCAGCCGGAAACCGTTCCTCTCTCGTGAGCCTGCTATTCTGCTTAGCTCTGGACCCTCACAGCCCTGGTGCAGGGCTTTGGAAAAGGTACCTTGAACAACTTAATTTTCTTCAAACAGGTGGTAAGGCTTCTTCTGACTCATATTTAGCTGCCATCTTATTTTCCCCCTTCCAGTCCAGGTTTCTGCTCTTCCCTGCTTGTGGAGATTTCAGTTGAACAGGTCATGCTGGGGTTTAGAGTGGGAAGCAGGGTGGGGGGAGGCGACCAACATCCCTGAGGAACCCTCTGGGACCCCTGCCCACTCAGAGGTTCTGGCTCCCAGGATCCCCAGAGGGACGCTGCCTGGGTCCCTCACATCCCTCACACCCGGCGGACTGCAGCATCTCTGTGTACAGGCAGCCACTGTGCACATCAAACCTCATCTCAGCTCCGGACACTTCACTGTAATGGTTTTCAACATAAGACCAATAAAACTAACATGTGTGGACAGGAGAGAAATCCAGTAAGAGAAAGTGATTTATGACACAAGCCTAGTAAGTCAACCCAATGTTAAATTTGTAAATTTAGGAACAGCCCTCCATGCCTTAAGACCTCTTCTTGGATACAGAGTTGCTTTTTATGCTTCTTTCAAATCTAGGCTTAATGTCACTCCTGAGTTCTCACCTAGACATTTCCCATCAGCCACCCCCTCTAGCTGCCCATCTCCTTACCTGGAGGTGTCTCTGCCCAGGAACAAGCTGTAAGCCCTGACCCTTGGTGACACCTCAGCCCCAAACCCATCTTAGTGCCCCGTCCATAAGGCCCTCCAACTCCACCCCTCTGGCAGGTTCAGGGTCAGCTGAGAAGGCACAGGGCTGAGGACAATGCGCTCCTGGGACAGGCATGGGCACAGGTTGAGACAGCTGCCTAGAAGACACCTGCCAGGCAGGGGAAGTCTCCACTACAGGCAGAGTGTTTGGTTCTTGGAAGGAACCAGCCAGGTTAGCTCCAGGTGGCATTTGTAAAGCTCCCCCTGCACAGCAGCAAGGGGGAAACTGCCTGCAGCGGCAGAATGGGTGCCTACTCCTAAGGCCCAGGGTAGGAAGTGGTTTGGAGACTGAAGACAGTGAATGACTTCAGCAGAGGGTGATCGTGGTGGGGCAGCTGTGGGGGTCAGGAGCCACGAGGCAGGGGGTGGCGGTGGGGAACAAATGCTGTGGACATGCTGTGAAATGTCCAGATGTCCTGGTGGTGATCCCTCCTTGCCTTGCCTGGCGAAATCGGTTAGGAAAACAACCCAAATGCAAAGAAAAATGACCTAAATCTAAAAGCCAGAGGACTAAGGGACACATGGGGACCCAACTTTCCAACCCTTATTTCAGAAAAAAAAAAAAGCTATTTTTAAAAAAGTTAGGACTAAATTTAAGGCCTTAAGTTCAAATATATTATTCACAGTTGTGTTTCAAATATGAAAGAGGTAATCAGTCAGCTGATTAGGTGTGAAATGACTTTGACAAGACTATAGAAAAATAACCCATGTTATATCCTTCATGTGTCCACTAAGCACGAAAGGCTGACACGCTGACCGCCACCACAGCAGCGCTGCTGCACCACCTCACTGGAGCCTTCCCTCCGGAGGCCCATCACCAGCTGCCATGCAAGCACTCCTGCACTCGCTTCCCCGTTGCCAGGCCTCGGGAACCCACCCTGGAAGGGCAGCGCATGTCAGGTTTAGACATATTTTTTTATTTTAATTTACTTTCACATTTACAGACTCAGGCAGCCCTTCTGAGAAAAGGAAGGTTGAGGTTGCCTAGAAGAATAGCTTGGCTCATGGGCACTTGGGACTTTTCACAAGGAAACAATCCCGTATCTCAAGGGCGCTCAGGGTCAGAAGGCACCTGACAGAGTGGCCGTGGCTCGCTCCTCAGTGCCGGGAAGATGTATTATTGGAGGCTGCCTCAGCCCAGGATTTTATTGCTGGTGAACCTCACTATCCAACTCAGAGTCCAGGGTGATGGCACCATCAAAAACAGGTCCAGTGGTGAGCAGATGGGTGAGAAGAGAACCAAATGAGTCAATTGCACTGACTGCAATGCTGCCCTGCTGGCCTTCAGCCCCAGGGGAGGGCCCTGGAGGAGAAAGGAAGAGAAGTCCCCATTGCCCATCCAGACGGGACAAAGACAAAGAGGGACAACAGTCAGGATGGGCACGCCCCAGTCCACAGCAGCCTGAGCTCCAGAACCCAGCCAGCTCTTCCTTTGCCCGTGCCACTTTAAGGCCCCCAAAGATGTTCGCTTTCTCAGGTGGAAAGAATATACACTCCAGTCCCGTCACTTTCCAAAATTATATTTCTTGGGCTGAATGAGATAATCCTTTGGCTGGCAGAGGCTCAGAAATATGGACTGGTAGCACACAGGCATGGATTCTGAAAAGACAGGCTGCCGAAAAGTGCTCTTGGGTCACCCCTGAATGTCACAGGAACAAGACAGTCATGGAAAGAATGGTTTATGATTATAGCAGCGCCAAGATGAAGGCCAGGGGTATAATTTTATTATGCAGATTTGGGCCTGTATTAGCCCCTGTAATTTCTGCATGCCACAATCTTTTCAGGTCCCCTGAAAGTGCTGTGTGCTACTCCTATGATCCCCGTCTAGGGGATCTCCACCATCCAGGGGAGCTGCAGTGTACCCGCCTCCTTGACAGCTGAGGGAAATGACTCCTACTGTCATATAATTTTTCCTCCTGGTCTTTAGACTGTAAGTGTTTAGTTCTTTTCCCTAAGGACAGCAAAGACCTACTGGCATTGGTCGGGGGTAGGGGACGAAGGCGCTAAGGGCACCTGATGTTCAAACTGCGCCGTCACGGTCAGGGTGCAGCTTTATCGGCCGAGGCACCCGTGGCCCACTGCCGACTCGGGCGTCTTCAGGAGGGTGATGGAGGAAGCATCATTCCTGTGCTTAGGTCTCCATCTGCTGAGCCTCTGGTCTAACAAGGGTATCTGAATTCACAGTCCTACACATTAGTTTAGCAAAAAATCTGGCTTTTGATACCCAAAGAGCTTAAAGTCCCCTTGGAAACGGGCATACAGGCGGCGGATGTCCCGTTTGCTGATGCCCAGAAAGTAGCGCTCCACCTTGGTTCTGTTATACACGGTGATGCCCGGAGGGATGGTGGGGTATGACACCAGGTGGTCTATGCCGGCCTCCCTTAAGATGTAAGGGGCGTCATCCTCCAGGGTCTCATGGTGGCCAATCACACTGTATGTTATCTCGCAGGGCGCACACAGTTCTACATACGTCACCCAGTGAATAATGTGGTCCCCAAACTGAAGGTCCAGCCATCTGTGGTTTGGATCGCCCAGGTAGCGCACAAAATCTTCAAACTGGATCCCCCGGGTCTCTGTCCGGTTCTTCCTGTATTTCCTGATGATGCCAGGGGCAATCTCATGCCTGTACCAAGGCTCAAAGCGGGGATTGTGAACAAATTTATCCTTAAAAGCAGAAATCAGTCTTTCGAAGGGATCTCTTACAATAAAAAATTTGAAGTAGGTTTTCAAGCTAAAGAAAAAAATGAGAAATGAGAGGTTAAGTGGATGCTGTTGGTGGTGCCGGCCGTGAGGGTGGCAGGAGTGGACAGTGGCAGTGGAGCAGCAGCCGCTGGGTCCTGAGCCCTTGCCCGGGCGAGCCTCCTCCTCAATCCACTCCCACACCACCCGCTGGCGGCCTGGCTGCAGGTGAGCAAAGGCAGCCTCAGACGCTGTCACTGTCCAAGGCCACAGCACTCCCCCCTCACCCTTGGGGGGCGCTGTGAGAACATCCATTTAACCCATGTTTTGTTTTACTTGAATATTTTGAAACTTTAAGAGTGTTTAAAAGTTTTGTCTTTGAGCAGAAAATCCTAAGGGCAGGAATTCTGAATGAGTTAGGAACAGCTGAGGCCAGAGAAAGTTACTTTATATCTTTAAAGATTCAATTCAAAATTGCCAGGGGTAGCAAAAATGAGAGGACGTGGTAGGAGAAGAGGGAGAAGGAAGCTTCAGGCCCCAGCTGGCGGGAGTGGCGGCCTGGGAGGCCTGCAGGAGAGGCAATGGTGGCACCAGGGAGCAAAGGGCCTGCAGCAGTGACGGCGATGACAAAACAGCAAGGGCACTGTTGTCGTAGGTGTGCTTACTCCAGGCCAGAAACTGCTGTCAATGCTCTGCAGGGCTTGACTCATTTCCTCTCATAAAAACCCCGAGACATAGGAGAGCAGGAGGGTAACAGGACAGCCCTGGCCCAAATTCTGGGTCTGGCACCTAGCACCTACACCCTGAAGGGTTTGTAGGGGTTGGGAAGAATGGGCAACCAGGGCTAGAACCAATGAAAAGGTGTTGAAGAGTGACAGAGGGTAAAGTTCGTTGGTCCCTGACTTTCTTATCCCTTTTAAACATTGTTGTATGGGGCCATGTCATAACTCATAAAGGGAACCTTTCAATTTATTAGCTAACTAATTTGTAAAAGCCAGTGCCCATCCTTGCTGTGACCGCTGGGGCCGGTCTCCCGGTCTGTGCTAGGTCCGGCCCACACCAGCACTCCTAGGGCAGCTACTGTGGAAGCAGGGATAACGCCTTTGGGAAAAATGAAAAACTAAGTGGGGTTTCCTTGCAACCTAAACCCTTTCTTATGAAATAATGATCATATTCAGGAAGAAGTCCATAAAATTTAGCATACCCAAAGCAAAACAAAATCGACCACTCATTTCTATTAGGAAAATGATATAACCTTCACCTGAATGGGCTGCACAAAGATAAGGGTGGATAGTTGTTCTGAAGTTCTCATCAAGACTTCTGAATTTAGGTGCACTGAACTCTGGGCACATGCTCGGCCGCATGCGAGGAGTCCTTGGGACGCAGGGCAAGTATGGAACTGAGTCTGGGGTTTTATCAAAATGCCCCTCCCCACAGAAACCTGTTCCTACCGCTTCTGAATTTCTGTGTTGCTGAAGGAGGAAAGACGAGGGAGGCCGTTCTTTTCATGGTCGTGAACCACGTTCTCAGGGATCTCTTCAATGGAAGGAAAGGCTCCTGGGAAGTAAACAAGGGAAAAATTGTGTTGGCCACCTCAGTGCTACCTTTAGAGAAGATTTCCATCTCTTGACCTGGGCCCATGTTCCCCACAAGTCATCCCCCAAATCCAGGATGAGGCCTTTTAATTCCAACTAAGACGACTTCACATGACAAGATGAGAGTGGGAAAAAAAGCTTTTGGTAATCTGTAAGCCAACCAGAGGAAACAGACAAGGTGGGAGGAGGAGGGTAAGGGAGGGAGCAAGGAGTGGAAAGGACAATATCTATCCCTGGAACGCACTAGAAT
Source organism: Phyllostomus hastatus (assembly GCF_019186645.2). Taxonomy (NCBI): domain Eukaryota; kingdom Metazoa; phylum Chordata; class Mammalia; order Chiroptera; family Phyllostomidae; genus Phyllostomus; species Phyllostomus hastatus. The sequence continues at coordinate 68,513,507 of NW_025334041.1, forward strand.
TGGGTTGAATCTGCCATGATGAACAGATCATTGCATGCCGACAGAGTGCCTAAGACCAACACCACTCATTCTACCAGGAAACTGGGGACATGCCAGCACAGCAGGACCATGAAACACACTGTCTACACCCCTAGCACCGTCACAGGCCCATTACTGTGGGGAGGCAAAGTGCTCCCAGGACCACATCCCTGGGCCTAAGGTGGTTCCTACGTTATGGGGAACTGATCCATGTGGCAGTGGCAAATGTAGCCCAGCCTGATTTGAAAAACTGGTAGGGAGTGAGTCGGCATACAGGAACCGGGCCCATGGATCAGTTTTCCCATGGAGAACCAGGCCTGCATTGTACCCAGGCTACTTTGAGGCTTGCTTTTGCTAAAACTCCCTCACCCTGATTTGAAGCAGCAGGTGCTTACTGTAACTTCCTAAAGTCTGTGCTAAACCTCCCAAGGATGGAGTAGTATAACCGGTTCAACCACTTTTCCCCCTGCATTTGCAACATCCTTTTCTTTGAAGTAATTAGCAACATCTTCTCCTTTGTTATCTGTAAAAGGTAATCACCTAAAGTGAACCTGTGCATAGTACATGAGGACCATCCTTGAGGTAATGCTCCCAGAAAAGCAATAAAAGCCTGTCCAGGCAAGGGTTGGGGCCCTCTCTCTCAGAGTGGCCGTGCCGTCCCTTTTTGCCACAGGACTTGTGACTTTGTTCATCGCATCCACACCACACAGACCCCAGTGATCGGAGTCCACATCGCTAGGGAACCTTGCAGAACACCAGACAGCTAGTGGCACAGATGTTTAGTGTGGGAATGAAGTTAGTGTCCTGGGAGTGACATCAGAGACTGAAGCAGGGGCCTGGGAGGACAAGCAGCGACTAAGAAAACAGGAGGATCCAGAGCCATAGTGCTGGAAGGCAGGCCGATGAATCAGACAGTGAGGGGCATCCTTGGGTTGGTGGGTTGGGCAGTTTTTATTCGTTTCCCATTTTAGACGATGGAAATAAAGCATCACTGTCTGAGCTCTTACCCAAGCCTCTGCAAACCTTTACTTCCATCCTGTGTTAATCCTGTCATGTTAACTTGGAGTCCAGCAGGGAAAAATCTGTTGGACCATCTGAGCAGTGGCCACTGTGTTGTCTCTTCAGCTCAGCCTTCCCCCACAGGTTTAAGCACCCGTCCGGAACTGTATGCCAATTGCTGTGGATGGCTCTAAAATGAGCAAGACTGGGAAGTGAACCAACTCAGTGGATTTGTACGTGGACCTGCTCAGGTACCTGTTCCCATCCAGGTGCATCTAGGGCCAGCAGAAGTCAGCCACAAGGACCATCTGTTTTTCTGTTATAGGTGTACCTTCTTTTATTGCACTTCACAGACGCTGTGTCTTTTTACAAACTGAATTTTTGTAAATTGAAGGCAAGACCCTCCACCAACAAGATTGTGACTTGCTTCATTGCACTACTTACTCTACTGCAGGGGTCTGGAACAGAAGCCACAGGATCTCTGAGGTGTGCCTATACGTCACCTGGCACACCTGCTCCTGTTTTTGCCCTGCCCTTGGAAGTGGGTGTTACTTCTTTAAACACCAATGCTTTTCATACTGTGGTGGCAGATTTCTAAGACTCATACATTTGTTGTTTTAAATTTGATTTGTAACCTTATTCTACAAAGTCAAAATTTCAATACGCTATCAGATTGCTCAAGCACATGAGGCGAGTGTCTCCCTCCCCGGTCCCCCAACCAACCAATGAAAAGGCCAAATGGCAACAGACTGACCAGTGGGAAGGCGGCAGCAGTAGGGGCTGGCGGACGGAGACCCAGGCCACCCTCCGCAGGGGTCCCAGGTCTGGTTCTTCATCCGGAAGTTGCACTGATGTCAACCAGACCCATGCTTCGTTCAAAGTTGAGTGTGACAGAGCCCATAATGACCCGGGATCCGTTCAGAGTAAGTGGGGTTTAAACTAATAAATACGGTGTTTGAAAAGAGTAGTGAATAATCAAAAACTATAATGTATGAGGTCACTTTTCAGTGATCTAATCTGTTTCCAAGAACACATCAGATTTCCTGAAACAGGTCAGTTAAATACTTTGAATATAAATGCTTGGTGTAAAGTGGAGACCCTCTTTACCCACCCAGGTGGCACAGAATGCTGTCTGGGGGGAAGGAGGCCCCCACACCCACTGGCAGGGCTCCCCTCCCAGGCACTGAGGTACGGGGAGCCCAGCCCTTCCTTCTCAGCACAGGAAGGACAGCTATGGGGGTAGCTTCCTGGCAGCTCAGTGAATGCGGGGCCTTGACTTACGAGGACAAAGCCAGTGACTAGTAGGAATCAGTGCTATGAATCTGAAGAGACGAACAGGGACCCACTGGGTGGGCAGGCTGCCTGAGGTGGGCACTCTGCTGCGGAAAGCAAGGAGACTGTGGCCTCAGCAGTGGCCTTTTGAAAACAATCAGTGTCTAAATTAACCCCACCGACTTTTTTTTTAGTGTGCCTAAATAAAATTTTATTGGAATATAGCCGTACTTATTTACTGACCTGCTGTCTGGGCCTATCTTTACACTGCACAACAGACCATGCACGGCTGAGCCCACGTGTGGCACTCCTATCGCTCCACACCGCTGCAACACACATGTTCTCACAGCAGATACAGGCTCACTGCGTAATGAACATAATGCTTTGCTACTGAATAACAAAATATCAAAATACTCTACACTCCATTGTACTTTAAAGATGGAATATTTTAAGTCCACTTTTCCCCACCAACTTTTAAAGTACAACGCTAGTAGGAAAAGCACGATGGAGAACTGTCTGAAAGGTTATCAGCCCCTCTTAGGAGATGCACCTTCCTGTGGCTGCTTTCTGCCTCCTTCTGTCCCCCCACCCAGGTCACGGTGACTTTCCCACGGCAAACCCTGAAGCCTCTCATGTGGGGCAGACAACAGGCACGGCACGCACCATTTAACACGATCAGCACTTTCTTCCACTGGGTGTTGCCTACTTTGGGAGTCTGGCAGAAAAGGATCTTGTGCTTGTCACAGACAAATATTCGGTCCAGGACGAATTTGGACACTGCAGTGTGTGAGAGGTTCTTCAGGGCCTCATCCCTGCAGACATTTCGGATGAGCTCCAGGCGCTCCATATAGACCAAGGGCTGAACAAGCTGCCTGTCTGAAAGCATCTTCCCAGTAGGCTGCAGGTAACAGGGAGGCAAAAGGGCACAAAGGCTTCATTAGTACAAGACAGGATGCCCCTCAGGAGGCCCTGCTCCCTGGCCTCGTGCTGGGCACACACCTCTGCCTATCACAGACATGAGCAGGGCCCTGTGGACCTGATGTGCCTTCACATTCAATCAGAGACAGCAAACCCTCTTGTTCCTTCATCCTCAGCTTGGACAAACTGAGGAGTGGGGGGTGACTGTCTGCTGGTCACTTTGCTGACAAATGATGACCCATAATTTCCTGGAAACTGTAGGATACTTCTCACTCACGGTTTCAGTGAAGGCCAGTTTCTGCCGCCTTCATTCTCTTGAGCATCTCCCTCCACGTGACTGTGAGTATGCACATGTGGACCGTATCTAAGGGCCGGCTGTCTGCACACAGGGTGAATGTTTCGAAGCTATTCTGGTATACCAGTATGTCTGGTTTATTAAGTAAAATAAAAATAAAAACCTCAGGTCATTCAGCATGTTTTGCAAATGTAGAAATCATGACTCTGTTTCCTCAGTAAAAAGCATATGATGGAGTTTCTCTGTAAGGGTAGTTAAGGAGAGGGGAGGCTTTTGCTTGGCAGTCATGTCAGTCTTACTGAAGTTCAGCCACTGGGAGCAAACGCTGGAGCACTCCAGCAGTAGTTAGTTCTCAAAGGAGTTATCAGACCAGGTGGGAAAATCCATGTGAACTGTGGGGTGAAGGCTCTGATGCCAGAAACCTATGCTCACTGGGAAAGTGGGCCTAAAAACCGAGCAGGGGCGGGTGTGCTAAAGACCCAATGAGCTTGGGACCATGGGGACAGCTGAGAGCTCAGCCCCTGGCTAGGTTTCTGAGCCTGGGATCCAAGCTACGTAACAGTGGGAAATTGTAAAAGGGAACTATAACCCACCCCAAGATTCTTTTGACATTATCCTGTAAGTGCTGACTCTAATATGTAGCTTAGAGATAAACAATGTGTTTATATAAGAATCCTAGAAACTAGCTTCAAAAGATACAGACACTGACCTTCATGCATCCCAGCTCCGGGAGATTTGCTGACCTTCAACCATGGATCCAGAATGACATGAAGTTGAGATGACATGAAGCTGGGATGGCTAAACCAGGATGACACACACCGGACCGTCACTTGCCCTATCAGAATGGACTGTGCTCATCTGCATGTAGGGAACTTGCAATCCCCGCCCCTGATCTCTCTATTCTGTTCCCCTCTCCCTCCTTATAAAAACCTCTGCCTCCACTGACAGGTGGGGGCTTTGTGACATGAGTTCCCATCTTCCATGTGGCCAGCACCTGAAAAGATACAACTTTCCTTTACATCAGCACCTGCCTCTTGAGTACTGGCTTTCATAGGGCAGGCAGCTGAACTTGAGTTCAGTTACAGCTACACAAGGGAATGGCTATACTTCTTTTATTCTGCGATGCCACCATTTTTGAAGTGCTAGTTCTGACTCCTCTGAGTTATCTAGAATAGGTCTTTTAATAACTTTTTGCCACCTCAGAAACACAGTATACAGGAGGCATAACTTCTAGCTCATGTGCAGCTAAGACAGGTCCTCTGTTGCCTTCACACAGAACTTGAATGAAAATATGAGTCACATTTCTTCCCACAAAATTTTTTTTAAAGATTTTATGTATTCATTTTTAGAGAGAGGGGAAAGGAGGGAGAAAGACAGAGTGCTGGGAATTGCCCTGCCTGGTTTCAGAAGCTGTAACCCCCCATGGCTAAGGATGAGTGAGCATAAGCCACTAAGGAGACAAAGCTTATCTCCCCTGCCTCTTTTACTTTGCCCTGCCTGGCCCCCAATGCAGGATCAGTTAGCTAATGATGGGTAAGATTGCTCAAGGGGGGGATGACCTAAGACAGGCACACACACGAGGAGCCCCCAGGGAAGGACTTGGGGGGCTATAGCAAAAGCGGGTGATGGACTCTTGCCCCTTGGCTTTGACATAGCCTGAGTCCTCATTTTGTCTCCAAGAAGTCTGCTAATCTCTTGGCTGCCTTACTTCCCCAGCCTGACTTAAGCTTGAAACAATGCTGGAGGTGGGTGTGGCCCTGTGCTGGAAAGGGCGGGTTCTCTAGGGTGATCAGGCCTAAGTAAGAATGCATAAAATCCTATGAAACACCCTACTTTGCTAACACCCTCAACTTAAATAATAAGGGACCAAGCAGGAAGTGAGTTTGTTCCCCACAGTTTTATGGCCTTTTAACTATCTGACCCTGACTCAGAATAAGCCCTCAGAGTTCTTTGAATATTATCTATTGTTTAATCATTTCTGCCTGACAATGATTGATGAACTTTATTCCTGTGCAAATCGAACCCAATAAAAGCCTGTGAAGGCAAGGGTTGGGTGCTCTCCTCTTGAGAGGGTGGCCGAGGTACTCTGAGGCTTTTTCTCCCCTTGAGAGAGAAGTCACGCCATCCCTTTTCGTCCACAGGACTTGGTAGTCTGCGTGGATTTCTCATGCCTCATCTACAATGTGGCAGACCCCACAAGCCGGGGTCCGCATCAAGAGGGAGAGAAACATCAGTGTATGGCTGCCTCTTGAGCACCCCCCACCGGGATGTGAGTGCCCACAACCCAGGCATGTGTCTTGACTGGGTATCAAACTGGAGACCCTTTGGTTTGCAGGCTGGCACTCAATCCACTGAGCCACACCAGCCAGGGCCCCACAAAATTCTTGAGCAGAGGCTTCACTGTATTCTGGCAGCAAATACAGCAGAGAAGTCTACCCCCACCCCCCACTGTCACTTCTTTGTAGCCAATGCATTTTTAATACCTGGGTGGCTTGTAACATTTTTCCTGTTATGATTCTAGCACTTTCATCACTTTGCCGGGATATCTCAGTGCGTGTCTCTCACTGATTTTGCCTGGAAAACAACAGACATTTCTGCCTGTATCCTTGGCTCAGGAAATGTGCTCTCCTAAGGACATTTGGGTGGGGGTGGGCTTTAGGTGAGACAGAATGGAGAGGTGCTCCAGCATTCACCCATAGCAGTACACTTCTGGTACAATATGGCTGTCGAGAAAAACGCTGCCCTTCTCTTTAATCTGCATTACAGAGAAACATAATTGCGTTTATCCTGGGGAAATAGAATCAGAGACCATATAACACCTAAATGAATGGTTTTTAAAAAGGAAATGTTCTTTCCTTCCAATTTTGGGTGTTTCTTTAAAATACACAAGTATGTATTACTTCTTCATTAAAAAAGTTGATTTAAAAATACTGACTAGGGATGTGGGCACCTATAAAGACCTCTGGAAAGCTCTAGAAAAGTCTACACAGTGATCTACAGATTAATTCTGCCACATTTGGGTATTTTATACACCCAAAGGAGGCTCCACAAAACAAGCACATCGTTTTTCTCTTTCTTCAGCACTGTCTTCCACAAACATCTATGACAGCCCCCTCTGGATTTCCTTGCAGGGCCAGCCTGTCCCTTTCTCACTATCCACAGGCCCCTCTCTTCTTCCCTTCCTCCTTTTTTCTACAGAGTGACACCCACTCTTTCCAGCCACTTCCTGAAGCCTTCCTCAGGGCCTTTCCACTGCCCAGTAAATCATGGAGATGAATCATGCAGTTGACAAGGAAAGTGGACCCAAGATGGGCTCATTTGATTTTCCTTCTCAAAACAAGGCTGATTTGAAAAGGCAACACAGATAAAACAAAGTTCAAGTTCCAAAGTATGGCACCCCTTGGCCCTACTTCAGAACTTAGAATATCTGTAACACAAAGGCCTTTTGTTAATGCTCAATTCAAAATTCTACTGCTTTGTTAGGCTAGAGAATCATTCATTTGACAAATATTTACTCTGCGCCTAGATACAGTCACTGCATTTTTGTGGAGACACCGGGAAAGCCTTACCTGATTAAGAGCACATGTGGCACTGCATGTATGTGTGTGTGATGTGCGGGGTGTGCATGTGAGGGTAGATGGTGAGGAAAAGGCAATGCTGACTAGGTAACCTGTTTCTCCAGCCCCATCCTTTGGCAGCTTCTGGTTATGGCCCTGTTACGCAGTATTTTGAAATGTTTCTGCTGCTCTATTTATTCCCTTCAAGTTACAAAGAACTTCTCCCCAAGATTTCAAAGCAGATGGTCCCTCTAAACAAACTTTATTAAATGGACCAAAATGCCCTTGTTGTATCTGTTAAAATATTTTAGGCTTGCCAGGTAGTTCATTTATGGGCCAGTGGTAACAACAAGTCTTCCCCAAGGAACTGGGTCAGTTACTTAGCAGGAGGAGGACATAAGCCTCCGAGAACGAGGACACTGGAAATTTTGGGATAGTACAGGTTCTGCCCCACTACCCAGCTCCCTGCTTTTCCTTCATGGATCTGCTACAACCAAACTCCCTGATACACATAACCTTTTGCAGGATACTCTTGCTCTCTCCTGTGTTTGATTGATTTTCCTGGGTTTCCCTGGTAGAGGGAAGAATGTCTTAGGGACTCATAATGGCTCCTTCCTGCAGTGAAGACACTGTGGGACAGAGAGAGAGAGCACCTGCAGACCTACCACTCTGCTCCTTTGCAGACACCCCTCGGATGCTCCCCAAGGAGCACAGCCGGCTGCCCTGGCCTCCTGGGACCAGCACCAGCCAAACTGCCTTCTTGCTTTGGCCTAATCTAACCTCACTCCCTCATCAAACCCCTCTCTGACTCACTTATCCAAGAGTCTCTCTCTTCTCGGTCTGTTGTAATTATTTCAAACGTCAGATCTAATCCTGATCACAGATGACACTAACAAGCAGTGCATCACAGGGCAGCACCTCTAAACAAGTTCTATTGAGAAACTGCAGAAAAATCTGTCACTTTCTGAATTTGTTTTTTAAAGCTTAGGCATTATCTACAAAGAAAAAAATTGTTCTCATTCAATTGTGTTTGCTGACTGATAATTCACCTTCTATTTTTCCCCTGCAAGTATACAAAACCAATTTTAATGTCTGATACTACTTTCTATTTTCCATTCACATATTCAACTACATCATATACAAAATAAACTTTTAGTGGTAAGCTATGCGACCTGATCTCCTTCATAAATCACCTCTCTTTGGGGAAAACATGCTGAGCTCACCATCTGACAATCCTCGGTGTGAGTGAATTACATCTGACCACTGTTCCATTTGCTTTCTCCTCACATCTGATTTTACGGAGAATCAATGGGAGAGGGCAGGACAGAGAAGGGGACAGAGAACACTGCGTGGAAATCCAGGTCCAGTACTGCCACACCAGACACACTGAAACCAAGGAACTGTAAGGTATAGTCAGGTGCGGCACTTCCACCGCACACGGCGCCTGTGGGCCAGCAGTCTATGCAGAGAGTGACTGCCAGGATGACATGTGTCCCTCTTCCCAGAGCTGCAGCATCCTAGCAGTGCCCTTGTCTCAAAGCCCTTTATTCCTTTTGCAAAATTCTTACCCTACCTTATTGATTCAAGTCACCATATATCAATTTCCTTAATTCTTTCCATTAAAGTCACCATCCTATTTGCTACAGGTCTGTTTCTTGTGTCTACAGTCCATCCACACTTTCCTTTCCCTGGAACACCTCACACTTAAAGCAACATCCCAGGCCCATCTGATAAAAGAGTTCTGCTGATCTCATCTTTATTACATCCATGTCTTGTGAAAAGTTAACTCCAACAGCTCATTACTCTGACCACATGCATGCTTTCCAGACTTTGTGGGTTCTGATTTGTTGTCTTATACTGTAAGTTATGAACAGGAACTATCCCTTTTCTGTGGTTTAATTCTGGGCTGATAAACATCTTTAGAACTTGCTCTATCCATTTCATTCTTTCCAGCATAATTTCAGCCTAAACCTTCCAAATCCAGAATGGGAGCCAACAAGTGAGAAAAGATCTCAAAAGGGTGTCCCTCACTGCGGCTAAGGTATGATTTGGAGTTTATGTGTAAAGCAGCTTGAAGAGAAAGACGGAGATCAGAATGTCAAGGAAGGAGAACAATGGGAGTAAGTCAGCAGCCTTGGGCTCTGACACTAACTCCCACGTGATCCGGGTGATCAGCCTTTTTCCTAAACTCAGCTCTCATCCACACCATTGGTTACCTGCTCTTCTGTCTAAGACCCCTTCTAACTCTAAAGTTCCATGATTCCAGTTTCCCACACCCTTGGTTTTCTCCTGACCTTGCCTGACATCCTCCACTCCCCTAGCAAGGCTCCCTGTCAGCTGGACAGAAATCTGGCACAGTCAACATTTACAGAGCACCCATGATGTGCACAGCACTGTGCGGAGCATAAATAGCTGTGACGTGTGCCCGCCTCCCCCAAAGAGAAGCTAAAAAGATAAGCAGAAATGTGCAGAAGTGACAAAAGTAGGGACTACAGAGCAGAACATGATGATAAGTGGAAATGGCTGATGAGCTTGGGGAGGGGAGGCCAGAGCCCACACAATGTCGGGGGGCCTGCTGGTGCTACAGGGAGGGAGCAGAGAGGGAGACACACAAGTAAGACTGGGAATAGGCAGCCTTGCTCCTCTGCTGACCAGGCCAATGGGGCAGTGCCCTCTGCCTTGCTGTGCCCACCTTCAGTTCCTCGGGAAACTGCTTCTCTCCCTGTAGCTTCCCTGTATCCGGCATGGCTGTCAGCAACAGGAACTCCTGCTTGACGCTGTAGGCTAGGAGACAGAGAGGTTGAGATGCCTTTCATGGAGGAGCAGACACACAGGTCAGTGAGACAGAAAAGAGGCCCCAGAAGCAGACCTACGCAAATATGCCCAACTAGTTTTTGAAAGGTGCAAACGCACTTCGGTAGAAGAGGAAAGTCTTTTCAAGAAGTGGTACTTGAGCAAAGGAACATCTACAGACTCATATGCCCGTAAAACTTTTTTTTAAAACATAGGAGAACATCTTTTGAAAAATTGATAAAATAAACCTCAAAATAAAACCCACATATCTGACAAAGGAGTAGTACCTAGAATACATAAAATACTCTCAAAACTCAACAGTAAAAAAGCATCCTAATAGAAGTGGGTAAGACATGAACAGATGTTTCACTGAAAAGGATGCACAGGTGGCAAATACACATGAAAGGATGTTCCACAAAATGAGCCATTGAGCAAATACAAATTAAAACCACAGGGCACAGATAGAGTATGGGGCAAAAGTAGGGTTACAGTTGTTTGTATGGAAAATAATATAACAATAAATAATAATATAAGAATAAACTGTGTTTCATGTATTCACAACTGTAATCCTACTTTTGCCACACCTTGTAGTTACAGAATAGACACAAGGATGTAAAGCACAATATAGGGAGTACAGTCGGTAACACTGTGATAACTGTATAGTGTCAGAGGGGTACTAGATTTATCCGGTGATGGCTTTGTAAGTTACAAATGTCTAATCACGGGGCTGTACACCTGAAACTAATATAATACTGTATGTCAGCTATAACTGAAAAAAAAAAAAAAACCCACAGTGAAATACCACTTCACACCTATCAAAATGGCTAAAATACAAAATAGTGAAAACACAAAATGCTAACAATGATGCCGAGAAAATGAATCACTTACGCATTACACATGGCTGGTAGGAATGTAAAACAGTGTAACAGTTTGGTCACTTCTTGACAAACTAGGCATTCATCTACTCTACGACCCAGCACCAGCACTCCCAGGCATCTATCCCAGAGAAATGAGAATTTATGTTCGCTCAAAACCCTGTATGCGAATGCTTAGAGCAGCTTCATCTGGAATAGCCCCAAACTGCACAGCCTCAACTTGGAAACAATCCAGATGTCCTTCAACAGATGACGGTTAAACAAATGGGTATATCTACCTTGGAATACAGCAATGAAAAGCAACAAACTACTGATACAGTAAAGTTGGATGAATCCCCAGGGGTTTTTTTATGCTGAGTAATAAAAGGCAATCCTAGGAGGTCACATATTGGATATAAATTGTTTTCCCTTGTTTTATCTTAAAAAATAAAAAATTTCTGTCACAGTTGACATTCAGTATTACATTAGCTTCAGGAATGCAGCATGGTGTTCAGGCATTTCTGTAACTCATGAAGTGGTTCCCCTGATAAGTGCTGTGCCCATCCGGCACTACACGTAGTCACAGTACTGACTGTGCTCTCTGTGCTGTACAGTACATCCCCCTGACTACTCTGGAACTACCAATCTGTACTTCTTAATCCCCTCACCTTTTTACCTAGACCTCCAAACGCTCTCCCACTATAATATTCTTAAAAAACAAAATGATGGAGAGGAGAGATCTGTGGTTACCAGGGAGGAGGAGCTGGGTGTGGCTATAAAAGGGCACAGGAGGAACTCCTGTGGTGACAAAGGTGTTCTGCAGCTTGCACAGGAATGTCCAAGCCCTGCTCACGGTTCTGCAGCACAGTTCTGCTGGACGTGCCCACTGGAGGGAACTCAGTCTCGAGGGACACAGAACTTTCTCTCATATTTGTTACGAAAGCATGTGACTCTATAACCATCCCCAAATTTAAAAATTAAAAAAAGCCAACTTAGCAGTCGTGCTAGTGATTACATATTAATTTAAAAATTCATGGGAACTGAGATGAGACTAGAGAAATCTTACAAAATGCTAGTCCATTTGGAAAGTAGTAATTTATAGCAAACTGATTTTGGGAAGCCTTTGGGGCAAACTTTGAAGAAAATTTTCAGATCTCTATAATCAAGCATTTACTTTCAAAACTTTGCAAAGACTAATACATAACTAGAAAGAAAAAATATATGTAGCAAATAAAAGCATTAAAATCAGCATAACAAAGCATGAAAAAAGGTACAGTTCATGTTTTTTTAAGATTTTATTTATTTATTTATTTATTTTAGAGAGGGAAGGGAGGAAGATAGAAAGAGGAACATCAATGTGCGGTTGCTGGGGGTCATGGCCTGCAACCCAGGCGTGTACCCTGACTGGGAATTGAACCTGCGACACTGGTACAGTTCATTTTTTTAAAAAAAATCAAAACCTACTCCCCTTAGGTCATTAATACCAACACTGCACATTCTACTGCAGCACCCCCGCAGCCCTCACGTCCCCCTCCCCAGCCATCACAGCCACGAGAAAGCCCCTGCGGAAAGCCCTGCTGTCGTCCCTGCAGAGGAAGGCTGAGAACATCTTACCGTTGCCCTGACAACAATAATCCCATCTCCCACAGCTTCGAGTTAACTGACTCCAATCAAAATCTCTGTCACACACCTTTATGAAAATCCACTAAAATTTTTTCTCCATTTTCTAGGTTTGGGTTAAAATGTAACCTAACCAAAGCTGTACACAGGAGCTGACTTACACCTGCAATAAGGACAAAGAACGTTACATTTATGGTGCCAAATTAGATAAAAGCATCAGTGCCATCAGCGCAAAGCTGCTGAATGCACTCTGAGGGCTTTGGGACCAACATCTGCCCCTGCTCCTGCTGCACAACCTTACCATCTGTGGGCACCAACGTGCTAATTAAAAAGTAACATTCCACTCCTGTCTGGTCACTTCCTCTTCCACAATTCTCTACTACGACTAGCACTGCAATGTTTAGCTAGTTCAACACAGTTCAGTAGGTAGAAATCTAAGCTTTCTTAACAAAGTTTTAAATAAGACAATGTATCCTGAATTCTAAACAACTGACTTATCAATGAATTTTTGAAAAGTGACCTATTTCATACACTCAGAAGCAAAGAAAACAGGCTTCATGGCTGTGGGACAGCTCACATACTGGCCAGTCATCTGCCAATTTTTAACATTTTATGATTCTAAACTTCCCGGTATTTGCTTCCCAACTCCCCTTAGCCTCTATTTGACTAGATCAAAATAAAACTGATAGCACAATTTATGTTTGGTTTGCTTTTTCCATTGCTTTGCCAAAAACCACTTATTTTCAGCAGACCCATTATCCCCACGATAACCGAAGAGTGGCTCTCTGCCCCCGTCACCCCTCAGGGACAAGACTCCAGCGGTAAGACCAAGGATTCTGATCCTCCAGGTATGGCCAGGTGCCTTCAAAATGTATTAGCTCCCTTTTGTTACAGGCCTTATTATATTTACATATAATGTTTTACAAAATATCTTTAAAGTTGCAAGTGACATGCTGCTTTGTTTTCCTAGAGGGGATGGCAGACACTCATCTCCCTGACCACCGTGAGCCCAGCCCCCCAGCACCATCACTCCCATCGCTCAAGGACAGAGGGCTTGGAAAGGCAGTGACGTCACTGGCTCTGCCCTTACACGGCTTACAACCAGGTTGAGGGGCTAAGTGGAGGAAAAAGATTAGAAGTCAAATGAAAGCAAGCAGAAAAATGTGCCTGCATTTATGCACCAGATGCACAAGGATATCATTTTTGATTTCAAGTCTCAATATACCAAGACATGAAATTCCCATCACTGAATGGGATTTATTTCCCTACAATAAAGCTAGTTATTATCCCTGATCCTAGTTCAATATGACACTGAAATTTGTTAACTAAGAATAAGTTATTGCCACAAGTATCTCCATACTTTATTGCAGAGCTGAAGAGAGGCCTTAACACTATTAAAAACAAAAACAAACAAAAAAACCCACACAAAACACCACCACCACCACCAAGGTAAGCATTGCTTTAAACAGCAGTTCAGTTCAGGACAAGTCTCTTCCTATTAGTCTAGCCAGCAGGGAAACCATTAGGAACAGGCAGATAAGAAGAAAACACACACATCCACTGAGCGGGTCTAGAACAGAGCCCATTTCCCAGAGCACAGAGCCAGAGGGGCAGCCCCACACACACCTGAGTTATAACCGGCCTCTCGACGCTGGGGCCAAGGATTAGCTGCCTGCTTTACAGGAAGTGGACCTTATCACAAATGATACTGCTGTGTTGTCAGCTATTTCCTTGTGATGCTCTTTCACAGTAGGCTTTTGGTTCAAAAGCTAAAATACTGTGGACACCAATGAAATAAATTCTAACACATGAGAAAATCTCTTGCAGACACAAGTTTATAAAGCTCTTTCAGTTTCCTGTTCAGCTCCAAGATCCACCAGGGGTTTTAAGTGCCTATTCAGACAGAGGGGGCCCCTAAGGCTAAGTGACTGTTCCCACTAAACCACAGGGCTCAGAAGCAGGAGATGTCTGAACCATCCCCACCCAAGGTCTTCTCTGATGGCCTTCAGGGGCTAACAAGTGTTTAAGTTCTCCAGGGAGCTCAATCATCCTGACTGGCAAGACCCTCCTTGTCCATGAGCTCACTGCTTTCATACAGAACTCAGCCATCTTTGTGATTCTAGCCAGGTATTTAGGGGCAATTAGGTAAGATCCTCTGTGGTCAAAAAAGACTGACCTTTGTTGTGGGCCCAACAACATAAGGTTCTCCCTCTGAGTTCAGTGCACGCTGTGGGGCCCACACCACGCCCACTGGTGCTCCACCCTCTCGGGGCCCTATCTATTCTTCCCTGAGTGGGAACAGGGGAGTGGGGCCAAGTGCGCACTGGCTGTAAAGCTCCCCCTGGAGTGGTCCACACCTCTGGGCTCCTGTGCACTGACCACAGCGTCATACAACCCCGAAAGCGTCAAAGGGAATGAGAAACTACCACTCACCTTAAAGGGCTGGAGACACTTGGTTAGCAGTCCTGAGGACTACCACAGATCTTTTGTCAGGTCTAAAGTCCCAAAGCATCAAATAAATTAATAAAGATTTTTAAAAATAAAAAATAAAATAAAATCCCAAAGTGTTTCATCCTTTTCTGTAGGGTTCCCTTCTTTCCCTCTAATTTTTTGCTCCCCTTTACTCTAAGCTTCTACACTTTTCTGAAGACAGTCAGCATAAAACTTGACACATCAGAGTAGAATGGCATCTTATTTAACAGTGACCACTGAGGAATGAGGTGTTCTTTAGAGAATCCAGAAAATACTATAATTCGAAACACACATCTAATTTGTTTTTGGTGGAAGTCTCATAGATAATATTACCTGTTCTCCTACTTTAAAAATTAAACCATAAACAATTTAACCTCATGACCTGCCCCCTGTAAGTGCTCTGTTACCAAGTGACATTTAAAGGAATCCCAAGTAAATGTGTGGACTCTTGGCGACGCAGACTTCATCTTCTCAGCAGCTCTGATTCCCATTCAACTCCCCAGCTGTGCTCTACACTTAGGGCTTTCCACTGAGCCACACTCCTAGATTCAGGTTCACTTGGTCTCTGGTTGGCCCCAAGCAGCAAAAGTTTACAAAGGCTCCCAGTATTCTGAAGTGCCAACGGGAGGAGAACCGCTGCTCTAACACTTAACAAAGGGTCTCCATTCTTGGTAACAAGGAACCACGCTGGAGCAGCGGAAGCAGTGTCCAAACTGTCAGGCTGAGATCATCATCTCGAATTCCAACAAGACTCCCAGACTGAGCCATTGCTGTTCTGACAAAGGTGCCAGTCCCCAGGGTGAGCCATAATTACCTGTGATGCTCCTGGCCACGCTGGAAGGTGTGACACTGATACTGAGAATGTAAAACCCTCAGGTTCTCATGAGGGCCCCTGAAAGGTGAGGGGTTACTTGTGATGACAGCCCGTTGGAGCCCCAAGCACTGAGGTCCTGATAACTGTTAGTGAGTGGAAACTGGTGCTGAGAACTACACCTTGGAGCTGATTTCAGGGCTACCCTCTCCTGCCTGCAGATCTGCCTTCCAACCTTGTTCCTGGATAGACAAGGAGGCCCAAAGACGGGGAGCAGGAGGTGAGGGGCACAGGGCAGCCCTCAGTACCACAGGGACACACTCAGGAGCTCCAGGCAGAGCAGGGTCTGCAGCCTTTTCTGGTCACAGGGACAGCACAAGCCATGCAGCCACCAGGAGAAAATTGGGAAACTACTCATGTGGACATTTTTTTGTAAGATTTTATTTATTTAATTTTAGAGAGGGAAGGCAGGGAAAAAGAGAGGGAGAGAAACATCAATGTGTGATTGCCTCTTGTGTGCTCCCTACTGGGGACATGGCCCACAACCCAGGCACGTGCCTTAACCAGAAATCAAACCAGCGACCCCTAGGTTCGCAGGTGGGCACTCAATCTACTGAGCCACACCAGCCAGGGCTCTGGTGGATACTTTTCTAATCTTTCCTAAGGGCCACCATCTGCAGGAGGATGTGCAAAGTGTTGTGCAAAGAATGCTGAGCACACCCATGGTCATGGACATCTTCCTTGTTAGGCAGACCTCATCAGGCCAGCATAACACTGCTCCTAAGCCTGCAACATCTGCCCTGTGCCTTGCCTCACTCTGCCTCTGAGAGGAGTCTCTTAGGAATCACTAGGACCATCACTGCACCTCCTTGCTCATACCCAGCACTTCGAGGATCACTCCGAGAGCCTTGCTGTGCTCAGGTCAGTCTTAGAGGCTGTCAGAGCAGGTAGCACGTCAGTTTGGGAGAAAACACACTCAGGACTAGGTAAGCCAAGGACAGAAGCATGACCTAGAAGCAGCTCTGCTGAGGCTGGGCTTGGTGCTCTTTATGTGTCCTTACTGACTGCCCACATCACGTCCAGGGGAGTAAATCTTCAAAGACAACCAAATGTGCGCATATTTAAATCACATTCTTTCTGATGTACTGAAGGTGACTTTCAAACACGTGGCCACCAGTGTGTAGCATCAACTGGCACTCAGGCACACTGAGTAGCAGCTCCTGATGACACCAAGCAGAACAAAGTTCCAGATCCTGAGCCTGTGGGATGCCATGGAGGAGGCACCAAAGAACCCATAAGAAAGCATGTTCTGCCTGCCCCCAGGGTGGTGCTGGGGGGACTGTCCCTTCCTATTCCACCTCCTTCCTACTCGCACCTCTGTGACATCAAGGATTCGGTGGCCATAACCTCCATGTTCTCTTCCGGAATGAAAGACCTTGGATTCTGTGACAGAAGTCATCCAGGCATGTACCCAGGAACAGTATCACAGTGAGGTCTAAGTTAGCCAAAATTAATTCCACAAGGTAGCATACCTACCATCCGGGTCTTTAAAGGTCAAGGTGATGAATTTACTGGCCACCATGAACATGAAAATCACCCAAAAGCATGCGGCCAACAGAAGCCACTGGTGGTGCATGTTGTCAAAAGTCAGCCATTCAGTGATTTTCCTGAAAAACACAAGCAAAATGCTCCTGCTGCTTACAAATGCACCAGTTAAACCAAGGTAATAAAAAAGAATAGGTGATTTTGGTTAATAGCATCAATATACATATTTAAAAAAACTCTTTATTGATACAGTGGGTATTTTGATTCAGTGTTTAACTTAAAATTTTATTTTTAATTAATAATAACTTCTCAATTTGATATTAAGTCAAAGTTAAAACACCTGAGTGGAAAGGAGCCATAGCTATCTGTTTTGGAATGTGTGATATAATTTTACTTTTGCAGGTTCCCCTCTTGACTGCTTTCTGGACTAGGCTAATACCAAAATGTGTTTTTTTTTACCCAGCGCCCACCAGGGGCTGGAAGCAGGTAGGCTAGAGGAGTCCTGCCAAGGGCCAGACCTCTGCAGAGACAGAAGCCACACTGAACAACTACAAGCAAGCTGTTAGAGTCCTGACTTGCTGATGAGACGTACCCACACCTAGGGAATCTGTACATAGCAGAAACGAACATCAAAACTTCTCCATCTCCATTCACTTGCCTGCAAGGGCCTGTGCAGAACCTGGGGGGTGGGTGTTTTTCATGCTTTCACCGCCTGGGAGAGATGCAGGTCACCCAAGTCACACTCTGCTGCAGAAGACATATAAAGAACCAGGAAGTCACAGTCAGTTCTCAGCAAGAGACAAAAATGTGTTTTCATTTCACCTTTAACGCAGTGCTTCTTCAAGCCAAACCAAACCACTTAATGAGACCACGCTGGGTGGTTTTCACCAGAGCGAGGCCACCCATCATCACTCCTAGGCAGTGGGGAGAACTGGTCCTCTCGACATGTGCCGATGTCAAATGACTTCGGAGAGCTTCTGAACACTAGATGGGACAGAGCCCAGTGAGGACCCAGGTGATCCACGCTCCTTGTCTCAAAAATGTTTACTTCCTAGACTCTCACTGTAACCAGGCACTGAAACCCAAACGCCCTCCACCAAGTGGAGGTCGTTTACCGGTTACCCGGCCTCCACCTGAAGACACCCTGCAGCGGGGAGCTCACTGACTTTCTAGGGTGATTTGTGTCACTCTCTGTCATCCTCAACTGTCCACACATTAGGTCCAGTGTGCTTCCTGGGGTCCCCAAGTAGGGGACTGGGTTAAACAGATTAAACAAACAGAAATAGGACACCTAGTTAAGTCTGAATTTCTGAGGAACAACAAATAACCTTTTTAGTATAAGTATGTCCCAAATATCACATGGGACATACTTATACTAAAAAAAAGCAATTTGCTGACTCTCTGAATTTCAAATTGAATTGGGCATCCTGTGTTTTATTTGGCAACACTACCCAACAAGGGGAATGTCAGTCCCTCGCTACCTGCCTGAAGCCAGCTGGCCTGTCCAAGCAAGCCTCCACTCCTCCCCTGTCATCATCCTTTGAGGCAGCACTGCACAAGGCAGGGAGACCTGGCTGACTCTACCACTCGCTGGCTCTGTGACGCAGAAGGTGACTTGGCCTCTCCACCTCTCGGTTTCCCATCTCTGAGCTCAGGTCTTCCTTCAGGGTGGGTCATGGGATTAAATGAGAAAATGTACATAAAGGACCAGTTCCCACCTGGCCTGGTGCAGACCCTCTAACAAATAGGAACTGGCCGATACCTCGGCACCCTCTGACTTACCACTTTAATCGTGGTGGTCAGAAATTAATATGACAGGGCGGTCTGCCCCCTGAAGAAAGACAAAGAAAGGCCAAACTCATCCCAGGCAACTCAAGCTACTAACCCTTCCCTTCTAAAGACAGGTGAGGTACAGATGGTGTCCAGAGGTGCCGGGTGCCACAGTCCTGAGTCCAACAGACTTGTCCCTCCCAGACAGTGACACTCAGTGAGCTCTACCCCCGTAGGCCCCAGTGTAAATGCCCCACTGAGGAACCTGAGCTGTAGGCCTTTTCTAAGAGAGGCAGAGGGGCCAGTGTGGGTTGGGGAGTGAGTACAGAGAAAAGAGACAGGTTTGCAAACTGAACAGGGAGACATCTGCTCCTGTGTACTGGTTCTTGGGAAGATTTAGAGGCAGAGGAAGAGAGGCCAGTGCTGAGTGGCCTGAAGCTTGCAATCCACACTTTGCTAAGTGCTGTGGCCAGTGAACAGAGATAAAGGGAACCCCCTCACACATGCAGACACACCTCCACTGCAGAGCAGGGAGCAAAAGAACCCCTGCACTGCCCACTCTCAGCTTCTTGCTCTGCTCATACCTGCATTACCTCCTGGGTTTCAGGCCCTGAACACCCTGCCTGTGTCAGGCCTGCACTTGGGAGATTTTTAAGGTTTAACTTTCTGATGGGAACTAATTTCTTGAAGAGATCTAATTTGAGCCCACCCATTGAGCTCACCTCTAGATAAAAGTAGGGAGATAATGAACAAACAACTTCACATGAAAATGCAGACCACAATGTCTGCTCTCCAGGAAGCCAGGTGCCTTAGGGGTAGGATTTCCACACTGGAGATAGCCAGAAAGTGAGACTGGCACTATCCTGAAGCCTTGCTCTCCTTCCCAAGCCTTGAATTTTCATTTAAAGTCAGGAACACCTTTCTCTTTCAACCCAGGCCTGGGGTGGGGGCAGGATTTGGTCTGCTCTCTTCCTCCCCAAGCTGGTGGATGGGGGTCAGTAACAGAACAGTTCTATAGGCCCGATTTCCCATCTATGAGGGAGGATAAAACAGCCACCTGCATACCAGTGGGCCATGAGCCCCTGTGAGACAGAGTGTGCCAAAGTACCTCCTCAACAACTTGTATCATCCAGTGTTTCCTTTCAGATAGGCCTTTGTTCAATTTCTAAAATAGTTCAATTTCTAAAATGACTTCTCTTAAGATATCTAGAGCACCCTGTGCCCTTCCAAGCCTGCCATGGCATCAGGGTTGGGAGAAGGAAGCTGCAAGGCCCCACCTTCCTCTCCTCCCCTCAAGGCCCACCTAGACTGGGAAGGGAGGACTCAGGACACGTGGGGACTCAGCTGGGGGCTGCAGATTTGGAAAGTTTCACCTGTATGAACTCTAGCCCCTGTCGAAAACCTTCTCTTGAGAAGTATAATACAGTCATGGGCCCTGACCAGCGTCTTCAGCTATCCAGACCAGGCTGAGTCCTGCTGGAGTCCCCTGGCAGGCCACAGGACATAGGCTTATGCAGACAGAGAGTGGGCACACTGTTCACGTCACTGCTGCACAGCAGAGGAAGATTCAGCTCTCCCCATCATGGCCATATTGGACCTCCCCAAAGCCTCTCCATCACTTCACCTCGTTTTACTTCCTTCACTACACCTATCACAGCTTGAAAGCTTTCCCAGGTTCACCAGCTGCTTCCCCTAATGGAATATAAGCCAGAACCAGAACAATGCTGGCACATGGGAAAGTTAACCATCATTATTCGCTGAATGACATCAACCAAGAAACTTATTAGGAAAACTTAGGAGAGTTGAAAGGCATTTTAGCAGACACCTTGCCCAAATTTCTACCCCAAGAGTTTCCAAACTAAAGTCTTTAAATATAAGGCCCCCTTTACAACCTCAAAATATTCTTCCAGTCTCCACATGAAAGCAGTTATATAGTAATATCCATTAACTTGAGACTAGAAAACAAAGCTACTAGGGCTTCAGTATTACTTGAAAATAAAATTATATTTTATAAGTCATGGCACTTACATGCATTTGAATAGACATACAACTTAAAACATACTGAATGGGGAGAGTAATAAATCCTGCTGAAGTCCAAAATATTTTTTTAATTTTAAATAAAACTCTACACCAAAAGGCATGCCAATGACATAGATACAAATTGTCAAGACAGAACAGTAAACAAAAATGGAAAAGTTGCAGAACTGAATGCATGATCCTATTTGTTAACAAATTACATATGTGTGAATGTGTGTGACTACATACACATGCAAACACATACATACATGTAATGCACAGAATAAAATTTTGAGAGAATGAGTGGAGTCATTTTTTGCTTTGTACAATTTTTTGTATTAAAAATACTTTTTACAATAAGCATGTATCCACTTTATAATCAAAACCAATAAAATATAGAAAATACTACCTATATACATGGATCCTGCTGTTTTTAATTCTGAGGTTTAATTTTTTTCTGCCTTACTGCTACTAAATGCAGTGCTCTTACCACTTTGTAAGGTATGGGAAGGGATGGTAAATACTTTCCTAGCTGGGAAAAACTCATATAAAGTGACAAAATCAATATGTATCTGAATATTTAATAAATACATCTATTTCCTCCACTTAGTCTTTAAAATGATTTAATATTTTAAATATAAAGTCCAGAGCATCATATAACGCTCTTATTGTTTTGCTGTACTTGAGCTTTTTTAAAAGGAAATAAAGTATACAAGTAAGGTTGGCATCCCTCCATGCCTGTTCCTGGCCCTAATCCGTTCTCTCTCCAGAGCTACCCTCTGTCTGGAAGACACTTTTACCACATCAGACACAGCTCCTCTGAGAGAAGCAGCAGCAGGAGCTTAGGAAGGTGGTCTCTGTGGCCCAGATGGAGGCAGGGCAGTCTGGGGAGGGTGGGAAGGAGAGTTAGCCTGGGGCCTGCAAAGAGATACTGCACTATGTAAGGATGCTTTCATTATGTATGAGAAACATGCCAGTGGTGAAGCCCAGCACAGGGAGATGCACAATTTAATTTTTTTTCCTTCTCATGGGATAGCAAGAAAATTCACAAGTTATATACAGACTCCAGTGAAAAAGCTGTCCAAGTAAGCTGGTTAAAAATTTAGGTAATACAATAAAAAATGGACTTTTAAAAAATAATTAAAAATTTAGATAAACTGGGACTTGTTTTCCAAGTGGCATTCCAAGAAGAATGCCTGATCCATCTCAAACTACGCCCTCCTGTCAGGTTCCATTTCCCTACAGTATGCAACATACGATGACAAACAGGAGTAGATGTACACCTGCATATACTTTTAAGGACATAACCTAAAGACAATTATATTTAATAAGATTCTCAGATATGGTATATCCATCCATCCTACAGAATAGGGGCAGGGACACAGCACTGAATTCCAAACCAAAACACACACACTGTTCACGTCCTTACGGAGCCTGCAGTCTGATGAAGACACCCACATGTATCAAAGAATCCATCCAAGAAGTGGTAGGAAGCAGAGGGATGTGGTGCTGTGAGAGGACAATACAAGGGGACCTGAGCTGGGTGGAGAGGTCAGGGACAGCACAATTACTTACGGAGGTGAACACGCAGGGTTCCAGGACAGGGGAACAGCATGGAGCATAGGCCCAGAAGTAGGAGGGAGCAAGCTGGGGACCCCTTAAGTAACGGAAGGAAGGCCGTGTGGCAGGAGTTTCTAGAGCTTGGTTAGACATGATGTGGTCAGAGAACCTTGGGCCTTAGAAAGCTGTTACAGAATTTGGTTTCTACCTTGAGAGCCATGGAAAGCCAATGGATGGAGTTGTATATGAGAAGAGGGGTGGCAGGTGGTGATCCTACTTAAATTTTAAAGCCATCTTTCTGGCAGCACAAAGATGTAAAGTGCAAGTGTCCACTTGGCCACTCCCTAGTCTAGAGGCTGTTTCCATCAATGGAGCAGGAATATTCTAACCAGGCACAGGCAAGCCCGGCTAAGTGGTCCACATCACACATCATCGTCCGGGTCCCTAAAACCAGCAAATGAACCAATAAGATCCACAATATATGATGGGTTCATTTTTATGAATTCTAAAGAGTGCTATGTCCAGTTAGCCATGCATGTTTTTGCTTTGTGATTACATGCATTCTGAATCCAGATACTATATTTTGCCATGTATAATGAGCACTTTTTTGCCCAAATTTTTGAGAGAAAAATAAGGATGCACATTATGCATGGGTAGTACTAATTCCATATCTATATAAATGTTTTTATTTCTTTTATTTATGCTTATGCATTAAAAGTATAACTCTAGAAAGAAATAATGATATCTGTATGCAAAATAATATCCTGGAATATGATAATCAGTTTTGTATATAAATAAAAATGGAATTAAAAAATTAAAACAAAAGACTTTTTTCCTGAAAGTTTGGGCCAGAAACGTGGGGGCACATTATACATGACAAAATACAAGTATCTACTTAATGGTATCTGACTTTGTGCTTAGGGCAGTGGTTCCCCACCCTGACTGACATTAGAATCACCTCAGAGTCCTTAAAAAAATATAGCGATACCTGGGACCCCAGGATCACTCACTGGAGCCCAGAAAAGAGGAATCCTTGGAGATAGATTCTAGGCAGGTTTTAAAAGCTCTGCCCAGGATTCTAATGAGCAGCCAGAACTGAGACCCACTGTTCCAGGCCCTCAGCCCCTCTCAAATTTTAATGACCAAAGGAATCCCCTGGGGAATCTTGTTACAATGCAGATTCCAGGCATTCTAACACAACAACCATTTTCCTGTCATTTCTTTCCATTATTAAAAGGAAAACTGGGAGCAAAGGAGTTTCTGCCAACTAGAGTCTACTGATGATCTGAATTATATCAGATCTCTGAAAAAAAGCTTCAAAAAGTTTAGTTAGAATCAAAGACTTCCATCACTGCTCCCATTTATCCTCTTTTCCAGCCCTTCCATCTATAGGTAACTGACTCTGTAGAATTAGGGTTTGACCTTGAAACAATCCTGATAACTTGACCCAGTTTTTTAAATAAAAAGCATTCCAACTTCCTTTGCCCCCACTCCTCTAAGCCCACCCCACCATCTGCACTGTTTGCTTGAGTACACCTGTTCTCCACGGCGTCTGCCTCCTGTCCAAGGATGACACCCGGGAGGCTCACTATTTCTGCCTTCAGAGACTGGGCCTGACATCAACAGTCCTTCTCAGAGGCTCTGCCAAAGGCCTTGCAGCCTGGTGACAAATGGCCTTTAAAAAGTCTGACATTTTCTGTAATTACCTCTCCTTTGTTCAAGGAGCCAAGACAGCTCCCAAAACGCTTCTTGCCGCTAATGATGACAAACCTGAGTGTGCCCCAGGTCCCTGTGGTCACGGTGTGTTGCCCTGAACCCAGCATATCCATCTTCAGAGCTTTCTCATTAAAGGGGTTTTTCATGTGTCAAGATGGCAGGATCTAAACTCAAGTCAGACCTGGGTTCTTTAAAACCCATAAGGCAGAACTGGTGGTTAAGGAACTTAAGGCTTGATGGGGAATGTAGGGGCAGGGAAGCAAGGACATGAATGAACCTATAAGAAATCCTATTCGGTTTCTCTCCCTTTCTCTAAACTAAAAGAAAATACATATTTTACATATTGGTAATTAATAACAATGGGCTTGGTACTACAGGCACACCTCAGAGGTAGCCTGGGGCAGTTCCAGACCACCTCAATAAAGTGACTACTGAAATAAAGTGAGTCATAATCTTTTTGCTGGTGGAAGGTCTTGCCTTCAAATGATAAAAAACACATCTGTAAAGTGCAATAAAGGAAAACACAATAAAATGAGGTATACCTGTATTATCATCTTTTTTTTTTGGTACAAATCCTCTGCCCCCTACATTTTCAAAATGATGCTTGTAAATTCATTTTGCTCAGCTGCCAATCCCAATCCTGCCAGTGGCTTCCCTCCCCCTCAATCCCCACCTCCGTGTTTGAGTTGTCACCCAAAAGCACAAAGCTTTTCTGAATTTGTGCTGCAGAGCGTGACTCCCACCTGCCATGCTCCACTTCTGCTGTACATATTTGCTTATTAAGGGTTCTGAAAAGTCCTGTGGTAACTAAGCCCATTTAACTGTTTAAAACAGCTTTTTTCCAAATGTCATTCATTCAGCAATATCTACCAAGTGCCTACTCCAGGCCAGGAGTTTTTCTAGGCCCTGGGGACTTGTAAGGCAATATATACTCCCTGCTCTTATGGTGCTTGGTACTGGCAGAGGAAGACAGGCCATAAACAAACAGAGCCATTAATGTATAGGGTCACACAGGTGTAATCCTATATACCCAATGTACAGGACACTCAATGCCACTGATAGTAACAAAGATGAGCAAGGGACAAAGGGAAGGCCTCTAAGGAGGGCATGATGCCAAGAAGAGGCAGAACAGAGTGAGGAAACAAATAACACCGCCACCTGCGTGAGGAGCTTGTTCAGGATCCCAGAATCCCAAGAGCTACAAGGAGGCCCATGCCCCTTGTGGACTGAGCAAGAGGGGAAGAAGGCTGGGGCCCCAGTGACAAATTGTGTCAGTGGCCCTTTATTGAGATGGAAGGTCTTGGGTCCCACCCCCATCACACACAAACCCCAGGGAAAAGATCATGTGTCCAGTGTTCAGTTTCTAAAATATGCTTCCAGAACATATCCAGACACTAGAGGAAATTTTATGAAAATAATCCAGTAATGTACAAGGAACTGGTAAACCCTGGGAGGACTCACGGGGATAAGGGAAACTAGAGAGGCGAGGGCTGAAGTAATGAGGTACATTCTACAAACAAATTGACCTTTTCATATTTTTTGAGTTTGAACTAAAATATATTTATCTAATCAAGACAATTATTAAATCACAATTTAATAAAATAAAATACTGCATATGAATTCATAAAGTTCTATTATGGTCACTGTGATGTTTAGATTCATAGTTAGGGTTTCTCTCAATCTAAGTTCAGCAATTTTTTTTGTCTGCTTGTCCATCATCATTACAATTTACCATCTTAGATGACTGGTCATCTATAGTTACATATGTCCTAACACATGACGGATGTGAGGTTAAGAGAGATTGTCATGAATAATAATAATGAGCAAATAAGTAAATACCTGTGTAGGGCTCACTGCACGTCAGGCACTTCTCTTAATAGTTCCTAAACTCAACTAATCTCCAGCTCAGGCTTGCTCCTATTATTATATTTAAGAAAACATTTCTTCTAAGGCTATGTGTATATACTCCTATTGAACAATTTTAATTTTCCTAAAATCTTCCTATGAGCAAGAAAGAAGGCAGTAAAAATACTAAATGACATGAATCTTAAGTAACTAGTGAGCTCACATTCTCCTTCATTTACCTTCTGAGGCCTGGGGGCAACATTTCCCTGTAGTATTTACTTTGCCTGAGGTTCTTGTTTCCTCTAGCCACTTATAGGATAAATTAAAAACAGACAAACAAACAAACAATAAGCACCATTAAAAGGGACAAGATTAACTTACTTAACACAACTTGGTTTATACTTGGGAAGAGTTAATCACTTTAATTATTCAAGCATATTTTTCATAACAGGTCTCTTACAGAAGTGGGTAATATTTGGATTTCAAGTATAAGTGTATCAAAAGAGCTAGCTGTTTAAAAGACTGCTCTGCAAGGTAGTATGAGAAATTAAATATGTTTTGTAGTAAAAATAATCAAACCCTATTATACCTATTTTATATATTTGCTATCAGATAAAGAATTCTTGTGTAAGATGATCAAACTTTCCAATGCAAGGTGTTCTCTGGGTTTTGTATTTCTTCAAGCTTTTACACCCTGGCAAATTCTAGCCAAAGGTCCTATCATGAATGAGTAACTGGAAATAAGTCAAACTCATAGAACTAGAGAGACTGTAGATTGAACAGAATTATCTGGCAAAATAAACATACAACTAACTTAACACACAATACTGCCCAAGCTGCCTGAGATGCATGTAGCAGTCTAGCTGTGCTTCCGTTTGCTCTTAAGAATTCAACGTGAAAATTAAGAGTGATTTCATGTCATGAAGATTGAAAGATTAAGCTTTATGTACCTGGATTCTTTCAGACCTGTATCAGGAGAAAACACTCTCGGCTTTTGCAATCTCTAAGGCCCTGTATTCACCTCTCCCCCCTTTTCCATTTCTAGCTCTCTCCTACCTTTTTATTGTATAACCTCAAGCATTTGAAAAATGATCTGCCTATAACTACAAATGGCCTAGGATATTACTAATTCTTTCCTTTCTTTGTCCAGTTTTGTAAGCACTTCAGCTTTCACTCCAGGGAAGGGAAGAATTTTTCTCTAGGCTATTTCTTGGAGATTCTTTCCTTTAGGTTCAAGAGCAAAGGTGGAAAGATTTTTCTTTCTATCTTAACCCAAGATGGATTCATTTTAAGGGTGAAAAGGGAAAAGACCGTTTTTCTCTTTAAACCCAGTCACTGAAAAAGATTAAGGGTAGGTAGGTGCTGGAGACCAGCAAGCAGGAGCTAAACTCAGCTGCCTAATTTTAAAAATGTCTGAGACATTTCTCACCCTGGCAGTTAAAACTGACCACTACCCAACTCTTCATGGCTCAAAGCCCCAGACTTAGGGTGTTTCAGACAAAAACCCCTTTATGACGGGGCTCCCGCTCAGCTAACCAAAACCTGGACGGGCTGCTTTCTATTCACAGCCAGCCCCTTCTAGCAGACTTGGAAAACAGAAACAACAGCTTTGGAAAACCTGGTTCATCTTCCCAGCCAAAAGTGCAGAAATGTATGCTTCAACCTCAACTTCTGACAGGCCTCTGCATTGTCAAAATCAGAGCTGAGAGTACTTGGAGCTTGTCTAGCAGGAGACGTGCATCTGCAACCATCCCTTCCCGCTCACCCACGAAAATTGCACACGTAGGGAAGGTTGCACATGGTCCCTCTCGTCTGCATGTTTCTTGCACCCAAGTGGAACATTTTCTTCCTGTTTCCGCCCCCAATTACAAATGCAAAATCTCGGCCAAGGATGAAAGAAATAAGTTACAGACACCGAGTGTCCATAATTCCAGTGAGCCCAGCATCCCCGGCGAGGACGCCGCCTCATTGCATAACTAACATGAGGAAGGTTCTTCCCATTAATCCCGCCAACTAGGGAGGTCCTCAAGTCATCAAACACACTGAGATGCTGTTCGCAAAGAAAAACCGGTACCCCCACCCCGCTCCTTCCGTTCACCGGGTGGGATGGGAGTCGGGGTGTGGGTATCTGTGGAACCTACCCACCCCCGTCCCACCCCAAGCTCACCGTGAGCGTAGCCGGAGCCCTTCAGCGGCCCTGAGGCGAAGCTCAGCTGGGCCTCGCAGGCTTGAGGACGAAGGGTGAGGGCCCAGCGTCCAGAAACGCGGGAGGCCCGCCCAGCTGAGGCCCCGCACCGCCCACCGAACCTGGAAAACAGGCGGCTAAGGCGCCGGAAAGAGGACGCCAGGCGCGCCAGGCCTCCTCAGTGGGCGAGGCCACCACCCGCCGCCGCCCGCGGCCCCGCGCGCTCGTACTCGCCGCCTGCAGGCTGTGCGCGTCCCCGCCGCCCGCTCCGCCGAGCACAGGCCGCCGCCAATCCCGCCGTGCGCGCGCCGCCTGCTCCACCGTGCGCGTCCCCGCCTCCGTCCCACCATGCGCGTGCCCGAGGCGCGGGCAGGGGCGAAGAGGCCAGAGGTAGCACTGTAGAGGCATCCCAGGGCCTGGGCCCCTAAGGTGTGTCTTGGGCGCCAGATCTCGGTCCAGGCCTTGCGCCTCCCTCCTCCCTGTGAAAACAAATGCTACCCCAGGACATTACCGAGATGTGTGACCAAACCATGTCCCACCAGGTCTCCATCCAGAACACAGGTTTGGTGTTAGAGAAGGACAAAAAACAAACAAAACAAACAAACAAACAAAAAACCTCGGAAAAATGGGCTGCCTGGCTACCTAGTAAAAGTAGGGCCTTCTGTTCTTTGCTGAGCCCCTCTCAACTGGCCGTCTGGGGGATGTAACTTTGTTGGCAAAGTAGAGTTGATTAATAAACAACTGAGGCCAGAACAGGGCACAGCCCTATGGAGTTATAACCTTAAAAATGCTTTCAATTACAGGTGACGTACAATAATATGGTAGTAACCTGCAGAGGTCTATAAGACAGCAGGATTTTAGAGCTGGGTACAGAAGTCACTTCCAAAAGTGTTGGAAATTTATTGCCCTAGAAAAGGTAAACTCGTTTCTTTTGGATACAATTTATATGTTTGTTAACTACCTAACTACATATCTATTTAGCAAATATTGTACTATAAATACGTACACATATTTTTGTCAAGCTTTCAACAAAATAGCCCCCTCCTTTTTTTTTTTGCCTACCCTCTTGGTTTTTTCCTCAGTGAGGTAAATATATCGATGGGACTTGGCCTTTCATGATTTCACTTTTAATGTGAAATTAAAGCTAGCATAGCTTAAAATTGCAAGACGTTTTGCTTGGCCTAGATATCATTCCAATAGTTAGCCCTTCTTTGAGTACCATGGTCAACACGAGACATTTACTTCTTGAGGATTTGAGTGGACACACATACATGGTAGAAGCACAGTAAGTAAATTTGGACCTTGTCGTGACATGGAATATTATGCAGGATTTAAGGGTCCAAGCTCTGGGATTCAGACCTCATGGGCTCAAAGTCTTGTACCACCACATCTATCTTGTGACCCTGTCAAGTTCTTTTATTTTGCTGTGTCCCAGTTTCCTCATCTAAAAAATGGGGATATTATATAGTATTTACCTCAGAGTTTGCTAAAGAATATAGAGATACTGCACTTAAAGTACAAAGCAGAGTTCTCCCCCATAGTAAATTTTACAACAAAGATAAGCTACTTTCATTATTATTATCATGTATTGCATTCCCAGGATGCTGTTCAAATACAGGGTCTGGTAGAAGTAATGCCATTAAGTGTGGTTGGTTGGTAGTGTATGTGAGTGTCTTACATGAGATGGACAGCAATTTGCACATTTCACCTAAAATGTCCTATGGTGTGCTTGAGTGTGATATTGTTATATTACAGAATTATATGCTTATGATTTTGTAGTAAAAGATTTTTACATAATAAAAAAGGCGTTATTTGTGCCAGACCCTGGATTAAAAGATGTAGTTCTTTCTAGGCACTTACACCTTGGTGACTAGCATAACTGAATATTTTTCACAGGGTTTTTCCAAATTATTCCAGTTCCCCTTTTGTTTCTATAAGTGAACTTAAGGAAAGTTTTAGTAGTTAGTCTTTATGGTAGGAGGATAGTTTCAAAAGCAATGGTTCTCAGAGTGCGATCTGTGGGCCCCTGGAGGTCTCCCGGATCTTTTTAGAGAAGTTGCAATGTCAAAACTTTTCATAATAATACTAGGATATTAGTTGTCTTCACCATTCAGGCATTTGTTCTGTTGGTACAAAAGTAATGGAGAGTGAAACTGAGGACATAGAGTGAATCCAAGCAATGGAACAAAATTGACTTGGTAGTCATTGCATTCATCACCACCATGAACTTAAAAACAAACCCGCAAACACAAAGCATCACTGAAGAATGTCCGCTTGGAATGGAAGGGGGAAGGTACATAGCACTCCTGCTGCATACCCACATATGGGGTTGTCTTCAGGCAGAGCTCTTAGCTTCGACAGTTTTGCAATGCAAAACAGCTTACTTGTTTTTAATGGGATACCATTTTTACTTGAAAGAACTGACAAACTGATTCTACATCAAACTTAGGTATTTGGCAGACATTTTCTACAAAATGAATGCAGTGGGCCTGTCATTTCTAGGAAAACAACTGATAGTGTTTGTCATCACTGGTAAGATTCAGGCTTTCAAGTGAAAATTCAAACTTTTGAAAAACTTTCATCTGCTACTATGAGTTCGACAGCGTCCCAGTATTTAAAGGTTTTCTGATGAAAACAGTGGTTGTGCTAACTATATATATATATATATATATATATATAGTTAGCACTCTCTCTCTCTCTATATATATATCTATCTATATCTATATCTATCTATATATATCTATATCTATATCTATATCTATAGATATAGATATATATATATAGAGAGAGAGGGATAGATATATATATAGAGAGAGAGATAGATATATATATAGATATAGATATAGATATAGATATAGATATAGATATATAGAGAGAGAGAATATAAATAAACTGACTGTGGCAAAATAAAAAATATGTATCTGGCCTTTTTTCCAGGGCGTGATAAAGAGCTAAAACTTTTGTAATGTCCCAAATGATAGGGCTGACAGGATCATCTTTTGTTCTAATATTTGGTCTTTGTTCCTGGTTCCTGACAAAAACTCCTACTCCCTTGAAATTTCCTGAGAGCATCTTTTGTTCTGATGAGGGAGCTCTAGGTGGGCCCCAATATAGTTTCAGATGGGACTGGTCACCACAAAGACCAAACCTTAATTAGAAGCCTAGAACTTTCAGCCCCACCTCCCTCAACCTCTGGGAGGGGAGAGAGGTTGGATACTGAGTTAATAACTGATCACGCCTATGTGATGAAACCTCTATAAAAACAGTTAAATGACAGGGTTTGGAGAGCTTCCAGGTTGGTAAGCATATGAGGTGCTGGGAGACTGACCATGTGGAGAGGGCTCAGAAGCTCTTCACACACCACCCCCCACACCTTGCCCTACGTATCTCTTCCATTTGCCTGTCCCTGAGTTCCTTTCTTTACAATAAAATAGTAAGTAAACTGTTTTCCTGAATTATATGAACCGGTATAGCAAAATCAAAACTGAGGGAAGGAAGGTTGTGAAAACACCTGATTTATAGCCAAGTCAGACAGAAGTGTGAGGATCCAGTATTTGTGACTGGCATCTGAAGTTGACATGAGCCCTAGAAGCTGTGGAGTCTGATGATGTCTCTAGGTAGTGTCAGAATAGAATTTAATTGAAGGATATTCATTCAGTTGGTGTCTGGTGAATCAGAGAATTGTTGTTAGTGTTGGAAAACACCCGGGGCTGCTGAATTTTAATGTCACAGAATGGAAGTTCATCAATAAGTTTGTGGATTCTGCATTGTACTAAACTTGAAGAAATTACCACTTGTTGAGTTTAGGTGCCGTGTTAAAGAAAAATACCCCAAATTATCTGAAAAAGATTATTAAAATAGTTCTTCCTTTTCTACTTATCTGCCCAAGGAAGAATTTTCTTCATATTCTTTGACCAAAGTAACATTGCAAAAGATTGAACACAGAAACAAAGACATGTATCCAGTTACCTTCTATTAAGTGAGACAGAGAGATTTGCAGAAAGGAAAAGAATGCTCATTTTTTGTTTTATAAAATAACTTTTTTCCTTAAAATATGTTATTTATGGTAACATATTATAGGGATATTATCATTTTCAAATCAGTTAATGAATAATTGTTTTAAATTTCTCAGTTTTAATGACTAATATTGTGAGTATGGATAGATTTAATCGAGATTAATAAAAATTGTTTGGGTTCCTCAATAATTTTTAAGAACTGTACATGGATCCTGAGACCAAAACATTTGAAAACTGCTATTTTAAAAGAAACCCTAATTATTAATGGTAAAAGAAAAATACACCAGATTGTTTTATCTTCCACAGCTGCCAAGTGTGTATCTTAAAGTCAAGGCTGGACGCACCTGGACTGGAGGTGATGCTGGGAAATGATGGAAGTTAACCACTCACCAAAAACTTGCTGTCTGTTTGAACCAAACCTGTGCATTAATCAAACAGATACCTTTAGAGAAGCCTGAATGCCTCTTAGAGGGGGCACAGGTTATGTGGGAAACCATCATCCTACAAGAGTAGGAATTTGCCATTTCCTCTGGACATTCTGTGGTATTGAAATTTTATAAATTTCTCCCCAGTTCTTTAGCATTTTATGTATTTGGAGTCCTTCAGCATTGGTGCTGTAAATGGACATTGTTTTCCTTCTTGCCTCTTCCCCAGCTCCTAGCTATGCCATGGAAGGTTCCTGCATTCTCCATGTCGGCCAGGACAGGAGACAGTTCCTATAATACCCACCCTCCTATTTCTGATTCCATCTCAGAGGACACCAGCCACTGAGCTTGGGGCTTCTTTAAAAGAAGTGGGTTTGGAAATTATTTGTCAGCCACCCTGGACTGTAAAGTAATGATAAATTGCATACAGAGAGTGAATATCCCAGTTCCTTTTTCTGAGCCCACTGAAAAATTGCACTTGGCTTGCTTGGTGGGTATATGAGGAGAAGCTTACTAGACTTGAATTGAGATTTTGCCCAGTTTAAGGCTTTAAGAGAACCACAACCAGGCATCTTTATGTAGTTCTAGAACTGCGAAATGTTCAGTTAATTAGAGGGCTCTTCTCAGTAGACATCTTGTTGAAGCAAGGGTTATACAAACCCACACAAGTTGATTTCCTTTCCCAGTTTATAGATGGCTGGGCAATTCAAAGGTTTTTGTTTGTTGTGTGTTTTACCAGGAGATGGCTGAGTGAAACAGGATGGGTTCCATGCTCTGGTCCTCAGAAAATCTCCAATGAGTTTATTATGGACTTTATGTTTTTTTACTTTTTATTATATTCTTATCTTTATTTTTAATATTATTTTGTGTTAGTTTCAGGTATACAGCATAGTGGTTAGACAATCATATACTTTACAAAGTGTTTCCCATAATATTTCCAGTACCCATTTGACACCCACACATAGTCATTATAATATTATTGACTATATTTTTATGCTGTACTTTATATCTGTGACTATTTTCTAACTAACAATTTTTCCTTCTTAATCCCTTCACCATTTTCACCCAGTCCCACATCTACCTCCTCTCTGACAACCATCAGTCTGTTCTCTGTTTTTATGAGTCTGTTCCAATTTTGTTTGCTCATTTCTTTTGTTTAGATTTCTTTTGTTATCCACATATAAATGAAATCATATGGTATTTGTCTTTCTCTGACTGATTTCTCTTAGCATAATACCTTCTCAGTCCATCCATGCTGTCACGCATGGTAAGATTTACTCTTTTTATGGCCAAGTAATATTCCATTGTATATATGTACCACCACATTTTTACCTACTAGTCTATTGATGGGCACTTGGGTTGCTTCCGTATCTTACCTATTGTATAATGCTGTGATGAACATAAGGAATCATATATTCCTTAGAATTAGTGTTTTGGGTTTCTTTAGATATATGCCCAGAAGTGTATATAAGGCAGTCACATTTTTTAATTTTTGAGTAGTTTCCATATTGTTTTCCATGGTGGCTGCACCAATCTTCATTACCACCAATAGTGCCTAAAGGTTTCCTTATCTCCACATCCTCACCAACACTTGTTGTTTGTTGATTTACTGATAATAGCCATTCTGACAGGTGTGAGGTGATATCTCATTGAGATTTTAATTTTAATTTGCATTTCTCTTATGATTAGGGACACTGAGCATCTTTTTATATATCTATTGGCCCTCTGTATGTCCTCTTTGGAGAAGTGTTTATTCAGGTCCTCTGCCCATTTTTGAGTTGGATTGTTTGGGGGTTTTTTGGTGCTGAGTTGTATGAGTTCTTTATAAATTTTGGATATTAACTATGGATGGATGTTTTATCTTGTTAATAACTTATCCTAAATTTGCTAAAATATGATAGGGCTTCACATTTGGAAAAATACCCAAGGGAATTCATTTCATATTTTAATCCAGAGACATGTTTAGGCCTACATTTTGAGTTGCTGAAAATATATTTTAAATATCCCTAAAATGAAAAAAAAAACCCAAAGAGGTGTTGAACTCTTGAGATGGAAAAAGACCACAGATGCATCCCATCGTCAGGTTAGACTACACTTTCAATGTACTTGGCTAAGGACAGAAAATTATATTGGAAGTAAGGTGCCCACACAGAGTAGGTTTGGGCCAAGTGGCTGGGCCAATGAGATGTACACAGAAGTGATTTAAGCTACCTATAGGACTTATCCTTAAGAACATGCTGTATGATCCTGAAGTTTCCTTTCCCCAAAATGTGCCATGTGTTCCAGAAGGCAGACACACAAAACAGAAGCAGCTGTGATCCCTAAGTAACCATTTGGAGAAAAGTTGCAGCACCTGCATAGAATAAGATGGACAAGAAATCAGTATTTATTGGGTTAAGTGAAGGGTCGTTCAGGGGATATACCTTATATAGCACAGCCTATCCTAATACAATATTCTAGTTCAGTGATAAGAACACTGGTCTCAAAGACAGGAGACTTAGGTTCTGTAAGTTTGAACTATAAAAATACTGCTGATAATCAATAGTTTTGATATTCAAGAATGGCAATTTCACATGATTCACCCTAATGGTTCAACATCTGTAACCAGCTAGATATGTGATATTGAATAATCCACCAATCCCATTTCAATCTCATTTTTCTCATCTATAAAAATCAGGTCTAATAGACCTCTTAAAACATTCTACCCAATAACAGCAGAATACACATTCTTCTCAAGGATAGCTAGAACACACTTTAAGATACATATGCTACATGCTAAGCTGTAAAACAAGCCTTGATACATTTAAAAGGATTGAAATTATACAAACTATGTTCTCTAACCACAATGGGATCAAATTAGAAATCAAAAACAGCAGGATTTGGAAAATACACAAAATTAAATAAAATAATGCACTCCTAAATAACCAATGGGTCAAAGAAGAAATCATAAGAAGTTAGAAACTACTTTCAAATGAATAAAAAGGAAAACACAAATTACTCAAACATGTGGAATACACTGAAATCAGTGCTCAGAAATTAATAGCTACAGATGTGAACATTAAAAATAAAAAGATCTGAAATTCAACCTAAACTTTTTACCTTAAGGTACTAAAAGGAGAACAATAAACTAAACTCAAAGCAAAAAAAAAAAAAGAAAGAAAGAAAGAATAAACATTGGAGTGAAAATAAATGAAAAAGAAACTAGAAAAACAACAGAAAAAATTTAAACAAAAATTGGCTCTTTGAAAAGATCAACAAAATTTATACACCTTTTCCTAGACTGACCAAGGAAAAAAAGAGATAAAGCAAACAAATTACTAAAATCAGGAATGCGAGGGGAACATTACTACCAAACCCACAGAAATAAAAAGGGTTATAAATAAATACTATGAGTAATTGTATGCCAACAAACTAGATAACCTAATGGAGTGGATAAATTCCTAGAGAGACACAAACTACATAAGAGTGACTCACTTAAGAAACAGAAAACATGAATAGGTACATAAAAGTGAGAGATTGAATTAGTAATTTAAAACTTCCTATAAAGAAAAGACCAGGCCCAGGTGATGTCACTGTTGAATTCTACATTTAAAGAAGAATTATTAACCCTGGCTGGTGTGGCTCAGTGGACTGAGCACTGGCCTTTGAACCACAGGGTCACTGGTTTGATTCCCAGTCAGGGCAAATGCCCAGATTGCTGGCCAGGTCCCCAGTAGGGGGTGCGTGAGAGGCAACCACACACTGATGTTTCTCTCCCTCTCTTTCTCCCTCCCTTACCCTCTAAAAATAAAATAAGTAAAATCTTTTTAAAAAGAAGAAGAATTAATACCAGACCTTCACAAACTTTTCAAGAAACTAGAAGGGGATGGAATACAGCCTAACACATTCTATGTGGCCAGTATTACCCTGATCCCAACACTAGACATAACAAGAAAAGTACAGACCAATATCTCTTGTGAGCATAGACACAAAAACCCTCAAAAAAATACAAGCAAACTGAATCCAGCAACGTATATACAGGACTATATATATGTTGAACAAGTGAAATGTATCCCAAGAATGCAAGGTTGATTTAACATCTAAAAAATAATATCAATAGAAGAAAAGACAAATCATAGAATAAATACAAACAGAAAAAGTATTGACAAAATTCAATTACCATTGATGATAAACACATGCAACAAACTAGGAAAAGTAGGGAACTTTCTCAACCTGATAAATGGCATCTAAAACCATACAGAATCATCATACTTACTTAATGATGAAAGACCAAACACCCCCTCCCTCCAATCAGGAACAAAATAAGGATGTCTGCTTTCATCACTTCTATTCAACATTTTACTGGAGGTTCTAAGTAGGACACTTAGGCAAGAAAAGAAAATATAAGTATTGTCAAAATTTATGACAAAGGCCTTATCCTAGAAAGGAATCTGGAGGGCCTGTAGAAGAAGCTCTCATACCCTATGTCACTCACAAAATACTTACAGGAAGATCTCTGTGTACAACAGAGCTCTATGGTTATAAGCCCCTCCCCTTAATTTCCTCTTCCCCTCTGTAAAAAGGGGCTTCCTGCTTTTTCTTGCTCTCTTTGTATTGGGGTGGCCAAAAAGTTCATTTAGTTTTTTCCATACAATGGCTCTAGTAGCACTTAGATGTCTTTAACTTCATTCAAAACAATTTTGTTAAATTATATTGGGATAGCTGTCATATCAGCATGCAGCCATTTTGAGATTGAAGATGAAAGAAGATACACAACATTTTTGGTGTATTATGTGTTGTTATTTCAAGAGAGGTAAAAATGCAACAGAAACACAAAGATTTGTGCTGTTTACAGAGGAGATGCTGTGATTGATGAAATGTGTCAAAAGTAGTTTGCAAAGTTTCTTGGTACTATTGACATTTTGACCAAGTAATTCCTTGCTATGGGGCTGTCTTATACAGTGGAAGATGTTTAGCAGCACCCCTGGCTTCTACCCACTAGAAGCCAACAGCAGGCATACTCAAAATATTCCAGTCAATAAAGTTAATAGTGAAAATGAAAAAATGTGTCTCTTATTTTACAGAAAAAACTAAACAGATTTTTTTGTCCAACCCAGTACATGGCCTGCTGTGGCTGCATGTGCTGTGTTGCAGTCCTTTCTTTTTCCCAAATAAACCTTTTTGGTGAGGGAATATTTACTTGACCTTTGCATACAGTTGACAGTATCCATATTGGAAA
Source organism: Phyllostomus hastatus (assembly GCF_019186645.2). Classification (NCBI taxonomy): domain Eukaryota; kingdom Metazoa; phylum Chordata; class Mammalia; order Chiroptera; family Phyllostomidae; genus Phyllostomus; species Phyllostomus hastatus. The sequence goes on from NW_025334041.1 coordinate 68,551,412, forward strand.
GGAAGAAGTGAAACTATCTCTATTTTCAGATGACATGATCTTGCATATAGAAATTCCTAAAGAATTCACTAAAACACTATTAAAACTAAATATGAATTGAACAAACTTATAGGATATAAGCCCAATATAAAAATGAATTGTATTTTTATAGACTAGTAATGAACAATCTAAAATGAAAGTAAGAAAACAATTCTATTTATAACAGAATCAAAAGACACAAAATTATTAGGGATAAATTTTAAAAGAGGTGAAAAATTATACTCTGAAAACTACAAACATTTTTTAAAGAAATTAAAGAGCACCTAAAAAATGTCAAGATATCTCATGTTAATGTGTCAGAAGACTTAATATTGTTCAGATAAGAATACTCTCCAAATTGATTTATAAATTTATTGCAATCCTCATCGATCTTCCCACTGGCTTTTTTTTGGCAGGATTCACCAATGTGACCCTAAAATTTACATGGAAACTTATGAAACTTAAGTAGCCAAAACAATATTCCAAGAAGGATCAAAGTCGGGGGATAACATTTTCCAATCTTAAAACTTACTACAAAGCTACAGTAATCAAGAATGAGGTACCAGCATAAGAATATACAAATAGATCAATGGAATAGAATTCAGAGTCCAGAAATAAACCCTCATATTTATGGTCAATTGATTTCCAACAAGGTTGCTTAGACAATTAAAATGGAATAGTCTTTTCAACAAATGGTGTATGGGACAATTGAACATCCATATGCAAAAGAATTAGACACTTTCCTCACATCAGATTTAAAGATTAACTCAAAAGGACCATAGACTTAGTGCAAAAGCTAAAACTAAAATGTAGCCCCCCAAATAGGCATATGTCATTATAGTCTTGAGTTAGAAAATGGTTTTTAATATATGACACCAAGATGCTCAAAGAAAGAAAAAATAGATAATTTGTACCTCATCAAAATTTTAAAAATGTGCTTCACAGGACATGATCAAGAAAGTGAAAAGAATGGGAGAAGATTTTTGCAAATCATATATCTAATAAGTGACTAGTATCTAGAATATGTAAAGAACTCTTACAATTTCATTACAAAAAGCCAACTCAATTTAAAAATGGGCAAAGATATGAATAGACATTCCTCCAAAGAAGATACGCAAATGGCCAAACACACATGAAAAATGTTCAACATCATTAATCAGTAGAAAAATGAAGATCAAAAGCACAATGAGATACCACTTTACACCATCTAGAATGGCTAGAATATAAAAGACAATAGCAAGTATCGATGAATTGTGGAGAAATGCAACCTTCATGCATTGCTGGCAAAACTACAAAATGGTGCAGTCACTTGGAAAATTTCTTGATAGTTCCTCAAAATATTAAACATAGTTATCATATAATGCAGTAATTTTGCTCCTAGCTGTCTATCCAAATGTCTATGCAAAACTTGTACACGAATGTTCACAGTATCACTTTATAAAAGCCAAAGGTGGAAATAACACAAATGTTCATCAGATAATGAATGAATAAACAAAATGTGGTATATTCCCACAGTAAAATATGACTTGGCCAAAAAAAAAAAAAAAAGGAAAAGAAGGACTGAAGTATTGATACAACATGGATGAATGTTGAAAACATTATGCTAACTGAAAGAAACCACACACAAAATACCATTTTTTGTATGCTTCCATTTATATGAAATGTCCAAAATAGGCATATCTGTAGAGTAAGAAAGTAGATTAGTGGCTGCCTGGGGCTGGAGTGGGGTTAGGAACTGGGAATGACTACTAAGAGATACAGGATTTCTTTTGGGGGTGATGAAAATATTCTGAAATTGGATTGTGGTGATTGCTGCCCAACTCTGTGGCCAGACTAAAAGCCATTAAACTGTATACTTTAAATGAGCGAGCTTTAGGGTATGTGAAATGTAGCTCAGTAAAAATGTTAGTAAAAATGTAGATGTGTAGTGATTTTTTAAAAATAACCTCACATATACTGCAGTTCACTTTGCTGTATGTGTTCAATATCTAGTGAACAAAGTGGTAGCTGGAAAGAATGCTCAGCTAATAGAAGAGGTGATTTCCATTCTGGCTTTGGAGTAGACTCTGGTAAACCGCTTAACTGCTGGCCCCAGTTTTCTAGTATGATAACAGTCTTTATTTTAAATGGCTGCTGTGTTCCTTTCCTGCACTGGATTATTCTATAGAAGCTAGGGAATATATTGTAGTTGTTGCAGGGAATATGCATTTATATCTGGGTTTAAGTTCTATAACAAAATATCAGAATATGGAATGAAAAAGTATCAGAGACATTTATATAAGAAGAAAAATAGGAGAAATAAGGAGGGAAAAATTGAGTAGTAGATTTTTTGTGCATGTGGCATGCAGTTGGATAATTCAGTATCCATCTAGTTCAGGAGTATCAAACTCATTTTCACTGGGGGCCACATCAGCCTCACGGTTGCCTTCAAAGGGCTGAATGTAATTTTAGGACTGTTAAATGTAACTACTCCTTAACTACGGGTAAGGAGATCAGCACTACCACTGGGGAGAAACAAGGTGCTGGGCCAGATAAAACAAAGTGGAGAGCCAGATTCGGCCTGCAGGACTTGTGTTTGCCACCTGTGATCTAGTTGGTTGAACCACACACAAAAATTAACTCAAAATGGATTAAAGAATTGAGCATATGACCCCAAAACATGTACATAGAAGACATAGGCAGCAAGCTCCTTGACATCAGTCTTAATATTTTTGTGGAGTTAATGCCAATGACAAGGGAGACAAAGGCAAAAACAAACATATGGGACTACATCCAACAAAAAAGCTTTTGCACAGCAAAGGAAACCATCAACAAAACCAACAGGCAGTCAACTGAATGGGAAAAGGTATTTTCAAAGGATACATAAGATAAGGGATTAATATCCAAAACATATAAAAACTCATACAACTCAACAACAAATAACAAATTAATAAATGGCAGAGGATCTGAAAAGACATTTTCCAGAAAGAGGCCATACATATGGACTGTATGAAAAAATATCTGACATTACTAATTATTAGGAAAATTCAAATCAAAACCGCAACTTTAGAGTGGCTATTATCAAAAAGATAAAAAAACAACAAATGTTGGAGAGGATATGGAAAAAAGGGAACTCTTGCACACTGTTGGTAGGAATGTATATTAGTACAGTCACTGTGGAAATGAGTATGGAGTTTCTCAAAAAATTAAGAATAGAACTACTATAGATGATCCAGCAGCTTCTTTTCTGTCTATTTATCTGAAGAATATGCAAGTACTAATTCAAAAAGATGTTGTATACCTATGTACATTGCAGTATTATTTACAATACCCAAGGTATGGAAATAATGTAAGTGTCTGTTGATGGATAAATGGATAAAAAAGAGCTTGTTTTATATACAGTGGAATAATATTCAGCCATAAAAAGGCAAAGTCCTCATGTTTGTGACAATATGGACCTTCAGAATATTATACTAAGTGAAATAAGTCAGACAGAAAAGAACACATACTGTGTGATTTCACTCATGTGGAATATAAAAGCAAAACAAAAACTCATAGAAGCAGACAACAAATTGGTGCTTACTAGAAGGGAAGAGGGGAGAGAAGGATAAATAGGTAAAGATGGTCAATTGTATGTTAACATGGAAACTACGCTTTTGGTAGTACGCATGATGCAATATATAGAGAAGTTCAATTATAATGTGCACCTGAAACATAATGTTATAAGCCAGTGTTATTTCAAGATATATAGATACACTATTTTCTTTTCAAGCATGGAAGAATGGGACCTATTTTATGTCTCTTACTTACAATAAGGAGAATACCAATTAAAATAAAGTTATCTTTTTCATCTAGGGTATGCTGTTCAGAATGCAATAGTGGAGCCATCTCTTATAGTAAAGTAATGAAGTGCTAGGTTGACAATTGAAAAACTGGTCCTAATTCTCTTCTAACATTGAGTTCACAATGCATCAGAAAAAAGCTCCACATCAAGTGGAAAGTTGGAAATTCACCATGTGTGTTCTACTTTCTTTACCATCCAAGTCTTTCCCTACTAATGAGTTAACAGTTATGAGGCGCACTGATTCTTCAGACCACAAGGCAATCACTTGTTTTCCCATCTGCTATTGAGATCTTCGGGTGAGTGTGTAAAGAAAATACAGATCCATGGGCTGTGTCCCCCAAAGGTTCTTACTCAATGGGTCTGGGTGAAGCCTGGGGACCCTAATTTTCAAAAGCTCCCCAGGTGATTTCAATGAGAAGCCAGCTCTGGAAATAATCAAGGTCCTGTATTACTGGATATTACTGGACTCAGATGCCACCATCTGTAAGATATGACATTAATTAAGGGACAGATTTTGTGGGGTCAGAATAGAAAAACACTACATTAATTGTACTAAAACTCTTTTTTACTAAGTCAAAATAGCAGTTGTGTATCCATACAATTACATACCCTTTCTTTTTCAAAGTGTTAGCCTGAGTCCTCTTGTTTCTAGAGTCTAAAGATACCCCTGGTGCTGTGGCAGTGATGCACAGCATTGTGGAAACAAGCTGCCATCAGTAACCTATGCATGTGATACAATTGCTTGAGAACTCTTAGGACTGGCTGATTCTGAAATACACCAAAGAACACTAGTGTTTTATTTGTATTTCCCATTTGGTCAAAATCTGTTTTGTTCCCCTTCCTCTCCTTAACTGAATCACTTATGACTGGATGTTCAAAAGCTCTTCTTCAAAGTTGGCCAGGGGGGGTTGAAACAGTAGTTCAGTGCATTAGAATAGACTATTGCAAAGTATATATTAGTTACAATAACCTCACCTGGCTTTGGAAATTCTGTGACATGAGAGGTTTGATAATACCCCCTGCCTTTGGTTGACTTGCTTATACTCAAAGATCCCGATTCAATGCTGCATCATGGTTGTGAGCCTTCTCTTTGTTAATGAAAATTAGGAATCTAAATTCAAGTTAAAATCACCTTAATTTGAAGCCATCAAAGTAATTTACCTACGTTGGCTGCATGAGCGAGTTTGTACATGCACCACCAAAGACAACAACTGCAGTATAGCCTTCTCTTCATTCTGGTGGCTGGCAGATTTCCTTTGCTATCAGTTGTACTCTTACAGCTGTACTCTTACAACAAACATGGATCTAGAGGATACCCTAGTTCCCAGTAGGAGTCAAGGTAAAGAATGTCTGAAGAAGGGATACTACTCCCAAGCCTCTGTTAAAAGGCCACTGATGACTAAGTTCATTCATTTATAGACATTTTTCAAGTCCTTACTATGTACTAAGTATTGCACTCATGTTGGATATCTATAGATAAATAATAATAGCAAACATATAGCATATAGTTACTACTGTGTGCAAGCAATGTTGTTCAAACTTCACTTAGCAACTAAGTGGGTCACAAAATCAATTCAGTGCTTTCTAGCCATTATGTAAAAAAGGATACTTGAAGTGGCAGAGTGCTTTCATATGCACACACACACTCACACATCTGTGTGCACTGGGTTAGAATGTAAAATATATTTCCCATTGTTTTGGTCAAGATAGTTTTAAAATCACTCATCTAGAACAATATTATAAGAAATATTAATATTCATTTTTCATATTTAACACTTATAAAACCAATATGCATCCTACATTATAAGAAAAGAAAATTATAAATCATTGTGTCTCAAAAATGCAAAAAATACCTAAGTCAAATAATAGATAAGTTGAATACAACAATATATAAAGGGTAATGAATGGATCATGTCTGAGTGGAGCTGATTCTAAAAATGCCAGGTGGGTTTAATATTTGAAAAGCTATCAATATAATTCTCTATATTACCAGAATAAATGAAAGAAAGATAATATGTTATCTCAATAGATGCAGAAAAGCATTTCATAAAATTCAACACCCACTTTTGTTAAAATTCTCTGCAAACTAGATGTAGAAGAAAATTTCCATAATATTATAAAGGGCATCTGTAAGCAGACAAACAAAAGCAGAACCAAAAGCAAATACACACAAATCTTAATAGCTAATGCCATGCTTATTGCATGAACAACTCAAAGTTATACACTATCACTGTTTCTAGTCAATACTGTACTAGAGAGTTTAGAAGAAAAAGTAAAATTATCTTCATTCACAGATGAAGTAATTGTGTATTTAGAAAATCCAAAGGATTACATAATTTAATTTTCACAACACCATTATGAGGTACATGGAGATTTTATAAGATTGATATTGGCTTTTTCTCAATATTTGAAAGACTTCACTAGGACAGTCTGTTATTGGAGTTTTCTTTTGAGAAAATGTTTTCAGTATGGATTCAATTTTTAAAAACAGATACAAGGCTATTCAAAATTTTTATTTTCTTTTATTTAAGTTTTGGTTAGTTTTGGGGGGAAATTTTTCCATTTTATCAAAGTTTATTGACAAACAACACCCAAACAACACCCCTTTTATGAACACAAATTTATTGACAAAAAGTTATTTATAACATCTTTTTACCTTAATATCTGTAGAATCTGCATTAATGTGTCCCTTTACACTCCTGATGTTAGTCATTGTTTTCTCTCTGTATTTCTTGCCCAATCTTGCTAACACTTATAATATATCAATATTTTTTAAAAATCAACTTTTGATTTTATTAATTTTCTTTGTTATATGTCTGCTTTCTATTTTATTGATTTCCAAATCTATCTTTATTGTTTCCCCCCTCATCTTCTTATTTATTTACTATTCTTTTAAAGATAGAAACTTGGATCGTCTATTTTCAACCATTATTAAGTACTATTTTGTACTAAGTACTCTAAGTACTATTTTGGCTGCATCCCATAAGTTTTCACATGTAAGTACTCCATGATATAACTCAGTGCTTGTTCTGTTTCATTTGACTCACTTTTTCCCATAAATGTTCAGTTAGTGTTTCTTTTCTTTTATCTTGGGGAGTCCTGAAGTATAATTTTGTGACCATCAGCACAATATTTACATAGTTTCCCAAATCATTTTACCTAAAATATATCTTACAAAACATCTTTTGACATTGAGTCTTTTGAAATAGTTTTGATTGTTCCCCACTTCAATAAAATCTGTGAGAAACTGTATCTCAAACATTTAAAAAAATTTGAACTAGTAAGTGTTGCTTGTTCTTAACCTTCTTATATTTGTGCAAATAAGGATATAAGAATAATCCCTTTTTGTCTCAATAAATGAAACTCAAAGTATTTAAACTTTGTAGAGAATGGAGATGCTAAAAATTATATCCAGAGTGCCACATTATTAAGACAACACATTATAACTTTTTAGATATAAAAAATTCTGAAGTCCAGTAACATTTGCAAGAACAGTTTTATAGTGCAAAACAGAATCTGTTTACCCAGAGGTGTGGAGAAAAACAAGATGATTTCTGCTTTATTCCTTGAGGTATTTTTTACCTCCAATTGGAAGGACCCTCACTCTCAAGGCTAAGCATTAAAATTCCATTAGCACTGAGAGAAAAGGGCAGACCCAGGAGTCTCAAAACTTAGGAATTTTGAGAGTTCTTTATACATGTTAGATCTTTTGTTATAGTCTCGCAGGTTCCTGAGGCTCTGTTCCTTTTTTTCAGTCTATTTTCATTCTGTTGTTTACATTGGGAAATTTCTATTATTCATCTTTCAGTCTGATTCTTCCCTTTCTCCCCTCTATTCTGCTGTTGAGTCCGTCCGTTGAGTTTCAAATTTTGGTTATTGTGTTTTTCAGTTCCAAAATTCCTATCTGGTTCTTATTTCTATCTTCCATTCCTTTGCTGAGACTTCCTGTTTCTTTTTTGAGACCATTTTTTCATTTGTTTCAAATGTATTATAATCGCTTATTGAAGCATTTTTATGAGAGCTGCTTTAAAATCTTGGCATGATCATTCTAACACCTCTGTCATCTTGGTATTGGTATCTATTGATTTCTTTTCTTTTTTTAAAGATTTTGTTTATTTATTTTTAGAGAGGGAAGGGAGGGAGATAGAGAGAGAGAGAGAAACATCAATGTGCGGTTGCTGGGGGTCATGGCCTGCAACCCAGGCATGTACCCTGACTGGGAATTGAACCTGCGACACTTTGGTTCCCAGCCTGCGCTCAATCCACTGAGCTACGCCAGCCAGGGCTTTATTGATTTCTTTTCGTTCAGTTGTAATCGTCTTGATTCTTGGAACAATTCATGATTTTCGATGGAAATGTGGACAATTTATGTATTGTATCTATGAAACTTTTTAAAATAAGATTTTTATTTCAACTGAACAGATGACATATGCCAGGGAGCAAGATCTAAAATGCTTGTCTCTGGACCTTTTTAACCTTTCATTTTATCTGGCTTCCAGCTGTGGGTGTAAGTCCAGGTTCTCTACTTGGCCTCCACTGACATCCCTGTGGGGGTGGCTCCAAATTTCTGCTGTGCCAGTGTGGGAGTTCTGGCTCCCTACCAGGCCTTCACTGATTCTTCATGGCTGCGTAAATTAGAAGGTCTTTGTTACTGCTCCTCACGTGGCCTCCACTGACACCAAAAGATGAAGTGGTGTCCACTAGGTCTCCTCTGATACCACCGATTACAGAATGGAAAGTGTGTCTCATTTCTGCCAGGTGGGGTGGAAGTCCAGGCGATTTGCACGGTCTCCACTGATGCCATGGGATGGGATCTGTTGCCACCCAGTAGAGATAACAGTCCTGACTCCCTACTGAGTCCTTTTTTTAGCACTTAGACCCTTTATTTTACATTATAGAAAGAGCACTGCTGGACTCTTAAACATGAAGTTTATAAATCATACATTATATCTGTACATAGTTAAAAAGGAAATAATAATAAACATAAACTGATTAAAATATTTTTAAAACATCATATCGAATCCTTCTGAATCATTTTTCAATTAGAGCCATTGACAGAAGTGATTTCAGTGCAATATTACCGTCAGTGCCACCAAAACCATTAATGCAATGTTTTTTTAAGTGCTCTACTGACAGCCATTTTACAAGTTTGTTTCTGGTCCTTTCCTATTTGATCACTCATGATTATGCCTTTTCCTCCACTGAACTACAGGTAGCTAGCTGGAAGGTAAGGGTTTCTCTGTGAAGTCAGCAAGATGCAACACAGGCATTGATTATAGCAGCCTCTTATTGCTCTGAAAAATTTTCCATTTATTTGGAGGAAATTGACAATTTATACCAACTTGAATTGCATTGCTTGGTATAGGTAGTCCTTCCTCACCTTGTAACATCAGCACCACCTGGAATCTCTGGCCCCACCCCAGGCTCATGGAGTCAGAATCCTTGTGTTTAACAAGATCCTAGGTGATTCAAGTTAGAGAAGCATTGTCATGCATTGCAGCTTTATCCCCTTGTATGACTCTTGCTTTTTTCTTATCTAATTCTTTTTTTCTTTATTTTGTTGTTGTCACCATTACAGATGTCTCCATTTTCCCCCTCATCTGCTAGCCTCCACCCAGTCCTCAAGCCCCGTTCCCTCTGGCCATGATCATAGTTATCTGTGTCTATATGTTATATATATATTCTCTGGCTAATCCCTTCATCTTCTTTCATCCAGTCCTCCCTCCCTTCTCTCCTCTGATATCTGTCAGTCTGTTCCATGTGTTCATGCTTCTGTTTCTATTTTGTTCATATGTCTTTCATTAGATTCTACCTATTAATAAGATCATGTAGTATTTGTCTTTCTCTGACTGGCTTATATCACTTGGCATAATAATCTCCAAGTCCATCCATGCTGTCACAAAATGTAAGATTCCCTTCTTTTTATAGCTACACAGTATTCCATTGTGTAAGCACACCACTGCTTATATAATTCACTCATCTACTGATGGGCACTTGGGCTGTGTCTAGATCTTGACTGCTGTGAACATAGGAGTGCATATATTCTTTCTGATTGGTGTTTTGGGATTCTTAGGATATATTCCCAGAAGTGAGATTGCTGGGTCAAAAGGTAGCTTTATTTTTAACTTTCTGAAGAGACTTCATACTGTTTTCCACAGTGGCTGTACTAGTCTGCATTCCCACCAACAGTACATTGCACTAGGGTTCCCTTTTCTCCACATCCTTGCCAGCATTTGGTGTTTGTTGACTTATTGATGGCTGCCATTCTGTTAGGTGTGAGGTGATATCTCATTGTGGTTTTAATTTGCATCTTTCTTATGATTAGTGACACTGAGCATTTTTTCATGTATCTATTGGCCATCTGTATGTCCTTTTTTGGAAAAGGTCCTGAATAGACATTCAGGTCTTTTGCCCATTTTTTAAGTTGCATTGTATGTCTTCTTGTTGTTCAGTTATATAAGATTTTTATATATTTTTGAAATTAACCGCTTATCAGATGTGTCACTGGTGAATATGTTCTCCCATACAGTGGGTTCCCCTTTCATTTTGTTGATGGTTTCCTTTGCTGTGCAGAAGCTTTTTAGTTTGATGTAGTCTCAGTCTACAGTCTTATGTTTTTTTTTCTTTATTTCCCTTGCCTGTAGAGACATATCAGCAAAAATATTACTGAGAGATATCTGAGATTTTACTGCCTATGTTTTAGGATTTTTATGAGTTTTCAGTTTATTCTTGTGTATTGTATAAGTTTGTGGTCTGGTTTAATTTTTTTGCATGTACCTGTTCAATATTCCAAAAACCATTTATTGAACAGACTGTCTCTACTCCATTGTATGCTCTTATTTCCTCTGTCAAATATTAATTGACCATATAGGCATGGGTTTATTCCTGGACTCTCTGTTCTGTTCCATTGGTCTATGTGTCTGTTCTTATGCCAGTACCAGACTGTTTTGATTACAGTGGCCTCATATCATAGTTTGATATCAGGTATCATGATCTCTCCAACTATATTCTTCTTTCTCAAGATCTCTGAGACTATCTGGGGTCTTAAAACACTTGTTTTTTAATTGTGTAATGTTCTTGGTTGCTCCTCTGGACTCTGGCCTGGCAATCCCTCCTGGTTGTGGGCCATGGTGTCTCCTCAGCTGTCGCATGTGGGCGGCTCACATCTGCTTTCCAGCACCAGCTTCTTCTGTGTCACCTGCACCACCCGCCTAGCTCCCCCCAGGCTCATTGTAGTTTTTCTCCACAGCCCTGGCAGCATGGCCCCAGGGATGAGGATGCACACGGGTGGGCTGGAGGAGATAGCTCTGCAAAACCCTGCTCTGCTCAGACCATGTGTCTCTACTCAGTCTTCTCTGACATCACCATGGCAGTAGGGTTGGGCATCTTGTCACAGGCTGGCAAGTGTGAAAGTCGAGGCTTCCCAAGCAGCCTTAGCTTGTAGGGGTCAACATAGGCAACAGTCCTTTCTGTGGTGTTTACTGCAGTAGAGTGTCTCTTTTTCCTAAAAGTTTTCTGTCTTGCTAGGCCAACCCTTTCAAAGTTTTTTGGATATAAAGAGCAAAGTTCTGTTGGGGCTTTTTTGGTCTGCATTCACTGGCATTTTGGACTTGTTGGCTTTTCTAGCACCCAGTCCAGGGCATTTGAAGCAAAAAGAAAACTCAGGGAACTCACCTTCATGTTGTGCTTTGGGTCCTGATGTTTTGTCAATCTGCCTTCTTCTGAATACCTTTAAGCGTCTCTGTATATTTCCTGTATGATGTTCAGTGCCTTTAGGTGTGCGAAGTGGGAAGAACAGAGGAAAGTACCTCTGCTCCATCTATCTAGAGGAAGGCATAACTTGCTTTTTTCACTCAAAATTCAGCTTTTAAGCTCTACTTATAATGGCACACTAAAAATGAATTTATTGTACTTGAATGACAATAAAAAAGAAAGAAAAAATACAATGAAAACACAAAAATTAATAATGATAAAAAAAGAAATCAGATCAGTGATTCCTTGTAGTGGGAGATAGGGGAGGAGTGAAGGGTATTGACTGAATAGGGAGGGGAATGGGGGTATGTAAATCATGTCAATAAAGTTGTTTTTTGGAAAAAAAAAGTGATGAATTTATTTATCTAATTAATTCTTGTATAGTATGACTAAACCTCAATTTATTTATCTATTCCCCATTGATGGACATTTATGTTATTTCAAACATTTTTGCTGTAACAGAACTTCACTGAATATCCTTCCTTACACGTATCTCCTTGTGCACACATGAGCTTCTTTACATACCTGCATGCAGTGTAGGTGAGGCATACATAGAGTGGGTACATTTTCAGCTCTACTAGATATTTCCACATTGCTTGCAAAAGGGCTCTACTAATTTACTCACCTACCCCTTCTTTGCCATTCTTAGTATGGTCAGACTTTATGATTTCTGCCAGTCTGATGTGTGTGAAGTAGTATTTAATTATTTTACTTTGTACTTCTCTGATGTTAGCTGACTGATCATTAGATTTCTTCTCTGAATTACTTATCCATATCCTTTGCCAAGTTCTGGCAGACTATTACCAGGTGTGTGGTATTGAGCAAGTTATCTAAATTCTTTGTATCTAAGTTTCATCATATGTGGAACAAAATATGTATAATAAGATTACCTTATGACTTTATGGTTATTATTACAATGAAGTACCTTCATATATGCTTTAAAACTGTGTTTTAAAGCATATATATTAATTTTTATTTGGACATAAATTCCTCATATGTTTTCTTATAAATACATTCTCTTTGAATGTGGCTTGTCTTTAAACTCAGTTTATAGCATATTTAATTGGATAGAAGTTTTAAATTTACATAATAGTATAGATATTTTTCCCTTACAATTTCTGCTGTCTGTTTAAAGAAATCATCTTTCCCCAAATAACAAAATAGTTTTGCATACTTTCTCCAGTTGTTTTCAATTTTTTTGTTTTAAAAAATTTAATTTCACTCTCAGATACTCAATCTACCTAGTATTTATTTGTATATGTTGTGAGGAAATATAAATCGAATTTGTTTCCCATGTGGAAAACTGAGTTAGGCCAGACTACAAGTGCTGACTATGGGTATGAAGACTGGTGAGGATGATAACCTGCACTTTTATTGGGTTTCATTCTCTTTTCATTTACTTGTGAGCCAGTCAGACCAAGGAAAAAGATCACAGGAAGTTAAGGGTATTCATACAGGGAAACAGCTCTCTGAAATTTCCTGTGTTGTCATGGAAGTGAATCTGAATATTTGGCAGTCTCAGCAGCCAGCCCCAGGAGAGGAAATTGCCAGCGGTGCAGAAGCAAGACAACCTGTCTTTTACATCATCTTGGAGGTTGAGAGGGCACCGGGGAGTCACATGAATGCTTAACACTGTGATCTCATAAAGATATTGATACAACTGATATTTTCCATTCCATTTCTAATTGGCCTTCTTGAGATTTTGGTAGCAGGAGATGACACAATTGTACCAGCTCCATGAATTGACTGGTCTTTCCACAAGATTGGTAGCATCTCCTATACCAAAGACCCCCTCAAAGACCAAGTTCACTCTATGAATACAGTAGCTAATATCATCCATGTGAAACAGACGTCTTCAAATGTGGGTCATTTTGAGTTTGGTTTGTGGATTTTAATGTCCAAAGTCAAAATGCTTCAGAGCTGAAGTTAAAGAAAAATAAATCCTTAGTTTCCTTTCAATGACACATTCCAGTTTTAAAGATTCATAACGTAACGCAGAGCCTTTCTATACAGATGCCTAATGGTATGCCATGGACTTAGCACTTGGATTTGAGCCTTCTGATAAGTAAGGGAGGGTCAGATATAACAGGTGGGTAATTATAATTGCAAGAAATCTGTAGCTGCCTCACAGTAGGAACCTGAGTCCATAAATTCATCTTCAAACTCTCCAAAAAGAAAACTACTAACATGAGAAGTGGAGGAATAAATGTGTAGTCACAGTCCAGTTTTATTTCCTGTGAACTGATTGCTTCCTCAGTAGTGGGCAATATGTACTCTCCTTGCCTTTGGGAAGCATGCTCCTATGGTGTCACAATGAGTAATAAAAACAGAATCCTGAGGAAAAGCATTGCTACATGGTTTAAGTATGGCCTCGGGATAAAAAGTAAAATGAGCTTGAGACACCTGACTAATAGGAGAGTTGTGAGAATTATTCATAGTGGGTCATAAAATGAAAATGCCAAAAGTTCACAGAGCAGGCAGCCGGTGATGCTGGATGCTAGGGGGTTGTTTGCACACTGCTTCTCCAAATAACCAATTCCAGTCATCAAAGCCTTCTCAGAACTTCCAACCCATTAGGGCTGCTGAGGCGAGTGCCTAAATGATATTTTTACACACACAGATGGCTGTGCCCAGACCACAGAGTCGGCAGCTGTGATGGAGCCCGGCTGTGGCGCAGATCGCCCAGGACACTCTACATGGCTTCTGGGAAGTCTTCTATTATTTATTTTTAGCAGAAGATTTACCTTTGTCAGTGCAATATTGTGATTTATAAAAAATATATATTTGGTCTTCTTCCACAGTTTTTGGCTTACAGCTCCAAAACCCTTGGAATTTTCTAAGTGTTGAGAACATAAAGGTGTCTTTGGTTGTGTTAATGAAGTGACTTTTGGAAAGCACCTAAGGTAGGGAGCTGGTTGCCAGGGGAGTCAACAAAGCTATTAGACGGTTGGAACTTTTAGTCCCACAAGCCCTCCCCTACCCCCACCTCCAAGGAGGGTAGAGGGGCTGAAAGTTGAATCAGTCACCAATGGCCAATGATGTAATCAATCATAACTATATAATGAAGCCTCCATAAAAATCCAACAGGACAGGGTTTGGAGAGCTTCTAGGTTGGTGAACACATGAGGATGTGGGGAGAGTGGTGCACCTGGAGAAGGCATGGAACCTCTGAGCTCTTTTCCCTTACCTTGCCCTATGAATCTCCTCCATCTGGCTGTTCCTTAGTTACATCCTTTTGTAATAAACTAGTGATCTAGAAAGTAATATGTTTCTGAGTTCTGTGAGCCCTTCTAGCAAATTAATCAAACCCAAGGAGCAGATTGTGGGAACCTGTAATTTATAGCCACTAGGTCAGAAGTACAGGTAACAACCTAGACTTGTACTGGTGATATTAGTTGGAAAGGATTGTTGGAACCTCAAATTTGTGGCCAATCAATCAGAAGCACAAGAAACAGCTGGCATCTGAAGTGGAGGGCGATCCTGTGGGACTGAGCCATTGGCCTGTGAAATCTGATTCTATCTCCAGCCAAGTTGTATCAGAATTGAGTTGCCCTGGCTCATGTGGCTCAGTGGATTGAGCGCCGGCCTGTGAACCAAGGCATCACTGGTTCCATTCCCAGTTGGGGCACATGTCTGGGTTGCTGGCTGAGTCCCCAGTGGGGTGCGTGTGGGAAGCAGCCACACATTGATGTTTCTCTTCCTCTCTTTCTCCTTCCCTTCTTCTCCGTGTAAAAAAAAAAAAGAATTGAGTTGAATTCTCTATCTTCCTGCTGGGGTCTGAGAACTGCTTGTTGATGTGGGAAAGCCTACACGTACATGCACACTGGATTTGGGTCTAGGAACCCTTTTCGGTTAGTATTTTTCCAGAATGAATATAAAAATACCTTTGTGTGTCCTGAGCATCTCTAAAGTGATGGAAAAGGAAAGGCCAGGATCATGCTGGCTAGAGACAGAAGGCAGAAAGTGCCTGAAATGGGCTGAGAATGAGCTGTTGAGTAAAGAGAAATTGCCTAGTTCTGCTTGAACTGAGATTCTTAACCTGGCCTTGAACCCATAAGGAGGACTTCTCAAACTCAGATTGCAGCAGAACCCCGGAGAAGCTTGTTTACAATGTGGATATTTTTGTGCATCACACCCAGCAATCCTGATCATAGTCTGGAATGGGACCCACAAGCCTGCATTTTTCTTGTGCACCCTTGGTAGTTCTGAGGCATGTGTTCTGGTGACCACATTCAGAGGAACCTTCTCCTGAGTGTGGATGGTTGTTCATGATGGGGGTTCATGAAAAAGGATTATGGAAAGAACCATGTGCCAGAACCTCTGAAATGGTATGAAAAACTGGGCATCCAGATAGGTTTGTGAATTTTTCAGAGATGAGAATCCATAGCTTTCTTCACATACTCAGAAGGATTCATGCCCCTCAGAAGTTACAAACTATGATAACATGTGGTCCCCACAAAGCTAATGGCTCTTTCCACAGCAAAGTTTTAACTTCTCTCCAATTCCAGCCACAGATCACTCCCCAAAATCCATCCAGCATCTCACAGAAGTATGAACATACTTGGCGCTCAAGTTCTGATCAGAGAGAATGACTGGGTCTGTGTGACTTTATCATCATTATATTGGGAAAGTGACTCAAAAGGGACATCCTACTCAAGTGGTAGGCAGCTTGACTCTGCAAACAAAGATAGCAGTGTGGTTCTATGCACCAGGCAGCCCTGCTAATGGCTTCCAAACACTGT
The DNA here is from genome assembly GCF_019186645.2 of Phyllostomus hastatus. Classification (NCBI taxonomy): domain Eukaryota; kingdom Metazoa; phylum Chordata; class Mammalia; order Chiroptera; family Phyllostomidae; genus Phyllostomus; species Phyllostomus hastatus. Next base: position 68,567,747 of record NW_025334041.1, read on the forward strand.
CAAAGCAGCCTGTCGGGGAGCTGGTCCTCCTCAGTCAGTGCCCAGGAAAATGACTCTCAGAGGTGGTCCAACTCTACATTAAAGGCCTTGTTTGGAAGAGGAGGTTCTTCAGTTCCAGAGCCACCTCCACAGCTTCTGAGCTTCCAGAACCTTCTTCTGCCCCTTTGGCTGTGCAAACCTGTGAAGAATAGTGCACAGTTACAAAGAATGTTCCCAATGACCATGCTACCCTTAACTATGAGCTTAGCCTTGTTTTTTAGTCTCCTACATGCCTTCTCAAGCATTTATTACCATTAATTTGCATGAGTTAATTCTTTCAAACTCTTTGTTTAGATCAAAGAATCATAGGGTTTAGTTTATTATTATTCTACCTTTGCACGATGGAAGATGAGGGAAGTCCCCATAACCCTCTGCTGACTTAGAAAACTCACATATGCATATGCCTTTCAGAAAACAGATCCCAGAGTGGAACGTTACCAGGGCAACACATTTTTAAGCAAGACCAGTTAGGATTACCACCTTCACGGATCCTACAGGTTATTTCCACAAACCACGGCAACAATCTCTGGTGTGCCGTAACTGCTGTCTTAGAAACAGCAGTGAAAAGCATAGTTAAATGATGTAGAACATTCCTTTGTGTTTTTGTTTTGTTTTATTTCAGTTAGAGAAAGCAATATATGTTTTTCTTAACTAGCTGAGATATCTCTTACCAGGAATTACAGGAATCTATTATTTCAAGGCCTGGATTCTGTTACTAAGCACTGTGAGGAATGAAGCAGGATCGCTTTGCTAAAATATTTAAAAACTTAAAATATAAAGCAAGACAAATGAATAAAAATTGTCCAAATTGAATGTGGAATGTGTGAGGTTTTGCTTCTCAATTATGCTTTCTAACTCCCCACCTCATCCCCTAGCCTCTGCTAGGCGACTTAGCCTCCTCTTTACACAGAAAGTAAAGGCTCCCTGGCCACAGACCTGGCTGGATACCTTCCCACCACCTCCAGGCATGTGTGTGCCTTCACCTCCCTTTCCTGTTTCAGAGGCAAAAGACCATCTCTCCCCTTGGCTTGCGATTATTTTCTTTCTTACTCCCTGCTCCTCAATTTCCTTTATCCCCCTGTTCCCACCAGTTCCTCTTCTACCTATCTTCGTGCTCAAGTCTCCCTTACCCTTTATTTATGAATAAGCCTTCATTGCCCCCAGCCCCTTCGCCCTCTGTCTTTCTTGAAAGACTGGTCTGTATTTGCCTCCCCTGCAGTCTCCCTGTCTGAGCACCCTCACCCCAGCCCCTGCTGACACTGCTCACCAACCACATGCTGACTGCTAACTCCACGCCTCTCTGCAGGCCCTCTCCTGGCAATTACTTCTCAGATTTCTTTTTGGCTCCTGTTCCTCCCCTGCCCTTGAGCACTGATATTCCCCAGGGTCTAGTTGCAGCTCTCCTGTTTCTTCATTCATTCTCCCAAAGTGACTTCAGCCACCACACATATGGACCTGATGATTAAATCTAAACACCTCTCTTAAGCATGAGGCACTCGTTCCCTGCTGCATGCTGGATACCTCCACTTTTATCCTCCACAGTCATGTATACAACACAGCAACCCACTCTCCTTCCTCTAAACCTGCATTCCGATCTCAGTCACGACTAAACCACTCTCCACTCTACATTGCAGGCCTGATACCCCGGAGGTCTCTCTAGTTCCTTTCTTTCCTTCAGCCTCCAGACAGTCATCCCCAACTCCTGCCGATTCTCTAGTTAAAATGTCTGAGTCCACCCCCTCCTTTCCATTCCTGGTTTCACTACCTTGGGTCTGACCCTCACTATTTTTCACCTGCAGATGCCTCCTAACAGATTGTCCACTTCAGGTCTCTCTTTCCACTTAAGCTTCTCTCTGTAGCCACAGCTGGGTCAGATCCCAACATCTTCTGCTTCAAACCTTGATGACTTCCTGATATTTACACAATACACTCCCTGCTCCTGAAATGGCCTATCAGGCTCTTCAAATACAGCATTCCATGCCAGCCCATTCCTAACCAGTGTTTTCCTCTCCCATTTCCCTTCCCTTGCCCATCAGAATGAGGGCAAGTTCTACCATCAGAGAATAGCTGGGGCTGGTGAGTAGCTACATTTGTAGATGGAAAGAATAACCTTATAAAAATGACCTCACTCATTTGCTACTTTCTCTATAAGTCTTCAAACTGACAACCTGTTTTCATGGAGCACTTCATTCTGATTCCCCCACTATCTTTGTCATTAATTTAACAACCTTCCAAAAGATGCCACAAGTCTCTCTTTTCCCACTCCAGCTATCAGCCATGCTTCTGTTCCCAACCTCTGGAAACACCAAACTTTTCTCTGATGCTTTGTTAACTTGGACCTTTTGTATTGCTATTTCCCTTCCCCTGCCTGCTGATTGGCAAACTCCCGCATGTCCTTGAAACCAGAAGGTCAAGCCAGTTTTACTGTACAGCTTTACCTGCTTCCTTTCCCTGCAGTGGCTGCCTCTTTTATAGCACTTCTCACATGCTGTCATAGGGAGTTATTGATGTGTCCATTCTTCCTGCTGTATTGTGACCTCCTTGTTCTCAGGGATTGTGTCTAATTCACCTTCATATCCCTGGTGCCTGACATATAATAGAAGCTCAATGAATGTTTATAGAAATGAATGAGTGAATGAGTGAATGAATATCATTTTTTCTGAGTATTATGAAAGAGCAATAGGACTAGAAAAAACAGGCCTTGTCCTCCTGAGGGTTAAAGATAGTACACGATGCAGAGTGAATACTTAGGAAACCCCTTAAGGTGGACAAGGCAGTGGAATTGACAAATAAATGGCAAAGCTGAGAGGAGGAGGCACTGTTTCAGGCTATTCCACATTGAAAACAACTCATTCTTTCTTTCCCAATCAGGTAGTCCTCCATTCTCCTCCAGTTCTTGAATCACCAGGCTAGAAGGACTCATGTGCCTGCTCATAGCAAATGACTCATTCCACCTACCCACCCAGCCACCAGGCCAGAAGGTATGGGCTAGGAAACTCTTAGAGCCAATGTTGTCATCATTGCCAGATCAACTGTTCGGATTCCCTGAGCCTGTCCTGGGCCATGTGTGCAGCTCACAGCCTTTGTTTCTCTGTAATTTGTGTGCTTTGTTGATAGACTGTTCAGAGTTCAGTGCAAGCTGCTTATGTTTTCTGGCTTTCACTTAAACTCTTATTTTAATTGGTCCCCATGAAACTTCTTTTTCTCATTCAAATACGTCCTTACATAGAACTGTTTGATATAAGCCATTATCTTTTCCATTCCAATTTACTCTTTTTGCTTGCTAAATTACTGACCTTCATCTATACTCTTACATTACTTAGTCTCTATTTCCAAATACTAGCGATGACTCTTCCCCTTAGATGTTCCCTATTTAATACCCCTGAACATTCCCCTATGTGTTTGCTAGAGATTCTTTTCTTGCTTATCTATGTCTGTGCTTCAGGTGGAGTCTTTATATTCTTGTTTTATCATGGTTGTGGACTGTCTAGTCATGATTCTTGATTTTCTTATCCTTTCATAACCCTGAGAGCTTCCCTTTTGACATCATTTATTCATGCATCTAATATGTGTTGAGTGTTGCATCACTCAATTCTTGTATTGAGTCAGTATCTAGTTAGGTAAAAAATTACTTTATGTGTTTTAAACAAAAGAACTTTAATTTAGGGAATTGGTTATAAAAGTGTTGGAAAGAGTAAGATGGCTAAAAGTTATAAAAACATTAACCACACCAAGTGTTGATAAAAATACAGAACAACTGGAATTCTTATGCACAGCTGGTGGAAATTAAAATAATACAGCTTTGGAAAGCAACTTAGCTGTTCCTTAAAAAGTTAGCCACATAACTACCCTATGATCCAGTCACTCCAAGCATAGGTGTTTACTCAAGAGAAATGAAAGCAGATATCGGTACAAAGACTTATACACAAATGATCATAGGAGCTTTATTTGTAATAGCACATTATGAATGTGCCATTCAAACTTGGAGCAACCCAAATGTCCATCAAGAGCAGAATGAAAAAACAAACTGTGATCCATACATACAATGGAACACTATTCAGCAATAAAAAGGAATGAATCATTAAAAACACAGCAACTTGGGTCAGTTTGATTATGCTGAGCAAAGAATTCAAATTTTAAAATATAGTATGTAATGATTTCATTTATATAAAATTCTAGAAAATGCAAGCAATGACAGAAAGCAGATCAGTGGCAGATGAAGAGAGGGAGAGATTATGAAGGAGCAAGAAAAACTTTCAGAGGTGGTGGATATGTTTGTTATTTGTATTGTAATGATGGTATCACAGTGAATAGACATATGTTAAAATTTATCAAATTATACAGTTCAAACACAGGGCACATCAATAAAACTATAAATAAATCATCCTGGAAAGAGATTGAAAGTGCAAAATAGTAAAACGTGACATTTTCCAAAGGTTAGCAACTGCAGAAAGTCCCATCTGCCCACTGGGCTGGAGGAACATAAGGAAAACTGGTATTCATAGAGCCCATGTTCCTTGGCCACTAACAGTAATGGGGTCCCTACTAGGACTGCTATTTCAGTTACCATCTCAGGTGGAGGCATCACACAAAGCAGAAAAAAAAATGCCTCCCCCTTCCATCTTTCAAATTCCTCTTCCATTGACAGAAGCCAACTGGGAAGAAAGTCTATTTTGAAGGTTTCCAGCTCCCCATGATCAGAAGAGACTAAGGAAGGGGATTTATGGAGCTAAAGACTGGTAGACAAGTGACTGGCACGACTCTTGACAAAGGAAAGAATAAAATAGGTAAAGGCATGGTTGTGACTCTCATGGTTCTTGTCTTTTAGCATATCCTGGCTCTCCTGAAGTTATTGGCGTCCCATCCCCTGCCACTACTAAATAGCAAAAAAGATTGTATTCAAGTGGGTGGGGACAGTGTTAGCAGATGGGGGAGGTTGGCCTTTTCTGCCACCAGACAGCTTTTTGAGGATTTAACAGCCTGCCTCTGAAACAAACCTACCACTACTTTCTATGAAATCCTGCTACATAGACAAACGCCCTCACACATTAGTTCTTGTACCTGCATCATGATTTACTTTAGACCCAAAGGGTTCTTGAAGGACATTGGGTACCCAAAGAACTCAGGGAATTACACTTTTCCCTGAACATAGAAACTTATAATTGATTTTGAAATTCCATTTTTATGTCCTACAGATTAAAGTTCAATTCCTTGAAAGCCTGCTGAGCTTTATCATAATAACCATTTGTAAAGCAGAAGCTAATTTAATGTGGGAAGGAGAAGGAATTTTTAGTGTAATTCTCTGGTGTTTGCTTCTGTTTCAAATGGTGTGGGAAGTCAACTTGGTGAGTTCATTTATTTTAAAAAATTATATCTAATTAAATTGGCTGGACACTGACAAATCCACTGGTCACTACTTTTTAAATAATGGCCCCAAAATGAAGCACTTTGGAAAAGTAAGTGTAATTTCAAAGGGAAGAGTTGATTTTTCATATATGAGTATGTAAGTTCAGGTCTTTACTTATATTAATCTATTTACTAATAATAGTGTTTGGAGTTTATTAATATTTTAATTTAGTTTTATTTATAAAAGTAATTCATAAATAGTTAATGCAACAATTTGAAGTACAGATAATGTAAAAAAGTTTTTATGACCCTCTCACAATTCATTTCTCTAGAATCACTGCTTTTTGTGGGTGGTATGTAGCATCCCACCCTTTTTCTTTGCATTTACCTCCATAGGTACTTACAGAATTACATGAGTTATTTCAATAAACTTGTACATAAGTGGAGATTAGTAGATTGTAAGATTTACCACTTTTTCAGTTCTTCTCATTGACGGGTGGAGTTTATTTTTCCCAACCCTTGAATTTTGCTAGCATTGTGACTGCTTTGACCAATGTAATGCAGAAGTGATGGTGTACTGGTCCTAACTGTAGGATGTAGGAGGCCTTGTAGCTTCCACTCTCACTATAAAACAAATGAACTTTGTTAGAACTCTGAAACCAGCACAAAAATAACCCTGGGCTAGTCACCTAAAGGATGAGAAAGTAAATGGGAAAAGATTCCAGACACCCCAGTGTACTTATTAATTGATTCAAATGCCTAAGTGAGTCCACCTGACCAGCTGAGCCTAGCCCAAACCATAAAAACTGGCAAACTGAACCCAGCCCAAATTACTGACCTGCAAAAATTTGATCTAAGTAAATAATTGTTTAAACAACTAAGTTTTGGAGGGGTTTGTTATGAATAGAAGCAAACTGATAGTAGACCAATGTGGTATGTAATTTGGTAACTTTTTTCTTTATTCATTATGCTGGGAAGCGATTGACTTGTCAATACATATAGATCTTATTCTTTTTAACAGTTGCATAAAATTTCATATTATGGATATTCCATAGTTTATTTAATATTCCCTCTATGATGACATTTAGGCTGTGCCTGCCTGCCTGCCTGCTATCTGTAGAGTTGTTGCAAATACCCTACTCTGTATTTTCTTTGCTAATATTGGTTAAGGTATATTTTTCATACAGATATTTCCAAAATATAATCTACTTTATTAATCTTTTCTTAATGGCTTCCCTATTTTGAATTTTGCTCAAGAGCAATTTTCCATTCAAATACACACTCTATTTTTTTCCTAATATACCATTTTATATAAGCGTGTATGTGTTGGCTTTAATTCGTTAATCCTCTGGAATTTATTTTCTTATCCTCACCCAAAAACATTTTTTCATTGGTTTTTAGAAAGAGAGGAAGGGAGAGAGGGAAGGAGAGAAACCTTGATGTGGGAGAGAGATCTTGATGCGAGAGAGAAGCATGGATGGGATGCCTCCTGAATGCACCCAGACCAGGGATAGACCCACAACCTAGGTGTGTGCCCCGACCAGGAATCAAACCCACAACCTTCCAGTTACAGGATGGTGCTCCAACCAGCTGAGCTACACCAGCCAGGATGAGGAATTTATTTTAATTTATAGCATTAAATAAGGATTTTTTGCCAAATGGATAACCAATTGTCCCAAATACTTTTTATCAAGTAGTTCATCATTTTTGCACTGTCTTGCAATGCCACCTTTACTCAGTGTTAAACTGACCTTTTGGAAGACTCTCTATTCCATTCCATTGATCTTTTTATCTGTTACTGGATCAATAACAAAATGACTACTGCAATATAACAATTGCTACTACTCTGTAGTACATTTTGATATTGACAAAGTATCATTCTTTTTTTATTCCAAAAATTTCTTGAATACTCTTCAATATTTTCTCTCCCAGATTAATTTCAAAATCAGTTTTTAAATTCCATGAAAAGTCATTTTAGAATTTTAATAATGATTATACTGACCATTATACTAACCTTATACGTTAATTTGCCATCAGTTGAACTTTTAAAAACATTGAACCTTGTTGTCAAAGGTCTTGATATGCTTTTCCATTTATTCATATATTCCTTTATGTCTATAAAATTTTGTAGTTATATTTTTAAAATATATTGCACATTTATTCTTTGGTTTAGTTCTCAGTATTTTATAGTTGTTAAAGCTATTTACATTTTCTAATTCATTTTTGCTTGTTTCTAAGAAGATTGTTCCTGAAAATAGTTTCCTTTAAATCTGGCCATTTTGGTAAACTCATGCATTCTGATAATTTGTCAGTTGATTCCTTTGAACCTCACTGGGTAGATAATCATATCATTTGAAACAATGGGAGTTTCCAACTTTTACTTTTCATTTTATTATTTTATTTTTAAGTTTTTGCATTGAATAGGTTAAAAATCCCTGAATTTATATTAGTCTACTCAAGCTGCCATAACAGAAGACCACAGACTGGGTGGCTTAAACAACAGACACTTATTTTCTCATAGTTTGGAGTCTGGAAACACAAGATCAAGCAAAGTGCCAGCAAGATTGTTTCTGATGAGACTTCTCTCCTCAGCTTTCAGACAGTGCCTTCTCACTGTGTCCTGTCAGAGCCTCTTCTGTTTGTGAGCATGCAGAGAGAAAGAGCTCTGGTGCCTCTTCTTTTTCTTATAAGGATGCTAGTCATGTCAGATTAGGGTCTCATCTTTGTGCCTCATCCAACCTTAATTACCCCTTTAAAGGCCCCATCTCCAAATGCAGTCATATGTGGGGGTCATGGATTCAGTATATGAATTTGGAAGTGGGGAGGACACAACTCTTCTGTAATAAGGTTGTTGAATGTAAATTTTTTCTTGTTTATTGTTTTCCCATTTCTGAATTATTATTAAAAATGACATCTTAATTTTCATCTTGATTATATGAGAAATAATGTGGGCAAAATATGCAAAGGAAACAAAATAAATTTGGTACAAATCAAAGTATTGCAGAGGATTATTTGAAAAAAGGTATGTTGGTGTATAGATCACCTAGTTCACTGGTCGACACAGACCATATGTTCAAAAGTACTTTTTGGTTTATACTTAGTAAAACTGCTAAAAACCATTGCCATTATGTGTGTGCTATATGTCTAAAATGTCCACAGTTTTGTTTAATAGTAGTAGTTTTGTTTAATTCCATATAAGTGGTTTATGTTCAAAAAGCATTTATTCATTTTCCTCTTTCATTTGGTAAAAGCTTGTTTGTAAGCAGTGGGTATATTTTTTTTACAAAATATGTAATCTCTGCCTGGTGGTTAAAGACCTTCAGTCATTCTTCTTGAACAAAAATGATAAATCTCTATTTCTCACTGTTCAAAGAAATAGACAAAATATTATGGCTGTAAAGAAGTTCATAATTCCCACTCTGTTATGAATTAGAAATTTTAGGGCAAAATACCATATTTTAAATCATAAACAGTCTATGTTCAGTAGCTCCTACCCAAGATTAGTCTTAACATTTTTATTCATTTAAAAATTATATAATATGATTTAGGTAATGTATGACCATGTTTCAGGCATATTGTAAGCATTCAGCAGTTGTTAGTCCTTAAAAGAGCAAAATTTAAAGATATGTATGATGAAAAAATCCAAAGATATTTATTTAATACATGCCATATATGTTTCCTCTTTTGCAAAAATAATAGCAGACTTCAATTTTTCTCCTTCTTTCCAATCTCAATCCAATCTCAAAGAGACTCTTTTTAGAAAAAAATATAACAACTATAATCCCACACTCTTAAAGACATGATTCCATCCTTGAGTTTAAATTCCTGGTCTACATCTTGGATGGCTTGGTAACCTTGGACAAGTTCCTTCATCTTTCCCAGCCTTGATTTCCCCATTCATAAAATTGGGATAGTAATACATCTCTTGTGGGGCTTTTTGGTGAGAATTATGTGAAAGGCATATGAGATGTCTAAAATAAATAAAAGCTTAGTAGATGGATTATTATTATTAAACATTGTCATGTTTCCTTGCATACTGATTTCACTGAACATATTTAACTTGCTTGTATAAATAAATCTGGAGAAACCTTAAAGTCTGATTTTCAACCATATTTTTTTAAAAGAACCTTAATTGAACTTTTGAGTTTCTTGTAATATTATATATCCCAGACTCCAACTTTTGTTTTTCTCAGATATGCCAAAGAATACAAAACATCCTTTGTTAATGATGGAAAAGAAACAGCTCCTTTGGAAACAAGACTTTATCATGGAAGAGTTTATAGATTAATGTCTAGTTCTTTGATTAAAAAAAGAGAAAAAGCCTTTTTTGAGTCAGAAATGTTTCTCAAGCCACTATAGAATAACAATTATGACTCTCCACTTTTTATTTTTATTGCTGAGTTGAAAAAGATGACTCTCTACAATGCTGACACCAGGAGGATATTATTCCACAAATAAGGGCCCAGCATGACATTTATGAGAAAGCAGGGGTCCTCCTGTGCAAAGCTCATTGGCGCTCAGCTAATGGACTCTGGAACATTGAAATAAAGGCACTTTTTTTTACTGGACTTATCAGACAATCGGACATGCAGAGGGTTGTCTCTACCTGTGGAACTTCAGCAAATTCTCAGCTCTTGTCCTAGCAGCATACATCTGTGGCCAGCAAAGAGCAACTGAATTTTAAGGATGAAACATCTTTTTCTCCGATTCCCTTCCATTCTGGCCATTTATTGCTTCTGCCTGCTACAGAATCTCTCCTCAGGTAAGGTGACCCCTTCATCAGACCCCAGCTGGCCTGAGATCTAAGAAAGACTGAAACACTCCTTGATCCTTCTGGAGGGAGGAAAACTTTATTCCTTCACCTACCCTCGTTTCCACCCTTTCAATTTCTGGTTTCCCATTTGTCCATGACCTTTAAAAGAGGGTGGACAGAGCTAGATGTCAGAGCCTTTTACCAAAGGAGGCAACTCCCCCCCCCCCACCACTACCAACCATCTTATACTGACCTGAGTTTGTACCGCTGAAACTGTGAGGAAATAGGATTTGGGGAAAGTCCAACTTCATAAGCCATTTGTGTGCTCCCAGAATTTTGAATAGAACTAGAGACGTCAGAATTTCTATTACAGTTCCCAAGACTGGAAGTTGAGGGCATTTGGACAGGGGCGGGGTAGAAGTGCACACAGGAAAAAGGAATCTTTTCACAGCCTTTTTGTGGGCTCCCAAGACGCAGGGTCCCTAAAAGCCCACGGGAGGCCCCACAGCTTCCAGGGCAGGGCGCTGTCCAAGGTGCTGACAGGATGCTTGGGATGCTTCACCAACTTCCCAAAAGTGTGTTTGAAGGGAACCAGGGATGAGGTCTGGATGGGGTCAGTAGTTGGAATCCATTATCCATCTTCAGGTAACACTCCATGTGATGCAGGGAAGGGTGTGGTGGCAAAACAACTATAGTTGTAAACATGAACTACTTAGAATTTTGATTCAAGGGAGTACAAATCTTTGAACATATATTTAAACAGAAAATATATTTCAAACAGTGCGGGTTTTTTTTTAACTGTGTCCTATACTATAATCATAAACCCTAAGTATTTCAAGGAACTGTGGAAGTCATTTGATTAATCTCATGGAGAACAGGGATTGCCTCTATGATTTTCCTATTTGGTTACTTTCAGTAACACCCAACTCACTACCAGCCTGAGACAGCCAGTAGCTGCCTCCTCTGGGCTCCAATAGTATCTTGCTTATATTACACTTTTGGAAATTTGTTAATTACCTTTTATTTATCTGTCTATATATTTATATCCACCTCCTCATTTTTCTATTTGACTTTATATTCCCTGAGGGTAGGATCTCTATGGTCTTTATCATTGTACTGTTAACACATAACCTTTTAATAAGTCCTTATAAAGCTGATTTGAATTAGCTTGCATTTTTGAATGGTGCCACTCATCAAAAACTTCTTTACACTAAGCTGAAATCTGATCACATATAACTTCTAACCATTAACTCTAGTTATTTCCTTTGGGGATATATAGAATAAGATTAAAATCTTTTATGACTGTTCTCAAAATATTTGAAGGTAGTTAACATACACTTCCTGATTTTTCTATTTACCAACAAAAACTGTGTTCAGTTCCTTTTACACACCCTATTACTTCAAGTGGGACTGTTACCCTTCAAGATTTGGACACTATTGCTTGAATATAGCACAAGATTGCCTTAGTAGTTTTTAGCTTTTTCTTAGCTCATAGAGATCTCAGGGAACAAAATATCAATTCAGATTTTAAAAAAATAATATACTACCCTTGAGCCAGATATTCTCTCTCACATTTAAAAATCTCAGTTTGGGGTTTTACATTTATCCCATTTAATTTCATCTGGTTAGTTTTGACCTATTTAGTTGGTTCTTTCAATTGCAGTATTAGCTGTTCCTCCAAGTGTTGTATCGAAGCACCTGGGCTGAAGACTTCATTTAGTTCAGATAACAGTTGACCACACAGGGTCCATCTGAACACAGGCAGCAGCCTTCCACACCCCTCCCTGCGAAGAGTCTGATGAAATAGAGAGACAGGCACCCACATTTCTCAAATGTTCCAAGAGTGACTGGAGTTCCAAGAGTGACTGTTCCAAGAGTGAGTGGCACATACTTGTTGACACCATTTCCTGATATTCCATCCTCATAAATTCCATCAAAATACAAATTAGACTGTTACCTGGGAATTTTTGCCCTTTTTTCCTGACTTGCTAACTCTTGTACTGTTAACTCCCAGTAAATGAAAAAAAATACTACTTTAAATTAATTTTGGTACAAATCTCAGATTTGCTAATGGTAGGTAGAGTCTGTTTTCTTTGGTAATCCTTTTTAACCACATTGTACTTATAGAATGTCTGTATATTTTCTATGGTAAATATTTAAAAATTAATTCTATGACCTCTTTTCCCCTAATTGATGTCTTTATGATTTCTCACAATAGGATATCCTCGACCTTTAGATGGTTCTCCAGATGGCTTGGATATTGTGCAGCTTGAGGTACACTGTTGTTCAGTAGTGTGAGGTTTTTAGTTAGTCTTGGCCTTGAAAATATGTGGATAATGTTCACTTAAAACTATTTTAAGAGCAGATTCTTGGCAGCAGCTGGACTTGCTGTTGTCATTTTCATGGCTTCATTAATGATATCCTGAGAACTGGTTTGAAATTCATTGTTACTGTGTGAGAAGATAATGCAGGGTTCATAAATGGGACAATTTTAGAATTATATGTGTTGTGATAGAATGCTATTGACTAAGGAACTTATACTTAACTTTGCTTCATTTTCCTCATTTATTTTAGCGACTGGCATATTGGGCAACTCTTTCTAGGCAACCTAAGGTAAAAGAAAAACCTAATATACATATGATAATTATTTTAGTTATAACAGTATACATGTTTATACCATAATTGGTATCTGTAATAAGAATACTATCTTGCTATCTACAGGAGAAATTGTTTGTGTTTGTGAAAGAATACCCAACCTTGATACCCAGAGCAAAAATTCAGGATGAGAACTCAAAGCTCTCCATCTCCTTGCAACTGCTTTTTCACCCCACACCGAAGGCGCTTCCTTATCCCTCTCATGAAAGCTGTGTGGGTCCCATGCATAAGCAGAGGAAGTGGAAGTGTGGCTGTCACATCTGCTGCCCTCAGTATTAAATTGGGTTGTGTGGCTTCCCAAGTGCAAGGGCCCACTTGGAATGAATTTCCTTTCCTCTTCTCCATTTTCCCAAAGTTGATCCTGTTCATTGCTTCCAATTGCAAAACAGCAAGGCATTGCTTAAGTGAATAAAACTACCAATATTTTAAAGCTATTAACAGAGAGACTGTGGCTCTTCTGCCTTGAAGTGTAACCTTTGGTGTGTCACTTCTCCTGGGGCTTTGGTTTCCTCTACAATCCAATGTCTGAATGATTTACCTGGGCTCTAAGTCCACTTCCGGTTCTGATCTCCAGAAGAATCCAGGTCTGTGTCTCCAGGGAACTCTTACTGCAAGGCCGCTCAGAAAGTATTATGGTCTGCAAACTGAGAAATCTTTGTGTTTTGTGTTTCTGGACACTACATGAAATAAGAAGAATTTTATATGGGAAAAGGGCCAACAGATTCTTGTAAACACAGCCTTACTATTCATCCATTCAAAAAAGATATTTATTGAAAGCATACCATTTGCCAGGTGCTGGAGGTATAAGTGGTGATCAAAACAGACAAAAGTACCTGTTCTTATGGGATTTATGTTCTAGTTAGGGAAATAAATAAATAATATAAAATGTACATTTAAAAATATTGTTTTCTCTAAAAAGAAAAATCAAAGCAAGGAAGGTACATATAAAATGTTGAGAGTGGTGTTAAGCAACTGAAAAAAACACCTTTATATTCCTTTTCTCTTTTGGTCTAAAAGGTAATGGTGTAAAATTGAAAAACATGGTACAAAAAAACCCACACAATTATTTGTCCAGTAAATTTTCAGAACATACACACAGAGCAGACAGATGCTGACAAAGAAACCAAAAGCTGTAAAAACACTAAATTTTAGAAGTGATAATTATAAGGAAATAGAGTGAACCTCCACAGAACCTCTGCTATTAGTGATGTTGGATAATTACACAGGCAGGGCAAAAGTAGGTTTACAATTGTATGTGAAACAGAGTTATTCCTGTATTTTTACTAATTATTGTATTATTTTCCATATAAACAACTGTAAGGCTACTTTCACCGCCCCCCCGCCCCCCCCCGCCCCGCCCCCCGTAGCATGTCTGTGCCCAGATGCACAGTTGTGCATGAATGTACACAACAGACAGGGAGAGAGACAGGGGCTGCTGCAGAACCTCACCACAAACTTGGCAGGGCAATGTAATCATATTTATGGGATGTATTATTACAAACTTTCATTTCTGTCTTAATTGGAGTTGGAGCTGATTTAATGATGCTTAAATGTGAATAAGACATGAATGATCAATAGCCAGATCAGCATATTTAAAGCAGCATTCACAGTAATCATCTCTAGTAATTCAATAAAATACAGACGTGGAATCCTTCCTGTCGTTTTGTGACACCCGCTCTTCAGGGCATCCTTGAGTAGAATGTGCTGCCTAGATGGCCTTTCCCAGGCTGCCATTCATGCAAATAAGGGCAAGGCGGTGCTCTAATGAGGACTTAGAAATGAAAAACTGTGCTTTCTGTAGGGACAGTGAAGATTCATGTTGAAAGCTTTTAGGAAAAAAAATTTGGTCAGTTGGAACCAACCATTAAAAAAGCTGAATTCAAGGGCATGCTGAATTCTAGGGCATGCAAAATTAAAATTGCAATTATTATTTTATTCCAAATCTTATTCAGATGGTTATCTGATATTAGATTAGGGTATCACTTCTATACAACATAGAGTATGTTTTCCTCTAAAGCTTGAAAGGGTAAAATGAGATTAAGTTATAAAATAATAGTGTGTTGCTGAAAACTTTGTTTTCATAAGATCCTACGTCAACTAGATTTAGTCTTAAGTTTATGTAATGAATTTTTTTTAGCTTGGGAATTTATTTCATAATATTAAGGTAAATGCTACACAAGCTTATGGTGTAACTTATACTGAAAATTTTGTCAGTACCTGACCCAATAAAATTCTGTGTAATTTATCCTCACAGTTCTCTTTCCAGGATAATCAAGGCATATACAAAAGGGTGAGTACTGCCCCACCCAGTAGCAAGGGCATGCAACTTCCACTTTACAGCAAATAATACTTAATACTAAAATATTTTTTTTCTTATTCAGTTTTTATTCCACTCCAGAACTCAGAAGCCAACACATGCAGTTAAAACTGGGGTCAGTATTGTACCTTAATCATCTTTCTGTAAAAGTCCTTCTCCTCTGGATGCCTTTTATCCCTTTGTAATTAGTGAGTGCAGATCGGTAGAAAAGCAGGGGCCTTCTACACTTTCTCTGTGTAATATTGTAGCTTCCTAGGTGCCTTCTCCCAGGGCTGTAGGGATGATGTGTCTCCCTTTCTGGAGTGGAGGTGGGAGGAGGCTGACAGATCTAAAAAGGTAGAGAATAAATTATAGAAAAGGAGAAATAAGTAAGAAATAACTTTTTATTATGTACTTAAACAAGGGTACAAAGAAGAGCAAATGTGGAGCTCTATTTATATTGTTCCATATTACGCTCTGTTTTTAAAAATTTGAAAAGTGTTTTGTGAAGTGCAAAGCACCATCCCCCAATACTGATCCATAACCATTACGATGTGTGTGTTCTATTCCAATAACAAGCATCCCCTTCTACTTTCTTAGTATAAACTTGAGTTACCCTCAGGTGCAGGTCGTGTAAGTGGATTTCTGCAGGGAATGATTTGAGAATTATCAGGAAGAGCATAGAATAACATTAATTCAGGTGCCCTGTCACAGCAACTGAAATTTCACCATTAGAAAGTCACTTACTTATATAATCAAGGCTTTCCAAATTTCAATAAGACCCTTAAAAATAAACACCCAGCTAAGTATTTTTTTTATTTTTACCCTAAGTGGCAAAGATTCTTCAGTAGTGCAGAAGTGGGCACTGCAAAGGAAGGACAGTGGAAGGGGAAAGATGAACATAGTCTGTGACACAAATTAACTTTCACCCTGAGCCAGACCCATGGAGGACTCGTAAAGACTAGCTAAGTCACAGGTGCATGTCTGAGTGCAAGCAGGCAGTCACAGGCAAGGCGTCCAGGAAAACAATGCATCCGGTAGAGAGGGTTAGGGTGCTGCCCTCCCAGTTCTTCCCTTAGGAGAGCATATCTGGGGAACCAGAAAGCATCTAGGTGGAGATGTTTCTTCAGGACGATTTGCTCCAGACCAGAAGCATGGAAAACTTTGGGTCAATGCAGATAAAAGTCTGATTTACTCTAAGGGAATGTTTTTAAGTGATGTGTTGGACTTGAAACCTGCTATCAATGCAAGCGATTCTTTATTGAAAACATAAAATTTCAAGCTTAGGCTCAGAAATGGTTTTACTCTGAAAATTAAACCCATTTGTAATGGAGTGAGTGGAAAGGATGCGCATAACCCTGGGGTATGGCTGCCAGATGCTCTGACCCTCACAACATCCCTCTCTTGCAGTTTCCTCCGGTGCACCTTTCAATGCGTCTGGCTGCCAAACTCACCAATGGAAGGATGAAAAGATTTCTACAGCACGTATGAGCTTTTTTCTTCTGCCATATTTTTATGCCAGTAAAAGTACATCTAACCAGGGTAAATGCATGTCTAGCCTTGTGACTCGCATTCTCTCCTTAAATCTAAGTCTCCACCTGGGAGGGAGCTCTGGCCCTTTGACCTTGCCCAAGTTACTTAACCTACCCCGCTAGCCTCCGTCTCCTCCACTGGGGCCCTCCACTGGCCCCGCATGGGTTGGCCCTCTCCTTTTCTGAGCTCCCCACCCACAGTTTTTGTTTAGCTTTTGTGTTGTCTTCTCACCTTCCCTGTTCATTCCTCTTCCTCTTAACTTGAACGTTTGCCATGATGATAGCCTCTTCTTCCCATTGCCCCAGCTGCTCTTTTTTCCAAACCTCAGAGCTTTGTTTTTCTAAGAAAAGAAAAGTTTAAGTTGAGAAATTGTCAGTGTTAGTAATAGCTGAACATCAAAATCTTAATCAAGGTTTTGTTGTAAGAAAAAAAAAAAGAAAAACTTCTTTTGAACACTGTGCACCCAAGTAGAGTAACCAACTCATCCCAGAGTGCCCAGGACCCTCCTGGATCTAGCTCTGTAAACCCCAAGACCCCAAGGAAACTGCTCAGTTCCTGAGGAATATGTTGGTCACCCCAAGCTCATGGAGCAGTTTTCTGATCTGCTGCTGACCGCAGCTTTCCAAGTTAGGTCTGCCTCCATTAGTATGCTAGATTCATACGCAAACACCAGCTGAAGAAGCTGAAATGCCTTATTTTGAACATGTGCCTAAACCAGGGTTTAATTTCGAGTTGAGGCTGTTGGGAAGAGCAAGCAAACATAACATTGTCCTAGACGTAAATGGAAACTCAGTCAAGAAAGCATGCTTGCTTTCCCAAACAGGAAATTGAAATTGCCTACACAGCTGTTCCCTTGAACTATTTTTTTGCACCCAACTTCTGGCTGTCTTAGAGTAGAACTTGGGAGGTGCAAGATCGCAGCAGAACACAGCAAGCCTCAGGGGTGTGGTTCCTGTTAAATTAACCTGTGTCTTTCCCTCACAGGATTCAGGAGCTGTGGCACTTGACTTTACCAAGAAGGTATGTAAGCCCTGAGGAGAACACAATCCCGAATGAAAGATCTGTGAGAGGATGGGAAGTGCTTGGGGTGGGGCCACCTCGCAGCCTCTTCACACCAGTGCTGGGAAGAACTGCTCTCATAATATGCCCCTGAAAATCTTCTCTGAGGATGAGCAGTTTAATTTTGGGAGTCCCTAGGCTTGATCTGGGGCCAAAAGGAATCATGGGACAGTTCTCTGCCTATGAGTATTTCACCTCCTGTCTTATAGAGGAGCCACCTGGGACCATCTGTTCCTGGTTGTACCAACTTGGGGAGGTCTGCAAGTGGCACAGACCCCATATACCCGTGCTTCTCCAAGTTGACCATGCATCATAAATACCTGGGGACCTTGTTAAAATCGAGAGAGTCAGTAGGGGCCTGAGAATGTGCATTTCTAACAAGTTCCTTGGTATTAATGCTTTGGGCTGGGGACCACACTTTGAAAACTGCTGCCACAGACATCTTTGAGAGACCTTGGACACAACATGGTTGCATAATGGTCTGTGTTTTTATGTTGCAGGATCATGCTGCTACCTGGGGATGGCCATTTTTCCTTTTCAGGGTATAACATGTTTCCTTTTCTCTGTTTTTAACCCTGATTCCCTCCTGCCACCCCAGTTTTGGAGCTTCGGCCAAATGCGCACAGCCAGGGTCCCACGGTGAACTGGTGAATAAATGTGGGCACTCTCTCACCCTTTACTTAGGAGGTGATTCTCAACGTTTCCTCCTACAAAGTCCATGCTGGTAAAGGAAAGGGCTCATCCATGAGGACACAGGCTGAGAGCACCAGGGCTCTGGGAGCACAGGGGTAGGAAGTGGGAGTTCTAGCGATGGACAGACATGAAGGCCAACTGAAATCTGAGTCTGTTGCTGAACAAGAAAGTCTGGATACCTGGCTCCAAAATACACTGGCAAGAGGAGTCTAGGCACCATCCTCTCCTCCTCCCCAGGGGACTTGGAGCCTCTTGCAAAGGTCATAGAGTCAGAGAGTCATCTTTCAGTTTTTGACCCACCAGTCACTAGCTATGCTTTACCTCCTAGATACTCAATGTTTGCATCAGAAAAATGTGCAAATCAGCCAGACTTGTGCCCCTCAAACTGCATTCTGTGGGCCCTTGGTGCTAAGGACTGCTATGCAAAGTTCAAATAGATTCAAAAACACTGTACCCAACATTCTGGAAGGTCCTGAACAACATACAACACACACCAGGGTGTCTGGCAGAAAACAACCTGTTTAACTTAACTATATGTTGTTTCTCAAACTTTTTTGTCCATGGAATTTCTTCCCACCACCTCATGCCACCCATGTACACCTTCTTTATTGGCCTGACCTATTAATAGTTGTCCTCTGGAAAATACTTTATGAAACAATGGGTCTCCATGATCCCTTCAAGGTGAGAGGTCCTGTGACTAATAGTCTGAGGACTGTCCTGACACATAAACAGAGGCTAAGGGGTGGAGTGGAGGAGTAGGGACAGGAGTGAGCAGCAAGGGTCCTGGAGCTTTGCCATGGGGGACCTACAGACTAAGATGAGGTTAAGGCTCGCCCAGTGAGCCCCCAAGGAGGCTGCTATAATCTTCATTAAGAGAATAAGGTCTGTGGAGAAAGGATCTGAAACCAAGAAACACATTCTAGGCAGTTTTATTTCAGCATCTCTAAGTTGCTTTTTTTTTTTTCAGCCAAGGAATGGAAGAAACGCTGAAGATAACACCCAGTAGAATAGCCCAAGGTCAGCTCATTGCAGCTTTTTTTTTTCCAAGCAAATGTTATGAGTCTGACTGGGGGGAATGAGAGGCAGCCAGAGGGGCAACAGTTCAAAGAAAGGGGGGCCACGTGGAACCCTTGAGGACCTTCTGCCCAACCGGCTTTCCTACTCTCAGCTCCACAGAGTCTCCGCCCAGCCTGACCTGGACAAACACCACAGCCTGCACTTCATGCTGGCTCTTTGCAAGTCAATTGTCCCCAGCAGTAGCTGTGAGGGGCTGAAATTTCCATTTGGCCCAGCTGATTCTCTGACTTCTCAGCTGGTCCTTCTAATGAGGAAAAACTATCCTGGGATGCTTGGGGGCAGAGTAGAGGGATAGCTTCCTATAGGGGAAACATTTCAGAGTATAGCCAGACAAAGGCATTCCCTCCATTCAGTGATGCTCTGAGACCAGAGTTTCAGTCTGGGGAGATTACTGGCCTTTGGGCCTGTGTAAGCAAGGCCAGCTCTGGGCCTCCTCTGTCTCTCATGATGATGTGGTCCCAGGGACATGAGGCTGCTGTCCTACAAAGGCATTGCAGCCTCCCTCCCGAGGCTTGACCCTCACCTTCTGGCAGTGGCCAGGCCTCCAGCAGGCCAAGGTTCCCGAGAAAGCTGTCCAGATGCTGGAAAAGAGAGCTGCCCAGTTGAAAGGGGAAGGTGTTCCCTAAGGCCACAGCATTAACACAGGTCTAATGGTCTAATTAGATACAGCAAAAACAAGTCTTATAAGTACTGATCATGGGCATTCAGGACCTGTCAAACTGAGGTAAAATTTTAACATGTTATATAATAACATGCCTATGGGCCTCATCTCGATTCTGAGAATGATTTCATCTGAGCTGCATGTCTTGTTTTTCAGAGTTCGGTGGCAAGGAGAAGCTGGATCAGATGAGGCAACCCAGTAATTATTTTAAACAAATGTCAAGTTTCCTTCTGTGAACAATATGTAAAGATAATTCTATTGTTCTATATCCACTAAAATACTCAAATATTCAGTTGTATAAAGAATAAAGTAGCATTGACACATTTTCATTTCTTATTGAAGAGTCTTGAGGGAGGGATCAGTATATTTTTATGGGATATGTATATTTTAAAAGTAGTGTTTTGGGATATTGTTTTAGCATGACACAACTGTCTTGTTTTTATTGAGAATTTAGTGTACAAGCTTGGGACAAATGGGCTGCCTTCAAATCCTGACTCCTCTGCTTTGTAGTCGGGGGGACCTTGAGCTGGTCACATCCCAACCCTGTGCCTCAGGCTCCTCCACAGTAAAATGGGGTTGGTAATAATAGCACCCTCACATAGTTCTTGTGATGATTGAAGAGATGGTCCGTGTAAAGGGTTTAGCATGGAGGTATAGTGCACACTCACTTATGTTGACTCTAATTATACTTCAAAGACAATTTTCATCACACAAATGGTACCAAAGGGACTTGCCCTAATGGGAGCTACTTCTAATTGCTGACCAGGGGCTTGAGGTCACAGTATTAAGTTAATGCATAACAACTCCAGACTCCTCAAGGAAATACAAGGCTCAGGCCTTCACCTTCTCGGGCTCCTCTGCAAATAGTATTTGACTTCCAGACCCTCAAAGATCATCTAAAGGAGTAGTTAGTGACACAGAAGATGGGCACACAATGCAACGAGGGACCCTAATGATATATACAATGAACCTAAACTGCATGCAACAGTCTTTTTAAGCACTGAAGTGGGAGTGGGTGTTTTTATTAATCTTCGCCATCCTGTAAAGCAGTCAGTGTATTACAGTAATGCTACTTCCTACAACAGGTAAATCTCAGAATCTTGGTAGCTTAGCCAGTAGGATTTTTTTTTTCAAAATGAAGTAAAAATATTAATAAACTTTCTGGATACATCTTTTATTGTATCATTTAGGTAATTGATAACTACTTTTATTTGTGTATAGAAAGTATATTTGCCTAATACAATAGTAAAATAAATATTTTTTAGCCTTTTTTATCCCCAAAAGAGCTTTGATGAATAGATAGAAATACATCTTATTTATTTAAAAGCTTTACTTCATTATGTATAGCTCTACAGATATTTATTCAGTTGGGCCTTGAAACAGCTAATACTTTATACTATTCAGCAATGAAATGTTTATAGGAAAACTGATTTTTTGAACACTTAATAGTCATATTCTAAGAACTGGAAAAGATACTTCTTCAAGTATAAAGAAATGTGGCGCCCTTCCGTGAACACTTTACTGTTCCCTTTTGCCTCATTATTTCTTACTAAGGCACCTATATATTGGTAATACTCTTTTATTTAGATTCTCTCCATTTATCTAAAAATGTAATCTCAAGGAGAGAGCAGGCATAGAAAATTATGTATTATCATACTAAGAAAAAAAGCTTTATAGAAAGCAAAATTATAATGCATGCCACTGAATCAGTAGGAGGCAACCATAAACCTGAGATGGGAGATTGTGGATGAATACCATCCAGCAGTATCCATCTTGGCTGTGGAAGCTTGTCAAAACATGAGAAAAACATACACAGAGACAACCAGGTCCTGTGAAGGAATAGGGACAGAAGGGCCACTCTCTCTCATAGAGAGCATGCCGTATCCATTCCCAAGAAGATTTTTATTGAGAATACAGACTTAGTTTGTGGATTCACAGTCTGGCAGAAAAGATCAAAAGAAGTATGTGACTTACAAAGGTGCAGACAGAACTCCTGCTGTGATTCTGGGCAGAGGTTGGGGTTTTATCTAACAGGGCTCAAAAGGCAGTTTTGTTTTCCTGTCTGTGCCTTCAAATTCTAATCTAATAACATTCTCCAGCAAACAGATCTCACAGGATCTTGCATATTCTATGTCCCAGGCCTGATTACCCTGGGGATCCGTAGTTTCTGGTCTGCACCACCCCTGCAGTTCTGAGTTAACAGAGAAGACAAAGGCAGCCAGGAGACAGATTTCTCACAAGGACTCAGGCTTTGACAAAGCCGAGGGGGCAGGGGTTGATGTCGATCACCCCTTCATTTCCACAGCCTCGTGAGTCTCTCCCCTTAGGGCTTACCAACGTGATCATGTCTGTCTTAGATTCATTCTCTTTCTTAGAGAATTGTTACCTGTCTTTGACTGCCAATCATGCAAGGGAGCCAGGCATTAGAACAGGCAGCGTTCATGCCAGGGAAATAAGTTTTGTCTTCTTAGTGGCTTCTGGTCCGGAGGTCTTTCACTCAGCCTAAGTCATGGGGGATTACAGCTTCCTGAGACCAGGCAGGGCAGTCCCCAATAGGAGATTATGTTGCTTTCATGTGCTTTCACTTCAGCAGATGAAAGTACATGCTATCATGTTTTGGTAAGTACCTGTAAAGAAACAATACTTCTATGAACCAACCACTTACAACTCTGATAAGATAAATTGAGGTAGCCACTGGCCAGCAGTGACCGTGAATGCTGCAGCTGCTCATGATACGAGAAAACATACACACAGACTACTGAGTGCTGTGGAAGAATAGGAACGGCATGGCCACTCTCTCTAGTGGAGAGCGCCCCATTTCCCCACTCGAGCAAGCTTTTATTAAGAATATAGATATAGTTTGTGAATTATAGTCTGGCAGGGAAGATCAAAAGGAATAGATAACTTTCTTATTTATTTATTTGTTTATTGATTTATTTTATTTTCAGAGAGGGAAGGGAGGGAGAAAGAGAGAGAAAGAGAGAAACATCAATGTGCGGTTGCTGGGGGTCATGGCCTGCAACCCAGGCATGTACCCTGACTGGGAATCGAACCTGCGACACTTTGGTTCACAGCCCGCGCCAAATCCACTGAGCTACACCAGCCAGGAGGAATAGATAACTTTCAAAGAGCTGACAGAGTTCACGCTGAGATTTTGGGCTGAGATTTTAGGGTTTTATCACTTAAAAGGCTACAGGACCTAAAAGGCTAGTTTCGTTTCCTGCTTGTGCCTTCATATTTTAATTCAAGAGCATCCTCCAGCTAGCAGGTCTCACAGGATCTTGCATATCCTATGTCCCAGGTCTGATTACCCTGGGGGTCTGCCGACTGTTGTCTGGATTCCACCTCCCCTGTTATTTCTGCAGGCCTGAGTCAGGCAGAGGAGACAAAGGCAGCCAGGAGACTTGGATTTCTCACAGCTAGAACAAGGATTCAGGCTTTGTCAAAGCTGAGAGGGGGCAGGGGTCGATGTTGATCACCTCTTCATTTCCACACCCCCCTGAGTCTCTTCCCTGGGGCCTCCATGTGATCATGCCTGTCTTAGATGATTCCGCCCTTGGGGAATCTTACTCATCATTGGTTAACTGATTAAGCATTGGGGGCCAGGCAAGGAGCAGAAGCAGTGCTCCTGCCAGGGAGATAAGCTTGTCTCTTTGGTGTCTCCTGGTCTGGAGGTCTCTCACACAGCCTTAGCCATGGGGGGTTACAGCTTCCTGAGACCAGGCAGGGAGGACCCCAACAATAAATGATGTATTATGCCTCCTCATTCTCCCATTCCTACAAAGAGGCCTTGTTTTATCAAAATAATGTTAACCCTGACCTAAACCTATATAAAGACTGGGCAGTAGTCTTTCTAGGAAAATAATTTGTTACAAGGTTGGAAGGTTCATTTTATAGATTAACTTAAATTGTTGTCTGATATCAGATATGCAACAATAGCTAGTTTGGGCTTAAGTTTTAGTGTTACTTTAACCTCTGCTTGAAATTTTACCAATAGCCCTATAAACTAACCTATAATGCTGGTTTAATTAAAGTAATTATGTTAATTGAATACATTTATTTTCATAGGAACTGAGTCATGTTTACTCTTATTCTTCATCACATATCTCTCAAAAGTTTAACCTACTGAAAGCTTCATAACCTTTTTACAAATGGGATTGATGTAGGAGCTCTAAACATGTAATTTAAGTTTTAGAGGTTATGTTTAGTCAAATTTAATTTGGTGACCCAGTTGACAATATCTATACATTGTAAACTCCTAAAAACCGAAAACAAAACAAAACATACTTGATAAAATGTTTAAAGGTTACACTACTGTGCTAGGAAATGTGAATGCTTATGTATATGGAATTTCATTTTTATGATGTTTATATTTATGGAGGTGATTAATGCCACTACAAAAGCCCTAAGTTCTATGACCAGTGTAGAGGCCACATTTCTTTTCTTTTTTCTTTTTTCTTAAATTGAAAACCCTGAATTTAATGTGATATTGAGGGGAGCTCCATCTCTCCCTTTCTACCACCTACCCATCTGACCCATTGTGAATTGGGTGAGGGAGGCCCCCAGTCTCCATCCTGTGGCTCTGGCCACCACCCTGGGCTCAGTCATCCTCCTGAGCCTGTCTCTGTGAACCTCCTTCTCTCCTGTGTATTCATATAGCACCTGCTTGGGTTCCTGTGAACTTTCCTGTCCAGCCCAGGAGGACTTGGCAAATGTTAGGGCTGTGGGCTGAGGGTTCACTGGGCCAGAGTGGTGGAACTGGGTGATACCAATGTCAGAGGGCCTGCAAAGTCATCATTAAACACTCATTGCATGCCTGCCTATTTTGCAAGAGAGGCGCTGTGCTGGGGTCTCGGGGACAGAGGCTGTGGTTGGGACTATGCCCTGTCAGTGATGTGTTGGGGTCTGAAAGCTACAGCTCCCTCAGGTAGATTGGTGAAGATCAAATCTGTGCAGCCAGACCGGGCTGACTAGGGGTATAGCCTGGGGTGTCTTTGTCACTTGTGTTCTCTGCTTTGTTTGCTGGAGTGAGTCATGTCTATGTCTGGCCCAATTCTTTGGCTGCCGATGAACAGGATGGAGCCACTGGATGCACTGTGAAAGGGAAAAATAGTGACCACAGCAGTTTTGAGACTCAGGAGTCATGTGACACTGTTGCAGAGATGATGGGACGGGGTCTCTGGACTCAAAGTGCAGGAAGCTATACCACATTCTGCATAGAAAATGGCCAGGAAGATACTACAGCTGGTGAACAGGTTGACTATGTTGTGGTCGGAAGGTGTCACGTGGTTGGAAATGAAGACCCTGACAAGGTGATGCCGGAGTCCTGAGTCCTGTGGCCCTGAGCCCAGCACTGCACATGCAGTCTGCACTTTGAGCCTGCAAATTACACTGTCTGGCAGTGTGCAGGTGACTCAGAAGACATGTATTCCAAGAAAGAGGTGCAAAATGAGGAGGCAGAACCCAAGGGGTGTGTGGCTGTCAACAGGGAGTGGATGCAAGTCTCAGAGCCACTCCTGCAAGGTGCCAGGGAGGTGCCTCTAGGTTGCTTTCGGGGTGTTGGCACCACTGCAGCCATCATCTTTGACACCCATCACGGGGGCTCCTAAAGGCCACATTTCATCCGAGAGCAAACTCATCCTGGCTTCCATTCAGCACAGTAGAACTTTATTCTGGCTCTCACAGAGTCCACTGCAAGTGTTCCCACTTGTTCAGTTCAGAATCAAAATTCCTTCCTTCATGTAGGCTCTGCCCAGGATGGGCTGCAGGGCCTCCAAGCCCCCTCTAGACTTTGAGTGTATGGGGAAAGGTAAGATGCTGACAGGAGGGAGGATTTTGTGGGCCAGGCCATTCTTTCTAGTAGAGCTCAGCCATGTGACCATATCTGACTGGAAAGGAGGCTGGAACTGTAACCTAGCTGTGTGGCCTGGAGGCAGGAGAGGCAGATTTGGTGAGTGGCTGGTCAGTCTCTGCTGTAGTAAAGCTATTATACTTAGGGTATAAGAACACTGACACTCAAAGAAATTCAATAGTTGTCCAAGGTCTTTCACTAAATGTCAGTCACAATTCAGATCCGGTGCAACTGACCCCAATCTCTTCAGCTCTTCACCAGCATAGGCTGTGTCCTAGGGATGGTCAGCCTTTGGCTGGGGCAGCAGTGGAATGGGATGAGGGTGCATGGTTGAGTTGTACATGAAGTTGCAAAGCTACAAGCCCTGCCACCCCAACCCTGACTTGTTAGGTAGAGATGATATGCCCAGTGCAAAAACAGAGGGACGCAATAGTTCACCACCACCGAGTAGTGCAGGGAAGTGCCTGATTTGGGGCTAAGGAGGCATCTGGAAGAACTGGGGGAAGTTAAACAGAGACCCTTCCCCCCTTTGTTTGGGGCTCCAGGTTCTTTTCCAACTCACCATGTTCAGACATTCTGGTTTTCTGAGTCTTTCTGAAGGTGTTTATCTTGTGTATCCCTGCATACTTGAAAGAACAGATATGCCTGGACCAAACAAATCCCTTCGGAGAGCTGGAAAAATTTCACTCTGGACAATTTCAATTTTTCCTCAATTCCCTGATCTCTTAGCTTACTCCTGGTACTTCAGCTTAATACAAAATCATCAATTTGCCTCAAGAGATTGTCACAATCTATAGAAACCCTGAAGGAAAAGGCAGTAGGACTTATTTTATTTCACACTCAGTCTTGCAGACATTGGTGAAATGGAATGTAGGAAATTGCTGTAATAAAGCCGAGCCTGGGAAGAGAGGTACTCATTGCATGGCAGCTAGGATGCTGGGGCACTGCGCAGCTGGGCGGTAGACCACATGGCTGCTGACTCGGAAGAAGAGGTGGCCAAGGGAAGAGCTACCATTTATCACCATCCCTGGGAAAACTCAATATGAACTCAAGGGGGTAAGGAAGAGTGAGGAGTATTTGTGGGAAGGAAAGCTACTGGAGAGTAATTTTATGCTTGAGTGGCACTTAAGCAATGGGCAGTATTGTAAAATTTACCTTTTTATCAAGGGATAGGGCCCCTTCCCACTCAGCTAGCAAACAAAGAGACGTTTTGGTAATGGGACTTGTATTACTTAGAGTCCCAAAGTGGGTGACCCAGATTAGTAGAGCACCTCTATTCTTTGAGCTGTTCAGAAGGACAGGGCCCTGAAAACCATTGCCTCACTATACCCTGCATCATCAAAGCTGGGTTGCCACCAGTCTGTACTCCAGCACAATGTTTTAAGTCCTGGGCCTGGAAATGGCAAATATCGCTTCTCTCCCTTGGGGAGAAGTCAGCAACAGGACCAAACCCCAGGGATGTAGTTCATACCTGGGTAGCACTGTCTTACTTCTTCTAAATCTCTACTGCCTCAGATTTAGAAGAAGAGGAGAAGAGTTCTTGATGGGCAACCAGCTGCCTAACACAGAACTCAATGTTGAGGAAGGGGAAGGGATTCTTTCAGCAAAGTACTAATGCTGTGACATGCTAGGGGATACAGGGTGTCGATAGTGCAAAAGCCGATGCTCTACCAGCAGGATCCAATAGGTCCTCTTTCCCACGTCATCCAAATGGAAATTGGTGAGCTTAATGGCTGTCTACTAAACCTGGAGGCCCAGGAGAAGAGGTGGGATTCTATGGGCCAAATTACCTCAAAGAGGAAAAAGAGAGGGTCTAGAGGGGAGGAGTTTGTGGCTCAGTGACTGCAAAAAGCATCAGGTATGAGGAGGTGTCCTGTGACACTGAGCGAAGGCCATGTCTATTGAAAAGGTACTGGCTGAGAGAAGACAAGTTAAATGGCAGATAGACTCTATCCCTGCACATTCCTGTGAGTATTCTCTAAACGGATGAGAAGGCATGACTGGCATCTCAAGTAAAGAACTGCTTTGAAATTCTTCTGGATCCTGGGTGTGTAAGTGACTTGTCTAAGAATGGGCTGTCCCACACTCTCCCACTGTAGTATGGGTAGAGGGAGCA
This sequence comes from Phyllostomus hastatus, assembly GCF_019186645.2. Classification (NCBI taxonomy): domain Eukaryota; kingdom Metazoa; phylum Chordata; class Mammalia; order Chiroptera; family Phyllostomidae; genus Phyllostomus; species Phyllostomus hastatus. Next base: position 68,595,826 of record NW_025334041.1, read on the forward strand.
CCCTGTGGGGCTACAGTTCTCTAATCCGGCTAAGTGAAGAGATTCTCAGCAGGGACTCTGTTGACCCACACAAAGAAAAACTCCTTTGATATTCCACTCTAATAACCTGTGCTTTACCCTTGTACCACTTATTACTCTTATAATTCCTGACATAATGTCTGTCTTCTCTTCCAGATATTAAAACATCCTGAGGGCAGGAGGGCATAAATCCCAACTGTCTAGGCCAATGCTATACGTTCAGTTCTTAAGATATGCTCAACATATAGTAGGTACTCAATAAAAGAATGGCTTGTGACGATGCTGATGAAGCAATTGAAATCCAGTGCAGCTGGGATCTGTCCCAGAGCAGCCAGAATATTCCAGAGGTTCAAAACCACCTCTCTGGTGTCTGCCTGCATCAACCTCAGAACTTGACCTGAGCACCTGATTTACCTAGGCTTTGAGCACCCCACCCAGGCCAATCACTGCTGCTAGCTGCTCAGACTGACAACCCAGCCCAATCCGTAGACCTGTTCACTCCCCACACACACAGTCACCATACACACTACTGGCTACTACCACCTCCACTGAAGAAGAGACAAGTGCATACTTCTCTAGAACCCTTTCCTTCTAGATATTCTCCAATCGCCTCCCTCTTCTCCAGTGCCACCTCTTCCTCTTTCTTTTGCTGGACCTTTGGGCCTAGATAAAAATCCCTGTTTTATCTAGGGAGATTGGTGTGGCTCAGTGGATTGAGTGCAGGCTTGTGAACCAAAGGGTCCCCAGTTTGATTCCCAGTCAGGGCACATACCTGGGTTGTGGGCCAGGTCCCCAGTAGGGGGCATGCTAGGGGCAACCACACATTAATGTTTCTCTCCCCCTCTTTCTCTCTCCCTTTCCTTCTCTAAAAACAAATAAATCTTAAACAAAACAAAACCCTGTTTATATGCAATCTCTTCCCTAACTGCAGTACCTCCATTTCCTTTCTCTTTCCCGAGGACTTCCTGGGAAGGGGGTGGTCTGGGAGAGGCTGTTCAGTGTCCAGCATACCAGGTATTCCAGGGAAACTCAAGGATCCCCCACACTGCCTTAAGTATTCCAGGGGATGGATGGAGGGTGGTCCTCCATCCTCCCCTAAACCTCCACACTTCTTGGTGGGTCATTTCTTCTGGCTGAGCCATCCTACCCTTCCTCAGTGCTGTCATCTACAGACATCCTGGCTGTACTCCTTCTTCCCTTGAGGGATCTAGTCATTTGTTTATGGTCCTCCTCTCCACCTCATGTCCTGTGTCATCCCGGTTGGCATTAAAGCTGCTGTGGACATCTGTCTGACACTCTGGGCTTGGAGTTCTTGACCTTCTCATTAACAGAGCTTTTCATCTCTTCACTCTGGCTGCCTACAGATTCTCTCCCCAATCTCCCTGCAAGCTTTTTGCTGGGGCCATGTCTAAGTCATTCTAAGTTCTAAGACCCAGGACAGTGTTTGGCTTAGAGTAAGGCTCTCAAAAAGTGTTTGAGGGAATGGATAAGTAAGGGAACATGTGAAAGGTAAGTGCCTAGTCCACATTCAAGGTACTGGAGTAATATAATAGCTTAATAATTCAGGGAGACTATATTAATCGAGTCACACCCTTATCTCTTGTTTGTTGTAATTATTGGTTCAAGTTCCTTAGGTAAAGGATGCTGGTATTATCAATAACTTCAGAGATTGTAATTCAATTAAATGAAAGGATGCTACACTTGATTCATGACTGATAATGTTGTGGGTCTTCCACAAGAAAATATCTAATGATTATAGGGAGGCAGAGATAGGGATCGATTTGAAATGTGATGAGAAGTTATCATTGATAATCTGATGGTGGCCAGGACTCTGGGTTCCTTTCTGTGACCTGGGATCTAAAATTGGCAATCAAGTCAAATATCAATGAACAAACCAATACAGGACAAGCGACCATTTTCTTTCTATTACAGCTTAATCAGACAAAGACTACCAGAGATAAGCCTGTAGTCCAAAAAAATCAGATTTATGGACCTGATGCCATGAAGGACATACTCCAGAGGAGCTATGAAGTGCTTCTCTGTAGGAGGGGGAGATTTGTAAGGTCAAGTCTTGGCCTGAAGGATCTGAGGAAGGTCCAAAGAAAGTGGGGACTGGTGCTGTACTGGTTGTGGTTGCCGAGGCAGAATTATGAGAAGTGAGGACCAACTAGGGGTTGAGTACCATCATGAGCAAGGATGGCTCAGCATTTGGGAATCCCTAGTAAAAGATGGGTGTAGTGAGACAGGTCCAGGGGCATCATTGGTAAGAAAGCAGTGGTCATCCAAAGTGGGTGTTGTCATGGCATTTCACTGCAGCCTGACCTTGGGAGAAAGACTGTTCTCTGTGAATTGTGCATTTGGCTTTTTCTGAACCTGTCCTTCCCAGCCTGGTTAACAGCAGGGCTTATTCTCCCTCTTTTGGTCCCACACTAGTTTTAGCTCTTTCAGTTAACTGGATTTAGCCAAAATTTAATTATTCTCTTTTAAATCGCACTAAAGCCAAATAAATGTCCACATTTTCCTCTACAGTTATGACCATCAACCACACACAGGGGCAAAATTCTGCAAAACCTAAGGTAGCATGTTCAGGACAACTGTATGGTGGTTCATTAAAACATCTGGAGCTAAGGAAAATTTAGACTAAAATCAGAAGTGACTTATTCCTAGCAAAAGTAGCATGAGTATCTGCTTGCTGTGGCACAACCACCTGCATGTGATTGCTACTGGGGAATCTTTTCCCTATTAAATCCCTAAAACATCACTGAGAGGAGGTACTTATTCCCTACTTTTCTCTCAGTTCTTAAAAAAAAAAACCACAACACACTGAGAGTCTGGACACATTAAGGCACAGCTATTATAGCTGTTGAGAAACGACTTATATTCCAGTGGTTCTCAGACTCTAATGTGCGTCAGAAACACCTAGTGGCTGATTAGTCACTAATCCATCGTGATGTCTTATTTAAGGGGAATGAATGGGTGATTCTAAGGTTGTATGGCCCTGAAGCAAGAACCACAGGGCTTGCTGAAACTCAGGCTGCAGTACCCCAACCCGAGAGATTCTGATCCAGTAGATCTGAAGTGGCACCCCAAATTCACATTGTTGGAAAGTTCCCAGGTGATACTGATGGTGCTGATGCAAGGACCACATTTTGGGAGCCACTTCTCTAACTCAACTCTTCCTCAGTGCCTCCACCTTCCATTCTTTTGCACTTTCTGCTCCTCCTGCTTGAAATGCTTTCCTTGCTCTGCCTATGAACAGCTGTTTGTCTTAATTTAAGTTCTAGCCTACTTGCTTGGCTATTGTACTAGTTGTTGCCGTGTAAAAAATTACACCAGGTAGGACCTCGGAATGGTAACAGAGGTGTTCAGGGAAACAGTATTACTCAAGAGAGACACCCATTAAGCTGGTGAAGATTAATAAAGACAACCATTCAGAATCTTTAGAGATTGACCGAAGGGCTTACAACAGGTTGAGAAATGTCAATTCAACAAAATCAATGGAAACTTAGTTGGAATAGTGAAAATCCACAGTATTGAAGCTGGGGACTGCATCCATGTCCCTACAGCTCTGCCTTGTTGAAGAGTTGTTCCAGTGAGCTCAGCAATCAAGCAGCAGTTCACGATGTCCATAATGAATAAAGCCTCCATTTCCACCAAAGCTCTGTGTCACAGTAGAGATGCTCTCATGGGCTCAACAGATGAATGACACCTCACATCTTGCCTAGCTTTCTAGAGCTAAAGATGGGTAGGCTTCACAACCAGTGAATTTCAGAATTTATCCTCTTTGGATCTGTGCCACACAAGATCCATAGTGGGGACGTACTTGGGAGTGGCTGCAGCCCGGTGTGGGACCACTTTCCAGCACCACTCCCACCCCTACCTTGCCTCACCACCAACACACACACGCAGCTCCTGGTCTGTAAGGAGGATGCAGGTGGAGTAGTCAGTCAAGAGTGAGTTCCCCTCTAAGCCATGAAGGCTCCAGCTTCAGCATTAGAGCCTCCATGGCTTAGGGGTTCCAGCCAAGGGCAGGAGAGCAGAGAAAAATCTCAAAGAACGGCAACACCAGCCCAAATGTCCAAGGAGGGATATTGATTTAACTCAAATTCGTAGGGCTGCATAGGCAGAAGCCTGGCACCTATGCCCTTCATTTTACAATTCAGACTCCGTAGACTTTTACTCAGTGCCTCCTGTGTGCCCATATAAGGCTAAGGACTTTTGCATATAGGCATCACCTGAGGCTCAACCAGGTGAAATGACTTTTGCTTTCCTGTTTTTGTTTGTTTGTTTGTGTCTGCTATGATCGCCGGTACATTTGCAGAGCCTAAACAGCGCCTGGTAAAAAGCCGGCCTCGATAAATGTCTTAACAAATAAATTGCCTTACCCGACGCTGAAATGATAGTTTTAACCCCAGATGACTCTGTATTATCATTTTTAATTGTAACACTGCATCACTGAAACATTTCTAACTTCTTGAGCCTAGACGTCTTTTGCATAATTAGGTCTAGGGTTGGATAGATACCGGTACCTCCTCCACCCAGCCTACTGCTCTAAGGCCGAAGACCAGCCCTAATAAGGTAGCGCCCAGTAACTTGCGGCACTGACAAATTGTAGGCACCTCGGGTTTCGCCTGTGCTCACTTTAGCGCCGGTTTCCGGAAGAGCACGCGCAGACGCATTGGTCTCCCTTGCTCCTTGGCTCCGCCCAGCTCCCTTCTGGCGGGCGGGGTGAAACCTGGGCTGGGAGAAGGGGCCGGACGGCAGCTGCGCGCATGTGCAGAAGAGAACTGAGGGCCCAGGCACACTGACCCGCCTGGCTTAAGCAATTGAGACAAGATGCAGGTAAGCTGTGGGGCGCCGGGCTTGTAGGCTGCGGTCGCTTGCTTGCCCCGCCGGGTCTGCGCAGGCGGTGGACCGTCCGGTCAGGCCCAGTGGGAAGTGCCAGGACCCCAGGCACCGAGGAGAGCTTGCTAGTTGAGGCCCGGTGCAGTGCGGGAGAGCGGGCGTGGTCCCACCTGCTGAGCGTCTCCACCTCGGTGTATCCCAACCCCAAATATCTGTCCTTTGTAGCTATCTCTCCTTGAGATCTTATTCCACCCGACAAAGTTACCTCTTAATTATTAACTCTCTTAGTGAGCACATAAGCAGATGTGTTTACGGACCCTGTGCACGGACCGGGAAGCTGAGGTTTGGAGAAATGGAGGATCCCGCCTAAGGGTCCCGTAACTTAAAACAGTGGTGGAACCCCTGTTCCTGACTTCACTTAGAGCTGGGGGAGGGGTTGACTACACTCTTACCCCTAACATTGGTGCTCAGGTTTAGGTAGGCTCTCCTAGCTTCCAGAGCTCAGCCCGGGGGTCTCCTGTGTTCAGTTACTTTCTGGCTTAAAACAAGATTCCCTAGCATTGTCCTTTTATTGTCTCTGGAATTTGACCGAACCCCAAAGAAAAGTGAAAGAAAAAGAGTGAAGACACGATGGAAATGGATGCTTTTATGAACAAAAACATGCGACAACTAAGTTGTCAAGGACCGTCCTCCAAAGGTCATTCTGCTGCCTTCCAGAATTCTCTGTGGTCAGGAATTCTGATTTCTGGCTCAGTGGGAAATGGAGTTAGTGTGGGGTGGGTTGGGGCAGGAGAGGATAATCCTCTGCAAATAACAGCGTGTCTGCCACAAACCAGACCCTCTTAAATGGTGATGAGGAAGCTCCAGGGCTGCTTTCCATAGCACTCGTTGGTTACGAATTTCACATCGGGGCCATTATCGATGTTCTGTCAGGCTATGCAGAACCAGTGTTTTTGAAGCAGGGTTCTGGAGCTAAGAGCCCACTTTGCCATTTATCCTTCTGACATTTAATCCTGGCAAATTTGACTTGTTGCAGCATGTCCATGGCTTCCTAAATGTCGTGTCTGTCCTAAGGTTCTTAGGGTTAACTACGTAGATACAGGTAAAGGGCTTCGAAATGTACCCTGCACCTAGAATTCATTAACTGTTAGCCATTGTGAGCTATTCCATGGGGCCTCAGCTCTCTCTCTCTCTCTCAGGTTTGGCCATTAGAGAATTTGTCAGCCTAGCATCAGGCTCTCCTTCTGATGCTTCTGACCCTACTGCAGCCTCAGGACTTTGAGATACTCAGTATTGCTGCTCTTGGGCGGTTTGAACATTCTTGTCTCTCTGCTTGGAAAGTAATTTCCTAAGATCTCACTCCTCATGTCTGATTTCTTCTTACCCTCCAGAGATGGTTAAATGTCACTTCTCCTAGGGGAACATCCCCACCCATTCTGTGAAATTCAGCTCCCCTGTGACTCCATAGGTCAGCAGCCTGTTGGCCATTGCACTTGCCACAGTTTGTAATATATATCTGATGTTTTAATGCCTGACTCTTCATCTTGACTGTAGTGTAGATGGCTCTGGCATCCACCACTCTTCCCTACTGTTGCAATTATTTACATATAGTACATAGCTAATAAATATCTGTTGAGTATTGGACAAAAACCAGGTCAGAGCCTTGGTTCCAGCATTGAAGCCGATCTGCACATCATATCTTGATTTTTCACCCCAAGAATAACTACTCAGTGGTTGGGGGTCGGGGAGCAGAGAGGAAGATGGGAAGAATGGAACAGGAGCTATGGGTCTACAGATCACGGAATAATTTGAATTTTTTTTCCTGTCACCTTCCCTATTTGACCCCTTGCCCAATGTAACACTCTCCATAGTGGACTCATGGTCTGTATCCTTGGTCCCCCCTGCTCTAGGACCCCAACGCAGACACTGAGTGGAATGACATCTTACGCAAAAAGGGCATTTTGCCCTCGAAGAAAAGTTTGAATGAACTGGAAAAGGAGGCGGAAGAGCAAGAACAGCGAGTTCTTCAGCAGTCAGTCGGTTAGCTTGCTTTTACTCTTTTCTGTTCTGTGTCTTTCTGGACAGGAAACAATTTTCTAAGCCTCTAAACTGCTTTGATAGAAGGATCCTCCGAGCAAGAGTCAGGGTGCCAGGGATTGAAGTGCTGTAATGAACATTGGGACCAAAGCAAGTCATGGCATGTCTCTGCCTTCAACTTCCTGGGCTGTAGAATTAGGGGACTTCAGAGGCCTCCGTTATTTCCACAGTTTCTTGTTTGTGTCAGATAAGCACATGATAATCCTGAAGACTTGACTTTCTGGTCTGCTATTCACTTTGGATAAGGTCATGGAAATTTGCTCAATGTTTCTAGTGTTTGTATTCTCTCTTTTTTTTTCTTTAAAATTTCTATCCATTGAATTGAGAGAGAGAGAGGAAGGGGGAGACAGGGAGTGAGAGAGAGAGAAACATTGATTTGTTATTTCACTCATTTTTGCATTCACTGGTTGATTTGCATATGTACCCTGACCAGGGATGATGCTCTAATCAACTGAGCTTTCTCCTGAGCTTACACTGTATTGTTTTTGTGCTTTTATTGAAAATATTTAAATAACTTAATTTGGGGAAGGTTAATATGGAGCCAAGAAAAGCATTTTCTCAAAGGTAGCTGTACCTCCTGAATTGGTATCCCTAGGTGTTTGTAAAAACCCAGTTCCTACTGAATCAGAATCTCTGGGGGGTGAGGCCCAAGAATCTGCATTTTAAACAAGTTCCTCAAAGGATTTCTGATACACACCAGAGTTTCAGAACTGCTGATCACAGAACCAATATTTTTGTCCCCTGTTTACATATTAGACTAATTTAGAGAAGGATTTGTTACAAAGCATTTATCTAGTGAGTGGTTATTGAATGATTACTGTGTGCCAGATAGTGTTGTAGGCAGTGGGGCTTTAGCCACACACAGGCCAGACAAAAATCCCATCCTGGTGGAACTTACATTGCAATGAGACAGACAATAAATGATACATAAGTGAAATATAGGAAAATAAGGCAGGAAAAGGGCCTTGAAAGGGTTGCAGGAGTACAGGTCTAGATAGTGTCGGAGAGGATCTCACTAGGAAGACAGGCAGGTAGAGCTGAGGGAGGTGAACTGAGCTACGTTAGCAAGTGAAAAGCATGTTGGAAAATCTGGAAGGAGGCCAATATGATTGGGAGAGAGGAGGAGTACGTTCAGAGAGGTAACTAGGGGTCAGACCATTTAGGACCTTGCAACTTTTAATAAGGACCTTGATTTTATGTAATGAGTTGGAAGTCATGGGAGTTTGAACAGAAGAGTGACATGCGTCCTCCATGTTGACAGCACCATCCTGTTGCTGCCTTCCTCAGCATGGACAGTGGGGGGCAAAGCAGGAAATAAGGAGGCTAGCTTGGAAACTACTGCAGTAATGCAGGCAAGAGGTACCGTTGGCTTGGACCAGAGTGGTGGTGCTGGTGGAAGTGGTTAGAGGTGACCAGATCTGGACATTTTTTGAAGGTAGGGCCAACAGGATTTGCTGATGGATCGATCCTTTGAGGGGTGTGAGAGAAATAAGTCTAGGATGACTGCAAGGTTTTGGGCTTGAGCCACTGGAAGGACGGAGTTACCTCGCCTGAGATGAGGGCTTGGAGAGAGCAGGTTTGAGGTGAGATCAGGAAGTTCATTTGGGACATAGTAACTTTGAGATTTTTATTAGATAAATAGAGGTAGTAAGTGGGCCATTGGTCATGGTTTCCTTTAAATCAGAGAATATGGGCTGGAGGCATAAATTTGGGAATTGTCATCATATTGGCAGTATTTAAAGCCATGAGGTACAATCACCAAATGAGTGGGTATAGATAAAGAAGGAAAGGAGCCAAGCCAGCAGAGGGTCCAAAGGAGGGGAGAGTCACAGGGGGGAGCAGAAGAGGGCAGTCCTTCTCAGAGGAGGCAGAGTGGGGTTGGATCACAGGCTGTTCATCTCTTAAGAAATGAGGGTCATTGCTGAGGTTGATAAGAGCAGTTCTCTGTAGTGCTGGGATGGATGCAGGGACAAAAGCCTGATTTGGTGGCCAAAAACAACTGTTTATGGCAATAGCCCTGGCTGGTGTGGCTCAGTGGATTGAGTGCTGGCCTGGGAAGCAAGGGATCGCTGGTTCGATTCCCAGTCAGGGCACATGCCTGGGTTTCAGGCCAGGTCCCCAGTGGGGGGTGCTTGAGAGGCAACCACACATTGATGTTTCTCTCCCCCTCTTTTCCCCTCCCTTCCCCTCTAAAAATGAATAAATAAAATCTTTAAAAAAAAGAGTATTTATGGCAGTACCAACAAAATACAGATGTTATGGCAGGTCCTTGTGCTTGCTGTGGGAAGACACCCACTGGTGTCCTTTCACCTCCTGGGTGGGAAGAGAACTGTGATGCCTCTGCCCAATAGTGTGTGTGCTTGACGATCAGACCAGGTGAATTTGGGCAAGTACAGTGTTTGTTTTATAAACGTGGGGAACTTCTCCTCCATGTCCTCACTGTGGTGTGTAGGTAAGAGAGTCAGGCTTGCAGTTATCAACACACTAGTTCCATCTTTTAACACCCTCAACTGCTTTGTACTAGTATAATACCTTAAATGCTTTGCATTCTGGTTTTGGTGGTCTGGGAGTCTTTGGTGTTGCATGCACATCTTTATGAGAAAAGTGAAGGAAAAAATGCGTGTATGTTCATCCTTTAAATTTTCTGGTTTCTGCTGACTTAACTATATTCAGTGAAAACTTACGAAGATATGACTTTGGAAGAATTGGAGGATAATGAAGATGAATTTAATGAGGAAGATGAACGAGCTATTGAAATGTACAGGTTAGTGCCACCCAGAGGGACTGTTTGTTTTTTTGTGTGGCACTAGAATGTGTGTCCCTTGAAAAATGAACTTTTTGATTGAGATTTCATTTGGAAAGAGTTGTAATTAAATAATAATATTTCAGATTCCAGAGAACTGATCTTAAAATTTTGCCATGCAGCAAATAAATAAACCTGGACCTTTATGAAGGTTGTTGTCTGAATGTGTGTGTGTGTGTGTGTGTGTGTGTGTGTGTGTGTGTGAGAGAGAGAGAGAGAGAGAGAGAGAGAGAGAACTCACTCCTCCTGTTGTGCAGGCAGCAGAGACTGGCTGAGTGGAAAGCAACTAAACTAAAGAGTAAATTTGGAGAAGTTTTGGAGATCTCAGGAAAGGATTATGTTCAGGAAGTTACCAAAGCTGGAGAGGGCTTGTGGGTGATCTTGCACCTTTACAAACAAGGGTGAGTGATGTTATGCTCTGTCTTTAAATGCTCATTTGACTACATATCTTGAACATCCTGGGTTTAATTCACATCAGAGGGTGTTACATGTGTTTTTGTTGCTGATTTGCCCAAATCTTAATGCCCTATTTTTGTCCTTAGACTTTCAAATTAGTATTTGTGACTAACACAAATGCCTTTGTTACGGTGTAGCAATGAAGACTTGGCTTTTATTGATAATAAATTCCTAAGTTATTGTCCCTCTAGAGAAACTCTTGTTTTTTAAAATTCCATGCACGGATCAATCTCACAGGTGGCGAGGGCGACCTTTGCAGTGACTGTCCATGGCAGGTGGCGCGAGGTCTTCCAGCGTTTCTCACCTGCAGCCTCGTCCTCAGCCGCAGAGTCCATTGCCGTGCAGGACCCTTTAGAGCAGGAAATGCTCTCTGGCCTGCCTTACAGGTTCTAAATGTTGAATGTCTGCCATGCATACAGGCATAACAATTATCTTTTACATTGAAGCTGTTTTTCTGACTTATTATTGGGTCAAATTAAATTGAATTTGAGTTCTTCATTTTCCCTAAACATATTAGAAGCTTCTTTAAAAATGTTAATTCTTTTTGGCTGGAGTAACAAAACCACTTGTGAGGTTTTACTTAGGGTAGCAGGATGGCTAAGCTTTGTTTTGGGTAAATGCAGAATCATAGTTGCTTCTATTTCTGCTTTGTAGGATCTTCCCACTCACACCGTTTCCTGTTTCCATTTTGTAGGATTCCCCTCTGTGCCCTGATAAATCAGCACCTGAGTGGACTCGCCAGGAAGTTTCCTGATGTCAAGTTTATCAAAGCCATTTCAACAACCTGCATACCCAACTACCCCGATAGGAATCTGCCCACGATATTTGTTTACCTTGACGGTGATATCAAGGCTCAGTTTATTGGACCCCTCGTGTTTGGTGGCATGAACCTGACAAGAGATGGTAAGGGCCTCTTTGAGATGGTCTAGAGCACATGAGACGTGGCCAGTGCATGGTGGAGACGGGAGGAAGCACATTTAATCTCTCTTCTGAGACCAAAGGGGGCAGATACAACCGGGCTGTAATCGTTCTCAGTGAAAAGAGGCCACAATGGACTTTGAAATATATGGATTTAATACTAATGTCTAATATGTTTCTTCATCCCTGTATTTGAATGTTTTAAGTTGTAGCTCAGGATCTCATTATTTTTGTTTAATTCACATGATCATGTAAGGACAGATATATATGTATATATATATACGTGTGTGTGTATATAATATATAGGTAAATGATCTCTATAGAAAGGTTTTCTGAGTTGAATGTCTTAGTAGCTTTTAAATTAAATTAAAATGTTATTTAATTCTGCTTCTTAACTCCTGGCAGATGTCTTCTCCTTTTTACCTGTTACGCACGGAGGTGTCAGAAATACATATACACACGTAATGTGAGAGGGACTGAGGTCTGAGGGCTTCCTGCGAAGTCAGGTTCTTTATCTCTTTATTGAGACAATGTCTAACTGTGCTTTAGTGGTTTTAAAAGCATGTTAAAATATGATTATATACTATTTTATATAACTGTATAAGACCTTCAACTGAGAAAAGTATAAACATACATACATACATACATACATACACATATACACACATGTATGTTACATTAGTTATTCACTGTTCCAGTGTTCAAAGGCTTACAGCATTTTAAACTAAATACATGTTGGCATCATATTTTGGTCTTTTGACTGTGCCATGAGGGGAGAAAGGTAGATGAACAGTAGTAGTTACAGTCTTTATTTCCAGAACAAGTCTTATTTGAGGATTAATGAACTTACTAAAACAATGATTACTACATGAGTGAACAGTAACATTAAATACATACACTTACAGATATGAATGTATGTGTACATTTAAATGTACTCTTGAGTCAAGACTGAAATCTTCAGTTTGGGGTTTTTTTTGTTTGTTTTTGAAGAAACTGGTTGAGTTTTTGTAACATTTAAGTAGGTACCTAGAGCTGAAAATACTAGTGGTATTCATCTCCATGAGCACTTTAAATTAGTATGACTTCAGTCAATTTGGTTGTCAGATTTTAGTGGAAGTACCTATTTAACAGCATCACTTTAAACCAGACTGTTTGTTGTAGAATCTTTCATCCAGTTCCCTGATTCTGCATCAGTCCTCTCTGCAGTGGAAAAGTGCGTCACTTGATTTTGCTTCATAAAGTCTAACACCTGTGTGCGGTTCCACTGGTTATAATAAGAGAGGGAAATACAGGAACTGAGCCTTTAGTCACTGATTCTTCATTTCCTGGTATTTTAAAAAAAATTATTAGTTGGAACAAATGTGTCCGTTCAAGGATGTCATTTATCTTTTGACCCTAATAGATTGAGATATTGGACATGAGGTTTCAGAATTGCCTTTTGTTAACTAAAATTAGATTTGATGATTAGATAGTCAACAGGACTGTGAGAAGTATTTCCTTGAGATGTTTCAGGCTGATTTCGCCTCCGGGAAACCGTACAGTCTGAGAAGCTGCAGCCGTGAGAATACGCTTCAGTCTCTCAGTCCCCACACAGGTCCCGATGTGTGGCACATCTCCCTTGAGCTCATTGTGTGGCCATGTTTCAAAGTCCTTTTGTTTTCCTGCTTCAAGGTCTGATTTTTTCCCTTTCTTCTGGATACCTGATAATTCTGGTACTAAAATTAAATTGTCCTCAAATGTTGATGATTGTAGTTTCTACAGGGCAAAAACCCAACTTAACAGACTTGAGGGTGAGGGCCCAGTGCCGACTGTCTTAGGTAATTTGGTTTTACTTTATTGCTTAGACTTGGAGTGGAAATTGTCTGAGTCTGGAGCAATCAAGACGGACCTGGAGGAAAACCCTAAGAAACCCATCGAAGACGCGTTGCTGTCCTCAGTGCGGTGCTCCGCCCCCATGCGGAGGGGCAGCGACTCCGAGGACGAAGACTGAGGCTGCGAGGGTGCTGAACTTCCTGAGGTCACAAAGCTCTGGATTCTTTTAAAAAGGAAAAAGTAGGAAAGAATCCTTTGGTTTTTAGCCTTTTATAATTATGTTTTAAATCTCATAGATCTCAGAAATATCATTTCTGGGAATCCTATTGACTTTCTTAGAACTCTTTTTAAATTAATATTTTCTTAAAATAAAAACCAACTGTTGGTATGGCAAATGTCTCCGTTTTCCTCACTTATCTAACTACTCACTGTTTATTCACATACAGCTACATAAAAAGGGATATGGAGTTTTTTAAAAAGTGTGAGTAATTTATACAGTGGAAAAATTGCAAACTCTGCAGTTACATTATTTTTTTATAAAGTTAGCAACAGGATTACTCAAAATGAATGATTTATAGGAAAAAAATCTTAGTATTTATCCTATTTAGAAGAAATAGGTGATAATTTTTATAAAAACAAAGACTGTCTTAAAGCAATAATGGAAAGATCTCAATTTACTGCCATTTATGTTAAATATTTTTTCCTTGTTAAAATAACTTTTTTTCTCAAACTGTTGAGATGTCAGCTAATCTCAAATAGTGAAAAAAGCTCCCTTAGTTCTTTTGTTTTAAATATAAACATATAAGCATGCACACAGATGAACAATCTCAATCAATTAATAAAAACATCAAGATATTTTTCTGCCTAGACTGCTCTTAGCATTTCTCACTTCTTATCAAATCAACATTAACAAAATAGTTAGGGCAAATATTATTCCCTAATATTTGTGTTGGGTGATGTAGTATTTAATGCTGGATTGAATTTTAAAAATGTGAATCAGAAGGTGTAGAGTTACGCCTTCAGATTATACTGTAAAATTAATTTTTGCTCTAATTCAAAGAATGGCAAGCAGCTGTGACCCATTTAATCTGTCAGGAGTGTCTGATAGTGAATATTTGTTTTTCTACACACAAGAGCCAGCACTGCTGACAAAAAAGCTCCTCTGTGTAACAGTTTATCTTTAAGGATTTTTTTGCGAACCTTTAATTGCAGGGTTGGTACAAGCTTGGTCAGTTCTGTCGCTTGAATGCTGGTTCCGTGGGTTTTTGTAGGAGAGCTGATTTCGTAGGTTTCCGTCAGTGGATGTTGAGTTGGAGAGCTGTGGGGGGAGCAGGTGGAAAGCTGGAGCACTGACTGCACCTGCCGAAGAGCTGCAGTTGGCACAGCTGCCAGGAAAAGACAGAACTCCGCTCGGACGTTGCTGGCAGGGTGAGCAGTGTCCACAGTGGTGGAGCCCATACCAGGTGTGATCTCAGTATTTGCTGTGCCGCTTTGAGCTATGTGAGTATGTAAATTTCCTCATGATCTTGCCTCCAGGCCTGACTGAGGCACTTAGTTTGAACTTAATGAAAGCTCCGGTGCCCATGGACTTGGCTCATGAGCCCTGCGTGGCCACAGGGGACCCAGGCCCCTGGCTGCTATTTAGTCATGCTGACTGATCTTGATTTAAAAGAGAGAGACTGTCTTCAGCCAAAGCACCCTGAACACACCTGATCTCATGTAAAAAGAGAAGAGAAGCATCTCTATTCTAAAATTAGTACTGTGATTTAGAACCTGACCTGCAGATTTCTATAGGCTGGTAGTTCTGGGAGACTTTCCTACAATGTTCACCATTAACTTCTTTCTATTTCATTCGGAGCATTTGTGATGTGGCAAAGGTGATACAATTTGGTGCTTAAGCATTGAGTTCATCTAATTCTGCACCTGAAAAACGTAGTGACCAGGGAAAACAGGCAAGAATGGTACCTAGCGCCTCTCCGAGGAGTGAAATACTCTAAGGCTATAGTCAAATACAATGTATTCATTATTTTCCTCATTTGTAGAGGAGAAAAGGGGTGTTGATAGACCTAGTATACTTACTCCATGGCAAACCTGTTTCATCCTCACTTGCCAAGGATGCAGACTGTGGTTTTGCCAGAGGCCCCTCACACGGGCTTCCTGCGGGGTGGAGGTACACCAGGGAGGTTGGACTGGATGGGAAAGGCACTTTATGAGAGATGTGAAACGGCTGCTTAGAAGGGTGTCCCCTGTCACCAATGCCTAAATTTTTTTAGGGGGGGTGTCATTGATTACCTCCAGCTTTCAATTCAGTTTTCTTATGTACTGAGCCTGCATTTGGACCAAGTGCTTTTCCAGTGTGACAGGCTAAACATCAAGTGTGCTGTGACTGTGTTTCCTACTTCAGAAGCATGTTCTGGTGAAAGTGGTTTTGTCCTGCTTATGGAGACCGGTTGTTACTCATAAATGCAGCCTTCTGACAAGTGGCTTTCAACACACATTCCTGATCGCGTTTACATTCACCCAGCAGACGGTCCGGGCTCTCTACCCTCTGTGTGCTGCCCCCCACTCAGCAGCTCCACGGGGGCCTCGTCACTTGTGTGCTGAGAGGTCTTCCCTCAGCTCGGCCTCACCACCCCATGCCAGTATGGCAGCCCTGTTTTCTGTTTCATCAGTCTCAAGTGGAGATGCACCTACTCTCGAAGTCCAAACCCTCCTTCTGTGCTTTCAACCCTTTGCTCTCCCATATTCTTCACGATTTTGTTCCAGTAAATCATCATCTTGATTTCAGTCTCTCCCTGGATGCCTAGCCTCAGGCAGTAAAAGCATTTAGGCCCCGTGGCAGAGACTGCTACTTGCTGACCAAGTATCCAGGATTCTCCAGTTCCACTCAAGCAGCAACAGGACCAGGTAAAAGATCAAACTCCCAGGCTCCCTTGAAGCTGAGGATTGCCAGAGGGAGGTGGACAGAAGTGGGCTGGGAGTTCTGGGCAAGCTTTCTTAAGAGAAACAACTGGCATGTGCCCCTTTTGGGCTTAATCCCCTTCTAGTTTCTGGCTGAAGCGTACATGGGTTTGCAGCCTACTTGGCAAAGCAGCAAGGATAATATTTCTGATGACTTTGTGGGGCCCCTACACCCCAGCTCTTCACAGCCCTCTCTGGACTGGGGAAGGAGTAACTTCCATCCTGGACTCTCTTAGCAGCTGACGCATTTCCTGGTAAAGCCACCTGCCTATGCCCGAAAAAAAAAAAAAAAAAGCAGTCATTCTAGCTTTCCACTCCCCAGAACACCAGAGAAATTAGTAGAAGCAGCTGGGGAGAAAAGTCAGATTACCTACAACACAGTTACAGTAAGGCTCACTGACTTCTGAGCAGCAGCAGCAGCAGTGAAAGCCAGAAAGATTGCAACAGTATCATCAGTGGACTAAGAAAAAGCAACAGATAATAACCAAGAAATGTTAGTACTCAGTGAAGCTATATGTTAGGTATGGGACATTTCAGACATGATATGAGTAAGTTTGTTACCAATAGACTCTAAATGAAGGAAATTCAGAAGATTAACTATGTGCAGAAGGACAATGATCTGAGGAGGGTCTGAGGGTCAAGAAAGTAAGGAGACCAAAAAAAAAAAGGTAAATCTGCATGAACATTTACTTAATAGAACAATACAAATAATGTCTTATTTGTAACATTAAGGACAACATAGAAATAAAAAAAATAAAAGAACAAAAGTGTAAAAACTAAAGTGGGCTTAATTGGAGTTCAAATGTTAGACTCTTAAAAAGTACTCAGGTGGTTTGCAAAGATATGCATGTAAAAAATATTTTCTTCAAGGTAACAGTAAAAAAAATGATGTATAACTTTTCAAGTAGTAAGAGCAGGGGTGGGGGACCTTAATTAATTTAAAAGAAGAATAGAAGGAATAATGAAAAGAAACAAAAGGCAGAACCATAGAGAATCCAAAATACAATATCAGAAATAAACTGAAATATTAATCATGATAAATATATAAATGTATAATAGTAGTTTTAATAGTCTTGCCATACAACCCAGAAGTCATGTGCCTAGCTAATTAACCAAGTGATTTGAAATGTCCACACAAAAACCTGCACACAAATGTTTGTAGGAGCTTTATTAACCAAAACCAAAACAACCAAATATCTATCAACAGGTGAATCGTTAAACAAACTGGTGCTTTGATACAATGGAATGTTACTCAGCAATTAAAAAAAAAAGCTATCAAGCCATACACACACAAAAGTGGATGCTAAGTGAAATAAGCCAGCCTAAAAAGGCTGTGTGCTGTATCACTCTAATGATACAGTGTGCTGGAGAAAGCGAACCCTGGAGCTGTTGTTGCAAAGATCGGCGGTGGCCAGGGGGTTGGAGGGTAGGGGGGTTGAACAGATAAAGCACTTGGGATTTTGGGGGCAGTAAAACTATTCTGAATGATACATAATGGTGGAGATATGACAATATGCATTTGTCAAAACCCACAGACCTTTGCAGCACAGAGGAATCCAAATATATGCAAATTAAAAATTTCATTTAGGGAGTCCAGGCATCCCTGGGTGGAATCCAGGATGTGACAAAACAACCTAACTATATTATAAATGTATGAAACAACTGAAGGGAAAGGATTGAGGGAAAGGTTCTGACCTTAGTAACTGTGGAAGTAAGTGGAGTCTGTAAGATTGAACAGCAAAAGAAACTGCGTAAGCATTGTCCTCTGGTTGATAAAGTTATTTCTCACAACAGTGTGGGTTAACAATTCTGACACTGCAACGATGCATATACACTAGAGCTGAACAGCTTAAATGAGTGGGTAGGAGATGGTGGCAGCCACGCGTCCCACTGTTAGAGTGTGAGGTGACAAGACTGCCCCGGGAGGAGGTTAGAAGGACTCATGTGGTGAAGGGTTAGAGTTGGAGGCATCGTAACACATGCATGTTAGGCTTAATATAGACACAGATGATTATATATTTAGGTAGTGTGTATGCACAGGTTAGTAAACACATATATTTTGTTTCTATGTCAGCTGAGGGGGCTTAAAAACAATGACATCCCTGGAGCAAAGGCCAGGGTCCATGAGTCACATTGAAAAGGAAATAGTGACAAATGTAAGAAAGGTGCATGCTGTACTTGATTGTGTATAGTTTGGTTCTGCCCCACTGCTGAGCCAGAGCCAAGGTCTTGAGTGCAGAGTTCAAGAGGCGATCCTGGGGTGCCGGAGTGAGGAGCTGAGTGAGGGGTGCAGGGAAGGGGAAAGGCCAATATAAGGGTGAGAATCTGAGGTCAGCGCTGAAGGAGGTAGGACTCAGTCCCTCTGAAACCTCTAAGAAGCACAGTCTTCTACCTACAGATGGAGCTGAGTTATTTATCTCCCAATTCTGGCCCCCACTGCTTGAAGTCTGCTCCCAGGGGGTGCACGCCCCTGAACTTGTTGGCTGTGCTTGCCTAAAGACTGAGCAAGTGTCTGTGTGTGGGAGGGGGATCTGGGCAGACAGAGCAGACTCCGTGTACCTTTAGGTGCAATGCTGGTGGTACAAGGTGGGTTGGAATTACATGCAAGTTAGTTCTGTTTATACATTTGAAAGCTTGCTTAGACACATTGAAACATAGGTTTTTGTCATATATCTCTCTTGTGCATACATAAAAAGAGAAATAGAAGCAAAATAAATTGATTGAGGTATTCCTAAAATGTCCTTCCGCAAAGAAGTCAGCTCTGACACCATGTTCTGCTACATTTGATGCTGCAATTCCTAGATTCAGCCGGAAGGTGGCAGGCAGTGACCACCTGATCACCAGTTGCCTAGCTGCCTGGCTAACAGGGACTGAGAGGCTCCCTGCCTTCAGAGATGTTTGGAAGGAGAGGAAATGTGCTTGGAATTGATGAAATGAGGTAGTTACATCCCTCAGGGGATGAAAGTGCATTAGTTATTTTAGCTTGAACATTCTAGCTTTTAACCTTGAAAGTAGATCATTAACTCTGAATCTGCGTATCCACAATTAAAATGTTGAAAATACCAACTTGCGAATAGGAAAAATGCTGCTTCTGCTCCTTGTACACTTATTAAAGTGTGGGGTGAATGGATACGGCCCTTCCCCCTTCCATGACTGCAGACTGACAGGATGGCCACTGGCCAGAAGGAACGTGCATTGTTTTGGGGATGGATTGGAATCCCCTCCTTACCTCCTTTGGGGAGCAGCTTCTTGCCCTGTGACTGCCTCTTGCTGCATGTGCTCACTGAGGTGATGTAGTTTAGAGTCACATGTGGGGCACGTGCCTCTTTTGTCTGAGACCCATTATAGCAAACCTCAGACCGAAAGAGGTGCAGTCTCTCACACCAGCCACCCACCGTGGGTGCGCTCCCCTGTTTTGTGAGAAATGAACCGCATGTCCACATCAGCTAGTCCACCAGGTGGTATTTTAGGAATATCCATGAACATTTTAGCAGCTCCCTGGTTTGGGGCTCCTGCGCTGCATAAAGCAAATACAAGATTTTATAACTGAGACCCAATACTTCTCTTTTGTGAGCAACTTGTTCTGAGATAGTGATTAAAGAATTTAAAGAAACATTCCAAAATACATATACATTTCATAAAAAGTTGTAGTTTGTAAAAAGTTAAATAAATCCTTTGCCTTAAAGCAAATATTATACAAAACAATTAAAAGCTTGCAGCTTTTTGTTCTATCCTAGGATTTAGGACCTGAGAGACCCAAATGAGACAGAGTAACACTCACAGGCACACATGAAAGCAAGCCACACTGTGCTGGGCTGTACCGGCACTGAGTAACTAAGTCCAAGTCAGAGTAGATCTGTGGGTTCCCCAAGGGGACCAGGGGACATCTGTTGGTTTCTGATCCAGTTTTGCTTTCCCAGTGTGACATGGGGAGGAAAAGTGACAAGTCCGGGACACTTGGCAGTTATTTCTTAGTGTAAGTTAATGCACTTCCCAAACGGTGTGCTGAGGTGCCCCAGTTCTCTGCCGACGTTTACGGGAGTAGAATATGCTAAGCTTTCAAGGGAAACACAGCAATGCTGCACACTGACCGAGCACCACAGGGGCTACTGGCTCTGAGTAGTTCGCAGTCAACATCAGCTTCACAACATTCCATTTGATGATGTCCTGTCTTTGCAGACCTGGGGTTAGCAGTTTCTGTGATGAGAGCAGGTGCAGCCTAAAAGTCAACATGGAGCAGGAAGCGAGAGAGAGCAGCCGGATCTGATTGGACTTCACGGCTAGACAAAGTGTTCAGAACCCAACAGGCACTCACATCACATTAATAAGTAATAAAGTAAGCATATTATTTTTCTTTCAATTTCACATATATTTTTAAAATAGCTAAAAGGTTTGGGGACATATGTGCTTATTAAGTTGTTTAGCCCTAACTACTTAATAAAAGAGACCATTGGATATTTCTTCTGACTTAGAGACAACAGTGAGAAAACTTCTAAGATATGAGCCAATGGAAGTTTGGGAACCTCTAAATTTATAAATCGGTATTCTCATTCATAATTAAATCTGAAGTCATTTTGGTTCAAATCCCTGGGACTTGATTACATCTGGGTTAACTGAACAAATGATATTCTTGAATATGTCAGGCGGAGGGCTATACCCTCAAATCTGAGGCGACTCCAAAATTCCCCACCCCCCAAAACCAGCCTTCATAAACAAGTAGCTCCCTCTTTATGGTCACCTGCTGCAGGGCTGGCGGCTTCTCGTGGTGCCATTCAACTGTCTCTAACCTCCCTGTGCTCAGCTTTCTAATCTATAACAAGGATCTGACTCAGGTGGTTAGCATGAGGATGAAATGAGCTAAGATTTGTAAGGTACTTAGAAAGGTTCTCAAGCCCTGGCTGGTGTAGCTCAGGGGATTGAGCGCGGGCTGCTAAACCAAAGCATTGCAGGTTCAATTCCCAGTCAGGGTACATGCCTGGGTTGTAAGGCACGGCCCCCAGCAACTGCACATTGATGTTTCTCTCTCTTTCTCCCTCCCTTCCCTCTCTAAAAAATAAATAAATAAAAATTTTAAAAAAGAAAAGTTCTCATGTTTTATTGTAATTGTCATCAATATCACCATCATTATCATCACCACCTTCCTATTTTTTTTTTAGGGCATTGAAGCTTTGGCATCATGCTAGATTTGTTCATTTGAGATTAATTGCTAAGTCCTAATACTTGCAATTTTGAACCAGGCCTCACATAACTCAGGAACTCTTAAGGTAAGTGTCTCAATACAATTTGGGAAAAATCTTTTAGTTTTTTTTTAAGTGTTTAAAATTAAATTTATTGGGGTGACATTGGTTAATAAGATTACATAAGTTAAAAAACCTTAAATCACATCTTTTAACATCCTTATTTAGAGAACTTCATATACCCTTCTTTTCCTTTATATTTCCACCATTACATAATCCTCATTGCACAATCTACTTTATTTTCTGCTCTTTCATGTTTTTCTTGGGACATCAGGAAACACATCTTTCTCTTTTGAAGTTATCCTTTACTTTCTTGGTGTCCTAGTGAGTAGGAGTCCCAGTACGAAGCTCACAAGGCTCTGTGCTCTCACGGTGTGACACAGCGAACGCCCTGAGGCTACCAGTCCTTCTCCAGGTGGGCTAAGCGCTGTTTTTGTGCATTGATTCTTCTCTGTCTGCAGTCTCCTGCATAACAGGTGAGTGGGTTACCACAGAGTGTTCATCAGCCCTCTTAACAGACTCACCTCTAAATCACAGGAATGTCATCAGTGTGGAAAGGGAGAGGGCCTCTGAGCAGCGTCGGGTCACGTGCTGGGCCGTGTTGCACCTGGGCCCTTCTTGTTCTCTTCCAGGTGTCTAAG
Source organism: Phyllostomus hastatus (assembly GCF_019186645.2). Lineage (NCBI taxonomy): Eukaryota > Metazoa > Chordata > Mammalia > Chiroptera > Phyllostomidae > Phyllostomus > Phyllostomus hastatus. The sequence goes on from NW_025334041.1 coordinate 68,617,614, forward strand.
GTGTGAATTCTTTTAGGATAATGCACAGCTCACAGGGGCCTGGAACCACTTTCAGAGGGAAAGATGGAGGTTATTAGGTTCAAGGCACATTTTCCATTTTTCATTGTGTTGAACGAGTATGGGAGAGGAAAACAGAGCCAGGCAGGGCCAGGACATGGAGCAGAATGGAAGTTCTCTGACTGAGGACTCCCTCCCAGGCATCTTGTTCAACCTCTCCTAACTTGCCTCAGCAAGTCCTGCTGCTTTATTCTGCCCGACGTGTTCTTGGCAGGAGAGGTCTTGGGAGAGTGAACTTTCAGTGTTAGCAGATATGTTTATCAGTAAACAATGGATGGGGTGTTTCCTTCAATGAATTCTGAGTCACATATGATCTGCCTCTCCGGACCTCTGACATGCTAGGACTTATGTCAGACAGATGCCACCCTGCCGCACTCTCTCAGGCTGCACTTGTATTTGTGCCTCCCACATTCCTCACACTGAACCCCAAAAGCACACCCTCCAAGGAAAGAAGAAAGGAAGTGAGGGAGGCTGCAAAAGAAAGGTGGAAAAGAGGAGAGGTAGAAGGAGAGAGAGGGAAGAATCGATGATGTTTGGTGGTCCTGCATTGGCAATTATTTCTAAGTTAATGAGTTAGTTCCTCCTCTTCCGTAGGTAGAACAGTAGGTAGGTAAGAAGCTAAACCATTTTTATTCAGGGTTTTATTTGTTTGTAGAGGATCAACCTAAACAGTTTTGTTTGTTTTCGGTTGATTGCTAAAGTAGAGGACACTTCTGCACAGGACTTTGCATGACCTAATGGTACCACAATCAGTGTTTGACCCCATGGTTCTAGAAAAAAAAACTTTAAAATGGAAGAAGTATGAAAAAGAGTTTCTGCTAAAAGACCACAAAGCATTATCATCTTTAAAACAAGGATTTGCTACCTGGTGCATATAAATGGTTACCAAAGCAAAGAAACCCAATACCTTTGGAGGCCTCCATCCCCACTGTCCTCTTTTGGAGACAGTGGGCCTGCTGAGTGAGCACACAAGAACTCCAGGAAACTTGGTGTGGACCCACATGAAACGACTGCTAAGCAGGGGCCTGCAGCTCCAGAAACAGTTTCCAGCTGCTCAAGAGTTCTGCCCTGATGTCGGCTTGCCCCTGCCTGGGGCCTGCAGAAACCTGGGCAGGACCAGGGGTCCTCACGAGGCTGGTCCAGCAGATGTACAATGTACTTGCTCTTCCTTAGGCAGAAAGTGTTTTTTAATGAGAGTTTTCTCCAGGTGTGCAAAATAAGTGTGTTTCCCTGGAGCGCCTGGTCACATCTTAGCAACAGGCAGAGAGGAGCAAAGGATGCTGAGTGGATGCTAGGGCCCATAGGTGGAGTTGATGCAGAGAGCTCTGGCTACAAATGTGGGGCAGAAACAAAGTGCTTGTCCTGCAGTTAAAGAGTGTGCATTCCAGAGCTAGAGCCCCCATTGGAATGCTGCCTTTGCTGCTACTTTGTGACTATGTGACCTCGGACAAGTTGCCAAACTCTTCTGAGCTTCAGTTTCCTTAACTGTAAAATACAGATGATATTAGTATGGACCTCAGAGGGATGTTATAAAGGTTTTTATTATAATTATAATACACATTAATATTTGCATCTTACTTAGAACAGGGCCTCATATATAGTAAACACTAGGTAAGTGTTTATTAGGTGAACTCATAGATCAGACCCGGAGTTCCAGGTGCTATTACTGCCCAATAACCCAGCACAAACCAAGTGGCATAAAAAACCAGCCTTTTATTATGCTCACACATTTTGTGGATCAAGACCCAGTGGCTTGCCTTGGCTCCGTAATGTTGGGGGCCTCTGTGAGGAAGACTGGAAATGCTGGGAGGGACAGAGGTGGCTGGAGGTCCTCCGCTCACCTGTCTGGGCCAGCCAAGAGTGGCTCAAAGGCCAGGCTCAGCTGGGACCACTGGCCAGAGCACCTGTGGTGCACCTGTGGTTCACGCCTGGCTCACAGCCCCGGCTTTGCCCATCTGGGTAGCTGGGTTCTAAGAGTGAGTGTTTCAAGAACGCATGTAAACAGCTAGAATGAAGCCATGTGGTCTTTTGTGGCTGAGTCCCAGACACCACAGGAAGTTACTCGCACTACTCTGTACTATTTGAAGCTGTCACCAGCAGCCCGAGATTCAAGGGGAGGTGACATGGACTCCATCTCTCCATGGTATGTGATGAGATAGGAGACCCTCAATAGCCCCATCTGCCTTGGGAGTCCCCTGTACACTGCTTGAGTGGGCAGAGCTGCCACTTCGGGACATGCCCAGAGGAGCCCAGCCCTGGGTTGACTTTGGCCACCCCTACTGGAAGCGCCCGTCAGAAAGGAATCTGAGGATCAGTGCCCCTTTTCATAGGGACTGAGGTACAGGACTCTGGAGTGCCTTGCAAGGCCACAAAGCCAGGGTCACATCCTTGTTCTCCACGCCCTGCCTTCCAGCACCAGGGCCGAGTCTCCCGTTACTGAACCCGGTGCTGAGGGCTGATTAAGAACACCACTGAGGTTGCTAGTGCTCCACGGTTTTAGTCACAGGCTATTATTTCACTTTAAAAATCAGTGATAGGATTAAGGCAACTGTGGTTTTAAAAGCCAGCTCCTGGTCTGAATACCCATCAGTGAATCAGAGGACAAATGTTCCCATCGTGCTGGTAAAGAACAGAAGTTATGGGGAAAGTGTCAGATTGAGGCAAATGTCGTTAAAGTGTAATTCCATTCACTGTGAAGGCCAGCTTTGGGAAGAGTCTGTTCTAAGCAGCGAAGCTCTACTGGAGCCCAAGACACAGAAAACCCAAAGCTTCAGCCAATGGCTGCTTTTATGTTTGAATTTTTATGGTGTCTATACTTATGAATTGTACTTAGTGTCCATCTTACCAGGGCTGTTTGAAAGGACCGTGTCGATCCAAAGAAAAGTAAGAATCATACAGTTCACTTTGGATCTCAGAATGTGGCTTTTCCGTTGTTCTCACAAGGCAACGTTTCTATAGATCTATGCATCGGTTAATCAATATGCCTGTGTGTTTCTATACATCTTTATATCTCCTGCCTTAGCAGTCAAGTGTAGTAGCTGGATTGGACATATTTGAAAGGCAGGACTTAATTGTGTGTGTGTGTGTGTGTGTGTGTGTGTAAATAGCCTATGTTTTTCTGATTTTAAAAAATACTTTATTGCCTTATAATTTTTTTAAAAAATAACAAATAAAGTAAACTATCCTAAATCCAGTCACACAGAGGCAAAACACTATCAATATTTTGATGAATATATTTTCAAATCACAATCTTTTCATGGATTTAGAGATAGTTCTAACTTTTTTACTGCTGTTGTTAAGTGTGTTCTGGACTTATCTTACGATGATAAACAATCTCGTCACCATGCGCGGTGATAAACAGCGTTCTGCGGGGCCAGCCCACAGTCATTCACTTAACAACGACACAGGGTGTCGCAGTGAGCCGAGGAAAACTCGGCCCATAGTTAAAAATCATTCTTTCACATTATGGGAAGACAAGCGATTCCAAGTTTAAGTGTGTGTGCACGCGCACGCACACACATGCACACCATGCTTCACCGAATGTGCTGCGCATTCGCCCTCACGCAGCCGGCGGGTTCCGCGTGTGTCCTCCTAGCGGCGGGGCTGCTGCGTGAGACATGTGCATGTTCGCTGTTGGGACGGTTCGATGACTACACGTCTGCCCTGGAAACATCCCCCCGCACCCTCACACGCCTTTGTCAGCATAGGTGTCATAAACCGTGAGTGTCAACCAAGCAAATGGCATTGTTTATTTTCATGTAACTGGTCATTTGTATGACTTTGAAAACTTACCTGTTCTTTATCCATTTTCACTGAGGTATTCCCTCCCCCTGCAACCAGAGGACATTTTCCCCCCCAATGCTTTTTAGAGAGAGAAGAGAAAGAGAGAAACATCAGTGTGAGAGAGAAGCAACTGGTTGCTTTGACTGGTTGCAATTGGTTGCCCCCTGCACGCGCCCAGACTGAGGACTGTAGCAGCCACAACAGGGACTCCGTGACCCTCTGATTGTGGGATGACACTCTAAGCAACTGGGTCACACTGGCCAGGCCTCCAGGTATTCTTTTAAAATTTGTAATTGTTCTTTGCATACTAAGGGTACCAGCATTTTGTCATGTGTTTACTTGTATTTTTTCTCAGTTTATCTTTGTTTTAAAGTTGCTTATTTATGTTTAATTTTATTTAATTTTTGCCATATGGAAGCATTACAATGTTAAATGTCTCAGTTTTCCTTATAACTTTCTGTTGCACATAGAACTTACTTAGTCTATATATATATATGACCCTAGACTAAGGCCCATATATAGATGTATTGGGGCCTTGGTGTGTGTATGTACATATATGTGTATATATATTTCTAATATATATATTTTAAAGCCACTTATGCTTTTTTCCTGGTGTTTTAGTATTTCCATTTTGCTTTATTCTATTATAATTTCAGTATAAGAGGCTCAACTCTCTTTTTGCTTCCTAAGAGGTTGGTGGTCATCCAGTTAGGCCTCATTTGGGAAAGCCTTGGTGGGAGAGGTAGAGGGAGGAGGAGCTGGAGGACACCGAGACTACAGGCAGGCCTGGGTCCTCTCTCCGAGCCTGCCTCCCCAGCACCGGCTCAGCACAGAGGAGGAGGAGTGGGGAAGCCGGAGGAGCTGCTTCAGGCATTGACTTTCCAGGAATGTTGGTTGAAGCCAAAAATAAAATGGGAACCCACGTTTCCTTTACGGGAATGATAAACAGAATGGTGATGAGGGAGCTCATATGACAGTTTCTACTTCCCTCAGGGGCCGCCCTTCTCCGTGCTGGTTCTGTGGTGTCAGAGCCCACGTGCCCCTTGCGTCTGCCCTCCGCCACCGCCACCGTGTGGTGTTAATGCCCACACTGACGGTGCTGGTGAGCAGCAGCACGCTTCCGGCCTGCACCCCTCGAGGGTCAGCACTGACCAACTCACCCAAGTGCCTCCTGCACCCACATGGCCCCTGGCTCATAGGCGGCACTCTGAAGGTCTTTACTTGAACAAAAAGGAAGTTCTCTATGAAGTGATGCTGACTTTGTTGGGTCCACAATGGAATTAGTCCCCAGCAGGGGTCATGATGAGTCAAGCAAAATGTGGGCCTTGTACTGGATTCATTTTCATGCACGCCTTCACTTCTCAACAGGAATGGGCTGGGTCTGCCACACACCCAGCCCTGTGCCGGATCCCAGGAACTGGGAGGGAAGAAACCACAGTGGGAGTGAGATGAGGCAGAAGCCCTTGAAGACACACAGGACGGACCCCTGATCACACCTGAGGAGTCAGGAGCAACTTCTGAGAGAGGTGGCTTCAAAAACGAGTCTTGAAAAATAAGGACAGGTGAGAAGGTCAATTCATTATTTGTAAAAACACTTCCTCCTAGGTAATTCAGGGCAGAGGGTGGCATGAAAATGGGTCCAGGTTTTGTTTTGGTTGCAGACTGAGCTCTTAAACTTGTCAGAAAGGCTGGGCAGGGTTTGCTTCTAGTTTCTCTTTTTCCCATCTGGATACCTGTGGCAGTTCCCAGTTTGGATTCCTATGTTCTCACACTATCACTAGGACCATACTGGAGTTCACCTCGTTGGGCTCTGAGGAAGCAGTGGGAGAGGATGGGGTTGGAGGAAACCGTGTGGTCAGCTGGCTCAGGCTGGAGCCTGGAGGTCAGCACCAGGCTGGGCCAGAATCCTGGCTGGGGGCCAAGACCAGACACCCTCCGGTGGGACTGACCCTGAGGGCTGGTCCCACCACGGATGGGCACCAGGAGAGATGAAACAAATGGCAACTCTGAGAGCCTCAGCCCCAAAGCAGACAAACTCACTCCTGGGGGCCTGTGCCAGTGGGGGATCCCAGCTTCCCAAGGCAGCTCCTCCCCAGAGCCCTGAGTGTCAGCGATGGGGTACAGCTCAAGCTACTGGGGAGGCCCAGCTGCCTTTTCTGGGTGGAAGCTGAGCCCTTGAGACAGGAGGAGGCCTGTTTTAGCCCCTTTGCCTGCAACTGCACTATGCTCTGGGGGCTCCTACTGGCAGAGTTTTCGGCCGGAGCTGTGAGAGCCCCAGCTGGACTGTTCCTGACGAGATGCTCACCCAAGCTCTGTGTGGACCTTCCCAGCAACAGAATTCACCGAGACAGCCCACTCTAGTTGGTGCATGTGGTTCCCTCTCTTTTTAAAACTGTGATAAAATATACATAACAAAAAATTTACCATTTTTTCATCTTTTTCAAGTGTGCAGTTCTGTGGAATTAAGCACATTCACATCATTATGTAACCATCACCACCATCCATTTCCAGAACTTTTTTTATCTTCCTAAACTGAAACTCTGCCCATTAAACACTCATTCCCATTCCCCCTTCCCAGCTCTTCTGTTTTCAGCCTCTGTGAGTATGACTAGCCCAGGTGCCTCCTGGAAGTGCAATCACAGTGTTCGTCTTTCTGTGATTGGCCTGTCTCGGCACAATGTCTGCAAGGTTCATCCGTTTGTGGCCTGTGTCAGAATCCCCTTCTTTTTAAAGGCTGAGTAATATTCCATTGTATGTGTAGGCCACATTTTGTTTACTCATTGCCAGTGGACATTTGCATTGTCTCACCTTTGGCTCTCATGAATAATGATATGAACATGGGTACAGGTGTCTATTTGAGGCACTGCTTTCGATTCTTTAGGGTATATGCCTAGAAATGGAGTTGGCAGGTCATATGCTCACTCTGTTTTCATTTTTTGAGGAAGTGCATGCTATTATTTACCACAGTGGCTGCCACATTTCCCATTCCCACCAACAGTGCACAAGAATTACCATTCCCTCACATCCTCGCCAACACTTGTTATTTCCAGTTGTCCACATGCTTCTCTTAACTGAGCTGAGATCCAGTGCCCTTCAGTGTCCTGCCACTGCTCCCAGTTGTGAGCTCTGGGACCGTGTGGCTCAGTCTGGTCTTCACTCTGCTAGAGAGTGTCCAGGTGGTCTGCATCCTCTGGTAGGACCCACGAGACTGAGGAAGATTGCCCAACATTATCTGACCCCCAGAGACTGATGGAGAACCACAGCTTCCGTCGTTCTGCACACTTCACTTATGTTTTCTAAAAAATTGCATGTGTTTTGCCAGCATCTTGGAATGCGCTGGCTCATAAGGAGTTGGATCATTTAAGACATCCATCCTTTCAGACAGGAGTCCTGTTAGACCAGGCAACTTCCCAAATTACCTTCTATGATTTGATTCCTTTTACTTCCTTAAGTAATATTTGACACATACAGAGGTACACATGTGACAGATGTTTACATTCATATAAGTTAAGAGGCATAGTGATCAAATGAGTACTCACGAACTTGCCATAAATACAAGAACTAGAACATTACCGGTACGTTTGAAACTACCTTGTGCACCTCCCCAGTCCCAGTCCCATCTTCCCTTCAGAGGCAACCATGCTCCTCCAGATTGTTCTATTCATTATTTTGCTCATATAACAATAGCTTTGCCATAGATGTATGTATAACCAAATAATATAGCATGTCATTTTACTTGTTAAGCTGTATAAATATGTTATCTTTTGCAGTTTTCCTCCACTCGTCTTTGGTTGTGTGTGGCTCAAGTTCCCCGTTTTTCACCACAGTGTACCATTCCTTTGTGCATCTCTCACATTTTGTTAATTTATCCTTTTTAGTAGGTGAGCATCTGGGTTACTTGCAGTTTGGGGCTGTTGCCCACAGTGCCGCAGAGAGGTGTTCATTTATTGCTCCTCAACCCCAAATCCATGTTTCCCTGTCCTCCTTTGTGATACTGGCGCTGGACTCTATGAACACCCTTTCCTTTTGTTAGGTTTGTCACTAGAAGGTTCTGAGAGGGACCCCAGTGCAGAAGGAAGGGCTTCTCTGCCTGGTTCTGAGTGTTTTCCCACTCTGGGTCTACGGCATGGCTGCTAGTGGTGTGTGGGACACACAGGGCTTTCACCTTCTGACAAGCTTTGTTGAGACCCTGGTGGGGCTTCCTGCTCACCAGCCGTGGCTCAGGCTGTGCAGCAGAGGTGGCACAGAAAACCAGTTCTGCCCTCTCCCTGAGGCCCGAAGCCCAGCCCAGTTTGCTCCTTCCTTGGAACTGCCCCTTAGCCCTGTGGTATCTATTAGAGCTTGTTTATCCCTCCTCAGCAGCGAGTCCCTGTTACTAGTTAATACACCTTTATGTTATGTTTTCCCTGCTCAAATTGCTGGTGTGGTTTCTGTCTCCTGTCTGTGCCCCCAACTGCAGCGGGCAGTGGTGGGTGCAGTGTCCCAGGGCACATGGTGTCAGACAGACTGGCTCATCTCACTGCCCCTGTGTCATTGGAGCTGGTGGCTGGCACCCACAGGCTGGTTTTCAGCTCCAAGCTCTCAAACGGTATGTACTTACTGTTCCCTTTTGACTCGTCATTATTGCAAAAACTAAACTATTCCCGCGATCACTTTTGAATGTCCATCTTTTAAAGACACCCTCATTGTAGGAACATCTGAGACCCACAGGTCCCTGGATTTGATCACCTGGTAATGGTGATTCGCATGAGAGCATCTGTCCTGGAAGCCCAGCCCTGCTCAGGCCAGCATCTTCTGAATGTTGTCGCCTAGATCCTACTTCCTGCCAGGTGCAGGAGGAGGAGAGGGTCCCAAACAAACTCCTCTAGGAAAGCCAGGAAGGGAAATGTCCTCTTGCGTTGCTTGGGCTAATGGAGCACTGAGGTCCCCAGCTGCTCCCGAATTCTTCCATCTAGAGTTTTTGTTCCTTGTCAGTGTAAGCTTCATGTGACATCTCACATGAAGCTCATATGCTTTCAGAAAGGACCTCCAGTGCCCAGGCTCCCACGTCGGGCAGACCTGAATTTGCATTCAGGACCTGAACTTGCTTTCAGCAACTCCTCTGTCCCTCTGTCTGAACCAAGAGCTGCATGCTCAGCCCCAGCTCCCCTGAAGCAGGATGGCAATTGGATGGATATTCTAGATAAGTGTGCGCACAAGACAGTGGACAGAAGGAGCTGGGGAGCTGGGAGCTTTGACAGCACTGTGCCCGGTGTCCAGCACCAAGGAAACATTTTGAAAAGCTGTTTACCAAAATGCCATTTTATATAATTATTTCCAGAAATCTATTCTTCTGCATATAGGCCTGAGAGCCTCTGAAACAATATTCACATACAAAACATTTTTAAGGGATTTCTAAGTGGTGGGCTTTGGAGTAATTTTAACTTTCTATTTTGAATTTTTCCCCCTTTTCGAGTAGTTTTCCAGAAATAAAGTTAAATTTAGTAAACACAGAGATGAATGGAAAGAAAAAAAGCCTTTTTGGTGGAGGCTAAGTGAGCTGGGGCAGCAGAGTTTGGGGTGGGGAAGCATGGGGTCCAGATCAGTGGAAGGAAGGGGGACTGGAAGTCTCAGGGCGGGTGCAAGAGGAACCAAAGGGCGGACACTGACTTTTTGGAGCCTGGGGATCGCTCATCCTCTGTCCTCTGGACCAGCTCAGGAGCGCTTCCCAGCACTAACCGCTGTACACCCTTGGGCGGAGCTGTCGTTCAGCAAAGTGACCGCGCGAGGGCACCATTCACCTGCTGCAGTCTCTCTTCCCTCCTCTGTGGGCGGGTTCCAAGGCAGTCACTTGGTTGGAGCCTGGGAGGTTTTTCATCCCTTCTTTCTTGGCAGTTGTTGACACACTGGGTGTTTTTCGCACGACTGCTTGTGACTCGTTAGTCCCCCATAAACCCGAACTATTTCACAACGCTGTCCTGTACTCATAGTGCTTTACACTCCCGACAGCACCTTCAAGGCTGATGCTACATTTAAATGCCACATCCCTCCTGTGAGTTACCCCATTCTGCAGGAGACGGAACTAAATTTCAGAGGGATTAAAAATTCCATGGAGTTTTAGCAGAAGCAAATGTACAGCACAGGTTACCTGAATTGACAAATAAATGGCAAAATGTTTCTCATGTTGCATTTCATTCTTTAAAATTTTTCTTGTTCTGTTCCCTTTGCTTGCAATATTCCTTTCCCACTGGTCCCCTAAATTCTGCCTGTTCAAAGCTCATCTCTTTTATGCTGGTCTCTTGCCTCCCATCTTCCCCTGGTTTAGAAATCTGACAAACCAGTTTGCTTTCTGCACCTTAGCTTTTCAGAGCTTCCTTCTCCCCTGGAGGAAAGTGGGGCTGATGAGCCCACCTGGAAGCGCGGTGCTGGGGTGGTGCCAGCTGGTACACTGAGAGGCACCAGCAGACAGCACCAATCAAGACATCCCACTGGGAAGCTTGGGGTAGCAGCATGAGCTCAGCCCCAGCCCTGCTCTGAGCAGGTGAGAGAACCAAATGGCCAGTGCGAACAGCAGGTGCCTGGACTCATTCCTCCTTGCATGACTCAGTCTCCATCTGCACTCAGCACTGGTCTCTTTACCATCATCTCCCCAACCAGATCGTAAATGCAGGGGTGGGAGTGCTCCACCTTTCCCCTCTCTGCTGACCTGGAGCTTGGTGACATGGTCTTATACATTAGATGGCAGCTGTTGAGCACTGGACTTTGTGCCTCATCCTGTCTCCTAAGTTCACAAATGAGCAGCAACCCTCAGAGTCCTTATGGCTGAACTTGAAACAGAGGTGACAATAAAACCCTTCCAGGAGTCACAGGCCCTTCTTCCCTTGTGCTACTGGAGCAGAATGTGGCTGGGTGTGTGTGGTGCACTCACCAGCATTAGTGTCACTTCTGTCTAAATGTTGATGGTTTTTCCAGCACCAGCTGCTCTGCTGATCCCCCTTTATCATGGCAACACCTCGGTGCCATGGCTGGCACGGGAGGACTCTGTCTCCTGACAGCCATGACCATCTCTGAGCCTTGCAACCTCTGCATGTGGAGGCAGGTGGAGGCCCTCCTCAAGGAGGAGGACGCAGGCTCAGGTGCTCAAGGCTTAGAAGATAATACAGGACCATGACTTCTGATCAAAGGGCCTGGGGAGTGCTCACATGAGCTCCACAGAGGCTCCTGGAAAAGAGAAATGCTTGAGGGTCTAGGAATGGGGGCAAAAGGGAGGATTCTGCCCACTCTCCCAGCATCTGGGAGGCACTGACCTGAGGTACCATCTGCCTTCTGGGCCTGCAAAGGCTCCTCAGAGAAAGGCAACTGGGTGTGGGAGTCAGGGCTGCCCCACCAGCAAAGGGGGGCGGGGTGGGGTCTGGATGAAGCCAAGACCAGTTGAGGCTGCTTTGTCCTTTGGGCCAACTGGTTAGGAAAAGTGTGAGGTGGGTGAGGGGAGGAGACTCCCCATCCACAACCAGGAAGCTCTGGTCACACCACACTGGGGAACGCTGTGTGAGAGGACGCAGACATAAATGTGAGGGCCATCAAGCATCCCTGGCCCAGGCTTCCTGAGTTTTCCATGGGTTCCTGGACTCATAACTAACACTGCAGGCCCTGAGGAAATTAGTAGAATAAGCTTCCCTCTAACAATTGAGGACACAGACTCAGAGAGGTGGTGATTTGCCCAAAGTCACACAGGATTAGCCAGAAATCAAGTTTCTTCAACCTCCCATCTTTATTCTCACATTTCCTCTTTATGTTCCAAGGCCAAAGCCAGCAACCCAGCCCCCTTCCTGCCTGTTATGTCAACATTCCACCATCGTTTGTAACGTTGACTGACAGCAGGAACACAGTCTCCTTAGGGGCTGCCACGCAGTGCAGCTGCAGCAACTCTGTGCGCCTATTGGAACAGAAGGCCCCTGGCAACTCCACGGTCCTATAGGCCTCCTACTGGCCCTCTGGGCAGCCCGCTCCCTTGGTTTGCTGCTCTTGTCTCTCCCAAAGTCCTTCCGGTCACTGCTGCTTGAGCCGTCAGAGGCAGAGAATGAGAGTGTGGAGGTAGGCACCTGCCCTTCCATGACCCAACCTGGAAATAGCATAGGTCATTTCCACTCCTTCCGTGGGAGGGGATGAGATCACATGACCATGCTGCAAGGGAGGCCGCCATATAGCTGCCAGCACCTGCCAGGCCACGGTTCTGCTTACAGGGGAGGACAGTTAGGCTCTTCCTCCACAGAGGGTCCTACTTATTGACATTTTACAGATGAGGAAACCCAGGCACAGAACGATTAGAAAACTCCTCCAAGAGCAGTGTGGCCCTGGGATTCGTACCCAGGTCACTTGGCTTTAAGCCTATGCTTTGAATCATTATGCTATCTTGGATTTATAATACAATATTAATTTTAACAAATAATGCAGATCTGAACATTGACCGCCTGCTATACTATTCTACCTCAAGCATCAAAGCCACTCATTTGTCGGGAAAGTACCTTGAGATAGATGACGTTGGGTTGGAGAGCTACATCTCACACATACTCGTGACTTTGGAGTGAGAGCCAGGATTCAGTTGTGTTCAGAGCCTCAGAAGCTGGCAGGGAGTGGACAGGCAGCGGCCTCTTGCAACACTGCTGCTCAAGGGCTGGAGGGACCTGCTGCTCAATGCTTTGTAGGGAGTATTGCCTTGTTCTCCCTCAGCTCTGGAGAGCAGTTTCCCTTCCTGCTGCTTCCAGAGATGCAATTGCTACAGCAGCAACTGCTGGGGTACAAAGGAAGTGACAGCAGCTCCCAGCCACACAGCTAGTGCGTCCTTCGGCAAGGCAAGGGCCTGGGAGGCATCTGCTCTCCTTAGAGGAATTTTTAGAGACTCAGTGTCTTAAAGAGCTCATCGCTACACTGTTGCCTCATTTTATAGTTCTCCTCCTCCCTTTGTACACTGTCGGTCGTTGTTAGCACAGCAGATGGAGAAACTGGGAGGTCAGAACAACAAAACAGCATGTGCCATTTGACGTCAATGTACAGTTATAAAGGCACATCCCACGTGCTCCTTACAGGTGGTCGGTTCCCATCAGACCCATGGTCAGCGGCAACGGAAAGGCCAGAAGAGGCTTGACGGCGACCACCGATCACCAGAGAGTGGTAGTGGCAGATCCTCCTGTGCTAACTACAGAACACACTACCCAGCGTGCCCGGACCAGCCACCGTTTTCTTGTTAATCCGTTCGTTTTCCCTGCTAGGCATTGGCAGGGCCAGCACAGTGGATGGCCCTGGTCACTTCAGGAAACCTCCTGATCCAGTGACTTCTAACTGTTAGGAGTTAAGAAACCAGTATTGCCCAGAACGAGCACCTCCATACTCACGTCCCGAGGTAGTCTCCTGTGCACTCTTGGGGCTCTGACGCCTCGAAACCCGCCCATGAGTTCCCTGTGTAAGGATGAGAACTCCTCTCCTAAATTCCTCCACTTAATTTATCTGTTAATCACACCTGTGGAAATGGAGCAGCTCAGTTTTTTACCAGAGAAAAATTAAATGTATGAGGGCAAATGCATGGGATGGGACACTATGCAACAATTCCAGAGGGAGAGATAGATATTATACACAACAACATGGAAAAACCTCCAAGACAGTAAAGTTTGAAAGGCAAAATAAAAATTAATTTATTTAATTAAAATATATATGTCGAAAATGTGCTGGAGCTGCAGCAATGAGCATAGAAATGTCTCTGTGGGAGCCCACGCTGCTGGGGCCCTGGTGGGGAACAGGACGGAGAGACGTGAGGGGCAGGCCGCACGGGGCTGTTGGGTTTGTTCCCAGGACGGCGGTGAGGCTTGTGGGCAGGCGTGATCGCTTTCACTTTTTCAAGTCTCAGTGTACCTACTGTGAAAAGCGTTGCTGGGGGGGAGGGGGGAGGGGCGGGGTCTGAGGCCGGAGAACAGTGTAGGTGGCCGGGGCGCGGAAGGCCAGGCAAGGGGGTCTCTGAGGCGGGACCGCAGGGGGGAGAGGTGAGCCGGAAGACCCGGGAGCTACAGGCCCTGGGACGTGTGGGCGGAGGGCACTGTGGAAGGAAAAGAGAAGAATGCAGGAGGATTCCCGGTCAACAGTGCGCAGACTGGGAGAGGAGCAGGCTCGGGAGGGACGATGTCAAGAGTTGTGCTTTGGACCCGTGGGCAGGCCTCTCAGAGGTCCAGGCTGAGGTGTCCGGCAGGCAGGTGGTGGTCCGGCTTCAGGCTGGAGGAGCGTGTTTGAGAGCTGACGTCTTCTAAACACCATGTAGAGCTGGGGTTGGGAGATACCCAGAAGGGAAGGGAAGCGAGCCCAGACTGAGCTGGGGGCCCTCCCTGTGTAGGAGGAGAGCCTGCAGGGCTCGCGCCCGGCAGCCAAGGGCAGAAACAGTTGCAGAGGGAGGGAGTGACCACCTCTGACAAAAGCTGCGGACCCCACTCACATAAGGTAAAACGTGTGCAGGCGACCTTTGAACAACGCGGGTGTGAACTGTGCAGTCCACTTACACACGGATTTTTTTTCAAAAAGTGCATACAATGCTGTAAATGCATTTTATTTTATGATTTCCTTAATAACATTTTCTTTTCTGTAGCTTAGTGTATTGTAAGAATACAGTGGGTAACACAAATAACATACAAAATAAATGTTAACTGCTTATGTTATTGGTATGGTTTCTGGTCAACAGTAAGCTATTACTACATTTTGGAGAACCCAAAGATGCCCTCAGATTTTTTACTGTGTAGTGTCTATGCCTCTAACCCCCATGTTTTTCACAGGTCAAACACACACACACACACACACACACCCCACACACAACACCAGACATATAAGCGCATGGAGAGTTTCGGAAGAACACAGACTGAAGGGTTAGGGGTTGGGTCGAAGGAGGCGGTAAAGGGTGGTTCCCCTTCATACTCCTGTAACAGACGTCTGGGTCTGTGCACCACTCGTGTAACTTATAGGCCTCCTGCCTGTCAGGACAGCTCAGGCTGCCCCAGCCTGCCTTCTCGCTGTGCTGTGAGAGCGCCTCCCTCCGTACATACCAGGCACTCCCCTTCCTCCCCTGACCTGGGCCTGACTCCGATACTGGTCCTCACTCTGAAGAGTACACGGAGCACCTGACGGATGATGCACAGGTGTGTACCATTGTTGGCCATGTGCAGTGCTACCTGGAAGAGAAAGGTCCACGAGGGAGATCTGTTGAGGCACGTAATTGCAAGGCTCATTGGTGGCAGCTTGCACTCCCTGAGGGCTCCTCATGCTCTCCCTGAGATCAGGCAGAAAATGAGGTTGAGGTCTCCGCTGTGCCAATGGAGGTACCTTGCAAGTATCTCTATGCCAAGGACCACAAGACCATATATTCACAATTGCGCCATCCTCTGCCATGTCTGTCATTGTGCCCTGCCCTCCCACTCATACCAGGCCTGTGATTTTATGCTTACGAGCCACCTGCTAGACAACATGCAGCATGCAGACCCTCCATTACAGTTCCTGTACAACTGCACCATGGCGCTGCTGGATGTATGTGCCTTCTGCCACAGCCTGGCCAAGGATGCTCACAATGCCCTGCTGATCATCTGGTCAATTGGCCAGGCCAAGAAGCTTCTGGGCCACGGTCTGCTGCTGTGTAGGCTGCAGGAGTGCAGCCAGAAGCAGGAAAAAGTGGAGCAGGGGCAGCAGGTGCCCTTCTACCTGCATGTCAACCTAGAGCTGCTGGAGTGTGCTTATCCCATGCCTGCCATGTTCCTGGAGATCCCCTACATGGCCGCCCATGAGACTGATGCCTGCCGAAGCATGATCAGCAATCGATCGCATCACCAGCTGCAGTTGGGCGAGTGACAGACCTTGCTGAGTCTCTCTGAATCAAGGAGGGAACATGTGGTCACTTCCTCCAAAGCCTTGAAGATGGTGACTGGAAGACCTGCCACAGTCTGATCATCAATGATAAGATTAATGGCAAAGTGGGAGACCTTTTTTTCTGAGGCTGATAAAGTGTTAAGCCACGCTGGTTAGGAAGATACAGAAAGAGTCACTGCAGACCTACCTCCTCACCCACAGCAGTGTCTATGATTCCATCGGCATGGAGACATCGTCTGACTTGTTGAGCTGGACCTGCCCACTGTGCACCCTACAGTCAGCAGGTCGATCATTAACAAGCTGTTGAAGGCCTCCTTGGATCAGCCAACACAGATAGTGGTGATGTGCCGTGCTGAGCCAAGATTTTAATCCAGGATTGTTTATATGTGGAACAGCTGAGTGTCCCTCGATATAAGGCTGTTTTTAAAGTAAAGTGTAGTGTAAGGTTTTCTTAGACCCTGCTGAGGAAATAAACAGCCAGTTAGCCATGGAAACAGGCAGATGAGCTTTATTTTGGAAGTTTGTGCTCCCGGGTGATGTTTTCGCACCCGGAGAAGGGGCTAAGAAAAGACCCCCCAGGAGAAGGGAAAGGGTGGGAGTTTTATATGGCTGGATTTCTCGCGGGAGCCAAGGATTGGTTCTTGGTGAACAAAGAAGCAACATATCATTGGTGGCTCCTGGTCTGACATCAGTCACCTCTTCTGGGTTAGAGTTCAGTCACCATATTCCTTGTAGTCCAAACGGTGGCCATATTTGTAGTCCAAAATGCTAATTGTGACTAGATTTCCACTTGTCCTTCCCCGCTCATCCTGACATGTAGTACATAGCTACTATGGAATATTAGGCAACAATGAAAAAAAACAATGTAGACCTACATTCATTGATGTAGATGCCTGTTAATATTGTTGAGTGAAGAAAGCAGGCCATAGACCTGGAATATAATATTATTTTACGAAATTATAGGCTCTTGTCTACTTGGCTGTGTGTGCACACAGTGCTGTCCAGAACGTTCACCGAAATATTGGGAGTCATAATTTTGTACAGTCAAGCTTTGGATTACAGAAGTTTATCTTGTGTTATGAGCATACATTTTTTATATAAAAAGGTTTAATTAACAATTGAGGTTTACCTATTTATATTGTGTTAGTGTCATATGCTTCCTATTTAGATAGAACCTAGCATCTGAGACTTTTTTGGAGATAAAGTTTGTAGAAAATCATTTGATGTTCTGCTCCATATATTTTGATTAGCTGACTCATCAGGGACAACTTTAACTTTATATGAGTTTTCTTTTTATAATGTGTTTTCATCTTGATTGATAACTTGATCATTTCATTGAAACATACTGTAGTCAAAGTACATAGTTATAAAGATATTTATTAGTCTTAGGAGAGTTTGTTCTCATTTGAATGATGTTTCTGGAGATACAGTAAGTGCTTTGACATGAATGAAGCCTGAACAAGAGCTTCATTTACAAAGTTCTGTTTGTAAAGAACATCATAGTTATCGAAGCCTTGTCTTTACAAGTTAAAAAGTAAATGACCAGATTTCACATTAATATTTTTGTTGATTATATTGATTCACAGATTGAAAGGTTTTTTGGTTTTTGTTTTTGCTTTTTTACCTGTTGCTTTCCCTTTAGAATAGTAAGACATTTAATGAGAACAGCGGGATTAATAGGAAATACTGTGCTAAGTACTCAACCAACACCTTCTGTTAAGCCATTTACAGTGCGATGGGAACTGCAGGCTAGTGCTTGGCATAGCACGCTTCTTGGTAACTTAGATGGTGAACTGCTTCTTATATGTAGATACGAGTTCTATGAAAAGCTAACATGAGACTACTGGATATAGAAACAATTGAAGACATACTTTTTGTTTTTTCTTTCTTCCCCTTTCCTATGAAATAAAAAATTATTTCAAACTGACTGGTGTGGCTCAGTTGGCTGGCATTGTCCCGCAATGCAAACGGTCTCCAGTTTGACCCCACCTGGACAGGGCACATGCTGGGACCGGGCTGGCCGCAGTCTGCAGCCTGGGAGAGGAGACCCATCAGTGTTTCTCTCCCACATCGATGTTTCCTTCCTTCTCTTCCTCCCTCCCTTCCACTCTCTCTAAAGCAAATAAATAAATGAAATCTTTAAAAAAATTTTTCAAAAAATATTTAGAAAGAAAATCTGTTCTGTAAAATGAGTCATGATGATTTCATTTTTTAAATGATTTGTGGGGAAAGGTGTGCTTGGTGGTTTAGTTGCTAATATATTTAAACTGGTATAACTAAAATCATTAATAAAATGAAATTTTTTGGTAAAAAATATAGCCTAGCCTTTTAAAGTAGTGTTATTCCTGATAAGGTACCACTAGAGATAGTACAACTTCCATCCTTATATTTTAATTGCAGTAGTTAAAATACTAACAGCTTAACTTCCCAGGATAAAAGCAAAGTAAAAAATATCAAAATAGCAACAAAACTCAATGTACTTTTATACTTATATATCAGTACCTCCATTTGCTACAATTTATAGCCACACAACTCATTTCCTCTGAGCAAAAAAGGTTGTAATCTTGGTTTATGTTAATCCAGTTCATTGCTTTTCCCTACAGAAAATTGGATTTTGGGAGAGCTCTAACACTGTGCTATTGCTGGGCTCTCATCCTTTCTTTTTCAATAATGCAGGTCCTTTGATGGAAGCCCAGAGAAGCTCTTTGCTGATTGTCATGTAATTAACCAAAGTAAAAAGTCTTGAATTTGCCAGGTGAATATAAGGTCACCAGCATGGGATATGCCTCATTAGATCTGCTACTTGAACCACACTAATTTGGTGAGTATGCTGTAGTTTAAGGCTGGCACTGATGCTATTTCAGAGGGAAAATCACCCAGCCCTACTGGCTATTTCTATTCCTAGAGCACTGTATGCCCCTCTCTCCTCTGGGTCTTTGCTGTTCCTTCTGCTTGGGAAGGTGCTCCCTCCAGACCTGTGCCAGGCTCTGCTTCTCACTTCTTCCCAAACCAGGAAGAGGTCTAATCTGACCCTCACTGGAACAGTGACCACTCCTGTTATTCCTATTGCTGTTTTCTTTATGAAGCTCAGTGCCACATGGCAGTATATATTTTACTTGTTTATTATATTACATGTCTCCTGACTAGAATGTTAAGCTCCATGAGGACAGAGAGGCTTTAAAATTGGAAAGCCTTCAGATACTTTTACTGATTTTTAATTAAGTTAAACTTGAACAGTTAATCATTTACCTGGTTGAAAGTCGAAATTATGTAAAAAGGTATCTATAAATCTCATTGCCATTCCTGCTTCCAGCTATCCAGTTTCACTACCCCTATGAGAAACCACTTTTACTAGTTTTCCAGTTTTTCTTTATGCAAATACAATACATATTTGCATATATGTACATATTGTCTTATTTTCCCACTTACACCCCAAATATCATTATATATATAGGCTGCACCTTGCATTTCTGCCTTGAAAATATTTCCTGCACATCATTCCATATCAGTTTATAGAGAACACCTTTTTTACAGCTGCATAGTATTCCCTTTAGGAGGCATACTCTGATTTAATCAGTTCCCTGATAAACACTTGTGGCTTCCAACGGGAAAGGCGGGTAGGGGGTCCCTCCTCGAGAACCGGCAGCACGGGGCCAGGGCCAGGGCAGGGTGTGGGCATGCCTGTCCAGTCCCGCCGGGAACTTGCAGCCTCCCTTGGATTGGCAGCTGTGGTGGGCAGCTGAAGGGTTCGTTCCATTCGGTAGTCCTGATGCAGCTGGGGCTTGGGGAGGGTGAACTTGGGCTTGTCCCGTGTTTAAAGCGGCCGGCAAGGTTGGGATTTCCCTGGTATTTGCGCTGTTGGGGCGGCCGGGAGGGTCGCCCGAAGGGTGTCCAAAAGGGTGGGACTTGGAGAGCCTGGCAGTCCAGTGAGAAAGCAGGAGAGTTGAAAGCCTCCGTCAGGTCGCCTCTCAAGACGAAGAGCCCCAGTGCGGGCTCCTTCCCGAATTCTGTGCGCAGCTTGTCCCCTGTCATTCCATCCGGGCACGGGCACGGGTTTCACACGTTCCCTTGCGAGGTCGGCAGAGGGCTGCTGCGCTGAAGGTGGAAGCCGGGGAGAGCGCTGCAGGTCGTCAGCAGCAGCGCCCAGGTTTATTCAGCCAGGCAGCGAGGGGGCGCTGCGTTTCCAGGGCTCTTGCCTCTAGCGGGGTGGGTGGGGGGCGGTCCTTAAAAGAGGGGGGAAGGGACTCGGCCCAGGGATTGGGTTCCTGGGAGGGAAATTACCCCGGGAACCCATATACAACATGGTGTTTATTCAGCAGTGACTGAGTACAAGGATGATTATTAAATTGTGGTTGGTTGGTTGGCTGGTTGCAGGAAGAAATAAGATGGAAAGATTCTCGTCAATGTTTATGAGGATCCCTGGAGTTGCCCCGACTCAATCTTAGCTGGTCAGGGTGAGTTTGGACTATCCTAAAGAGAGATGGCCGCTGGAATCCTTACTCACTAGGAGGGTAGCTGTCCACCTGGTTTGGTTGCAGGAATGATTCAAACACAGCTCCCTCATTGGAGAAGAGAGGTGACATGTGACTCAGTCCTTGCACTAACGGAGCAACAGACATGAATAAGACTTGGAGGAAAAGAGATGAGCAGACATCGAATTTCCTTTCAAGAATGTTTCACGCAAGTATAAATAAATTTACCAATTCATTTGGCTCTTTTTGTAATATGACTTTTTTTTTTTTACTTGAGGTGACTATGTTTCAACAAGTATAGTAGGGTGGAATATGTATCTCATACCACTAAAAGTAATGAGGAAAAACTTTGGGTTAAGTATCCATATTAGAACTTTTATGTGATGTGGAAAAAGATCAGCCGGAGTGCCTGTGAGCTCAGTTAACTGTACATTTTCTGATACTCCCTTGATATAGGAATTGGAGTCTCCTTGTCAATCCTGTCCTTTGACAAGACTGAATTAACTTCTAGTGTAGATAGGAATATTACTACAGTTATATTTGTTACAGAGAAGTAGTTCTGCCTGGGAAACCTACTCAAAACTTTAGTAAATCTTTGGGGAACGCAAAACAGTGCAGCTTTAAATATAATGAGCTTGAACCTTGAAGTCAAACAACCTGGAGTTTGCCATCAGCCTCTGCCACTTGGCAGCCTCGCATCCTCTCTGTATTTGCTTTCGCATCTGTTCAGTGGAGATACTATGTTTCTTACAGAGTTGTTCTGAGGAGTAAGTGAATGACATCTGTGAAGTGACTAGCATCATGCCGGCCCAGAGAAGGGGCTAGGGAAATGGTAGTTATTGGCATGATTGGTAGAGGGTACACTCCTTTAATGCAGAAAATTGTTTTAAAAATATTGAGAAGGGAATTAGCTGGGGTCATTTCCTTCTTTGAGGCTCTGTATGTATCCAGCTATGGGCTGCAGTAGTAGATCTATGGGCTGAGGCAAAGGATCACATCTCCTGCAAACACATTTTTAAAAAATTATTTTTAACAACAAAACTTCTGGAAAGCTGTTGAACTCAAAGCAAACCAGTGGTTCCACTATTATTTTAACATTAGACTATTCTTTTTCAATTATAATATGTGTAGGTTCTGTTAAGAAAAAAAATCTGGACTATAATTGACTATGTATTGGTTAAGATGCTGGAAAAGAAGAGACCTCAATAAATGTCATACTTTTTCTTTTTAAACCTCAGACTCCAACCTAATCTGTGATTTTCGTGGAATATATTGAGGCTGAAGGAAAGGTTAGTAATTAAAAATGATTTTATAGATTTTTAGGTAGAAATATTATGTCTGAAATAGTAAATTTAGCATTGTCTTTTAAAAAATCAATTGTATGTTCTTTGTATTTTGTATAAAATATTTGTTTTATAGACTCAGAAATACAGATGAGCTGAGCACTATGTGTCATTTTTATTCAAATTGAACCAGTAACTTCCTGGATGTGAAAAGCTTCAGGTAAAGCCTATTTTCTTTGGGTAAAAGTCAACTCTTTTGTAAACATTAAAATGTGGCTATATCTTCTGCCTTAAAAGTTTAAAAATATAATAGATGTTATTTAACTCACTCAAATGGTTTGTGAGGCTGAAATACTTATATGAATGGTTTGGTCTATCCTGAAATTAGGGAGTTTACTTATAGAGTTTCAATCCTAAAATTCATATTCTTATGGTTTTAAAACTGAAATGATGCTTAATTGTACCTAATATTTCATGTAGAGGCACTTGATATGCAGTGTCCACTTTGTTTTAGACATTAAAAAAGAAACATGTCTAGCCTTTAACGTCTGACTCTGTTGGGGAACACATAGTGACTGCCCGTTGCTAAGTGTTCTTCTGGCAGACACTGCACAATTAATCACGTGCTCTGTGCGTGAGATGTGTGTTGAGCAATCTTTATTTTCAACTGAGACTTTATGAGGGGGGACCCAAAAAAACAGGGAATTGCCTTCCGGAGGGCAGGCCCCTTGTAGTAGAGGCATTCCTCACTAGGTGAGTGTTCTAGGAACCCATCTGGATCAGTGCACCAGCTGGCATTGAGGTGGGAGGCTGTTTTTGGCTTCAGTGAATTTTCTTTTTGAAGACTTTTAGTGTGTTTGCCCATTTCATGATGGGTGATATACGAGTGCACTTGCCCACACTGTGCTGAGTGTTCAGCAGTTTTTGACAAAAAACAGCATGACCCCTATGGCCCATCCTCCTCATCTCACCCTGAGCAACTTTTGTTTGTTTGTTTTGTTTCCATCCATGAAATGTCCTCAAAGGGAAACATTTTGCTGATGTGGAAGAGGTGAAACAAACAATGGCAGAAGCACTGAAAGGCATCGATGAGTTCAAAAACTGTTTTGAGCAGTAGGAAAAAGTCTTGATAGGTATGGGAGAGTACTTTGAAGGTGGCTAAAGTTTAACATGTAAGAATACATACACAATTTTAATAAATTCCATTTTGGGGGGGTCCCCTCTTATAGATGGGTTGTAGAATAGTTAACTAAGAAATGTTTAACAGGATCTACTAAAATGTTACATAATAAGTTAATATTGTGTGATGTGTCACAGCTGATCACGGCCAAGTAGCATTTGAAGCTATTCCTTCTATAAACATACATTGGGCTTCGGGCACTATGCTGAGTAACTAGGGATATAAAGCCAATAAAACCTTGTCTTCCTGGGAAGGGCTCACGGTTTAGTGTGTTTGTTTAAGACAGTGCAGGAGGGTGTCAGTAAGCACGTTCACATCCAAGGTCAGAACCTGAGTCTGGGGACCCCATCGCCTCTGGAGCCTCTGGGAGAGGGAGTGAGAGAAGGGAGCCTGAGGTCTCTGACCCTCGTCTGGCTCCTCCTGCCCCTACAGCAAAGGTGACTCCCGCAGCATCTGGAAGGCTCCAGTGCTGACCTTGGAGCCCAGGCCCTGGGTGGCAAAGACAAGCTTAACTGCTCTACAGAACCTGATGGACATCAGTGCCCACTGAAGGCAGCATAGACCCCAACCCAAGGGGAACGGTTGAGACTTCGAGGGGATGGAGCTTCCGTTTTGTCTCTGCACTCTCCAGTTTTAACAAGAATCCTGCTGAGTCGGCTTAGCTGGACTCAACCTCCATATGTGACTTCTCTCCATAGCTAATCCAGTTTCCCACCCACACTGGCTTGCCTTAAGCAGCATTCTGTTGGGTTGCTTTACCCCAGTCTCTGCATCCCTGATGTTTCTTTAGTGATTTTGCCTCCACTGACCCTACCTACTCCTCCCTGTAAGTTCCCAATTGCCCATGATGTTCAGAGTTGAGCTTGATTCTGTTCCAATGTCTCTTTTTTCCTATTTTATTCCTTAATAAAATGTATTTTTTTATCACTTTACTGTCCAGCTCTGGTTTTTCTTTGAGACTAGATGAGACTGGTAAACAGCTGGTTTAATCCCAAGTAGAATTATGTAAGGGGTAAAACATGAAGGGTTTCAAAAGGGGTGAAGGATGTTGACCAGCAAAGAGGCAGATGAAGGCACCTGGGGAAGTCTGGAGCTGGAAACAGTGAAGGCAGGTGGTGGGGCAGGGAGTAGGGGTTCTGCTGAGGGGTGTTGTGAGCATGGCCAGAGCGTGGAGGAAGCTGATGGGTCACAGGGGACATTGAGGAGCTGAGGTGTGTCCGTGACAGCGAGGGGGCACGAGAGGGTCTGCGTGTGCTCGCCACGCACAGGAGCCTGGGTCAGAGGAATGTTATTACCTGTTCAGTTTGCCCGGGAGAAACGGGACCAGAGGGCTGTTGTACTACCTACGGAAATGGTCAGTCTGTAGGATTAGAGAGGAAATCAGAGAGGGATGAGGTGGAAGGAAAAATGAGGGCAGATGTGTGAGATGGAGAAGGAGACATCAGAGACTAGACCCATCTAAGCAACCCAAGAGGACACGCCAACCAACTACTTCTGTTATAATAAACATGCCTCAGAATCCAATCTTCCTTAGAATTTCACCTTACCACCTCCTGTTTTCATCAGCAAAACATTGATAATTGACATTGGTGATTATGACCAAGATTCAGAAAAAGAAAATTAGTTTCAATAAAACTGGTTTTATGTATGTTCATCTGCTTTCTAAGTGATTGAAATCAGGACCTCGTGCAGGGCAGCCGCCGAGTGAATGCTGTGGCAACCTCTGTCAGCCAAGCACATGTCCCAGGGCCATCCCAGTGGCCAAAGGGTTTCCTAACTCCCTTAAACAATTATAACCAAAAAACCAGCACCCTGTATAACATAAATTGTTCTTGTATGTAAATCAGCACCTTCCCCCATGTCCTCCCTTCTATAAGTAAAACAATTCTAATTTATTTCTACTTCCTTCTGTGGATAAACTAATTTTTCTTGTTATAAAAGAATGAATTTTAATTTGCTGCCATGGACCCAGCTGAAGAACAGACCTGAGTCTGCAGAGCAGAGTGGAGGCTGTGGAGTGGAGTTCGGCTGACCTCACACAGCAGTCCGGCTGCGGTCCACTTGAACTGCCAGCAACGAGCAACTCAGGGACAGTGCCCAAAGGACACTGGGGTGGCATTGGGCAGGATGGGGGTCTATTAATGAACGGCACTCAGTCCTTGCTCCCTCTGCCATCCTATGCGATGGGGCTGCCTCTTGCCTATCCCCACAGTTCATCATGTTTTGACTCCCACTTTAGTATCACCACAGAGATGCCCCTAGGTGGTGATATTTTTTATTTCTCTGCTCATTTGACAGTGGGCAGGGGTAAGGGTGATAAAGTCAAAGAAACTGCTATTTAAAAATAATGTTAAAATGTTCCCAAGTGAGACCTGTGTGTAGTCAGAGGTGGGCTGACTTCCAAGACATATCTGTGAGGGTAGATATTATTTTTCTTTCAATTTTAGGTCATTTTGTCTGGCACTCCCTATTTCCCTAGGGCAGTAATGGTTTTCCTCACAAAGTGACCCAATGTGTAGAGTAAAAGTCTTGAAGTGGGGGAGCAGAGGCCAGCAAACCTCAGAGTAGTGAAAGCTTTCCTGAGCTGGTTACATATGCCATACTCTAAATGCCTCGAATACAGTGGAATCTGGCAATAAGTTCCAGTCTTTCCCCCAGCAAATTCTGTTATTCTGAGCTCCTGGAGAAGACAGAAGTTCTCACTTGTCTTTCTCTTTTTTTTCCTGCCCACATCCAGGCACGTGTGGTGGCCTGTGGAACAAGTCACCACAGCACACAATAGGGTGAGTGGGATTAAAGGCAGAAAAGGGACCGTACAGGTATACACGTTAGTTCCCATGTCCCAGTCATAAGTGTGATTCTTTGCTAAACCGCCCCGCATGCCATGGAAGGCGAGGCATTTGGGGGACTCTTGGAGCAGTGCCCTGTGGGGGCTGTTACCCGTGTCCCTCCCCTCCCTGCAAAGACGCCTAGAACAGATTCTCTCTCCCTTTAGTCATCAGCAGCTTGGACAAGTCAAGTGAAGCCCACCTGACTTAAAAGCAGGGCGCCACTCCCTGAATGTATTGCAGGGGCATGGATTTGGTCACAGCACCTTCACATTTACATCAGAGCCATCAGAACCGGGAGGATTGGTGGGCCATCAGCAAGCAGAGTCTGAGCCTCCTGATGCACACAGTTAACAGCACAATATGAATGAAGACTGGTCTCCTGGGATGCTGAGTTCCCGCCGGGCCTGTGCACTCGCTGGAATCTGTCCTGAATTAGCACCTCCCTCCCGCCAGCCACTCAGAGGGCTGAGAGCTGCTCTTCACTTGCTTATGTTTTGTTGGAGTCCACCCTGCCTGGTCTCAGGAAGCTGTAACCCCCTCTTGACTTAGGCTGAGTGAGAGACCTCTGGACCAGGAGCCACTAAGGAGACAAAACTTATTTCCCTGGCATGAACGCTGCCTGTTCTGTGCCTGGCCTCCTATACTTGATCAGTTAGCCAATGACAGGTAAGATTTCCCACGGCGGGGTGGGGGGGGATCACCTAAGACAGGTATGATCATGTGGAGGCTTCTGGGAAGAGACTAGGGACTGTGGAAATGAAGGGATGATGGACATCAACCCCTGCCCCCTCGGCTTTGTCAAAGCCTGAGTCCTTGTTCTTAGGTGTGAGAAATCCAAGTCTCCTGGCTGCCTTTGTCTCCTCTGCCCGACTCAGGCCTGTGGAAATAACAAGGGTGGTGCAGTCCAGACCAGAGTCGGCAGACCCCCGGAGTAATCAGGTCTGGGACATAGAATGTGCAAGATACGGTGAGACCTGCTTGCTGGAGGATGCTATTGAATTAGAATATGAAGGCACGGGCAGGAAATGAGACTAGCCTTTTAGGTCCTGTAGTCTTTTTAAGTGATAAAACACAAACTCTCAGCCCAGAGTCCCAGCAGAGATCTACCAGCACCTTTGAAAGCTATCTATTCCTTTTGATCTTCCCTGACAGACTGTAATCCACAAACTGTATCTGTATTCTTAATAAAAGCCTACTCAGGTGGCGACTCAGGGCACACTCCCCTAGAGAGGGTGGCCATGAAGCTCTCCACTAGAGAGCTATTTCTCCACAGGACTTGGTTGTCCATGTGTTATGTTTTACTCGTGTTTCGACGAGCAATCTGCAGCGTTCCGCAGTCACTGCAGGCCGGTGGCCGCAACAATATTTACCTTTAAGATAAGCAATTTAGTCCTTAACAAGGAAAACATAGAAAAACAGATAATGTAAAAGAGTAATACATTTATATGCAAAAATAAATTGCTTCTGGAAAATAAAATCCAGGGCACAGCGGTCTGCAGGCTGGGGCTCTGGAGCTCTGGCCTTCTTCCACTTGACCTCTGTGCCTATTCAGATTCAATTATTTTCTCCCTCCAAACTTCAAGTAAAGCTCACATTGGATGTGCTGCCCTTACCAAATGGGATTCTATAGCCTGTCCTCCCACCACGGAATGGCAGCGTTCGAAAGGCCACTGTCTAAGCCTGTGGAGCATGTTAAGGTCAGATGGCAGTTCTGTCTCAGCATCTGTGGGGGTGACCTCAGCACTACGTGGCATGGAGCCTGCACTGGCCTCCTCACTGAGTGTGCTCTGTGCTGGCCCAGCTCGTCGTCAGCACGTCTTCTCCAGGAGTCTCTGCCACATTCCTCTCTCCATTGGCTAGAAAATCTGGATTCTCTCAGAATCTTAGATTCCTCTTCCCCCATGCACTGAATTGAAGCAAAATGGGAAGAGGAGAAAAAAAGAAAATAAACAAGATTCCCCCCAAATTGTGAATCTCAGAGGCCCATTTTCCCAGGTGCTTCCAAGAGATATGGTTTTTTTTTTCCCTTGGCATTTTAGGAGCTTATGCCCCAGAGACATGTTTTTTCCTCCACATTTTAGGAGCTCATGTCCCAGGCACGGCTGCAGCTTCAGAGTAGCAGCAGAGCCAGGAGAAGAGAGGGAAGGGTCATCAGCAGTCCCCCACTCTGGCTCCAACTGGGCCCTTGCCCAGTCCTCTCTGCGTCATTCCCCTACTGCCCATGGAGCAGGGCTGAGACTCACCGCCTTCAGGACAGAGCTGAGATCAAGGTGGGGACGCCAATCAGTTCACCACCATGCTGGTCATTCCTCAAGTGCTTCTGTCCCCTAGTCTGCCCACTGCTGCTTCCTTCCAGAATTCACAGATACTGGCTTTTCTATGCTGTCCAGCTCGAGGTTGTCATCAGTGGGGGGATGGCTGGTGGTGGACCTGCTCCATCCTGGTGGCTCCAGAATGATGTGTTCCCTTTTTTTAAGAAGAAAGGAGAGGAAGAAAGTGAGTCTGGATAACAAGCAGGCTTTCTTTAGAAATAAATGGACAGTGTTTTCTTACTCACAGGCCTTTGAAATGCTATGATGGTTGGCACAAGTTACTTTTGTTTTATTCTTCTCTCTCGACATTCTTCCTGAAGAAGGTGGACAGAGCTCACTGCACACATATGGGGACAAGAGGGTGGATGTGCTGTCTGGGGTTCTGAGATGCATAGAGTTTGTGCTGTTCTGCATTTCCAAGACACTCTGGCCATGCAGTTCAGATCTGGCAGGAGGTTCTGGCAGGAGGCAGAACCAGCTCTGAGTGGCTCCTACAGGGCCTTCCTGACACCACCTGTCCCTCTATCCTACATGCTGTTGGTCTGTGCTCATTGCCAGCAGAATGCAGAGGGTCAGCTGGCCTCCAGGGCCTTTGGTGGAGTGACACATTGGAGAATCCCTGGGTTCCTGAGTATGTGGAGAGGATGAGTCGCAGTGGCTGCCATGAGGTGAAGTAGAGAGTTCACTGGGCTCTGACAGTGAAAAGTCCATTATGAAATCATGACATAATTACCCTAACTGACAGTCTCTGATGGGTGATTAGAACTCTCCTGACTAGACCACTGAGTAAGTGTTGGACTTTGATGGGTAGCTTTCTCTCTCTTATCTCATTCAACCCCCTGCTGAAAGGTGTGTTGATCTCACCCACCAGCATCACCTTCCCCTTCCTGCAGTCCAGTTGAGAGATAGAGTGGAGTCATCTCTGAAAGGGAGAGCCTATGAGGACAACAAGGTATTATTATTACCATAATTTTGAGAACCATTCTGCCAACTACCCAGAGAAATATTATGAATCATCCCTTACCTTTGACAGAGCAGAAGTATCATCTATGCAGTTGGGATGTGCAGACCATTAAAAAGCACAGGCTCCTGCAATGGTGCCTCCTTCCCTCTGATGACCTTGCATCCCTGAGTAGCATTACTCACGGGCACCATGACGGCGAGAGTCACCAGGACCAGCCAAGGCACTGAGAAGGTCTTTTATATCCTAGGTTAATTTTGTTCCTAGGATCATGTCACCAGCAAATAATGACAGTTTTATTTCTTCTTTCCAATTTGAGTGCCTTTTGTTTCTTCTTCTCTGATTGCTGTGGCTAGGATTCCAGTACTGTGTCAAATAACACTTGTGAAAAACAACATCCCTGTCTTGTTTCCAATCTTAAGTAAAACAACTTCAGTTTTTGCCCATGACCGTGACGTTGGCTGTGAGTTTCTCCAATGTGGCCTTTTTTATGTTGAGGTATGTTCCCTCTATTTCCACTTTGCTGAGAGTTTTTATCGTAAATGGGTGCTGCATTTTATCAAGTGCTTTTCCTGTGTCTGTTAATATGATCATGTGATTTTTATTCTTCCTTTTGTTTACAATATAATGTATCACATTTTATTGATTTGCAGATGTTGTAGCTCCTCACATCCCTTGAATAAATCCCACTTGATCATGGTGTATGATCTTTTTAGTGTATTGCTGGATCTGGTTTGCTAACATTTTGTTGAGGATTTTAGCATCTCTGTTCATCAGGGATACTGGCCTATAATCTTCTTTCTTTCTGGTATCTTTATTTGGTTTTGGAATTAGGATAATGCTGGCTTCAGAAAATGAGCTTACAGGTCTCCCCTCCTCTTGAATTTTTGGAGTACTTAGAGAAGGATATTTTTTGTTCATCTTTAAGTGTTTGGAAAAATTCACCTGAGGATATATCTGGCCCAAGTCTTTTTCTTGTTGGGAGTGTTTTGATTACTTCTTCAATTTCATTTGCTGTAATCAGTCTTTTCAGACTTTCTGATTATTACTGATTAGGTTTCGAAAGACGGCATATGTCTAGGAATTTATCAACTTTATCCAGATTGTCCAATTTGTTGGTATATAGTTTTTTGTAATATTTTGTTACAATAGTTTGTATTTCTGTGAAATTAGGTTTTCTCTACTTTTCACTTCTGCTTTTATTTATATGGGTCTTCCCTCTTTTGTCTATTTTTTTCTCTGGTCTATTTTTTAAAATTGAGTTTTAGATAGAGAAAGGGTAGAAGGGAAGGAGGGAGGGAGACACAGAGAGAGAAAGAAACAGACAGACATCGATTTGTTAATCCACTTCTTGATGTATTCATTGGTTGCTTCTTTATGTGCCCCAACTGGGGACTGAACTCACAACTTTGGCATGTTGTGACAATGGTCTAACCGAGCTCTGCTGTGATCTTCATTATTTCCTTTTTTTCTGCTCATTTTGAGCTTTGTTTTTTGTTCTTTTTATATTTCTCTTTTTAAATTTTTATTTAATGATTTTCAAGAGAGAAGAAGGGAGAAAGAGAAACATCAGTTTGTTTTTCCATTTATTTATGCATTTATTGGTTGATTCTTGTATGCACCCCGACCAGGGACTGAACCTGTAGCTTTGGCATATTGGGATGATGCTCTAACCACCTGAGCTGCCCAGCCAGGACTTCTAGTTCCTGTAAGTATAAAGTTACATGGTTTATTTGAGATTTTTCTTGTTTCTTGAGGTAAGTCTTGAATGCTATGAATTTCCCTCTTAGGACTGCTTGCTCTGTGTTCTGTAAGTTTTGGGTTGTTGTGTTTCATTTATTTCCAGATATTTTCTGATTTCTTCCATGATCTCATCATTAACCAATTCATTGTTTAATAACACATTATTTAGCCTCCATGTCTTTGTGTGTTTCTCAGTTTATTTCTTATGATTGACTTCTAGTTTCATATCACTACAGTCAGAAAAAATGATCCACATGGTTTTACTCTTCTTAAATTTATTGATACTTATTTTGTGTCCTAATATGTGGTCTATCCTTAAAAATAGTCCATGTGCTCTTATAAAAGAGAATGAGTATTCTGTTGCTCAGGATGAAATACTCTGAGGATATCAATTAAATCCATCTGATCAAGTGTGCCATTTAAGGCCACTGTTGGGTTTTTTGTTGTTTTTTTTTTTCCTTTCTGTTTGGAAGATGTATCCATTTATCTGATTAAAATCCACATAAAACAGTGTTAAATTCCCCTATCATGACCACATTACTGTTGATCTCTCCCTGTATGTGAGTCAGGATTTGCTTTACATACTTAGGTGCTCTTATGTTGGGTGCATAAATGTTTACAGAAGATATTGTCTTGTTGGATTGTTCCCCTTTATCATTATATAGTGTCCTTCTTTGTCTCTTACTATAGCCTGTGTTTTAAAGTCAGTTTTGTCAAATAAAGTATTTCTACCCCAGTCATTTTTTCCCCTCTGCATGAAACATTTTTTCCAACACTATACTTTTTTTGGTCTCTTTAGCTAGCTTTCTTTCTCGCTCTTTCTTTCTTTCTTTCTTTCTTTCTTTCTTTCTTTCTTTCTTTCTTTCTTTCTCTTTCCTTCCTTCTTTCTTTCTTTCTTCTTTCATTCTTTTGTTCTCTCTTTCTCCCTCTCTCTCTTCTTTCTCTCTTTCTTTCCTTCTTTCCTTTGTTCTTTCTTTCTTTCTTTCTCTTTCATTCTTTCTTTCTCTCTTCTTTCTCTCTTCTTTCTCTCTCCTTCTTTATTTCTTTCCTCCTTCCTTCCTTCCTTCCTTCCTTCCTTCCTTCCTTCCTTCCTTCCTTCCTTCCTTCCTGTCTCTGTGTATCTTTCATTATGAGATGGGTCTCTTGTAGACAGAATATATGTGGGTTTGGTTTTCTTATCCATTCAGGTGTCCTGTGTTTTTTTCATTGGATCATTCAGGCCTTTACATTTAAAGTGATTATTGACAGGTACATATTTATTGATATTTTATTCTTTTAACTATATTCCCTGTTTTTCTCCTCCTCTTCCTTTTTCTTTTTCTAAAGGACCCTTAGAAGTTTTTGTAATACTAATTTGGTGGTAATGAACTTTTAAAGTTTTTTTCTTGTATGAGAAACTCTTTATTTCTCCTTCTATTTTCAATGATAGCCTTGCTGGGAGCAATAGTCTTGTTTGTATATATTTTTGCTTTTTGTCACTTTGAATATTCCTTGTCCTATAAAGTGTTTCTGTTAATAAATCAGTTGAAAGACTTATGGGAGCTCCACTGTAGGTCACTATCTTTCTCTTGCTGGTTTTAAGATCCTCTCTTTGTCTTGAACCTTTGCCACTTTAATTACAGTGTGTCTTGATGTGGGCCTCTTTGTGTTCCTTTCGTTTGGGACTCTGCACTTCCTGGACTTGTCTTTCTCCTTCACCAGGTTAGGGAAGTTTTCAGTCCAGCAGGTTCTCCACCCCTTGCTTTTTCTCTTCTCCTTCTAGGACCCCTAGGATGTGGACGTTGTTATCATTTCTGTTGTTCCCAAGATCCCGATAAGTTTGCCTTAAATTCTCTTCATTTTTCTATTCTGATTGTTTCTACTTCATCTTCCAGATCACTGATTCCACCTTCTGCTTCCTCCAAAGGACCCTTTTTATTTCTCTAGTGTATTCCTCATTTCAGATAGTGTATCCTTCATTTCTGACTTTTTGTGCCCTTGCTCATGCTTACTCTTTGTTCAAGTTCTTGCTGATTTATCCATTCTCCCTGAGTTCTTTAAGCATCCTTCTAACCATCGATTTTAATTGTATGTGCTGGATTGCTAGCCTGTTCTTCATTTAGCTTATTTTCTGGAGATTTTTTCATTTAGGGCATGTTTATTTGTGTCCTCTTTTAGCATTTGTTTGTTTGTTTCTGTGTATTAGGTAGATCTGCTCTGACTTCCAGCCTTGGTAGGGTGGCCTTATATTTTAGGTGTCCTGTGGTGCAGGTCCTTGGTCACCTGAGCTGGAGGCTCCAGGATTGTACCATGTGTGGGTTTTGTGGGACCTCCTGTTGGAACTGAGTCTTGATTGCCATGGTTTGTTCATGTGTGTTGTCAACTGTAGGTGGGGTGATTGTGACGACCACCCTGTATGAACAGCTGTGCAGGTGCTGACCACAGGGAGCAGAATTTCCCTTCACAGGGTCCGGTGCCTGCCACAGTCTCCCGCTGGATGTGCTGTTCTGGAGCTGACGGGATGGTGCTGTGCTGTGTCTGAGGCTGGCTGCAAGGTGCGTTCATTCTGGGGCTTCCTGGAGGGACTCTGGTGCTGACCTCTATCAGATGCTGCATGTGACTGACCTGGGCAACCAGTTTGTAGCTACAAAGCAACCCACAGTGTGGGGCTGCCTGTACGGGGCCTGGTTGAGCACAGGGAGGACCAAGCAGCACACCCGGGTGACTTTTATCACCAACAGACCCAGGGACAGGTCAGCAAAGGTCCCAAGGCACCCCAAGATCCTCCTTGCCAGCCCCCACCTACTGGCTGCATCCTAGGCTGTCACTAAAAGAGCGTCTTGTGGTACAGGAGCTGTGTGAGGTAGGTTCTCAGTCACCAGGCAGGGGTGGGTGGTGTTCACCAGACTGATGCAGTTTAAAGCTTGGTGTCAGTGCTGGGTCTCAGGCCACTCAGCAAATGTCCCAGGATATACCAGGTGTAGCCTCCACCTGCTTGGGTGTTCGTGCACCTTTGAGTAGTGTACAGTGGACCCAGACCTGGCTTTTGTTGTTAAGAGTGGCATGAAATACTCAAAACAGGCAACATTCCAGGGCTTAAGGTGTCCAGGATCCATAGTCTGAGATCAGGTGTGAGCGCTCAAGGGCTCTGCAGAGGGTGTGTGGACTGTCAGTGGTCAGGGAGCTGCTTCCTGCTGCGGGAGATTCATGGGGCCCCTGGGACGTGGTGGGGAGAGACAGCATAGCCGGGTATGCAGCTGTGGTCCCGTCACTGTGTCATGACAAGTTAGTTCCCTCATGTGCGGCTGATTCCTGTCTTCCTCCGTTTCCTTCCTAAGAGAGCTGCAGTTGTGCTGAGATGTCCAGCCAGACGCATGTTTCCTGGCTGCCCAGGTGGAGCTCTCCCAGCCATCCCCCCCCACCGCGTGGGGAACCAGACTGGCGGAGTGCAGGAGAGGGGAGAGGGGAGAAAAAGTTCCTGAGGTGGGGACCACTTAAAATGCTATCATAATCTTCAAGACATTTTTCTATTAATTTTTTTCTGTGTCTGCTCCCACACTAGAACTAAGCAGCCATAGTGAATACTTAACATGCTCACAAGGGAGCAGAGCTCTGCCTTGCACCGGCGCCTGATGCCACCCGACCTGAGACGGAGGAAATGGAGGAGTGAGAAAGACACTCCTCCCCCACCAGTGTGACACGCCTCCGCCATGATTCTGCCTGGCAGCTGACTTCTGCTGGAGCCATTAAGGCTTTTAGACACGAGAATGATGTGATCTGATTTATAGTTTTTAGAGTTCATTATGACATTTAGTTTTTATTTTAAATAATTTAAAATGTATGTCAGTTGGAGTTAACACTCAATATTAGTTTCCGGTGTACAGCACAGTGGTTAGACATTCATGTTATAGCTGACTAGTTATATGCTCAGTAAGTCTAGTTCGGGGTCTCTTTTAAAAGAGTATTAATGCTATTCATGAGGGCTCCACCCTCATGATCTAATATTATTGAAGACACACACATTTTACTTACTTTTAATAATGTATTGGGGGGACAGTGTTTTCTAACATTATACATGTTTCAGGTGTACGATCCTATACTGCATCATCTGTGTACTGTATTACGTGTTTTCCACCCCAGGTCAGGTCTCCTGCCGTCACCATTGATCCCCCTGTGCCCACCTCTACCTCCCCCCACCCCTCCCCTCTGGAGATCACTCTGTGACTTGACACCTGAGTGATGTTTGAGATGTGTCTGGAGAGCACAAGCAGGAGTTGAACCCGCGATTTTCAACCCGTGTGCCCCTGCAGGCACCCTGGTGGGCGGCAGGGATACTTAAGGCGTGCAACACCTAACCGTGTATTCAGGGGCACTGGCCCCTCTCCAAGGTTCCTGTCTGTGTTATTATTATCTTTTAAATTTCTTTTTCTCCTTTTCTCCCTTCCTCTTTTCTCAGATCTTTCTAATGAATCAATGATTACATTTCCTAAGTTCAGAAATGGCCAATAGGCCATAGAAAGAACATTCTTTGACCTCTCTTTGAAACCATGCTGGCATTTTTTCATTTCACACCCTAAGGGAAAAGAAGACAGTGGCCCCTGACAGTGAAGTCAGG
Organism: Phyllostomus hastatus; assembly: GCF_019186645.2. Taxonomy (NCBI): domain Eukaryota; kingdom Metazoa; phylum Chordata; class Mammalia; order Chiroptera; family Phyllostomidae; genus Phyllostomus; species Phyllostomus hastatus. The sequence continues at coordinate 68,652,701 of NW_025334041.1, forward strand.
AATTGCATGTTTTGAAGTTGGTGGGGCGCTACAGTGTGCCTCAGCACACCGGTTGAAAATCGCTCGTTTGGGCAGATGACGAGGGTGAGGTGTGGTTCAGGTACAGAGAGTGGGGGGCACACAGCCAGGAGGCAGGAGAGGTGGGGACCAGAGGCCAGAGCACCGGCCCATCAGAGGCTTGTGAGTGAGTGGCCAGGGCAGGACCACAGAAGACCTGGCAGAGGGGAAAGGGGACAATCCACGGAGAAGGAAGCACAGGAGGAGAGGGGACCCTGGAAGAGGCAGAGCAAAAGGGACAGGGGACCCTGAGATAAAGGAAGGATGGGGAGACAGGGGACCCTGGGAAGGGGACAGAGCAGGGGGAGAGGGGACCCTCCATGGGAGGGTCAGGGAACCACTATGGAGGAGGCAGAATACCTGTCACCTGTCCCTCCTTCCCTATCCCTCCTCCATGGAGGGTCCCCTGTCCCCCTGCCCTCCCCACTCCATGGAGGGTCCCCTGTCACCCTGCCCTCCCCCCTCCATGGAGGGTCCCCTGTCCCCCCACCCTCAACCCTCTACGGAGGGCCCCCTGTCCCCCTGCCCTCCCCCCTCCACGGAGGGCCCCCTGTCCCCCTGTCCCCCTGTCCCCCTGTCCCCCTGCCCTCCCCACTCCACGGAGGGCCCCCTGTCCCCCTGCCCTCCCCCCTCCACGGAGGGCCCCCTGTCCCCCTGCCCTCCCCCCTCCACGGAGGGCCCCCTGTCCCCCTCCCCTCCCCCCTCCATGGAGGGCCCCTGTCCCCCTGCCCTCCGCCTCCATGGAGGGCCCCCTGTCCCCCTGCCCTCCCCTCCATGGAGGGTCTCTTGTCCCCCTGCCCTCCCCTGCCATGGAAGTTCCCTATCCTCCTGCCCTGCCCCCGCCATGGAGGTTCCCTTGCCTCCCTTTCCTGCCCACCCCCTGTCCCCTCTCACCCCTGCCCTATTCCCCTGCCCTAGAGTGTCTCCTGGGCCTTCTGCTCTGTCCCATCCATGGTGGATCCCATGTCCCCTTGGCCTTGCCTTTTTCCAGGATCCCCTGTCCACCCTGCCCTACTCTCACCATGGAGGGTCTCCTTTCCCCCCTGCCCTGCCTTCTCCCAAGGTCCCCTGTCTCCCTTGCCCTGTCTTGTTCATGGGGGGTGCTGTCTTTCCTGTCCTGCCTCCTCCATGCAGGGTCCCCCATTTATCCTTTCTGCTTCTCCCAGTCTCCTGTTCATCCTGCATTGCCCCTGCTGTAGAGGTTGCCCTGTTTCTCCTGCCCTGCCCGTCTTAAGGTCCTGCCCCTCCCTGGAGGGTCTCCTGTGCCTGCCCTGCTTACTCCTTCCATAGAGGGTCTCCTGTCCATCTGCCCTTAATGGAGGGTCCCGTGTTCTTTCTGTCCTGCTTCCTCTCCCAGTCCCCTGTCTGTCCTTCCTTGTCTTCACGGAAGGTCCTTTCCCCTGCCTGGCTCCCTTCATGGAGGACCTCCTGTCCCCCCGCCCTGCCCCCTCCATGGTGGGTGCCCTGTCCCCCCTGACGTACACCCTCCATGACTTCTATTCTGCCCCCCCTGCCCTGCCCCCTCCATGGCGGGTCCCCAGTCCCCTCTGCCCTGTCCCCCCTACCCACTCCCCTCCATGGAGGGTCTTCTTTTCCTTTCCCCGGCCCGTCACTCACAGGCCCCTTAGGACTTGAGCTCCGGTGTCCTGTCCTCACGTCTCCTGCCTCCGGGCTGCGTGCAGCGCCCACTGTCTGTACCCGAAGCACGTTTCCCACCCTCTTCATCTGTCTAAGCTTTGCCTGTGCTCTCAGGGCACATGTCAAATATTCCAAATGTCAAATCACAGAGTGATCTCTAAAATATATAAAGCAGATCTACTCATTCTCCTGTCTAAAAGCCCCACTGGTTCTGACAGCGCTGTGAGCCCACCCAAGGGCCCTTCATTCTCCCTGCCTGCCCTGTCCTGCACCCCAGCCAGCCTTGCCGTCTCCGTCCTGGGGGCTCTTGCTTTGGAGGAGGTTTCTCCAGTTCTCCACGTGTCCAGCTCTGTCTCAACAGCCACGTCTGAGTTTCAATATGACAGGATCTTGAGGAGCCCTTCCTGAGCCTGCTTGGGAGTCACACTGCAGAGGCCTTAACCTGGCACTGTGGGGTATCACATGGCAACAGGTCACAGAGCTAAGACAGGTCACAGAGGTAAGACAGGTCACAGAGGTAAGACAGGTCACAGAGGTATCCAGGCAACCATCCCTGGTCAGCCAGGTGGGCCAAGGTGACCAGGTGTTCTTGTAAGTGGGAGATGGGCAGGAGAGTGGGGCAGAGGTGAGGTGGGAGGAACTCAACCTGAGTTACTGGCTTTCAGGTTGGAGGAAGAGACCATAGGCCAAGGTTTGTGGGTAGCTTCTGAAGCTGGGAGTGGCTTTGGCAGGGACTTGGAAGGGAACCGTCCCATAAGGAGCGGATTCTGCCAGCACCTCTTGAACTGGGGATGGGCCTCCAGGAGCCTCCAGGGAGGAGCGCAGCCCGCCTTGGCTTTCTGACTCACAGCAGCTGCGACCGCACACGCTGTGGTCTGGGCCACTCTGTCTGAGGCCATGTGTCAGGGCAGCAGCAGGAAACTGATGTCGTCCCTGTCACTCCCCAGGCACATCCCCTAGGTCTGTTTTCTTCCTGGCTCTTAGGATCATCTGAAATACAGCGCTGTTCTTGTTCCCCTGTCTGTCTCCCAGCTCCTCTCAGCTCCTGGATGGTGGTGGTGAAGGCCCCGCCCCCAAGGCCCAGACCCAGGGAGGGCCACAGAGGAGCCAAAGGCACACATGTTCTGACTCCATACAGTTTTATTTTTGGAATAAAACTGATTCATTAACAAATACATATGATTTCTTCACCCTCTTTAGGACATCCTGAATAAATTCTCAAATAAGAAATATTTTTTATTTTTTGCTCCAAACTTCTGTCTGATTGTTAGTGTAGAAACACAGTTGCCACTCCATGAGCTGCCTCAGGGAGGGAGAGGTCCTGTCTGCAGACCAGGTTCATGCTGGGATTTGCCTCCTGTCCCCCGTTCCCCACAGGCCAGCCCTTGGGCCTCTGGTGGCCAGGTAACCTGTGGTTCTCCTGACACCTCATCTCATGTTCACCTGCCTGGTGTTGCTTGCAGTGGGGCTGTGACGGCCCTGTGATCTTATCTCCCTAGTGATCTCAGTTCAATTCTTACTTGGGGACCGGGAATTGTGCCCATTGGAGGTGGGGGCACCTCAGGCAGCTTGTTTGCCCAAGGCTGCAGGCCTGTCAGGGGACATGTAGTGTGAGGGGGTCCTTCCTGAAGCTGCCACTAGCAGTGCCACTGCCCGGCTGTCCCGCTGGATGGTGGCTCCCCTCTGGTTCCCTTTGAGGGTCCCGGGGACCATGTCACGGACAGAGTGATGCAGGCGTCTGGCCGGTCTCCTGGGATTAAGAAAGCAGATGCTCTGGAATCAGGAGAGGCTGACAGGGCCGCCCGCAGAGGAGCACTGCTGCTGCTGGGCAGTGCCTCCTGCCAGGGGACACCGGTGAGTCCCAGGCAGTTCTGCAGCGGGACAGGTTTTCTCTTTCAAAGATGAAGTTATAAAACTAAGGAGCAGCGTGCACTCTGTTGGGAAAACCCAAATAAAACCGCTCTGCAGAGTGTGTCTGTTCTATGAGCTCTGCACCACGTGAGCGTGCACAGGAGGCGGGGATGGCAAGCACAGTGGCAGATGTCAGGCCCAACAGTGTCCGTTTTGCTCACTGATGGTTCAGCCACTGCTAGGAATCCCTGGAAAGAACAGCAAATGTCAGGGTCCCTGTGGTGTTTGTTGGGCCCAGGTGGCCCCCTCGACTCTGGCAGAAAGGCACTGGAGCAGGACTCTGCGACTCGGGGGCCTGAAGACTGCTGGCCCACGAATGACGGGAGAGGATCCCTGCCTGCCCTGCCTGGTGTGCTTGTTTCTTCATGTGGCTGGGCCTGGCCGAGTGGAGGCCACGTGCCCCCATCTGTCCCGTGTCACCGAGCAGCTCGCAGCGACTGACACACAGAGCTCAGTGCAGAGCAATGCCTGGGGCCACCTTCAGACTCGGTTACCATCCAGGAGTCGGGCTGTGTTTCCGAGATGATAAAGGTTGTCACACTTACCTGGGCTGGGGCAGACTGCTGAGGAAGCCGAGGGGAGTTGAGGGCAGGTTGCCGTGGTGCCCGTTGTGTCTGTGTGTGTTTGTGCCTGTGATGCTTCTCACCTCCTCCCCTCGTGGCGCCTCACAGTGCTGACAAGTCCTGTCTTCACCATGCTGGGTTGAAGAGGTGGCAGGAGTCATGATTTAACATTATCAATGTGTGACACAGAATCATACTTTCAAAATTATGTAGTGTCTTTTAAAGTTTTAACACTCCACATGGTCAGAAGGGAGTCTCACAGCCTTCAATGTGAAATTGAGAGTTGGCCAATTTTTGTACTCATAAATAATACTTAAGGGGGAAAATCACTATTTTTAAAATAAGACATCTCTTTTTATCACGGAATGTAATGCAAATTTCAGCCAAAGTTTCCGGGAAAAAAAAGAGGACTTGAAGGAAACTCAGTGCCTAAGATGGTTTCCTGTGGCCCGTTGGGTCTGGGACAGAGACACTCACAATGTCCCCCCTATTGGGGGGCTTGCTGGGGAGCCTGGGTCAGTCTGTCCGCTTCCTCCAGCTTCATCTCCGTTGGTGTCCCTAGGAACTGCAGACTGGGAGACAGGAGGGGAAGCAGTCTCCAGGTGAAAGCCTCGGGGGCGAGTGGGGTATAGAGCTCGACTGCTGGCCTGGGAAGGTGTGGGCGCAGCCGCCTCTGCCACAGTGCTCCCGGCAGAAGGAGGCCCAGAAGCTAGTGACCCTCAGCCTCAGGCATTAGGATGGAGCAGGCTGTCCTCCCACCCCCAGTTGTGCCACCATCCTGTAGTCAAACTCAGCACACACCTTCAGACCCTCAGTCCTCGCAGAGTGATTTGACAACAGGCGGTTCATCTGTAACTTATTTTCTGCAGAGACCCACTTAGTTTTCTTGGTCCCTCTTTCATCTGCCCTCTGCACTCTGTCAATATCACTTTGTCAATGTCACTCTGTGGCCCTGGGCCGTAGCATTTAATACCAGACCCTTCAATCAGTCCTGCCACCTTCATGCCCAGCTCCTCAATTTTTTTTTTTTGTTTTCAAATATTGCCTTGTGTGGTGAATCTGATTTCAGGTTTGCTGCATCACTACCATTGCAATTAAACTGGAGATTCTTTGCCATTTATAATCATTAGTGAGAGCCCAGGGGAGGCTGGGGTGGGGGACCGTGGGGTCCCAGACCCTGATGAAGGCAGAGGGAGTTTCCCATCCCCCATTTCCATCTGGGCTCTTTCATCTCTGGGCTCCAGCAGCTTTCACTGGATGTGGAAATAAATAGCTCCTTTCAAGGTGCCGCAAGTGCAGAGGCAAAGCAACGTGGCCATGAGAGTCGGCTGCCCTCTTCCCTGTCCATGCACCAGTGTGGGAGCTTTTGAAGATGAATCTAGCATGTCACTTGCTCACATCACCTTCTAGGTGTTAAAGGGCTGAAGCATTTACATAGAGGAATGCCTCTTTGAAGAAAAAGAATGGGTTTCAAGGGTACCCTGTGCTTTTAGAGATGTACTTATCCCAGCTTTAAATTGTAGCTAAATTGTAGCACAGGAGGACCAACGCCACCTAGGTGCGGATGAAGTGGGAAGGACTGGAACACCATTACCTGCAGCTGAAGCCACGTTGCTGCACCTGGAAACAGGAGCTGTGCCTGTTGTGACGTCTGGCAGCTGAGCTGCCCCGAGGAGGAGCCTGGTGGTGCTGGGCCTGCTCCTCCACTTACGTCAGGTTAGTCGCCTCCCCTGCTCCCAAATCTGACACTCAGAGTCCTGTTCTTCAGAGGCCGCTCAGAGGAAAGGAAGAGGCATGTCGAGTTTACTCTCTTTAGGCTTTATGTCTAGAACTGAAAGTCCAAAGCCTGGCAGGTTGGAGTCAAGTGTCAGCCTGCTGCTTACCATCGGCCCTGCCGTGGGTGAGTGAACTCACCTGGATGCCATTCTCTGGTCTGGATCCTGTGTTGTCCTCATTGTATGGGGAGCATCCTGTTCCTTCTCTGTGGTGACAGGACCCAGGACACAGAGCATATTGCCAGCCTCCCTCGCAGTGCAGAGGAGCTGGACAAGTGGACGCAGGTGGAAGTGGTCTCTTCAGCTTCTGGGTGGTGCCCATAAATGAGGGCATGCCCCTGACACCTGTGTCCCTGCTCCTCTGGGAGCAGTGTGCTGATTTTGTCACCCTTCTCTTGTCTTTCCATTCTCTTAGCAGGATCGTTTGCAAAGCGAATTTTTTCTTTTTTTTAACAGACTTTATTTTTTTGCAGCAGTTTTAGGCCCACAGCAGAACTGAGAGGAAGGAACAGAGATTTTCCATAACCCTCAGGCTCCCACGTGCACAGCCGCCCCATGATCAACGTCCCCCACCAGAGCAGGCACGGTGCCAGCCACGGCCTCTATGGACACTGCTGTCCTCCTTTCCCGCTGTATGGCCTCTGAATATCTTTGAGAATATGATCGCTCTTTCACTGTCTAATTGAAGAGAAAAATCTTAATACTCTGAATGCCTGGTCTGTGTGGCGTCAGTCCTGTACGTCTATCAGTCAGCCAGTGTGGGCGGCCAGTGCCGATGAGTAGTGATGGGGCTCTCTGGGATTCCCCACAGCACTCACAACGTGCCTTCCCCACAAGTAACAAAGGCTCATGAAGTATTCGGCAAACCATCAGTCCTCGCTAATTTTGAAGTTGTCTCTTTAATGAGAGATGCAGGCCTCAGAACCCTCTGCTCTGGCTCCCTCACCTGACAATGAGAAGAGGAAAGCTCAAGGAAGCCAGGGACTTTGGAAGGACACAGTTTGAGTGACAGATCTGGGACTGCACTCAGGCCTGGCTCCATCGCATTGCCCACAGGTGTGGCCGAGGCCCCCATGTACCCACACTGTGCCAGCCCCCACCCTCAGGCCCCAGAACCTGTGGGCTAACATGTGAATATCTTGAATGGTCAGTAATATTTTGTCCTGTGAAGGCAGATTTAATTTTTGAGAACACCCAAGAGAGCTTATTTGGAACAAAATCTAATAAATAGTATAGTTTACCAAACTTTGTGAAGCCGACTAGTGGAAAACCTGTTAAAACTCCAGGAAATCTGTTTTTCTTTGTGAGACGCATAAAAAGACATTCCAGAACATTTTAAGCACTGTCTGCATCCTTCCAATAGCTAGGACCTTTACAGCCATAGCTCTCAGAGAGCGATCACTACAATTTCTGTTTTAGGACATTTGTTTTTTCAAAAAAGCCATGATTTTAAAGAAAATATGGAGTTGATAATTATTAAGTTGAAAGTCTTAATATCATAGCATGATAGTTTTATATATATCTATATATCTATACTTAGATATATCTTTTGATTTGGTAAATATTGAAAACAACTAGTATTTTTTAATCGTCCAGTTAGATCTTGGGAAAAACATCATTAAATACCAAATGGGCCAGGAGTTGGTGTCTGTCTAGCAAGTGAGTGCTGTTTCCCAAGCTCTCAACAGACTCATTTTCAGCAACAAAAGGTAAATAATACATTTTTAAAACAAAGTATATGTAAGAGAAAGCAGCTGCCCAGCCTGGGGAGGGCAGCAGGGCACACGTCCTGAGCACCGGGGCTGACTGGCCGCCAAGTCTACGGGCTGAGTGAAGGGGGACCCACGGCTGAGCTCTGAACACAGATGCAGCCTCTGCTGTTTTGTAAGTTGTTATCCACCTGTAGGGCCTGCAGCATGTAGACGATGCCTTTAATTTAAATTTTCGGGCCCCGCTGGAATAGGCTGGGACAGGTGTGGGCCTGTGGCTAGGGGGAAGGGAGTGCTGAGGACATGAGACATGGGAGGGAGACGCCGAGGCTGCTGGTTGTCTGGGGCTGAGGCAGCACCCGAGCTTCAGAATCAAGTCTCGTTTCTGCCACTCACAGCGTGGCTTTGGGCAGACTTCTTCACCTGCCCAAGCCTCATTGTCCATGTCTATAAAGCAGGGACCGATTTCTGCATCTATGAAGTAGAACAGTTTAACAGTGGATGTTATGTGAGGGCAGCATCCCCCATAATGCAGTGCATGGCAAGCAGTTGATAAATGACGGTGAATGGATGGGTGGGTGGGTAGATGATAATGAATGGATGCATGGGTGGATGGGTGGGTGGGTGGGTGGATGATGATGGGTGGGTAGAGGGAGGGATGCATGCATGCAGGGAGGGAGGGAGGGTTGATGGAGGGAGGACACATGGATAGAGCTGCTACAATACATGGTCTGCAAAACCGGATTGTGAATGAGGGTCGGTCACCTGATAGGATCCCAGTGCAGACAAGAGGTTCAGAGGACTGAAATTGAGATGCCAAAAATAATTCTCTCTTTACTTCATAATTAAATTACTTTCTCCAAGATTGGCCGGTGATGGTGACTCAAATGTGAAGGACACAGTTCAGTTTTGTGGTGCTCCCAGTTTTTTCAGCTTTCATTATTCCTTGTAAAAGAACTTTATTTCTTCTCCAAAGAATCACCTGTAAATTAAATCTATCTCTCCAACAGATCACTGATGTCTTCTTGGTGTAGCAGAATGTTTGTTATACATCATGCCTCAGCACTCCTTGGCTTCAGAACCTGTCAAACCATGAACTTGTCACATTTTGATAAGAAAAAATAGTGTTTCAACATTTGGCCTTTGCTCGGGACTGGTCTCACTTGCTAGAACTTGTCTGAGTCATGATGCCACCGCACAAGAGAAAATATTTCATCACTCATCATGTTCAGTGCTTGTTGGTGTCAGCACTCATCACCAGTCCCAGAACTAATTAACGACAAGTACCCAGGTACCACTGTGTTCTAATTCATTTGGGGTACAAAATCTCCACCTGCATCACAGAATGAGGGTGGAGCCAAGGTCAAGGAGCATTCGGGGTGTAGGTCACACATTTTTGTCCACAAAGAGAGGCTGGGTTTTGGTGCAATGAAGGGGAAAAGCCCTCTCAGTTCTGTTCTTCCTACAAACAGAGGCCTGTTTGAAAAGAATTTAAAAATTTAAAATGACCTGCAGTTTCCTCACCAGTGTGGCCCCCAGTTCCTGTGTGCGCCGTGCACACAGGGGGACTGTGTCCAGGAGGCCTCTCTCCAAACCCTCCTGCATCTGCTGTGGACCCCGGAGCGCCTCTCCCCGAGACAGTGTCCTCGCTGGCCTGTGGGTCCAGTGTGAGCCATGCCCAGGGGCCAGGGCACCTTCCTGGCCTGTGACCCTGGGCATTGTGGTGGGGGTTGGGGCAGCAGGACCATCCTCAGCCCCACCTCAGGCCCCCTTGTGCACCAGCCACCACCATGGGGATGGGGCACATGCCTCAGTAGCCAGGTGTCTTGCCACGGTGGCCAGTTTCTCAGTCAGATTTCTCTTCCTGGTTTCCTTCTGTGTTCTGAGGGCAGAATGGGCCTCAGAGTGACCTGCCAATTCATTTCCACCAGCATAGTTCTGAAGCCACCCCCCGCCCCCATGCTCCAGAAGACGGAAGCAGCCCTGCCCCTCACATCCTTAACCCTGAAAGCAGATGAGAGCTCCAGACATTGTCCCCACTCTTTAGGGCTACAATGTCATTTTGTCCTCATAACCTTGGGGCGGGGGCATGAGCAGATGCTTTAATAGCTCCCTCCCACAAGGGTGTTATAGGAGACAGCTGACGAGAGACTAAGCCACAAGAAAGTCACTGTACAGGAACGAGAAGTGAACCCCTGCTGGGGGCTCCCGTTCAAAGCTGAGGCTGGAATTCCCAGCCAGAGAGAGGGAGACCCTGCTGGTGTCATCTCGAGTGGGCTTTGCAGGTGTGTTGGATGGGTAGCATGTGGCTGCAGGACACGAGAAATGATGTAAAGCCCGAGGAGGTGATAGCACCTGACACTGAAAGAAACAGGAAATAGAGCCACTCCAGGGGCTGTTACTTCAGCGTCACAACCATTTCAAGGACCCAGCTGTTCTGTACGTTTCTGCTCTGCCACAGCCATGTGTCGCTGCTGTCTCCACCAAGACCGCAAGGTGACTGCATTGGTTCCAGCCATCACAGCCACACTCCCACAACATCAGCAAAGACAGCATATTTCTCCCCTGAATGAAAAGCATTTCCTGAAAGTCCCTGTTCCCTTCTCAGAAACAGCCACGTGCCCCTGTGTAAACCAGACACTGGCATGGGGAACGAGCCCATCGTGTCTTGTCTAGAGCTCCGTCTCAGGCCCCAGGGAGTAGGGCTTGGGCAGTGGTCACAACAAGAAGGCGGGAAGGTGGTGCATTCTCAGCGGGTGGTCAGCAGGCACATTCTTTTCTCTTTTTTTTTAGTTTTATTTTAATCATTGTTCAAGTACAGTTTTCTCCCTTTTACTCCCATTCCAGCCCACCCACCCAACACTCCCCACTTCCCTCCCATTACCACCCTCCCCCTAGCTTTTGTCCATGTGTCCTTTAAATTTGTTCCTGTAAATCCTTCCCATTCTCCCCCTGAAATTCCCTCTTCTCTCCCCTCTCATCACTGTCAGTCTGTCCCCAATTTCAGTGACTTTGGTTATATTTTGCTTGTTTCTTTGTTTTATTGTTCTGGTTCCTGTTAAAGGTGAGATCATATGGTATTTGTCTTTCACTTCCTGGCTTGTTTTGCTTAGCATAATGTTTTCCAGCTCCATCCAAGCTGTTGCAAAGGGTAGGAGCTCCTTCTTTCTTTCTGCTGCATAGAATTCCATTGTGTAAATGTACCATAGTTTTTTTGATCCATTCATTTACTGATGGGCATCTAGGTTGCTTCCAGCACCTAGCTATTGTAAATTGTGCTGCTATGAACATCGGGGTGCAAAGGTTCTTTTGTATTGGTGTTTTAGTGTTCTTAGGATGTAGTCCCAGCAGTGGAATTGCAGGGTCAAAAGGCAGATCCATTTTTAGTTTTCTGAGAAAGTTCCATACAGTTTTCCATAGCGGTTTTACCAGTGTGCAGTCCCACCAACAGTTCACTAGGGTCCCCCCCCTTTCTCCACAACCTCTCCAACACTTGTTTGTTACTTTGTTTATGATGGCCATTTGGACTGGTGTGAAGTGGTATCTCATTGTGGTTTTAATTTGCATCTCTCTGATAGCTAGCGATATTGAACATTGTTTCATGTGTCTGGATCTTCTGTATGTCCTCCTTGGAGAAGTGTCTGTTCAAGTCCTTTGCCCATTTTTTTAATTGGGTTCCTTGTCTTCTTAGAGTGGAGTCGTGTAAGTTCTCTCTATATTTTGGAGATTAAACCCTTGTCTGAGGTATCATTGGCAAATATGTTTTCCCATACAGTTGGTGCTCTTTTTTATTTTGATACTGTTTTCTTTAGCTGCGCAGGCACATTCTGACTCTGTCCTGTGCTTGGTGTGGCGTCCTCCAGTTGAGTCCCCCACCAGCTACTGTCCTCTGTCAGCCCTTGTCTTTGGAAAGCTGATGCCAAGACCCTTCCTGACTGCCTTCCTGACTCTACTCGTTGGAGTCCCGCCTTTGTTCACAAGAAGGTGGGCTCTTTGCTCCCATCCTGGCCTGAGCTTCGTCCCTGCAGTGCAGGTTTGTAGTGGCCTTTCATCATTCCTCTGGCCTGGGAAGCACTGCATATTTCTCTCTGAAGCTGAACGGCGATGGCCCTGTGCACGGCGCCCTCAGTTCTGTCTCCATGTCACCAAGACACCGTGCTGCCACCCAGAGGGGCCCTCGGAAACAGTGGTGACTCTCAGGCTTCCATGAAAACTCACCTGGCAGCTGTCCCTGCCCGTGGTGTGAGTCTCCACGGCCTTGGCAGTTCACACATGAGAGTGAGCTGGAGATGGGGCCTGCTCTGCATGGCGAGCTCCGTGTCAGGGGCCAGACCCTGCCCTCTGGGATGTAGTGCTCCTGTCTGTGAGGTGAGGACTGGACCAGCCCCACGTGTCACTCTGCAGTGGCTCCCCGTGGCCCGGCCTTCATGGCCATGCAGCCGCTCCTGCTTAGGCCTGCTGTAGTTCGCCCTGCTGACCTCCAGGCTCCTCTGCGTTGTTCTGTTTGCCGCATATGCCCAGTCGCTCTCGCTGCCTTTCTGTGTTCTCGGCACACCCAGGCCTGTCTCGCACATGCTGCTGCTGGGCTCCTGCTGTCTGTCCTCCAGAGGCTTGAACAGCATCCTCTGTGTCCACGGACGCTGGGCCCACTCTTCCTTCTTAACTGTATTCCAGGGATTACTCCTCTGTCTGGTCCTCTCTGTCACTGCCATGCCTAGCACAGTGTCACCCATGTAAGTAGTAACACAACACATATTTCTTATGTGGGACAGAAATCCTCCTTTACATCCTGTGGACTGAGGGTGAATAAGTCATTCCTGATCCATGTAATGACATAGCAGAGACTTTTACTGGGATGTTACAATACAAAAGCCCAAGATTTTCCAAGGAGATCTGGTCCTGCCTCCCACCATGTCATGGGGTTGTGGGAAGAAAGGCTCAGCAAGCAACACACTGCCTTGACACAGGAGCTGAAATTAGACATAAAACTCAACTGACCACAGCAAAGCGTTTGTCACCCACAGCACAGCAAGCAGCAGCAGCAGCAGCCTGGTGCATGGGCCTTGGCCCCAAGCTCCTTGGAGCTGTGCCATGGGCCCATTTACTGAGGGTTCTCAGGCTGGCAGCTGGGCACCCTGTGCAGTGAGAACAAACAGCCCATGCCCTGTACAGTTGGCAGTGGTCTCACCGCTGCCACTGTGACCAACTTCACTGCTTCTGCGACCAGGCCCAGTATGGCTCAGGGTCAGGGGTGGTTAGGCCTTGCAGTTTGCCTGCTCAGCAAGGATGTGCAAGGACGCTTGGGCCCGTGTGCATGCCTCTCTGGTAAAGGTGGTACTTGATCTGGGCTTGAAGTAATCTTGATGAGTGATGATGGAAGAGTTCCAGATGGAGAAAGATAACAAGAGATGAAGCACAATGTGACAACTTTCAGGGATTGTGACTCACTCAAGGCCCTGGAACATGAATGCTTGTAGGGGTGTGTAGGGGCGAGGTGTAAGGGGGAGCTGGACTGGAGAGTCACGGCCATGTTTGCAGGGCCCTGAGAGTTGGCCAAGGCATCAGACAGAGTTTGGTAGATGGCAAGGGAGCCAATGGGCACCTGGAATTTAGGAGTCCAGTTGGAGAGATGTATATTACGGAGGTGGCTAATATGACTATTACCCTTCCACAAATGAGAAAGTTGAGTTTGTTTAAAGCAGCCTTCAATCTGCCTTCTTTCCACCAGAGCATACTGCCCACTGGCAGGTCACTCAGAAGCTCACTTCTGCTGCTCACTGAGAATGTAAGGACGACCCTGTCCCCGACCCCTGCAGTGTGACTAGGGGAGGGGCACACTAGCTGGGAGAAGAGGGCAGGGGTCCTGAGGGCACCCCCATCCCTGAAGGCAGCCCTGATTTCTCCTTTAAGCTCCAGATATAAATATTAATCTCATCTAAAAAATACCTTTCACAGCAACATCCAGGTGGGTGTTTGACCACATGTCTGGGTGCCATAGCTACATAAAATTAACCATGGACATATTCAGTGAGTGTTGACTGAATAGCAATCTGTGCTGGAACCGGAGGTACGTCAGTGTGTCAGAATGTCAGGTGCTCCCCATTTTATCAACAGAGATGGCACAACCTCTGTGTGCAGTAAGGACTGTGGCATAAATGCTAGTTCTATTGCATAGTAACAAAAAAAAGCAGAAGGGTCTACGCGTGAAATTATGACTGCCTCCCTAAGTACCAGCCAGTGCCCTTCCAGTGGAATGACATTTTTAGGGCAGACTCCAGTCAAGCCAGACGGAGTCCAGCCAGACGGACACTCTGACTTGATTGCTGTGAGGTGTACCGATCATGGCTATGGTGGGAGCACTTGGCCGAGGACAGAAGTGGGGGGCGCGGCTGAGTGATGAGGCCTGGGTGGAGAGGCCGGGCAGGCCCCAGACAGGCCCCCTTCTCACCTGGGAGAGGAGGAGGGTTGAGGAGATGCTGGCTTCTCTGCGATGGGGTAGATGGAAGTAGCACAGCTTCTTGGCAGGAGAAAGGATGGGGGACAGCCACACCCACGATGATGTCTAAGCTTGTTACAGTCATTTTCAAGCTCCCATCATTCAACTTTTACCAAAACCGCTGTTTTCCAATAGGACAGTTGAAAGTCATTCTTTTCCTTCTGTTGCCTCAGTTGACCTTCCAGGAAGCAGCTGATGAAAATAGAGGGGACAGAAGAGGGCTTAGAAGTCCATGATTTCTTGTGTCTCATAGTAAAGCATTACAGGCTGCTTTTGGCACCAGTCAAACCCTGAGTGAGAGAGTTGCAGCTGTGACAGAAGGAGCCTCACCTCCCCAGACTCCCGTCCAAGGGCTTTGTGCGGGTGCCTGTGGATTAGCGGCGTTTGCACTGTGGCTGGGTCGGGGGAATCAAATCTTAGAGGGCGGCTCCTTTTCACAATGCTAACTTCTTAGGATAGTACAGGAAGGACAATCATTCTGTTTCAATTCAATAGGAATTTTTTTTTCCCTCTGGTTGGCAGAGGGCAGTGATTACTGGTAGACAGTTAAGGTCCTTTGTACTCCTCCTCTGGCATGGGTGGCAGCTCCTTCTTAGAGGGAGACAAGCTGAAGGGCAGGAGAGATAAAAGCCCTATGATGACAATGATGCAGCCCAGAGCCTAATGCTCTCACTGCCACTAACCCTTAGCTGGGATGCGCACTGTTGTCACCTCATTTCCAGTCGGTCCCTGCTGTAGTGCAGTGAGAACAGTGCTGCCACATTTAGGGCTGTGACCTTTCCAGTCATTGCCTCCTCAGAGATGCTGGGTCATCCCAGTGAAAAGGTCACTTGTGCTGAAATCATGCTATACTTTGTGCATTGTGATGGTTTGTGACAACAGAAGAGTTAGTGGCCTCACTTTACTTCGGACAAATCCTCTGATGCCGCTGAGCTTCCTGCTCATGAGCTGCAATGGGAGGCAAATACAAACACACGAACAGCCAACCCTGGGAGAAGCCTGAAACCCAAAGTGAAGTTGACACGCCCTCTGCCCCTTCACGTCTATTTCTCAGATGCCCTTCATTTCCGAGGGGCAACAGTTGGGCACAACTTCATCTCTCAAAGTTGTCCTTTCATTTCCATTTTTAGAGAACTGTTACTAAATCCACATCTATCATCTTTATGAAGGCAGCAGAACTGGATATTTTTCAAAGAGATTCCCAGTCATGGCTCCAATAAGGGTAGCTTTTGTATGCACTTTTGGACCTTTGCTGGAAGTAACCTGTGGGTGGATTATTGCAGTTATGCTGAAAACTTGGCTTTCAAAGGTATCCCACAACTGCTGTGTCACTTCCAGATTAAGAAACTCCTCGTATTTATGGTGCAGGCATTTACTACACCTTTCAAACTATTTTTTATTCCTTTGTCCTCACCTTGATATTTTTAGAGAGAGGAAGGGAGGGAGTGAGAGAGGAACACTGATTGGCTGCCTCTCACATGCCTCCCCCTTCCGCCCACTGGAGACCCAACCTGTGACCTCTCAGTTTACAGGATTATGCCCCAGCGAACTGAGCCACACCAGGCAGGGCACATTTACTAGATCTTGATGAAGACATCAACCCTTTTTGGTTCTTTTTTTCTTGATATCCTTTGCCTTCCAAATAAAAGCTCAAAATTCAGGTCCTCCTGGGACCTGACCTAGTTTCACCTGAGAAAGTATGGGCATGGGGGTGGTCATGGCTGGGGGACTCTTTCTGATGGACTTTGGCTGTCTGCCTTCCAGGGACATGTGAAAATTTTAGCAAAGAAGAGGAAGGTGAGTAGCTGTGACACTCCCTGTGGGGCAGGGGAGGGGAGAGGCAGTGAGAGACGCCCTGGCCAGCACACGGCTGGGCTCCATCCCCTGCATCTGACATTTACTGGGAGAATCTGAGAATAGAAGTGGGAGACCCCTCTAGTTGGTGGCTGGGGGTAGCAGGATGGCATCAAGGATGGCATCAAGGATAACTTCCAGCAGGAGGGGCTGGCGATGCCCATCTGTGAGCACAGGCAGGGCCTGGGTGGAATTCGGGGGAGGAGGGCGCTATGTGTGCAAAGGCCCAGGAACAGTCCCCTGCCCCACCCTCACCCCCAGCTCTGCCACTGTCTGCATCCTCCCCCTCCCTCGGGCCCCAGGAACTCAAAGTGTTGGAGGAGATCATGCTCCTGCAGCAGGCTGCTCAGCTCTACAGCATAGAGCCCAAGGAGCGATTCGGGGCCTGGTTCTGGGCCCTGGAGCGGCTCAGCGAGAAGGAGAGGTGAGGCTGGGCAGGATGTGGGCAAGGGTGGGAGTGGACTCCCCTGCTGGCCAGTCCAGAGAACCTGTGTCTGTGGCTCCCTGCTCAGCCCCAGATCTTGTGCTGTAGCATCTCCTGGGGCACCTGACACGGGAAGGACACCTGAGGTGTGGCTCCTGGGAGCTCACAGGTGCCTCTCTGTCCTGTAGTTACACCCTGTCCTGCCAGCTGGAGCCCTGGTCCAAGTTGGTCTGCAGGACATTCAAGGCCAAGAACTCATTTTAAACATTTTGAACTCTATTCTGAGGCAAAATGAAGTCACTGAAGGATTGATGCAGAAGTAGAAGTGATTCATTATTGTCCTTGCATACTCATGAACTTTGTCCTCATTGAAAACATGTTTGGATACAAAATCTCTCTTCATAGAAACTATTAGCTCTTAGGTAAAAGTTTGCTGGACAATAGAAAATATTCTTTTTAAGAATAGCACAATAAGCACCATACATTTTGCAGGATGTGTGTACATTTCCACAGAATGAGTAGGAACCCCTTTAATGCTTGTTTGGATGATAAGAAACTAGGAAGATAGTAATGATGGAATGTGCCCTCAGATCCTTGCTCCAATGTGACCAAGGAAAGATGGAACAAGGTTGTGCCAAAGGAAGGCCACGGCCATGTGCAGCCTATTCGCTGCACCTGCTGTGCCCAGTTCCTGCCCAAGGACAAGCCCATTAAGGAGTTCATCATTGAAACATTCTAGAGGCAGGAGCTGTTGGGAACATTCCCAAAACAAGTGTCTTCGACACCTATGTGCTTCCCAAATGGTATGTGAAGCTACCTGACGGTGTGAGTTGTGCCACTCGCAGGAAGGTCATCAGGAATCCCTCTTGGGAAACCTGGAAGGACCACACACCCCCATTCTGTTTAGACACATGGGTGCTGCCCCATGACCACCACCAAACCCATCTGAGGAGCTGAGTCCTTAAGGATTTAAGAAAAGTTTTCTGGAAAAAAATGAAATGGAACTTATATTTTAAAAAATGATAGAACTGAACCAGAGGCAGGTCCTCTGAGATACACTACATGCTAAGGTAATAAAGGGAAGGGGGAAAACTAAAAGAAGGAAAGGTAAAGTTTAAAGGTAAGGTAAAAGAAACAGAGTAAAATGTTTAATACAAATATTGAAAAACTTTAAGAACTTAAACATAATTAGGAAGTTGTGACTTTTTATATAACATTAAAATAGATTTTTTTCCTTCACTGGTGTAAGAACAAGATTTTAAAGAGAAAAAAAACATAAAAACAGAATAGCAAGTAGCTTAACAAATGAACTGATGAGTTTGAATACAATAGAAATAGAAATAAATATAAAATAGTTAACAAAGAGCAAGGCAATTGACAGTCCTAAAATGGTGCTGAGAAATAAATGGACAAAGCAGATAGACCTGCAAAGAAACAAGACAGTGTGTGTGTGAATGAAAGCAGAACAAATTGACATACTTGTGCACTGTATTTTGCTGCGTTAGTGTTCTGTGATGCAGTTAGTTCAGTGTATTTACTTCTGAACTGAGTGTCCAACCACAATGCAGTTTGATAGCTAGGCATGGGATTTATTTTTACATGTACAACTTGGTTAAGAAAAATATTAAAACAACTCCCAACTTTTAGGCAACACCAAACCTGCTGATGTTTCCAGGTGGATTATACTGGGAAACTTCCTTACCCCCACCTTCAGTATTAAATACACACACACACTTTCGCAATTTAAACTGATAAGAACAGATACTACACTTGATCTTAGCCAAAAGGCTGAGAAGCGATACAATTTAAATCTTGAGATTTCTTCATCCTTACAATAAAGAAATTGTACTAGATTCTAGTTTTCCTTTTTCATAATAAAAATAGATTTTTATTATGAAAATAATTTGTGATTATAGGTAGCAAAGAGGTTTAAAATAAGTTATTATCATATCCTAAATTGGAAATAATTATACATATCTTTGTGTATATCCTTTCAGATATGCTAGGCATATATGTAAATATGCACTTACCTGTATTTGTAAATGATCTGATGTTATATTTCTGTTTGATAACATATTCTACTTCTAATACTAAAAATACTTTTGAAAAATAATATCTTCTAGTATCTATTCTCCTTCTATGTCATACATTATATAACTTAGTGCTAGTTAATGGACTTAAATTACTTTGTTTTCTGCTTTATGAATAATTGTGGGATGGTCATTATTATATAGGTTCTTCTGAACATTTATTCAATTTTTTTGAATGTCTTCATGCAAATATTTTCTGTTTCAAAAAAATACACATATTCTAAATTTAAGTATGTATGAATTTTGAATCATTTCATCAAGTTCTCTTGGAATTTTGATTGGAATCTCATTAACTTTGTAGATTGGCTTAAGAGAATTCACGCCTTTGCTCCTTCAACAGGTATGTATTGAGCGCCTCCTATGGGCCAGGCTCTAGAAGTGCAGTGGACAACCAAAAGACCTTGTGATGATGGCATGTTTGCAGAAGAGTCAAGTCAGCCAGCACATAGATACATAATGTGAAGTCAAGAGGTGCTGGGTGCTCTGAACAAAAGGTAAGGCAGAGAAAGAGGCAAATGGTGATGAGGTAATGTATATTACATTATATGTAATGTATTGTATGTAATGTAATGTAATGTATTACATTATATTACATTATATTATGTATATAGGATGAGGTGAAGGTTAGTGCAATCAAGGTGATAGTTCAGGCTGCCTTGGGAATATGTACAGATGAGCAGAAAAATATAAACATCTCCAGCTAAGCCCCCATTTTGGGCTCTGGTTCTGAAGTGTGTCAGGTGGCTTCTGATCCAAGAGAGAAAATGTATTCAGCCTTATCCTTTACAGAAGGGAGGGCAAAGAACCCAGCCCCCAGCCTCTCCGGACCCATTACCATCAAATAACTTTTAATTGTGGTGAATATTCTTACTTTACTGCTGTTGCTCTATTGTATCCTTTTCCTGTTACAAACTGCAGGCAGCATGCATTCCTGTTAAACTGGCCCTTGGTCGCACAAGTGCAGTGCACACTGAGTTTAATTCCATATTCTAAATGGGCCACCTTACCTGCAACAGAGACATCCACCTGCCCTCCCAGTCCATGGTCTAGCATGCTGAATGGGGTCTCTTCCAGGCACCATCTGCCTTGCCCAGGAAACTACCATCGCTTGTGCTTCCTTGAGTTTGGGGCATTGAGTTGACTCTCTTATAAGCACCATCCCAGACCCCCAGCCAGTTGTAAGAACTTGGCACTTCTTTTCCATCATGTTGCTCACACACTAAATGGAGGATGAGAGCTCAAGAGACTTAGAATCTGTAGTGTCTGAAGGTCATTATATGGTATTGAGCCAAGGCGACGACAAAGATAGTATGAAGGGGGTGCCAGGGATATAAGTAAGGAAATCATCAAAGAACTAGAGAGAGTCCTAGGGGTCTGTGGATAACCACAGCAAGCAGGGCTGGTATGGTCTGAGAGTGCAAAGTTCAAAGGCAGAAACATTGGGGAGGAGGGACAGAGAATGTTAGGTAGTGAGGAGAACCCCACCTCTAGGCTTGGAGCAGGAGGGCATGTGAGTGAGGGAGCCACGGTTCAGCAGAGGAACACCAGAGTGCTGTGACTGGAGGGCCATGCCATAGCTCATGGGTGGCTGAGGACCAAAGTGGTCCAGGCCTTGACTGGCACTCGAGGCCCTGATGGAAGCACCATGAATTGGCTCAGAGATATGTCTTATATCTGAAAGCAGCACGTGCTCATTTAGTCTCTGTGGGATGATAAGTGAACGCAGGGCCCTCTAGCCCTGAAGCTGGGAGGAAGCCATTTCTCAGCACACTGTCCTTCACAGAGTATCCTGGGGCCAAGGCATGTGTCTGAATATCAGACAGTCTGCACTACAACAGAATGGATGGGTAGAGGCCAGCTCTGAATTGGGGGTCCACCTAGGAGACTGGAGGCATGGAGGGGGGAGCAAATTACAAGCCAGAGCTAGGGACAAGGCTGGAAGGGGCAAGAGGGCTGGGGTGGTAGGAAAACAAAGAGAGATAGGATGTGGGTTTATAATGGGGTCATCGAGGACTGAGACTTTACACATTTCACATGTGCTCATGGGGCTTGCAATTACAAGTCTTGAATCCTGTCACTGGTATGTTCAACATGCTGGATTGTGATAACAATGCCACTTAATTGGGGGCACAAACCCATCTGCACTTGAATCATTGGGTGTCATCTTCTTGAGCCCCTGGGTGACCCCTGCTGCAGGTTGGACAGTCCCTCTTTAGGTTAGAAATTAACAATATTACGTGGAGTCCTAGCAGATTCCAGAGACATGGGGGGCATCCTGGCTGAGTTCTAGGTTGGTATGACCCTGCTGAAGTTGAACAAATATAGCCTTTGGGGGCAGAGGTCCTACAAGCACGAAAATAGTAGTATAACAAGGGCCTGATGTTTTTTCTTTTTTTGTTTTTGTTTTTTTTGCTCACATTTACCTTCTCATTTTTATCATGTGAATAATTAGGACATCAAACTAAAGTGTCATTTAGATGCATGTCAAGTATGAAATTAATACAGTAGAACTGATATCCCACATTTTAGCTAAGTTTTGGTATTTGTGGAAGTTTTAAAACATAGCTTCAAATTCTTTGACACATCCATCACCAAGTGGTAGAGGCACTGGCCCCAGCTGGGTAGCTCAGTTGGTTAGAGCATCATCCCTATACACCAAGTTTGCAGGTTCTATCCCGGGTCAGGCACATGCAAGAATCAACCAATGAATGCATAAATACATGGAAAACAAATCAATGTCTGTCTGTCTGTTTGTCTCTCTCTCTATCCCTTCCTCTGCAAAAATCAGTAAATCAATAGTAAAATAGAAAACAGGTAGGGGCTCTGGCCCCACCCCCCATGAGGGTGGGTTGGTTACTGCTTCCACCACGAGGGTAGGGTGAAGTGGAGCTAAGTGACCTGAGGCTAGGTCATGATAGGCCATAAAGCTCTACCTTGTTCATTAGGAAGATCTTGGTGCTGAGAGCTGCCACACAAGGCTTCCAAGTGCACAAGGCTACTGTGGACAAACCTAACTTGGGTGCTCTGCTCTGCCACCTAGTCCTCACATCATCCTAGCAGAATGCCAGTGACATGTGGGAAGGGCCAGATCATGTGGCTTTGCAGGGCATTATGAGCTCTATCACAACCACTCTGCTGTTATTGCATGAAAGCAGCAATTAATAATATGCACAGGAAGATTTGCTTTCATATTTAGGTGCTCCTATTTTGGGTGCACAAATGTTTATAAGAGTTATATGCTCTTGTTGGATTTTACCTTTTATTATTATTTAGTGATCTTCTTTGTCCCTTACTATATCCTTTGTTTTAAAGTCTATTTTGTCAGATATACATATTGATACCTTAGCTTTTTAAAAATATTCTATTTGCATGAAATATTTTTTTCATATCTTTACTTTTAATGTATGTGTATGTTTCATTCTGAGGTGGGTCTCTTGTAGACAGCTTATATATGGGTCTTGTTTTCTTATGCATTCAGCTACCCTGTGTCTTTTGCTTGGAGCATTTAAGCCATTTATATTTAAAGTGATTATTGATAAGTATGCATTCATTGTCATTTTAGTCTTTAAATATGTTTCTATTTTTTCTTTTTATTAAAGAAGACCTTTTAAGAGTTCTTCTAATACTTATTTGGTGTAATGAAATCCTTTAGCTTTTTCTTATCTGGAAAGCACTTTATTTCTCCTTCAATTTTAAATGATAGCTTTGCTGGGTAGAGTAGTCTTGGTTGTATGTTCTTGCTTTTCATCATTTTGAATATTATGTGTCAGTCCCTTCTCATCTGAAATGTCTCTGTTGACAAATCAGCTGATAGTCATATGGGAGCTCCCTTGTGTTGTCTTTCTCCTGCTGCTTTTAAAACCCTCTCTTTGTCTTTAACCTTTGGCATTTTAATTATGATGTGTGTTGGTGTGGGCCTCTTTGGAATCATCTTATTTTGGACTCTATGGGCTTCCTGGAATTGTGTGTCTTTTTCCTTCACAAGGTTAGGGAAGTTTTCAGTCATTATTTCTTCCAATAGTTTCTTCATCCTTGCCCTCTTTCTTCTCCTTATGGTGCCCCCATTGTACGGATGTTGTCATGCTTCATGTTGTCCCAAAGGCCCCTTAAACTATTCTCATTTCCTTAAATTCTTTCTTTTTGCTGCTCTAATTGGCTGTTTTCTGCTACTTTGATTCCAAATCATGAATTCAGTCCTTTGCTTCATCCAACTGACTGTTTATTCCTTGTAATGTAGTCTTCATTTCTGAGTCTTTTTATGGTTTCTATGTCCTATTTCATACTTGTTATCTCTGTGTTTAAGTTTTCACTAATTTTATCAAATCTTCCTTTAAGTTCCTCCAACATTCACACACACACACACACACACACACACACACACACACAAATCAATAAAAAACAAGTGTTGGGAAGGTTGTGGAGAAAAGCAAACCCTGATGCACTGTTGGTGGGAATGCAGACCAGTGCAGCCACTGTGGAAAACAGTATGGAATTTCCTCAGAAAACTAAAAATGGATCTGCCTTTTGACCTGGCAATTCCACTGCTGGGATAACCTAAGAACCCTGAAACACCAATCATTGAGCATTCTTATAACCATTGCTTTGAACTCTATGTATAATGGATTGCTTGTCTCCACTTCATTTAGGTTTTTTTTTCTTTCTGAAGATATCTCTTGTTCTTTTATTTGGGGCATGCTTCTTTGTCTCCCTATTTTGACTGCTTCTTTGTATTTGTTTCTATGTAGTAGATGGTTCTGCTATGACTTCCATTCTTGGTGGGGTGCCCCATGTAGTAGGTATCCTATGGGACCCAGTGGCACAGTCCTCATGATTACCTGAGCTGGGTGCTCCAGGAATGTCCTTTATGTGGGTTATATGGAACCTCTTGCTGTAATTGAGTCTTGATTGCTATTGGTCCATTCATGCATGCAGTTGACCCTCAGGCTATCTGACTATCAGTATAAATCCTGACCACAGTGTATGAGCTGCTGTGCAGGTACTGACCACATGAAGCAAAATTTGCCTCATCAGGGCCTGGCACCTGCTAAGATCTTTCTTTGGATATGCTGCTTGTGAAGCTAGTTGGATCCTGCTCTGATGTTATCTGAAGCTGGCCACTGGGTACGTTGGTTCAGGGGACTCTTGGGAGGGATTCTGTTGCTATCCAATGTCAGACACTGCCTGTTACTGGCCCTGGGAAACGTGTTTGGAGCTACAAAGTGATCTACAGTTTGTGGCTGCCTCTGCTGGGGCTGGATGAGCACAGGAGGAACCAAGCTGTGCACCGAGGCTGGCTTTTACCAGCACTGGCCTGGGGGCATGTCAGCCATGGTCACATGGTCTCAAAATCTACCTCCATCTACCTCTACATACCTCTACCTGTACCTCTTCCAGCTGCTTGTTAGTTTCAGTCACTGAAAGAGCCTCTGGTCACACTCAAGTTGCATGAGGTAGATTCTCAGTGAGTTTCCAGGTAGGACCAAGTGGTGTTCACCAGATTCATACAGGTTCAAACTGGGTGTCAGTGTTGGGTCTGAAGTCACTCAGCAAGTGTCCCAGGGTATACCAGGTCTAGCTGCCACTTGCTGGATGCTCACACACCTTTGAGAAATATACAAGGGACCAAGACCTAGCTTCTCTGTAAGAGTGGAATTAAAAAGTCAAAACAAGCCACATTGTAGGACTTAAAGTGTCCAAGATACATGGTCTGAGATCAGCTGTGAGAGCTCAAGGGCTCTGCAGAGGATTTGTGAGTTCTCAGAGGCCAGGGAGCTGCTTCCTTCTGTGGGAAATTCCTGGGTTTCCTGGGATGCAGTGGGGGATTGAAAATATGGCAGGGTCATGAAGCTGTGGTCCTGTTGCTGCATGATGAAAAGTTTAGTCTCCTCATGCATGGCTGATCCTACAAGATGCCACCTGCCATTTCCTTCCCAAGAGAACTGTAGTTCTGTCCAGATGTTTAACAGGATATGCATGTTCACTGGCTACCCAGGTAGCACTGTCCCAGCCTTCTGCCCCCAGGCCTGGGTGAGTAGGCTGGCTGGGGTGCAGGCCAGGGCAGGTGGGCAGATAAAATTCCTGGGGTGGGTTGAAAATTCTACCATAAACTTTAAGGCTTTTATTTTTAAATATTGTTTTCTGTGTTCTGCTCCTACAGTAGAACTAAGCAGCCAAAGTGAACGCTTAGCAAATTCTTGAAAAAAAGGACAGTACTGCCTTGCACCAGAGCCCGATGCTACCAGGACTGTGTCGGAGGAAACTGGGGGAATGAGTAAGACACTCCTCTCCCATCAGTGTCACCCCATCCTGGCCATGATTCTGCCTGGACAGCTGACTACTGCTGGGACCCTTAAGGCATTTAGACTCGAGAATGACATGATCTGATTTATATTTTTTATTTTTTATTTGTTTTTAATTTTTTTAAATCTTTCAATTAGAGTTGACATTCAATATTAGTTTCAAGTGTGCAGTATAGTCATTAGACATTTACATAACTTACAAAATGATTCTCCCAGTAAGTCTAGTATGAAGTCCCTTTTAAAAGGGTATTGAAAGGGTATATAACTACCCTCAACAGGCCCCACCTTTTATTTATTTTTTATTTAATTTATTGAGGTGACATTGATTAAGAAAATTATATAGGTTTCAGGTATAGCTCTCTATCATGTATCATCTGTATATTGTACTGTGTGTTCACCACCCCAAGTCAAGTCTCCTTCCATCACCATTAATCCATCCTATACCCTCTTCTACCTTCCCCCACTCCCTTTGCCCTCTGGAGACCACTCTGTGGTTTTACATTTGGAATGGTTTTGAGGGTGTCTTGAGAGCAAAGGTAGGATTTAGACAGATGAAGAGGGTGAAATGTGCTTCAGAAACAGAGAACAGGGAAATAGCCTGGTTTGGGCATTACCACATGATCTGCAAGTACAAAGAGACTCCACTGTACTTCACTTCATTTTCTTTTTTTCATTTTTAAGTATATTTTATAGATTATACTATTACAGTTGTCCCATTCTTTTACTCCCCTTTATCCCCTCTCTTCCTTGTACTCCCAACCCTCTGGCATTCCTCCACTTAGTTCATGTCCATGGGTTGTACACAAGTTTGACTTCTCTGTTTCCTGTATCATTCTTAACCTCTCCCCATCTATTTTATACCTACCAATTCTTCTTCTTCCCTGTACCTTCTCCCCTCATTCTTTCTCTCCCCCTCCCCACTGAAAACCCTCCATGTGATCTTCATTTCTCTGATTCTGTTTCTATTCTAGTTGTTTGCTTAGTTTTTGTTTCAGTTTTTTAAACTGAGTTGTTGATAGGTGTGAGTTTGTTGTCATTTTACTGTTCATACCTTTTTATCTTCTTCTATTTCTTAGATAAGTCCCTTTAATATTTCATATAATAAGGGCTTGGTGATGATGAACTCCTTTAACTTGACCTTATCTGGGAAGCACTTTATCTGCCCTTCCATTCTAAGTGATAGCTTTTCTGGATAGAGTAATCCTGGATGTAGGTCCTTGGCCTTTCATGACTTCAAATACTTCTTTCCAGCCCCTTCTTGCCTGCAAGGTTTCTTTTGAGAAATCAGCTGCTGGTCTTATGGGCACTCCTTTGTAGGTAACTCTCTCCTTTCCTCTTGCTGCTTTTAAGATTCTCTCTTTATCTTTAATCTTTGGTCACTTAATGATGATGTGCCTTGGTGTGTTCTTCCTTGGGTCCAATATCTTTGGGACTCTCTAGGCTTCCTGGACTTTCTAGAAGTCTATTTCCTTTGCCAGGTTGGGGAAGTTTTCCTTCATTATTTATTCAAATAAGTTTTCAAATTCTTGCTTTTGTTCTTCTCCTTCTGGCACCCCTATGATTTGGATGTTAGAGTGCTTAAAGTTGTTCTGGAGGTTCCTAGCCTTTCCTCATTTTTTTGAATTCTCATTTTTTTCATTCTCTTCTGGTTAAATGTTTATTTCTTCCTTTTGTTCCAAATTGTTGATTTGAGTCCTGGTTTCTTTCCCTTCACTGTTGGTTCTCTGTATATTTTGTTTTATTTCACTTTGGGTAGCCTTCATTTTGTGCCCAAGCTCAATCAGTACTGTGAGCATCCTGATTACCAGTGTTTTGAACTCTGCATCAGATAAATTGTCTTATCTCCTTGTTGCTTAGCTCTTTTTCTGGATTTTTTATCTGTTCTTTCATTTGGGCCATATTTCTTTGTCTCTGCATACCTGTTATGTAGGGTGGGACCTTAGGTATTTGCCAGGTCTGGGAAAATCTCTTTGCTGTGCTGTGGCACTCTCTGTGGGGGAGGAGTCAGAGAGGGAACAATGCCACTCACTTGCTCTTCTCCAGTCCTACTTTCTGACAAACTGTCCTGTGAGACTGGAAGTTTCTCCCACTGTGACAACCCCTGCAGTATTTTACAGCTAGCTTTGACTCTTTAGTTTCCTGTTTAGCCCATCCTACCTCACCTGTGATCCACTGTTTTGCCACATGTCCTCTGCCATCAGCTGCCCATCTCCCATCTCTGCCCCTCCTACCAGTCTTGGTGAATGTTTCTGTAACTCCTTGGTTCTTGGAGTTCCATGCAGTTTGATTTTCTGGCACTTCTGGTTGTTTATTGTTTATAAATTGGTTGTTATCCTTCTTTTGCTTGTGTGAGGAAGTGAAGTACTTCTACCTAAGCCTCCATCTTGGCCAGAATTCAGGCATACTTCACTTTCTTGTAAGAGTTTTTAGTCTAAAGTGAATAGTAATTTCATTCCTTTAAAAGGACCTGATATACACTTATAAATTTGACTGCTTCAGACATTGTTTTATCTGCTTTTTCAAATTTTCTAGTCAACTGGTAAAAGAGGAAAATTAAGTTGTGGCTGGGTGTTTCTTAAATGTTTTGATGCCAGTGGAATTCCTATTCCAGAAAAGTAAGTTGGCTATTTATTCCTTCTAAATGGGTAATTTTGTAGGAATTCATTTTTTTAGACTCTAAATACCTCAGGTTGATTTTATGTTCTTTTCTAAAAAATATATATTTTAATGATTATGCTATTACAGTTGTCCCATTTTTTCTCCCCTTTATTTCCCTCCACCCTGCAACCCCCTCCCACCCACATCACCACCCCTTCTTAGTTCATGCCCATGGGTCATACATATAAGTTCTTTGGTTTCTACATACTCTATACTATTCTTAACCTCCTCTTGTCTATTTTGTACCTACCATTTATGTTTCTTATTCCCTGTACCTTTTCCCCCATTCTCCTCACCCCTCCCTGCTGATAACCCTCCTTGTGATCTCCACTTATGTGATTCTGTTCCTGTTCTACTTATTTGCTTAGTTTGTTTTTTTTAGATTCAGTTATTGATTGTTGTGAGTTTATTGTCATTTTACTGTTAATATTTTTTATCATTTTATTTTTCTTAGATTAGTCCCTTAACATGTCATATAATAAGGGCTTGGTGATGATGAACTCCTTTAATTTGACCTTATCAGGAAAGCACTTTATCTGCCCTTCCATTCTAAATGATAGTTTTGCTGGATAGAGCAATTTTGTATGTGGATCCTTTCTTTTCATGACTTTGAATACTTCCTTCCAACCTGTTCTTGCCTGCAAGGTTTCTTTTGAAAAATCAGCTGATACTGTTATGGGAACTCCTTTGTAGGTAACTGTCTCCTTTTCTCCTGCTACTTTTAAGATTCTCTGTTATGATTTTTTTCCTGAATTCTGTTTCTGATATTTCATTGTGGAGGTACAAAAGTGCCTTTGATTTTGAATATTGACTTTATATCCTGCTTTTTTGCCAAATTCACTTATTAGGTCAAATAGTTTTTTGTTGGAGTCTATAGGATTTTTATGTACACTATCATGTCACCCTCAAACAATGACAGTTTTGCTTCTTCCTTTCCAATTTGGATGACTTTTATTTATTTTTCTTGTCTGATTGCTATGGCTAGGACTTCCAACACTATGTTGACTAGAAGTGGTGAAAGCGAACATCCTTGTCTTGTTCCTGATCTTAGTGCAAAAGTTTTTAGTTTTTGCCTATTGAGTATGATGTTGGCTGTAAGTTTCTTGTGTATGGCCTTTGTTACCTAACCAAGGAGGTAAAAGACCTGTACTCAGAAAACTACACAACCCTGAAGAAAGAAATTAAGGAAGATACAAACAAATGGAAGCATGTACTGTGTTCATGGATTGGAAGAATTAACATCATAAAAATCTCCATACTACCCAAAACAATTTATAGATTCAACACAATCCCTATTAAAATGCCAATGACATATTTCACAGATATAGAACAAACATTTCAAAAATTTATATGGAACCATAAACAACCCTGAACAGCTGCAGCAATTTTGAGAAAGAAGAACAAAGTAGGAGGGATCACAATACCTGATATCAAACTATGTTAAATGGCCACAATAATCAAAAAATTATGGTACTGGCATAAGAACAGAAACATAAATCAATAGAACAGAACAGAGAGCCCAGAAATAAATCCAAGTCTCTACAGTCAATTAATATTCAACAAAGGGGGTGAGAAGCATAAAATGGAGTAAAAATAGCCTCTTCAACAAATGGTGTTGGGAGAGCTGGACAGCTACATGCAAAAAGATGACACTCAGTCACCAACTTACACCACACACAAAAATAAATTCAAGGTGGATACAAGACTTAAATATAAGTCATGACACCATGAAAGTCCTAGAGGAGAACATATGGAGGAAAATCTCAGATATTCCACACAGCAATATTTTCACCAATATGTCTCCTAGAGCAAGGGATATAAACAAAAGAATAAACAAATAGGACTTCATGAAAATAAAAAGCTTCTGCATGGCTAAAGAAAACATCAGCAAAATGAAAAAAAGAACCAACTGTATGGGAAAGTATATTTGCAAATGATATCTCAGACAGGGGTTTGATCTCCAAAATACATAAATAACTCATACAACTCCACTCCAGGAAGACAAATAACCCAATTAAAAAATGGGCAAAGGATCTGAACAGACACTTTTCCAAGGAGGACATACAGAGGGCCCAGAGTCATATGAAAAGATGCTCAGCATCACTAGCCATGAGAGAGATGCAAGTTAAAACCACAATGAGATACCACTTCACACCAGTCAGAATAGCCATCGTAACCAAATCAACAAACAACAAGTGCTGGAGAGGTTGTGGGAAAAGGGGACCCTAGGGCACTGTTGATGGGAGTGCCTATTGGTACAGCCACTGTGGAAAACAGTATGGAATTTCCTCAGAAAACTAAAAATTGAACTGCTTTTTGATCCAGCAATTCCATTGCTGGTGCTATACCCTAAGAATCCTGAAACACCAATCCAAAAGAACCTATGCACCCCAATGTTCATAGCAGCACAATTTACAATAGCCAAGTGCTAGTTGCAACCTAAGTGCTCATCAGTAAATGAATGGATCAAAAAACTCTGGTATATTACATGATGGAATACTACACAGCAGAAAGAATGAAGGAACCCGTATCCTTTTGTGACAGCATGGATGGATCTGGAGAGCATTATGCTAAGTGAAATAAGCGAGGCAGTGAAAGACAAATACCGTATGATCTCATCTATAAGTGGAACTTAATCAACAAAACAAACCAGCAAGCAAAATATAACCAGAGACATTGAAATTAAGAACAAACTGACAGTAAGCAGAGGGGAGGTGGGAGGGGATATTGGAGAGATTAGGAAAAGGGTCATCAAGGAGCAACTATAAAGGACACAAGGACAAAGCAAAAGGGAGTAGGATCAAGGTTGGGAGGTGGGGATGGCTGGGGTTGGGGGAAATGGAGAAAACTGTACTTGAACAACAACAATAAAAATTCTTTTAAATGTCATTCAATATTAAAATCTTAGTTATTTTATCCGTGTGCCTATTTTCTTGGTAGCACATATGAGACTCTACCCTAGGTAATGAGGAAGTATGAGGGCCCTCATTTGCTCCTTCTCATTGAACACTGAGCTACGTTAATAAGCAGGCTAACTCAGAGATTGTCTATCACTAATCAAATGGTGTAGACATTTGAAGTTGTGTTGCATATTCCAAGCTGCCCTCCAGAAATATCGAGCACCTCCATTTAATGTGTTCACTGACCAGGCACGGTCCCAGGCCATGGGAGTGGAGAGTCTGACCGATGTGGTCCTTGCCTCGTGCAGCTCAAAGCCTGACAGTGTTGAAACTCCCTGTTCACTGCTCAGACCTCCCTGCCTTGTTTCACAACTCAGGACACTGCTGCTGTCCCAGCCGTGCCAGTCTCCCCTTCTTGGGACAGAAAGGAGTTGGGGGCCTGGGATGCAGGTGGTTTGACCTAAAGTCAGACGTGCTTTTTAAACTTCCCCTTTTTTCCTATATCCAAGCAGATGCCTGGGATAGGTACTGGTGCTGTAATACTT
Organism: Phyllostomus hastatus; assembly: GCF_019186645.2. Taxonomy (NCBI): domain Eukaryota; kingdom Metazoa; phylum Chordata; class Mammalia; order Chiroptera; family Phyllostomidae; genus Phyllostomus; species Phyllostomus hastatus. The sequence goes on from NW_025334041.1 coordinate 68,683,620, forward strand.
TGTTGTGCTATAAGAAAATACTTTATTATTTATTAAAATTAAAATACTTTTTTTCTTGTATTCACTGTCTTGAACACTTAAAGTTTTGACATTTATTAAGCACATGGGAGTGTTATCTATCAGATGATGACAATGAGGAGGCAGCCGCAGCTTCTAGTAAAACTGAGGTCTTTGAACAGAAGATCGAGAGACCTCCTGAGGTTGGTACAGCTCCTACCTGTCTGGGGGATGCAGCGTGTGCGACCATCTCTGCTTTCAGCTTCTCTTCCTGCATGGCGATCTGTTGTTGGTTGTATTTCCTTGTTAACTCGTCTGCCAAAGATCAGTAGGGAAAGGGAAAGGGAATAGTAATGAAGTTCACATTTCCTGACTCCTCTATTTACTAGTTAGCATAAAGGATGGACTTGGTCAGCTTAGTACAGAAAATTTCTGAGTAAGTGGGTTTACTGATCCATGAGACTATCTTCAGAGAATTTTTTTAATGTTAAGTTTGTTGAGGTATAATTTAGTTTACTCCTTTTAGTTTACAGTTGAGTTTTGACAAATGTGTACAGTCATGAAACTATCACCACAAGCAAGACAGAAAATGTGTCCATGACCCTAAGCATTTGTTTCTGCCACTTTGTCTCAATGTCTACATGCTCAAAATGGGCACAGTAGAATTTTCAACCCCATAAGTTGTAATGAGGTTAATAAAAAAAAACCCATAAAACATTTAACTAGTATTTATAGTGCATGGCACACAGTAAATAAAGCACAGTAAGTGTGAGCTCTAATTGTTGACTATTGTTATGATTATGTGTACAGATAATTGCAAATATAATGCCAGGTAGATGGTGCACCATGTCATAAAATTTGTCTGAATGAAGATGTGCTATGTGGCCGGTAAGATCAGGGCACTGAAAATAGGTTTTGGAGGACTGGAGAGATGGGCCATGTGAAGATGTGGAGCAGAGGGCCTTCCCACAGAAGGCGCCTGTGGACCAGGGTGGAGGGAGAGCGTGGCACGGGGTCAGGACTGACACACCCACCTGCCTGTACCACACGACCTGCAGATTAGCAAGAAGCCAGGAAATAAATGAAAACTTCCCTGAGTGGTTGCTTTGCTCATTCTAGATCACGCTCTGAGTTTAACTTTCTCTCATTCCTATCTCTAATACTGAGATGTGTTTTATAACTAGATTACTAACAGTTAAGTCTTTCAATAACCACTAATAATGTGTTCACTGGTATTATTCATTCTCTTGGCTTTTTTTCCTCTTTGGATATTTATAGAGCCTGTAATTCCCTTTTTTGGCCAATCTTTCCTTATAAAATTGTTATTTTCCTAGATTTAAAAAAAAGCACAGTACCAGCCTTTGTAACAGAAAAGCCAAGGTCCAGCTTGTCCTCATTTCTCCTCCTCCTCCTTCCCCTGCCCGCATCTTTGACAAGCCTCCCAGAGCCCAGAGTCTCCTGAGCGTGTCTTTCAGCACAGCTCTCAGTAAGGTTCCTTTGGCCCCAGCACTGGTTTGCATGTACTTTTTACCATCTAAAGATCCAAGGTGATTGGTGGTGCAGAGGTCGGGAGGCAGGCACTTCTTCCAAAGCAGGCATTTTCTGTGTGCTGGGTTTGTAAAGAAGGCTCCTGAGTCCTTGTCCCCCAGACTTCAGGACCCGAGGCACTTGTCAGATTATAGCACACAGTAGGCACCAAAAAATGTTTGTTAAAGAATTTCCAGGTCGATTTTCTAACCTCCCCTGCTGCATGTGACTAAATGATGGCCAGTGTAGTGTCAGGTGAGTTACTCTGTATGACTCCTGAAATGTGTTCTTAAAGGGAAATTGTGTCCTTTTCTTCTTTACTTCTTCTGCTGGCCGTAATGTGCCATGATGGGCAGAACTCAGAAAACATCTATGACCACAGAAGACGACATGGATGGGAGAGAGGTTGCAATGTGCTTGCTTGGGGTTTTGACAATGTCATGGCACTACTTTGTTGCCCAATTCCAGAACTATTTTTCTGTGAGAAATAAACTTTTATATCTTTAAAACAAACAAAAAAAAAACAAAAAAAGAATTTCGAGGTAGAGATCTTCCTGCTAGTATACAAGTGTCTGTCTCAGGAGCTGTGCTCTGCTTCCTGCAGCCCCTGCCAGCCCTAGCCCCGCCTTGTCTCGGTGTGTGCTCTTCTCTCCTCCTAGAACCCACACAGGGACTTGAGCTCTGCCTTAAAATTGCCACTTTGCCTGGTCCGGAGACATACTCTCCGGACAGTCTCAAGTGTGGGTTGGGGTACCTGCTGGTGTGGCCCAGGCTCAGGCTGGCTCTCCCAGAAACCAGGTCCTGGGCACAATGAAGCCAGAGGCCCTGGGGTGGCTTCAGGGCTCAGATTGTACTGTGGGTTCCAGGCGAAAGGCTGGGCACCAGCATGGGTGCTCTCGTACATCAGTGCCCCGAGCCTGTAAGCCTTGGAGGTGGAGACAAGGCAGGACTGATCATCTCCTCCAGTCTCCTCTCCCCTGATCTTCAGTGACTGGAGAAGAAGGCAAATACAGGAAATGTAACATCAGCCCTCCTCCTCTGCTGCAAAGGTGCCTCCCACCTCTGTCCCCACTTCCCTATAGCTTATGAACCTCACCTAGGTTTTGCCAAACTTCTGTGCTTAAAGGAGGAAGGACAGAGGCTCTGTCCATATGCCAGGGGACATACAACAGTGGTGTCAGGGCCACAGGTGGGCAGCCCAGTTCAAGTCTGTGTTAGTGCCCATTTTCACCCGGCATCCTTGTTGACTGGCCTCCCACTGCCCTCTCTCCAGCCAGCAGGTGTATGTGTGAGGACCCCTGGATGTTGGGAGACCTGTGAAAATACAATGGATCGGTGTAGGCTCACCTACTTTACCAAACAGCAGCAGCAGAATCCTGCCCATGGGGCTTGTTTTGTGGAGACAGTGTGAATGGTGGAGACCTGTCAGCACGAGACAGAGGGAGCAAGCGGAGCCTCCAGTTTCACCAAGACTCGCCTCTCTAATTCTGGAGCTGTTTTCCGAAGGGAGTTAAGTGGCAGGGTTTGTCCAGAGGCTCCTGATGAGGGAAAGCCCTGAACTGAGACTCAGATTCCCAGGGCCTGGGTTCCGAACCAGGACACTGGCCTGTACAAGCAGGCATATGCATGCGGGTACTGCATGTGGGTACATTTGCTGTCAGTCTCTTTATTTTCCTTTGCCTTTTTTATGCATTTCACCTCTTTTCTTTCCCACTTCCATTGTATTGCTGTTAAAAGTAAACGAAACAAAAGCACTGCTTTGCTACAGCCCAGTATTATGTTAGTTGCACTTCTGCCGCCAGCTGTTGTTGGTCCATTTTTACTTCTTCAGCTCAGCCAGCCTTTCAGAGCTCAGAGATTTCTAGTCACCTTGAGTTTGGGAAAACCAGAGGATTTCCTGAAAGAAAACAGAGCAAGCAGCATCGCTTCATGCTGTGGGGAGGTGCCCACATTGTGGGAGCAGTGAAGGCTTCTAATGCAAGCGGAGGGTAGGTCTGTGAGAGGAGGAGAGGGTGCAGTGGGAGGAAGGTTCCACCCCTTCCCCTGGCCACATCAGTGGCTGTTCTTCTGCTGGAGACAGGGATTTGGGTTTGCAGCTAAAACACAGCCCATGTGGACTCTGGACCAGAGGGCGGGAGGTGGAACAGCCCCTGGGATCACAGCATGAACCCTGGGAAGGCCCCTGGAGCCATCAGGGCCGCCTAAATGGCCCCTGCAGGCAGCCTTTGAAGTCTGGGTCAGGTATGCCCAAGATCAGAATTCAGCAGCTTTGGAAAGAGATGATTTCCAACTTTGTACACCAAAAGCTATATATGAAAGTAGTTAAGTGCGGCAAGAGAACCTGTCCTGTGTTTTTGGATGTTTCTAGAGATGCAGGGGTTAGGGAGTGATCAAGGACAATTATTTAAATTCCATTAAACTGATCACCAATAGGATCCATTGCCCCTGCCCCATCACGGGGCTGGTCGCATTCATTCTGTTCACTATCAATAGGCTGGGAGACTGTTACCTCTGTGGTTCATCTTTTCTCCTAAAATTCTCATTCTAGAAATGAAAGTGTAGGATTAATTTACAAATGTTTAAGCGTCTTTAAACTTTGGGTGAGTTTTCTTAGCCCAAAGACATATTTCTTTTTGATAGAGGACATTGTTCGCAGGGGTTCTGAGATTTATCTCTATGGTCTTTCTTTATGCTTCATGACAGTGTCCATTTCTTTCTAAAAAATAACATTTAGAAAAGTATGTTTAGAATGATGTCAGACATTATCTGGAGTTTCTTCTAAGGCTGACCCTTGTGCTCAGTCCACCCCAAGTGTTCAGTCTGTGTGTGTCAGGGTTTAAAGCACTCGCTCATCATATTCCCACATTATTGTTTTGAAGTCTCAGTACTGAAATTTTGTTTCTGTTTTTAAAATCTTAAGTATTTTCTTCTTTTTGATGCTATTGTAAATTGAATGGTGTTCATTTTCTTTTTAAATTATTTACTGTTAGTATACAGACACATGACTTGTTTTTATACATTTTTATATTTTTAAACTTTGCTGAATTTATTAATTCTAACAGTTTTTTGTGTCATCTTTAGAGTTTCCTACATATGAGACCAACTTGTCTATGAACAGAGTTGCTTTTACTTCCTCTCCCCAATTAGGATGCTTTTCTTTCATTTTCTTGCCCGATTGCTCTAGCTAGGACTTTCAATGATACATTGAATACAACTGGTGAAAGTAAAAATCCTTTTCTTCTTCCTGATCTTAGATGAAAAGCATTCAGGCTTTCACCATTAAACACGATGTTGGCTGTGGGATTCTCATATGTGGCCTCTATTATGTTGAGGTGGTTCCCTTCTGTTCCTAGTTTGTTGAGTGTCTTTATTATGAAAAGGTGTCGAATTTTGTCACACTTTTTTGGCATCAGTTGATAAGATCATGTAGGTTTTTTCCTTCATTCTGTTAATATAGTTTATTACTTTGATTGATTTTGTTACATTGAGCCATCCTTGCATTGCAGGGATAAATCCCACTTAGTCATGGTGTATAATCTTTGTTTTAATATGCTGCTGAACTCTGTTACTAGTGTTTTGTTGAAGATTTTTGTACGAATGTTCATAAGGGATATCGGTCTGTAGTTTTCTTCTCTTGTTGTGTCTTTGTCTGGCTTTGGTATTAGGATAATGCTGGCCTCAGCATGAGTTAGGGGGTGTTACCCTCTTTTCCACTTTTTGGAAAAGTTTGAGAAGGATCGGTTCTTCTTTAAATATTTAGCAGAATTCACCAGTGAAGCCATTACATCCAAGACTTTTGTTTGCTGGTAGATTTTTGATTGATGATTCAATCTCCTTACCAGTAATAGGTCTATTCAGTTTTTCTATTAATTTGTGGTTTCGTTTTGTAGGTTTTGTATTCCTAGGATATTTTCCATTTCAGCTAGATTATTCATTTTTTTTTACTTGCAACTGTTCATAGTACTCTCTTATAATCGTTTTTATTTCTGTAGAATCAGAAGTAGTGTCCTCATTTCAGTTCTGATTTTAGTAATTTGATTTCTTTTTCTTTATTCATCTCGCTAAAGGTCTGCCAATTTGGTGATCTTTTTGAAGAACCAACTTTTGGTTTCATTGATCTTTCTCTAGTGTTTTTCTAGTCTCTTTCATTTATCTCTTCTCTAATCTTTATTATTTTCATTCTTCCAATAGGTGTAGGTTTATTTTGTCCTTTTTTCTAGTTTCTTAAATTGTAATGTTAGGTTGTTGGTGAGCTTTTTATTATTTTTTAATGTGTTCCTAGCTATATATTTCCCCCTTAACACTGCCTTAACTGTGTCCCATAAATTTTAGCATGTTGTGTTTTTTCCTTTCATTTTTAAGTATTTTTTAATTTTCCTTTTTTGATTCATTGGTTGTTTAAAAGTGTGTTGTTTAGTGTACACGTATATGTGAATTTTCCAGTTTTCCTTCTGCTCCTGATTTTTAGTTCCATTCCATTGTGATCAGAAAAGATACTTTGTATGATTTCAGTCTTCAAATCTATGAAGATTTGTTTTGTGACCTAACATATGGTCTATCCCAGAGACTGTTCCATATACATGTGGGGAAAATGTGTATTCAGCTATTGTTGGGCAGAGTGTTCTATGTACGTCTGTTAGCTACAACACAATTTGTTGTTCAAGTCCTCTATATTCTTATTAATCTTCTGCCTGGTTCTTCTATCCCTTATTGAAAGTGGGATACTGAAGTCTCCTACTATTATTATAGATCTGTCTATTTCTCTCTCTAATTTGTCAATGCTTTCATCCTGTACTTATGAGTTCTAATGTTTGGTGTATATATTTATAATTGTTATATCTTCTTGGTGAATTGATCCTTTTTTCATTACATAATATCCTTCTTTGTCTCTTGTAACAGTTTTTTAACTTAAGGACTATGTTGTCTGATATCATTATTAGCCATCCCTGCTCACTTGTTCACTGTTGGCACAGAATATCTTTGTCCATCCTTTCATTTTCAACCTATGAGTGTCCTTAGATCTAGAGTCCCTGGTAGGTAGTACACAGTTGGATCCTGTAATCCATTCTTCCAATCTCTGACTTTTGATTGGGGAATTTAATCCATTTATATTTAAAGCAATTACTGTTAAGAAAGGACTTATTATTGCCATTTTGTTAGTGGTTTTCTATATGTCTCATAGTTATTTTTTTGTTCTTCATTTCCTCCCTACTGCCTTTCTTTGTGTTTAATTGACTTTTTGTAGTGACATATTTATTCCCCTTTCCTTTTCTCTTATGTACATTCTATACATTTTTTTTCTTTGCGGTTACTATGGAGATTGCATACAACATCCTAAAATTATAACAATCCACTTTAAACTGATAATAATTTAACTTCAATGTTGTGTTGCTTTTCAGTCCTTACTATGTACCAGGCATCACATTAAAACCCCTTTCCTCATTTTAATCCTTTTATTAACCTTTTATTATCCATTCTGAAATGCAGGTACTACTATCTGCATTCCACAGATGAGGAAACCAAAACACAAGGAGAATAATCAATTGACCCAAAGTTCCATAGCTAGGAAGCAGCAAAGTCAGAGTTCAGTCCAGGTCTGCCACACCCTCCCACGTTCCACCCAGCACTGTGAACAGTCTGAACTCACGTTTCCTTTGCATCATCTCATCAGCTGGGGTGGCCACATGGCTTTGTTAAAACTTGTAGCAGGCTGGTCTCTTTATTTCCAAAACATGTAATTCATGACTTTTTAAATTTGACATTTCACATGGGTGATAGATAAGTGGAAGCATAGGAATGACAAAACAGAGTGGAGACTTGAAAGTGTGCACATAAAAATGTAAGTTATCTGAATTTAATGTGGCTGACTTAGAGTGGGGATTTTCCTTATAATTGTTGCATTTTTTCCAATAATGAAACAAAACCTGGGACAGCTGATTAAACTAATAAATACACACTTAAAGAACATTGCAGGTCGGAGTGTAGAGACGGTTTAATGAATCCATTTTTCTTCTTTAATAGTCTACTGTCGGAAACATTAATTAGAAATGTGCTACATTCATTTGTTGACATTTTGTTGCCAAATTCTTGGAGATGTATGAGGGGGATTTCCCCCCAAAAACAAAATTATCTTCTGGAGTGTGGGCCCCTTGTAGTACAGGCATCCCCTGCTAGGTGAGTGTTCTAGGAACCCATCTGTATCAGTGTACCAGCTGGCATTATTGTGAGAGGCTGCATTTGGCTTTGGTGAAATGTTTTGGAAGACTCTTTCAATGAGTTTGCCCATTTCATGATTGACTATTTAAGAGCACACCTGCCCACACCACACTAAGTGTTCAGCAGTTTTTGACTAAGGGGGTCAGCATGAACCCCTTGCCCACCCTTCCTATTCACCCTATCTCATCCTGAGCAACTTTTTTTTGTTTCCCTGGATGAAAAAATTCTTCAAAGGGAGAGGTTTTGCCAATATGAAAGAGGTGAAATAAAAAAGGGCAGAAGCACTAAAAGGCAACAAAATCAACAAGTTCAAAAACTGTTTTCAGCAGTGGAAGAGTCTCAACAGGTGTATTGCACCAAATAGAAAGTACTTTAAAGGTGGAAGAAGTTTAAACATGTAAGAATAAATATACAATTTTTTATAAATGAATTCCTTTTTTTGGAGGGGGTCCCCCCATGCTCCTGAAAGACAGGATGAACATGCAAAGTGCTGGTAAGGGGTCTTTGTAATTTGCTTTTATACAATAACATATCATGCTTTAGTAAATGTAACCTATGTTGGCCTATACCTTCTTCCAAAGGTGACATTTGAAATGAAAATTTTAAATACATCAAAATCAACTCAGATGCAAAGCATTATGCTCATTGTGTATCCTGTGTGACCTCAGTTTGCATTTAACTCTTTACAATATACATATTTTTTTATTTCTTGTTCTGGAAATTTGAGATCCCAAAACTCAGATATAATCATATTTTTCCTTACTGTCTCTAAATATTCTGTTTCTACCATGTTTGGTATTCACATCATCTTTCTGGGAAGAGACTAAAATTACCCAAAATACTGGGTTGGCCAAAAAGTCCATATGGTTTTTTCCATAAAATAAGACATTTTTCACTTTCATGAATTACTTTCTTGATTTGGATATTTGAGTATGTCGGCTATCTCCCACTATTGGCTTCTAATGGGTACAGGCCAGAGGTGCTGCTAAACATCTTCTTCCAGTTCAAAAGACAGCCCCACAGCAAAGAATTATTTGGCCAAAATGTCAGCAGTACCAAGAAACTTCACAAACCACTTTTGACACATTTGATCAGTCACAGCACCTTCTCCATACATGGCACAACTCTTTTTTTGTGTTTCAGTTGTGTTTTTACCTTTCTTGAAATGATAAAGCATAATATGCCAAAAATGCCCTGTATTTTCTTCCATCTTCAATATTAAAATGGCTGCACAAAAATTCACCAATTTTGATAAGTTTTTTAAAACTGCACGTTCATATGACAGCTGTCACAGTAAAATCTAACAAACTGTTTCAAATGAAGTTAAAGACGACTAAGCCATACTGGAGCCATTGTACAGAAAAAAACATAATGGAATTTTTGGCCAACCCAGTAACTGGTTCTTAATGCACAACCTTTAAATATCAGTGGATAAGTTAAAATTAGCAAATCCAGGTAAGAGGTATGTAGGATTACTGTATACTATTTTTATTCTTGCTACTATTTTAAGCATGAAATTTCTTCCCAGTAAATGTTAAAAAAATAATTTTTAAAATTAATAAGTTGCCACACATGATTGAACTTGCAAAAAGGAATGCACATGTTACAAGGATTGCCTCAAAAAACGTTTAACTTTACTGGGCAGTCTTTGAATTCAGTAGATCTGTAAGCAGGTGTGTGTGGAGCGCCTCCTGCATGCCAGGCCTTGTGAGACAGGCACGGCCATTCCCACCCTAGTCCAGCGATGTACCTTAAACACAAAATTACATGAGTAATCCTTTTCACATTTTAGAATAAGTGTTCTGAAGGAAAATGCACAATGAGAACACACAGTAGAAATGCTGAATTAATGTGTAGGATGAGGGAAGCCTTCTCTGGGCAAGTAATGTTACGATAACCCCTGAGAGAGGAGTTCCAGTTATGAAGAATGTGGTGGGGGGATGATGCTTTCTAGACAGAGAGACCATAGTATGTGTGAAGACTCAAGGCAAGAAAACAGGGGTGTGCGGGAGGGACTGGAACTGAAAGCAGGCCAGTGGGGCTAGAGAGAGGGAGTGAGAGGGAGAGCCCTGTGGTGCCTTGGGATCTGGACGAGTAGAGTTCATGGTTAGACAGGGGTCCTCTACCAGCAACCTGGCACCTAGGTGGGTAAATGGAAATGGAACTCTCAGTCAGAGGAGCACAGACGTTTCTCAGGGAGCAATTATCACTCTAAGAGAGAACAGTTAAGGCAAGTCTTTTAATCATCACTGGCCTTTAAATTTAATTCAATGACTCTTGAAACAATTCATGGATGGCATGACTTCTTAAAGAGGATAAAGCTTATTTGTTGTCCTGTAGGTAAGGAGAAGGTTACTCAGATTATTGACTTCATTTGAATCTGACCATCAGAATAAGCCTAGAAAAATCTGGAGAAAGGATTTTTTTTTTCTGCTAAAGACACAGGATCATCTCCAAAGCATTCTTCCTCGTGGAGTTCCGCACACAGGTCTTTCAGATGCCATTACTTATTGTGGAATATCACTATTCTCCTACACAGTATTTAGGCATGTGGCCAAATCCCCAACTCCCGATGCCTTCCAGTTGCACTCTCCACCATCGTGTGACCCCCAGACACCAGGGTTCTTCCCCAAGTGCTGGTGGACTCGACTCAGGCACCGGCAGCCTCCTTTCTGCTGGTACTTCCTGACTCCTCCTACCACACTGCCGTCATAGGAGGAAAGTGAGGCTGAAAAAACACTGAAGAACACAACTTTCTAGTCTTATTCTGCTCAGAGCCACTTTACTTCTACCCTAAAAGCTCTGCCTACTTGGTACAAGACTCATTCCAGAACTCTCCAGGGTATGGGTGTAGGGGAGTGTGGAGGTAGAAGGGACAGCTTTGAGTTCCTAGAGGTTAAAGTGTTAGAAATGTGTTGTCAACAAATATTGCGACACTGATTCTAATCAGAATGAATGCTTTTCTATTGCAGTAAAACATTGGATAAATCTGTATAAAATCCTTTTTGGTCTTTGTATTTCAGATTTAATCAGTAATCCCATACTGACTACCTTCCCCAAGCTCCTGGAGCAGCCTGATGTGATGCATGCACTCTGGGTGGGTGGCCTGGTGTGCTCGGGAAGCAGCTGGGCACACTGCACTGGTGTGTTCTGACACCTGCTCTACGGTTTTCCCCCTATTTGGATGACATCTCCTGATCTTGTCCATTTTCTAGCTCATGTGGGCTCATCCTTCCTTTCTTCCTGTGAGTGTTACTTCCCCAGGCTGCCCAGGACCCAGTACGCAGGTGGAGTGCATGCTGCATACACAGTGGCAACCTCTTATCTCTTGTCTGTTCCTTGACTTACCACAGCCACCAGTTGTGGCCCAAGAGCAACAATCCAAAATGGTTTGTTAGATAAATGAGCTGAGCTCTCAGGGGAGAGTCAGAGCATGCCTATCATTTTTGTTTAATTTGGTATATACTGTCTGCTGCATAAATAGCAGCTGGTTGAACCAGATGAAATCTCCAATTTTCAGTCATTTTTTGATCTTCAAAATGTCAGTTTTATAAAAAGTTCAACTTGCTCTATCAAGGTCAACAACTATTATGAAAACTTCCATGCCTACCAGGCAGATGCTCAGATACCATGGTAGGGGGCTCAGGGGAAGTATGACCCAGGTCCTTGGAGACATGAAGAAGGCAGCAAATGAGGACCAGGAATTGTTTCATTAAAGAGGTCCTGGCTGATACCTGGATGGGGCCACGTCAGATTTTGACAGGCTGAGATGGAAGTGGAAGACACTGCAGGTAGAGGGCTCAGCATGAATGAACAGTTTGTGGCCGGAAGGACTACAGAGTGTTCTTGAGCAGAGCAGTGACCCTGTGGGGCAGGTTGAGTGTTGCTGGTAGATGGGCATGGCCTGTGTGAGTCTCATGTCCAGGTGGGGAGGGTGGTTAGGGGTGTGACCCGTGAAGGTTTTGTCAGGAAAACTCCCGACAGCACAGAGAGGTGAGGAGCATGCTTGCAGGAGGAAGTGAGCTGTGTTGGGAGGTGACTCCTATTGAAAAGGAAGGAGGTCATATGAACCTGACAGACAAATGGAGATTTTTAAGAGATTTTGAAACTGATTTCATGTGCTGATGTGGCTGATGTGGAGGTGTCAACAGTAACAATGCAGTTTTCAAAAAAAATCACTTCAAATGTGCAAGGCATATGATTACCCATGATTTCAGACAAATTCATTTGGCACTGTAGTTAGATGATGCAGAATTTCTCCTTCCCTTATAAAGTCATTAGTATCATAGTGTGTATTCATTATATAGAACATACATACATCGATTCATTTGATAAAGATTTCACGAGAGCCCACTGTGGCTGAGGCACTGTGCTGGCACTGGGAGGTTTCTCTAAGTGTGTAACAGTCAGAGTCTGGGTGTTGGTGTTAGCAGGAACGGAAGGGCTGGTCTAGTCCAAATGCTGCACTTCCTGATGAGCAGACGGCTCAGAGAAGGGCCGTGACCTGGCTGGCCATGCCACACAGCTCTGGGTGAGTCCAGAAATGCCACAGGCTTTTCAAGTAGTGTGAAGCTGTTCACATATACTATTATGTGGAAAACAATGAAGTCCATTTGTTGTATAAGTCAATTTAAGTATATACATTTATATTTATATAGCTGCCCGTGAACAGATCGGGAGAATAGACTCTAGAAAGGCAACAGTGACTACCTGTGTATATTCTTAATTTTTCCACTGCAAATTAGTTGTATAATAAAGGATAAAACAAAAGAGTAGTCTGTTCCCACAGTCGGTCTTGTGCCTTCTCTTGGTGGCACCCTGTATGACTTGGTAGAAGCCAGGCTGTGTGTGGTCACTAGCTCAGGTTCTGCTCCCACTCATGGTGCCTTCCAGCCTGGATCTGTGGAAGGTCCCTCTACACAGTCACCCGTGGGTGCAGGCCAATAGCATCATCTGCATGAGTGGCTCCCTGTGTTCCCAGCTGCCCCTCAGGAAGAGAGAATGGGGACTTGTCCATGGGCTTCCCTCTGCCTGTGCCCCACGGTGGCATGAGCAGCTCTGCTGGCATTTTATTGACCAGAACCAATCGGACCCACTGAACTGGAAGGGAGCTGGGAGGTGGTCTCCTGTTTGCTCCAGAGGAGAGGGGAGCTATCCTGCCCTCCCCCGTGCTTTCCCTGTTCCTGCTGAGTTACAGCATGTGACACACCGGCTGCTTGCTTGTAACTCAGTGAAAAGTGAGCTGGGGCCTTGACTCTTAAAGAACAATGGGCAAATGTCACCAGCGGGTAATAGGTCTAAAGATGCTGAGTGCTATTCGTGTTAAGCCAGATTCCTCACAAAGTTCACACTGTGCCATGTGTGAGCTTCCTACTATTAACTCAGCGAAGTCCAGTTTGTTGTTGGCACTTGGATGCTGATGATGGCACCTGGCTTATTGAGTGAAGCACTCTGGGCTCTAAGGGTCCTCTTCATACTCTCCAGGACCCCAGGTGCAGCATCAGCAGGTTTAGGAGAATACCCCAGAATGTGGCTCCTCCAGGGAGTCACAGAACTTTCTAGGGAAGGCCTCCCTACCGAGGAGGAGCTGATGCATCCACGGAACCCATGCAATCAGGCGCCAGCAAGAGGACACGTACCCGTGAGCCCAGGACCCAGCAGCTTGGAGCCAGGTGACACCTTGCTTACCATGTGTGGAGCTGGCTTGGGAAGCTCGATCCGGACATCTGTGGGGCTAGTGGAACTCTGAGAGGGATTTTATTTCTTAAAAAAGCATTGATGAAGCCTCATGAACAGATTGAAAATATTTGCTTGCAAAGCTGTGCTGCATTTATGTTACCTGACCATTGTCATCCTCCCAGCAGACAGAATTGTAGACAAATGAATTTCCTACCATCTTTACTGTCTCACCTTCAAATACTTCAAATTAAATACTTGCTAGTATTTAATTGTTCGGGTGCCATGTTTGTGCAGTTTGAATACATGTGTTAGTGTTTCACTGATTCTGCTCTTAAACTAGTTTTAACTTGTAAGGCATCTCTCCCTCCCTGGCCAGTATGGTTTCAGGTCATCAGCAATAGGTACTCATAGATTCAGTTCTTTTTTTTTTTTTTAATTTTCACCCAAGGACATTTTTCATTGCTTTTAAAGAGAGGGTGGGGAGAGAGAGAATGAAAGAGAGGCATAGATGTGTGAGAGAAACATTGATCGATTGCCTCCTGTACATGCCCTGTCCTGGGATCCAATCTGCAACCTACATATGTGCCCTGACCAGGAACTGAATCCTCCACCTATCGGTGTATGAGAATCATCTCCAACCAACTGAGCCACCCATCCAGGCCACAGATTCAATTCTGATGTGTATCATTTCTCTGTAACATTTTAAGCCCCATGCATAGGTTCACTTACAGTAAAGTTACAGGTGTGTGGCAAAGACTTGTGAATCCTCAGATTAATATAACATTTCTATTTTTTTAGAGTCCATGGGATGAGAAAGAAAGTACATTAAAAAGATCAGAGAAGGTAATATGCTTTTCCATGAGAATATCATATATACACTGTCAGTGTGTGCTTGTACATTCTAATAATGGCTCTTTTTTTTTAAGCAAAAGTAGCTTTAGTCATAACCCCTCTTAATCTCTTAAAACTGTGTCATTATGCTTGCAAAGATACATTACAGAAAGGGTCTGGGTGACAGATTCCTAATGTGAAAAGACACTTGATCAGGTGACATTTCAGATCAATGCATTCATTTAGCTGAGGGGAAGTTTGTAAACCAGTCTCCCAGTTGACCATCAAATTTTTCTTATTTAAAAAAAATCCCTCTAGCTCTTAAAGTCTATATCAGAAAGAGAAGGAAAAATAAAATTGGCTTCTGACATGTTGTACTTTGATAAAAACACATGTCGGAGACCCAAGATGCTAGAGGAGTAAATAGAAGCTACACTAACCTCTTCCCAGGACCAAATTGGAATTACAACTAAATTATAGAAAAATCATTCTTAATAATCAACTGAACACTAGCTTGAGAGAAGCCTTATTATAACCACAGACAGACAGAAGAAGCCACATCACCACAAGGAGACTGAAAGGGAGTGCAGAAGAAGCAAGAGGGCTGGCTGGACTCCCATGGGTGGAAGCTGAAGCCCTGGAAAGATATTTCAGTGACTGGAGGGTTCCCCCTCAGAAGTGTGGGGTCTAAACCCAAGCTGGGCTCCCCAGCCTACAGCACCAGATCCAGGAAAGCAAAATAGATAACATCCAGCTGTGAAAAGCAGCAAGGTTTCTGTCTAGGGAGAGACAGCTGGAGACACAGCCTCCTAAAGGGCCACAACACAAAATTTTGTTTGCAGCCACTTACCTTGGGCTCTGACAGAGGGAGGGCAGAGTGGACTGGAGACACATGAGGAGAGTCTAGGGCTGGTGGCTCTGGGGAGAGAACTGATGGAACAGCTGCCAGAATCCCTGTGCTGAGTCATTCCCCATACTGCAGGAACCATCTTTTTAGGCAAAGCACTCCCTTCCAAGTAGCATCAGCCTGAGGAGAGTAGCCCCCCACAGGAATTACTCTCACCCACCCAGTGGTGTCTAAGCCCTGTTGCTGAGGAATACAACTAGAAAAATTTCACTCTTTAAGCCTAACATAAACCCTGCAGGCAGAGGAAGACCTTTGGGAGCTCTGAGACTTTAGCTGAGCTCCCCTCAGCTGTGGCATTGGTAAAAGCCAGCCCTGGTGCACAGCCTGATTCTTTCTGCACACAAACAGGCCCAGCAGAGGGAGCCACAAGCTGTGGATTGCTGGTAGCTCCAAACAGGTTGTCCAGGGCCAGTCACATGCAGCATTTGACATAGGGTGGAACCAGAGTTTTTGTACATCTACCTAATATGTAGAAACAAACACAAAGAGACAGCCAAAGTGGAAAGAAAAACAAACAGGTCCCAAATGAAAGAACAAGAGATTCTCCAGAAGAAAAACTAGATGAAATGGAGGCAAGCAATTCATCAAAAAAAGAGTTTAGAGTAATTATTACATGGGTACTCAACAGCATGAAAAAAGACATAGAAACCATAAAAAAAGGACCAGCCAGAAATAAAGAATGCAATATCTGCAATAAATAATACACTGGAAGAAACAAACAGTAGATTAGATGAAGCAGAGGATCAAATCAGTAATTTGGAAGACAAGGTAGAAAAAAACATTTAATCAGAGCAGCAAAAAGAAAAAAGAATTTTAAAAAACAAGGAGAGCTTAAGAAACCTTTGGGACAGTATGAAGTCTAATAATATCTGCATCACGGAAATACCAGGAGAAGAGAGCCAGAGCGTGACCAAGGAATCAAGAACCTACTTGAAGAAATAATCTGGTGACCAAAAACTTCCCTAATCTGGTGAAGGAAGAAGACACACAAGTCCAGGAAGCATAGAGAATCCCAAACAAGCTGGGCCCAAAGAGGCCTGCACTAAGACACATCATAATTAAAATGGCAAGGCTTAAAGATGAAGAGAGAATCTTAAAAATTACAAGAGAAAAGCAAGTAGTTACACACAAGTGAACACCAATTAAACTGTCATCTGATTTCTCAACAGAAACATTTCAGGTGAGAAAGGAGTGGCATGATATATTCACGGTGATGAAAAGCAAGGATGTACAACCAAGGCTACTTTACCTAGCAAAGCTATCATTTAAAATCAAAGGAGAAATAAGGAGCTTCCCAGAGATGAAAAAAGTAAAAGAGTTTGTTAAACCAAACCAGTATTGCAACAGATGTTAAAGGGCTTGTTAGAAGAAGAAGAAGGACAAGAAGGAGGAGGAGGAGGAGGAAGAGGGGAAGGAAATAAAAAAACAGAGGAAAGTAGTCTAACAATGATAAAATGGTACTAAAATGTACCTATCAATAATCACCTTAATTTTAAATGGCTTAAATGCTCCAACCAAAAAACATAGTGTAGATGAATGAATGGATAAGAAAACAAGATCTATATATATGGTGTCTCCAAGAGACCTGAAGAAAGAAATTGAGGAAGATACAAATAACTAGAAGCACATACTGTGTTCACAGATAGGAAGAATTAAGATCATTGAAATGTCCATACTACCCAAAGCAATCTGTAGATTCAATGCAATTCCTATAAATATTCCAATGACATATTTCACAGAACTAGAAAAAATATTTCAAAAATTTTCACAAAAGGTGTTGCATAGCAACAGTGATCCTGAGAAAGAAGAACAAAGTTGGAGGACTCGTGCTACCTAATAACAAACTATATTATGAGGCCATAGTAATCAAAACAGCATGGTACTGGTATAGAAACAGACACACAGATCAATGAAACAGAACAGAGAGCCCAGAAATAAACCCACACAATTATAGCCATTTAGTATTTGACAGAAGCAGCAAACACATACAATGAGCAAAAGATAGTCTAGTCAATAAATGGTGTTGGGAAAATTGGACAGATACACACAGAAAAATGAATCTAGACTACCTTTTTACAGCACACACAAGAGTAAATTCAAAATGGATGAAACACTTAAATGTCAGACCTGAAATCATAAAAATCATAGAAGGAAAGATAGACAGCAAAATCTTGGGCATTGCTTGTAGCAATATTTTATTAGATATATCTCCTCAGGTAAGGGAAACAAATAAAAAACAAACAAATGGGATTACATCAAACTAGTTTTTGCACAGCAAAGGAAAACATCAACAAAATAAAAAGGCAACCCACAGAATTGGAGAACATATTAGCCAATACATCTGATAAGGGGTTAATATCTAAAATTTATAAATAACTTACACAAAAACCCCAAACAATCCAGTTGAAAAATGGGCAAAGGACATGAATAGACACGTCTCCAAAGAGGACATACAGATGGCCAGCAGACATATGAAAAGATGCCCAATGTCACTAATCATCAGAGAAATGCAAATTAAAAGCACAATGAGATACCATCTCACACCTGTCAGAATGACTATCATCAATAAACCAACAAACAACAAGTCCTGGTGAGGATGTGGAGAAAGGGGAACCCTTGTGCACTGTTGGTGGGAATGCAGATTTGTTGCAGCCACTGTGGAAAGCGGTATGGAGATACCTCAAAAAATTAGAAATGGATCTGCCTTTTGACCCAGAGATCCCACTTCTGGGAATATATCCAAAGCAACCCAAAACACTAATTTGAAAGAACATAAGCACCCCTATGTTCATTGCAGTGTTATTTACAATCACCAAGATATGAAAGCAGCCCAAGTGTCCATCAATAGATGAATGGTTAATAGATAAGACATTTACACAATGGAATTCTACTCAGCCATAAAAACAGAAGAACATTTTACCCTTTGCAACAGTATGGATGGGCCTGGAGAACATTATGCTAAGTGAAATAGGCCAATCAGAGAAAGACAAATCCCATAGGATTTCGCTCATGTAGAATCTAATGAACAACCTGAACTAATAAGGAAAATGGGGACGGACTCATAGAGAGCAGGATGACAGCTAAGGGGTAAGGGGAGGGTAGGAGGTAGAGGAAAGGAGCAAAAAGGGAAAAGGACTCATGGACATAATAGTGTGGTGATTGAGGGAGGAAAGAGGATATAGGGGACTAAATGGTAATGGGAAAAATACAATTAAAAAAAAGAGAAAAGGAATAAAAAGAAAGAAGGAAAAAAACACATGGCTCGTGCTCATATTCCTCAGAAGCATGGCCATTGCAAACCGACAGCACCTGCACTGCCAGTGAGCCTCAGCTTGTCTGCTCCAGTCTAGGATTCAACAAACGTTTTCTGTGAAGGGCCACATAGTAAACATTTTTGGCTTTGCAGGCCTTGCAGTCTCTGTCACAGTGACTCAACATTGCCATGGTAACCCAGAAGCAGTGATAGGCAGTATGTAAACGTCTGCGCATGGCCGTCTCTATAGAATGTTGTTTATAAAAAGAGGCAGTGGGCCACAATGGACCCATGGCCCATGGTTTTTGGACTTCTAATCTAAAGTGTTCATTGTCTACAAACTAAAAACCCTGAAAGTTAAAAATATATATACATGAGTACATATAAGGGGGACCCCCAAAAAACCAGAATTTATTTATAAAAAATTGTATGTTTATTCTTACATGTTTAAACTTCAGTCACCTTCAAAGTACTCTCCATCTGATGCAATACACCTATCGAGATGTTTTTTCCACTGCTCAGAACAATTTTTTATCTTGTCGATTTTCAGACCTTTTAGTGCTTCTGCCATTTTTTGTTTCACCTCTTCTGCATTTGCAAAACATTTCCCTTTGAGGGCTTGTTTTCATCCAGGGAAACAAACAAACAAAAAAACTCACTCGGGGTGAGATCTGGTGAATAGGGAGGATAGGGTACAGGGGTCATGCTGTTTTGGGTCAGAAACTGCCAAACACTCAGCGTGGTATGGGCAGGTGCATTGGTAAATCACCCATCATGAATGGGGCAACTAAGTCCAAAGAGTCTTTCAAAAAATTCACTGAAGCCTAATGCAGCCTCTCACAACGACACCAGTTGGTACACTGATACAGATGGGTTCCTAGAACACTCACCTAACAAGGGAAGCCTGTACCACAAGGGGCCCACCCTCCAGAAGATAATTCTGGTTTGGGGGAAGTTTCCCTTTGTACTGTACCCTTACTTGAGCTTCCCTCTGACCAGCACTTCTACATTGACCTTTGCTAGAATTGGCAGAGTTAAGGCTATCCTGGAACAGCTGTGAATGAGTTGTGGGATATGAGCCTGTGGAAATTGCCCTGTACACAGGTGTGCTGGAAGGGGCGGCATCTGTGTGCAGACTCCGCTGTGTCTGGATGCCTCCACCTTCGGGCTGCATGCTCTGTGATTCCCTCTCAGCCTTTCAGTGCCAGGGGCTGAGTGACAGTGTATATACTGCAGACTCTTGTTATCTGTGGAGAGTCTCACAGCAGATCTTACTCCTGGGGTCTGCTTTCTCTGAATTACATGCAGAACACTTGCTGCCTTTCCCTTACAAAAACGTGACAATTCTCTGATGTGCTGTAATCAAACTGTGCAGTTACAGCTGACTTCACATTGTTGCATTTACTTTGACGCATACCCCTGTCATCAGGATTAGACTTCAGCACCCCACTCTCTTTGATGGAAGTGGTGAGACACCCTCAGTGGGGCTCAGGAGAGCCGGGCCTTGAGGAGTCCCCTGTAGACTGAGGGAGAACTGCTGCTCTCTGCTCCACTGTGACTTGGGGTCTCATTTCCACTGAGAGGGGCTGCTTCCTGACTGAGTCCCTGGTGCAGAGCCCATGACCTGCCAGGCACTGTGTCACCTCCACCCCACCCCTAATGGCTTTTAGTTAACAGAGTTCATTGATTTAACACTTAACAAATAATGATGCAGATCCATTCACAATTATTTGTGGTGGTGTTTTTCCAGAGACAGTTCCTGAAGACTGTTTCTCCTGGTTGACCACAACTGCCAGCCCCCATTTCCTCTGCCCAAGGCCCTCCTGAGGCTCCTGCTCCTGCTGGGCAGGAGGCAGGGAAGGTATACCCTCTCTGGGTATACCCAGGGTTAAAGGACTTTAACCCTCTCTGTCATGGAGTTGCTGAGTTGCTTCCACTTAGTCCCCTGCAGTCCTGTCTAAAGGAAAGTGAAACCATGTCATCCCCATTGTGAAGTTATTTTTCTGTAGAATCTTTAATTTCTAAGTTCCATCTTTAAACAAACATCATTTAGCTTATTCTTAGCATTAAGCCAGAACTGGGCATTTTGAATGAAAGAAACTATTGCTGGTGAAGGCCTTGCAATGAATGAAGGGAGAGAGCTTTTTTGGATGTGTTTTTACAGACTGTCTTCCATGTTCATTGAAGGTATTGTGATTGACGAGTGTGGGCCAAAAAGTGCGGCACTTCGGCAGTTAGTGTAAAAGAAGGGGACAGACACGGGGGTGAGAGTTGCTCTGCCATCGAGACTCGAGACTTGTGTTCTCTCCTCAGTCAATGAAATCTTTCTTTTTAACAAGGAAAACTCTCTGGCTTTGAAATGCTACTTTTTAGCTTCCAAAACAGGAAGAGGTTGTCAAGAGCCAAAAACATCCTGGAAATGAGCCCTGGGGGCTGTGTCATTGAGCGAGGCTCAGCGACATGGAATTAATCACAACAGCCATGCTGCGGGCTGCAGCAGGGAGCCCAGGAACACAGGGTCCACCTGCAGGGTCTGGGATGCCCCTCATCAGAACCACCTGGGGCAGTCAGGGCTGGGATTCTAACAGTAAATGATGCGACCACTCTCTCCAAACTCCCAGGCTGTTCTTACTGCCTGACTGCTGTATCCATCAGCCCTGGAGGTGAAAATGCTGCCATAAAATAGCCATTCCCTCACCTGGGTGCTTGGGTGGCAAAGGGACAGGCATGTGCTACAGAGCAGGTACAATCTCTGTCTTTAACAGTTTTATGGTCTAAGGTGTGAGTGAGGCAGAACATCTCACAAGAAACCAGTTGAGATACATAATACACCACATACACACAGAGCAGGGGTGACCTGCAAACCCAGTAGCACTTGGGAGACCTGTCATGTAACACAGGAGGGAGCGGGAAGTCATCCACTGGCTGAGGTCTTTGTCGGTCTGCAGTGCCACAGGTGACCCTTAGCCACGGACTGGCTTGGCTTCGTCTGGGGAAGTATTCAAGCAGGGTGGGCAGGTGAGCTAGGTGGCTGTCACCTAGCTGCTATGTGTTGCTTTCTCAAAAAGAGTCCTAGGCAGAACCCCACTTCCTAAGGCACTGATTATCAGAGCTTTGTAGATGTCCCCCATTCATTCTCCTATTCAATGTGTATCATGCAGCCCCTGGCACAGCATCAGGCCCAGGGAATACAGTGGGAACAGCCCTTACATGATCTCTGTCCTAACTCACGATGCACAAGGTGGTCGGTAATCCCACAAAGGAACCATAAAGGGAGGGTGCAGACTGCTAGAGAGCACGTCATTGTGTCTATTTATTGCTGCTATCATATTTAAATCTGGAATGTACCTAGCACTGAGCCAGCACAAAGAAAGCCGTCGTATACTAAATATGGACATTCATTCCTGTCCACACTCTCCCTCTCTGCACCTTGTTACCTGACTTTGGGGACCTAATCATAGAGACCAGTTTCTGGAGGGGTCCCTTGCTGCCTGAACTCCCAACACTTGCTGTCTCTGAAACTTTGAATGGAGTAGATAACCTGGTACCTCTCCACCCCAGACTTGCTGTCTGAACTCTCAGTGTTTGAGTGCAGGACTCAATAGATTTGGAGAGACAGGGAGGGCTGGGTGGAGCCAGGAATGAGAGCCAGTGAAGGGCTGTGCCTCTCATGTAGGAAACTGGGGCCTCGGGCGCTGTGACTCAGTGGTGACTGACACTGAGCGAAGGCCTGCAGGACTGTTGGCAGAAATATAAAACGGAAATCATTAATGGAATACAGCTCAATCTCAGGACTTTGGTCATGTGGCTGTCATGTAGTCCATTTTGCAGGCTCTAGAGGCAGGATGGACCTTAACCTGCTCGTTTGTGCCTGGCTTTGCCAGCAAAGATAAATTTGCAGGACTTTGTCCTTTTGAAGAGGCCACCTTGGGGGAGACAGAAAAGGCTCCTAAGTTTCTGAGCTCTTCTACAGGTAGCTATGTCTGGATGGCCTTACCCATTGAGTCTTCCTTCTTTCTAGGCAGTTCTGTGTGCATGGGGGTAGCACTGAGCGAGCTTAAAAGTAAAGCTAACTGCAGTAACAGTGACAAGCAGAGCTGACGAACACAAAGGATCAATGTTCTCAGTAGCATTGAGTTGCTGGATCAAGTCTCACCTGAAGCCACTATTCCTCTGAACTCCTAATTTCCCTGAGGTAGTAAACTCCCTCCCATGGTTAAAGCTGGAACTAGTCTTTCTAACCTTTCAGTGGGAAGACTCCTAATGGACACAGGTGTCTGTTCTTTCCCTAAGCATCTCAGGATTTCTCTTGACCTGCCCCTGGTTTGTCAGGAGACTAATAAGTTTTTCTGTAAATTTGTAAAGCAGTTTATGGCAAGGAGAGAGTTGAAGAGGAGGAGGCAGAAAAGAAAGCAGTTATCCACACATCTCTGTGATTGAGAGGGTAGATTCAATTGTTCGAAAATGTGTATTGAGGGTTGGAGGTGGGGATGGGTGGGATGGCAGGGAGGGGGAAAATGGAGACAACTATACTTGAACAACAACAAAAAATAGTGATAAAAAAGAAAACATGTACTGAGTGCCTACTGTGTGCCAGGTAGTATTCACTATGCACTGAGTTACTGTTCTCCCAAAGCCTGGAAGGGGCAGGATCAGGAGACACAAAATACAAATGAATGAGTAAACAAAGGGATTGGGTAGTGACAGCACCACACAGAGAATCACAACAGGCTGGTGGCGTTTCTGTCCCGGTCGAATAGGGGTGGATCCGCCACACTCTCCTCCCACTGAGAGCAGCCAGAAGGCATGGGGCAGCAATCTGAGGACTGGAAGCAATAAATGGAAGCAAGGAGATTTGGGAAGGGAACCAGAATTCAAAATACTACCGAACTGCTGGAGTTTCCCATTTTTGTTCCTCTGGTGTCTCTGGGCATGGCCTCAGAGACAACATGGAACCAGAAACTACACTGAAGAGAGACAAAAACGTCTCCAGGAGAGGCCCTCGGTTGCTGGTCTGAGGACTGGGAAAGAGCCCTGACAGTTGGAGAGAGTATAGGAAACCCTGGTTTATTTCTGTTTTCCACCTTTCCTGCCCAGGCCCCAGGCAGTCACTGACAATAGTGATAACAATGGCAGTGGCAGCCAGACTGATGACCAGAGCACTGAAGGAGGGGACCCTTTGCTCTGCCCAAGGAACTGCAGAGCTAAGAACACGGGGGAAATCCCTGTTGCTTTTTTCCTCTCCCTCTCTATATATCTCATGTTGCTTTTTGACAGAGCACAGAAACAAAAACCCTGTCTTTTTAGGCAAAAGACCAAGGTGAGGTAGGAAGGGACAGTATCCCTTAGAACTGGAAAATGTTGGGGACCTCATGGAAGAGAAGGGCTGAAGAAAGTGACCCCATAACGTGGTATGTGAATGTCTGAACTCACCCCAAAGTTGACCCAGTGCAGCATAGTGAAGGATTTAGAACTGAGCTTCCAGATCTAAGATTAACACACAAACCAAACAGATTGGAATAGCCCCATGAAGTGTTAAGAAGACATTGTTTAGTGCTTATAGCCCAGAGAAGGCAGACAGAAACTTGCAGCCTAAACCTAACCAAGCTCATTGCCTGATTTTTAAAAAATCAACATTTCCATACAAGACCCTCAGTCCCATAACAATAAGCAAAATACCCAGGGTACAAACCAAAATTACTTGATATCTGGAGACCCAGGAAAATCTCAATGTTCGTCAAGGAAAAAGACAAAAAGACAATCAAGAGACAACACCTTTGAGATGACATAGTTGGAACTGAGACATTAAAGCAGCTAATATAATCATGATCCAGGAAGTAAGGGCAAATATCCTCGGAATGAGTAGAGGGATAGTCTAATCAGAAAGACAGGTGATACAAAAATAATAAAATTTAAGTTTTAGAAATAAAAATATATAACCAAATGAAAATAGTCATTGGATGGACTCAATAACAGAATGTAAATGACAGTCAATAAACTTTAAAATAATTAAATAGATCCATATAGGTAGATTGATATAAATTGATCTATGGGTCAATATAAACTATCAAGCTGAAAAAAAAAGAAACAGATTGAAAAATAAACCCTCAGGCACCTGTAGGACCATACCAAAAGGTCTTTCTTGTCATCAGTTTCAGTAGGGGAGGAGAAAGAGTATAGTATAAAAAAATTTTTTAAAGAAATAATGGTTAAAAACTGCTTAAATTTGATGAAAGACATAAAATTACAGATTCAAGAAGCTCAGTGGGCACCAAACAAGATAAGTTCAGGGAAATCCATGCCCACCCACATCATAACCTACTAAATGGAAAGACAAAGAATCCCGCGAGCTGGAGAAAAACAATGCATCAAATATAGGGAACTATATTTAAGTGACTGTGAGTTTCTCATGAGAAAACAAAGGCTAGGAGATAGTAGAACATTTCTAAAGTGCTGGGAGAAAGGGGGGAATAAAACCTGTCAACCCAGAATTCTATATTCTGTAAAAACACCCTTGAGGAATAAAAGTGAAGTAAAGACAGTATCAGATTGTGCATGCTAGGCAGCACATACACTGAAATTGGGATGTTGCTGCGAAGGGCAGCCCGGCCCCTGCAGAAGCCTGACACACAAACCTGTGACGTGTTCCACGGTTTACAGTGTACATCATGGTAACTATAGTTACTCACATAGCATCGCATCTTTGAAAGTTGCTAAGAGAGTGATCTTAGAAGTCCTCATGACAAAAATTTCTGTAATTGTCTGGTGACTATTTCACAATATATACAAATCTTGAATAATTATGTTGTACACATGAAATTAATATAATGTCCTACCTAAGTCAATTATACCTCAATAAAAATAGAAGACATTCTTAGGTGAAAACTAAGAATTCATTGTCAGCAGATTTACTCTAAAAGGCGTACTTAGGGATGCTCCTCAGACAGAAGGGATATGATACCAGTGGGGACGCTGGAACATTAGGAATGAAGGAACAGCAACAGAGGTGGTAAATATCTGGGTGAATGAAATAGATTATTTTTTCTCTTATGTTATTTAAAATAGATATGATGATTGAAAGCAAAAATTGTTGCATTGTTTATTGGGTTTTCAATTTATGTGTATTTAATATATATGACAATTACACCTGGAAAGCAGGAAGGTAAAGAGACCCATATGTCTATAAGGCTTCTACCTTCCATTTGAAGTGGTAAAACATTAATTCTGTTAGACTGAAAAGTTAACTATGTATACTGTAACTCCTAAAGCAGCTTTACATGTCTAAACAATGCAAAGAAACATAGTAAAAAACTCCATACATGAGTTAAAATGGAACACCAAATATATTTTTAAAAATCCCAAAGAATAGAGGAAAAAAAACAAAGAAATGAAAAAGCAAATAAACAAAAACAAAAAAAGGTAGACCTAAATCCAAACATATCAATAATTACATTAAAAGTAAGTGGTGTGAACATACCAATTAAAGGTAGCAAATTTCAGGAAGATCTGAGGGGGATAGAGAGGTCCGACTATATCATAACAACAAAAAAACCCTTTACAAATATAGCTACACTGGTAAGTTAAAAGGGTGGAAAAATACATACTCTGCCAACACCAAGTGTGATAATATACTTGCAAACATCAACTATAAACAATGGGATTTGACTATTTTTGCTGGGACTATAAATGATTTAACCACTTTGTAAACACGATTGACATTATCTGTGAAGAACACATACCATGTCACCCGCAGTCCCCCTCCTAAGATATCCCCAATAGAAATGTACACACAGATGTACCAAAGGATTTGTTCTAGAATGTTCAAGTCCATGTTATAACACCAAACTGAAAGAACCCAAGTGTCTATAAACAATTGAATGGATAAAATGTAGTATATACTACATATATGCATATATGCACTGAATATACTATGCAGCAGTTTGTAACTGAAGCAACACACAAAGACATTGAAGAGTTTTGCAGCCATGTCATTGAGTGACAGAAGCCAGACACAAAGGAGTCCACTCAGAAGGAGACAACACCAGCCTATAGTGTTGGACATCAGGAGAGCAGGTGTT
This sequence comes from Phyllostomus hastatus, assembly GCF_019186645.2. Taxonomy (NCBI): domain Eukaryota; kingdom Metazoa; phylum Chordata; class Mammalia; order Chiroptera; family Phyllostomidae; genus Phyllostomus; species Phyllostomus hastatus. The sequence goes on from NW_025334041.1 coordinate 68,710,108, forward strand.
TTGGGAGTAAGATGGGAGAGATGATTGGAAGGAGACTGGAAATGTTCTACTTCTTGTTCTGGGTGGTAGTTTTATGGTCTATGTGTCTTATGCACTTTTCTGTTAGTGTATTATAAATTAATAAAGTTTTGAAAGAAATTTTGAAATTTAAAAATTAGCATGGATGATTTAACAGAAGAGGTTCTGATCTTGCTGCAGGAAGAAAGAAATCCAGAAGAGAAGTGATTAGAGGGTTAGAATTAGGTAAACAAGTGCTTATGAAGCATTTGCCATAAGCCAGAAATGTCCCACCTGGTTTCCGTATATATCATCTTATTTAACCTGTCCCAGTCAATGAACGAGAAAGTGGAGACTATGATTGTGATCAAGCGCTGTTCAAGTGACGTTCAGGATTAAACCTAATTCTCAGTGCCATGAGGTGGGAACCAGGCCCTCTTCTCTTGACATCCTCCCCAACCCCTGGCCTCATTCCAGATTCTGACCTTGTGTCCAAGGGCATTCATACACCCCAGCCCCTGAGATGCATTGATTGTCCTGGAAGGCAAAGATGTTCCTATAGCTCTAATTTGCATCCTTTCTGGAATCTCGCTGCCTGCAGTGCATTGTGAATTACATAGTTTTCTTATAATTAGACCAAGGAGAATGTGCTACACTTTGTTGCACATAATAAAATCATCACTTGGTTGACCATAAAAGTTTAAAGTATGCCCAATTTTTTATAACTTTGTCTCATGACACCTTCATTTCTTAATACATTTAGTGCCTCAGGAGGCAAAAGGAACTCAGTCCTGCCAGTCTCTCAGTGGCTCCAGTCCTATCATTACCTCTGCTTCATGGATAAGAGATACGCCCGGGAAAGGCTTCCCTTTTTGCTTTCCCTTCAGCAGTTCCCACTGTGCCACGCTATAAGGGTGGCACAGGGTTCATTACAACATTCAGGAGAGGAGGCAAGGGCAAGATGCCTGGCCAATACCTTCTTTGGGATCATTGTGCAAACAAGGTGAGGCTGATGGCAGGTGGCCTGGGCCTCACGTCCTCCCTGGATCTCCACAGGCCTGGGAGAAAGGTGGCACCAGGCTGCTTTGAGATTCACTTGGTGGGCCTACTGTTTCTCCTTACAAGGCTTTTGCTTCAAGCTTTGTTCTTTCTAAATCCCCCTCCCCTGACTCTCCCCAGATCAATCAAAAGCCCACCCATCTGTGCCAGGGAGGGCAGGCCTGGTTTCTTGAGGAGGATATCTAATTATCCCAGCACATAAGGCAGTTCTCCCCAAATCCCTCTGTACCAAGGACTGAGGCTGAGGTCATGAGGGCAGGGAGAAGGGACCCAACCCCAAGCAGCCCAGCAAACTTTGGGTGCCAGGACCCAAAGTTTTGGGTGCAGGAGGCAGTCGAAATAAGGTAAAAAGGAAAGGGCTGGTCTCCAGGACCAGCCTGTAGTGGCAAAGGAGCTGCCTGGCCTCTGGGTCACAGTCCCTGTGCTGCGCCAGAAGCTGAAGGGAGGCAGGAAGGAACTGCTTGGCCTGAAGCCCAGCTCCTGGAGGCACTGGCTAGGGGGCCAGGGTGGGGAGGGAAAAGAGGTGGGGCTTGGGACAGCACCCAGCCATCTGGGCCCTGCTCAGGTGCCTGCTGAGACAGATTTTTCCCAGAGGGTGGTCTCCTTCACCTACTGTGTTAGGAGAAGAGGAGAGGAGGATCAGGAAGGGGGAGCAGCGAAAGAAGGAAGCACCAAATCCAGGAAGACAGGAGCTGGAAGTGAGGACTGCTACTTTCCCTCTGGTTTGAGGTTGAGGGTGGCCTCCAGGGGCAGAGAAGGAGGGAGCTAAGCAACAGGTGCAGATACATGTGAGACCCAGCATGTCGGTGGCCAGCACTGTGAACTTGACTTGACCTAGCAGATTCTTGGTCCTGGCCTTTGGAAAGGGCTAACTAGCTATGTGCAGTGCTGTGGGGAGCACCAGAGTGGTCTGCATGTTGCTTGGCTTATAGTATGTCCTAAATAAATGGTCTTTGTCATGGCAAAGGCCTTAGCCTATACTCTGGGTATGGGGAAGGGGGTGGTGGCTGTGGCTGAAGTAATATGCTCCAGGACTCAAAACTTCCTAGGAAGGAAGAGACTAGGAAGACGAGGTGGCCCGCCCAGCTGCTCTGGCTCCACAGGCGAGGCCTGTCTGATGCGCAGGCTGCCTTTCACTGAGGATTTCTGGCTGGAGCAAGTGGAAGGACCTGCTTGGCTGGAACGTATTTTTTTGTCCCTCCCAGGCGACGTCCGATGGGTGTGTCAGGCAGGAGGTGATATTTGACGGGCTGCTGGCCGGCTGCTTCGGAGCCTGGTGCCAGGCAGGGTGCGAGCATGGCCTCCCCCGACCCACCGGCCACCAGCCATGCACCACCTGATGTGCCCCCAGGGTTGGCCCTGTTCTTCACCATCCCCTATGCCTTCTTCCTGCCAGAGCTGGTGAGTAACCCCTGCAGATAGGCTTGGGGCTGGGGGCTGGGGGCTGGGGGCTGGGGGCTGGGGCTGGGGCTGAGGTGCTCCCCTCCCAGGGGAGGAAGGGGGACCTGAGCCAGAGATGTTCCATGGGGTGACCGGGATACTCTCTACTCCCTCCTGCGCTCCCCTCAGCCCCTGCAGCGAGGGTGGGTGGTGACTGGGGGGGTGGGGGGGGGTGCAGTGGTGCTGCTATTATGGATCTTCAGGAAGGTGTTGGAAACTTTTATTTTACGGCTTCTTTTCTACAACTACTTGTTTGTGCTCTTCTAAAGTTCCAAATGGGGGACTCTGTCTTTCCTCCTGAGAGAGGAGGTCTTCCAGTATCTTCTTGTCAAGTCAGCTGACTTTGAACTTTGGCTTAGGTAGACTCCCCAGAGGAGGCGGTTTATGAGACCCTTGGCTATACAATAGTTCGGGGAGCCACCCTGGCTGCACATGAAAACCTATTACCCCATTAGTCACTCTCTGGGGCACCTATGGCTGAATTGTGATCCAATCCCTGACAGAGCACGTAGCGTTCACTGAGCTTGGTCCTTTCTAAGCTGCTATCATCATCCCCTTTTCACGGATGGGGACACTCAAGTCTGGTTAGCAAATCAGGGTGAAGGAGTTTGTTTTTCCGACCCCTTCTGAAATACCTAGCTTGTGGGTGATATTTTCTTACAGGCTCTGAATGTGGCAGTACTGCCCCGGGGCAAAGAGGGAAAGATAGAAAGTGGTTCCAACTTTCAATTGGACCTGGCTAGCCCTCTCACTCTCGTCATCTGCTTAGAAGGCTGGGCCCATTTGAGTGACCTTTTGGCAAACTGGTTAAAGGGCGCCCACTAATGACAATCAGAAAGGGAACTAGGTAGGGCGGGCCCAGAACTTGGGTGGTTCCAGCTAAACCTCACCCAAAAAGCAAGTTTCTACCAGGCCTGCCCCCTAGGGGACACAAGCGTGGGCATCCTGCCAAGCTGATGACATCTTAGTGTTCTTGCAAGTTCACTGTGCCGGGACCCGGGCACATCCCTCACCTCAGAACAGCTACATGAATTGCAGTCATGTGGTTGGCTTGTGACCAGCAGGCATGCCACTGGTGCCACTGCCTTCCCAGGGTCCCTGACTGCTGGAGAGAGACTGGTGAGCACTTCCTCCCCACTAGTCAGACTGTGCTAAAGGAGGTGACCATTCAGGGCTGTGGCACAAGAAAGGAGAGGCCATCTGACCTGGTCAAGTGGGGGAGTAGTCTTCATGGAGAAGGCTACTGTGCATTTGGATCTCAAAGGATAGGCTAGATTTCCAGGCTGGGGCCGGGTGGTGGAGGGGGGCTGGTGGCTAGCAGGGAGTTGGGGGTGGGGACAGAGGGAAGAGAAGGAAAGGCCCAGAGGCAGGAAAAACCAACAGGTAGGAGGCTGGAGGTAGAGGCTTTCTAGAATCCAGAAAGTACCGGGGTGAGAGGGGCCGTCCCTTGCACCCACCGCCGAGATGCTGGCTCCTGCAAGTGGAATTCCTGGGGGAGCCAAGTGCATGCTGTGCTGATTTCCCCACTGACTTCATTTTTCTGGTCCAGGATGCAGTCCTGGGCTCCACACTGCATTTAGTTGTCATGTCTCCTTTTCTCCTTTAATCTAGGGCAATTCCTCAGTCTGTGTTTTAACCCTTCGGAGACGACGGGACAGTTGTTTTGTAATGTTCCTCCGTTTGACATGTCTAATGTTTCCTCATTACAACCTCATTTCTACTTCACTAGTGACCCATACTCATTGTTGAAAACTTCGAAAACACAGAAAGAAATATAACTTACATATTCATATATATATATATATATATATATATATATATATATATGGTGGTCCCCCTTACCCATAGTTTTGCTTTCCATGGATTCAGTTACCCACGGTCAACCATGATCTGAAAATATTAAGTGGAAAATCCCAGAAGTAAACAACTAGTAAGTTTTAAATCTCGCACCATTCTAAGCAGTATAGCACGGTCTCTCAGGGCCCAGGTTCTGTGCAGCCCAGGACAGGAACCGCATCTCCGGCCAGCATCCCCACCCTGCACACATTCCCGCCCATTGCCACTGTCTTGGCTATCAGATGAATGGTCACAGTACCCCGGATAAAGTCACCTTTATTTTACATAAGATTCCAAAACACAGGAGTGGTGATACTACCAATTGAAGATGCCAAAGAGAAGCGATAACATGCTTCCTTTAAGTAAAAAGGTCAAAGTTCTCAATGTAATAAGGAAAGAAACAAGAGAGCATGCTGAGGTTGCTAAGATCTAAAGAACAAATCTATCCAGGAAATTGTAAAGAAGGAAAAAGGTGTTTCATGCTAGTTGCTGAGAGAGACTAATTTCATTACAGTATGTTGTTAGGTGTCCTATTTTATTATTAGCTTCATTGGTAATCAATTACTGTGCCTATTTATAAATTAAACTTTATCATAGGTATGTACAATAAGAAAAAAGACAGTGTATATGTGTGGGGGGAATGTAGACAAATGTAGATGCAGATGTAGATGTGGATATAGATGTAGATGATAGAGATATATAGGTACAGATAGGTGGTTCGGTATTGTCCTGTTTGAGGTCTTAGGCATTCACTGGGGGTCTTGGACTGTGGCCCCCTGGGGTAAGGGGGCACCACTGCACACATGGATGTATTAGTTGGGTTATTCTGTACATGCTGCTCTGCACTGGCTTCTTCATTACACAAGCCTTCCTAGCACAGAATATAGAATCGTGTGTGCCTCACACCTGGGGAGGGCGACGGGGAGGTAACCAGGACAAAAGGGGAGAACGTCTAGGTGAGTGGGTGATTCCTGACCCCATGGAGCAGAAGACAAGCTGGGCTGGAGAGGAAAGTGCAGAGTCAGACAACCGAAGCCCCTCTCTGCCCCTGGTCTCCTGGCTGTGCTGCCCACTGTCACCCACCGGGGCTGACCGAGGAGCACCAGGCCTTGCAGTCCCAGTAGACTCTCTGTCTTGGGACCCAAGGCATCACAGACAACTGTATATTTTCCTAAGGACCGCAAAACGAAGCAGAGGAGGCAAAATCTGTAACCCGGACTAGGTGTCATCCACGGAGTGGCCCAGAGCAGACATGGGTGGTGTCTGTCTGCACATGTCCCTTCAGCCACTGTTTCCTAAGTGCCCGCTGTGAAGTCTGGAAAGCAGGGCCAGTGCTCAGGGAGTGAGAAGAGCAGAGTTAAACAAGGGGCCTCTGCTGAGGCCCCAGCTCTGCTCCTCAGAACCCTGCCCCCCTGCCACCCCTGCTGCCTAGATGGGGGCAGCTCTTCTGTGTGTGGGGGTGATGACAGACTTGGATGTCACAGACTCGGGGGGTCTTATGTTCTCCACCCGCTCTGCTCCCTGCAGCTGCTCTCACAGAATCTTTGCCTAACTTGCTTTATTTTAGAGTCTCTAACATTAAAATTCACACTTCTAAGCTTGATTTTACAGTAAGTATAGATCCATAGGCAGTTGCAAAGCTGGTGTCAGGGAGGAGTGCCCTGCCCTTCACCCAGTGCCCCCACGGTTACGTCTGTGAAGACACTAGTGACGAACCAGGAAACAGATGGTGGCGAGACATGTCTGCGTAGGTGTGTGTGTCTATGTTTTCACTTTACAAAAGGTACGTCAGTACCTGTTCTCCAAGAAAAATCTGAACAGGACTTTTGCTTTTATAAAAAAGGCAAAATTAGTGCTTAGTACTAGTTCTGCAGCAGCTGGTAGAGGCAGCAGCCCCCCAGCAGCCAGAGCGGCCCCACCGCGCTGCTTCCCCAGAACCACCCTCAGCACCGCACACCCAGCGCCAGAGCTCTGAGCCGGGTCTGGGAGCGTCTGGGCCTCAACTCCATTGATTCTGCGTGTCTGTCAGCAAAGTGGGTCCTAAAGCAACAGAAATGCCTAAGAGAGCTCATTGAGGTGTTTCATTTAGCATAAAACTGGACGTAATTAGCGTATTTGGTATGATTTGGTAGGTTATTTTGGGGTCTGTGAACATTCAAAAAGTTTTCAATATAAATTAATGGTAATTTCTTCTTTGCTTTATGGCATTTCAGCTTTGAAAGGTTTCACAGGAACTTCTGCTTCCGGGTAGCGGAGGAATGTGTCCTTCTGTGTCATTTTCTCACATAAGCAGATTCCTGCAACTACAGTCAAGATACAGCACTGTTTCGTCACCACAAAGGCCTTCCCCCTGCTTCCATGTTACAGTCTCTGCCTCCCCACCCCAACCTGCTCCTCCCTGTCCCCGTCCTGAGCCCTGGAAACCACTAATTCTACCTCTACAATTTCGTTATTTTGAGAAAGTGAGATAAATAAATGGGTCACAAAGCATGTGGCCTTTGAGACTGGCTTCTTTCACTCAGCATAGTCCCTGAGGTCCACCCAAGTTGTGGCGAGAGTATCAATGGCTCCTTCCTTTTCATTGCTGCATGGTGTCCCCTGGTGTGGACCTACTGTGTTTGTGTGCCCACTGGCCTGTTGAGGACACTGGTTGCTTACAGTTGTGAGCTACTCTAACTGAGGCTGCTAGGAACACTCATGCACAGGATTTGTGTGGACGCAGTTTTCCCTGCTCTGGGAAAATGCAGAGTGTGATTGCTGGATTGTGTAATAAGTGCATATTTGGTTGTTTTATTAAGACACTGACAAACCCTTCTCAGGACTGACTGTACTCTTTTAAAATTCCCACCAGCAACAGAGAAAGATTTCTGATATTCCAACATTCAAATTTGTATTTTATTTGGTTTATAGTGAAATTCTGATTTCTCATTTGAAAACAATATTGATTTCAAAATATAATCTCCTTCATTCACTGATTGTGAGTGCCTGCTGGTGCCAGCACTACACAGGGCCTGGGGGCCATATGACTCACCCCCACTCCTTCTCTCTGTAGAGCAGACTGCGCTGGAGGGCGGTGTGGGGAGAGGGTGACCTTGTGATTGCCTAATTCCCTGTATGACTCTTCAGCTCTTAGCTCTTTTACAAGCTGAGAGGTGACTCAGGGGACCAGGACTGAGGGAGTATTTTATGAATAAGAGTCTTGAGAAGTCTTGTGACTATTAACCTTTTCACTACTTAACTTACAACTTATATTTTTGATTAATTAAAAAAAATAGCTAAGAAGATTTCTAGAGACTAGACACGTTGAAAGGTGAGATGATTCCTGGTGTTTGGTGTTTTCCTTTGAGCTTCTTACCTGGCCTGCACGGTGGCCAAAGGAAATGCTCCTGCTCCGGGCAGGGCTTCCTGCTGGGGAAGCAGCCCCATTGTCCTGTCCTGCGGTGTCAGCCTGCTGCTCTTTTACTCTGTTTGTATGTAAAAGCCTATCTGAAACTACCTGAGACCCGGATCTCAGGTCAATGGTGAGAGGCTGAGGGCAAGATTAGGGCTCAGTTTAGGACAGGTTTAGGGTAGGCTCCTTCCCCTTTGTTACAACGTTGTCTTAGAAGTTGAGTTTTCCAAAGGAAAAATCCTTTCCTTTGTTCATCTCTGCTCCCTTTCAATTCTCCATGCTTCTGGAAAGTAGCAAAGGTTAACTTCATGAAGCATCATCTCAGTGCTTCGGTCCCTCATTCACTCCTGCTCACCGTCAAGCAGACTTACCTGGCTCCTGCCGTACCACTGAGCCTGTTATAAAAACAGCCAGGATGGCCCTGGGAGGCATGCATTGGGGGGGGAGGGGGCAGGGCAGGGGGGCGGGGGGGGGAGGCCAGGCGGGGGAGTAACATGACACACAGAGTGGGCTGGGCAAGGGGGTGACGTGGACAGGATTGCCTATCAGCAGACCCATGCTGCCTGCACCCTTTGGCTCCCCTGCAGCAGGCCCAGCCCTTACTCTGGGAGGCCCCCAGTGTGTTCAGATGCAGTAGAATAGAGTCCGGGGGACGGTTCTCCTACTTAATCACTGTGAGACCCCAGGCAGGTCACTAAACCACTCTGAGCCTCAGCAATAGAGACAGGAACAGTAAAGACCTCATAAGACAGCTCTGTGGTTTCCATAAGGGTTTTCACAGGAAGCCACAGGACAAGAGTCTGCTCTAGAAATGTCAGCTCTTACTGTTTTATTGCTGTTGGTCATCCAGACCTCTTCCTAGAAAGCGGGGGTCTGTGAGCAGATTGCAGTTGTAAATCCACAAGCATTTATAAAGCCTCAGGCTTTGCTCCTTAGGGGGAAACAAGAACAAGCTGTGATAATCAGGGATAATGTCCAATGGTGAGGTGATGACCACCGGTGGGGCCACCATAGCGAGAAGGTATCTGTAGACCGAAGAATGAAGCAGGCAACCCTCTAGAATATAACAGAGTTTATCTTGGGGCCACTTACTTGCAGGGTCAGAGCAGACAGATGGTCCAGCACCCTGCACAGGCTATTGTCCACTACAGGCCTGTCAGAGTACTTTTTTACACTGTAACTCAGGTATGATGATTGACAAGACAAAGGGACAAAGAATGCAGTAGTGCCAGCAGCCAGTTTGATACTTATCTTAGTTGTCACACCATTGGCCACTGCTAACAAAAATATGTATGACCACATCTTAAGGGACACAGATAATCATCAACTCCAAGCCTTTGATGTGCTTGCTAAGGACAGCAGGAATCCAGGGAGTGAGTTAGGTTCACATCCAGTCTGTACAGATAAGGTAAGACATAACCTCTGCCTTACAGGAGTGATGCAGGAACCTGTGGGGAGCACTGCAAGTTGGGGTTGGGGGGTACTCTGCCACAACTCCCAGAGGCCCCAGGGGCTCATTGGAATGAGCTTACTCAAGGGCCTAGCACTCCAGAAGGGCTTGGATTGAGGGGTGAGATGTTTGCCAAGGACTGGGCACTGCCCAGGAGTAGGAAGCAACGTGTACAGAAAGTCAGGCTGTGGGAAACAGGGACGCGGCCCCCTGGGAATCTCCTGTGTTCACTCAACAGATGTTTAGTGAGCACCTAATCTGTGCCAAGCATGAGGATGTAAAGATAAGAAGGCAGACATGAGCCTGCCTTATGGAGTCTGGAGCCTCACGGGGCAGATGGAGACTAGCCAAGGAGACCAGCGCCTGGTGCTGTGCCCATGAGGGTGTGGGAGGAGCTGGACACCACAGCGGGTGCTGTACTTAGAGGGGGCTTTAATACAGGGGACTGTTCACACCATTGTTGAAAGGCTGGAAGAGCAGAGGACCCCCTGAAGCCAGCAGACAGTGATAAGCACACCTGAGGGCTACCACCAGCGGGTGCTGCTCAGGCCTCCAGATTAAGCCCCACCCAGCTGGTACTGGAGCCTTTGAAGACAGGGGTCACCCTAGAGGAGGAATATAGGGATCTTGGGGTTGGAGCCAACTGCCACTGCTGCTAGATTAACAGTGACAGGACCTGTGAGCCAGGGACTATGGAGACAGAGTGCCAGCCTGCAGCAGAGAAGGAGAGGCTTGAGCTAAGAGACCCTGGGAACTAAATGGCACCATCCATGTCCATAGCCTGGACTCTGAGTCCTCTTCTTCCCCTGATTATCCGGCCAAACCACAAGAAACCTTCCCTGAACTGGTTGCCTCTATCAGGTTCCACAAGAAGGGCAAGCAGGCCTGCGGCAGGCAGGTCGCCCCTGCAGGGTTTCACTAACTAGCTAGTGAGTGCTCTGGAGGGGAGACTTGGCTGGGGCCTCCTGCAGAGGTGGTAGGGAGGAGCCAAGCACATTTTGACCCACTGGACCCCAGCAGCTTCAGATAAGAAGCCTCACTGATAAGAAGTGCCCCACCTGCGCCAGCGCCCTTCCAGGGCTTTTCACATGCAGAACCTTCCCCTGGGGCACTGCGGATCTGTGGAAGGCTGGAGAGCTTTCTAGAGTATTGTCTAGATTGACCAGCAGGAGGAAGGGGCCAGAGAAAGGAGGGGTGAAGGACTCCAGCCAGATTCCTCGGCCTATTTGCCTCTAATCTCAAACCAGCTCTCTGCTCCTCCCATAGCTGCCAGCCAGCCATGTCCCTCAGCTGTCACCACCTGGTCGATCTTCCCCTTCTCGACCGACCAACGAGGTCTGCTGCTGGGGGCCCACACATGCCTGACCCCGTAGCAGCAGAGCCACGTTCACCTGCGTCACACAGCCACTCCCCTTGACACCCAACTCCCCACCCTCCTGCCTCAAGCGGCACCTAGAAGGCACCTGGGGGACCCTGGAGTAGGGTTGCAGTAGGCTCCCCATCCAGTGGAGCCAGATATCATGGGTGTCAGGCCCCAGAATCTTCTGTCTCGTCTCAAAGAAGTCCATCCATCTCAGCCCCTCACCATGGCTGGAGTCTCAGAGCTGTGCTTTTTCTGCCTCTGCTCTCTGCCTCTGCTCTGCTTGCATCCCCCACCTGCCCATCTGGACCCTCTCCCTGCCCAAGTGATGCAGGCTGAGGGGCGTGGGGGGCAGTATTCACTTGAACATCATCCTCTCTGCCAGCATATTTTTGTGTAGTTCTTCCAGTGTGCCAGGTCATGTGGTATTGTAGGACACGAAGGGTGAGAGTAGGGTGGGGAGGAGGCGGGGAGATGGGAAAGCCTCCCAGCAAATCCGTCTGCAGGTGATGGCACAGGAGTTGGGTAAGGATGAAACCAGTGGTGTTTGTCCTCCCTGGTCCAGGCTTCTGGAGGAAATGTCCATCTGTGGCTAGGCCACAGTGGCTGGCCCGGAGGTGCCAGGTGGCGCCATCTGCATGGGAATTGGGCCCAGGAAGGTGAGACTGAACAGCAAGTAGAGAGTTCAGCAACTGCCTCCTGCTCCTTTCTTGAGTTAGTCAGCTGCTCCTATCAAGTAGCTGCTTTGTGCCAGGCTCTGTGCCCCATGCTGGGCACACGAAGACCACAGGGCAGAGTCCTGCATCCAGGAGCTCAGGGTCTGGGAAGGAGGCAGTGAAAGGAGACGGTGACCATGAGGAAGGCCACCAAGGGGTGCCTTGGGGACTTGTTAGTTAGGAGAGGCTTCCTGGAGGAGGTAACATTGGTCTGGCCCTTGCCCTTGAGGGTCTGGTCATAGACAGGGTGGAGAAGGGGAGAGCTGACCAGGCTGTTAACCAGGACTATAATGAATGGTGGCGTCCTTGGGTCCTCAGTGCCTCACGACAGACAGGAACATGGTCACCAGTCACAAAACATCTGTGGATTCCTGGGGGAAGGAGGAGGTGGGGGGACCTTCCTGAGCCCAACTCTAGGACTCATCTGATGACTTCCAGGAAGCATGTGAAGGGACATAAGGTTAATGAAATAGAGGCCAAAGAGAAGAGACCGGGATAGGAAGCCCCACGAGTGGGGGAACTGCCCACTGGCCTCTGTGGGGACAGGATGCACCTTCCTGCTTCTTTGCATGTTTTCAGTACTTTCTAACTTTTCTAAGGTGTATAAGTGCATAACTAAAAAAAAAATTAAAAAGTGAAAAAAAAGCTTGCCTACCCCCCAAATGCTTAGTTTTAAGGGGTTTTTTTTGTTGTTTTTTTTTAAGAGACAAGAAGGAAGAGTCCTTTAGACTTTGGCTGGACGGGAATGTTTTTATTGTTCTATTTTTATGTCACACTGTAAACCTGGACTGTTAGTCAGTAAAAGGCTGGGTTAGTGGGAGCCAGGGGCTGAATGAGTGGGTGTGGTCCTGGGAAGGAAACCAGTGGCTGGGTGAGAGGAAGGCAGAGGAGGCCTGGCTCTGACTCACCACCCTCCCGCTGGGGCATCCTGCTCCTCCTGGCCTAGCACGCCCCAGGGTGGGCCTGGATTTCCTTGGCAGGCAGCCAGCCTGGTCCTGAGAGCCCTTATGGGCACCAAGTTCTCCTCACATGACCTGGTCAGCCAGCAGCAGCCTGGACGGAGCTCAGCAAGCACTATTGTTCCTGGTGTGGACCGGATGAGACAAGGGCCCTCACTGGGGACCAGGGGACCAGGCTGGCAATTTCCTGCAAGCCTTAAAGCCACAGAGAGAAATTCTCACTCTGTGAGTCAGAATAAGTAAGTGGGTATTTGTGGGTGTCCCAGGTTGAAATATGGAGCATAGAACTTCCATATAAATGCTAGTTGCTTGAGGGCCTTGAATTTGGGCCCAGGCCTGCCATGTCCCAGTGGCAACTGGGGAAGAAATCACTTGGCCTCTCAGAACTGGTTTAGAAGGTGACGATGCCCAGAAAGCGTCCCAAGGCTGCCACTCCTCAGACGCAGGGGTAGGAGCTGCCTGCGGGCGATAAACAGTACCCCATTCTCATCAAGGTCTCTGAGCTGCCACAGGGAGGCCTGCGGCAGGGGGAGGGCTGCCCAGAGTGCCTGGCTCCTTGGGGCTTGGTTTGGGCCTTTTCCTCTCAGCTAAAGGTTTTGGAGGCTTGGTGGTGGCGGCACAGCCTGTATTCACCTGAGTATGAGGAAAGGGAAGGAGAGGCAAAGCTGTTGTGATAATTAAGACGGGTGGTAAAAGGAATGCAGTATCGATGGTGGGTGAGACCCACCATGCTGAAATCCTGCCAGCTATGCAGAAAAACCTGCCACTTGTATTGCCTGTGGAGCTCCTCCCCGGCTCTCAGCTCCTGGCCGGCCACACCCGAGCCCACAACCCCAAGCCTTGGCTAGAAGCCTGGGCTCTGCACAGCGGAGATCAGGCATCTTTAGGGCTTCTCCTTTGTGTTGCACATGGGGTCATCGCTCTGGCAGTGTCTGTCTTCAGAACCTGGTGGTGCTTGAAGTTCACTCTGCTGTGGCAGCTCAGCCCTGCCCATCAGTCTCTCAGCCCAACTGCTCCAACCAGGTGGATAGATCGTCCCAAAGCAAAGGCAGTCCTCTCCCATCTCTCCCGTTCAAAAGTCTTTTGTGCATCTCTGTGGTCCAGCACAGTCTCTTATGTCTTTCTCCTTTCTTTTTCAGTTATTAATTTTAGAGAGAGGAAGGGGAGGGGAAAGAGAGAAGCATTGATTTGCTGTTCCACCTATTTATGCATTCTTGGTTGCTTCTTATATGTGCCCTGACCAGAGATCAGACCCACAACCTACAACTTTGGCCTACCGGGATAACTCTCTAAACAACTGAGCTACTTGACCAGGGCTCTTCTTGCTTTTCAAACTTACATATTGGTTGTTTGGGGTTAGTTTAAAACCCTGCCACTGAGCCACACAGTTCTTCCCGGAGGCCAGGTCACTGATTGATTGACTGGGTCTCATTTCAGAAATGTTCCGTGCACCTATAGACAAGTGCACACACACACACACACACACGCATACATACCTTTTCTTTTTCTATAGATCATAGCGCATTGGGCTCACTGGTCTATGCCTCCCACAATTTTTAGACATTGTTTCATTGTGGTATAAAAAAAGCATTTCATTCTTCTGAAAGCTGCTGAGTGTCCCACTGTGCAGCCCTCACTGCTCTCACTGGTCCCCACTGGGTGGACATTGAGGAAGTTTCCTCTCTCCTCTGTAACTGGCAGGGCTGCAGCAAACAGTCCTGCACATTTGTCACTTTGCTCGTGTGCATTATTTGCAGGACAAATTCCCAAAAGTGAAATTGCTGGGTGGAACAAGGTGTGCACTTAATGTTTTGATTGATATTGTCAAAATGGTGAAGCAGTTGGTGACACCATTATTTAACCTGGGATGACAATGGACTTCAATTGGAGGACTCTAGTTGGACTTGAGTGTCTGAGCGTCCCCAGATTTGTAGACAAAAATTGTGCATATACATAGGTACATTTTTTTAGGTGACCAAAGCCTTCATCAACTCTGTACAAGGTTGTATCCTACTCACCCTGCTGATTGGTCTCCAAGCTCCTCCAGAATCAACTTCCCATCCCTCAGGAAGACCAGCCTTGGAAATTCCCCTCCTCTGAGTCTTTTTAAAAATATATATATTTTATTGATTATGCTATTACAGTTGTCCCATTTTCCCTCCCTCACTCCCCTCTGCCCTGCACATCCCCTCCCACCCACATTCCCCCCTTTAGTTCATGTCCATGGGTCGTACATATAAGTTCTTTGGCTTCTACATTTCCCATACTATTCTTACCCTCCCCCTTTCTATTTTCTACCTACCATCTATGCTGCTTATTCTCTGTGCCCTTTCCCCCCTCCCCCTCTCTCCACCTCTCTCCTCCTCCCACTCGCCTATTGCTAACCTTCCATGTGATCTCCATTTCTGTGGTTCTGTTTCTGTTTTAGTTGTTTGCTTAGTTTACTTTTGTTTTTGTTTTAGGTGTGGTTGTTAATAATTATGAGTTTGTTGTCATTTTACTGTTCATATTTTTTATCTTCATTTTCCTTAGATAAGTCCCTTTAACACTTCATATAATAGGGGCTTGGAAGCCCTGGCTGGCGTAGCTCAGTGGATTGAGCGCGGGCTGGGAACCAAAGTGTCCCAGGTTCGATTCCCAGCCAGGGTACATTCCTGGGTTGCAGGCCATAACCCCCAGCAACCGCACATTGATGTCTCCCTCTCTCTTTCTCTCTCTCTCTCTCTCTCTCCCCCCGCCCCCCGTCCCTCCCTGAAAATGGATGAATAAAATCTTCAAAAAAAAAAAATAGGGGCTTGGTAATGATGAACTCCTTTAACTAGATCTTATCTGAGAAGCACTTTATCTGCCCTTCCATTCTAAATGGTAGCTTTGCTGGATAGAATAATCTTGGATGTAGGTCCATGCCTTTCATGACTTAGAATACTTCTTTCCAGGCCCTTCTTGCCTATAAGGTCTCTTTTGAGAAATCAGCTGACAGTCTTATGGGAGCTCCTTTGTAGGTAACTGTCTTCTTTTCTCTTGCTGCTTCTAGGATTCTCTCCTTATTTTTAATCTTGGGTAATGTAATGATGATGTACCTATGTGTGTTCCTCTTGGGTCCAAATTCTTTGGGACTCTGAGCTTCCTGGACTTCCTGGAAGTCTATTTCCTTTGCCAGATTGGGGAAGTTCTCCATTATTATTTGTTCAAATAACTTTTCAATTTGTTGCTGTTCCTCTTCTCCTTCTGGTACCCCTATAATTTGGATGTTGGAACATTCAAAGATGTTCTGGAGGTTCCTAAGCCTTTCCTCTTTTTTCTGAATTCTTGTTTCTTCATTCTTTTCTGTTTGGTTGTTTCTTTCTTCCTTCTGGTCCACATTGTTGATTTGAGTCCCAGTTTCCTCCCCATCACAATTGGTTCCCTGGACATTTTCCTTTATTTCTCTTAGCATAGTCTTCATTTTTTTCATCTAATTTGTGACCAAATTCAACCAATTCTGTGAGCACACTGATTACCAGTGTTTTGAACTGTGCATCTGATAGGTTGGCTATCTCTTCATCACTTAGTCATATTTTTTCTGGAGCTTTGATCTGTTCTTTTATTTGGACCATTTTTTTTGGTCTTGCCACATCTGTTACATAGTGAGGGATGGAGCCCTAGGTGTTCACCAGGGTAGGGTAACCCAGTCACTGTGTTGTGACGCTGTGTGTGGGGAAGGGGTTCGAGAGGGAACAATGGCGCTTGTTCTCCTCTCTTCCGGATTTCAGTTACTTCCCCTGCTTCCCACAAGCAAATTGGGCCCTTCTGGTGCTGATTCCTGGGTGGGTAGGTTTGTGTACATGCTAGGACCCTGTGGGTCTCTCCAACAAACTCTCCTGTGAGGCTGGGAGTTTTTCCCACTGCTTCAGCCCCCCACAGGTATTTTCAGTCAGAAGCTTTGAGGCTTTATTTTCCCACGCTGGAACCCTGGGTAGTGCAGTCTGTCTCGCTCCACAGTTGTTTCTCCCAGTTTATCTGCACGCAAATGTGGGACTGCCCAGTTCACAATCTGCCACCTGGTCAGGTCTGCCAGCTGCTGCCTTGCACGCCCCCCTCCACAATCCACCACCTCACTGGGTCCGCCAACCACTGCCTTGCTGCTGGTCCTCTCTGCCTTGCTGCCCATCTCTGCCCCTCCTACCGGTCAGGATGAATGTGTCTTCTTTAACTCCCTGGTTGTTGGACTTCCATAGAGTTCAGTTTCCTGTCAGTTCTGGTTGTTTTTTTGTTTTTAAATTATTGTTGTCTTTTTGGTTGTGCCAGGAGGCACAGTGTGTCTACCTATGCCTCCATCTTGGCCAGAAGTCTCCTCTGAGTCTTTCTTAGAGAACGTCACCCTCCATCTTCTCCATCATTCCAAATGACTATGGCTAGCATGGCCAACAAGGTTACCCAGCACTCACCATTCTCACGAAAACCAGATGAGAAAAATCAGTGCAATCCCTGGTGCCTCTATCACATGGGCATGGACATGGAGGCACAGAGTTAAGTAACCTCCCCAACAGTCAGCACTGGGGTTCGAACCCAGGAGGAATGGCGTTGCCCTGCTCTGCAGTGGTTACACCATTAGAGTGGGAATGAGGAGATGGGCTCTGGGGGCCCTTGTCCTGGCTGCATCACTGGGGGAACATCTAACAAGGCACCCTCATGATCAACCAGAATCTCTGGACAGGACCCAGACCTGGAGGTTTTCTCAAAGTCCCCAATGATTCCAAGACTTTGAGGAAGGGGGACAGCACTCAGTGTGCTGCCCTGAGGGGAAGACTCGGGGTCTATGAATTTCTGAAGCTCCTTATCCTTTTGCCATATTTCTAGCTTCTTTTCCTTTATTAAGCACCCCCCCAACCACCCAAAATAGTAAGGATTGATGGCACAGTGGTGAGCACAGCTGTCTTCCAAAGTAAAATCCCCCCATAACTGACAAAAGAAGGTTTTTTTAAAAAAAAATACATCATTTTATATTCATAGATATCAACTTAGTTGATATAAATATTTCAATATATTGTGGCTTTTATACTTATTTGAAACTCAATTGTCCCACCTTTGGTCAGCAGGAAACTTCTGAGTCTTTTGACCAAACCCAGGAATCTTTGAAAGTGTTTTTCACTCTCTGGTGTGGTGAGCTGCCTGGGCCCCGCGTCCTCACCCCCGACCTGGGATCAGCCATCGGCCCCAGACTCCGCCCGGGGCTGCTGCTCCAGTGCTGATACGCAGGTTGTTCAACCAGCTTCCTAAACTTGAGGGAGCTGTCCCCCATGTCCTCGAGGAAGACAAGTGACCAGGCCTGTTGTTAAGCTTCATCCTCCCTGAAGAGATTCTATCAAGTTTCAGCTCTGCCTTGCAAAAAATGCGTAGATGAGCATTCCGCGTTTGTCCATAAGAAAGAGACTCTGCCTAAATTGTACTTGAAATATGCTCAATCGCCACACACAGCGATAATGCAACATCCTTCCACTTAGAGGGCCAGGCCCAAATATCTAAAAATGTCTCCTGCCCAAAATGGGAAATGTATTTCCCATTTTGGGAAATACAAAATGGGGATTAAAAGGAGAGAGCAGGTGAGGCTGCCAAGAAAATGTGGAAAGCTTAAAGGGTTTTTTAAAATGGGGGGAAAGACAAACACTCGACATTGCCTAACCTGTAAAGAACCAACCCAGACTGCTTGACGTGAAATGAGAAAACGCACTTCACTGGGCTTCACTTCACTGGGTTTGTCCTTGGCCCCGATTCCTTCTACTGTTCAGAAGGGGAGGGCATGGAAATGAAAGTCAATAACATTCCTTTGTGTCTTGTGGATTGGGCAACACTGAAGCTGCTTCACTAGATTCCCATGCAATCCGAGTAGATTCCCAAATGCTCAGAGGCCAGGTGTGAAATCCGATTCTGTGCAGAGACCCTCAGTGTCCTGCCTGGTGTCCTGTGTGACCTCAGTCTCTGCCAGCACGCTCCACTTCACAGTCTGTGGTGAGAATTAAGTGTGGATGTGTAAGTAATGTGCGTCTGGTCAGGGCAGCCTCTGACGGCAGGTGGAGGCAGGCACTGGCAGGCATGGCGGGGTGGAGGCACCTTTGCCCACCGGGGCCTGGCACAGGTGAGCTGCCAGTAAGTGGCAGCAGATATCAAGTGGCAGCTCTCTGGTCTTAGAAAGTTTGCAAAGGAGTTAGAATTGCTGTACAGTCTCATTGAGGTTGTCTGAGTGAATGCATTTTACAAATTGTAAACACCTGGTGAATGTGAGGTGGTAGTGGTGTTATCTCTGTTCATTCAGCAAAATGTTCTTAGACCCCTCCCCACGTTCTTTGTTCCAGGACCTAACTGGGCACAAGGAGTGCAGATCATTCTCTTCCCTCAGAGGTCTAATGTGAGCCTAAAATATTACATGTTCTGGTGAAGTCACTAAATCCTGACTGCCACCTCCACTGAGAGCCAGCGTTGTCAGGGTGCTGGTTGTGTGACAGCATTTGTATGCACTTCCCATGCTATGGCAGGCAGGACACTTGCCAGGTGCCCTAAAGCTAAGCCCTGGTGCCTCCCTGGAGCAACAGCAGCCCCTGTCACTGGGATTGACATGCAAGGGCCCAGTTCAGGGGAAACAGAAGCCCAGGTCCCTCCACACCACTTCCTTAGGACAAGGCAACACTAACTTGCTCATAGCCTAGGCCCAACCTCGGACTTCCAAAATCCAGTTAAAGCCTGTATTTCCTGTTAAAGTCTCCCAGAGGGGGTGCTTCAAGAGATGCCAGGCTTCTGGAGATGTTGCTCAGCCCTGTAAGAGCCTTTGCCTTGTGGTCAATCTCCTGTTCCTTCTCCCTCCTTTAGAGCCCATGGATTCTCCATAAGTTCAAAAGCACTTTCCTCTCCAGGACAACAGCAGTGGAAGCCTCATCAGGGATGGGTGACGTATCTAGGTTAGAGAATTCTGGGGCTTTTTTGTAAGGTGAGAACTGCTTGTCCCAGAAAGCCGGGGGTATGTTATGAAAAGCAGGACCTGAAAGTGTATCTTTTAGCTGAGCTGGGCAGAAGCAGCATTGTTAGTCCAGAGGGTCTCTGAGAGCGTCATTCAGAACCCAGCTGCCTCCACATCATGTGCTCACAACCAAAGTCACTAATCATAAAAGGGAAGACTTGAACTGGACTGAACATTAACAAAAGCCACAAACTACAGAAGCAGGCTACAGAGCCTGAGCTAATGGTATGATCAATACTGAATGTAAAGTGAATACAAGCAAAGTTAATAAAGATCCCCACACCTCAATACATTGTATCACCACTACACAAGCTGCAGAACAGCAAAGAGAGAATGGACTGTCTAAAAGCACTGGAAACCAAAAGCAGAGTCCTGCAAAGGGGCAGCAGTTCAGCTGACCACAACAACAGTGGAAGCCCAGACACACTGGGAAGATGTGGAAAGACACAGAACACAATAGGAGAACATCTAGAACTGATGAGAGCCAATACCTGTCGTGGGGCAAGTGGCATGGGGCACGGAGATAAAAACATCTTCTGATAAATCAAACTGCCCACTAACAACTGACCTTCCCAAAGAAACAACCCATGGCAGCTGCAGGAGGTGACGACTGCCCCTAGCCACTCTCCCACCCTCCACAGCAGGTGCCCACTGACCCAGGGCGGCAGGCAGCCAGCAAGGAGCCAGGTTTTGTTGCCATGGCACCTGGTGGTCCGGAGCCTGCCACCTTTCCTGTGGTCTAACCTGCAGAGATGAGTTGAGTCTAGGCTTGAAGACTTCTCCCCTGTCACTGGGCCACTGCTTCAGTATAGCTAACAGCCAGGAGAAATAGAGTAGAAAATGCAAAACAAAGAAATTATAAAACCTGCCATATACTTCTCAGAACTGGGAAAGAGCATCCTGTTTGCTTTAGTAGAAAAGTACAGGTATGTGCTGGAATGTAAGAAGTGATGCACTAATTATTGCACTCAAGCAAATACCTGGCAGGCAGGCGCTTGCTCACAAGCACAACTCTCAGCCAAACGTATCACTAAGGGGTCTCAAACAGCTGAAGAAGTGCTGGGAGAACATCAAGGCAGGGACAGAAAAAATCATGGCCCATAAAGGGAGAGAGAAAGTGAAATGGAGTGTCAGCGGGCTTCTGAGAACTTCCTCCCTAGGCAAGAAGAAGATTGTGCACGTTCTGTCCAGGCAGCTCTACTTCCTGCAGAGCCCTTGGGAGAAGGGCCTGGGATGCTGCAGCCTGAACATCTGTGCTGGTTCCTATAAGAACTGTGCAATGAGAATGAGTGCATACATTTCCCAGCATGTGAGGGGACCTTTCAACCTGAACGCTGGGGTTCAGCTGTCAAAATGACAGCCAACAAAAGTAAGGGAGCAAAACCTCTCAGGAAGATGCTTTTAAGAAGGCTCATGAGGAAGAACACTATTGACAACTGCAACGGCTACAAGTGAATGAGGTGCAGGTGTCCAAAATCCAGCAGATAGAGCCAGAGTGTGAGAAGGCAGAGGAGGAACTCAGATAAAAATGGAAGTGCTCAATAAAAAGATGAATTTGGAAGGAAAACTAAAACTTGTACCAAGGATTGGCCTGTTTCTTCATTTAACCGGCCCTTTCCCAATTCATCTTAAGACTGTGAGGGTGGCTCACTTGTAATTAATCTGTGTTGGCAAAGTAAGTCTGGAACATGAACTTGAGGTCAGTAACCTCTAACAGAGCTTCAACTAGGAAAATTAGAGTGGTAGTCACTCACTTACAAACACATTCAGGTAGCCCTGACTGGGTAGCTCAGTTGGTTAGAGCATTCTCTGATGCACCAAGGTTTTGGGTTCAGTCAGGGCACATACAAAAAGCAACCAATAAATGCATAAATAACTAGTATAATAAATTGATGTCTCTCTCTCCCCTTCCTCTTTCTCTCTAAAAATCAATACACTAAAATTTTTTTTGCTTTTAAAATATTTTATTTATTTAGTTTTAGAGAGAGGGAAAGGGAGGGAGAAAGAGAAGGAGAGGAACATCAATGTGTGGTTGCCTCCTGCACACTCCCTACTTGGTACCTGGTCTGTAACCCTGGTATGTGCCCGGACTGGGAATCGAACCAGCAGCCCTTTGGTTCATAGGCTGGCACTCAATCCACTGAGCCACACCAGCCAGGGCTAAAAAAATTCTTTTAAAGAACACATTCAGGCAAATAGGTGTACCCTCTGTACCCCAAACTGGCAAAGAAGCTGTTAATAGTCTTCTGAAAATTATCACTATGAGTACTATAATTCTGAATGTAATGTTTCCTAATTAGAATTTATAGAAGAACAAGAAAGAAAGAAAGAAAGAAAGAAAGAAAGTTAGTTGTACTTCAAAGAGAAAGAAAATATTCCCAAATGAACATGTGAGATGCAAGAATATCCTCATAACTCAAGATAGGAAAAGATTTCTTAAACTTGACCCAAAAAGCACAGTATATAATAAAAACGATGAGCATATTTAATTATATTAAAATTAAAAACTCAGTTCATCAAAAGATACCACAAACTGTGTGAGACATGCTGGCAAAATACATTTGTGATTTTATAGTAGTCAATGAGAGCCACATTATTAGAAAGAACCTCTGTGAATCAATAAGAAAAGATAAACATAAGAAGTTGGGAAAAAATTAAAAATTTCACAGAAAAGGAAATACATGAAAATAAGCTCAATCTCATTAGTAATATACACAGAAAATCCCAAGGAATATACCAAACTACCACCAAAAATTAAAAAACCAAAAACCCCTCTTGAACTAACAATAAGTGAGTTCAGCAAGTGACAGGATACACTTGTGTGGCCAACACATGAAATCAACCCTGTTTCTGTCCACTAGCAATGAGCAACTGGGGAATTTCTTTAAATGTTAAGCAATACTATTTGCAGTAGCTCCCCCAAAATCAAATACTAAGGCATGAATATAAGAAAATGTGCCCAGCATCTGTAATGCCCCAAACTTAAAAAATACTGATTTAAAAAATTCAAAGAGCATCTTAGTAATTGGAGAGGCATGCCTTGTTCATGGACTGGAAGACTCGATGTAGAACAGATGTTAGTTCTCTCCCAATTGATTTCGGATTCAGCACAACCAAAATCCCATTCGGACATTGACAAGCTGATTCTGAACTTTGTGTGGAAAAGTGACAGACCTGGGAAAGAGGGGAGCTGTCTTCGAAGGTGGGCAGAAATATGTCACCTGCACCGACAACTCTTTTGATTGCAGTGACTCTATAGAAAGTTCAAAAGCTGGTGATGTGACTTCTCCAAATACAAACCCAGGAGAAAACCTCGGCTCCCCGCCATCAACCCAGACCTCCAATGGTCATACCCAACAAGGTCTTCCTCTTTGCCGAATTATTTTATTACTTTATAAAAGATAAATCCCTGTGTACTCACTGTGCAGTGCAAGCAATGGGGCATTATCAGTATCTTTGGAGGCCTCTGTGCACCCGTTCCCAGCTCCACAGTTCTTTGTCCCTCAGGAGGGCCATTCTCAGCAGATGCTGGAGAAGGTGGGTTCTGAAAGAATTTGGGAGTGACAATGAGTTCAGGTTTTGTACCTGTTGGATTTGAGGTGCTTGAGTCAAGTGAGGTGTAATGAGGAACTCACTTTCAGCATCAGGCAAGTGCAGGGGTACCCTCTACAGAGTGTAGAGACATCTGGTAGGCAAATGGGTGAATGTGTGGGGCTGAAGGTTTTCCCCACTGAGGGAAATGGACTGGCAGTTGGTTCTTGGGATCCAGCCTATGTGGTCCTTTAAAGCACAGATTTAACAGGAGTGAAGAGAGGGAGAGGCCTGGCTGAGCAGCTCTGTTGATTGGAGCATCGTTCCAGACACCAAAAGGTTGCGGGTTCAATCCCTGGTTGTGGCACATATGGGAGGCAACCAATTGATATTTCTCTCTCATGCTGATGTTTTTCTCCCTCTCAAATCAATAAACATATCCTTCTGTGAAGACTAAAAATAAAGAGAAAGAAAGAGAATGAGGAGGCTAGCAAGGACATCCTAAGGAGGCCCCAGGAAGGAGAGTTACTCAGAGAACCAGAGACAAACCAACAACAAAACCACTTGGAACCTTTCTGACCCTCTCCTCGAGGCTTCTAACTAGACATGTATCTAGTGAAATGTAGTTCCTCCCTTGGGCTCACCAACAGGGGTACAGGCCCAGTCCAAAAGCAAAGGCAGAGCCCAGAGAAGACAGGAAAAAGGTTTTGTTCTCACCAAGGGGGCAATAAATGGCTGAACATGGTTGAGAAGTGATTGAACTGGAACTGTATTGCCCAGCTGGTAATGGACCCCAGGGCATCCGATACTGTAACCTGGGGGAAGGGGCACCAAACCAAGTGCCCACAGGGCCAGGCAGTCACTGTCAGTGGGTGGAAGGAGCCAGGATAAGGAGAGTACTCTTCCACAGTGAAAGTGAGCGACAGAATGTGCCACACAATGGCGTGGGGCTGCAGTGGAGGGGGATGTGGTCCCCTGAGGACACTGGGTCATTTCAGCCTATGCTTGCCTGGGAAAAGGGTTTACTCTAGCCAGAACTATGGATTTCTCAAGAAATGGCTGAAATCTGGATTTCTCATGTGAAATATCTCATTTTAAATGTTGACCATTCTTTCAGACACATTTGAAACAGTAGATGCCAACACTGTTTGGGCCAAGCAGATATGTCCCCAGGCCAAATTTAGCCAAGTCCTTCTGTGGGCAATCTCTGTGCTAACCCCTTGGTTTTCTAACAAAGTTTACTGTGACTCAGGGGGCCAGCCTTCCTCCCCGCTTCCCTCAATTTCCATCTAACTTCTCCTGAAGAACTTTTAACCAGAGACAGTGGAGAGAGACCCCATGTAGGGAAATGCTCCTCACACAAGCTAATGAAGCCTCTCCTTCAACTGTTTTCTCTTGCAGGCATCCGGGTGCTGGGTCTGGATCCTGGTGGCCGCCACCCAAGTGGCAAACCCGCTGCTGCAAGGATGGGTGATCTATGTCTCACTGACCTCGTTCCTCATCTCCCTCATGTTCCTGCTGTCTTACTTGTTCGGATTTTACAAGAGATTTGAGTCCTGGAGAGTCCTGGTAAGAACCAGCGAGGGGACTCAGGCCCGTGGGCTCCCCTAAGACTGGTGTCCTGGGTGTCGTGGGGACAATGGGCCTTCTAGGTGCAGAGGGAGAAAGAGACAGCTTTCTGGGGCGGCCCCCATAGAACCAAGACTTTTTGTGTTAATGCTTTTACTGCTAAACTGGAATGAAAGCACTGCTCTGCCAGAACAAATCTGATTGTGCTCCCCTCCTATGACTTCCTCGACAGGCATGTACACATTCTGTGTACAGGTGACCCTTCAGCAGCATGGGCTTAGGGACCCCCAGCTCCCACACAGTTGAAAACCTACTAACAACTTTTGACTCCACAAAATGTAATTACTAATAGCCTACTGTTGACCAGAGGCCTTACCAATAACATAGATGATTAACACATAGTTTGTATGTTATAGGTATGATATACTATATTCTTACAATAAATTAAGCTAGAGAAAAGAAAATGTTATTAAGAAAAGCATAAGAAAGAGAAAATATATTTGCACGATTTATTGAGGAATACACGTTTAAGGGGACCCACACAGTTCCAATCTGTGTCAGTCAAAGGTTGACTGTATTCCTGTGTCACACACATCCTAACATGTTTTCCCCCAATTTTTTTTGGATAAAATCAGTGGGGCAACATCGAAGGAAATGCTAGCAGGAGAAAAGTCTCCCCAGTCTCAAGGTCCTATCACAATCACTGGGTTCACTCCTCCATATTCTGCACAAGTTTTGCACAAAATGTGTATATATTTTAATCACACTGAACCAATAATTTGGGTGTACATTCTTTAATTTAATATTATATCATTAATTTTTTCATGTTGTCACACCTTAATAACCATTAAATTTTTTCTATATTGAACAACTTAAAATATACACAAAAGTTTAGAGAGTTATATTACAGACCCTCATGTCCCATAACCCTGATTCCAGCATTATCAAGATTTACCACACTTGCCCTCCTTGCTTTTGTTTTTCCCTGAAGAATTGTAAAGCAAACCCCAAATCTCATGTTATTCCATTCCATACACTTCACTACACCTCCAAAAATACTCAGTTTTCTTGCATTTCCACACGTATACAATGTTAACAGTAATTCCTCGGTGTCATCTAACACCCAGGTCACTCTCAGATTTCCCCAGTCATATCTGAAACACCTCTTTTCACGCTGGCTGTCTGAGCCAGAAGCCTCAGCAGGGCTATGTGTCACACGCGGCAGCCACAGTTCCTGGGTACCATTAGTCTCGAATGGTTCCCCCTGCCCATGACCTGTTGAAGAAACGGGGTCAGTTGTCCTGTAGGAGTTCCCCCATTTTTGGATTTGTCTGTTTGCTTCTTCCTGACATAACTCGACTTGTCCCTCTAGTCCCTAAACTTTCTGTAAGCTGGAAGTTAGTATTAAAGGCTTATTGAAAATGGGTTGAAACTTGAGGGCAAGAATGCTCCATAAGTGACTTCAAGTCACATCTCACACAGTGTCTGGTGGCACTTCTCTTGGAGAGTGTGACAGTCTTACCCCATCAACTTTTTCTCTAATGCTTTTTTTCATCTTCTGGTGAGTTTTCCTGAACTGAATATTCCTTTCAGAGATGCAAAATACCGATTCGCCTATGATGACTTTCCTTCCAGAGATGATAACCATTTTTAATGGCTGCATGACATTCTTGTTGAGCTAAAGAACACTGATTAGAGGTCAGTATAGAAGTTCCAATATTGAAATCTCAGGTCAGATTAGCCAACTCCACCAACTCTACCGTGCGTGAGCTCAGCCTCAATTTCCTTCTCTGTAAACAGAGATGATAATGGAGCAGCCTCATGAGATTAGCTGTGAAATGAAATGAGATAATACATGTATATTGTTGGGACAGTGCCCAGCACACAGTGTGTCTTCATAACACTAATGGTTGAGAGCATAGGCTTGGAGTTAGTATGGCCTGGGATCAAATCCTGGCTCAGCCATTTATTTATTTATTTATTTATTTATTTATTTATTTACTTATTTATAATCTTCACCTGAGGATATGTTCATTGATTTTTAGAGAAAGACAAAGGGGAAGAGAGAGAGAGAAACATTGATCAGTTGCCTCACATACATGGCCCGACTGGGAGTTGAACCCACAACCTAGATATGTGCCCTGACTGGGAATCAAACCCACAACCTTTTGATGTATGGGACGACACTCCAACCAACCAAGCAACCCAGCAGAGTTCAGACATCTGTTCATTGATCTGAACCTTGCTTCCATTTCCTTGAAATGTTACTAATGATAAATAGGAACTATCTTATTGCTGACAAAGTTAAATGAGAGAAATGAGAAAAATGCTTAACCTAGAGTTCGGCACAGAATAGGCTATCAATCGATGTTGGCTAGTATTGATATTATTACTGTTGTTTATTAATCCACTATTATTCATTACATAGATATTCATTAGAAACACTGCAAAAACAAAAGAGGCAGGAGCTGGGGGGCATGCCTGTCTCTTTTTCTCACTCTTCCCAGTGGTGTATTCAGAGGAAAGTGCTCACTGGCATAAGTGCCCACATGACGTGGTCTCTGCTCTGCCCTTCCAGGACAGCCTGTACCATGGGACCACCGGCATCCTGTACATGAGTGCGGCTGTCCTGCAGGCCCATGCCACCATTGTTTCTGAGACCCAGGACCTAAACAACTACTTCATAAACACTGCAGCCTCGGTGCGTGCTGGACCGGAGACCTGACGGCCATAGGGAGGGGCCCCAGGAGGCTTGGTTCTGCCTCCTGAGCCCTTGGGCTGATGGAGGCCTGGAGGACGGGAGGAGGTGTGGGTGTGTGTGTGTGTGTGTGTGTGAGAGAGAGAGCATGTATTCCAGGCCCATGCACAGGTGTCACCTCTTGTCTTCCATTTTTCCTACCTCTGACCTCTTTTACCCACTTCACTACCCTCAGGTTTTGGGGGATTTTTTGGTTTGTTTTTTTTTTGTAAAACACAGATTGGGGTGCCCATCTCTCCCACTGAAGATCCTTCAGTGGGTCTCACTGCTTGTGGAGTGGAGTCCAGGTTCCTCAGCATGGCTGAACTGTCCAGGTGTCCTTTTATTTCAGTGACAGAGTCCACGGCAGTAACTTATCAGCTGAGGGGACCCAAGGCAAACTAGCCCAGCCAAATGGTGGGACAAGTAGGACCCCTAGACCTTAGGTCCAAAGGACCAGACTCCAGGTCCCTTTGCTGTCCCTCCAGGTCTCTCCACTGCGGCCTCCTCTCTCCCTTTGTGGTATGGTGCCCTCGCGTGGCAGGAAGCTCACAGCCAGCAGATTATTCCTCCAACAGGACTAACATTCCTTAACCTCACCTTGAAAACTTCCAAGGCAGGACTCTGGTGCCCAGCTGGCTCCAAGTCACTGTGGCCAGTCACTATGGCCAGAAAGGTCAAGTCTGTTTCATTGGGGGCTCCCATAGGATTAGGTGTCAAAGGGCACAGTATGGGGTGCTATCCTAGCATAAGAATGGGATGCCAAGCAAGCACCATGACACACTCGGGTGGCCACAAGGATTCAGCTGCCTTTCCAGCCTGTCTGCCTGCTTGCCCTTCTCACTGAACTATTTTACCTCCCTTCAACTGCCACCCCGGTGATGGGCCCTGGCCCTTCAAGGCCTGGCCCAGCACCACTCACTCTCAGCTGCTCCAGCCACACTGGCCTCCATGCTGCCCCTGGAACACACAAGATGTGCTCTGGCCTCAAGACCTTGGCAAGGACACCCTTGGTCCTGGAAGACAACAGTTTTTGAATGGTCACTCTTACAGCCCTGTAGCTTTTGAAGTATAGCAGGTGCCTAAAAGATATCTGTTGAATGAATGAATGAATGAATGAATGAAAACAGAGTGTGAGTGGACAGCAGGACTCAGGCTGGAGCATTTGGCCAGGTCTTGAATGTGTGTTAACGGCAAGGGACTCTATCCTGAGAAGTGGGAATCATCATAAAGATTTTTTTATGTTAATTTGAGAGAGAGAGAGAGAAACATCAATTTGTTGTTCCATTTATTTGAGCATTCATTGGTTGATTCTTGTATGTGCCTAGACCAGGGATTGAACCTGCAGCCTTGGGATATCAGGACAATGCTCTAACCAACTGAGCTACCAGGCCAGGGCCCATCATATGTTTTTAATCACATGCTGGTTAAACAAGCTCACATACTCATTTCGGGCAGATTGGAGGGGCAGGGTGGGCAGAAGTGGACAAGTTGAGGTCATGAGAAGTCCCGGCGAGGGATGACGGCACTGAGGCGAGAGAGAAGTTGATGCAGCACAAGACCATCCGGCAGTGCAGTCAGATGACTTTTGACTGTGGCTGTGGCAGGGAGGGGAGGGAGGAGTCAGTGGGGGCGAGGTCACAGATTTCTGGTGTGTGGAGCTGGAGAGGATGAGGGTCCTGAAGTAGACTGAGCTCATCCAGCTTATGGGGAAATCTCAGGAGCTCAGTCTGGACTACTGAGAGCTGAAGGGGCCTCTGAGACTTTGTTGAGGAGCTGATCACAGGCTCTCAGAGTGGATTCTGGGCTGGTGGGTGAAACTGTGGGAGTCGTCAGAGCACAGATGGTGACAGAAGGTAATAGGGGGAGATACTATGACTAGAGGACAGCATGAGAGAGAGGGTCCATGGCAGGGAGGGAGACAAGCTGCTCTGTGGCCGGTAGAGAAGTACAGGCCTGCACTTGAGGCCAAGTAGGATGCCGGGAGTGCAGTGTCAGGGTACCCACAGTGGGCAGTTTCAGGGAGGAGGGAGCAGTTGGCCAGTGGCTGCTGTCCTCAGGTGGACAGGGGACACAGCAGGGTCAGAGAACATGGTCACCTGGGCTTCAGGGGCTGAGCGCCCCTCAGAGGGGCGGGCAGCATCTGGCACTGTCTGTCTGTAACAGTTACTCTCATCCCCTTCCAGTTCTTCGCCTTCATCACCACCCTGCTCTACATCCTCCACGCCTTCAGCATCTATTACCACTGAGGAACCAAGGAGTCCTGCCCTGTGCAAAATGCTCCTTTAAAGCCTGGGTCATTGGCTCCCAAAGGTCGTTTCAGCATTTGCCATCTGGATGATAAGTAGATCAACAAAACGTCAGTGGGACTAACAGACCATCTTTTCAGACTGAGTGATGAAGTCACACTCTGCATGTCCTCTTGGACATTTTAATCCATTATGATGAAAATGAAAAGGCTGTTATTGTCTTTTGCCTGGGAAACCAACCAGCTCTTAGGATTATCTGACAATGAATGTAGCTCTTCCAGGAAACTAGCCTCCAAAGCCCTTACCATTGAGAATCCTGACCCACCAGCGTCACACCTTGACAGAGACTCGGTCTCAGCAATTAGGGTCTCCAGAGCAGGTGTATGGGAGCATCCAGTCTTAGTTTCTTAAAGCCAGAATGGTGCCATCAGTGCCCCCACACCTCTGTGCAGATGTGGCCCCTTCCCTGTCTGGCAGAGAGGCTCGGGTTTGCAGCATGCTGCCACCCGCCATTCCAAGTCCCGTCCCCTTCCTCCCCGGCTTTGGGATACGATTTGGGACGGTGGATTTGCAGGAAAATGAGTGATTGACTCTACAAAATTGTTATACAGAGAGACTGGTGGGGAGGAGAGGGGAGGCCATCTCAGAAAACCGCATGACTGCCGAACACCTGAGTCAAGCCTCCAGGACCCCACGCCGCAAGGGCCAGAAGCCGCCTCATCTCTCACAAAACTTCAAGGAAGCAGGCAGGATGTTTTGTGCGAGGATTCTCCTCTAGGCTACTGTCAAGGTATGCGGGACATTTTGGGAGGCTGAGAAAGGACCCCCACTCTGCTGCCTCCTGAAGTGAGGGGCTCGCACAGGCTGGACACATGGCGGCATTTGGCTTTTGGACCATTCTCAACAAAAAGACTGGTGTTGTGCACACAGAGACATAAAATCGAGGTGCTTGGTTTCACAGTAAATGTTTTTCATGAGAAAGCTGTGCATCTGGGATTTCTCCACACTGTTCAGCCCCACCGTGGGTCTCCTGGCCTCGTGAGTCAGGCATAGTCCATAACTGCACGCACCTGCTGTCACTTTGCATGAAATAAGTTATGACGTGGAGTAACATGTCTCAGCTAATTCAAGGGCTCACAGTTACTGTCTTCTTCTATCTGCTCCTGGGGTGGGGGTGGGGACAGGGAGTCACTGGAGAGAAAACTGGCTTCACTACCACTGACTGCACTTCCTAATTGCCCCGCTGTCTTGAAAAACCACCACTTCTCTCTTTCGCCCGGCAGCTGTCTGGGGTGAGCACTGTTCAATACTTACTGAGTAGCCACATCCAAATAAACGGTGTTCATACAGTAACACATAACGAGTGGGTCACTTTGGCGATGTAAAAGCTGGAACTAGCCTGTTTCAGGTCCCGGCAGCAGTTTCCACACAAGCCCAGTGGAGGTTTCCAGGGCCCAGCCCACTGGTCAGCCATGTGGGGAGGCTACATTTGTCTCCAGGGTTTGGGCTTGTGGCAGCATCTCCACCTTAGGAAGGATAGTCTGGGTACAAGTCCTAGAACCAAACTCATACAGCTGAGGCAAAGTTGGAGGCACCCTGGCTGGGCCGGTGGGGCCGGGGCTGGAGGAGCTCCAGTGGGCAGGGAGCAGGCCCTGGGCCAGCTCTCTGCCTGCTGCTGCTGCTCTTCTCCCTAGGGCGCAGTCCTCTCCCAGTGCCCTGCAGGCCCCACATTCTCTGGGCAGACACTATGGGCCCAGCCCATAGTTACATAGTTCCCCTGTAACTGATACAGTTCCCAGCTCGCTGCCACCTTCCTACCTTAAGGAATGGTCCCCTCCTGGCCCTCCCCAGCCTCCCATCTTCTGCAGGGAAGACCCCAAGGCGCCCCAGCAGGAGTGCACCCCATGGGCCAGGGCATAATCTTTAGCTCATCTGGACCCCACTTTCCATATGCACCCCGCTCTCCCAGGGGGCTCCCGGCATCCTGCACCCAAGTTCATGGCTCAGGGTGTCATACAACTTCAGACCAAGACACCCCACACCACTTCCTGAGCACCACGCATGTGGTCGCAGGGGCCTGCCAGTCACACCCCTGCGCCATGCTAAGCAAGCTGGGAGTAGGTTGGATTTGCAGCTCTGACCCAGGAAGTCAGCAACTGGGCTACAATCTTTCAGAGATGAAACAATAAAAAAACATTACAATGTGAAAAACAGCATTTCTCTGGGGTTGGGCAGAGCCAGACTGGAAAAGCCCTAAACAACAGGTGTGGGTCCCCTGCCCCGCTCCTAAATCTGCCACTGGCCTCCAGGTTACGGATGTGGAGTGGAGCCCATCTCAAGGAAAGCTGGACGCAGATCTTGGAGAACCACACGCAGGCTCAGGTCAACCTGATGGGCGGGGAGAAAGCAGCACCAATCTGCTGATTTCCCCCAAAACCTGCAGAGCTAGATGCTTCCTAGCTGGTCCTTCCGGGGATGTTAGAGGAGGAACAGCCCCCTGCTCCCACACCCCTGGCCCTCTGTCTCCATCCCCAGGCTGTATGTCTTGGCCTCTGTCCAAGACCAGACAGTACACAGCAGCAGTTCACCTGTCAGCAGCTTCCGGCTGGGGAAATGTGTGGCTTATCCATGGTGATGCCAGGGCACCCTGTCAAAGGCTTAGCTCCCAGGAACTAAGTTACTTGACTCTTCCTGACCTAACAGACCTCATCCTCATTGTGCTGGGGCTTATCTCTGTAGCTTAAGCCCAGATTGTCAGCCCGTCTCTGCCCTACGTGTGTATTTTATCACAGGAGACTGTTGGGTTTAGTGATAAAGCACCTGGGGTGACTCAAAGCCCCACCTCGATGCCTCCTCACTG
The DNA here is from genome assembly GCF_019186645.2 of Phyllostomus hastatus. Lineage (NCBI taxonomy): Eukaryota > Metazoa > Chordata > Mammalia > Chiroptera > Phyllostomidae > Phyllostomus > Phyllostomus hastatus. Next base: position 68,742,253 of record NW_025334041.1, read on the forward strand.
TGACACACCTACCAGGGGCATCCAGGAAGCACACTGGTTTCCACCAGCCCTATAGTATCCCTGTGACCTGAGTCCACTGACTCACCCCTGCTCCAGAGCCTGTCCCTGTGTCTCCCAGGGGATCTGAGCAGCGGGGCAGTCCCTGCCCATCTGCCTCTCCCATCCCTGCCGTTGCTGCCGTGCAGCTCTGCCCCACCCCCCAGTCTCCCGCACCAGGCCCGCTCCTGTATCTGCAGCTCAGTGACACCACATCCTCACCTCACAGAGGAGACTGTTCCGATTGCATGCCAGACGCTGCATGCTCAGGTCATAGGTCAGGGTCTTAAACGTCAGTCACCCTGAGTGTTTCTCCACATTTTCTTCCTTACTTTGACCCTAAAGCTAAGGAAAAACTTGCAAAGCATGGAGCACAGAAAATATGACCCATTTATCAAAACATTCAGAATGATATCCCAGGAATGTCCGCCAGTCCTGAGCCACTCTCTTCCCACTTTTGCATTAGCTCCAGGCTGAAAAATTAAGGTATGTGACAGGCAGGACCCCTGACACCCATTTCTGGCTTCTTCATTGCTCCCTTGGTCCTGCTATTGGTGAGGGTTAATTCTGGCCACTGAGAAGGAAGTGGACATTGGCAGGAGGTAGGGCGGGGGTCAAGGGTCTGGGAAACATTTGCTTTCCTGATGAAAGAGTCAGACATGACTGTGTGTCTTAAATTAAGTTCCTGGGGACAGACTCTGAGCCTGGGGCTATGTGTGTGCTGGTTTACTGAGGAGCCTCTGGGGAGAAGAACTGGAACGGGCGAGGGAGGTAGGATAAGCAGAGGGGAGCTGGCCTGTGGTGAGATTGCGGCTTTGGCCCCATGAACAGGCTGCCCTTACAGAGCTGTCCTGCCTGACTGAGTCAAAAGGGTGGGGTCTTTGTCTCCCACGTCAGTGTCATTGGTGCCAGGTCATTTCCAGGGATGGGGGCACACAAGGTGATAGTGGCGACTGCTCTCCCTAGCACTGAGGGGACCATTCACCTAAAGTGGTGCCCCGGGCAGACACCATCACACCCACCACTCTGCCCTCTCCTCCTCCTGCCTTGAACAAGGACGTCATGGCCGGGGCTACCACCAAGGAGGTAGCACAGACGTTGGCCAGGCACTGGTAACTGCTGGACCAACACCGGCTACTACTTCCTCGGCATTTTCATTTTATGTGAGGAAGATGACTCCCAGTGTGGATGGCTTGCTACGCAGCAGTGAATGCCCTGGCTCTGAGAGGTGCCCTCTTTCCACCTTCCTCTCCCCCTCCAGAGCCCAGCCTTCCCTCGGCCTGACCCCGGAGGACCCACCTGCTGAGAGGGTCTGGAGTCCACCTTCTCCTTGCTACTCTAGGCCATCACTGGAATTGCACACAGGACCCACATCCCCAGAGTCAGGTACTGCTTTTGGGAACCCCCAGCCTGTCCCCCAGCCACAGATCAGATTCTGTCCCTCCTTGGCCCAGAGTCCTTCACTGCCCTCGGAATAAAGTCCAACCTCCTTGGGAAGTGGGCCCTCAGTGCAGGTATGACCCTGCCTTGTGTGCAGCTGCGTTGCTGCCCCACCCCAGCCCTGACAGTCCTTCCTACATCAGCATGGCTGCTGTGGCCAGCTCGGCCTTGCTGCTGTGTTTGTGCACGTGGGGAACATTCTGTCCCCTCTTCCTGGGCACAGGAAGCCCTGAGCCACTTGTTGACATGAACAACTCTTGTTTGTCTTGCATGTTGTCTTCCCCAACTCCTCTCTCCCCACCCACCCCCTCGGTGCCTCTGCACCTGGGTATTTGCTGCTGTCCGCCACTGTGTATATGTTCTCCAAATCTGGGGTCTGGCTCTTGGATGTTTCTATTATCTATTAACCTGTCCCTACCCTGTCTGGCCCAGACCCACCAACCTCAGCTCCTAGTGCTCTTCCCAGCACTGTGGGCAGGGACAGGAACTTGCAAAGGCCATAGCCACCCTGCAGGGACTGATAGCACAGCTGGATCTGCCCTCCCAGTCCTTGTCTCCATCCCAAGGTCTGACATCCTGGGAGAAAAAGGTGTTCTATACCTGTCCCTTTACTTCCATGTGACCATCCAGCTCCTTCTACACTCGACCATCATCTGCAATGAGGAAGAGCCCCGCTCACCACCACCAGGGTCTCAGCCAACTCTGGTGGCCTCTTAGGGCCCTGCTGTGGGTTCTACTATGGACAGCTGGAGCTACCAGGGCTAGCCAGCATGCCTTCCAGGCCTCCCCTGGTTCTGGGCCCAGCACACAGTAGGGTTAATACACAGGGACTCAGTGCCCCCACAGCCTGTGTGTCAGGGAAGTCTTCTAAGAGAACTACTAAAACCACAGCTCCAAAATGTCACAACTAAACTGGAGAGGCGCATGGACTAGGGACCAGGAGGGACAACAGTGGCCTTTGAGTGTAATGGGCAGGGGTTCTCCCCATTCTCTGTGTGGAGGAGGGTGGCAGTGGGCTGCTGCCGCTCTCTTCAGGGCACCTTCTGCCTCACACCCTTGTTTCTCTCTGCGGAGACCCGCTCTCACCTTTGGGAAGAAGGGATGCTGCAGACGACTCTCCTGGGGCCAACTCTGCCAGGTAGCTTGTTCAGCCCAAATGTGGGGACCATGAGCACAGAGGAGGCTGTGAACTCAGGCAAGGCATGTCAATTCTTCAATACTTGTTTCATATCCACAACTTGGCGTGATGCTGACCCTACACTGTAATGATATCCAGGTACAGGTACTTCACCCTGGAGATAGGCCAACGTGGATGATGTCAGATACAGTTTGGTTATAGTGCACAGGTGGCAAACACAAGGCCCACGGGCCGAATCCAACCCTCCACCATGTTTTATCAGGCCTGGCACCTTGTTTCTATCTGGCAGCAGCACTGAGATCTTGCTTGACTGTTAAGGAGTAGTTACATTTGTACAGTACTAAAATTACATTCAGTCCTGTGAAGGCAACTGTGAGGCTGATGTGGCTCCCAGTGAAGATGAGTTTGACACCCCTGTTATACTGTGATTATGTGCCAAGGTTAGTAATGTCAGGTGCATTTGTGTCACCTCTCCAGGTGCACTGAGGGGATGACAGCCATGACACACCTGTAACAACCATGGCTGCAGGTTTGGGAACCTATGAAATGTGATCACCACTGACTTGCACAATCAAACCTAGAGGGAACCCCGGGGGGGCTCCAGGTAACATCCCTTTCTTCAGCAACCATAGGGAGCAGTCCCACCACTGTTAAGATGATGGAACTATTTCTCCTCTCCAAGTTAAGACTGCATTTAAGGGAAAATAATTCAGGAGCCACCTTTAGGTAAGACACCCGTTGACAGTTCAGTGCACTTACCTGAGTTGCTCCACTAGGTGGCAGATGGGCTGCTTGAGTGCCAGAGGAGTGGTCCTCCAGGTGGTATGGGGGTCAGGGCTGGAAGTGGTGGGGACAGGCTGAGGAGGGTTCTTGACCCCAGCAGGGTCCTAGGGAATCTTGCCAGGGAAGGCTGACCCTGCCGAAGAGGGTGACAGAGAGGTGCCCCTTGCGTCACACACATGGGGAAATTGAGGCCACAGAGCAGAATGTTCCCAACCCAGAATGTGGAATCAGGGCTGAAAGAAAGGGCTGGTATGCACAGAAGGCTCTTCTGTCCATCCCCTGTTGCTGTGGTGGGGTGATGGCTGGGACCGAGCCATGGAGAAAGATCTGCTTTGTGTGGAAGGGGTCAGGAGGGGTTGTGTCTCCACCACGTTTGCCCCTTTGTGCTCAGCTTTGCTCACCAAGTGCCCACAGCCTTCTGGGCCCCTGGGTGAGGCGGTGTGGCAACAAGACATATGCTGGGCAGGAGCTGAGCTGTGGCAGCTCCCAGGACAGCTAAAGGAGAAAGGAAAGGGTGAGGCTGTATGGTCACAGGGCTATAGGAAAGTTGCAGCTGTCAGCACATTGTTAATGCCAACCTGTGCCCTTAATCAGTCTCTGCCTGTCCAGTATATGCCCAGGTTTCCAGAAACTTCCAGTGGCACCCCTGACCTGCCTAGTTCTCCAGCCTCCTCAGGGACCCTGAGAAGACAGGTTTACACAGGTGTTCAGGGCCCCAGCCCTGTTATCTGGCTCTACTTTTTGCTGAAATTCTGCTGCTGGATGTGGAAGGACTGTCCCAGCTGCATAATGTCCACAGTCCTAGACACCTGTCTCTCTCTGTGTCTCAGTCTATTTCTCTGAGGACTAACATGTATGCAAAGAGGCCCTCAAAGGCCCTCTGAGGCCACAATCCCCTCCTAGAGAGGGGGACTGGGATGGTGGAGAATAAAATCAAGGCGGGGGTGGGCAGCAAGGCCACTTTTGTGCAGTAAGAGGTCAGGTTATGAGGCCCAGGTCAAGCCTGGGGACCTTCCCTTCCAGGCTCCCTTAATGTGGATTCAGGAGACAGGGGGCATAAGCAAGGAGCAAAGATCTGTTTTGGTAGGTGCCTTTTGAGAGCCTCCATGGTGCTTGCCTTAAGCAAAAACTCTCAGGTTTGGTTCTGTTGCATGCAGGTTTGCTGAAGGGCTGCTCTATGCCTGGCCCTGGGCAGATTCCCCATCTCAAGAACCTGCAAGAGTGTTGTGGCAGGGGCCAGAGGGCTCACATCTTAGGGCAACAAGGCACTGATTCCAACTGGAAGTAGGGGGAAGAGATTTGCAAAGGGCTTCCTAGAAAGTGGGGTCTCCAGAGGTTACCAGAATGATCAGCAGTTGATTACATGCCCTTCCCAGCCTAATGTGGCCCTGGCTGGAGTTCTAAAGGGTGAGATGCAGCCAGGTGTGAAGGGCAGTCATGCTGGAAGCCACATAAGGAAAGGTTCCTAGGCTAGAAGCAATTGTGATTTTAGGAGCCAATAGCAGCCAGGCTGGGGTGATTGGTGACAGGATCTGGGCTGTCAGAGAGTAGCCATTACTATGATTCTACAGAGAATGAGGAGCTCAGGATGCAGGTGGACAGTTAAACAGGGACTGGCAGATCCTTTTGCCTACTCTGGCCACCCTGGCCTCCCGAACAGGTGGGAGGACACTCAGAAAGTTGACCAGAGCCACTCTGGGGTCTTGTGTCCATGTCAAGAATCTGTGTACTGTGAATCCTTAAAGAACTAAAAATTGTCATTTTGGATTTCAAATCATGATGCATATATAAGAGAAATTAGACTTTTCATATTAGTAATAAATGTATTAGTATTAAATAAGTAAATATTTTGTTTGTTTGTTTATTTTAGAGAGAGGGTAAAGGAGGGAGAAAAGGGGGGAACACATGCAAGGGAAACATAGATCAGTTGGCTCCTGCATGCCCCCAACTGGCTTACAACACAGGCATGTGCCCTGATGAGGAATCGAACCTGTGACCTTTCAATACACAGGCTGTTGTGCAATCCACTGATCCACACCAGCCATGGTGAAACCAAATGTTAATCAACAGCCCATTAAGAGTGATTGTTGGCTGTACACTAGGACTGAATAATCCAAAAATAAAATTAAAGACTTCTGGTCAAGATGGTGGTGTAGGTAAACATGGTACTCTCATTCTCTCACAACTATATAAAAATACAACTAAACTACCGAACAACCATCATTAAGAACCACCTGAAATCTAGCTAAATAAAAGTCTCACAACTAGGGATTTAAAGAACACACATTGAAACTGGTAGGAGGAGCAGAGATGCAGAACAAGCTGGTCCCACACTCACATGTGGCAGATAAAAGTTGAGAGGGATATCTCAGCTGCAGAGGTCCCCCCTGAGGAGTAAAGGGTCCCAGCCCCACACCAGGCCCCCAAGCCCAGGGTTCCAGTGCTGAGAAGACAAGTCCCTATAACTTCTGGCTGTAAAAAAAACAACAACAACAACAACAACAAAAAAACAATGAAAATTGAGGCTCAGTGAGACAGAAGGCTTCTGAAGTCCCAGGCAGACCCTCTTCTAGGGCCTGAACATAAACTTACTCTGAGCTCCAGCACTGGGATAGCAGCTTGAAATGCACCAGGGACATATGGGGAGTGTCTTGCAGCCTGTTAAGGCCTGGGAGGCCCACTCTAGATTTGGGCAGATGGAAGAAAATTTGCGGAGCCATGGGAATGCCTCACATGCCTTTATTCAAGGGTGGGAGATCCATACACTCTGCAAGCCACATGTTCCCCAGCAGGAAGCCCCTAGCTCCCTTATATACAAAATGCACACAAAGCCAGCAGGGAGCCAAAATATTGTATAAAACAACATGATTCTGCACATGCAGGCCCACTCAATGTTATGAGAATACAGTTTATTGAACCCAGACTCAAGGCTATGAGAACATAGCTTATCTTAGTTCCCCAGACATCTCAGTGAGGGAGCCAGACTGACTTTGTTTACCCTACAGGAAGGAATTGAAGCATCTAGCATCAGGGCCAAGCTGGGGGTTGGCAGCTTTCTCCCAGACAAGTGCTAGCAGAGGCCATTTCTCCTCTTCTGAGCCCTACCCCTAGCAGAGATGCAGGCTGGAGCCATATCTGAGACTCTATTAACCTGGCTCACACCATTTGCCCCACTCTGGTGATTCCCTGAAACCAAGGCCCGCCAAATTTGCAGGCCCACCCAGAGGTGGTTTCAGTGCCTTTTCCATATGAGTAACCTGCCTTGACTCATGCTTCAGACTTTCCTAAAATCTCTCAAACAAGCAGCATCTGATCTCAGCATGCTCTGTATTTATCACTAAGTGCCTCCAAGCTCAGCACTAGCAGCAGCTAGCCATGTTCACAGATTAGACTCTTCTGTGCACCACCAAGCCCAGCACAATCATTCTGTAGTAGATCATTTTGTAGCTTATGCTGTGTGACCTTGGACAGAACAAAGGCAGTGGTTGATCTTGGCCATCACTTCCCAGGAGGCCCCAGAGCCAGCTGACAGAGTGGGCAGCTTCAGACTACATCAAAACACCACTTGAGATTTACAGTGCCACACACAAGGGGCTGACTCAACAGGCACCAGAGCCCCACAGAAGTAAGTCCTCCTCTGTGGGGTAGACCCCTGCACAGCTGACCCTCCACAGTAGTCAGTGATTGCAGCTAATCCCTACAGTGGATCAGTCTGGAGGTAAATCTCTCCCACTGATGCACCAACAGCAATCAAGACTCAACTACAATGGGAGAGTATACACAATCCACATGGGGGTGGGGGAGAGGGTAACACAACTGGAGTGCCAAGCTTGGGTGATCAGGGAGGCTGTGCCACTGGACCCCACAGGACACCTACTACATTAGGCCACTCTACCAAGGCTGAGAGAAGTAGCAACTCTACCTAGTACATAGAAACAAACACAGGGAGGCTGCCCAAATGAGGACACAAAGAAAAATGTCCCAAATGAAAGAATAGAATAAAACTCCAGAAAAATAACTAAACAAAATGGAGACAAGCAATCTATTAAATGTAGAATTTGAGAATTTGAGACACTGCTTCTAAGGACACTCACTGGATTTAGGGGAAGGGTAGTTGTTCTTAGAGAGAACTCTAACAGCATAAGAAAGGACATAGAAACCACAAAAAAAAGAGATATGAAAACCATAAAAAAGAACCAGTCAGAAATTAAGGATACACTAACTGAAATGAAGAACAATTTACAAGGAATCAACAATAACATAGATGAAGCCAAGGATCACATCAGCAATTTGGAATATAAGGAAGCAAAAACACACCCAATTAGAATAGCAAAAATAAAAAAGAATTTTAAAAAATGAAGAAAGTGTAAGGAGCCTCTGGGACAACTTCAAGCATACCAACACTCACATCATGAGGGGTGCCAGAAGGAAAAGAGAGACAGCAAGAAATTGAAAACCTATTTGAAAAAAATAGTGACAGAAAACTTTCCTAACCTGGCGATGAAAACAGACATACATGTTCAGGAAACACAAAGAGTCCCAAACAAGAAGAACCCAAAGAGGCTCACACCAAGACACATCATAATGAAAATGCCAAAGGTTAAAGACACAGAGAGAATCTTAAAAGCAGCAAGAGAAAAGCAGTTAGTTACCTACAAGTGAACTCCTATAAGACTATAGCTGATTTCTCCACAGAAACTTTGCAGGCCAGAAGGGATTGGCAAGATATATTCAAAGTGATGAAAAGCAAGAACCTACAACCAAGATTACTCTACCAAGCAAAGCTATCATCTACAATGAAAGGACATATAAATAGCTTCCCAGATGAGGAAAAGGTAAGGGAGTTCATCACCACCAAACCAGTATTATGTGAAATGTTAAAGGGTCTTCTTTAAGAAGAGAGGAAAAAAGATAAAAAATATAAACAATAAAATGGTAATTAATACTTATCTATCAACAAGTGAATCTTTAAAGAAAACAAAATAAAGAAGCAGAACAGAAACAGACTCATAGGTATAGAGAACATTTTGGTGCTTACCAGATGCATGGGGGGTTGGGGGTGGGTGAAAAAGGTGAAGGAAATAAATTGGTTATTACAGAATAGTTATAGGGATGTAAAGCATAAGGAATATAGTCAATAATATTCTAATAACTATGTATGGTGTCAGATGGGTACTAGATTTATCAGAATGATCATTTCATAAGTTATATGATGTCTAATCACTGCTGTACACCTGAAACTAATATAATATTGTATGTCAACTGTAATTAAAGAATAGGAAATAATTTAAATTAAAAAATAAAATCTATTTTGTAAAAAAATTTTAATAAACAAAATTAGGAAAACAATTCTATATACAATAGCATCATAAAGAATAAAATACTTAGGAATAAATTTAAGTTAAAAAGTGCAAGACTTGTACACTGAAAACTACAAAGCATTGTTGAAAGAAAATTTAGAAGATCTAAATAAATAGAAAAACATCCTGCATTTATGGATCCAAAGACAATATTGTTAAGAGGGCAATATTCCTCCAATTAAACAACACATTGAGTGTAATGCCTATCAAAATCTCACTGACAGTTTTTGCTGAAATTGAGAAGCTGACCCCAAAATTCATATGGAAATGCAAAGGACCCAGAATTAGCCAAAACAAAGTTGAAAAAGAAAAACAGGCCTTGGCCAGATAGCTCACAGATTACAGCATTGTCCTGATACACCAAGGTTTCAGGTTCAGTCCTTGATCAGGGCACATGCAAGGAGCAACCAATGAATAGATAAATAAGAAAGAATTGATGATTCTCATTCTCTCTCTCTCTCCCCCCCTACCCCTTCTCCTTCTCTTCAAATCAATACATTAAAAAAAATTAAAACAGAAGGAAAGACAAAGTTGGAAGACCCACATTTCCCTATTTCAAAACTTAATACAGCCCTAGTTGGTTGGAGCATCGTTCCATACACTAAAAGGTTGCAGGTTTGAGTCCTAGTCAGGACAAACGCCTAGGTTGCAAGTTCAATCCTCAGTCAGGAACACAGGAGGCAACTGATAGATGTATCCCTTACACTGATGTTCCTCTCTCTCCCACCCCCTTTCTCTCTCTCTAAAATCAATGAACATATCCTTGGGTGAGGATTTTTTTTTTTAAACGTAATACAAAGTCAGTAATCAATACAGTATGGTTCTGGCAAAAGTTTAGACAGATTGAGCAAAGAAATAGAATTAAAAGTCCAGAAGTAAATCTTCACATTTATAGTCCATTGATTTTTGGCATGTGTGCTAAAATAATTCAATGGTGAAAGAATCATATTTTTAACTAGTGGTGCTGGAACAACTGGATTTCCATACACAAAACAATGATGGTGGAGCCCTACTTCATATCAGATAAAAAAATGAACTCAATATGGATCAATTATGTAAATATAAAAGGTAAAACTACTCAAGTCTTAGGGTAAAATGTAGGAGTAATGACCTTGTATTAAACAATGATTTCTTCAATATGACATCAAAAGCACAAGCAAAAATAAAAAATAAACTGGACTTGGTCAAAATCTAAAATATTATACTTCAAAGGACACTATTAAAAGAGTGAAATGACCACTCACAAAAGGGGGAAGGTATTTGCAAATTCTATATCCGATAAGGAATTTATATCTAGAATATATAAAGACTCCTTCCAGCTCAATAATAAAAAGAAAATCCAATTTTAAAAAATGGACAAAGGATCTAAATGAAAAGTAGATGTACAAGTGGCCAATAAGCACATGCAAAGTTGTTTAACTTCACTCACTACTAGTAAAATGCAAATTAAACCCTTAAATCTATCAGAATGGCTAAAATTTAAAATAATGGCAACACCAAAACCTGATAAGGATGTGGAAAAACTGGATCACTTATGCATTGTTGATGAGAATGTATGTAAAATAGAATAGCACTCTATAAAACTAAACATGCAAATGACATGCAAATGATCCAGTAGTTGCACTCTTGAGAATTAAAAACAGACATTCACACAACAACCTGTTCACTAACTTTCACAGCAGTTTTATTTGCAACAGCCCCAAACTGGAAACAACCCAGATGTCATTCAACAGTGACTGACTGGCTAAACCAGCTATGGTACTGCTTGATAATTAAAAGAAACAAACTATTGATACACATAAGAACCTGAAGAAATTTCTAGAGAATTATGTGGATTTAAAAAAAACAATCCACAAATACTACACACTGTATGATTCAATGGAAATAATATTCTTGAAATCACAAAATTATAGAAATGGAGAACGGATTAGTGAGCCAAGGCTAAGAAGGAGGTGGGGCAGGAAGAATGTGACTATTAAAGGAAAAAGGAGTGGTGGAAATATTCTGCATCTTGTGTCTGACAGTGGGACAAAGGCATAATTGCCACTGTAACGAGAAGGTATCTTGAGACCAAAAAATGAAGCAGACAACCCCATAGAATATAACAGAATTTATTATGGGATCATTTACTTTTAGGGATTCAGGGTCAGAGCAGACAGATGACCCAGCACTGTGCACAGATTATTCTCCTCTAACAGATCTATTATTTGTTTTCTGCAGTGGATCTTGGGATCCAATTTTTTAAATTGTTGTTCAAGTACAACTGTCTCCATTTTCCCCAAAAAACTCCCCCCACCCCAGCCATTCCTACCTCCCACCCTCAATCCTACCTCCCTTTGGTTTTGTCCATGTGTCCTTTATAGATGTTACTGAAAACCCTTCCCTTCCCCACACTGTCCCCTCCACCTCCGAGCTGGTTACTGTCAGTTTGTTCTTAATTTCAATGTCTCTGGTTATATTTTGCTTGCTTGTTTGTTTTGTTGATTAGGTTCCACTTAAAGGTGAGATCATATGGTATTTGTCTTTCACTGCCTGGCTTATTTCACTCAGCATAATGCTCTCCAGTTCCATCCATGCTGTCCCAAAGGGTAGGAGCTCCTTCTTTCTTTCTGCTGCGTAGTATTCCATTGTGTAAATGTACGATAGTTTTTTGATCCATTCATTTACTGATGAGCCTTAGGTTGCTTCCAGCACTTGGCTATTGTAAATTGTGCTGCTATGAACATTGAGGTGCATAAATTCTTTTGAATTGGTGTTTCAGGGTTCTTAGGGTATAATCCCAGCAGTGGAATTGCCAGGTCAAAGGCAGTTCCCAATTTAGTTCTTTGAAGAAATTCCATACTGCTTTCCACAGTGGCTTCACAGTCTGCATTCTCACCAACAATACACTAGGCTTTCCTTTTCTCCACATCCTCTCCCATCCTCTCCAACATTTGTTATTTGTTGATTTGTTTATGATGGCCATTCTGACTGGTCTGAAGTGGTGTCCCATTTGGTTTTAATTTGCATCTCTCTGATGGCTAGGATGCTCAGCATCTTTTCATATGTCTCTGGGCCCTCTGTATATCCTCCTTGGAGAAGTGTCTGTTCAGTTCCTTTGCCCATTTTTTTTAATTGGGTCGTTTGTCTTCCTGGAGTGGAGTCATGTGAGCTCTTTATATATTTTGGAGATCAAACCCTTGTCCAAGGTATCATTGGCAAATATGTTTTCCCATGCAGTTGGTTCTCTTTTCATTTTAATGCTGTTTTCTTCAGGCATGCAGAAGCTTTTTATTTTGATGAGATCCCATTTGTTTATTTTTTCCTTTATCTTGCTACTTCTAGGGGGCATATGGTGAAAATACTGCTGCATGGAATATCTGAGATTTTCTTGCCTATGTTCTCCCCTAGGACTTTTATGGTTTCACGACTTATATTTAAGTCTTTTATCCGCCTTGAATTTATTTTTGTGTATGGTGTAAGTTGGTGATCAAGTTTCATTTTTTTGCTTGTAGCTGTCCAGCTTGCCCAACACCCTTTGTTAAAGAGGCTATTTTTACTCCATTTTATGCTTCTGCCCCCTTTGTCGAGTATTAATTGACCAGAGAGACTTGGGTTTATTTTTGGTCTCTCTAATCTGTACCATTTGTCTATGTGTCTGTTCTTATGCCAGTACCAGGCTGTTTTGATTACAGTGGCCTTGTAATACAATTTGATATCAGGAATTGTGATCCCTCCTACTTTGTCCTCTTTCTCAAAATTGCTGAGACTATTTGAGGTCATTTATGGTTCCATGTAAATTTTTGAAATGTTTTTTCTATATCTATGAAATATGTCATTGGTACTTTAATAGGTATTGCACAGAATCTATAAATTGCTTTGGGTAGTACGGACATTTTGATGATGCTAATTTTTCCAATCCATGAACATGGTACATGCTTCCATTTGTTCATGTCTTTCTTAATTTCTTTCTTCAGTGTTGTGTAGTTTTCTGAGTACAGGTCTTTTACCTCCTTGGTTAGGCTTATTCCTAGATACTTTATTTTTCTTGTTGCTATATCAGATGGGATTTTCCCCCAATTTCTGTTTCTGATATCTCATTGTTGGTGTACAAAAATGCCTTTGATTTCTGAATATTGACTTTGTACCTGCTGTTTTGTCAAATTCACTTAGTATGTCAAGTACTTTTTTGGTGGAGTCTATAGGATTTTGTATGTACACTGTCATGTCACCCTCAAACAATGACAGTTTTGTTTCCTCTTTTCCAATTTGGATGCCTTTTATTTCTTTTTCTTGTCTGAATGTTGTGGCTAGGACTTCCAATACTATGTTAAATAGAAGTAGTAAAAGCAGACATCCTTGTCTTGTTCCTGATCTTAGTGGGAAAGCTTTTAGTCTTTGCCCATTGAGTGTGATGTTGGCTGTAGGTCTCTCATATATGGCGTTTATTATGTTGAGGAATGTTCCCTCTATTTCCACTTTGCTGAGTGCTTTTATCATAAATGTACCTTATCAAATGCTTTTTCTGCATCTATTGATATGATCATGTGATTTTTGTCTTTGCTTTTGTTTATGTGATATATTACATGTATTGATTTGCGAATATTGTACCATCCTGGCATCCCTGGGATGAACCTCACTTGATCCTGGTGTATGATCTTTTTAATATATTGCTGGATGTGGTTTGCCAATATTTGGTTGAGGATTTTAGCGTCTGTGTTCATCAGTGATATTGGCCTGTAGTTTTCTTTCTTTGTTGTGTCTTTATCTAGTTTTGGGATGAGGATGATGCTGGCTTCATAAAAAGAATTTGGAATTCTTCCTTCTTCTTGGATTTTTTTTGAATAGTCTGTTAAGGATAGGGATTAGTTCTTCCTTAAATGTTTTGTAAAATTCTCCTGTGAAACCATCCGATCCAGGGCTTTCATGTGCTGAGAGTTTTTTGATTACTGCTTCGATTTCATCAGCTGTTATTGTTCTGTTCAGGCTTTCCGCTCCTTCTTCATGCAGTTTTGGAAGATTATATTTTTCTAGAAATTTGTCCATTTCACCTACGTTTTCAAATTTGTTGGCATATAGTTCTTTATAGTAATTTCTTACAATCCTTTATATTTCTGTGGTATCAGTTGTGATCTCCCCTCTTTCATTTCTGATTGTGTTTATTTGGATTCTTTCTCTTTTTTTCACAATGAGTCTGCTTAAAGGCTTGTTTATTTTATTTATCTTTTCAAAGAATCAGCTCCTGGATTTATTGATCCTCAGAATTGTTCCTTTAGTCTCCATATCATTCAGTTCTGCTCTGACCTTCCTTCTACTTTCTCTGGCCTGTCTTTATTATTGTTTCTCCAGTTCTTGTAGATCTAGTGTTAGGTTGTTTAGAACAGATGTATTATCTATTATTGTACTTTTTTTAAAAAATTGATTTTTAGAGAGAAAGAAAGGGGGAGGGAGGGGGGAAGGGAGGGAGGGAGAGAGAGATATTTGTTGTTTCACTTATTTATACATTCTTTGGCTGACTACTGTATGTGCCCTGACTGCAGATCCAACCTCCAACCTTGGTGTATCAGGAGAATGCTCTAACAAACTGAGCTACCTGGCCAGGAATACAGTCCTTTTAATTCAGGTACTAATGATTGTCAAAACAAAGAATGTAGTATGCACCAGGGTCTATACCTCCTAATGGCCTGGTGGTAGATATTGTTTCTGATACTATCATCAGTTTGATATTTATGTTGGTTGTCATGCCATTCCAGTCCTCATTAAAAAATATTCATGGATGCATTGTATAAGTTTCAGGAACACAGGTAATCCTCAACTTGGGTGTGCTTGTTAAGGACAGTGAGGGATCCAAAACAGAGAGATGGAGCCACAGCTATATAATACTGACTCTGGTGGTAAATACACTAATTCACCCATGATAAAATTGTAAAGAACTAAATACACATACTACTTCTGACTTCTGCACATGCACACACACTCAAACAAATAGGGATGAGTATAATGGGAACAGGATCAGTGGACTGTATCCATGTGTGTATCCTGGTTGTGATGTTGCACGATGGTTTTGAAAGATGTTATTACTCAGGGAAACTGGGCATAGAATCCACAGATCTCTTAGCATCATTTCTTACAACTTCAGGGGGAAACTACAATGACCTAAGATAAAAAGTTATGTTTTTCTATGGTTGTTCCATCAAGTCACTGTGTGACCCTGGGCAGATCACTTCCCTGTGCTTCTGTGTTATTTTTGTTTCCGTATCCTAAAGACAAAGGTTTAATGTCCCAAAGGTGTCTTTCAGTGTGGACAGTCTGGAGTCATGAGTGTGGTGTTGGTTTGGCCTGAGGCCACAGGACCCTTAGGTGTACAGAACAGAGAGACTTATAGGGCATGCCCTGTCCTGGAGCTGCAGAGCTAGAGTGGCAGGGGGTGTCTCAAGGCCAGGAAGTACTAAAGATCAGGAGTCCTGGCCAGAGGGCTCACTTGCCCAGAAGGCAAGTCTGGCCTGGGGCCAGAGATTTATGTTAAGATTACGTACCTGCCCCCTGTGGGAGCCAGCCAGGAGCCTCAGGGTGAAAGGTGAGAAAAGGAGGCTGAACTCACACAGCACTGTTATTGGACATGGACTGGGACCAAGGTGGGTCTGGTGGACTGGTCTGAAAATGGGTTCTTATGAAGTCACCAGGAAAGAATTTCAGGGGCTTATTCATGGTAGGATTTGAGAGTGGCAAGATTTAATGGAAGGGTGCACAGGACATAGATGCCCCTGAAGAGGCTGCCACACTGCCTTATCCATGACCAGGTGGCTCAGCTCTGTCTCACTACATAAGAAGACCAGCCTCTGGGGGCCCACCAAGCACAGCAACAGGGCCAGGACCCAGACCTGCCATGTCATTACCCTGCCATTTGAAACTAGTGTCCAACACAGTCTCTGTTCCCACCTGGCCCACATTTAGCAATTTGCTTTAGCCGTGTGGCTGCCATACACAAACCTGCTTGGCTGCTATGGAGAAAGAATGCACCTGGGGCCTTTGTTAAACTTTGATTACATTTTCTCGGGCTTAGGAGAGAGTAGGCTTTCTTTCAAACTAACTAATCTTCTTCCTAATCCTTCGCAGGCTTGTGCTGGGCCCTCCACCTATCCAATCCCTTTCTTGGATCTTCTGGGGTTCCATGCCCTCAACCTATCCAGTCTTCTTCCCAGGTTTTCCCATGCTAGCTCCTCCCCTTTATGGGCTCCATAATATCTCCTACTGTATAACCCTCACAGTTCTGCTTTGTCATCTGACTTTGCACCTGGCAAAGGAATTTCCCCTTTACCATTTATCCTTCTCCACAACCCCTCCCCTCTATGGGAAAGGGCTGGTTGTTCCATGGGAAGATTAGAAAGTTGGCCTTTTCAGGACTTCCAGTCAGGATGGCAGTGTAGGCAGACATGGCTCACCCCTCAGCACAATCACATCAAAATTACAACTAAACTATAGGACCACCATCACTCAGAACTGTCAGAAACTGAGTTGAATGGAAGTCTAACAAATATGGAATTAAAGAACCCACATCCATATAGACTGGTGGAGTGGTGCAGATGTGCAGTGGGTTGGTCCCACAGCCATATGTGGTGGGCAAAAATTCAGAAGGGATGTCTCAGGAGTGAGGAATCCTAACTGCACACCAGGTTCCCCAGCCCAGGATTCCAGTGCAAGGGAAATAAGTCCCCCCAACTTCTGGCTTCAAAAACCAGTGGGGAGTGAGTCAATAGAAGAAACTGCTGGAGCTGCAAGCAGATCCTCTTAAAGAACCCACACATGGACTCACCTTCTCAGACTTACTCCCTCTGAGCTCTAGCACTGGGGTAGCAACTTGAAAGGCACCAGTGGCATACAGGCAGAAACTGAAGGGTCTGGTGGCCACAACATGCTTGGGGAGGAGGTCCCTGCTGGGCGGGGGCAGGTGCAGGGGGGCAGTGAGCGGTGGGCAATGGGAGATTAAGAAAGACACAGACACAGATAGTTTAAGGAAAAGCAGGGACCAGGTAGGACATCGTCCTCTGATGACTAGACAATGATCCTGAACATGGTCTCCGTGTTTATTTTATAAGAGTTAGTCAATAAAGCTCAAGGACGTTTCACAGGCTCAGGGAAAAACTGCAGGCATAGTTGTTCCATTCCCAGGCTATCTAGATGATAAATATTTCTTTTGCAAAAGTTACAGTCCCATTCAGATGAAGCTTGTGGTTAACTATTTAACTATCTCCTTCTTAACCCCTGTGGGTTCCAGCTGTATGATGCCAGCCTTCACCATCCTCCACAGTCTGGCATCAAGGTAAGCAGAGGTCATTGCCCCTTTTCTAAACCTTCCCACCACAAAGCCAGCCAGCTGGTGCCAGATCGGAGACTCCATTAATTGACTAACACTGTTTCACCCCCTCTTGGAGATTCCCAGAGACTTCTCCCTACCTAACTTATGGGACCACCCAAGCTGCTTTTCCATATGAATGGCTGGCCTTGAATCATGTTTCACAACTTCCTAAGGCCTATCAAACAAGAAGCAGGTGGGCTTAGTCAGCCTCAGGCCTGGCACTAGCAGCAGCCAGCCTATATTCACATTTTGGCTTTGCCTGGAAATCTCCAAGCCTAGCATGAGTAGCAGCCACCTCAAATTACTTTATAGCTCAGGCAGGATGGTCCCAGGCAAAATGCAGGAGAGGCTGGACTTGGCCTGCACCACCCAGGAAACCCCAGAGCCTGGGCACCCAGTGGACAGCTACAGACTAGGTCAGAGCACAACCACCCTGCCCCTGAAAGCTGTCCCTCCATAGAGGGTGGAAGCTGGTGGTAAGTGGTCACATCCAATCCCCACAGCTGACTAGACTGAATAAATCCCTCTCATCAATATATCAATAGCAACCAAGGATCAACTACAAGAGGAGGGTGTACTCAATTGACATGAAGGAAGCACTTCGAGTACCCAGCTTGGGTGATAGGGGAGGCTGTGCCACCAGACCCTACAGGACACCTACTACATTAGGCCACACCATTAAGACACAGAATCAAAGCAGCTATACCTAATACATAGAAACAAACACAGGGAGGCTGCCAAAATGCAGAGACCAAGAAACATTGCCCAGTGGATGAAGCTGGGAATCAAATCAATGATTTGGAACATAAGAAAGCAAAAAACAACCTCACAGGACAACAAGAAGAAGAAAGAACCCAAGAAAATGAGGAAAATAAAAGCAGTCTCTGGGACAACTTCAAGACGTCCAACATCTGCATCATAGAGGTCCCACAAGGAGAAGAGAAAGAACAAGAAATGGAAAATCTTGAAAAAATAATGAAAGAAAACTATCCTAATTTGATGAAGGAAACAGACATGCAAGTCCAGGAAGCACAGAGAATCCCAAACAAGATGGATGCAAAGAGGCCCACTCCAAGTCACACCATAATTAAAATGCCAAAGGTTAAAGATAAAAGAGAGAATCTTAAAAGCATCAAGAGAAAAAGAAGTTAGTTACTTACAGGGGGAGCCCTAATAAGACTGTCAGCTGACTTCTCAAAAGAAATTTTGCAAACTAGAAGAGATTGGCAAGAAATACTTAGAGTCATGAAGAGAAGGGACCTGAAGTGAATATTGCTCTACCTTACAAAGCTATCATTTAAAATCAAAAGGCAGATAAAGAGCTCCCTAGACAAGAAAAAACTAAAGCAGTTCGTCATCACCAAACCATTATTCTATGAAATTTTAAAGGGACTTATTTAAGAAAAAGAAGATCACACTATGAACAATAAAATGCCAATAAATACATATGTACTACCAATTAAATCTAAAAAATAAACTAAGGGCCAAGAAGAACAGAGACAGAATCATAGATACAGAGGGTGTTTTGATGGTTACTAGATGGAAGAAGTGTGTGGGGGGATGGGTGAAGAAGTGAGGGAATTAAGGAGTACAAGTAAGTAGTTACAGAATAGCCAGGGAGATGTAAATTTCAGTATAGGAAATGGCCAGAGAACATATGCATGACACATGGACATGAACAATGGTGGGGGAATTGCCTGAGGGAGTGGGGGGTGCTGGGTAGAGAGGGCAAGGGGCAAAATCAGTATAACTATAATAGCATAATCAATAAAAACAAAAACAATTTTTTAAAAGTGTGTCTTGGACTTCCGGCAAGATTGAGGAATAGGTGGACGCACCGTACCTCCTCGCACAACCAAGATTAGAACAACAATAAAATACAGTCAGCATAACTCCCAGAACCGACAGGGGATTCATCTGAATGGAAGTCGGACAGCCAAGAAGTTGAAGTAGACCCGTACATCCAGACTGGTAGGAGACAACGAGCCGAGCGGGCGCGGGGCTGGCGCGGGTCGGCAGCGCACGGAGGTCGGGGGGAAATTTGGCACGGAATCGGGCGCGACAGCCATCGGGCGCAGGAACGCAGCGGTGGACCCTGAGTACGCAAGCTGCGGCTGCCGGACCCAGTGGGGCAGCGATTGTGGACCAGGGCAGAGCTCGCAGCCCAGGAGCCCCGGGAGGGGTCTGGGCCCAGGAGAATTGAACTGCCGCCATTGATTCGCCCCCGCCCCGCCCCCGCCCCCGCCCCCACATATAACGTCACAATCTAGCGACTGGGGCGCCCAGCCCCAGTGAACACCTAAGGCTCCGCCCCCCACCTTAACAAGAGCGACCAGTCCGGGGAAAAGGAGAGACAGGGAAAGACATAAGACATGTGTGCAACAGAGCAGATCAGTCCCCCAGGACTCATCCTTTTGAGCGACCAAGAAATAGCCAATCTATCAGATGCACAGTTCAAAACGCTGGTGATTAGAAAGCTCACGGAATTGGTTGATTTTGGGTGCAATTTAGATGAAAGGATGCAGGTTACCATAAAAGAGATGCAGGAAGATACGCGGAGAGCCAATAGAGAAAGGAAGGAATCTGAGTCTCAAAACAATACAGTGGACCAGAAGGAAGATAGAATCAACCAAGCAGGAAAGCATGATGAAATAAGAATTAAAAAAAATTGAGGAGAGCCTTGGGAACATCCAGGACACCTTTAAACGTTCCAACATTTGAATTATAGGGGGTACCAGAAGGGGAGGAGCAACAAGTGGAAAAGTTATTTGAACAAATAATAAAGGAGAACTTCCCCAATCTGGCAAAGGAAACAGTCTTCCAAGAAATCCAAGAAGCTCAGAGAGCCCCAAAGAAGTTGGACCCAAGAAGAAACACACCAAGGCACATCATAATTACATTAGCCAAGGTAAAAACGAAGGAGAGAATCCTAGAAGCAGCAAGAGATAAGGGGACAGTAACCTACAAAGGAGTTCCCATCAGACTGTCAGCTGATTTCTCCAAAGAGACCTTACAGGCAAGAAGGGGCTGGAAAGAAATATTCCAAGTCATGAAAGACAAGGACCTACATCCCAGATTGCTCTATCCAGCAAAGCTGTCATTTAGAATGGAAGGGAAGATAAAGTGCTTTGCAGATAAGGTCAAATTAAAGGAGTTCATCATCACCAAGCCTTTATTTTATGAAATGCTAAAGGGACTTATCTAAGAAAAGAAGATAAAGAAAAAGACATGTATAGTAAAAGGACAGCAAACTCACAATTATTAACAATTACACCTAAAGCAAAACCAAAAGAAACTAAGTAAACAACTAGAACAGGAACAGAACCACAGAAATGGAGGGCACATGGAGGGCTAGCGACAGGGGGGTGGGAGGAGGGGAGGGGGGAAAGGTATAGAGAATAAGTAGCATAGAATGTAGGTTGAAAATAGATAGGGGGAGGGCAAGAATAGTACGGGAAAGGTAGAAGCTAAAGAACTCATAAGAATTGCACATGGAAGTGAACTAAAGCGGGGGGAATGTGGGTGGGAGAGGGGGTACAGGGTGGAGGGGAGGGAAGGGGAGAAAAGGGACAAATGTAATAGCATAATCAATAAATTAAAAAAAAAAAGTGTGTCTTTTCTGCCTGCTTGGGGATTAATATTCCTTTGGCAGAGGATGTAGCTGTCCCTGGCTTAGCTGCTTTAGCTCCCTTCTCTTTTGTTAATACCTAAATAGCTGCCTATGCTAACAGCACCAGGATGATGGTAAAAAAGTGTTTGGTTACTAGATTAGCTAAATACAGTTTGGAAGACAGAAACCAGGTTACACATTTCAGATAGATGGGATTTAATTCGGGGAGGTAGTTACAAATAGTTCAAAGGGCTGAAGGAGTAAAAAAGAGGAATGAAAGGGAACCCAGAGATTAATAATTGCAGGAAGTCAGAACTGCCTTTAGTACTGGGGGACACAAGATGAGGAGGGACAAGGGCCAGAGGAAACTGCCAGAGGCACCTGGAGCCCAGATCCAGAGCAGCCACCAGTAACAGAGAAAGAACAATTGCTGATTCCTCCACTTCCCTTTCAGTGCCCTGCAGGGGAGAACCACAGGCCACATAACAAAGCAGTAGCACTAGAAGCCTGGGGGTTGGCACACAGCAGAGCAAGGCAGGAGAGCTGCTGTTTGAGAAGTTTTACTCTCCAAATATGCAGCATTCTGTTCACATGTGTGTGCACACACACCACACACTAAAACCTGCTAGTTATTCACCCTTTATGTATATTTTCCCTAGAATTTCTTATTCTTATCTGACATCAGGAGTTAAGAGTTTCCCCACCGCCCCCCGCAAAATTCTCAATATAGAAATGATTAATTTTAGACATTTAAAAATATTTTAGAAAATCCCAAGGTGTCAAAAGTGAAAATAAAAATCACATGGAATGCTTCTACCCAGGGGCTGCCAATGGTAATATTTTGGTGATGGGCATGCTCTCCCTGGCTGTATTTGTAAAGGTTGAAGGGTGATAATGGGGTCTTGGCGTCTCCAGGGAGGTCAGTAGCTAACAAGAAGTCCAGCCACCCAGAGGGTGTTCTGCCACTATTGCTAGCCCATCACCTGCTTTGATGAAAGTGGAAGGGTGGCCTCAAGCAAATAAAGAGGCAACAGAGGACTGGCAATATGGGGATGGGTACCAGGGTGCAGCACCACGTTTGTGCCTGGAAAATCTAAGAACAAGAGATGTGGCTGTGGTAGGCAGTCAGACAGACATGAGCTGAGCAAGGATGATGCGCTAGCTACAGAAGGTCACAAGGGCAGAAAGCCCTGGGTGCCTAGCAAAGGGAAAAACTGGGAAAATAAGGATCTCACCCCTAGTTCCTCCCCTAGTACAGCGTTAGTCCGGTGGTTTAGACCCCCTAACTTTTCATATTACTAGTCACTCCCTGGATCTTTCCTTCACTGGCATAGCACTGGTTATGCTGTAGACCCCCTTAGAGAAATAAGAGGTTGAAGGGTAGCCTCATGAGACTCTCATGTGGGCCCTGGCACAACCACTCTCTTAAGCTAAGCATTAACCCCTAGTAATGCTTAGGCTTCAGTTTTGTTTCAGCTCCAGGCCCACAAAAGCAGCAAAACTAAATAAATGATGCCATCACTGACATCAGGACCAGCACCATTGACTAATGACCCCCTGCCCTGGTGCCAACCAATCAGTAGAGACTACAACCCTGAAAGGACACATCAGGAAAGCTGGTGAATATTCTATGGCGATCCTCCCCTGGGACTGCCCCTAGAATCCCTGCCCTTAAAAGCCTTTAGGCTGGAAGACCCCATGCAGCTTTCCCTCTCAGGAGTATGCCCACACCTTTCCTAACCCCACTTCAACCTAGACCCCCACCCTGGGCACATTACCATTCGCTCTCCTAAGTTCCAACCGTCCCTTCTTTTGCCTCTGTAATTTGTTTCCTGAACCCATTTCTTCTACAACTCACTTCCACCTCTGTGACTTCATAAATAAAGCTTCTTTTATAGTATGAGCCTAGGGTCTGAATTCTTTCTTAGCCAGAACTCAAGTACCAAGGTTGCTGAACCAAGGTTGGGTCTGACTCCACTGGTCTAACACCTGGTGCTGTTTTTGCCACTGCCAACATGCTCAGAACCACTTCTCCATCTGAGAAGCAGAGTGACAGAGGGGTGCACTGCCTTCCACAACAGCAGGGGCAGTGGTGTAAACAGGCATCTCGAAGGGACCCAGGAGGCCTTGAAAAGCAAGGTGACCTCCTCAGAGGAACCAGGGTGGGGTGGAGAGTCAGCAGCCCAGAGCTGATCTGCGAACAAGAAGCAACCACAGCTCTGAGTGGTGGAGCTCAGTGGATTGGGCATTGTCCCACAGACAGGGCACATGCCTGGGGTATGGGCCAGGTCCCCAGATGGGGTTGTGCAAAAGGCAACCACACATTGATGTTTCTCTCCCTCTCTTTCTCCTTTCCTTCCCCTCTCTAAAAAGTAAATACATAAAATCTTTTAAAAAGAAGGAACCATAGGCATAAAGCTCCAGTTGAAGGAATGGCTGCCTAGGGTCTCTCCCCAGCATAAACAACTCAGGGGGACCCCACTGAGAACTCTGTCCTTGTCCTTTAATTGATTATCCCACCCTGGGCAGAGGATGAGGTGTGAGATGGAGGTGCAGAAAGAATAGCTATCAAGTGGAAGAAAAGGTAAAGGGAGGGGAGAGAATAGTCTCTGCCAGGTGCCCTTCCACTGCAGGGTTGACTTGGATAAAAGATAGCAGTTTTGGCTTCAGACTGGACTGTACATTTTAGTACCTTTATGTCTGACCACCACCTGCAGCTGCTGAGCTCTTGAAACAAGGCTGGTCTGAAGCAGGATAAGCTGTCAGTGTAAAATGCACACACATTTCCAAGACTTAGTGTGAAAAAAAAAGAACATCAAATACCTCAATGAAAAAGGATATGTGGGTGTCATTGGTTTTAAGAAAATTTTT
This sequence comes from Phyllostomus hastatus, assembly GCF_019186645.2. Classification (NCBI taxonomy): domain Eukaryota; kingdom Metazoa; phylum Chordata; class Mammalia; order Chiroptera; family Phyllostomidae; genus Phyllostomus; species Phyllostomus hastatus. Next base: position 68,765,826 of record NW_025334041.1, read on the forward strand.
CCCTATCAGGTGAATTGAAGCAGATTTGATTAGCAAAGATATATATTGACCTGTAGCATTCCCTACTTGAAAGGAGCAACTTCTGATTTAAAATAAGACATTGGGAGAGAGGACTTCCTGCCAAGATGGAGGCATAGGTAGATATACGTTACCACCTCACACAACCTAAAGGACAACAACAAATTTAAAAACAAAAACAACCAGAACTGACAGAAAATCAAACTGTGTGGAAGTCTGACAACCAAGGAGCTAAAGAAGAAACATTGATCCAAACATCCGGTAGGAGGGGCAGACATGGCCAGCCGAGGCAGAGAGGACACATGGCAAGGTGGCAGCTGGAGGACCAGGTGATCCCACATTTGTGTGCAGATAAACCGGGAGCAACCTGGGGAGTGAGAGAGACCACACAACCAGGGTCCCAGAGTGGGGAAATAAAGCCTCAATCTCTGGCTATAAAAATCTGTGGGGATTGCAGTGGCAAGAGAAACTCCCAGCCTCACAGGAGAATTCATTGGAGAGATCCACAGGGTCCTAGAATATACACAAGCCCACCCACCTGGGAATCAGCACCAGAAGGGCCCAATTCGCTTGTGGAAAGCAGGGGAAGTGACTGAAAGCTGGCGGAGAGCTGAGCAAGAGTCACTGTTTCCCCTTGGACCACTTCCCCACATATAGTGCCACAATGCAGTGATGTGGGTTGCACTGTCCTGGTAAATACCTAAGGCTCCTCCCCTTACTATATAATAGGTGCACCAAGACAAAAAAAATGGCCCAAATGAAAGAATAGATCAAAACTCCAAAAAGAGAACTAAACAATAAAGAGATAGTCAACCTATCAGATGCACAGTTCAAAACACTGGTAATTAGGATGCTCACAGAAATGGTTGAGTATGGTCACAAAATAAAGGAAAAAGTGAAGGCTATGCAAAGTGAAATAAAGGAAAATGAATAGGGAACCAACAGTGAGGTCAAGGAAGCCAGGATTCAAATCAACACTTTGGACCAGAAGAAAGACATGAACATTCAACCAGAACAGAATGAAGGAAAAAGAATTCACAAAAATAAGGAGAGGCTTAGAAACCTCTGGGACAACTTTAAACATTCCAACATCTGAATCATAGGGGTGCCAGAAGGAGAAGAGGGAGAGCAAGAAATGGAAGACTTATTTGAAAAAATAATGGAGGAGAACTTCCCCAGTCCGGCAAAGGAAATAGACTTCCAGGAAGTCCAGGGAGCTCAGAATCCCAAAAAGGTTGGACCCAAGGAAGCACACACCAAGGCACCTCATAATTAAATCACCCAAGATTAAAGATCAGGAGAGAATCCTAGAAGCAGCAAGAGAAAAGGAGACACTTACCTACAAAGGAGTTCCCACAAGACTATCAGTTGATCTCTTAAAAGAAACTTGCGGGCAAGAAGGGGCTGGAAAAAAAAATATCAAAGTTACGAAAAGCAGGGACCTACAGCCAAAATTGCTCTACCCAGCAAAGCTATCATTTTGAATGGAAGGGCAGATAAAGTGCTTCCCAGATAAGGTCAAATTAAAGGAGTTCATCAACACCAAGCCCTTATTATATTAAATGGTAAATGGACTTATCTAAGAAAAAGAAGATGATCAAAACTATGAACAGTAAAATGACAACAAACTCACAACTATCAACACCTGAACCTAAAAAGATACAAAAACAAACTAAGCAAACAACTAGAACAGTAACAGAATCACAGAAATAGAGATCACATGGAGGGTTATCAGCAGGGAGAGGGGGGAGAACAGGGGGAAAGGTACAGGGAATAAGAAGCATAAATGGTAGGTACAAAATGGATGGGGGTGCAGTTTAAGAATAGTATAGGAAATGAAAAGGTCAAAGAACTTACATGTACAACCTTTGGACATGAACTAAGTGGGGGGAATGCGGATGGGGGCGGGGGTGCAGAGTAGAGGGTAATAAGGGGGAGAAAAATGGGACAACTGTAATAGCATCATCAATAAAATATATTTTAAAAAATAAGACATCAGTTGATTAAATATCCCTCCACCTGCACAGAAGCTTTACTCTGAGGGAGGAGGCAATCATAGTCAGATGGTTAAGAATGGATAAAATAACCCCAGTATTTACAAGTAATTTTCCCTTTATTATGGTAATTTTTCATTTTTCCTAAACTACTAATAAGGAGAAGAGGAAACTCCTTCTCATTGTCCTTAGCAACCACATGCTTGCTTCCGTTTCTTTTCTCTTTCTAAGTTCCATCCCCTAAGGTGGACAGGCTCCTCTGGAGGAGTTTTCCTGTGAATCCTATTGAGTAATTTTGCTCCCAGACACCAGCAGGTGCACTAACTGGAATAGATCAGAATAGCCAGGAATTCATGTTCTGACAGTTAAAATTCCATTGTAAACCCATCAGAGTCCTGGACAAAATTGAAGAAATTTTTAGGTTGATTCCTTCATTCTGCTCTAGTCCAAGAATACATGCAATTGCTGATTCCCTTCTGCCTGAGACCAGTTTTTTTTTCCAAATTGAACTGCTAGAATTCCCGGATTATCCTTGTCCAAATTTCTATTTTCATGTTTCCCTAGGTGAGTACGGAGGGCAGTGGAGGAAATACAGAAAAGGTAGAAGGGAAAGGAAGGAGGGAGGCGGAGGGCAAGTCTGGACAGAGAAGCTCAGAGTCCAAAGAATGTAGTGGAGGGTCTGTAGAAGGGGGACAAGCAGGGTGTGGGTGTTTATTAGCCTTAGAAGTCTTCTTTAATTCAGAGATAGTCTCTAAAATTTCTTATTAACTTCTTTTTTTTAAAGAATTAATCTGTGCTCCTCCTAGAAACTTCTAATTTCCAAATCAAGATGCACTTCCCATTAATTCAGTTTAATTTTAGAGCCAGCATTTTCTAATTTTGCATGCAAAAAATTAATTTAGGCATCCAAAGGAATCTTCATTTTGGCCATTTTAAATTGATATCATTTCTAGATCATTTGCCCCATTTCTGTAAAGTCTTTGCAAGTAAAGTCTTCCTACACCTCCAGGAGTGTTAATGAGGGCTGGGGTCTGGGAGTTTCTGGCCATGGAGGCACAATTCACCATGTAAATTTTTATTTTATTTTGGGATCTGTAGAGTCTGAACAAATTTCTAGGGATATTGTATAATGGGTCAAACTGTGTATGGGTGGAGCTCTACCACAAGGCTCTCACTCCCTGAGTCACATCAACCCCCTTTTGTTCCTCAGTTCCTCTCCTCGGCTGTCTAATAACAGCAGTGAGGACTTGGAGTTCAAGGTGGCCAAACTTCATGTGTGGGGCCCTGACAAGTCAATTCTTTGACTGCAGCTGAGTTGGAATTCCCTATGGGGCTCCCGCATGCTGCGGGCTGGTGCCTCCTGACATCTCCGCAGATTCTTAGTCACCTAAGAATACCCGAGATTCAGGCTGGAGGAGGAAGTGCCCCTTGTCTTCGGAGCCCAAAAAGTGTAGGCTCTCATTTATCCAGCAAAAAGGTTTTTTTGTTTAGACTTTCAGAAAGCAATTCCAATTGAAAAGCCAAAGTTAAAACCAGCCACCCATTTTTTCTCCAGCCCCTTCTGGGTTATCTCTCAACCCTTAATCTTTAGTTCCACCTCGAGGAACTAAAAAGACAGTTCAAATAAAATCGGGGCCCCTTACCGTAAAACAGGGAGGTCTGGAATTCCAATTGAAATTTACCCAAGTTCACCCTTTGCAAAATGAGGAGCCGGTGGCTGGTACCTAGCATGAGTTTGGGTTTGCAGTGCGGTCCTGCATGGGCTTCTTTGGAATACTGCTGCACCATGTTACGTTTATGTCAATTAAGAAACATCCAAACCTGTAGAAAGTTTTGTGAGTTTATTTGAGCCATACTGACAACAACCGCCAGGAAGCAAAATCTCAACAGACTGAGAAAATGCTCCAGGAAAATGATAGTTTTGCACTTTACTTTATACATTACAACCAGAACAGAAGATGTAAGTGGGTCACATGAAACCCACTGGTGACAGATTAGGGAGTCAGGAGAAAGCAAAGAGAGATTGCTCTGGGATTGGATAAAAAGTGAAATGATAGACACATACTTCTTTTACACAGGTGAGCTCAGGATAGTTAACAGTCCACAAGCAACACGGTAACAGTGACAATGAGGAGATTTGTGGTCTCTGCTCCGGTGCAGTGCTTGTGCTTTCAGAGGTCCAGAAAAAGGAAATCTGACATTCCAAAGGTATGTTATCATAGGTGTAAAAAGACAATAGACAGGCTCAATTAAGGTTAAGGTTGATCTTTGTCAGGGAAGATTCTAGCCTAGGACATGACTGCCGACCATGACCTGCTTTTGGTGAGAAAGTTTTAATTTCACACCATCCTACGTGGTTACTTTTACTTGAGTTTGTAAGGCCACCATGCAGGCCTCCCCTGAGCTTGTCAGGTTTAGTGGGTGGCCCCTTTCCATCCACAGTGGCTTCCGTGGTCTGTCTGCTGAATGGCATTGCTGAGATATCTCGTCTCTCCATCTGTGTGGAGAGAAGCTGAGATTTCTCCCAGGAGCCAGAGAAAGGGCTCTGCTGGGAGGGAGGGAGGAGGAGTGGCTTTTTCTGTTTCTATCAAGCCCAGCCCTTCCAACCAACTGTAATATTTATCCACCACTTGTGCAAAGCAATTGAAAAGCAACTGGGTGTTAACATCCCTCTCGGCCTTTAATTCACTCCTCGGGGTTGACTCTTGGAGGAAAAAGTTCAGACAGGTTGTCAGGTCCTTCTGAGGTAGTGAAGAGTGAACCTGTAGTTGAGTCCCTTCCTACCCTCCACCCCTCTTCTCCCCCAACCCCAGCTCACTGCAGCAGGGGGTTGTGACCCCTGGGGGTGAATAGGGAAGAGGAAGAAGTGGCCATGGGTCCTGCACTGTGCTCTGGCACTGGCAGAGGTGGGAAGCAGGATCTTTCTCATAGAGTGTGTTTTCATGACTTCTGTGGAGAGTCGCCACCCCACCACCTGTCCTAAAGGTGCTTTGCTGTGTATCTCTGGCTGGCAGACCCTGAATGAGGGAGGTGGTTCTGTCTACCTTGGCTGCTAAAGAAGGCACCCCATGGCAGCCAGTCACACCTGCGATGACTCAGTGCTGTGCTCTTCCCACAGGAGCAAGGGAGACCACCAGGCTCCTCCTTCACTTTCTGGTCCCCATCTGTTCAACAGCAAATCTCTGGCATAGTTACCCTGACCCACTGGGCTCCAATGTGACAGCAGACACCTGCCATCACTCACTCTGGGTTTCTCAAGCTTGAACCTGGGACCGGGTCCCTCTATCTCTCGAACTGTGAGGACACAGGTTATATTCTTCAAGCAGACTCCTTAAAGCCCCTGATTTGACACAAAACATTCATACCCTCTCCCTCCTCTTAGAGATCAGCTGGATCCCAAATAGCTCTTTCTTTAAAAAAAATAAAAATAAAAAATAAAAATATTGATTGATTTGAGAGAGAGAGGAAGGAGTGCAAGGAAATTCCCTGAGAAAAGCTCTCGGCACCTGCTGGGAAGCCCCCACATTCCCACTCTGCCGTCAGCCTGCCACAGGCAGCTGGGACCCCAGCCCAGGCTCTCTGAGGTCCACACTGTCCCACCAGGGTTGTCAAAAACTATAACCAAACAAATGGATGTTTATCTGCCTGCCACAACAAAAGCCAACTAACAAGGCAGAAGCTGGTGCAAAGGGAGACAGGTTTTATTTAGGCGCCATGTGACCTGTGAGAATGGCAGACTCCCATCTCCAAGACCAGCTCTTCTTCCTGCTCAAGCCTGCAGTGTTCTTGTAGGCAGAAGGAGGGGAAGGCTTTATTTCCTATCCACTTACCTTTCTACCTCTGGTGTGCTTGAGGCCCTATCCATTCATCCTTCTAGCTTTTGGCAGCATTCAGTATAAGAACCTCTCCCTGCTGAAATCTTGGCCAATGGAGGAGACTTCCTAGTCCTCCAATGGACTGTCTACAGCAACAGAAACACTTAAAAGAAAAAACTATTATATTTATAATATAATATTATATTTATAAACTATTATATTTATAAACTCAATTTTAAAGGCTTAAGGGAATTTAACTATCAAGAAATAAAGGCACTCTTAAATAATTGCTAATATCATTTAGCTTAAATGTAAGCTAAAAATGTAAAATTCAAACATGCGTTGGCTAAAATTAATGCTGAAATAAAAACTAGGTCTTTGTGAGTTTCATGAATTGGATATTAAAATTGTAAAGCAGAATGACCCCTGGCTAACATTTCTGGTACCAAAACCTCCTTCGAGGACAGCAAAAGGTGCCATAGTAGAGGTCTCCTTTGGGGCCTCTTGGGAGGGAACCAGAGTGACCCCAGATCCATGATCAAAGCAGGGAAAAGACAGCCAAGACAAGACTGATTTCTCCCTAGGAGAAACAGTTTTCTCACAGTTTTATTTATTGCTCTAACTTTGCATTATTGAGGCAATCATTTCTTAAAACCCATTATTGGTGTATCCTATTATTTTACAAATCCACTCTTCAGTTATTTCTAGGATTCAACAGCCTACACTAAGAGTAGAGAGGATTTCCCATGAGGCTGTGAGGCCTCCCCACAGCCCTGGGAGGCAGCCTTGGCAATGGGCTCACATAGTTATGTCTTGTGTTACTTTGCAAACGGAGTGTATAAGTAACAATTTTAAATTTGGATTACTGAGACCCAGAGGCCACTTCATTGGGTTGGGGAAGAATATAGCACTGAGGTTTAGACCATGAACTCTGGGGCCGGTTACAGCCAGGTGCAAATCCCAACTGGCACATTCTAGCTGCGTGATTCCAGGCAGGTTACCTCATCTTCCTGCGCCTCCGGTTCCTTGTCCTTCCATGGGGCTCATATGGCTCCTGCCAGAGCTCATAGGGCTCATCTGCACCTAACTTTTAGCACAGTGGCTGCTGCAGAGAACACGTGGAGTGCCTAGTGAAGTTGTCTTACAGCTGGAATCAAAGTGGGGAGGTCTTCGCCTGTGTGAGTCAGCTCCACTGTAACAAATATCTTAGACTGGGGGACTTAAACTGCAGACATATTTCTCACAGTTCTGGAGACTGGAAGTACAAGATGGAGGCCCCAACAGTTTCTGTTCTTGGTGACAGTTCTCTTCTCATCATTCAGACAGCCACCTTCCCTCTGTCCTACACTGTTACTGAACTCAAGGGGTTTGCCGCTTGGGGTGCTCTGTTTAAGAACCGGATGGGGTTATGGCAAGGTAGTTTTATTTATTTGCAACAAGGACACCAGATACATATCCAAAGTTCTGTCTCCAGGAGGGAGGCTTAGCCATTGCATCTATTCAGTATTTGGTCAATTACATGTTGATTTCTTCTTTGCAGTTGGATACATTTAACCCATTGAGTTTTGGGCAGCTCATAGTGTTTACAGCTGCATCTGCAAAATACTGTGCTACATTTTAACATTTATAAGATCTACCTAGACCTTGAGACCCTTATCTTATTTAATAACATGGCAGAGAGAAAGTGCTCTGGTCTCTTCCTCTTCCTATAAGAGCACATTCCATCTCACAACCGCATCTAATCACCTGTCAAAGCTCCACCTCAAACTACCATCACAGCCCTGGCTAGTGTGGCCCGGGTGACTGGGCACTGTCCTGCAAAGTGAAAGGTCTCCAGTTCAATTCCCCATTGGCACACTGATGTTTCTCTCACACATGAACGTTTCTCTCCTTCTCTTCCTCCCTCTCTTCCCCTCTCTAAAAATAAGAAGAAAATTTTAAAATAAATAAAAAAAGAATACCGTCACAATTGGAGTTAGGGCTTCAACATGTGAATTTGAGGGGAGCACAATTCAGTCCATAGCACCTTGGCAGCTGAAGTCTTTGTGCAGGTTGAGTGTGGGGTGAGGATACATGGCAAGGAGCAAGAAAGACATGAAGAGGAGAAAGTGGGAGCATGTCCAGGAGATGACACCAGCCCTAAGACAGGGCCACACAGGGGCTTCTTCAGTCAGGAGTCCTCTTGGACTCCACACTGCTGTGTGTGGCTGCCACTGTGGACAGTGTCTCAAATGAGGGTCTGCAATCTGTGCCCTGATGAGGCAGGAGACAGCATAGGAAGAACTCTGAGACTGCACTGCTGTTACTGGTCAGTATCTAGCATCCTGGTGGCCAGGAAATGCCTTTTATCACTTAGGTAGCATGAATAGCAAACCAAGGCAGGGAGGAGGAGTGAGACATGTCTTACTCACTAACTCAGTAGTCCTGGTCCTGGTTCAATAATATCGCAGGTGTTCCAACATCACAAGAAACACCGTGTTAGCAAGGAAGCAGGGAAGTCCTTGAAATTCTATGTGGTGTTTCCACTACCTTGGAAAGAAAGCCTTGAAACTACTTTCATCTCGAGGCCTGAAATGCCAGAGAGGGTCCACGGTGCCAAAGAAGCAGCCCATAAATAACTTTGGGTAACTTCCTCAACTTTAATTAACTGCCTCCCGTCACGTATCTATTTTACAAGATGAACAACTGGAGTTAGAGCAAGATAAGGATTTGGGCTAACAGACCCCCACACATACCTAAGTTTGGGTAGTCACCCCCCAGGAAAGCTGGCACCACATTTTCTGGCCAATCAATGTAAAGTTTTTTACTCCCATCCTGCCAACCATATAAGTCCTCAGAACAAAGGACTCACTCTCTTAGCTGCCCTGCCTCTAGCCACCCAAAGCTTTGCTACCCCAGCCTTCAGCTGCCCTTACTTTTTCTGCCCTACTTTGCCCTGAACCTCTGCCTTTCACCCCCCCACCCCCACCTTAGCTAGGCCTGTTCTCTTCCATGGAAATGGACCACTAATAAACTGACGGCACACTAATAGATTTGATGATCTGTAATTCTTTATGCGCATCAGTAAGAAGAACCAGGTCTCTCCTGTCAGCACTGAGGCTCCTGCAGGCTGGAAAGCTGAGGGGGGAACTTGAAGGAAGAGCAGGATTTGGGGGTGGAGAGGCAGGGGTTGTCCTAGGACATGGGGAGGGCCCAGGGGTGGGAATACAGGCGTGGGGGTATTGCGCAGAGGGGTTAGGTGGGAAGACATCTGGGTCACAACCAGAGCCTTCATTAGCCATTCCTATGGAATGGTTTTGAGGTAGGAAAGACTTATGTAATCCCTCAGCAATCCCAAGGGAGGCGCCACTGTGTGCTTGCTTCACAGTAAGGCGACCTCGGCTTAGGGGAGTTAACCAACTTGCCACAGCTTCCAGGGAACAGAAGTGGACCTGAATTCATGCTATGTGACCCATCATCCATTCCTCAGGCCCCCTCTGTTGCTGACCACAACAGCCACACCATCGACTCCAGGAGTCCTTTGGCTAGAACAGGCCTGCCTGTGGGCATATCATCCAATGTCCTGGAGCCTGCAGAGCTGCACAGAGGGCCCAAGCTCTCCCCAAGTCAGTCAGTCCCACCTTGTGCTCCAGGCCCACCAGTCCACCATGGCACCCCACCCAGCCCAGGCCAGCGACAGCCAGGCATGTTCCAGCTGTGGGATGATGAAAGCCCACATTATATTTCAGGGTCTTCGGCCAGGCTACAAAGCCTGAGCCCACCGGTGGCCCCACGGTGTGTGGACACAGACACTGCACTCCCAGCTCTGGCACACTGGGGACCATGAGGGCGAGAGGTCTTCAGCGCCCTGGATTTGCAGTAGGGGAGATGAGATGATGGGGTTCTCTGTGGTTTTCTTGAAGCCTAGGGCTTGCCTCCATAATGCCTTCATCAGCTCTGTCTCCTCTTTTTCTGCAAAGTGATGGAGGTGAATTTTAAAGGGCACTCCCCCAGGAGGCGGGCCATGTGGTGGTCAGGGCTACTTTGAGCAAGCCCCAGACATCTCAACTCTTATGAGCAGCACTAGCCCCACTTTATAGAGGAGAAGACAGGCTCGGGGATGAGGTAATGACCCAGCCTTCCCTTGTCACCATGCTGACCACGGCGGCAGCTGCCCGTGGTCTTGGATACCCAGGTTGGTGGCCAGGGAAAGAGTGGGCTCCGCATTGTGGGTCAGACGTGGGCTGAATCAGGCCCCACTGCTTCTGTGGTGTGTGGGCTTCCAGCAGCCACTGGGCCTCACTGAGCATCACTTTCTTTGTTTACAAGGATGGTTTCAAAGATCAGCAATGATGGGTAAACAGCCCTTAGCACTAAATAAATGGCCACTTCCACCTCATTCTCAGGAGAGAGGCAGGATGTGGCTCTAGCTACCAATTGTTTGCTAGGAGACCTGGCAAACAGCTTCTTGCACCAGAGACTTAGGCCAGAAGGCATGGGCTGCAAGGGAGACCCCCAAACACCAGCCAGCCCACAGGTGAGCCCTCTCTGGCCCCGGGACAGGCAGGCTGCAGGGCCTTGCCCTTTATAGATGCTCCCCCACCTCCTGGTTGCAGAGTCCTCTGTGGCTTAGTGGTCAGGTCTCTGCTACCAACATGTGGTCTCATGGTAGTCGGCACTTAGACCTTCCCCTCAGGTCACAGGTCATTGGTGACACAATGAGGGGTCACTCCCTTCTTGTCTGAGTTCTGTCAGAGTCATGGCATCTTCCCAGAAGATAGCTCTCAGGCCCTCAGGGAAGGGTGGTCCCCAGTGGGCTTCCCCCAAGTGCTCTCCAGGGTGAATTGAGGCTGTGCAGGTTTTTGCATAAGGGTCACATCAGACACGCACACACAGACAGAGGGAATCCACAGCTGCTATGCATTCCTTGGTGCTGCAGAGCGAGGGCCCCTGAAACGCACAGAACCATAGTGTGAACCCTGACTCAGAGGGCAAGGAGCACAGTCCCCAACCCAAAGCGGCTTTACCACTAAAGAATTCAGTGCCCTCTCTCCCTTAACGGAAGACTGGAGGTGTGGCACCTCAGGATCCTTGGAAAACCTCCCTGTTATGTCCACGGCTTTGCCCTCGTCACCTCCGGGAAGCTGTTGCAGCACCATCGTATCTTCACACAATAAGGCCGAAGGACATAAAGGAGCCACATCCCAGGAGCACCCTCTGTGGTGTAAAGCCTAACACTGAGGCCCAATAGCACATGCTGCCTGGCCATCTGGTGACGCCAGGAGGGACTTGAATGCCTGACTCATCTGCCCCTCCTCACTCCGACCCTGACCCAAACAACCCTCCTATCAAGGGGACCAAGCACCGTTCCTGCCTATACCTGAGTACAGGGGTTTCAGTTCCAAGTGGATGAATGGGATGTGATTCATACACCCTCCCTGACGTTTTGGAGACCTCTCCAACCAGGGTGAAAGCTCCATGAAGAAGGGACTTTGTTCTGTCCAGGGGGCACTTCCTAGCACCCACGTGGTACCAAGATAAGAGCAGGTGCTAAACGGATGCTAGTGGAATGAATGTAGGAACGAAGGCTGAACACATAATTTCATAATTGGCTGAGTTGCAGTTTGTGCCCAGGCCTCAACCGCAGCTTTTCCACGACTGACCTAGAGCAGCTTCCCTCTCCTGTGTGTGAGTGCACAGGCCCTGGGGCGCGGGGCATTCCCCCCTCAGCGCCAGAAGAAGTCCCAGCCGCCGGCACAGTTGTAAGATAGTTTTTTTGAAAATGCTGTCTTGACCCAGTCAAGAGACCAGCGCTGACCCAGGGCTGTTTTGAGGCCCTGGCTAGAGGCTGGCCAGTGACTGGCCAGTGCCCGGCCAGTGCCCTTCTTGAGCCGCTGATTAAGCCCGCCCCCCAACCTCTTCCCTTATGTGGCTCTGACCCTGTGTACTAGCCCGAATCCCCAGGGGCCAGGTGCTAGACAGCCAGGGACAGCCCCTGTGCTGTCCTTTTCAGAGCCCAGCAATTATTCGGACCTGCCAGTCCACAGGGAGCTGGAAAATCCTAGCTGACCCCACCCCACTTGTCTCACAGCTGCCCTGACAGCTCCAGCTGCCTGCTACTCTGGTTTGGAGCTGCAAGTGACAGCCTGCCTTTCATGTCTCTGAGCGTCTTTGTGTGGTGTCCACCATCAGAGGAACCTTTACATCTTACAGAACAATCAGTGCTCTGAGCAGTGGCGGGCCGGGACTGACCCCTGGGTAGGGAGGCAGCTCCTCGTTCATCCGTTGACTCTGGACCTCGGCTAGAGGGGCTTGCACGTCAGCAGTTAGCCTTGTGCCTGCTCCGTGCCTGCGCTGGTCCTGGTCACCGCAGTCTTCTCCTTCCAATTCCCTCAGCGTGGAAGTACTCCAGACGAATGGTGCTAACTGGGTGAACTCTGGGGACTGTACGCCAGCCCAGGGCAGAGCCACTGCAGGGCAATAGGAGTGACAAGTCACTTAACTAGCACTTTTCCAGGTTGGGCATTCCGACTGCTTCCAGAAGAGCCAGGGTTTAGAAGAGGCCCCTTCCAGAGGCTCACCACTTCTTCAGTGTCATTTTTCTTTATTGTTATTTGGGGCAGAACCCTGGTTTGCCTATTTCAGGTGGCCCCCACATTGTCTGGGCTCTCTGAGGTGGAGAATACCTATCAGTCTCACCACCCACGTCATTCACATGGGGGTCTCTGCCTACCTATCTTCTTTGTGGTCGCTGCTGCCACCTGTACAGCTCCTGCTCCCTAGACCCTCAGGGGTACAGTGAGTTACCCCCTCCCCCCACCCCCCAAACAACTGCACAAAAAGTTATGCAATTTTCTAAAGTATGCAAAATCCCAAGCCATGGTGCTTGGGCCTAAATTGGAGCTCCACCTCCACCCCACACAGAGTATGAAAAGGGCCTAAGCCCTCAGATGGGAGGCTAATTGCCTGTCCCAGGGGAGAGGCTGCTCTCATTCTCCTAAGTGGGAGCCCTGATCTCTGGGAGGAGCAGCCCAGGGAGGAGAGGGGTGGCTGCAGATGGGGCAGGGTCTCTGCAGCCCCTCCCTTCTCCTTCAATCTCCTCCAAGGCCTCCACTCTGAGTTATCAGAGACAAAAACTAAAATCATGGCTTTAGGATTCTAGAAGCACCCCTTTGCCCTCCAAAAGAAGAAAGAAAGGAAATCTGGATACATGGGGAGATTAGAAATAACAAATTTATTAAAATACACAGGGTGAGACTAAAGTATGTTTATAGTTGTGAGTACATGAAACACAGAGTTAATTCTTGTGTTATTACTTATTATTCTATTATTTTCCATACAGACAGCTACAAACCTACTTTTGCCCCATTCTGTACATATATACACACACATATAGGTAGATTAGACATGCATACATATATCTGTATAATTAAATTGAAACAAGGGTCCAGAACATAACTAAACTGAAAATCTAAAATTTACTTTCAAAATTATGCAACGACAGCAACAATGACAAAAAGGGTGCTGACTGGCACTTTGTCCCACAACCCAGGTTCTAAATTTACTGTAACATTTGTTTAAATGCACCAACGGACAGTCTCACAGACTTAATACTTGGCCTCACATTGCAGAGATACCTGCAGACCCCACTAAAATTGAACATTGTATCCCCTATAATCTTAGTAAAGTAATTAAGTATAAGATAGGGCGAAACAGGTATGCCTCACTTTAACCATAGCATTGGCTGAATCTACCACAGTTATAGTATTCATTGCCCTAAAATATTCCATAGACACTAGGAGACGTGAGTAATAAGTTAAAATTAAATTGTCTTTGGCACTTAACAATTGGTTTGACAAAATGAGACCCTGTGGACCCCCACTTATAATTGTTAAATATGGCCCTAGGTGAGTTAAAACAAGACTTTCAAGGATTAAAATTTATTAGGTAAGATCTAATAATGAATGGGTGATTATCCCCACTGCTTCTCCATTTGACAGCCCAATTTGCCTGCTCTTAAACCTGGAAAAAATATATGGCACTTCATGGTGAGTTATGCACTAAGACACTCCACTCACTTCCCTGTTTAGACGCCCCCCCTGCACCACTATGTGCCAATTCTAACTGCCCTGTAACCGGGTGCCACAGGCACCTGCCAGCCAGGGACAGGCCCTGTGCTTTGGGGCTTTTGACGCCAAGTGATCCCGAACAGCCCGTCCACGGGACTCCCATCCCCTTTGTCACACGCAGCTGCCCCTCCAGCTCCAGCGTGTGTTATCCTGTCCCCAGGTGCAGCCCCAAGGAGCTGTAAGTAACAAAAATTTTGCTTTTCATCTGAGTGTGAGGGTGTTGTGCTCACCCACAAACCTTTACATTTCATAAAATACTGGGTGCACCAAATGCTTCCTGACTCAGGAAAGGTTGGGAAGCACTGGGCCTGGGGAGCTGCTGTGGAGCTTACAGGGCCCAGGACCCAACCAAAACCTGGGTCTTGAGCAAGGAAGAAGGCAAAGTAGGGGTGGGGATGAATAGGCTGCCTCCAAGATCAGCCACAAAAAGCAAACTTGGCTGCCAGGCCACATCTGTCCCCTGCAAGTCCTCTGTCAAAACCACTATACAGACCCCATGACAGACAAGAGGGACTGATGACTCATTCACTCACACACACACTCACTCACTCACTCACAGACTCAGTCATTTACTTGTTTATCAAACAGGCACGCCCTAGCCAGGGGTGTCTAACCTGCAACCCGCGGGCCACATGCAGCCCTGGATGGCCGTGAATGTGGCCTAACACAAAATCATAAATTTACTTAAAACATTATAAGATATTTTTTGTGATTTCACGTTGCAATGTATTTAATGCATGGCCCAACAAAACTCTTCTTCCAGTGTGATGCTGAGAAGCCAAAAGTTTGGACATCACTGCCTAGGCCTTAAGGATCGAAAAATGGAATAAGAAAGAATTCAACTTCCGGCAAGATGAAGGCATAGGTGCACACACCCTACCTCCATGCACAACCAAGATTAGAACAACAACAATTTAGAGGTAGAATAACACCCAGAACTGATAGAGAATTTATCTGAATGGAAGTTGGACAGCCAAGAAGTTGAAGTAGACCCGTTCATCCAGACCAGTAGGAGGGGTGGAGACGAGTGCGGGTTGCAGCGCTCGGAGCGTGGGGAGAGCTGGGTGCCTAAGGCAACCGGGAGCGAGTAAGCCATCCGGGGCATGCAGCGGGTGGACTCTGAGTACGCAAGCGGCAACTGGCGGACCCAGTAAGGCTGCGATTGTGGACCAGGGCAGAGCACGCAGCCCAGGATCCCAGGGAAGGGACTGAGATCCCAGGAGAGTGGGGCTGCTGCCACTGTTCCCCCCTGCCCCCACATACAATGTCACAACCTAGTGACTGGGGGTGCCCAGCCCTGGTGAACACCTAAGGCTCTGCCCCTCACCGTAACAAGAGCGACCAGACCGGGAAAAAAAAGAGAGAGCGATGGCTCAAATAGAAGAACAAATCAGTGCCCCAGAACTCATCCTTTTGAGGGACCAAGAAATAGCTAACCTATCAGATGCACAGTTCAAAACACTGGTGATCAGGAAGCTCACAGAATTGGTTGATTTTGGGTGGAAATTACATGAAAAAATGCAGGTTACCATAAAAGAGATGAAGGAAGATGCATGGAGAACCAACAGTGATGAGAAGGAAACTGGGACTCAAAACAATAGAGTGGACCAGAAGGAAGAAAGAAACAATCAAACAGGAAAGAATGGAGAAATAAGAATTCAAGAAAATGAGGAGAAGCTTAGGAACCTCCAGGACATCTTTAAACGTTCCAACATCCGAATTATAGGGGTACCAGAAGGGGAAGAGGAAAAGCAACAGATTGAGCATGTACTTGAACAAATAATAAAGGAGAACCCCATTCTGGCAAAGGAAATAGACTTCCAGGAAATACAGGAAGCTCAGAGAGCCCCAAAGAAGTTGGACCCAAGAAGAAACACACCAAGGCACATCATAATTACATTAGCCAAGGTAAAAATGTAGGAGAGAATCCTAGAAGCAGCAAGAGATAAGGGGACAGTAACCTACAAAGGAGTTCCCATCAGACTGTCAGCTGATTTCTCAAAAGGGACCTTACAGGCAAGAAGGGGCTGGAAAGAAATATTCCAAGTCATGAAAGACAAGGATCTATATCCCAGATTACTCTATCCAGCAAAGCTGTCATTTAGAATGGAAGGGCAGATAAAGTGCTTCCCAGATAAGGTCAAGTTAAAGGAGTTCATCATCACCAAGCCATTATTTTATGAAATGTTAAAGGGACTTATCTAAGAAAAGAAGATAAAGAAAAAACATGTATAGTAAAAGGACAGCAAACTCACAATTGTTAACAAACACACCTAAAGCAAAACCAAAAGAAACTAAGCAAACAACTAGAACAGGAACAGAACCACAGAAATGGAGATCACATGTAGGGGGTTAGCCACAGGGGAGTGGGAGGAGAAGAGAGGGGGAAAAGGGACAGAGAATAAGTAGCATAGATTGTAGGTTGAAAATAGACAGGGGGCGGGTAAGAATAGTATGAGAAATGTAGAAGCTAAAGAACTTATAAGTATGACACATGGACATGAACTAAAGGGGGGAATGTGGGTGGGAGAGGGTGTACAGGGTGGAAGGGAGTGAAGGGGGGGAAATGGGACAACTGTAATAGCATGATCAATAAAATATATTTTAAAAAGAGAAAGAATTCATGTAGGCAAAATGCTGGGTGGGTAGAAGAGCTGCCCAGAGGGTGCAGGCAGAAGAGGTGGAGGGGGCCACACAGGTGGGTGCCTGGCCTTGAGATACATCAGGTGAGGAAGAGGGTGGAAGGCTAGTACACAGAGTGGAGAAGAGCAGGGAAAGTGCCTGCCACTTTGCTGAGGACCTGTGAGCATAACCTTAGACACTGGTTCTAAGGCAAAATAAGTGTGCAGTGAGGGGATTCCAACCGACCTCCGAAGGAGAGGACATGTGCATCGACAGAGAACAAGATGAGGTTGATTCGAGACTCAAGAAAATAGGGCAGGTCTGTCCCACCATCTGCCGCTGCTGACATGAGCTACATGCAGTTCAATGAGGGCCCTCATACGGGTTTTCAGCCAAGGTCAAGAACTGACTCCTGTCCAAGTATGACCCTCAGAAGGAGACAGAACTCCACAGCTGGATCAAGGGACTCACAAGCCTGTCTATTGGTCCTGACTTCCAGAAAGGTCTGAGGGTTGGAATAATCCTGTGCACACTCATGAATAAGCAGCAGACGGGCTCAGTCCCCAAGGTCAACTGCTTCATGTAACATTGGCACCAGCTGGAAAAACCTCTCTAACTTCATCAAGGCCATGCATGATCAGCTTGAGCTCCACAGACCTGTTTGCAGCCAATGACCTGTTTGAGAGAGTGGAAACATGATGCAAGCACAGGTGTCTCTTCTGGCTCTGGCAGGGAAGGTTAAGACAAAGGGGCTGCAGAGTGGTGTAGACATTGGCATCCAGTACTCAGGAAAGTAGGAGTAGAACTTTGGTGACACCACCATGAAGGCAGGCCAGTGCATTATCAGGCTCCAGATGCACACCAAGTGTGCCAGCTAGGTGGACACGACAGCCACTGGACCCGATGGCACATCTGTGACACCTAGCTGGGGACTGACAGGTGTAACAACTCCTCCATGTCTCTGCAGGTGAGCTGCATGCAGGGCATCACCCAGAGTGGCCAGGTCTTTGGCCTGGGCTGGCATATACGACCCCAGTACTGCCCACAAGGCCCAGGGGCCTAAGGGGCTCCAGGGTCTGCAGGCGACTGCCCAAGCCCAGGGAAGGCCCCGGAATAGCCCCCCTGCTACTGAGGCCCCTCTTGTGAGGTATCTCCCCGTACCCTCACCCCATCTGGGATTTTGTTTTTCCTGTGTTTCCATCTTTTTGTTCCATGTATTTAAGTGCTTCCAGCTGAAGGTCTATGAAGGCCAGATCCAGATGTGTGTGAGACAGGGGTCCCTGCCAGGGCACATCCAGGTAGCACATGTCCCAGCAGGCTTGGGAGGGGAAAAGAAACCTGTGCAGGGAAGGAAACCGGCCCCAAATGACTTCCTGTTGCTTCTACCCTTTTTCTCTTTTCTCTGCTCATCAGTTTGTGGTTCTTGTAGCCACAGAAATTTCAGGCACTTTTAACAAAAGTCATTTTTTTTTCTGGCAGAATGGGGTGTGAATGGTGAAAGAGGGTGTTGGGAATGAAGTCACCTGGGAGAGGGCCAGGCCATAGTCCCCAAGTATTCTAGGCATTATGAGGGACTGGATTTCCCTAGGACCCTCCTGGTGAGGAAACTGAGGCTCAGACAGGACAATGGAGTTCTGAGTGGCTGAGGCAAAGCCAGACCCCCACTTCCATGTTTGTCCCCTCCCCTCACCCAAGCAGTGCACAGGGACCTCCACCGGAGGCCCTCCCTGCGACCAGCCCCACCCAGAAGCCCTGGGAGCAAGACAGAATGCGAAGCACCAGCTTGGACCAAAGACAATGGAAACCTCTTTTTAGGGGAGAAAGAAACAAGGAGGGAAGAACAGAAGCAGCATGAGGTGGCTTCTTGAGCCACGCAGACCATGAGGCAGATTTCAGACATTTTAGAATGTGATGTCCTGACCTACGCAGACCCAGCATTGCCATCCCAGGTCCCCACGGTGGGCATTTGCTCCAAGGGAGCTCAGTCTTGAGGGCTAAGTACAGACTAAATCTCATATGTGGAAACGTAAGGACCAGCCATGCTTTAGGAATTGGGCTGGCTTCCAATTTCTTAGAGGATGTCATTGCAGTCAACAGCGATTGACTGAGGACCTTCTCAGTGCCAGCATTATTTTCGGCATGCAGAATGACACAGGCTTTCCAGAGGGCCAGAATTCATCAAGCGAGTAAACAGACAATTTTCAGTTAAGAAAGTTCCATGAGAAATGATCAAAAGGACATAAGAACTGAAGGAGTGAGAAAGGGGCTTCTGGTGAGGGCTCATCAGGGAAGGTCCCTCTAGGAGAAGATCATGTGACTCAGTCCTTCAGGAAGAGGTGTTCCAAGTGGAGGGAACAGAGAGCACAAAGGCCCTGGCCTCTGTCTGAGGAATGGCGTGGAGGACAGCGAGACCCTGAACTGCAGGAACGACCGAGCTGGGGCTGGGTGGGCCAGGGTGGGTCGTGCTGTGGAGGAGAGGGCTACAGGCACAGGCCTGAAGTGCCCTCAGCATGGCTCACAAAGCTCCTCCAGGCCAGTGAGGAGGCTTCCCAGAGGCTGCGGCCAAGGCAGCCTCGGGCTTGGACCAGGGAGGTGTGGGGAGAGGGAGAAAATGGACAGTTGGGTGACATCTTTGGAGACTCCATGGGCTTTGGTGTGAAGCTAATGAAAAGGAAATCAAGCTGCTAAATGGGTGTCCGCAAGCCCATGGTTCAAGTGGGAGAGGAGCCTTCTGGATTGACTCTCAGCTCTGTTTTCTAGAATCCTATCCACCCCGCTTTCCCGCCATCCTTCCAGGCATTGGCCCCACCTGCCCCAGGCTCTGCTCCTGCTGTTCCAGGGCGAGGCTCTCTTCTCTGTGCTATGATTCTGTGGACCAGGCCACAGCCAGGAAAACAAGCCTGTGTGATTGTTTTTCTCTGCTGGGTGCCTTAGCAGACAGAACCCAGAATTGGGAGCTAAGAACTGCTTTTCCTTCTGGCCCCACCTTGGTGGCTTCTGAGCCAAGGGTTTCAAGGCTTTGTGGCCAGTGTTTTGTATTGACCTCGGCCTGTTAATAACCAGTGTTGTGGCTGGACCAGCCCTTGCAGTGCTTATTATAATTGCAAGACACCCTTCAGCAATAACCACCGGGAAATTTTGAAAGATACAGGTTTATTACTTACAAGATCTGGGATCACATAACATACTTGGGGCCATATAGTGAGGTCACAGGGTGACAGGGGCCTGGGGTTCTGCTTTTACTGGGGTGGAGGTGTTACAGGGTACAGCCAAGAGGAGGGACCCCAAATAGACATTTGAAATGGGGTCCAGAACTCAAGGTGTCCAGGAGATTTTAAGATGTCTTCACCCCTTCCTCCACAGGTGTGAGTTGGGGGAAGGGGCACACAGAGCAAAAACATGCAGGGCAGCTTTGCAGCCAATCCATGGCATGGTCATTTAACATACCTATAACCTTTGGCTGGTCACTTAGATATGCTAAATACCTATGGCCATGCTCTAGGCCAGGGGGATGGAAAGGGACCTCCCCTCCAAGATGGGACTGGGGGGCAGGTCCCCTGAGTTACAGCACCTGCGTAGGAGCTTGGAGAAGATTGGCTCCGGGACATGGGGTCACACCTGCCCAGACCCATGATGGCAACCAGAAAAGCTGAAGAAGACAGCAGATTGAGGGAAAGTGTGCCCAAGTGTAGGAGGAGTCGGAAATGGGGGCTGCAGAAGAAGATTGGCGCGGGGATTTAAACCCAGACATGGCAGCCATTGAAGGGAGAACCACGCGGCCTTGACAGAGTGGAGACTCCCACAGCCCTGAGGGAGAGAACCACGCAGCTTTGGCTGAGTGGGGACTCCCGTGGCCCTGGGAGAGAGGACCACGTGCCTTTGCCAGAGTGGGGACCCCCGCAGCTTTAGAAGGGGGAACCACCACCCAGTTTTAGTAGAGATCCCAGCAACTCAGCTGAGAGTGCCGGGAACCCAGGGAGGTCTCCCAGTCGAGATGGAGTACTAACTGGGAAGAACCAGAGGACTGCCTGAGCCATGGACTTCTATTTCCTTTCCTGAGATACAGTACTCTGGACTGGGCAAAGGGGGAAGGAAGGAAGGACTGTGTCTGTTTGTGGGTGTTTTAAGGGACTTTAGGATTTTTGATAAAGACATTAGGTCACTACTTTAAGTTTGTATAGCATTAAATAAACGTTTCCTTTCCTTTTCACAAATCTCTGGCATTGAGAGACGTCTTTCCTCTGCTGGCAGACATAACGGACCTAGGGGCTTTTTTTCAATAATAGTATATTGTCCCAGGCCCCCCTTGTTGTGCTCTGTAACAGAGGGTGGGGCCTTAGGGTTTCTTGGGCTCACTCTTTATTGGTAAATTTAAAACATAAGAGCACTTAGTGCAAGGTGTCTCAACAGGGTGGCAATCACCAAACCAATGAACAGTGATACCAAAGGAGGACATTGGGGAAAGCAAAAAGATTGCTAAAGTAACACATTTGGAAGGACAACATTGAAGATTGGCCTATTGATCTAAGATGATTATTTTATAAAAGACTTGTTGGGGACCACCCTGACTGGTCTCAGGAAGCTGTAACCCCCCGTGACTTAGGCTGAGTGAAAGGCCTCCGGACCAGGAGCCACTAAGGAGACAAAAACTTATTTCCCTGGCATGATCAGCAGTCAATGATGGGTAACAATTCTCTAAGAAAGAGAATGAATCTAAGACAGACGCGATCACGTGGGAATGCCCTGAGAGAAGGGGCTGTGGAAATGAAGGGGTGATGGACATCAACCCCTGCCCCTCGGCTTTGTCAAAGCATGAGTCTTTGCTCTTGGATGTGAGAAATCCAAGTCTCCTGGCTGCCTTTGTCTTCTCAGGCCTGCAGGGACAAAACAGCCCAGACCAGAAATGGCGGACCCCCTGGGGTAATCAGGCCTGGGACATAGAATATGCAACATCCTGTGAGATCTGTTTGCTGGAGGATGTTATTAACTTGGAATTTAAAAGCACAGGCAGGAAACTTTTGGAACCTGTAGCTCTTTCATATGAGCTACCACAACCCTTGCCCAGAATCTCAGCAGGAGTTCTGTCCCCACCTTTGTAAGTTGCCTACATCTTTTGATCTTTTCTGCCAGACTGTGAATCCACAAACTAAGTCTGTTTTCTCAATAAAAATCTGCTTGGGGATGGACATGGGCTGCTCCCCACAAGAGGGAGTGGCCATGGCGCCCTCCAGGAGAGAGGGTGGCCAAAGGCACTCCCCACATGAGGAGTGGCCCTTCTGTCCCTATTCCCCCACAGGACCTCATTGTCTCTGTGTATGTTCTTCTCATGTTTCAACGAGCATCTGCAGCTGAGATGGATACTGCTGGCCGGTATCATCCACAAGGACTTCTAGTGTACAAGACACAATTGTGTCCAACAGTATGTAACTACAAATAGTTTTGTTTTACTTTGTCTTTTGCTATCTATATTATGACTCAATGCACTGTAGATCTGTGTTTATAGAGATTTTATTTTTATGATTTCATGTTAAACCTTAAATAAATGTTTCTTTATCTGACAAGAAATAAAACATGAGTAGGAATTTAGGTATTCTGGTCAAGATGGCAGCATAAGCAGACATGGTGTGCCTCATCCCACAGCCACATCAAAATTACAACTAAAATATAAACAACCATCACTCAGAACCAGCAGAAATCAAGTTGAATGGAAATCTTATAACTAAGAAATGAAAGAAACCGCATCCACTCAGACTGGTAGGAGGGGCACAGATGTGGAACAGGATGGTTTCTCACCCACATGTGGTGGATAAAAATTTGGGAAGGGTATCTCAGGAATGAGAAAGAAATCACAGCCCCACACCAGGCCCCCCAGCCTAGAGTCCCAATGCCAGGATGATAAGTCCCCACAACTTCTGACTGCAAAAACCAGTGGGGATGAGTAAGTGGAAGAAACTGCTGGAACCCCAAGTAGTTCCCCTTAAAGAACGTACACATGGACTCACCTTTTCAGACTCATACCCTCTGAGCTCCAGCACCAGAGTTGCACCTTGAAAGGCACCAGTGGCATACATGGAGAAACTGAAGTGTCTGGCATCAAGGTGAACATAAGCCATTGTGCCTTTTCTAAACCCTCCCCCCATGAAGCTGGCAAGCTTCTGCCATATTGGAGACTCCATCAACCTGGCTAATTCCTTGGAGATCCACAGAGACTCCTTCCCACCCACCTTACTGTCCTACCCAAGTTGCTTTTCCATATGAATGCCTGGTCTTGCCTCATGCTTCACAACTTCCTAAATCCTCTCAAACAAGCAACAGCCAGCCTCAGTAAGACTCAGGCCCAGCACTAGCAGTAACCAGTTTGGCTTCATCTGGAAATCTCCAAGCCCAGCACAAGTAGCAGTCACCTCAGATGCTTTATAATTCAGGCAGGGTGGTCCTGAGCAAAACACAGGTTGGGGCTGAACTTGGCCTGCAACACCCAGGAAACCCCAGAGCCTGGGCACCCAGTGGACAGCTACAGACTAGGTCAGAGCACAACCACCCTGCCCCTGAAAGCTGTCCCTCCATAGAGGGTGGAAGCTGGTGGTAAGTGGTCACATCCAATCCCCACAGCTGACTAGACTGAATAAATCCCTCTTGTTGATATGCCAACAGCAACCAAAGATCAACTGCAAGAGGAGGGTGTACTCAATTGACATGAAGGAAGCACTTCGAGTACCCAGCTTGGGTGATAGGGGAGGCTGTGCCACCAGACCCTACAGGACACCTACTACATTAGGCCACACCACTAAGACACAGAGTCAAAGCAGCTATACCTAATACATAGAAACAAACACAGGGAGGCTGCCAAAATGCAGAGACCAAGAAACATTGCCCAGTGGATGAAGCTGGGAATCAAATCAATGATTTGGAACATAAGAAAGCAAAAAACAACTCACAGAACAACAACAAAAAAAAGAACCCAAGAAAATGAGGAAAATAAAAGCAGTCTCTGGGACAACTTCAAGACGTCCAACATCTGCATCATAGAGGTCCCACAAGGAGAAGAGAAAGAACAAGAAATGGAAAATCTTGAAAAAATAATGAAAGAAAACTTCCTTAATATGGTGAAGGGAATAGACATGCAAGTCCAGAAAGCACAGAGAATCCCAAATAAGATGAATGCAAAAAGGCCCACTCTAAGACACATCATAATTAAAATGCCAAAGGTTAAAGATAAAGAGAGAATTTTAAAGTCAGCAAGAGAAAAGAAGTTAGTTACCTACAGAGAAGTTTCCCTGTAGGTATTCAGGAAGTTATTCAGGAAGTTCAGGGAGCCATAAGACTGTCAGCTGACTTCTCAAAAGAAATTTTGCAAACTAGAAGAGATTGGCAAGAAATATTCAAAGTCAAGAAAGGCAGGGACCCACAGACAAAATTGCTCTACCCAGCAAAGCTATCTTTTAGAATTAAGGAGCAGATAATGAGCTTCCTAGACAAGAAAAAACTAAAGCAGTTCATCATCCCCAAACCATTATTATATGAAATGTTAAAGGGACTTGTTTAAAAAAAAAGAAGATCAAAATATTAATAGTAAAATGGCAGTAAATATAAATCTATCACCAATTGAATCTAAAAAACAAACTAAACAAACAAGAAGAACAGAGACAGAATCATGGATATGGAGAATGTTTTGGTGGTTTCCAGATGGGAGGGGAATGTGGGGGAATGGGGGAAGAAGTGAGGAGAATAAGAAGTACAAATAGGTAGTTACAGAATAGCCACGGGGATGTTAAGTACAATGTAGGAAATAGAGTAGCCAAGAAACTTATACCCATGACCCATGCACATGAACAATGGTGGGAGGATTGCCTGAGGGACTGGGGGTTGCTGAGTGGAGGGGGACAAAAGGGTAAAATCAGGACAACTGTAATAGCATAATCAATAAAATATAACTTAAAAAAAGATTAGGAATTTAAAATGTGGGAAACCAAAATAAACAAGTGTCTCAAAGTTCAGTTATTTAAACCCAGTGAGATTTCTAACACAAAGGAGCCTCAATGGCTGGGCTCTCAGCTAGTGCTTGGCCAGCAATGGTTTGCCCCAGATAGCCATCTTTGAAGTGGATGCCTCAGCAATCAAAGCTTAAGTCAGGCACTTGCACTACAAAAAAGAAAAGAAAGAAAGAATATCAGGGTTTACACTACAATAGCCACCAGACTGGTTCTTGCTTTCCAGCAGAAAGAATTTAGTGACTATAAAGACCACAACAAAGTGGAAATGATATAGTAACATGCATACAAAGCAGTCAACAAAAGATATCAGTAACTTACTTTCGGCTATATTAATTAACATGAATGGGGTAGCAGATAAAAGCCAGGGAAAACTCAGGAAAACACTGTGATATAGTGATCTTTTTCAAAATTGTAAAAATTGTAACACCCATGTGGGTGTGTGCATGCATATCCAGCAGCAGATGTCTTAACTATAGACAGTCCTCACCAGTCAGATTTCTTAGGGCAATGCTGAGCTCTAATACCAAACATCACAATACCCATTGTAGAAGTTTGTAGATACTCCCCTAGGTATCTACAAGTTATTCAGGAGCTTCAGGGAGCCAGCTGTTCTTTGCATACTAAGAACAACAACCACTGCCCTGGCCAGTGTGGCTCATTTGATTGGAGTATCATCCCACATACCAAAAGGTTACAAGTTCAATTCTGAGCCTGGGGCACATGCCTAGGTTGCTGGTTTGATCTCCAGTAGGGTGTGTATGGGAGGCAAACAACCAATCAATGTCTCTCTCTCTGTTGCTCTCTCTCTTCCCTCCCCTTCCTCTCTCTCAAGAATCAATGGAAAATATCCTCGGTGACAACAACCACCACCCAGAAAGATTCAGGGTAGATTTACTAAGTCTGTTAGAAATAGCCTGACAGTTTCCCTCTTCGTGAGCACTGTAAATGTACTCCTTACTCAGAGAGCCAGTCTCAAGCCATTTCAGTGATTTCAGGTTGTAAGTATGGTGATAAAAATATGCCCTTTACAATTTTTAAAATAAATTGTTCTTTTTATTGTATTGATTAGTTCCCTACCCTGGGGAGGGAGAATCAATTCACCCCACTCCACAGGGGGCTGCAGATGAGGCCTCACCCCGAGGGCCAGCAGGTCTCATCCTGTTCATGCTGTCATTGGGCCAAATTGCTGCACCTTTTCAAGCCCCAGTAGACCCTGACTTGGCCATAGAGTCTTCTGGAATGTAACCCTGCTATTTGGTTTTACGATATCTATTTTCAGAGGAGCTCCTTTCTATATATGATAAATGGTGCTGTTTTCCATTCACAGCATTGACAGGTTTCCACTTTAAAAAGCACAGCTGTTGTTTCAGTGAGACTTGGGAAGGACAGTGGAGCAGGAAGCACCATGACTCTGTCTCCCTACCTGGACAATAATTACACTGGTAGAATCTGTCTGATGTAACTTTTTGAGAACTCTGGAGTCCATTGAAGACTTGCAACTTCCAAGGGAAGACTTCACTACCCCACCACAATAATGGGTAGAATAATGAGACAGAAAATAAGTAAAGAAAGAGAGGACTTTACTGACACAACTAGATCTAGATGAAGTATGCAGACCACTCTATCCAACAACAGTGTACACATTCTTCTCCAGTGTACATGGGACATTTTCCAGGATAAAATGTAGGTTAGGCCTTAAATGAAGTCTCAGTAAATTTAAATAGATTGATATTATGCTAAGCATCTTCTTTTACCACAGTGGGATACAGTTAGAAGTCAAAAACAAAAGGAAAACTGAGTAATTCATGACATTCCTTTTAAGCAATCACAACATCAAAAAAGAAATCATAAAGGAAATTTTAAAAACTTGAGGATGAGTGAAAACTTAAACATGACATACCAAAAATTTTGGGTTGCAGTGAAAGTACTGCTAAGGGGGAAGTTTATAGCTATAAACACTTACATTATAAAACAAAAACATCTCAAATCAATCTTACTTTACAACTTGAAGAACTAGAGAAAGAAGAACAAACTAAACCCAAAACTAGAGAAGGAAAGAAATAATAAAGATTGGAGCAAAGATAAATACAGAGAATAGAAAAAAATGAATGAAATCAAAAGTTGGTTCTTCAAAAAGATCAACAAAATTGACAAACTTTTAGCCAGCTGGGCTAAGAAAAAAGAGAGGAAGCTCAAATTACTAAAATCTGAAACAAAAGTGGGGACATTACTATCTACTCTACAGAAATAAGATTGTGAGAATATTATGGACAATTGTATGACAATAAATTGGATAATCTAGATTAAATAGACACATTCCTAGAAGCTCAAAACTTACCAAGTTTAAGTTACCAAAAAGATAAATCATTCATGACAAATAGCCCTGAGCCTGATGACTTCACTCGTGAATTCTACCAGACATTTAAAGAAGTAGTAATCTCAGTCCTTCTCAAATTTTTCAAAATATTGAAGAGGAGTGAACACTTCCAAATCCATTTGATAAGGCCAACATTGCTCTGATATGAAAGACAGGCAAAGACCTTACAAGACAACTATAGACCAATATCACTTATGAAAACTGATGAATTCTTAACAAAACATTAGCAAACGAAATTCAGCAGCATATTAAAAGAATTATACACAATGACAGTGGGATTTATTCCTGTAATGCAAGGATGGTTTAACATGTGAAAAATCATCCAATGTAATACATTAAAGGCTGAAGAGTGGGGGAACCACTATCATCTCAATTGATGTTGAAAAAGCATTTGACAAAATTCAACACCATTTCATGACTTTTAAAAAGTACTAAACAAACTAGGCATAGAAGCAAACTACCTCAACATAATAAAAGCCATATATGAAAAACCCACAGTGAACATCACACTCAATGGTGAAACAATGCAAGCTTTTCCTTTAAGATCTGGAACAAGACAAGGATGCCTACTCTCAACACTTCTATTCAACATAGTATTAGAAGTTCTAGCCAGAGCAATTAGGCCAGAAATAGAAATAAAAAGCAATGTCCGGGATTAAGGCAAAATGTTGGGCTTGTGATGGAGCTTTTTAGTGTGTTTGTCAGAAATCCATGTATTCTTTTCCAGATGGCTACAGCTGCATAATAGAGCTTGCTTTGACATCTAATGGCAAGAACGGTTTGCTACCATTCTTCTGTGAACATTCTATATGAACACACAAAATTTATCTGTTGGCCAGATCCTGTGCATAATTATGAAGAAACACTGGGTCCAGTACTAAAAACCAGATTAGAAGAAAAAGACGAACATTTTGAGCAAGGACCTATTATATAACTACTTAGCGAAATGTTCTTTATTACTAAGCACTGTTGGCAACCTTATGGGAAGCATCATAGACATTGTAAGAAACTGAATCCTCCTAAAAATGGATGAGACTTCTGATCAAGATGGCAGCATAAGTAAACATGGCTCAGCTCCTCGCACAACCACATCAAAATTACAACTAAAATATAGACCAACCATCACTCAGAACCAGCAGAAATCAAGTTGAATGGAAATCTGACAACTATGGAATTAAAGAAACCACATCTACCCAGACTGGTAGGAGGGGTGGAGACATGGAGCAGGCTGGTCCCATATTGACATGTGGTGGATAAAAATTCTGGAGGGATATTTCAAGAATGAGGAGTCCCAACTGCACATTAACCCCTCCAGCCTAAGGTTCTAGTGCCAGGAAGATAAGGCCCCATAACTTCTGGCCACAAACCTCTGCAGGAATTGAGTCAATGGAAAAAACTTCTAGAGTCCCAAGCAGTTCCGCTTAAAGAACCCACATACAGACTTACTCAGATTCATTCCCTCTGAGCTCCAGCACCAGGGTAGCAACTTGAAAGGCACCAGTAATATACAGGGAGAAACTGAAGTGTCTGGCATCAAGGTGAGAGCTGGGGGACAGAAGGTGGGCAAAGATCATTGTCCATTTTCTGAACCCTTGCTTCACAGAGCAACAGAGTCAGCAGACTAGTACCATATCTGAGATTCCATCAACCTGGCTAATACTGTTTACCCCACCATGGAGATCCCTTGAGACTCTGTCCCACCCAAATTACAGGCCCATCCAAGCTGCTTTTCTGTATGAATGGTTGGTCTTGGCTCATGCCTTATAACTTCCTAAATCCTCTCTACAGGCAACAGCCAGCCTTAGTGAGCCCCCAGCCCCTGTACCTCTTGCTAAGTGGCCACAGGCCTGGCACTAGCAGCAACCAGCCTAGATTCACAGCTTGGCTTTGCCTGGGAATCTCCAAACTCAGCATAAGTAGCAGCCATCTGTAGATTCCTTTATAGCTTAGGCAGGGTGGCCCTAGAAAAAACACAGGTGGGTGCTGACCTTAGCCTGTACCACCTGGGAAATCCCAGAGTCTGCACACTCAGTGGACAGCTTTAGACCACATTGGAGTGCCACCATCATGCCCTGTACAGCTGATCCTCCATGGAGGGCAGATATTGGTGGTCAGTGGTCACAGCCAGCCCTTACAGCTGACTGGCCTGGGTAAATCCCTCCTATTGACCTGCTAACAGCAATGAAGTCTCAACTACAAGAGGAGGGTGTACCCAGCCCACACGAAGGACACACCTTGAGTACCCAGCTTGGGTGATAAGGAAAGCTGTGTCACTTGACACTACAGGACACCTACTACATTAGTTATGCTACTAAGTCAGGGAGTCATAGCAGTTCTACCTAATACATAGAAACAAACACAGGGAGGCTGTCAAAATGAGCAAACAAAGAAACATGACCCAAAGAAAGAACAGATCAAAACTCCAGAAAAAGAACTAAACAAAATGTCTATAAGCAATCTACCAATGCAGAGATTAAAACACTAGTTATAAGGATGCTGAAGGAACTTAGTGAGGACCCATTTTTTATGCTGTCTGGAGCATAAAAATGATCCAGTCAGAAATGAAGGATACACTAATTTAAATAAAGAATAACTTACAGGGAAATAGCAGTAGAGTGGATGAAGCTGAGAATCAAATCAATGATTTGGAACAAAAGGAAGCAAAAAACAACCACACAGAACAACAAAAAGAAAAAAGAATCCAAGAAAATGAGGAAAGTAAAAGCAGTCTCTGGAACAAACTCAAGAGGTCCAAAATTCACCTTGTAGGGGTACCAGAAGGGAAAGAGGAAGAGCAAGAAATTGGAAACCTATTTGAAAACAATAATGAAAGAAAACTTCCTTCATTTGATGAAAGAAATAGACGTGCAAGTCCAGAAAACACAGAGTCCCAAAAACGATGAATGCAAAGAGGCCCACTCCTCAAGACACCTCATAATTAAAATGCCAAAAGTTAAAGATAAAGAGAGAATCGTAAAGGCAACAAGAGAAAATAAGTTAGTTACCTACAAGGGAGTTCCTATAAGACTGTCAATTGATTTCTCAAAATAAACTGCAGTCTGGAAGGGACTGGCAAGAAATACTCAAAGTCAAGAAAAGCAGGGACCTACAGACAAAATTCCTCTGCCCAACAAAGCTATCATTTAGAATCAAAATAAGGAGCTTTCCAGACAATAAAATACTAAAGCAGTTCACCATCACCAAATCTTTATTATATGAAATGTTAAAGGGACTTATTTAAGAAAAAGAAGATCAAAAGTATGAACAATAAAATGGCAGTAAATACAAACCACCAACTAAATCCAAAAAACACACTAAGCAAACAAGAAGAACCATGGATACAGACAGTGTTTTGATGGTTGCCAGATGGGAGGGGTAAGTTGAGGGGGGGCACAGACAAAGAGGTGAGGAAGGGATTAAGAAGTACAAATAGGTAGTTACAGAACAGCCATGGAGATGTACGGTACAGTGCAGGAAATGAAGCAGCCAAAGAACTCATACCCATGACCCATGGACATGAATAATGGTGGGGGAATTGCCTGAGGGAGTAGAGGGTGCTGGGTGATGGGGGGCAAAGGAAGAAAAATTGGAACAGCTATAACAGCATAATAAATAAAATATAAATTAAAATAAATAAAAGAAAACATGCAAAAACCCAGATGATATTGAGGTTTTCAGTAATCAAAGAAAAATGTAATCCTGTGTTTCATTTGCCATTTGAGAAAATACAATCAAGAATATTCACCACTATGTTATATAGTAAAATAATAATAAAATGTCTTCTCATCCATTAAAAAGAGCAATAAAAAGAAATGAAGGCATCCAAATTGGTAAAAATCGTTTTCTCTGTTTGTAGATGACATGATCTTATATGTATAAAACCTTACAGATCCCACCAAGAAAACTGTTAGAACAAATAAATAAATTCAACAAAGTAGCAAGATACAAAATCCAGTTGCATTTCCATTCATAAACAATGAATTATGTAAAGAGGAAATTCAAAAAAACATTCCGTTTACAAAACATCAAGAAGAATAAAATACTTAGTAACTGACTTAACCAAGAAGGTGAAAGGTCTCACCCTCACCTCCTCCCAGGGTTTGACTCAGAGGCAGGCTGGTGCAGTTGCAGAGCAGTCAAGAGGGCCCAGCCCCTTTGAGCTGGCAGCACCAGAGCAAGAGGTGAGAGATTTTCACAGAGGCTAGGTGGAGCCTTCTGGGCTGAAAGCAGCCGCTCAGGACCCCAGTGAAGCAGGCCTGCCCCAGGGCAGAGCCCCGGGGGCTACCAGTGGCAATTTTGCTTCTGCCCCCT
The DNA here is from genome assembly GCF_019186645.2 of Phyllostomus hastatus. Lineage (NCBI taxonomy): Eukaryota > Metazoa > Chordata > Mammalia > Chiroptera > Phyllostomidae > Phyllostomus > Phyllostomus hastatus. Next base: position 68,797,065 of record NW_025334041.1, read on the forward strand.
ACCTGTGAGCTGGGCAGGCCTCCATCCACCCCGACAGGCCCAAGAGGCCACCAGAGGGTGACATCTCTAGAACAGGTTGGCTGAGTGACTAAGGTCTGGGAGGGGGATACGTCCAACTGCTGCCCCAGGTGTGTCACCTGCTCTACATCATGACGTGGTGCCAGCTGATGGAACAGTGAGAGCAATGGGGGTGAACCAAGGAGAAAGCCAGTCCACCGATGGCTAGGTTTCTACTGAGGCTGAGAGATTTTACTTGCTGATGAGAATTCTGGGACCTTTTTTAAGTTACTTTCCTCCCCTAGCATTACAATGCTGTGAGGACCCCTTTTAAAAAGTTCCAAATCAAGGAGTGGTGACACACATTTTCCTTTAATTCTCGGCTGCCGCATTGGCTCTCATGGCCTCCCATCTGTTGGGTTGTAGGAATTCACGGTTGACGACTCCTGCAGTGGCCAGAACAGAAACTTCCACTGACCGAAACAGGAAGGGACAGAAACAGCCTCAGGCCTGGGAGGTGGTGGCTGGGAAATGAGGCAGAGATGCAGGCATGTGAATGAGAGCCAGAATGTTCTCTAAGGGACTCTGCATCCATGTAGGAGGGAAAAGTTTTCTTCTGAGAGTGAAGGTACATGGGAGATCACATACACATGTGTGACGGTAATGAACCTGGGGGAGTTTTGTGACAATATTAATCCTGCAGTTTACCTCACAGCAGGCACTCGACCCAGAATATCTCACTTAACCCACAATAGTCCTGTGAAAGCAGGATCATCACTGCTGTTTATAGACAAGGACACCAAGGCATGAAATCAAGTATTTTGTCTGAAGTTGCACAGTGAATAAATAGCAGAAGGGAGATTTTTAACCTAAGTCCCAAGTTCTCTTTCCATAATGTGAGGGCTCTCCAAGGTCTCTCATTAGATGTCTGTTGCATATTTAACATGGAACCAGAAAGAGGGGGATGACTGAGATAAAATCAGAGGTGCAGACCTGATTCCATATGTGGCTGTCTTTGTAGAAGGGGATCTACCAAAGAGAAAGCCAGAGGACAGCGTTCAGAAGGGCCAGCCACCTCAAGGCTGTCTTCCTGCTATGGGAAGGAACCCCAAAGCAACAGGACTGTGTCAGCCCGAAGACCGAGGCAGCACGAGCAAGCAGGAGTGTCACCAGCCAGGGGCCAGCCCCGGGAGGCACACTGCCTTGTCCCTGGCCTCAGAACTGAAACCCTCTCTGTCCAGCCACACCTCTAGTCTGTCTCTTGGAGGTTGAAACCATTTGGGGTAGGAGAAAAAAAATGATGTTTCCAGAAGTGGGGAGCTCTGAGATCCGGGGACTCCTGCCCCCACCCCAGTCTGTCTCTGCAGCACACAGGCCTTCCCAGCATGGCAGAACGACGGGGACTGAGGTCAGCAGGCTGGAGCCACAGCGTGCCTTCCTTTAATAGGTTTTCCAATGACAAGTTCTATATTCTACATCCACTATTTAAAGAACAAGTGACATTTCTCTCCAACCCTCAGCCCCATCTTTCCCTCACTCATCCCCAGTGGGAACCACTGTGAAGAGTGTGGCTTCTCTCTCCTTCCAGTTACTTCATTTACACATTTATAAACTTATTGTTTCTTCTAAGAAAAAACACAAATTATGCTTTATGTATTGATCTGCAACTTCCTATTTTCACCTGCAAAAGATGCTCTGCGGGCCATCTTCTTGTGTCTGCTGTCTTCTTTTGCTGTCGTGGGATCCCACTGTGTGGACACAGGCCTTGTGTGTCTGGGTGACTTGTTCTGTGCCATGTGGATGTGGTCACAAGGCCTTCTTGAGAAGGGGTTGTCCTTTCCCATAGAGCGGCTCCCTCTGAGCAATGATCAGAAGTGGAGGCGGTGGGGAGAGGATGTTTTATCTCAGGGAAACTGGTGATGCTAAAAATCTGGTCTTTAAGGGATTTAGAGGAGTTGATAGATTCGAGAGGTGATGTTTCTGGGAGGTGACGCTTTGGGAAAATGTGGTTTGCAAGGTCTTGGCTCTGAGAGGAGATGGGTTTGGGAGCTGATGGGGTCTGAAATGTGATGGTTTGGGGAGGTGATGCCGAGGTGATAGGGTCTGGCCACTGCACCGTGGAAGGTGACTCAGCTCCACACAGTCTGGGCTGCTCCCCAAACCAGCCAGGCTGGTCAGATGAAGGCCCAGGCTTCCTCGCCACAGGCCATGGTTGGCCTCCACCCTCTTTGGCCAGGGTGTTTCCTGCACACCTCTTTGTGCACCTCTCTGGGGCCTCCTGCTTTGTCATCCAGGTGAGGCAGCAGCAAGCTCCTCCTTTCCTACCAAAGGCTTGGTTAGTTGCTCTGAGTCATAGACCAAGACAAGGGGCAGCTGAGAGCTTTTTTCTCTTCTTCCGTTAGGCCTCACAGGTGGAAAAACAGGTCCATTCATGTTATAGGAATCAGTTCACCCAAAGGACACACTCTGGTCATGGTTGGCAATTTTAGGGAACCAATAGAACACAGCCCCTGGGGGGCCTGAGGGTCCCTTGCTTTCCTGAAGCTTCCCTCGTTCCTTCTCGCCATTTTCCCACCTTCTCTCCCTGTATTCACTCCTTGCTCTTCTCATGAACTGGCACCAAGAGATGGACGAGCAAGTTCCTACTGCTCTCCGTGAGAACACTCTATTCTTCTTCTGCACCAAGCTTCTCATTCTGCTTGGTTGAGGTTGTATGGTTTTATTTTTTTTTTTCTGTATTTCATGCTGATCTGGACCTCCAGGGTCTCTGGGCTAACTCAGAGACCTCTGGGCTGTTCTCTGGCCCCCTGTATCTTCTGGCTCTGTTTCAAGAGGTTGGCACTAACCAAGCATTGTAAAGACTAGAGACACTTGCACCTGCTGGACTTCCCCTCCTTCCCTCAGAAGAGAACTCACACTGGCGTTGGCTAGGGGCTTGATGGCCCCTACCTGGAATGCTTGCAGGTACACTGGCCTCCACTCCACCATGGGGCTCCCACACATGCCTCCCTTTCCAGCCGGTCACCTGCACTCACACAGCTTGGGCATGGCACTTGGCGGGTGTGTTTGAAGCTGAATGGATAGACAAGTCCCTCTGTAGGAAGAGAAGCTCAGAGAAGTAATGTGTCTGCCTCTTCATGAATTCTAAAAGAATTTGCAGAGATGAAAATGGTTGTCTTGATTTGGAAGAATCAAGAGCATTAGCACAATTTTCCTTTATATGTTTTCTCTGTTTTAGAATATTTTTTTCCAACTGAAAACAAGAACGCTAAGAAGAATAGATGCGGAGAAACAGCCCTTACTTTCTCAATGACTGGAGGCAAGTGGCTTTCCTAGAAGGTGGGTTCCTTGTTATTCATGAGGGGTCAATTCCCACGGGGCCCCAGGTAGAAATGTAAGTTTGAGAGTGAAGGCCTGGAGCCAGTCTGTTCCAGAGTGCATCTGCTAAAATCTGATCTTTACTTGGCAATAGCTTCCAGGTCTAAGAAGATGCTGTGTGGCAAAGGCTACCTGAGAGGTAAGCGAAACCTCGAAGGAAGGTACTTCACTTGGGAGCAAGTCGGTCCAACCCCAAAACCTGCCTGGACCACATTCCAAGAACCCAAGGACCCAGCCCTGCTCTGTGCCTCTGATATTTCCTGGTGTTTCAGGCAACTTGGGCCAAATTCTCAGTGTGACTCTCTGGGTAGGTCCTGGGCTCTGATATAGAGGTAGGGCAGCAGACAGAAGGAAATGGATTACTCTCAGGGCTGAACAGGGAAATGACTAAACTAGAAGCAAGCTTCACAGCCTGTGAATGTCGCCTCTTTTCTTCTGAGCCAGTCTGCTCTTGGCCTTTCCAGGTCTGTCCTGGGAGCCACCCTGCTCCCCACAGAGATCAAAAGGTTTCTGGCCTTGAGGACTCACAGATGCTGCTCCCTTCACCTGTCGAGCCTTTTCTACCTCCTCCAGCACCCCTGTCAGCCTCTCTCAAGTCTTCTAGAACTCACTGCCAGGGTCTACTTCCTTCTACACTGGATGCCCCCTACCCGAGTGCCTCCAACTCTTAGTATGGATTTCCTTTGTACTTGCAGCCATCCCGGTGTGTGGAGCAGTGCCTGACACTCCTCAGAGACAACCAGGGGCCCAGTGCATGCTGTTCCTCCCCCAGTTAACCATTGCTCACTCACTCAAGGGCCACTTCCTCCCACAAGCTCCCCTAACCCAGGGCAAGCCAGGCCGTGTTGGTTGATGTTCTTGGGGATCCCTGCTCCCTCCTTATAGCACCAAACCTCATTGCACATTTATTATGTGGACGTCTGGTTGATCCCTGTCTCCTGCAATCCATGCTAAGCTTCAAAAAGTCAGGGATCACTCCCACCCTACTCCCATGCTATACCTGCTATCTGGTGGTTACTGAGCTGATACTGATGCGAGGACTGCGGGCAGGGTTCTCTACCAGCATTACATATTCAGTGCTCCCAACAGATGCTCAGAAATGCAGGGCTGTCCCTACCCCAACCTTGGTGTAGAGTGACTGGCACATGCCTCACTGCTCAGCATTTGAGAGAGCAGGAAAATGCCAGTGCAGGCCCCATGCCAGTGTCTACTGACTCTGCATGTGATGCCCCTTTTATCTGGAACTCACCCAAGGGAGCCAGGACTCGCAGACCCTCCACCCTCTGTCCTTGTCCCTGAAACACCCAGACAACACCAGCCCCTGCTGCATGCTCGGAATCTCAGAGCTTGGTGATGACAGTCCCAGGTGGTGGGGAATACCTAGCTTCCCTGACACTAGGAAACATGAACCTAGAAAAGGTTGGGAAAGAGAGAAAGTTCATGCATTGGCTCATTGTCATTGGAGGGAGCAGGGTACAGGTGCCCCATTGGCCAGTCAAGGGACTACTCTCTGGGAGCAAACATCTCCTCTAGTTTTCGAGGGTACACATTTTATGCAGTTGGCACAGAGGCAGTGGGGACAGTCTGCCTTCTGGAGTCAAGAGGTCCTGTTGCCTTCCCTGTGGCCTGGGCACATCCCCTCTTCACTCTGAGCCTGTACGGAGGGGTGACACTTATTAGAAAGGCTCTGTGGGATTAAATGAGGTCATGTGGACAAAGTGTCCATGGTGGTCACTTAGCTGGACACTTAGTGGGCTACAGCCAAGGTGGCTGTAACTGTCATTAACCCATCTGTCCAGCAGGCGACCTCATTGCTTAATGTCTTAGGTGGAAATCCAGGGCTGCGGCGACTGCGAATCAAGTAAGATCCCTTGGGATAAATGCTGGCCCACAGTAGCTCTCTGGGCTTGGGTTTCACTCAGCCTCCCCAGCCATAAACAGAGACGATTACCTCCAACCTTCTGTTGCTCCCTCTCAGGGTCCAGAGCCCTCTCAGCTGAGCAGGGATGCCTCTGGGAATAAGTCCAGTGTCATGCTTGGGATGACCACTCTAAATTGGGTTTGGGTGGCTGCCAATGGTCTGCAGGGAGCACAGCATTTGATTGGCAATTGTCCATCTTAAGTGTGGTCTTAAGTACTTGTAGCTTTGGAGGCAGGCACAGAATCATTCAAGTTCAGTGCTGAGCTTGACCCCTCACCAGCCCTGTGGCCTTGGGCAGCTAATTAACCTTTCTGAGCCTCTTTGACATTATCATTAAAATGGGAGTCCTTCTACCCTGGCCGGCGTGGCTCAGTGGATTAAGTGCCAGCCTGCAAACTAAGGGGTAGCCCGTTTGATTCCTAATCAGAGCACAAGCCTGGGTTTTGGGCCAGGTCCGCAGTAGAGGGCACGTGAGAGGCAACCACACACTGATGTTTCTCTTCCTCTCTTTCTCCCCCTTTCTCCTCTCTCTAAAAAGAAATAAATAAAATCTTTTAAAAAGGAGTTGATAAGACCTTTGTTTTAAATTAGTGAGTACCAATAGGGAAATTGCTGCACAGTTACTGGGTTTTGTTTATTTGTTTGTTTGTTTGTTTTTATTATTTTGGGGGGATTTGATTGAAGGTTGTGGCTTTCTTTGGCCACCTTGTTTGAGGCGTGTCCCCACTGAAGTCCTTCGGGAGGGAGAAGATGTCCTCTCAGGCCTGACTGACTCAGTGTAAGATGCCTGGGTGGGTGAGGACTTGGGGGAGGCCCTGACAATTTCACAGCCCATGTGCCCGTGAGGCTCATCCCTAGAGAGAGGTCCTGCTCTGGGGACCTGGTAGGAGAGGGGGGGCAATAGGCCCTGGGACCATGGTCCTCTGGATCACAGGCCACCTAAGCTACAGCCCCAAGGAAGTTCACAGGAGTGCAGTGATTTTCTCATCTCAAATGCCTGGTCCCTCTCCAAAAGAGCCCAGAATGGGTACCTCGTAGGAAAGGATTTTTGTTTTGGAAAATGTGTTCAGGAATTTACTTCCACTAGAGAGAGGAGAGCTGGGTGCTCAGCTACCAGCTGTGTGGAGAGCTATGGAAGTGCTGCTGGGAGTCTGGGGGGGGTGGGGCATGCCCTGGGAATAGTACCTAAAGTAAAATAAACAGGCAACTACTCGAGTGTCATACTTGTTTAAAAAAAAATAAAGGAAGAAGAGGAAGGAGGAGAAGGAGAAGAAGAAAAGAAATTGTGGTCCAGAAAACAAAACAAACAAAAATACAAAAATGAAAACAAGAACAAGCCCCACAGTTAAGAGGCAATCAAAGCGCACGAGGAAGAGGAACAATCCCATCGCTGAGGCACCCGCTGCCTCCTTTGAGTGAAAGGGATAAATCTGATCTAAGAGTGTCACCATGTCCCTTGGGTTCAATGCAGATCTGCCCCAGCAGGAGTAGCAGCACCAGCAGCCCTCCTCCGGGGCTGGCATGGCTTGAGAGCGTCCTACCCTGAGACGAACAGACTCACAGCTAAAGCTCACAGTGATCTAAGGTTGCATGCGGTTTTCAGCACAGAAAGAAGGGGTGGATGGTCAGAGATGTTCTTGGCACTGCTCTTGCAGATCCCTCAGGGAGCAGGACTAGGAACTTGGCCCACCGTGAGCCTTACTCGGAGGTCGCGAATAATAACGCACCCCCGCAGAAATACGAAGGGACCCAACTTAAGAGTTAAAGAAACAGCACCTCTAAGGGCGCCACAGTGAGGAATTTGGGGACGTAGCATTCCTAAGTGTTGGTGATCACCTGAGAAGAGTGCACAAAATAAGTGGCTTATTCTTGTTCTCCGAAGGAGGTGGGTCGCAGGACAAGCCCCCAGACCTGGTTCCACAGCCGCTATGCGCCCTCTGAGTGGTCAGGGCGGGGTCAGCAGCGCGCCACCCCCCTCCCCAATCAAGTACCTTAGGGCGCGCCCCGCGGGAAGTCAGGCGGGGCGGGCGGCGGCCTGGGCTCCTCCCTCCTCCTCCCTGCACCCCTGCTCTTAATCCGCGCGCTCGGGGGCGCCCGGCCACTGGCCTCTGCCTAGCCAGCCAGCGGTCATCGCCGGAGCCGCGCGTCCAGTCCCGAGGCCGACGCAGCCCTCCGGCATGGCCCCTGCAGCAGCATCAGGAGGCAGCTCCCTGCCCAGCGGCCTCTCAGTCTTCACCACCTTCCCTGACCTGCTCTTCATCCTTGAGTTTGTGAGTGGATCGCGTGGCCGCGCTGGGGAGTGGGAAGGATGGGCGGTCCGCTCCAGATTCGCGAGCTGCACTGGTCCGGCCACAGGGGAGTAGGGGTGCCAGGGTGAGGAGGGTCTCCGCCTCCCAGACCCCTCCACCCTTCCAGTCGTTCAGCCCCTTCTGGACCAACGACAATGGGGAATGCAGACTTAGAAGGAAAACCAAATACTCAGCCTGGGTCAGATGTTGGAAGCGGGCCAGGTCGCTTAGTTGCGCGCAGGTTCCAAAGCTGCACCCTGGACGGGCTTGCATGGGCCAAGCAAAAGAAGCCCCTATTGTAAAGCAATGTCTGCAGAGAGGTGCCCAGCTTTTTCTAGAACGTTAGGATTTCGTTTTTTAAAGTCTGGAAAAGAAATCTAAGTTCACCTGTTGAGATTTCGAGGTGGGGCTTGTGTCATTAAAGAAGCTGAATCCAGATCATTCTCTTCTGGCCTTTGAAAGTTTCTGGCAAGTGAATGTATTTAAGACAGTCTTTGATATGGAAATAATAAAACAGGCCATGGTTTGCTCCACCAGTCATTCTGCCCTTTGTGTGTGTGTGTGTGTGTGTGTGTGTGTGTGTGTGAGAGAGAGAGAGAGAGAGAGAGAGAGAGAGAGAGAGAGGTGGGGGTGGGGTGCTGGCAGAGCGAACCTGCGAATCTGTGAACCTGCGAACCTGTGTCTGGGCTGACCTTGAACAGTCAAGGCCTCTGCACCTGCCATTGGTCTCTCCTTCCCCAGTGGCTGCAGGATGGTAAGGTGCTCCCCAGTGGCCACCTGCTCTTACCTGGAAGGGGGCCAGCTGTGTTTGTATGTGACAGCCACAGGGCCTCCTTCCCTGCACCCCTGCCTCAGAGGGGACTGCCTAGAGAGCTGGCTGGGGGAAAAGTGGCCTGATGGAGGTCAAGGGTGATCAGCAAGGGAAGCAGGTTCTGTCATCCGTGGCGGATTTGGTGGCAGCAGCTCACTGAACTCGTGAGAGTTGAGCCCAAACCTGGGGTATCCAGAGGGAGTTGGAATCCTGGGGCAGGCCAGAACCAAGGAAGTGACGTGTAGAAGAAGCCCTGGACACCCCTGAGCCCAGCCCCCTTGATGTGTGGATGGGGACACACACCGCCTCTGGAGTGGGGAGGGGCTTGTGCCGCTGGAACATTCTTTCCCCAAATGGCTCATTCCATGCTTCTATTCAGCACTCAGCCTGTGCTTGCCTCAGGCTGGGTCACTGAAAATCCGAGCATGCAGTGCTCATTTGGAATGGCAGTTCCTTCAGAGGCCACTGCACTGTTTTTACAGAGGGAGAGTTTCATGGCGAAAAGAGATGATGGCTAATGGTGAGGTGTGATGGGGCAGACAGTTTTAAACAACAAAAGCTCTTCTTAGTGTCTCTTAAATTGCTCCAATACGTGCTTCACTCTGCCTGTGCAGTTGTTTGGGGAGCATTATAACAAGAACCTTAAGAGAGCGTGTTAGTTGGACTTCGTGCAGAGGATTCTGGTGCGCCCTCCTTCTCTTGCCTTCATAAGAACTCAGGACTCAGGTGGCAACAGGTGGTGCCTGGTATCCAGCGCCTGGCTTCATAAGGACAGCCTCCAGGTGTTGTCTGCTTCTTGTTGGTATGGCAGCTTAGGGGAAGAAGTGCCTCTGAGGGTAGGAACAGCCCATCAGGCAGGGTGATCTTCAGAGGAGGGAACAGGAGGACCCCTCCACCCCCATCAAGCCGTCAAGTGAAAGAAGAGAACGGGGTGTGGGAAATAGAATCAGAGCCAGGGATTAGTGGAAACTTACTCCTCCAGGGCTGTATGTGACCTGCGACAGGGCTTCCGGAAGAAGTAATTTTTCCTTGCCAGAACACTTCCTTCTCAGTTGCCTTGGAAGTTATCTTTTCTCTTCTGCCTCAGCCCCTGCTCCCTCTGTCCTTCCCCTGAGAGGCTGCTGCATCATTGTCTTCTCTCTCTCCCTCTCTAGGTTGGGGTGGGCTCCCAGGGGGCTGCGAAAAGAAGGTGGACGCAGTCCTGTGAGTTTTCCTCTGCAGGACTGCAAATACAAAGCTGTCTGTGTCTTGATGCGCAGGGAAAGTAGAGGATTAAAGGACCGAGGAGGTGCTGCCACCCTGGGAGGGATTTTTAAATTTTGGACTGTTACAACTCCACGACAAAAAGATAAACAACCCAGTTAAAAATGGGCAAAGGACAGGAACAGATACTTCTCCAAAGAATACACGCACACGGCCAACAAGCCCATGTAAAGACGCTCAACATCATTAAGGAAAACAGTATCAAAACCACAGTGAGGTGCCACTGCCCAGGGTGTGGAGAAAACGGAATCCTCATTCGCCGCTGATGGGAAGGTAAAATGACTGTATGACCCAGCAGCTCCACGCCTAGGTTCGTAACCAAAGGAACCGAAGGCAGGAGCTTGACCAGGTGCATGGACAGATGTGTTTACAATGGCACCTTCACAATGACCAGCAGGTAGAGATGGCCCAGAGGTCCATCGAAGATGAGCAGTAAACGAATTGTGATATACCCAACAATGACGTATTTTTCAGCCATCGAAAGGAATCAAGTACTAATACATACTATAAAGTTGATAAACCTTGAAAACACCATGCTAAGTAGAGGAAGCCAGACAGAAAAAGTCACCTATTGTCTGGTTCCATTCACATAAAATGCCCAGAATAGGTAAGTGTGTGGAGACGGAACACACACTGGTGGTGGCCAGGGGCTGAGGGGAGGAGAACAGAGAGCAACTGCTGAATGGGGCGGGTTTGCTTTTTCAGTAATGGGAGCGTCTGGCGATCGATGGCCATGACAGTGGCCCAGCATTGTCAATATATTAAAAGTCGTTGAATTGGTTAGCTTAAAATTGTTAATTTTATGCTGTTTGTATATCATTTCAATTTTTAAAAATTGTAAAAATATTTCAAATATTATAGGAGAGTATATATACCCACTTGTGCTTTAATAGGCATCCAGGTAATTATTACTCGGCTTTGTCAAATCTTAATATTTTGCCTTATTACTTTTAGTATTAAGGAAATAGAGCTTCTCAGATGGCATCGAAGCCCCCTGGATATGCTATTACAAGGTGCTGCTGCCCACATCCCCAGGGCTCCCCTCAGGCTAAATGCAGTGAGCTGCACACGGCCCTGCCCCACCTGTCTGCACGCTTCATGCACAGTATCCGCCCGCACAAGCCTTCCTGCAGCACGCCTTCTGTGCGCCGTCCTCGGAGGTTTACACCTGTTCACACCAGGTTGTTCTGATGTGCACACCCCAGGAGCAGACTCCCTGGGCTGCTGCTGAAACTTAACGAGGCTCAGGAATCCCACTTGCTCAGCCTCTTCTAAGACCCTGGCCTATTTTGTATTCTTTTATAAAGAAGGTCCCCAAATTGTATAAGCTTTGGGCTAACCCAGGACCTTCCTGAATCTTACCAGCACCCTATGGAAATCACCATTGTTCCTTATCCTTGCCACACTTGGTAAAGTTTTCTGCTTGTCCATTGGGTGTGAAATGCTTGATTATTTTTTTATAAACTATGCAGTCCAGTGAGTTGTTGATTAACCACAATTCACGTTCCCATGCCTGACCTCCCAGTAGCCTGGGAGGTGCAGACACCAAACCTCAGCTTCCAGGGGTAAGTAACCAGGGTGGAGCTCACTGTCCTTCCAAGTCAGGGAGCAGGGATGGGAGGTGGCTCAGGGTAGGGCGTGGCAGCCTCACCCAGGCCCAGCACCCTTACCCCAGAGCTCCTGACCTCTGAAGTCTGCAGGGTCCTCACAGTGAGCATCCCCAGAGCCACAGGGGCCATGCTGCTGTTGCAGGCCCTGGGGGTACAGGTGCACCCTCTGTGGACCTAGGGGGAATGTTCAACGTCTCCCCTGCCCCAACAAGTCACCCCAGGGCTCTGCCTCTGTCGTGACCCCCATCCCCACCTTATGGGGGACTTTTCCTATTGAAGCCACAGTCTCTTTTTCCTCCCCCTCTTTTATCAAGGGCTTCTTCATAACACTCCAGTCACCATTCACATAACAGGGTACTAACATGGGGAGGTTTTTGTCTCAGCTCTAGCCAGAACCCTAACAGGAAGCCTCTCACAAAGTGCCAGGAAAGACCCTCCCCTACACACACTTTTAAAAGTTGTAAAGGAAGTCCTGGAAACAGGTAATGAAATTACTAACCGACAGCCTCCTCCCAGCCTACATAAGAAGTGGAGCCACTGAAAGCATGGGTGGGATCCAGAGAGAACATTCTTTGAAAAGAGCATGCCGGGGGTGCCACCCACCTATCTGGGGCTGCATTTCCCTGCTTGCATGTGGGGAGAGGCAGTGCTTTGTAGGCTGTACTTCTGGGTGGGGGTGGAGTGGAGGGAGCCACTTGGGATCAGTTCACAGCTAACTGGACATAGTAGTCTCATTACTAAAATGAGAGTGGGTCTGTCACCTAAAGTAATTGGGGACCTCTTTGTATTTGATAGTGACCAGACAAGTCCTGGGACCTGCCCTGGATTTTCACCTGCCAGGATTGGGCACTGGGGTTCTGGTGGGGCACAATGATACCGTTGTTTTCTGGAGGGGGTCCCTGTTCTGGTGACATTGAGAAGGCAGCATCTGAACTCCTAGGAGAGGAGAGATGCATAGTCACAGAAACCCAGTTTCGCAGAGCTGACAGGAAACCGAGACTCATAGAGGAGAGGCAGTGTGCCGGGTAACTTGTTCTCTAGGGTGGCACTTCCTGCAGGGGCAGCAAATCGCGTGCAGGGTTTGCATTTCCTCAGACACCCACGATGCACTTTTGTCTATAGCACAAGGGTCCACGACCGGTGGCCCTGCCCACCTGGCAGCCCCGGGCAAGGCCTGGCTCACTTCTCCCGCCTGAGAATAAAGGGACGGCTAAGAGCCATCGGGGAACGCACAATCTCCTGGGCCCGCTTGTTAAAAAATACACTGGGGAGTCTGAGACACTGGATCCAGGGCAGATTCAAGAATCTGCATTTGATAAGAGCTGCACAGGCCCCAAGGTCATCTGTAGGCCAGCCTGCCTCTCAGTGTTTTTATGGGGGGACAGAATAGTGGGGACACAGGGGAGCCCAGACACCACTTCCCTGCCTGTCCCCACTCCCCAAGGCCCACCGTCTGGCCAATGGTGCCCCAGCCTGGCCGATATCTCAGCCTGAAGTTTCTCTTCAGCAATGGATAGCCAGGTTGGAAAAAATTAATGCAGAATTGTTATGTGTGCAGCAGCAGTTGAGCAAAAATTTAATCAAAAGGACAAGATTTAAAGAGGGCTGAAGAGAGCTGACGGGGAGCTGGGAAAGCTGGTAGCACTCTGCAAGACACGGTGGATGCTGGGGTGAATGAGAAACAGTTTGATCTTCCAGAAAGTATAGTCTACTAGGAGATACTACATTTTATACAGTATCATCATTTGAATATATGACCATATATTAAGTTTCATGAGAAATAAGTTCTGATTCTTCTTTACTTTCATGTGAATTTGTTAACCTCTCCCATTTAAAATTTGCTTTAACCTTCAACTGATGAGACACTGTAGAATGGTACGTTCTTGTCGAGATGACCCGTAATAGCTTTAATGCCTGCGGGTAAACTCATGGCAGTATTTCCTCTGATGACCAGTTCAGACTCACTGCGATGCCAGCTAGTGCCACCCTTTCCCCCTTCATCTCTCACACCCACAGTTCTATAGCTGGATCATCCTCTTTATAGCTTTTTCTTTCCGTTTTTGCATATTCAATAAATTCAAGTTAATCTTGAAGTAAACAAAGAATAGTGGGGAAAGTATTTAGTGAGTCGGGGCAGGGAGCCAGGTGCCCTGACCTTCTTGCCAGTTCTGAGCAGGCACCCGCTCTGCTCCCAGGGAAATTTTCCTGCCACCCCAGCCAGGGACCTCTCCTTTGGAGTGTGGGGGCTGGCCCTGCTAGCCAGTGCAGGACAGTGACTGAGAATGGTCTTCTGTGGCTGTGTCCACGGACTCCTGTCCTTGTCCTTGTCTTGTGTTGAGGGGGAGGGGGCCCTCTCTGTCCCCATTTACAATGGGGTAAGGGCACTGCCTAGGGTTTCTCCTTTCCTCCTCTCTAAAGGGAGGGAAGAATTCCAGGTAGAGGGCTCTAAGGGATTCATTCTCAGAGTTGAGAAGTGACTTTTCCAGTTTTTCAAGAACCAGAGGGCTGCTTTGACCCAGAGTCAGGCTTTGAGCTGTTCTCTGGAAATTGTGAGGTAGGGTGAGCACCGGGGCTCAGTGCTCAGCCCCGGACGGCTGCCCCATCATCACAACCAAGCTGTGTTGGAGAAGAGGGTCCATGGGTTGCTCCCACTTGACGCAGACAGCACAACGCTTGCAATGGTCTGAGGCACCCTCTCTGGGTGCTTTCAGGAAAGGGAGAGGATACCAAATGCCACTGCAGGGGCAGCTCAGGCCAGGGGCAAAGACTGACTATTTTTACCTACACCCACCGTGCGTGCTGCCCGTGAAGAGTGGGGAGCACGTGGTACTGCTGTCTTTGGAATGGCTTAGCTTTGCTCTGGGCTCCAGACACAGTCTGTGAGAGCAGGGCTGGGGGTGGGGACTGAGCTGCCTGAGGCTTGTCTCAGGTGGGATGGAGCCACCTTGTCCAGATCTGGATGGGGGCTGACTCTTATTGGATGCACCTGAGCCCTGGGGCTTCTATGGGACACAAGCCCAGCGGGGGCTTCCTCCAGCCTCTCAGTAGTGTTTTGGACCAAAGGCCACCTGAAGCAGGCCTGATAAGATACTCCAGCTGGTGTTCTCTTCAGGTGCTGATGGATGTGAGGACAGTGGGTGAGTGGCACTCCTGTCCCTGAGCCAGACACGTGTAGGCTGACTGACTCCTTGTAGGTTGCAATTGTTCCCGGGAGCACTGAGCGGGGTCCTGGTTTTCTCTGCATCATGGACCTGACTTGCCTTCTACATTTGGGTGGATGGAAGGACTTGGCTCCTGGTAGCTCCTGCTGGGCACCAGGGTGATGTGCAGGCATGGATTCTCCATCACCCCTAGCCCCGGGCTCTCTACCACCCCCACCTCACTCATAGCCTATGTTCTGCCCACCTTAGGGCAAAACAACCTCTGTGTTGAATCATTTTAATGCACCAAGGCCCCAGGGCCTGAGAAAAATATGTAGGAACTAAAAGAACAGCCTGTCACCAGCCATTGCACACTGATACCCACAGCCGTGTGGAGAGGATGGCCCAGGGCCAGCAGACCTGAAATTTCACCCTAGAGCCTGATTCTTGTTAGAGTGCAGCTGGGTGGGAGGGGAGGGGTAGGGAAGCCGAGGAGGAAGAGGGGAGGAGGGCCCCAGAAACTCCTGGCTCCAACTTCACAGGCCCTTAGAGGGCCAAGGGTACAAGCTTGGTGGGGGACACTCCAGGAAAAGAGCAAACGGGGAAGGATAGAGGATAAGCCGCACCCCCACACCTGTTAGTGGTGTGGGGTGGGGTACAGGTCGTGACAAGGGTTGTGTTGATGGAGCCGGGGATGAGGGCTGCAACCTGTGCCTGCAGAAGAGGGGATGATGTCCTTGAGTTCTGCTCTTCTGGCTTAAACACAAACCTTGCTATTCTTTTCCTCTAAAAGAGCAGGGCCGGTGGAGCAGTGGAGGGGTGGGGAAGGGGAGCCCCCATCCGGCCACCTCCTCTGCGGTCTCCTCGCCTAGACCCGGGTGGTGGGAGCAGGATGAAGGCGAACGGGCTCCTCTGCTCTCCCTCCGTGTTACTGTTCCTCTGGGGGATTTCGGGTGGACTGCCTGTCGGTCACCTTGGGGAACTGTCACAGGCACAGAGCCTGACCTGGGCTCCACAGTCAGCCCTCAGAGCCATGAAGTGGGGCTATAATAGCACCCACCTCTAGGATCGCTGTGAGAAGTAAGCCAGTGTGACAGACACACAGCTCTCACAATAACATGATGCCCAGAACTTACTGCTTAATTGCTCTTAGGGTCAATTATTATTAATACACAAAAACTCAAACACCTGCTCCAAGGTCACGTGGCCAGTGAATGTGGAAGGGGGCCGGAGGATAATCACACACCCGCTTTTTGCCTTGGATGCCCTTCTTGAGCAGAGTGTGCAAGGTAGAGGGTGAGTGGGATTTGGGATTGTGTGGGGCTTGGAGGCCACACTTGACTTGTCCCCAGAATCACCAGTACTGCGGACACCACCCTCTGTGGGGCCTTCCCAGTGGCTCCTCATCTGGGAGCTGCCCCTGGCCAGGCAGATGGGGTAGCAAGGGGGAAGCTAGGCCTCAGCTGTCCTGTCCTGCCTCTGCCTTGGGGGTGGGGTCCTTCCTGACTTCTTTCCTGCCAGCCTGGTACCAGGATGGGTGCGGAGAGCTTTGTGAATTCTGAGTGTGATGAAAATTGCTGTATCTCCCTGAAGGCAAAGGAACCAATTACCAGAGGGCCCAGGATTAAACCTTTCAAGAATGATTTGTCAATGATGGTATCAGTGCATCACCATCCGGAAGGCCATCGGTTCAAGGAGGGGAAAACATGCCCTGGCAAGGAAGCGCGCCCCACCTTTCCCCAGCCTCCACCCTGCCCTGCACTGCTTGCTGCTAAGCCAGGCACAGTTGGACTGAGGCACCTGGCAGGGAGGAATCCACCAGCTTTGGGCCTCAGGGTCCTTTCCAGAACCAGCCGCATAGTCATCACCTCTCTCCATCCACAGCGCTCCTATGATGCAAATGGCATGGTGGGACTAAGTCCTTCCTCTGTTCTTCAGGCCTGGGCTTACCTAACACCTCTGCCTGGAAGCCACCCCTGAGAGCACCCCTTCCTAGCACTCAGCACTTGAACCGCATGCCCAGCTGTGGTCTGTCTCCTGCCTGGACCACGGGTTGGTCCACGTGCAGCACAGACCGTGTGCTGCACAACAGTTGTCAGCGTGCACTGGAGGGACAAGGGCTAGCATCTCGTCTCCCAGCTGGCTGTGAATCACAGGGTGAGTCTTAGATGAAACTGACAATCTCTACCCAGGAGAGCCCCAGGACCCTTGAGAGAAGCAAGGGGCCCTGTTGGGGCGGTTTGCAGGTACACACCTATGTTGTTTGCTCACACCGCTAACCGACTCGGTGACTCCCATTCTTGCCTTTGTTTTGTTTTTGCACGGAAGCCACTCCCACCTTGTCCAACATGTCCCAAGTGCATTCTGGCTTACCCTTATTTTTCACAGAACTTCCTATTCCTGTTTATGCCGCTGGGTAAAGCCAAGTAGGTATAGGAGTAGCAGGAAAATTTTTCCATCCGACTGAGGACGGATGCCTGAGGAAAGCCCCTCGCTTTGTGGATCTGAGAGGAGTTCCCATTCATTTGGGACCTGGTGGCTGTCCTCTGCCTGGTGAGGAAGGTTGCACTCAGCCGTGATCCGTCATCCTGCTCCTGGCCTGTGCAGTGGGGCGGAGGTGTGATGGGTATGGGGGAACAGAAGACTCCCCTGCCACTTGAGGGAAGTAGGGGATTGGCCTGAGCAGGGCCCTCTCAGGTCACACTTACCCTGGTGACACCAGCTGTGCATGTGCACTCACCCCCATTTCTTTAAAGCCCACATCTCTATTCCCTACTTTGCAAACAGAATCCAGCCCCCACCTCCCAGGGTCCTGGTCTTGCCTTCAGATTAGATAAAGGGACACAATCTAAGACCCCTTGGGAGGGACGTGATGGGTCCCTCTGGGAGGAAGGAACCTGGTGATAAAGGAACCAAGAGGGCAGAGCAACTGCAATAGGCAAACTGAGTCAAGGTCCTCAGCACCACTCCCAGTGTATACCTTGGGAGAGCCTCAGAGGTCAGATTCCTAATAAGCTGCCTTTTCAGCTGGCTGAGTGATGAGGGGTCCCCCACACAATCTTCTGACCTGCCCCAGCCACCTCCCCATGGAGTCAGAGTAGGAGATCCTGTGCAAATTTCTGGGCTCTGTGCTGGGCAGAGGTAGTTAGCTGGTCGCCCTCCCTGGGGCCCGGATACTCTCACCAGGGCTCTGCCCTTGGTCCACCTAGAACTGCCCCAGTGGGCCTGGTGGCAACACTAAAGAGTGGGGACAGGAAAGAAAAAATGGGCTCTGTTTGGTGGTATGTGCCTTTGGGTAAGTCTGTCTCCTGGGTGCACCTGCCCTCATTGCTGACCTTTACTCCTGGTCACTCCTAGCATCTATTAGATGCATGAATGGACAAATGAATGAATGAGTGGGTGAGTGAGTGAGCAAGTGAAGGATGTGTCTTTGTGGACTTGCTGAGAGCTGAGTTTCTCCACAAGGGAGGTGGGACTCATGCAAGAACCAGAGAAGCCGGCATGAGCCCCTCTGTGTCTGCTTCCTGCCATCTTTGCCCCTCAGAGCAGGAGAGTCCCCCAGCCTTTCTCTCAGCCTCACTTTCTGAAGAGAAGAGCCAAGGGACCGTGAGGATGGCTTCAGGGTTTGAGGTGTTGGGTCTTCCCCTCTGATCTCCCTCCCTGTGCATCCTCCTACCCCCTGGACCACCAGTCACCCGCTCACTGCGCCCTCCTGACATTGCACTTGTCCCTGAGTTCGAGATGGTTCGGTTGGTGTAGAATGTTTCCAGCAGCATGGGTTGGGGCTGCTGTCCCTGGTGGCCCTGGGGCTTGGTGCTCATGGCCGTGGGGGCACGTCCCATCTGCTGTGGCCATCTTTTCTTTTCCTTCCCGGGGAAATCTGACCAAAGTGGCAGGAGAGCTTAGTACTGTGTTCTGTGGCCTATTTCTTTTACTTCTCATGAGTTCAGGGCACAAACTTCTGCTCAGATGCATCATCATGACCCCAGATGCTCAGAGCTGTAGGGGCCATGCCACCGCATGGGGGGTCCTCTTTGGTTCACATCTTCACATACATGTTATTGGAAGAGTGTCTGCTGGTGGAGACCCTGGGAGAGTACAGTGGAGCCCCAGAAAAACATCCAGAGAATGCGGGCAATTCGTCCACACTGAGCTCAGTTGTGAGAGCCCGGTGGCAGGGACAGTGGGCCATTGTGGGCGCCAGGCCCCTGCAGCACTGCGCAGGCAGGGCACCGCCTTGCGAGTCTCAAGAATGTGCCCAAGATTCCTTTCCCCCTTTGTAACCGAGGCTCATTGTTTGTAGAAAGGATTTCTCATACTTGGATGTCCTTTATGTGTATTTCACAAAGCGAGACACATTTTTCTACACTTTTGATTTCTGGGAAATCATAGGTTTTTCTCTTTTTGATGTTTTTGAAGATTTTTTTAATCCTCATCCAAGGATATGTTTATTGATTTTAGAGAGAGAGGAAGGGAGAGAGAGAGGGGGGGGGGGGAAACACCGATGTGACAGAGAAACGTTGATCAGTTGCCTCCTGTGTGCACCCGGATGGGGGATTGAGCCTGCAACCCAGGCACATGCCCTGACCAGGGACTGAACCCACAACCTTTTGGTGTATGGTATGATGCTCCAACCAAATGAGCCACCCAGTGGGCTTGAAGGTATTTTTAAATTTTGGGACCCAACAAGGTTTGGAGTGGATACCTGTGCATGTGAAGGTCCTAGACCTCCTGGGATTTTCACATGGTTACAGTTTGTGACCTCATCACACGATACTTGTGACTATAGCGTGTGCCAGGTGTTCTGCAGACATCATCCCATTTCACTGCACACCCCTGGGGTGGGCTCTACCGTAATCACTGTTGTTCAGACAGGGAACAGAGAAGTTAAGTAACTTGCCCAGGGACAACAGGCCACCCAGCTAGCAAGGCTGAGCTAGGATTCCAATTCTTCTGAAGTCTACACTCTGAACCACCCTCGCCTGCCTCCCATGGATTAATTCAGATGGAAAAAGGAAGAACCTTCTCTGAGTTTACACAAGAGCTCCCCCCGCCATTCTATCTCCTGAGGAAATTTTTCCACAGAAATAAATCATTCGATCAGATAGACCATACATAGGAACTTTTTGGGTCTTTGGGGATTTTCTTAATCTAGTTTCGTATATTATCTTTGGTTTACCTTTGATTCTTAGAGAACCTTGGCTATGCTCAGCATCCAAATTGGCCTGAATTAAAGACAGGTTTCCAGTCCTGAAATGCTAGCATAGGTAGGGCCCAGACCACCAGCTCAGCCCCCATTCATAGGTGGTGTCCCTGCTTCCGGAGGACATCCAAGGACAAGCTCATATGCTAGGTAAGACAGGCATCGAAGCTTAAGGAAAGGGGAGGGAAGGAGAGGGAACTTTGCACCTAGAACCCAGGCGGGAACTGGAGCCACGTCCGTGGTGTCACTGGGTGGCTGGGCTGGGTGCTGTAGACAGGAGCTGCTCCTTCTTCCGTCCGACAGGAGTGGCCAGAACGTCCTCCATGGGCTGCTGTGGAAACATGTTCCAAGGCCTCTGACAAGAACCTGGGTGTCTGTTTCTTGTCCTGTAACTGCTTCTCTTCAGTAGAGTCAGACCCTTGGCACTGGTGGATTTTTCAAGGTGTCTTGGGTAATTCTAACGCAGAGTGAGACCCGAGAGCCATGCAGTGTTAGCCCAGGCCCCACGGGCCCCTTCCCGCTGGGGGATCTGGGTCCCAGAAAGAGAGCTCAGCCCAGGGGACTTAGAGCCCTTTGCCTGAGACCACCCTAGCAGCGGCACCATCTGTCATGGGGGCTGGTGACCTGGTGCAGGCAGGGGTGGATGATGGCCTCTGAGCATTTGCTTCCTGGAAGCTGGGACCGCCTAGAGTGTTCTTTACGAAGGGAAATGTTTGAACCCTCACCTACCCTCTTGCTTTTGACAAATATTTGGCCAGTGGGGTCTTGTAGCTGGGACAGGGTGACTGCTCCTTGCCCAGATGCCTTATCAGCTAGGTGTGGGTACAGCCCTTGCTCTCTGTTTGCGTTCTGCACACTTCGTGGGTGGAGCGGGGGCAGGCCCTGGCTTGGTACCAAGATTCACACGGAATCCCAGCTCTGCACTGTGTGGGCCTGGGAGGCCTCCCCACTAGCCCAGTCAGTTCAGTCCCGAGGCTCACCTCCCCCTCGAGCTCCGTGCACAGCTTCCCGGCTCGGACTCCCTCACCGCTGCTTCAGCGCCCTCTGCGGTAGCCTGCCCTCTTTCCTCCACCTGGAAAGGTACTTCTTGGCGCTTTGACCCAGTTAACCAACAAAGTCCACCTCTCCCTTCAAGATTTGATTAGGGCCCTGCCCCAGCCCACTCAGAGCTGGTTATCGCCCTGAAGAGTAACTAGTAGCCTCCGTGTCTGTCTCCACTGGGCTGTGGGTCTCCTGCGAGCGTGTCTTATCCCGGTTGCTGGGTGGTGCTGTGAATAGTGGAAGCTTCACATTCACATCCATAGTTTCCACCAGTTTGTGATGTGGGGTGACAGCTGCAGATTGTCAGCTACAGACGAGGAATCTGAGGCCGTGAGGGTGGACTGCTTGCTAAAGCCTCGGCCATCGGATGTGCTGGTGCCTGCCTCAGGACTCACGTGCGAATGCTGTGTGATGTGGGTGCTGTGAGACCTCACATGTGCCCCGGGGAATGGAGCCCTCATAGCTGTTACGGCTCCTGACCCATAGCTCCCTGAGATTCTCCAAGAGTGGCGTCTGTGCCTGGGGCCCTGCTCATACACATGTAGCTGGGAATAGGTTCTCTCTTTAGCTCAGCCTCCTGTGTCCACAGCTGTTCTGCTCCCCACTCGGCACCCCTCCCAGGTGGACCCTGTGCCTCCTTGTGGAAGCAGCCACCCTGCCTTTCTCCCACGGGCACCTGGTGGGCAGGGCTGTGAGGGGAAAGGGCAGGCCCCTGTCTCCGGGGAGCAGACCCCTGGGGTCTTAATTACTTCACCTGTGCTGATGTTCCCTTCTCTTGATGTGTAACTTGAAATACATTTCTGGGACAGGTGGGGCCTGGTGGCATCTGTCCTACAAGAACCTCCCTGGGCACCAGTGATTCCCCAGCTCTTCCCAGCGTGGAGGCCCCAGAGAGATGAGACACAGCCGCTCGGGGTCCCCCAAACGGTGGGGGCTAGAATGGGCTTTGGGTGTGTTGTGATGTGAAGGTATTTTGTAAAGGTCCCCTTGAGAGAGGATTTCTCACCTCAAAAGACATTATGATAAAGGCAAAAGAGCCAGTCACCGAAGTCCACATATTATGGGATGCTGCTCGTGTGGGAGCTGAGAAGAGGAGCACCCTCTGTGGAGACAGAAAGTTGCTGAGTTGCCAAGTAGGGATGGGAGGCGTGGAGGGGGCGAGAGCTGAAGGGCACAGGGTTTCTTCTGAGGCGATGAAAGCATCCTAAATTGGACTGGAGGTGATGTTTGCACAGCTCCGCGAATATACTAAAAACCATCAAATTGTCCACTTTACACCGGTGATTGTATGGCATGTGAATTTTACCTCATTAAAGTTGTTTTAAAAAAAAGAATTTCTCCCCACCATCTCTGTGAAGCCTACTGTGATAGATAACCCATGAAAAGAAAGGAAAGTCAGTATGATTTTCTAAAGGACCTTTGCAAGGCAAGCTACACCCAGAGGCAGGATGGGTTCTTACCATAGAATCCAGGAGTCTAAGAAAGAGAGACCAGGGAGGCAGGGAGTGAGGAGGGAAGAGAGAGAGAGTGAGATGTTTTCTAAGGAGCTGAAGCATAGTCTTCACCGGGTAAAAACACACCTGAAGTGAATCGGGAGGTCCGGGTTAGCCTTGGCACTCCACTCTGCCACTGAATGCCCGAGCGCACCAGCTGTGGCCACATTCAGCACGTGCGTGCTCAGGATTCCATGGCAAGCACCCAGTGCAGTGACTGCACTCCGAATTTACCTGATTTTCCTGGGCTTTGATTCCTGACTCAGCAACCAAGGGAAGAATCCAGATGAAAGTTAAGTGGTCTGCGGACCAGGATCTAAGAGCCACCTTCTCAAATTTTGCCATTTCCAGGCACCACCTGTGCATCAATTTACCTGTAATATGTATTTTACCGTTACTTCCCCCCCCAAATAACTATATCACTGTGTTAAAAATTTAAAAAAAACTGTTAACCCAGATCCCCTCTGGCCACGCATCTAGGGGAGCTCCAGATACCTGGCTCCACCCAGAACCCATCTCTTTGCCGTAGAATAACCAGAGAGTGAAAAAGAGAATGATTTTCCTGATGGGCATTAAGTGTTCCTCAAGGCCATGTCCATCAACCACGTATAAACACCTGCAGCCCACTGGGTCCTGTACAGGTTCTGTCCCGGGTGCACTCCCCTCCATAGGCACCCCAAGCTGTTCCTTTGGGATTGGTACACAGGTGGCTCTAGTTTAACCACACCCATGTAATAGGACCCTGAGGCCAGTTAACTGACTCAGACCCTGATGCACGGCTGGACATGTGATCCACACCCAGGAGTTAGCCCTGAGCAAAGGGGACCTCATCGCCTCCATCATCTGGTCAGGCAGAGTTCCATATTGTAACCGATTATACCTGTTTGGGGCTTAGTGCAGGAAAAGAGAAGTGCAAGGCTTTCTAGATCACGTGACAGGGAAACTGACTTAGGTCCTCCTTGCATCATCACCAGGTGACCAGGCAGAGGATGCTTAGGAGAGGAGTGTCCTAGACCCTGTCTCTGCCAACCAGCCAGGCAGGTGTGACCCTCCCTCTTCTCCATGCCACACTCTCTTGCCTCCTAAAATCCACGTCCTACTTGGCCATTGGCGCACTTACGTCCCTTTGTTAGTGCCCATTATGGAAAAGGCTAAGTGATCTGTTGGATCCTAAAGGCCACCATGAGTGAAATCTGCACACACATCTTATTCTATGGCTGTCTAAGGGTTTGTAGTTCATTGATTTTCTCCCGTTATTATAAAATATAAAGTGAGTCCTACTAGCTCTATCACAGGGCTACAGGCAACCTCCAATTCATCAGTAAGAAAGTTTTCTGTGCAGAGAGGCTCATTAGGTCCAGCCTTGTTTTGATAAGTCCAGATTCTTCACTGCACTGATTTTTCGATACGAATGTGATTCTCTTCTGATCCTTCTCAGCTAAGTGGCTGAGAACACCTGTGAGGACAGTGGGCTCTCTTACACAGCAGGTGGGCAGCATGTACCACATGAGTTCACACCACAGGGCACATAGGGCTTGGGAGCAACAGCCCTTTCTCAGCCCTCAGATGTTCAGGGAGACAGGGCCACACACCACAGTTCCTTGGAACCTTTAACCACAAAGCCATGTCCACACATATCCAGCTCCAAGTAGAGTTCTTCTCTGGATGGGGGCGGTGGGTGAGGCTGAGCTGATTTCACTGTGATGAAGGGGGACAAGGAGAGGGAAGGGTATACACAAAAGGCCAGTATGGGTTTGCACATGCTTGGAGAAGTGGCATTGAGGGGCATCACCGACCACCACATATGTCCTCATGCTCCTCTTTGAAAACATGGGGCTCACTGGCCCTGTGGACATCGATGGGGACATCTTCTGGGTAACTACAGGAGCTGCTTCTTTCATGAGTGTCCTAGGCTACCTGGGGATCCCGGGCTGGCCGGGGCCCTCTCCACTCCAGCCCGGACTCCCGTCATCAGAGCACCTCCTGGACTTGGAGGTTTCAGGGGTCAAATTTCAAAAAACAAAAAGCTAATGACATAATGTGGCTAATTTATTTTTCTGGTTACTACCATTTCATAAAAGAAAGGATATTTTAATATCGAAACACTAGGAAGCATATAACCTCAGAATAAAGAACAACCCTTCTAGTGATAATCTAGATGGATGATGTTAAGTCTTTTCTTGGGATGATGAAAAACCTAACTTCCATGAACCTCAGTTTCCCCATCTGACAAATGGGTCAGTTCTTCACTCATGGGGTTGTTGTGAGGATTCACTGAGTTACCATATTTTGCCATGTATAATGCACAATTTTTGCCTAATTTTTTGAGGGAAAAAGAAGGATGCACATTATACATGGTACAATGATTACATACCATAAGTATAGTAATGGGTGCAATAATCCCATGTACAATGCACACAAAAACATCAGTGTGCATTGTACACAGCAAAAACGTAGTGTTTTTAAAGTATTTAGGACAGCGCCTGATATATAAATGTGATATAAGCATTTGTTAAATAAAAAAAACTTAATAGTGTTAGGTATTTTTTAAAAAAGGAAAAGACAAGCAAGCTGGGGTCAGACAGACCGGGATGAGAGGCCCAGGCTGGAGCCTCGAGGGGATGAGAGTCATTTCTGGTGAGAAAATGCTCGCCACTGTGCTCCGCCTTCCTTCCGTCTTCGCCCAGTGTGACCTCTGGGTCTGCCCTTCCTGGCCTCCTGCTCACCGCTCACTGCACTTCCTCTGCAGGTCTTCGGAGGCCTGGTGTGGATCCTGATTGCCTCCTCGCTGGTGCCCTTGCCGTTGATGCAGGGATGGGTGATGTTTGTGTCTGTGTTCTGCTTCGTGGCCACCACTACCCTGCTCGTCCTGTACATGATGGGTGCCCACGGCGGGGAGGCTTCCTGGATCACCCTGGTGAGTCCCAACTTGAGATGTCCGAGGGGGTGGGCAGTGTTGGGCCCTCTTCCCCAGGAGGCTGCCTTTTCCCATGCCAGGCGAGGCTGCCCTGTAGATGTCTCCCACCCATGTTCCAAGAGCAAGCTGGCCAGGCCTTCAGCTCCGAGCTATCCAAGCACCCAGGGCTCCCTGTGCCCTGGAGGCCACGAGGAGGCACAGGCTGATGGTTACTGCCTGACTCTTGCTGGGCCCACTCTGTTTTCTCTTGCATGACTGCCCTCTTCACAGATAACCAGCAGCCCAACCCCCTGCCCATACTGCCTGCACCTGCCAGGTGCCTGTAGTGGCACCTCCCTTCCTCCAGGAAGACTGGTTTCCATCTTGTCCTGGGTGTTGGCCTTGGCTGCCCAGTGGGGGCCGTGCTTACTGCTCAGCTCCCAGGCATGACTTCTAAAGCAGGCTCACTGGAGAGGGACTTGGAGGGGTCAAGGGCTGACCTTTGGTCTCTATCTGCATACGCTCTGCCTGGGACCCATGCAGAGGGTAAAACTTACACATGGGACACCTGCCATTATATGGTCTGGAACGGAGGGCAGGTGTGGCTGGGCCCTCTCCCTAAAAAAGCCTCCTCCTGAAACTTTGAAATCACTTTCAAATTACAACTTCTCAAAACTCCTTATCTGCTTTTAAACATAACTGGGCTGCCCTCCCCCCCCCCCCCGCGCCAAAAAAAAAAATTGAACAATAAAACAGTAGAAATGGTGTGGGCCTCTCTTGCCCTACACTGGCTACCAAGGTCACATCCTAACTGGGACTGTGACCATGTGTGACCCTTCGCAGGTCCAGAACCAATTTTTACCTGTTAAATCCTAAGCTGTTCTTCCTGCCCAACTTTTTCTTGATTCCACCTCAAGGGAAAGCAGCATCTCTTCTTCATCAAAGTCTTTCCTCTGATGTCCAAACCAGTGAGGAAAAAAAAAACTGCTGGGAAGTGCTGATTAGATTCTCTGTGAGGAAGGGACTGGCAGCTGTGGTGACGGGTGGACAAAGGGGGACGGAGGGGCCGAAACCATGCCAGGTGGGGGTGGGGTGTGGACAGGCTCTGCTGGACCACAGCTGCCCTCATGGCTGCGTCTGGGCCTCCATCTCTCTGATGCCCTTTCTGACCCTACAGGATGCAGCTTACCACTGCACCGCCGCCCTGTTTTACCTCAGCGCCTCCGTCCTGGAAGCTCTGGCCACCATCATAATGCACGATGGCTTCATGTACAAGTACTACCATGAAAACATCTCCGCTGTGGTGAGTCCCCATCACCCATCCATGTTCCCACCTCCCAACCCCCACCAACAGGGTCTCAGCTGAAGGACACCCAGGCCTTCTTTCTATTTTTCTAGTTCACTAACTTTTGAATGAAGTAAATCTTCCCCCCATTTATGAAGAAGTAAAGCCCCAGAAAAGAGAAGTGAGGTGCCCAAGACTCCCCAGCCATCAGCCAGTGTCATGCTGCTCAGGCCTGGGCTGGCCCAGGGGTCTGTGCCTGGGGGGCTTTGTGTAGGACAAGTGTATGAGGAGGCATGACCACTGGGTGTCGGGACTGTCTGAGCTCCGTGAACAATCTCATTTAACCCTCACAGCAACCCTAGGATGTAGGCACTGTTCTTACACCCATTTCACAGAGGGAGAGCCAGGGCACCGAGAACATGCACAGTTTGCTCCAACATCACATGAATGCGGGGCCTGGTGTCCAGGCCAGATGCTCTGTCGCCCACACTCAGCACCGGGTTGGAGCAGTGAACCTGGTCACTTGGCCTCCTGGCTCTCACTGAGTGGTCCATCTGCCATCAAGGCATAATCAGGGCTGGAGAGCACTGAGACTAGGATGGGAAATCAAGTGGCCAGTGTCTCGCCAGGCCCTGGTCCAGACCCACAGCTGTGAGTGTCTGCTGCTTCAGATGCCATGACACCGTCTACTGCCTGACAGTTGAGGACCTGTGGGAGGAGAAGGGACCAGAGTCACATCTCCACTGATTCCTTGTGTGGGTGGGTCCCTTGTACTCTCAGCCTTGGCTTGCTCATCTGTAAAGAGGATGTATTTCCTGTCCAGCTCCCTTGAGGAATGCAGAGGTAGTGAACGATTTCTTTTGAGGCCTTCCAGTGAGCAGCAGGTGCGACAGGGGATTGCACCTTACTCTGCCAATCAGGAGAACAAGTGGCGGTGCCAACTTGTGTGTGACAGGGGCCAGGTCTCTGAGCTGTAAAGATGACACTCTCCAATGGCAGAGCCAGACCCATTGGTGGCCTGCAAGGTCAGGACCTGAAATTTCTTTTTAATGAAAAGGATCAGAATGACAGGGAGTTCGAGAATAGATTGTTTCACAAAGCTTTTCACAGAGTCGCATGTGCGTGGGCCAGTACTGGGGCACTAATGCCCAATGTCAATGGATTTCTAACTGTGTTTAAAAAATAACTTGTTTAAAAAATAACTTGTTTAAAAAATAAGAAAAATGTTTCAGAAATGGCACTCTTTAGATTTCTAGAGGTTGACCTATCAATTATGCAAATATGATGATAGCCTGCTCCAGACACCAAAGTCCTGCTGTTCCCGCATCGAGAAAGGGTGGAGTAGAGCCTGAGAGGAAACCCACAGGGATGGATGGTGTTGGGCCCTGGGCAGGGGATTGGTGAGAGCCAAGGGTCTGGAGGAAAGTTCCTCAAAGTTTTGTCCACTGGTCCCTATGGGCCCATTCCCCAACCTGGGGAAGCCACATGCTCCCCTTAAGCTCCCAGCATACTCCCCAGTTTCATAAACCTGGCCACCTCAAGGTCCCTGGTACCCCTCAGCGTCCCACAGTATGGAACGGCTCCCATATCAGCTCATTTCCCAAGGAGGCTGGTTGTTAAGTGGTAGCACAACCGGGCAGCACCTTGGTGAGTCTTCCTTCCCTTGGGAGGTTGGTCATCCTTCAAATGACCCTGTGTGGTCTCCTCCTCATCTAGAGAGCCTCAAGCCTCCCCCATCCCTACCCAGAAGGCTTCTCTTCAAGCAAGCATCAGCAAGGCATTTCACAATCATTTCCATAAAAGTACTGTGGAAAATGGTCATAAAACGTAGATGGAATGTGTCTAGTGGGTCAGCACTTGATGAAGCAAACCAGATGGTGTGAATTTGTGTCCCTGCCCCCTGGATCGGTCTCTAGTTGAGAACCACTGGGCTCTACTGGGTTCCAGCTCTCCTTTACTTTTTAACAAGATGCAACTTATATCTAGAAAAGTGATCAGGATGCAAGTGCACAGCTTGATGAATTTTCATGAAATAAACTCCTCTGTATAACCAGCATCCTGATCATGAAATAGAACAGAATAGCTCCCAGAGTCCCTTCTTGTCCTTCCGCCGTCTCCGCACCCTTACACCGAGGATAACCCCCACCCAACTTGTATTTGCCTGGCTCACTTCCAGCTGCTTTTGACCATGTACATGGAGTCCTGTGTGTGTTCTTCTATGTCTGGCTTCTTTTTCTCAACCTCAGGCTCATGAGGTGCCCCAACATGGTTGGGTGAGATGTACAGTGTGCATTGTTTTTGCTGCACAGTTTCCCATGGAAGACCACACCAACACGTGTTAGTCCCTTCCACGACTGATCACGTCCCCACATTTTTTTAGTTAAGCTGGAGAATCATGAGTGTGCCCAGGCGAAGTCAGCTGTGCCAGAATTGGGATGAAAGTGTCCTCCGCAGGCAGACACACTGGGCCGAAACCCCACAGAAACACGAGCCCATTTCCACATAAAGTTACACTCTTCTGCTGGCAGTATTAGCGCTATGCGTGTGTGGCGCAGGAGTCATTACTCGGGATTTAGCCCCAGACCCTAACCAAGTGGAACCTGCCCTTCAAACAGTCAGAAGGTGGCCAGTCTGGGTGTGGGGTGGCATCTCATATCCCTTCTCCCATAGCCCTGACCTTTGGGGTCCTGGGATTGGTGGAGTTGACTGAGGCAGCAGGAAATTTCTGCAGAAATCTGGGGGTTTCTGGGTCTGTGGTCAGCGCTAATGGCCGCTGTTTAGGGAGAGGGGTTTCTGAAAGCTTAAGAATGTCACTTCATGTCCCTGGCTCTCAGTGTCCCCAAAGTGTCATTTCTTGGTCTCACTTGGGAAACACATCTGTTTCCTGTTCCCAACAGGATTTCTAAGGTGCTTCTGCTGGGGATTCTCATGCGTCCAGAATTGCCCAGAACATGAACTGCTCCCTGCCGATGAGGGGGAATTGTTTCTAGGGGGCTGCTCACACCTGTGTGACTGTTCCTCACAGATTGGGTGCTTAAGAGTCCCCGGATGAGTTCTCTTACATTTGTTATTAAGTAACTCAGCTTACTCATTGCCTCTGACCAACGGGGCTGAAGGGCTTGCCCATGTGTGGAGTAGGGGACAGAGCAGCACGGTGCCACCGCTGTTTATGGGCATTTTCCAAACTCGTGGAAGCGTGTCCACCCTAAATACTGTGCCTGGCTTGGAAACTCTTGACCCTGAGCCTAAGGCCACAAAGCAGGTGCAGATAGTTGACTTGGAGGCAGGGAGCCTCCCTTTAGGGAGGCCAGCCACCAGCATACAGTGATAGGAGTAAATGGTGCCCAGTGAACACAGCAAGTCAGGGCTGTGACAGCCAACAAGTGACCAGTTACCACACTTCCAGGGCCTTCCTTCGTTCCCAGTGCCAACGCAGCTGGCCGGATCTTCCCAGCTGCTTTCTCAGTAAGCTACCTCCTTTTGTGCAAAACCTCAAAGTCCCTCCTCTCTGTCCCTGCCCCTCACTTCCTGTGATCCTGGCCCCCTTACCCAGGCCTATGGTATGAAGAGTCATAGAATAAAATTCTGATGGGGTCTGTGGATGTCCAGGCAGCATTGAGACCTTGACCAGAGCCAACAGACCCGCATGGATCTATTCTTTTAGCAGAGGCTGCTGGGGTCACACCTGGTGCACTCTGGCCTTACTGGTGTGGAGGAGGGAAGTGTTCCATGGAGAGTGGTTGATACTTTTCTGCTTCTGAGATGAGCATTTCCAGTTGGGTGGCACCTGCTTGATCACGTGAGAAAGTAGAAAGTTGGCCTTGCACACCACGTTCAGCGGATTGTCCAGTCAGCTGGAGCTCTGTGCCAATAGCATCAGGAGCCACAGCTGGGCTCCGTGAGGAAAGGTGTAATGTGGGTGGTGGGAAGCAGTGGCAGCTGGCCACACGCGGCAGGGCTATCATCCTGAATGGGCACCATGAAGCATCCAGCCTGTCTGTGCCTTGCCCTGTCCCCGTGTATGCTGTTAATCGTCCTTTATCTTGGTTTCAGGTGTTTTCCTACGTAGCTACTCTGCTGTACGTGGTCCATGCCGTGTTTTCTTTAATCCGATGGAAGTCTTCATAAAGCAGAGGAGGAAGAACTGTAGCTGAACACCCAGACGGTGTTAATTGATCAGCCCACCTTCCAGCATAACTTTTTAGAATGCAGGCATGCTGTCCGTGGTGGAAAAAAGAAAACAAACCAAAAAAAAAAAAAAAACCAACTCTGTTTCTTGTGGGTGTTATGTTTACTGTCCCATAGACCTTCATGTCAAGATTGGGGGCCAGCTACCTATAACCTCAAATGACAGCTGTCTTTCTTGGGTTATTTCCTGCTTTGGGGGACGGGCATGGTGGGGTGGGAAGTGGGGGCTGTGGTCTGAGAGACCACGAAATGAAGACGCCCTGCTGACCTCTGGATGGATCTTGAGAACTTTTGGAATTTTTCACGGGCTGTCTGAGCACCCATCTCCTGGCATGTTTCTAAGTCATCATGGAGGTTCTGCCCATCAGGGGGAGTAAAACCCACCCAACGAATATGTCCACGGTGGAAGGTGATAAACCTTTGAGACACTTTATAAAGTACCTTTATGTTCAGTATTTTTGTGGGGCGTTTTTTGTACCAGGAATGCCATCATGTCAGCTTTCTTTCTGAGGAACCCTCGGTTCAGAGTGACTCTAGAGGCAGCACCAAATGGCAGTTCAGGTGACAGCTGTATGTGCTTGGCCACTGCACTGGGCGTCCCATTCTCCCCAGGAGAGCTTCACCTCCCTGGAAACTCCCCAGGTACAAGCCTGAGGATCCTGTTCTTTTTTCTACAGAATAAAGGGGCCTGTGCTCAATTAGAAAGTCTTTGAGCCAAAGAAACGAGGTGTAGAAGCTTCTCATTCTCTGTGTAGCTGATCAGAAATGCACTGGGCAGGTCTGCTCCAATTTGGAATGTGGATAGTGAACTAGAACTTCCTTGGGCCACCTCATAGGAGAGAATGGGGACCACACTACAGACTGAGGTGTGACAAGTGGTGAGTGCCACGTTGTGCGTATGAGACATCTGGGTTGAAAGGATGGGACTGTTAGGAAGGAGGGTAGTCAGGACTCATGAAAGCCCAGCTCTCATCATCAATGCTCCTTTGTCCCATCACCCAAGAAAGTCACTGATATGTCACACCTGGGACACTAGAACAGGTGCCTCAAACACTGGTCAACTCTTGGCCACAGGAGTGTGCAGGCAGATCACCTCTTGCTCGTGAAACTGGAAAAGACACCGGCGTTCGGGCTGCCTGTCACTCATTACCAAACCCAATAAGCAATGACAGCAATTGAATCTTTATGGTGCTTTATTCAGATGGCCACCGATCTGAGAAGATGGTGGGTTCACACCCTAACAGACCATCTTCCCTTCTCTTTCCAGGCCAGACTTTTTATAATGGGGGAATAAACAAGGTGCAGTGAGGGTTTTGAGATTCAGCAAGGATTAGATGAAAGAAGCTGCAACATTCCTGTCCTAGGCAGTTAGCTGTTCCCAGGGGTGGGTGGTTGTCTGTCTCTCCCTGGAACACGAAGGCCTGGATGCCTCCAGTTGTCCCCAGGCGGTAATCTTTAGCAGTGCCCCAGGACGTCAGCTGTTTTCCCAGGAGCCAGGACGGCCTTGTTTCTGAAACAAAAGCTTTAACATACACATTACTTGCCAGACTTACAACTTTTTACCTTAAGCTAAAATTTTCGAAGTCTTGAGTCCCCTATCACTAGCAGGGCAAAGATTGAAGCCTCAGGCAGAGGTTTGACCAGTAGACAGTTTACTTCCCGTCCAGCTCACAGCTCCCATTGGGTCTCAGTGGCATCTCTGGGTTGTCTTTTGTTACCGCAGGGTAATGGTACCAGAAAAGGGGCTGTTATAGTGAGTCCACATAACACCAAATGTAAGTAAAATCTTCATAGGAAATGAGCAAAGATTTGATTGGTGCTTTATGCTGAAAAATTAAAGTACAGATTAAGAAATGAGAGGAAGTTTGTCATGTGTTTAATATATTTGCAATCAAATGACTGAGGGAAGTCTTTTTGAACAAAACTGCCAGTGAGCCGGCAACATGGTGCTAATAGAGCCTCATTTTGACCCCCATCAAGAAAAGTGGAAGGCTTAGTTGAATTTCTCAAGGGTTTCTCAAGGTTTCAAAATTTAAATCCTTCTCTTTGAAGAAACTTTGATATGATCTTTCTTTGTTTTCTCTTTAGTTGCAAATGGGTCCAATTGTAGAACCCTCAGTTGGCCCAAGGCTTTGCAGGAGATCCTCTAGCACAACTTTTCTTTCCTCCCATTCCAAATCAATGTTACAGTTTCATTTGGCCTTTGATTTGCATCTGATTTGCAATGGATGTTAATGGGATAGGCAGCCTCACAAATGGCCTCTCCTGGCCTCAATTTGCCCATGCATCTCATTACTCAGCTCCTTTGCATCCAGCTATTTTGGAAGGGTTTACAGGTCCAAATACTGGTTGATGGACAGGTCTTTTGCAAAGAATGAGCATTGT
The DNA here is from genome assembly GCF_019186645.2 of Phyllostomus hastatus. Taxonomy (NCBI): domain Eukaryota; kingdom Metazoa; phylum Chordata; class Mammalia; order Chiroptera; family Phyllostomidae; genus Phyllostomus; species Phyllostomus hastatus. The sequence continues at coordinate 68,829,964 of NW_025334041.1, forward strand.
CTTAGCACCTACTGTGTGCTAGGACCATTGGTCCCTCAAATGTGGGATGGTGTCTGCCTCCAAACCCTCCTGTGGCCACCATGCCTCCCATCTCTGCCTCTGGGTCTTGGGCAGGAAGGAACCCCTCTGGGGCATATCTTGATGCTACCCCAAGGGCATGTGGGGCATTCCTTATATGTTGCCTGCTTGGTGGTCCTGACTTGGTGTAAAGGGCAAGTAGCATGAATATCCACACCTGACTGCCCAAGAGACCCACATCTGCACCTGTGTAATCACCTTGCTGCCATCTTTGGAGCTTTCGCCTTGGGCCAGGTCCTTACTGCACATGCACCTTATATACCTATAGGGTCCTATCATCCTCTCTTTGGCCACAAAGTAGGTGACCACTACTGTTGCTCTATAGGAAACAGATTTACTCAGCTGGTGAGAATGAACAGAGCATAGTAGCTGCGCAAAGCACCTGCTCTTTTTGCCCTTGGAGCCCTGTGCTCACCTACTGCCCTCCAAGGCGCAGACCTGCCACCACCTGGGTCTGTCCTCTAGCCCCTTAGGAAGTGATAGTGAGATGAGACCTTACAGTGTACCCAACACAGGTGGGCAGGGGCCTTCAGAGGGACAGCCACTAAGAGGGTTGGCAGGAGGCCACATACTGGGTCCAGGTCCTGGACTCAGTTGTCTTATTTAAAGGGGCTGGTTGTTCTGAGGTGCAAAGTCACAACAATGCCAGTTGTGTTCAGACAACCAGTCAGTTCTATTCTGCAGCCCCCACAAAGTCAAAGGCCTACCCAGTCCAGCTTTGTAAAGAAGGTGAGTAAGAAGGTGATGTCTGCAATGTGACCCAGAGCCAAAGCTCTCAGAGCGGAACCACCCACAGTCACCACACGTGTGTGGTGAAAGTGTGCATCACGGAAGACAGAGTGAAGACAGCTGTGGATCAGATCCAGCCAGGTGTGGTGCAGGTTCTCGCCTGTGGCTTCAGTGCCTATGACCTGTGCTTCCTGGGGGCTCTGGAGGCACCTCCTGGGAGCCTTCCCTGAGCAGGTCAGGGTGACCTGGGAGAGGCTTTGCCTGCATTCAGTCCTCTGGGACAGGCTTCTGACCCTCCATTCTGCTCACATTGGTCCCCACAAGATCTGCCCTTCCGGAAAAGACACAATTGACAGGAGCTGGGCTTCATGGACATTCTAGACTAAAACTGTAAAGAGCACCACTTACCAGAAACCCACAGCCTCCCTGCACTGACCTTACAGACAGCAAAACACTCGCGCTGCCAGCCATGGGCCGAGTGAGTAGCCTTGGGACTGCACAAGGGCCTGTTGTTCCAGGAATCGCTCTGGCCAGTTCAGGGTCACAATGGAGCCTTTCAGGGGACAAAGCGCTTCTCGCTCAGCCAAGTGTCCCTGCACACATGGGCACCCACCCAGGGCATTTAAAATAACACAATTTGGAAAAACAGATTACAGTGATTTCTCCCATTCTCTGTGTGATTCAAAGGCCTTTGTCGTGTCTCCATCATCCTGGGTTGTGGCCACCTCTGAAAGATGGGGTGATGGAGGCAGATGCCGAGGCTCCTACTGTGGCCTCTTCCTTCACTCACTGTTAACGTGTGGACAGTCACAGTTCCAAGCTCTATCGATGGTACCCTGAGAGGTTTGATAAATGCAGGGTGCCCAGCTTCCAGGGCTTTCTTCAACTAACACATGGTCAACAAGAGCCTGTAGGATGCAGACACTAGGGCATGGAGGGAGAAGACTTGCCAATGACAGTGGGTGCCTGGGGCTACTAGAAGCACTTTACTTCTTCATCCTTGTGATCACCATATGTGATGGATACAATTTAGATGAGGTATCTGAGACACAGAGAAGTTAAGTCATTTACCCAAGGTCACACAGCAAGTCAGTGTGATTCCAGTTTAAGGGGTCTGGCTCCGGGGCCCCCAGCACAAATTATCTGTCATTGCCACATCTTACCATGACAGGGCCCCTGTCCCTCTGGGAGCAAGGAGCACAGACATGCCAAGCAAGGCCTGCACACCCACAATACTGACTAGTGATGCTGAAGTTTCCAAATGGCACATGACAAGTGTCGGGAACCCAGCCAGAAGCCCAACCTGCCTGGGGGCGATGCCCAAGATGAGGGGTGTGATCAATCCCAGGTAGGGGGAGGTGGGGGAGGAGAGGTCTCAGGAGGTTGTGAGGGCCCTGGGTGCACCCCTGAGGGCACGGCTGCAACCTAGCTTGTACCCAAGACAGCTTCAGCTGCCCAGGTGAGAGAAGCTAAGGGTCTGGGTAGTGGAGTGACCAGAGAGGCTGGGCTGGGATGGTGGGACAGACTTGAACAGATTTTGGTAAACTGAGACAGCAAAGGGGTGGTCAAACAGCATGGATCCCTGAGCCAGACCAGGGTGTGGCCTGTCTCAGCCTCAGCACCCTTGCCTGCAGAATGGGAACATTTAAACATTGCCGAAAAAACTCCAGGACTTGGCCCAGAAAGCCCCTGGCAGGAAAGAAGCCTGAAAAATTACAGGAATGAGAAGGGAAGGGTCTAGAATGAACTCAAGTTTCTAACCCAGGCAGATAATGGTTGTTCACAAAATGTTTGTTCATTAATCGTGTTCCTGACATTGTTATGAACTTGGATGGATAGTTTTGCTTTTTCCTGCAGAATGGAACATTTAATTGGCCATGACAGTTTAAAATAGCCCCACCTAGTAAACCCAGCTTCAGTCCCTTGGGAAGGAGTCTATTTCTGTCAGAGCCCTCTAACCTCTAAGGGAAGTGTACTGTGACTGCCTGAGGGTCAAGGTCATCCAACTGGATGTTTTAGTCCCCGCACTTCCTGGTCATGAGAAGCCAGCCAGACCTAGCAGCCTGCCCCCTCCCCCCAACAGACAGCACGGGTGGGATTGGGAGGTTACAGATGGAGAGGAGGCCCAGAGCTCCCAGCAGTTAGTGCTGGAGTGAGTGTGCAGCCTCGGGGCTCCTGACAGCCTTCTAGGTCAGCCACCCCCTCGTCTTCCTGCCCTCCTCTTTTTCCCCCAGCTTTATTGAGAAATAAGTGTCATATAACATTGAATAGTTTCATGTGTACAACAAAATGATTTGGTATTTGCATATACTGTGAAATGGTCAGCACAATAAGTGTAGTAGTTAACATCCATCACTGCACAGTTACTAATTTTTTCCTTGTAATGACAAGTTTTAAGATCTGCTCTTGGCTACTTTCAAATGCATAATCTGTGATTATTAACTCTAGTCACTCTGCTGTACATTACACCCCCAAAACTTATTTCTCTTATAACTGGAAATTTGTACCTTTTGACCACCTTTACCCAATTCTTCCCCCCAAGTCCCTGCTTCTGGCAATTACAAATCTGATCTCTATTTCTGAGGGTTTTTCTTTAATATTCCACATTAATGAAATCACAAGCATTTGTCTTTTTCTGGTTTGCCCATTTCACTTAGTATAAGGAAGTCACCACGCCAAAGAGGCATCTACACCGCAGCGTTACTCACAGTAGCCATGACATGGATGCGACCTAAGTGTCTGTCCCTCAGTACATGAACAGATGGAGAAGCAGCGGCACATCCTGCCATTTGCGACAATACAGGCGGACCTTCAGGCACGACGCCCTCCTCTTTCGAGGTAGCCCGCTGCTTTCTGCTGCCACCGAGGCAGAACACAGGGCAGAATTAGCAGTCTGCACTGACAACATGGCAGGAAGGGGGAAACAGCTGTCCCTGTGAGTGTGGGGACAGTGTTTAGGCTCTGTGGCCTCCAGAAGGCCTTCAGTTTCTGGGGTTAGAGGTGACGACAACCTTGTGGGTCATGCAGGACACGCTCCCCCAGCACTGGCGTGAGGCGTGGCTGAGCTGAGCATCACACACTGATCTCCAGCATGCTCTTCGTACCCTGTACTGTGAATGTTGGTGATGATGACGATGATGACGATAACCGCAATGTCATCCACTGGCCTGAGCTCTGCCCAGCTGGCAGACCACGTACTCCAGGGGGCTGCCCTCGCCCCAGCAGGCTCCTGCTTCTGGGTCTCCTGACTGTCCACACCCCACTCCCACTCCACCACATTCCACCACATTCCAGGCAGATGCCCTGACTGGCTCTCTGTACAAGCATACTCATCCTGACCCCCAAAGAACAGAGCTAGGCTAGGACAGAGTGGCTCCCTGCAGCTCCCAGGACAGAAAGTGGCTGTGGGAGGAGGAAGTGAGTTGGCCCAGAGGGTCCCTCCTATGACTCATGCCTATTAGCAGATGCGGACGGATGGCCAGCAGGAGTAGTGCAGGTGGACAGACAACATATTTTCATGGACCTATCACTTCTAAAAGCAGAGCTGGGGCCCCCAGTCTTAGCCCGTGCCCTGCCTTGGGCAAACAATGACAGGAATGCACGCTGAGACAGCGAGCCCAGTGAGCTGGTCTGGGCAGCCAGATGCTCTGATAGGGCTCCTCTGCCTTCATTCACCCCACTTAACCCGAGTCAAACAGTTCAAGTTCACTGGGCCCTGATGTTAACAAGCCAAAGGTGTCTGGCAATTTGGGGGGAGTCTGCTCCCAGGGTGCCATCTGTGCCCTGGCATAGCCCCCTGCAACAAAGGGCAAGGATTCTAGCTTCACTAGGTAAGAAGGTGGGGAAGGCGATGGAGGGCAGACAGCTGCCGGGTGGTCAGCGTCGGGCCCCACTCTGGTCAGCACCCTCTGCTCAGCTTTGTTCCCTCCAGTGTTGAACATGAGGTCCCCAGTCATTGGTGTCATTCTCAGTGTGACTGAAGTTAAGAGCTCCCCACACGTTCTTTACTGCCATGTGATAACTCCATTAGGTAGGTGCCGTTGTCATTCCCACTTAGGTGCAGGCAAAGAAGTAGGTTCTTTGACACTGAATTACTCCTACTGGGGCCCCTACCATGTGGCTTAGCCAGGCCTGGAGCTGGGGCAGGCCAACCTGGAGCCCAGGCGGGGCAGAGCCATCCTGCAGAGGTGTCACAGAGACCAGTACCTCCCCCCATGTTCCCCTGCCTCCCTGAGTACTGTCTCTCCCCCAGCCCTGAGGCCTGGCTGAGTGCAAGTTCTCCACTGCCCCATTCGCTTTGGGCTTAGAAGGGCTATTGCCCTGGAAGACCCTTGAAAATCTCAGAGGAAGGCCTTAATCATTGTTTCAGACACAGGACCCCAGGCTTTTCTGTCCCAAAACTCTTCTCTCAATGAGAATTCCTGCTGAGGTGGGAGAACAACCTAGCTCCCAGTCTTGAGAAGCAGTAAGAAGCCCCTGGCTTACTTAAGCAAGCTGTTCTCTCCAGGCCCAGGTAAGTTATTTCCTGGACAGAACATCCGTGAGGAAGAAGAGATGTGCCTGCAGTAGCCGTCAGGGTCTGCAGGTGGTCAGGTGGCTGGGAGGGGAGTGCAGGACAAGGGTGGATGAAAATAACCCTTCCTTTCTTGGGCATGACCACACAGGCAGATGCAGTTTGGTGTTCTGATTTGTCTGGCTGGGCGTCCTTGGGGGTTTCCGCATCAGCACTAGGACTAAGGCATCGTGCAAGGCCTTCTGCCATCGCCCAGAAGGTAGACACCGGAGACCCTTCCTCGGTCGTCTTCCTGTTTAACTTTGGGTAATTTTTTTACTGCTGTCTTCAGGTTCACTTGTTTCTTCTGTTAACCACATCCAATGTATTTTTCATCCCTAGTTTGACTTGCGTATCTTTGGTCTTTCATGCCCCTTGTTTTCTCTAGTTTTTTGAACACAGGGAATATAGTCCTTATCTACTAATCCATTTCAATGTCTTTATTTACTAATTCAATTATTGTGTTATTTCTGGTTCAGTTTCAATTAGCTGGTTTCCTCCTTGTTATGAGTTTTATTTTCTGCTTTTTGCACCCCTGGTGATGTCTTACTACAGGCCAGGTACTGTGAATTATACATCACTGGGTGTTTTACTTTGTATTCTTACAAATATTCTTGAGTTTTATTCTGGAGCACAGTTACTTGGGAACAGCTGTCCTCTAGCTGGGTTGTGCTTTTTAGATTTGGGAGTGGAGATCAGAGCTAGGTTTAATGTGGGATTAATTTCTCCACCCTTAAGTCAAGAGTCTTCTTACTCCTCCTCCAATGCCACATGAATTACGAGGTTCTCCACTGTGGCTGCTGAAGGCAGGCGCTGTTTTCAGCTCTGACATTGTTTCCTCTAATCCTTTTGGGTAGGCCGTCCCCTGGCCTTGGGTAGTTTCCTCACAAGCATGCACTGTTTCGTACATGAGAGAATTATTTGCTGGGCCGCTCTGCAGACTTCATCAGTTCTTTTGCTATGCATCTCTCTCTTCTCAGGAGTTCTCCCCTGTGAGCTCTGGCCACACTGACTTCCCTTGACTCCCAACCCTATCTCTGAATTCAGGGGACCACCAGGTCCTGACAGGATGAGCCCTCCTGGAGCCTTGGACTTTTTCCAGATACTAGGTGGGAACAATTTTGTTTCCCATCTCTAAGAGACTATTGTCTTTTGCTGCCTGAAGTTCAGTGTCTTGATATTTCTTAGATATATGTATTAGATATTTCTATGTTAAGAAGGGTAACCTAGCAAGACAAAAACACTTCCTTACTGAGGCCAAACAACACTAAAAAATGTGGCCCCATCCTCATCTGATGTCACAAGTTGAGCACTTTCACCATCTTGCCTGACAAGGCCTTCTCCCTGTCCTATAGCATCGCTGAGCCGCTCCCCATCCTCGCATGCAGGAATGAGGCCTGGAGGGAGCCTGAGAGGGCCCTGGATTTCCACCCCGACTTGACAGCAATGACACAGTGCCCCATCCCACTCCTGTGCAGCCAGGAGGAGGCCTACTACAAGAGATTTAACTAACGTCCTGAATTTCATCACCATTTTCTGAAAATGTCCAGGATATAGACATAATCACTTATGCCAAGAATCAAGAAGAATTCACCTTGAAAAAAGACAAAGGATACCGACACAGATGACAGATATTGAAATTATGTGATAAAGATTTTAAAGCAGCCACCATGAAAATATTTCAGCAATTTAGCCCTGGCTGGTGTAGCTCAGTGGATTGAGCGCGGGCTGCAAACCAAAGTGTCACAGGTTCGATTCCCAGTCAGGGTACATGCCTGGGTTGCAGGCCATGACCCCCAGCAACCGCACATTGATGTTTCTCTATCTCTCTCTTTCGCCCTCCCTTCCCTCTCTAAAAATAAAAATAAATAAAATCTTTAAAAAAATATTTCAGCAATCACAAACACACTTGAAACAATAAAAAAAATCTCATCAATAGAAGATAAAAAAGAAAAAAGCAAACACAAATTTTAGAACTGAAAGACATAACAGCCAAAATAAAAATTCTGAATGGAGGTGCATAAAAGCAGAATGAAGAGGAAAGAATGATCCTGAAGATAAAACAATAGCAATTACTGAATCTGAACAAGAGAGTAAGAAGACTATAAAAAAATGAACAGAGCCTCAGGAGTGTATGGGACCATAACTAAAGATCCAACATTTGTGCCAAGTATGTACCAGGAGGAGGATGTGGATGCAGTTGGAGAAATAGTCAAAGAAATAAAAAAATAGTATGTCCCACAGAACAGGAAAAAAAACTTTTGCAAGTTATATATCTAATAGGGGAATTGTATCTACAATCTATAAAGAACTATTACATTCAATAAAAACACAAGTAACTTAATTTTTTAGATGGACAAATGTCCTAAATAGACATTTCTTCAAAGTACATACACAAATGGCCAATAAGCACATGAAAAGCTGTTCAACATCATTAGCCATTAGAGAAATGCGAATAAAACCACAAGACAGCACTTCACACACTAGAAGAGCTACCACCAAAAGACAAATGTTGACACAGATGTGGAGAAAACCTCATACATGGCTGGTGGGAACGTAAAATGCAGCAGCCACTGTGAGAAACAGGCTGGCAGCTGACCTGGGTTCCTGACAGACTTCCTAAACCCATTGTAATTTCCTGGGTGTTCTACTGAACAAAAATTTCCTTTTGTTCTACTGAGGTGACTCCAGGTGGGCTGGAGGCTGGTCACCACCAAGGCCAAGCCAAATTAAAAGTTCTGAATTTTCAGCACCCAGCCCCCACTGTCCCATCCTTCAGAGGGAAGCTAGAAAGAAGAGTTAATGATTGATCAATTGATCGTGCCTGTGATGAAGCCTCCATAAAACCCCAAACGTACGCGGTCTGGAGAACTTCTATCTGGGTTGGTGAACACGGGCAGGTGCTGAGAAAACACCTCGCCCAGCGAGGGCAAGGAAGCTCCACACCCCTTCCCACATGCCTCACCCTACGCATCTCTTCCATTTGGACATTCATCTGTATCTCATCACATCCTTTTATAATAAAGCAGTCAATGTTAAGTAAACTGTTTTCCTGAGTTCTGTGAGCTACTCTTACAAATTAATGGAACCCAATGAGGACATCTGCAAGAACTTCTGATTTACAACTGGCCAGCAGAAGCACAGGTGACAACCCAACTTGTGTTTGGTATTTGAAATGAGGGGAGGGCAGTCTTGTGGGAGGACTGAGCCCTTAACCTGTGGGATCTGGTGTATAGCAGACAGTTCAGAACTGAGTTAATTGTAGGACACCATGCTGGTGCTAAAGATTGCTTGGTGGGGGAAAAGCCCCCACAGCTAGTGTCCAAAGTGTTGTGAGTGTGGCACTAGTGCCAGTAAAAGAGAAGCACAGGAGAACTGGGTTTTTCCTACTCAACATGGTAAAAAGGACCCTTGGAATATTAGGAAGGAAGAAAGAGCAATGGGAAGAGTAAAACTATGGGTAAACAACAGGCTTCTTTCTTCTTCTTGAGTTTTCTTTATTATGTCTGATGCTTCAAACAAGAAGTATAGCATTTGTCTAATGTGGTTCTCAATATAGGTAGAGGGTTTTTAAAAACAATTAGAAATAGTGAAGGTGACGAAATTTAAAGAGAGGTAAGGCTTCTATATGTCACTAGACTGGTAAAAAGGCAACATCAGTAGATGAGTGATAAGTGACATATGCATAGTGCAATACCTATAGCAAATACCAAAGTATCTATACAAAAAGGCTTAATAAAAATAAAATTTCTAGAGTCTAAAAGAACAAGGTTTAGCCCTGACTGGTGTGGCTCAGTTGGTTGGAGCGTTGTCCCACAAAACAAATGGTCACCAGTTCAATTCCCAGTCAAGGCACATGCCTGGATTGTGAGTTCAGTCCTGTCAGAGTGCATATGAGAGGCAACCAATCAATGTTTCTCTCCCTCTCTCTCTCCCTTCCTCCTCTTCTCTCTGAAAATAAATAAAATCTAAAAACAAACCAGAAAAACAAGGTTTGTCCAATTTCCTCCATTTCTAGTTGTGTGACTACAGTCAAGTAACCACAACTTGACTGCATATTACTTTGATTAGGTCAGACTGTAAGCCTAGCTCCCTAATCCAATTATTTTTACTAGTTTACATTAATAGTTAGAGTAGTCTCGAACTAAGATATTATGTAAAGTCCCTATCACAGTGACCAGTATATACTACGTACTCATTAAGTTAAAGTTATAATTATTTATTAGGGAGATGTGGACAGCTACATGCAAAAAATGAAACTTGACCACCAACTTACACCATTCACAAAAATAAATTCAAAATGGATAAAAGACTTAAATATAAGGCATGACACAGGAAAGTCCTAGAGGAGAATATATGCAATAAAATTTCAGATACCTCTCGCAGCAATATTTTCACCAATATGTCCCCTAGAGCGAGCAACATAAAGGAATACTAAACAAATGGAACTACATCAAATGAAAAAGCTTCTGTGCAGGTAAAGAAAACATCATCAAAATGAAAAGGAAACCAACAACATGGGAAAATATATTTGCCAGTGATACCCAGACAAGAGTTTGATCTCCAAAATATATAAAAAACACATGACTCCATTCCAGGAAGACAAACAACCCAACTGAAAAATGGGCAAAGGATCTGAACAGACACTTCTCCAAGGAGGACATACAGAGGGCCCAGAGACATATGAGAAGATACTGAGCATCGCTAGCCATTAGAGAGATGCAAATTAAAACCACCATGATACTTCAGACTGGTGAAAATGGCCATCATAAACAAATCAACAAACAACAAGTGTTGGAAAGGACGTGGAGGCAAGGGAACCCTAGTGCACTGTTGGTGGGAATGCAGACTGGTGCAGCCACTGTGGAAAACAGTATGGAATTTCCTCAGAAAACTAAAAATGGATCTGCCTTTTGACCCAGCAATTCCACTACTGGGATTATATCCTAAGAACCGTGAAACACCAATCCAAAAGAATCTATGCACCCCAATGTTCATAGCAGCACAATTTACAATAGCCAAGTGTTGGAAGCAACCTCAGTGCCCCTAAGTAAATTGAATGGATCAAAAAACTATGGTACACTTACACAATGGAATACTACACAACAGAGAGAAAGGAGGAGCTCCTACCCTTTGCAACAGCATGGATGGAACTAGAGAGCATTATGCTAAGTGAAATAAGCCAGGCAGTGAGGGACAAATACCATATGATCTCACCTTTAACTGGAACATAATCAACAAAAGGAAAAAGCAAACAATATAGCCAGAGACACTGAAATTAAAAACAAACTGACAGTAACCAGATGGGAGGAGGGAAGGGGATAACAGGGGAAAGAAGGGGAAGGGTCATCAAGAAACATGTATAAAGGACCAACAGACAAAGACAACAGCGGAAGTGAGGGGAAGATTGAAAGTGAGAGGAAGGGTGTAGGTAGGACAGGGGAGAGTAATGGGGGAAAAATGGGGACAACTGTCGTTGAACAATAAAAAAAAAAAAGAGAGCTAGAAAAATAAAAACTTTTCTTTAATTAAAAAAAATAAAGAAATAAAGCACACTGGCTTGTGTGGCTGAGTGAATTGAGTGCAGGACTGCAAACCAAAAGGTCATCAGTTTGATTCCCAGTCAGGGCACATGCCTGGGTTGTGGGTCAGGTCCATGGTAGGGGGTGCTCAAGAGGCAACCACATATTGATGTTTCTCTCCCTCTCTTTCTCCCTCCCTTCCCCTCTCTAAAAATAAATAAAATCCTTAAAAAAATAAAGTTGTCATTATTTATTGTTGGTAAATAAGTTCAAGTTGGTCCTTCCTTAAAAACAACAAAGCCCGTTCTTCTTTCAAGGTATGAGAGTGAGTCTCCTCCAGGTGCTGAGCTGACTGACACTGTGGTTGGTGAGGCCGAGGGAAGTTCAGGTGGCACCTCTCTTTACGTTCGACCACACAGAGCGCTTCATCCCCTGCGCTGCCCTCACCTCCTCCCAGTCCAGTTTGATGTCTGAAACCTCATCTTCTGGCTCTGGATCCTTTCTCAAGGCCCCCTGGGGCGAGGCGACCACGATGGGCAGAGGGCCACATTCTTCCCGGAACTCCACAACGTGGAGACTCTTCTTATCAGCCAGCTGCTGGTGGGTTTCCTGGGCAAGACCGAATGGAGAACAGCAGTTAGGTCTCTGAGGCACAACTGTATTCACAGAGCAGGATCTGCCTTCAGCCAGGAAAAAGTCAGGAGTAACAGCACTGTACCACTTAAGGGAGTTAAATACCCTTTCGGTTGATTCTGGGGTGACCTGCTATAGGTGGAATCATCTCGGCCCTGCCTCTCCACCCCCAACTGGGATGGAAATAGGGCCTTGGCCTCTGGTTTCTGGCCTTCCAAGCCTCCCAATTATGTGCCAGGTTGTACCCAAAATCAACCGGAACCTCATCAAGCCCAGTCTAGCTCCCATTTCACAGGACACAAAGAAGATGTGAAGGATCCACAGATATGTTGTCAGCAACAGACCGGGAAACCCCAAGACAAACTACCTGGTTTCTTCAACAAAACAAATGCAAGAAAAAAGAGAGGACCCTATGCATCAGTGACTTAACACATAGCAAAAACTTACAATGTACTGACCTATCTGCAATCTGATTCAAATAGCATAATTTTTTTAATCTAACAAATGGACATTTCTACAAACACTGATGCGATATGTGATAATACTAAATTCCTGTTAATTCTTTAGGTAAAAAAATAAATAGTATTGTGGGGTGTTTTCAAATCCTTCTCTCTCAGAGATACGTATTTATGGATGAAATACAAAGATGTCTGAGATCTGGTTCAAAATAACTATACCTGGGTGGGGGTGGTGCTGAGAAACAATACTGACCACAGGCTGCTGCCCCCTGCTGACGGCGCACAGGAGTGCCGGGGGCTCATAATGGGAGGGAAGTAGGCACAAAGTCTGGAAACAGGCAAATACATTTAGCAGATGGCTTATTAAAATACCTGGTATGTTCAATGTCATGTTTCCAGACTCTGTCCACCTTGCAATATTCCAAGTCTATACAGGTTTAGACAAGAAGTGAGTTGTTCCATAAAAACCAGTGCATGTTACTTAAATTGGTGGCATTTTTTTCTGGAGTAGCACATTAAATAATGCAACTTTTTTATAGCTGATGGCATTTGAAGTGGTTTGCATGATACATAGTAATTATATTAGAAGATTCAAAGTACTAACATAAAACAAAAATATCACATAACTGAACAAGGATACTTGATTATAGATATAATCTATCTAAAACCAATCTTAGCTACATTAAACAAGCCTCTAACAATTAAGTTAAATTTAGAAGTACGTACATTTAAAGTATGTTCGGGATAGCAACCACACACACACAACTGTCCAAAAAAGGATCTTTTTACACAGAGCTTTTTCTTTTAATTAATTTTCCTATTTTAAACAGAGCTACAATTATCCCATAGGTCACTCTACTCAAAAACAGCCATTAAACTCTCTAAGTGTCAGGAAGCCTGTCAAAATCCTCAATAAACAGAGGTCAGAAAAAGGATTCTCTTGAACCCGGTTATCTCTCCTGCTCCTCCAGCTCTGTGAAGACCTGCCCCTCCTTTCAAGGGACAGTCAGCCCTTCCTGTCCACTGGGACAGAGTAGCCGTGAGCCCACCCAGGCTAACAGGGCAGATGGGCAGTAGCCCAGGGCTCCCATCTGTGTGGAGAAATAACCTGGCATATTAGCACTCACGGTTCCTAACTCAGGTATCTGTCTGAACGCCCTATGCAGGTACTGTGAACTGCTTGTACTGAAGACAGCTCTCAGGAGGAGAGAGGGGTCTGAGGGGCTTCACCCCAGTCCAAACAGAAAGGATTAAATTAGGAAATAAATTTGCTTTTTATTTTAATTTCTCAATTGTTGGAGATTTAGAACAAGCATGCATTCTTTTCATAGTAAAATACAGACTGTAATTACTATCTCTAAAAAATACTTAATTCTGAAAATTCAAAAATTCCATGAAGTATTTTTTAAAAGGTCAATCTTCATGAATTAACTCTTCACCTGCATTAACCACCTAATTAGAGAGCAAAGAACTCCTGCGTCCTTAGGCAGCCCCAGGACATGGTGGTCTCCATGCGCACCAATGAAATGCAAGCCACAACTTGTTTCAGACCCAGGCAGGGTTACCTGGCGAGAGAGTCCATGGAAGAGGCCCCGGGTGAGGTTGAGCATGTTGAGGGACCCCGAGACCTTGGCGTACATGTCTTTGATGCCAATGAGACGGCAGATGGTGATGATGGCTCGGTGACAGCGGAGTCCATAGCCTAGAAAAGGGAAAAGTCAGGGTCACTCTGCTGGCTTTCCTAGGGCTCTGGGTTTAGGAGACTCTGGGTCACAGTCTGGCTTCATCACTTCCCAGCTGGGTGACCCTTGGCAACTTACTTGATTTCCCTGAAGACCCCTATCTTACTTAAATGAAATGTTATTCAGATTTAAGAAATTATATAGATTTCTTGAGCACATGGGCCAAAAAAAAAAAAAAAGAACAAAGTTGGTATCAAGATTAACTGAGCTGCCTAAAAGTCTTTGGCACCCTGCTAAGAACTAAGGATCCAGGGACACATCCTCTGTCGCCCGTGACTGCTTGGTTGCACTGAGCAGAGACATCCACTTTCCCCTCCTGGAGACCCTTTCGGCTTTGCTAACACTCTCCCCCAGTGTTCACCTGGCCCATCCCTTCTCACCCGCTGGCTGGCCTTCCCTCCAGCCACATGCCCTATCATGTCCACTAATACCTTCTCCAGGAAGAGCTTTAAAAACACAAACCAAACACATCACTTCCCCTTTCAAGCACTCACTTCCCATGGTTCTCTGAATCAAAGTAAAATAAAATGAAATAAAAATAAAGAACTCCACCCCACAAAGCCTTCTATGATCTGACATCTCACGGCCCCCACACAGAGACTCTGCCCTTCTGCCTCCACCTCGGGGACTCTGCACACGGTGTTTCCCTGCCTGTTCTCTCTTTCCGGCTGCTTCTCACTTTCAAGTCTCACTCAAATACCTCCTCCTCAGAGAGGCCTTTCACCACAAGATTGAAGGTGTCGCCCTTCCTTCCCCAAGGCCAGGATCCCCCCACACCAGCATCCTGACTGCTGTTTCAGGCCCTCAGCAGAACCTGTCTATCCGATGTTCCTCTCAGTAGAACGTGGGCTCCATGAGAGCCGGATATGGTTCGTTTACTGCTCTGCCCCTGGAGCTGAGATCAGTACCTGGCAAATGCAGGTGGCAGTGAGAGAAAAGAGCCTCAAGTTTAGATGCTAACATTTGCATTAGACAGACATGAAACTCAGCAACTTCCCCACTCACTTTAAGGCTTAGTACTTTTCTTGGTGATTCAATATACGCATGTAAAAACTGTATTTGGATACAAGTACATAACATATTCTTACCTAGAACTGTCCTTCCTATTTCAAAGAGAAAAATAATTGTGGACTCCACGGCTATACCAGATCATTTGAGAACAGAGGGCTTTAGAGGGTGACTAAAGACAGGTTAACAATGGGGGGTAGTTTGTTGTCCTGTGTGGAGTTATACACACACAACATGTGTCTGTGCGTGAACAGTGCATACACATACTGGTGTGTGTAGATGCACACGCCCCTGGAGAGGTGCACATGCAAAAGAGTGCAAGGCAGCTGTCCGGAGGGCCTCAGAAGCAGACCCTGCCCTGCCACTGCTTGTGGGATGACCCAGGTAGAATGGGAAGCACTCAAGGGAAGGCATGTACGCTGCCCAGCCCCTGGACCACACACGACACTCTACCAACAGTAGCCATTGCTTTGCAGAACATTACCAACGTTATATGAGCGCTTACTATATGGACTTTGATTGTGAAGGCTTCCAGGTAGGGATTATGTAAAAAACATTTAATATAAGCTAAATTCGTGTGTGTGTGTGTGTGTTGTATGGGAAATGCTTTGTAGTGCTGGGTGAGGAATTCAGTCCTATCTTGCAGACAGAAGTGTTCCACGGTTAAGTAAGCTTGGAAATGCTGCACTCTTGACCCACCTCTGGGAGACGCACATTGCACAGCAGTGCATTAAAGACTGCGATACTCACAAAGATACACAAACATTTTTTGACTTTCCTTTATCCAGTTTTCCTACTTGGGGCTCTTTTTGAAGTAACACCTATTAATATCTTCTCATGGAAATAGTGATGCACAGGAACACACTTTAGGAAAAGCTGTCTATAATATCATACCATTTTAGCTTCAAAATCAGAATATTTAGCCCCAATGAACAAGTAGTAGGTTAAACTATATATTCAATAGAAACCTGAAAAATACAGCATGAATTAGGAGACAGGGAAGGCTAAAAATGGTAACTTCTACAATTAAATTAAAATTGGGGCAGTCTTTCAAAAACCACTTAGGTATAAAAATCATTCAGCCTTCTTAAAATCTAACTTAGGCCTTTCCATTCGGCATTTTCAAAAATGAGTTCAAGTAAAAGGGAGCAAATGAAAGGACATAACAGAACCACTATAACTGCTCTGCTTTATCTTCAAAAAGTTACGCGTTTTTTAGTTACCTCTGGGTTGCTTCTTCATCTTGATATGTGTCCTTTTAAATGTTAAAGAGATGTCATGGAATACTGGAGAGTCAAAACACAGAGAGGAGCAGAATTAGGTATACAGCTTTAATGACCCTGCAAACACCACAGAGCAACTAGTAAGAACCTAAGCAGCCAACACCCAGTGACCAAGGATAAATGACAAAGTTTGATTTCACTCATCACCACCTTCTCAGGAAAGAAAATGTTTCTACATTCTATATGTATATCGTCAGAACCTAACAACAAACAGAGAAAAATGAAGCTACCACAAAGATGCTGCCACACATAATGAGCAAGTACAACCCTGCAAATTTTAAAAGAAACAATTAACACTCACTTGTATGGTCTTCATATCGTTCTATATAATGCAAATAGTGAATGGCTCTGTTCTTCGCCTGAAAGAAGAAAAATATTTTTCTTAAATCTACTGTTGAAATTTACATTTTCTCAGAGATTTCAAAAAAGACCTTTCACTGAATATTTTATTATGAAAAATTTCAAACATACACAACAAATTTCAGTATACACTTCTAAAAGCTAACGGTTTAATAAAAGAAATCTTAATATCATTATCACATCTCAAAAAGTTAACAATAATTCCTTGGTGTCCTCAAACATTCTGTTACTGTGAGACACTCTCCAAGCCGTCTCACAATTTTGGTAATGATCACAAGTCTGATGAAAGGGATGCCAAAGAACACAGGCATTTCAGAAACTGCTATTTGTGAGGGAAGGAAACTCGGACAGATAGCCTCAGGGGAGGGTTCCTATTTTATCTTTGTGTGTGGTCCCCATGGTGTCCCACACCGAGCCTGCTGTTCTCTCACTGTCAACAAACAAAAAATGCACGTACTTTCCTGAAGGCGTCTGACCGTTCAGTGGCTTTCCCAACAGCAAAACCTTTAAAAGAAAAAGCCAAACTATGAAAAGGGGCATACATTTGGTACATCATGGCTCTCATCACATTTCAAGTTTCAGCTTCCACAATATTTCACGGCACTTCATTTTTCTTCTGCCCACAGAACACCTGCTATTCAAAACAAATGGCAAAGCATGAAGCTACAGAGATTTGCTTATCTGTTTTGGGGCATTTTGGAAGTAGTACATCTGATTATCTATGAAATCTTTAACATTACCCTTTTATAAATCTCTACATAAAACTACATATACCACAAAAACATAAAACAACAAAACCTAACCATGCCCTAAATTAATAAGGCACGCGGTTTTGAATATTTTTGAAAATAACCAGAAAGGTTGGGAAAACATACATTGATACAGAGTAAAAGTATGATTTCACTAGAACTTCCCAATACAACACAGATTTCAATGAACCGGGAGATACAATCAGTGACTCCTATGAGAGTGCTTGGCCCCTTAAAGTAAGATTTGTCACAAGCTACCAGAGACACCTCCACTGTTTGCTGTCACCATTATTTATTCTGAAGAATGTATCTGAAAGTTATACACAGGGAAGTAACATAAGACAATATTGCTCCATGAGAGATAAAAGACCCCTGAGTACTTGGGATAAAAGGAGTCTAATTTCTAGTTAAAACACAAATTAAACCTCAAAATCCAAGAGGAAAACATGAGTGAATGTTTTCAACCTTCAGATGAAGCTTTTCTAAGCATAAAACCAGAAAAGCAAACACAAAACTAAAAGTAAAAAGATTGATAAACTTGCTATGTAAAGATTTAAAAAACTTCTGTGAATTTTAAACTTAAGTGTGGAAAAAAAAAAACTCAATCAAAATATATGATAGCAAAGGGCCAATGCCTTTACCTTACAAAGAGCCATGTCCTCAATAAGAACATTCACCCAACAGAAAAATGGGCAAAGCAAATGAACTGACAGATCTCAATAACAGCAATAAACATGTAAAATGGTGTGCAAACTCTCACAGTTAAGGAAGTGCAAATCAAAATAAAGAGATAGGTTTCACTATGACACTGACAACCAGTAGTTTGACTTCATCCAGGGGGGCAAGGGTGTGAGGGTTCGGGTGGACATGAATTGGTACAACCTTTTGGGAGGGTTCTGGCAGTATTTTGTCGATGTTCTAAGTGCACATGACTTGAAGGCAGTGATTTCAGTGCAAGAAGTTTCCTCTATTGACATTCTTGCCAAAGTACAACAAATTACATATACAATAAGCTGTACTTTTAAATAAATGCTACAAAATTTGAAACAACAAATATTCATAAACAGAGAAAAAGTAACAAAAAATAAATTTACTCATACAATGGGATACTATGCAATCAGCACAAAGAATGAGGGGCATCTACTTATGCTCATAGAGCAAGACCTTTGGGTAATGCAAAGTGAGAAAAGGTACAAAATTATGGATATACTATGATCCCTTTGTGTAAATTTTTATAGAAAGATATATAAATAATTTCTGGAAAGATACAAAAATAACTGTTAAGATTGACCTCCTTTGGCAACATACTATCCATATGTATGACTTGTTATAAAGTGTCAATGTGGTTTAATAGGCAGTTTCCTTTCCCTTACACAATCAGGTACACTTCAAAAACAGATATTCACTATGAAAACCTACAGAAAAGTATAAAGAAAATTTAAATGAGTGGCAAACCTATGAATTAAAGTAAATCTTATTAACCTTTTTGAAGTATATCCTTACTCCCAAGTCTTTTCTTAAGCCTTTTAAAACATCCACTGGTCCTCACAGAAAAAGGCAGATAGATGTGGGAAGATCTGTTTTCTTTCCCAAGGGATTTCATGGGTTGACCACAAGGTTTGTGAGCTCGAACCCTAAAATATTTCATTCATCAGTAGAAAAAGTGTGACCAGCAGCATGAGCCCAAGGACTCAGCCAAGCACAGGCCACACCTATCCCTGCGCCTCCGCCACCAGCACCGCCTGCGTCCCCAGAGCCCATTCACCTGCAGCTCCTCTGCCATTCCCCGCAACCACCAGGACACGGACTGATTTCTTTCTTCCCTCTTTTGCTGTCATATTGAAAACATTTCGTACCTAAAAGATAAAATGTTTCATAAATATTACACCTTAAGAAAATTCTGAAGTGGGGAACTGGAGTGGCCTCCTTACATGTGCATGTGCGCGCACACACACACACACACACACCCATGGTGAACAGAGACACGCCATCTCTGACCACAAGCACAAGCACACACTTCCTCCACAGGACCCCTCTCCCTAGACTATTCCTTCAGGAGTGAAATGGAAATAAGACGCTCTCTTCCTGTTTCTCAGGGTTATAGCAATTCAACTGAGGTAACTTAAAGGTGTTTGAAACCACACAACTCAGTGTACCCCATTTTAACCAATGTATATACAAAGGAAAAAGTTACTGATTAAACTTTGACATAATTTATAGCTGGTGGCTATAAGATACATCCAATACCAGAGATGTTGAAATATGGAAAAAAATGAGTATTCAGAAAGAATACAGTACATTAGCATAAATCTGGATCTCTACACTAAGGATTAGGCTCACCTGAAAACAGAAAAAATGTGGAAATACCTGCTTATTATGAACTACAGGAAAACCTGCTTTTTGGGGGTGTATATATAAAAAGCCAGGAGCCATGAAAGTGTTAACTAAACTGCTTACATAGCAGCCCCTTTCCCATAAAATGACGTTAAAGGAAAAGGGAGCTGGAGTCCACTCCTGTGGATCACCTTGCAGGAAATCACCCATATATGCAAGAATTCTTCAAGGGAATTAATTTTCAAAACATATACACTAGGGCCCAAACATACAAAATAGCTGTAAACACATTTTAACTTCTGTAACACAACTGGTATTGAAGAAACAATATATATAATCGCAAACTCAGTAAATGATTACTCCATACGGCAGTCAACAATGACCAAGCCTGCAGCACCAGCTCTAAGGGAAGATGCCTATTTCAGGGACTGCCCTGGAAAGTGGCTGAAATTTACCTGATACAGGCTTCAGTCTCCAAGGGCTGCTGGGTGATTTCCCATCAGGAGCAATATATTCACAGCAGCTCCACACTTTCCACCCCTGTCCCATGGCTCCTACAGTCTCTGGTCCCTGAACTGATGCCAGATACAGCTGGTTCATAATTCAAGGACAAGAATGCTAATGCTACTTTACCTTAAGGAAGGAGGGAAATCTAAATGTTATCAGCATCACCAAAGCTGCCTCTCAGAAGGTCTCAACTGGTAGCCCTCACAAAAGGGCAACAGTCAGAGGAGAATCAGTACCAAGTGACTAAAACTCGTTTCATTATTTTCTTACCCAAATCAGCTCTGTGTCTGAAAAAAAATCACACATCAAGGCTTTTCCTCACAGTAGCCTTGCCCTATCTCCACTCTACCTGCCCCAACTTGCCCAACTTCTCCAAAGGCCTAACTGGGTACTAAATTCAGCATGCCTACCTCCAGTATCCTGGTATCAAAATCATCATATGTTTCTGTAGAAAGAAAAGAAAGAAGCATACAGATATGTGTCTATACAATCAGTAACAAAAACATTTTTAACACAGACATGATCTCTGAAGTTACGTGAGAAAGAACTCGGCTCTTTTGGTTCTACTTCCCAGGACTCGCCCGGGTCCTCCATCACCAGACCGCTCCACCATTCAATTCATAAACGGAGCCACCACCTCCCTGACTGCATCCTCCTACTCCTCCAGCTTTCTCACTCTGTGACTCCCCAGACGATGGCTCTTGGAGCTCCCCAGCACCTTCAGACTCTTAACCACTGTTTTCCTTTCCCTCTCACCCTCTCTAGTCTTCACAGCCTCTCCCACGCAGCCAACACCCCACAGTCCATCGTTTCCACCAGATCTTGTGACCATCCTCAATTGCCTCACCCTCTTCTCTCCACCATACTGTCCAGGCCTGAATCAATGCAGCTGTCTGGCCACACCTGGCCTGCTGAGTGCTGCTGGAGAGAAGTCAAAGCATAGTACACAGAGGAGCCCCTAAACATTTAGTCTCTAACTGAAGGGCTCTCTGCCACCTGTCAGCCTTTTGTGTCCCCTTAGGCCTCTCTCCACTCACCACACAGCCTCAAATACTGTTCTTTTACCTTTCTACTATAGAAAATTTCAATCATTTACAGAAGTAGAATAGCAGAATGACAGCTTATGTACCCATTAGTCAGCTTCAAGAAGCACCAACTCATGGTCAGTCTTCTTTCTTCTAAATTGTTCAGTTCCCACCCCACTGGAAGCCAGTCCCAAATGCCCAATGTTTCATCAAAATACTCGATGACTACACTCATCAGTGCCCCAGCCTCCCTTCAGCAGGGCCCCTCCTCCTCACAGTCTAATCGAAGCCACCAGACAGACATCTTTCACACAGCCTGTCCCACACACATTTCCACTACTAACACCACTGGCTCACCTGAATCTGTCACGCGTTGACCCACTTCTCTCTGCTCTCAATCTGGGCCCCCATTAGGGACTTAGGTGATTGTTTCCTCCTGTCTCCCCCGTATCTTTCTCCTCCCCTCTGAAGCATTTTATTCAGCTCTAAGCATGTTCCCCAGTCTCTGCATCTCAACCTCTGCTCTTCTAAGTTAAACTTAAGAAAGCTGCCACATTCCTATCTATTTCTTCATCTCCACCTCAAGAATGAATGTGAGATGACTTTTACTTCTCTGCTTACACGGGGGTGGGGGAGTGAGGAGGACTTTGTTTTCTAATTTGGCCTGATAAGTGTTACCAACTTTTCTTTCATGTGTGCTTTTATGAGGCTTAACCACAACTATCTGGTTCACCCTCTGTTATGGAAACGGCTCCTTCGCCATGCTGCTCCATCGCACACCACCATATTTACGGCTCTGAGAACCACACAATAACAATGTTGGAACCCAGGGCTTTGCATCCTGTTTGTGGGATACTTCTTGGTTACAGACCTCTAATGTTCCATAAAATACAGCAGGTAATAATATACAATTATTTCAATGATGTTCAAATCCCGTTTTAGAAAAAAAATCTCAACAGGTAAGTAAATAAAACCATATTAAGGAATTCTAGAACTGCAAGTACTCTCTCACAAAGGTAAGCAAAACCAGGACTCTGCTACCTCCATTGGGACCAGGGTCGGGGGGGCCAAGACTGACACCTCCCCACGAGTTTCCACTCCAGCCTCGCTCCCGCTTAACCTTCATCTTCCTCTTCCGGTCCCACTCTTCTCTCTGCTGGATCATGTCAGCTTCTACCTTCTCCTGCTCTTCTTTGCTTCTTTGGCCAATGGTCTGCACAGCTCCATCCCTCATAAGAGGGACATTCAGACCAGGCCATAGGAAGCCACTACGCCCTGAAGGTTTAAAAACATACATGAATAAAACAAATTTTTTAAGCATTCATTTCTTAAGTGTTAAAATGCCAGGCAATGGGTGTACTGGTGACATTGCTTACAGGTGCTTAAACTGCCATAATCACTGGGCAGGCCACACCTGGCACATCTATAAAAATTTTCACCTACCTTTACAGCTATTAATCTCACTTCATAGTGTTGTGTAAAGAAATACCCCACAGAGGTAGGAGGCCTATGTGTGCCTGGACAAGGACGTCCACTGAAGTGGTATTTGTAAAGGCAAAACATGGAAACAATGTGCTGTATGTCTAGCACTAATGGAGTGGGTGAAATGCACCATGGCATTTCCAACCTGTGAAATCTTCTGCACTAAACTGAAATAATGAGTTCGTTCTGTAGGTTCTGATGTGGAACAATTTCCAAGACCTCTTACTGAGTGAAAAAGGTAAATTATAGAACAGTGTGTAGCACATGATATAATTTAACTATTTTTAAAAGAATATATATATATATTTTTTTTCCTTTAGAGTTTTCAGGTATATAAAAGCATTAAAAAAATGTCAAAAGGAAACACACCAAAATGCCATCAGTGGTTTCCTTGGGGGTAGCAGCTGGAAAAGGGCACCCAGGCATTGAAAGGGCACCAGGAGGACTTAGGTTTCTTCTAGAGTCTGATTTTTTACTGAGAAGTATACATGTATGACAGTTATAATTTTTTAAATGTTATAAAAAAATAAAATACAAGCCAAGTCAGAAAAAAACATCCAAGTGGACATGAGTAACTAGAACAGTGAAGGTGTTTTTTTCATGCCTAAAAGACTATGACTATCAACCATAATTTGTTGACAACCACAGTACAAAATGGCAATTCAAGAACACCATATTATTTTTATTCTTCATAAAACACAAAAATAAACAATCATGTGATCCTGGGGTTGGCAAACTATGGGCCATGGGCCAAATCCAGTCTACCACTTAAAAGTTTTATTGGAACGAACAAGCTATGTATTGTCAATGACTGTTTCTGTGCCCCACAGCAGAGTTCAATGGTTGTAACAGAGACCATGTGGTTCACAAAGCTGAAACTATTTATTAGTCCTTTGCAGAGACAGCTTGCCAACTCTCCATTTATTCCACTTTTTACCCTGAATCATTACCTGAAGAAGGGAACTGTGAAAGCAGATGGCACACTGGCACTGAAGGCTTACTGAATGAATGAATGAATGAATGAATCCCTTTCTATGAAATTTTTCTCCCCCAGAACCCTGGAGCAATAAGTAAGTAGCAGATTCTAATGCCCTTCAAGAGAAGTGTTTTAATGCTTCTAGACTGTAAAATGATCTATAAAATTGGGCGGGGGAGCATGGAGTACATCAACTGTTTTCTAAATAAGTGAGTTTACCTTCACCGATGATCTGACCCCTGTTCAAATCCTTTCTTCTCTTTTTCTTAGTTCTCTTGCCTCTTCCTTTTCTTGCTCCAGCACCAGTCTCTGCTAAAGCACCTTTCCACAACTCATCGGCTGTCACTGTAATAAAACAGGTTTTTATTTATGTCTCAAAACTTTTTGGCAATGATCCATGGTCTCCCATTGAATTTAAAAAAGCCAGAACCCAGCTTCCCTTGCAACATTGCAGCAATGAAAGCAACATTATATCATTCTTTGCATATTATCACATGGTTACATTTGGAAAGCCCAAGAGGAAGTAATCCTGCCACTTTCAAATAGGGCCCTCCTCCACAAAAGACAGACATTTAAATTTCACTCATAAAACAAACACACACACACACACACACACACACACACACACACACCCCCCACTCACCAGATTTGTTTCCCAGACATTTAATCAACCATGTTACAGGTCTCTTCCCTGCCCTCTTGCCTCCATTATAACCATTGAGATAATCAATAACTATCCTTTTTACATAAGGTTTTTTAGCCCAAATAAGAATTAATGTCAATCTAAACAAAAAAATGTTAATAATTTGGTTTTTTTTGCTCTACTCTTCTGTGAATGCCTTAAACGTCTCTGTGTATCCTTCAAAATCAAATGCCCAAATTCACCTTCAACTCTGATTAAAGTCTAATCAATCCACAGGAAAGGATGAGTGAATATTAGTCTGGTAGTTAATACTTGCATGTGAGTGTGCATCTTTCTGCATCTTTCTTAAATCATGCATGCCTTGCCCTGGCCAGATGGCTCAGTTGGTTGGAGAGTTGTCTCACACACTGAAAGGTTGCCAGTTCGATTTCTGGCCAGGGTATACCTAACAAAGTTGTGGGTTTGATCTCCAATTAGGGCACACACAGGAGGCAAATGACCGGTTTCTCTCTCACATCAATGTTTCTCTCTCTCCCCCTCATCTTCCTCTCTCCCCAAAAATCAATAAACATATTCTTAGCAAGGATAAAAAAAAATCACACTTGTCTTTTACTTATGCATAGACCCTGACGCTGCTGATTTATTTTCACTTGTGAATCTCTAGGATCCCAACATCTTATCCTACCATCCATTGCAATCAGTATTTTCCTCTTTGTGCTTATGGAATATTCCAGGCCAGGCCATAGGAATGTTCTTTACTTCTGAATTTTACTGGTGTAGCTACACCATTTATTACATTTAAATTCTCTCTTCCTAAGGATTTCCAGCATTTCATGGTATCACCAAATGACTGTACAGCCATAGATTGTTACATTATCAATTTATTTAATAAAGAATCAAGAGCCACACGAATGTAGTACTAGTAAAAAATCTAAGCTACAGATAGCTGCATGCTTGAAGTACTAAACATATTCTAGAAGACAAGTGAGCATCTTCATTCCTTTTCTCTTAAGGGCCCTAACCGTTTAAAAGTTCTACCTGCTTGCTTTGTGAAAGGCCTTACCTTGACCCTCAAGGTAGACAACATGTAAAGGGAAAAGTGTTTTGGATTTATAATACTGTTAAATGCTTTCACCTGCACAGTATACCATTTTTCAAAACGCACACATAATATTACAGCTGATCTTCATAACTGAAGGTCGTAACTTCACGTCACATGCTGCTTTGTATATCCGTGATAAGAGCACAGAGTTTAGGTTGAGCTCAAACTTTAGGGTAATGGTAATTCACTTATAAGAACCACAGGTTCAAAATAAAATGACCAACTGCAGCTCTGTCTGGAATGGCTCAGTGGGCTGGGCATCATCCTACAAACAGAAAGGTCACAGGTTTGATTATAGGCTAGGGCACATGCCTGGGCTGCGGGGCAGGTCCTGGCTGGGGGCGTGCCAGAGGCAACCTATTGCTGATTCTCTCACACATGGATGTTTCCCTCTCTTTCTCCCTCCTTTCCCATCTCTCTAAAGATAAACCTTCTAGTTCTTAAAAATCTTTAAAAAAAGTTACCAACCTCAGACTAAACTCTAAAGATCTGATTTTCTTTCCTGACTGCTTAAAAATTATAGTACCTACAAATGCCATCCAAACCTAGAAGTTCACAATGAGAACATTTCTAATGGGGTCATATTAAGAGGCCAACTGATTACAGAGCTTTTCATTGCTTGGAATCAGAATAAGTCACTCTATGTTAATAAGAAGTTGGTATTTAGACAAAAATGTAGAAAACTAAAGAGTTTAGTTCATTTTGTTTTTACATTAGGGGAAAATAAAATTTCTAAGTACACTGGAAAAAGACAAGTCATATGTCAACTTTTAAATAGCATCAATCTATTTAAAATGGTTTTAATCGTGTTTAAGATTATAACAGTCATTTTTTAAATCTTGAAAATATAGGCAGTATGAAAAATATAAAAAACAATTCATAGTCCTATCACTGTTAGATTAGAATACAAATTCTACCTTTTTCTTTATTCATGTATGCATACATAAATGTATACATTTTTGTTTTAGAGAAAATTGAAATTATAACATATATACAATTTTGTATCCTGTATTTTTACTTATCTTATCTTATATTCTCAATATTATTCATGAACACAATTTAAAAAGACTTTTAAATCCTCACCTGAGGATATTTTTTTTGAGAGAGAAAGAGTTGTGGGGGGAGAGAGAAACATCAATTGGTTGCCTCCTGTATGCAATCCAACTGAGGATCAAATGCTCAATCTAGGTACCTAGGTACGTGGTCTGACCAGGAATCAAACCTGCAACCTTCTGTGTATGAGACAATTCTCCAACAAACTGAGCCACACAGTGAGGGCATGAACATAATTTTTAAATGGCTGTAAGTTGAATTAGATTGTTTTGACAAAGATTTTATTATTTTAATATTAGGACATACTGGTTTAAGATTCTAATTAACCTAAAATTCCATTTAGACTAGTTTTTTTATTATTTCAACTCTTTCTGGCATTTTTTGGGAAGGGTATAAAAGTAGGGTAATATATATACTCCTATTAACTACCATAGTTATGTAAACTAAAACGTTAAATATTCTTAGGAAATCAATGAATTTTGAAAAATGTTTTGTGTGTTTTTTTTTATTTCTTGGAGGAGATTTGGAAAATCAAAGATTATATCCTACTGAAACAGCAAAAACTAGCCCCCTGCTAGTTTCAACTGAATCCATCCCCTTGAAGGTAATACAACTTGGGAACACTAAAATCGTAAGGTACCATAACCAAGAAAGAACATAGGTCAACGCAGAGTCATAGCTGGTGGGAGGACAGTGCAGGGATGGGGTCTAAGGGGGCAAAAGGTACCCCTAAAACAAGAGGAGTTAGAGAAAAGGCCTTTTAGAGCAGGGCAAAGAGTATTTTAAAAAATCACCAAGGCCTCTGAGCCTGATGTAGCCCCTAAAGAACAAAGTCAGCTCTTAGAAACACTTGGGGCTGGGGCACCAGGAGACTCCAACCCCATCCACCTCTCTGTTCTCTTTGCACTAAAGTCCACAGACACCCTGATGCCTATGCTACTTGTCATATCCCTACCACCTGGTCCTCTTTCCTGAACTGCTACACAAATGACCTAGTTATGAGAGACCTCCACATTACAGTGAACTAGACCCACACAGAGAAATACTCAACCACTGTAACATTGCACTGTAGGAGTCCATAAACTAACGTGGAAAAAAATTTAATACACTGCTGCATGAAAAGATGGCAAACCCAGGATTTCAGGGCAGTAGGGTTATATGTGCTTTTTTTTTGATTTTCTGTATTTATCAAATAGTTTTAAATAAATTGGCTTTATAATTCTAGTTTTTAAAAGTTTGCCTGATGCTGAGTTGTAACTTCAATCCCCGTTTACTTCAGTTCAGACTGGACTCTTTCAAATTCTACCACAAGTTGGCAGAGTAGTGTTAACAAAATGTCTACTTAAAATGAACTGTTCCTGATTAGACAGATGATGTCCTACCTCAACTAAAGCACAACTGAAAACAGACTGAATATATTCTTGGTGTGACTCTAAATCAGCCTCGGATACCCCAAACAAGGCCATTAAAGTCAACCACTGGTCCCCAAAATAAAATACAAACACTACCACTGGTAGCATGTGAGGTCATTCCACAGGGTACATGAAGAAACATTATTGTAATAGTACATCATATCCTAATGACTAAAGTGTTCATTCATTTAAGGAAGAATAAAAATCAGAAATATTAAGATATAAAAGGACCTTTTATTTTCCTGTTTCATGAAATGGGAAGCTTGTGGCCAGTCTACGTACATTTGGTGAAGAAACTATAGGATCTATACTGCTGGTACATCGGATTGCTGGGAGAAGAAGTCCAGCATTGTGTCTGTAGCGCACGGGTCAAGTGGCTGAAAGGACAACTGTCTCTGGTTCCTGGAGACGACAAAGGACCTGTAGGTAGATGGAATAAAGCTTTGAGTCAGATGCTCCATGTGTGTGAAGAAGCATTGCCAGCACCAAGTAATTAATCACTCTTAATAAAAATAAGTCACTAAAATCCTGAACTTTTAAGAATCTATTTTGAAGACAATGTTTCCTTTAAAACTAAAACTAAACTTTGGACTGGTAACCAAAATTTGGGCCATTCTAGTTAGAGAAGTTACAGTTCATCCACACAATGGCTGGAGCTGTCTAAAGAAGCAGACCTGCCCACACAGCTGGTTGCTATGCTGCAGGATAAGACCCCAGGCACGACACTATTTCCTCCCAGCGAATGGAGCCCCCTGCTGTGTGCTGCCTGCAGAGGGAAAGACCCATGTGGAAAGCAAAAACCTGGTTAGACCAGCAAGGTGCAGAACAGTGCTTAGAGCATCCAGACTCTCGTTTAACAAATAAGGAGTGGGGTGTGAATATATTTTACAGGCTGACTCTAGAAGCATATACAAGAAGGTAACAGTGGTTGCCTCTGGGGAAGAAAACAGATACATTTAAGGTTGGAGATGAGAGACTGTTCTGGGGGGGTCTGGGGGGAATTTTTTTAAATATATATGTATCACTTTAAAAAGTGTTTTTAAACAGCCAAGTCTTAGAGGCAGGTATTTCATCAATGCCATGGATAGTGGTGTCCTGTGAGGAAGATGACAGGGGTGAGAGGAATCAGTGGACGCCAGGAAATGGAAATACTCACTGGATAAAGTAAACATGCTTGAGCTTTTGCATTTTGGTGGAGAACCTAGTGATTACGAGGGAAGTAGAGAAAAAAAGGTTATTTAAGGGTACTGGGCTTGACAAACAGGCAGCCAGAGAATGACAGTAGCTATCCTCAAGTCCGAAAAGTTATAGAGAAGGATATGGTAACAACTGCTTCATCCCACACAGGGCCAAACACCGGAAATATCTTCGTGGCAGCAAAAAAGAATGTGGTTCAGTATATGAGGAAAATTTAAACTATAACTGCAATAAACTATCAAAATATCTCCCCTGTGAACAGACATTGAAAAAATAAAGGAATAATCTCCTTCAATAACTAAAAATCATTTCATCCACCCCTTCGTTTCACAAGAAACTTAGGCCTACACAGTCAGGGATTTGCCAGAAGTCATGAGGTGAGTTAGTAGATGAGATTTAAACACCAGTTTCACTCCCAAATGAATTCCTCAATGGCATGAAGGTGGAAGCTGGCTCAGGTGATACTGTGAGGTAGTTGGCTTAATGAATTACTCAATAAAAAGTAAATGAAAAATAATGGCTTTTCACTTTAAATAAATTTAGGTTTAAATAATCATTCTAAACCCCATTCTATTGGACATATTTTTAGCTTTTCTTGTAATCTCCTCAATCTACAACAAAATATCAACTGGACATGAATTTTCATCTTACACCATTTAGAACTGAAATCTGATATACTTGATATTCTTTAAGTGTAATAAAAATCACTATCATCCAATTTAGAGTTCCTTAATCTTTTTTCAAAAGACAAATACTATTCACAGCTTATAATGTATTTACCTTAAAAAGGTCCAACTGTCAAAACTAGAAAAAATTTAATTTTAAGAGTTTAGGAATAACCTCTCCACATATAATCACTACGACTAAGTTCACTTAAATTGTGTTGTGATTTTTAAAACAGAAGACAGCAGCAGCTCCTAAGTCACATTCTGAAGCTCAGTTATAGATAATTATCCACTGACAGTCATTGATCACTTTTGTTCTGATCCTTTGACTTCTTTTTAATTTCAAACTATGACGTCCCGTCTCAGGAAACAAGCACCACGGAGTCCACAGAGGGCCGAGCCCAAGAAGCCCCCATGGGTGGACCTCTTCAAAGGCACAGAGTGCATCCCTGAGGGTCTCATTTTATTGCCCAACAGTTTTCACCATGAAGAATTTCTTCCTTTTAACTAGGCTTCTTCTATTAAATCAAACTGGTTAACTAGTAACATTTAAGAGATTTTAGAAAAATTATGGTTATGTTTCTAACCAATTTGTCACAAACATCACAACAGCTACAAAGAAAACTGAGCAACTTTTTAAAATCAAGGCAATTATTAACTACAGGAGAAAATGTTGAAGAAAAGCCTTGAACTGTAACAACTGTAATCATAAATAATATTCTTTAGACCCTACACATTCCAATGATAATGTGCTTTATTTACATTTCTAATGTAATGACAGAACACTAACTAGAGCTCAGCTGTGATGATAATATACACATAATCTTAATGAAAACATCCACAGAGTCCATCAAAATTGTGCATAAAACTATGTTAGGAAAAAGCAGGGGTGGAGGTGTAAGACCTCTTCAATTAGCATAACATTGGATGGTGGGCACCCAGTGCAATACACAAATCACGTATCATAGAAATGTACACTTGAAACCTATGTGATCTTATTAGTCAATGCCACCCCAATAAAGTTAAATAAAGACTAAAAATTAGCATAAAAATGTTAATAGAGACAAAAACAATATGCACAATTTATTTAGAAATATAACCAGAAGAAAGCTGAAAGAATCTGACAAGATGGAAGATGGGGAAGGAGTAGGAAAGAGAAACCTGGCTTCCGGACATAAACCTGTTAGTATTCTGTAGAAATACAGTATTTTAAGAAATGATACAACAATCTTCACAGCAGGGACTACTGTCCCTATTTTATAGATATGGAAACTGAGGGTCTGAGGGATTACATTTGCCCCTGTTTGAAAAGGTAGAAAGTGCTGGATCAGAGAACGGTGCCATCATTCTGCCAGTCAGCATTCTTCTGCACTCAGGGCCTCTGTAGGGTTAACCCCTCAGCCAAAGGTGCTGCTTTCTGACTTCCTCACATCAGTTCAGATTGGGGACACTGCCTGGCTCACAGTAAAGGGCAGAGTAAGTAGTTTATGAATGAATGGATCACATTACCAACAAATTAATAAATAAAGGGAAGAGCCCAGGTCCACCAGATTCCTCTGCTGGACATCTCAAGCAAGGTATACAGGCATCTTGACAGATGGAGTTAACAATGAAAGGGAATAACGCTAAAAGAAAAGCCCAGCACACAGAGTTCCAGAAACTCAAGGATGCAATGAGATTTCAATTCACAGCCCACGTGAAAAGGCAGGATTAAACTGACCACAGGCACAACATGGGCTCAACAAGACTCAGCTTCTACCCTTTCTGGAGAGTGACTGAAGACAGAGCCCTGCACTACATCGGTGCCAGAGCAGAGGCCTCTACAAAAACTCTGACAGAGAAGAGACATCACAGCATCCAGACAACTCAGAGCCTAGCCCTGCCATTTACCGTCTGTATGACCTTGTCCAAGTCACTTAGCCTCTCACAGTGTTGTTCCTTTGTCATCTGTAAAATGGCAGTAACAATTTCCTTATAAACACCTGTGTGAGAATTGCCCAAGATTACATGTCCTAAGCCTAAAAGTAAGCACTCGATAATATATTGTAGCTACTTTTGTTTTCAAACTGTAAGAGAGAATTTATCTAGAAAGTCAGAGGTAGGGGCTTTGGAAACAAGTTAGAGACAAAGGAAGCAACTGTAGCTATTTTTAAAGCCTTGCACTATAACAACTGTAATCATAAATAATATTCTTTAGACCCTACACGTTCCAATGATAAAGAATGTGCTTTGTTTATTTACATTTCTAAAAATTACATAAAGTACTCTTACATTAGAGCTTATAAGAGAAGATAGTTGGATAAATGAATCTCACCATTACTGAGAACAGTCTTCAACACCAAAGTAGAAGCTATTGGAAAGGTGTTGATGTAAAGCTGCCTGCACCATAAATGACCTGTAAAATTAAAAAAAAAATTAAGATACATTATGACATGAAAAAGAATGTCAAAAACAGTAAAACCCCTGTTAACATTAATATTAATATCTATAGAATAAAAGAACCAAGACAAGTAAACGAGTAATTTCTGGGCTCCTTGACCACTCGCCCAAGTGACATCACATCTCCTTCATTCTCACATCCAACCAGTTACCAAGCCCTATAAATTCTCCTCAAAAATCAATCCACCTGTCAGCTGAACCCTCCCATGATCTCACTTCCCCTTCCTAGTTCAGGCATCATCACCCCTCAGCCACATGGTAATTAACAATCCCCTACTAGGTCTTACTGCTTCTGGTCTGTCCCCCTGTAATTCACCATCTGCTGCCAGGCAGGCCTTTCTAAAACAAGTGCAGTCACCGGTCACTTCAGCCACAATATATCACCTACTGTCTGCATAACAAAGCCAAAACTCCTCAGCATAGCCTACGGGGCTGCAACTTGGTCCCCACCTTCCACATCAGCCACACTCCTTCCACCCTCCCTTTGACCACACCAGACTCATAGTCAGTCTTAAACATACTCTGCTCTTGCATCCTTTTGTGTCCCTGACATATTCTGTGGTCTGAAAAGGCACCTCTTGGTGAAGCAGCAGGGCTCCCCCAACACTCTGCTACCTTCTCTCCTCCAGAGTGCTAGGCTGTAACTCTCCTGAGTACCATTTCATCCAGTTCAGTGCTTCACAACAGGCTCTAACAGCATTAGCCAGCAACTGACTTTTGAAAAGGGTGTTAAGGCAAATCTGTGGGGAGAGAATAACCTTTCCAACATGTGATGCTGAGACAAGTGAATATCCACATGGAAAAGAATGAAGTCAGAGTCCTACTTCACATCATACATAAAAATTAATTCAAAATAAACCAAAGACCTAAAGGTAGGGGAAAAAACTATAATACTCAGAAAAAAACGTAAGGGTAACTCATCATGACCTTGCATTTGGCAATGGTTTCTTAGATATGGCACAAATAGCATGAACAACAAAAACAAAAAATCAGATTCTGATGAATTTAAAACTTTTATTCATCAAAGGACAATACCAAGAGAATATAAAAACATACAAAATGGGATATATTTTTTGCAAATCACGTATCTGATAAGGAACTTGCATCTGGAAAATATAAAGAACTCTTACACTTCACTAATAAAAAGACAGCCCACTTTTAAAACGGGCAAAGAGTTACGTAAGCAGACATTTCTCTAAAGACCATAAACAAATGGCCAATAAGCAATAAGGAACGGTGTTCGTTAGCCATCAAAGAAATACAGATCAAAATCAGAGTGATACCACTTCACACTCACTAAGATGGCTATAATCAAGAGCACTGACAACAAATGTCGGCGAGGATATGGAGAAATTAAGAACCCTGCAAACAGCCAACAGGGATGGGGGTAGGAGGTCGACAGCAAAACTACTAACATTCAAAACATCCCTCTTTTTAATAATGGCCCTGACCAGCCCGGGATCTAACACGACCGACACTAATCCTATCCGACTCCAGCTGCATTACGGCCCCGCTCTCTTAAGCTTTGCTGGCTGCCACCCACCTCAATCCCCACGTCGACAGCACCGAATGAACCTGTGGGTCGCGCCCGTCAGGAGGGCGACGCTCGCACGCGGTTCCCGGACCCTCTCTGCTGAGCACGCGCGAGCGGTCTGGTGAACTGACCTCGTCCCTCGCTTTGCACTCACAGAAGGCTTGGGAGCGCGCAAGGTCACCCAGCAGATCAGCACAGGACGGAGCTCGGCGTGAGGGCCCGAGCGTCCGAGCGTGGCTTCCCGCTTTTCTCCGCCTGGGAGAGCCCCCCACCCCACTCACAGTCCCTGCCCCACGTGCCGACTCTCACCCACTGGCGTGCCGCACCACGCAGGGAGGAAGCCTGCAGCGCGAACCGCCGCCGCCATGTTGGAGCCCCAACAGCGCCCCGTCCAGGCAGCCCTCCCCACCGCCTGCGGGAACTGCGGCTCGTAGCACGGCGGACCTCTGCTCCTCGCGACTGAATTCCCGAGGCCAGACGGCCGTGCCGCTACGCAGCCCCGAGTGGGAGACCCTGTGGACCTGCACCAGGGTGGAAAAAGACCGGCGCGGCTGCGGACAACCTGGCAGGGTCCTCGCGTGAGGACCGGGGAGCGCAGTTCGGGCTGGTTGCCGCTGGGCGTTGGGATTGGGCAGGCTCGGAGTGCTCTCGGGGCATGGGGCGGGACCAGACGGGTCTTCAAGCTGACGGGGACGGGTCGTTGACCTCTTCCTACGCCTGCGCGCGCTGGGCGCTGGTACCCTCGGTCCACGTAGTTCAGGTACAGATGTCAGGGAAAAGGTCTGAGTGGAGGTCCATGGTGTAAGACAAAGAATGTGGAGAAGTCCTTCATACCCACTCCAATAACGCTCTGGAGTTCACTAGTTTTAATATGATTCTAAGGTTTGGCTACACACTTGTATCCCACATCTGGGCGTGTTTTTACTCACCTGGCCATGGCTTCATCTGGGCCTTCCAGGATGACCCAAGTACCCAGAAGGGGCAAGACACTGGTATCTTGTGGGAAGCTAGGAATACTGCTCAGACAGACCTCCAGCTTTCAGACTTAATGTAAAATGCTCGAACATACAGAAAAGCAAGCATAGTAACAAGTTAGAGCCCAAGATCATCAAGATTGATAGTTCCTTCATCTACTATTTTTCCTTTGCTGAACTATACAACTGGCTATTTTAAATTGGCTCATTTAAAAAGAAAAGAAATTGATCCACACCTAGTGCTGGCAGGGGTTTGGGAAACAGGCACAGAGATTTTTTAGGGACGGAGAATTGCTGCCTAATTGGCCCCCTTCATGTATGGCAGGATGCCTAAAAAGTGGGCCCCCCCAAACCTTCTCTTCCTGTAGTTGCATGTCATCCTTTGCCAAGTAATGGAGTTTATGCCCCCTACCTTGAATTCAGGCTTACCTACCACTACTTTGATCAGCTGAGAATGGTATAAGGTATCCTGGAGAAGCAGAAGAGAAAAACAGTGATCTTGAAAATAGATCACATCACATTAACTCGTGGTCGTTTGCGCCAATTCAACACCAACAGCAATCCTCAGTTTGGGTGTGGTGAAGACCTTTATACAGTGTAAAATAGCTCAAACGTGATACAACACAGCTGTGAGGAAGCCATGGGGCCAGGCCTCTTTAGCTAGACTATGCTGTAAGATATCTTGCGTTTCAAATCAGTGAGAAAGATGCACTCTCCAATCTTTGGTGGAAAGGGAAAGTGTATCCCTAGAGCCAGATGAGCTGGTTTATGGGACCAAAGGCCCCTCCCCTGGTCCTTGATTGGTCTGTCACGATGCAAATGAGGACTCCAAATCCTCCAAAAGGAGGATTGGTCCTTTTGATTGCTCCAAAAAACGCACTGACCTGATCGCACTTATCTGATTGGTCAGAATAGAGTCATCCTAGTTGTTTGGAGGTGTGCAGCTTTAATTTTTTTTGGGGGGGGTGGAGGGGGGTGGAGGGAGGCGGGGAGCTTCAGTTCTATTGGTTGATGTAGGATTCCAGGAACTCCTTTGTAAGAGATGACTTACATAGCAGAAACATAGTATAGGCAGGCAGTTCAGCACAGGCTTCCTGAAGTGCAGTTTGTGCAAGAGGACCCTGGGTAGAAATTGCTGCTAGGCTCTGGTTGTTTTTTGTTTTGTTTTGTTTTAATAAAAATTAGACCAGTTAGCCACCAGGAGCCATCCTTAGTAGGTGTCTTCTTTCTCAGGGTTCACAGTAGAAATCACCCACCACAAAGAACAGAGAAAAAAGATTGAAAAAATTTTAACAGAGCCTCAAAGACTGGTGGCAATGTCAGGCATTCCAACATACATGTAAAGGGAGTCTCAGTAGGTGAAGAGACAGAAAAAGGGACAGAAAAATAGCTAAAGACTGCATTGGAAAGAAGTGGTGTTTGGGGACGCCCAGCCAAGGCATAAGAGGACTGGCAGCTTCCATTTTCATCTCTTTGGTATCCAGTCACCACATAAAGACATGTAATTCAGCCTAGCCAAGTTGACATATTTTATTGTCGTAACAGTCCACCCCATGTCAACCTGGCACTGATATACACCTCCTTAAACCATATTTAATCTTCACATCAAGAAAAAGGTCGTGCTTCTGCCTTACATGGTACAACTATTCTGTGGACAACCAAAAACAAACACCTTTTCCCAAAAGAGGATACAAAGGCTTTCTTGTCCTTGTGTGATGTTCATTCTTTCTCTGGCTGATTCATACTCTCCTTTGATATCCTATAACTTAAATACTGAGATAAAAAAAACTAACTATTATCAATATATATTGTTAGTTAAGGGGATAAGGGGAGAAAAGTAAACAAAATATTTTGTTAACATCATATTTATTTATGCAAACATCAAAATAAGAAACTAATACTTAGAACTATCATAATCTCATTTCTGTAACTGGTTATGTGATCATAGCTAGTATTTATAATTACCATCCTCTACCCATTGCACGTTCTCTTTGCCTTCAGCAAGCATCTCAACTAGTCAAGGTTCCTTGCTGTTGGCTTGACCCAAACCTTCACTCCTGAAGAACCTAAGTCATTAGAAATTCTGCCTGCATTGTGTTGTAGTTTTTCACTGACTTTAATTGCAGGACTTGAGAGTACTAAATGGTCACTTAGGGATCTCTTGCATTCCATACATACTCCTTCTTATCCTTATTGTGTAGCAGCAACCCAATTTCTTCTTGATAGTCAGGACCAGAAGAAATGCTTTCTTTATTGTTTCAGTGGCAGGAGGAGTTAAAAGTGGCCAGGTGGCAATATCAACTTCCTGATGGATGGAATCATTATTGTGTCACCTGGTAGAAGCATTACACTGTCTAGAACTAAGACCTCTAAATAAGCAGGGACAAGAAGCAAAATTTTTACCAGTCAATTCCTGGGGATAATAGTGAGAAAAGGCACTCTCATTCCCAGCCCTTGATAACTGGATCCATAATCTGTTATGCAAGAAACAGCATTATATATTGGGTTCTTATTTAGCATCCTGGAGGACCTTGCCCCAGCACGCAATATGCTACCATCTACCTAACACTATAATCAAGTCTTCAAAAAGCCACTCCACTGAGAGATTTCCCTTTACCACTGTCCACTTTCAGGTGGTGCCTGCATAGCAAGCAGAACCTGAGTTCTCTTCAAGCAGCTGGTCATGGGAACTTCCCATGGGGTTGTGGGTGGGGATGAAGATAGTGTAGCAGGAGTAGAGGCTGTGGTCATAAGGAAATCATACAGTTACTTGTGCCTTCGGGATCTACTTGAACCCAGCTGCATATAAATTGCTTCCATTTGATGATGGAGTGGTACTGTGCACCCAACTTAAATGACCTGGTGGAGCAGACAGTTCTTCATGAACAGTTCAGGCCACATGGGAATTTGCTGGCCCATGGTCAAGCATTCAGGTATTGGTTGGTGTGTTTACTTGTTTCTAAATTTTTAAAAAGTTATTTTATTTATTGATTTTTAGAGAAAGTGAGGGAGAAACAGATGGAGAGAAATATCAGTGTGTGGTTGCCTCTCATGTGCCCCCAACTGGGGTCCTGGCCCACAACCCAGGCATGTGCTCTGACTGGGAATTGTACCAGCAACCCTTTGATTCACAGGCCAGCACTCAGTCCACTGAGCCACACCAGGCAGGGCTCTAACTTTTTATTTCAAAATAAGTATAGATTCATAGGAAATTGCAAAACTAGTACAGAAAGGTCCCATGCACCCTTTACCCAGTTGTCCCAATGGTAACATACAACAATCATACAATACCAAAGTGAGGGGATTGACATTGGTACAATCCATAGAATTCATTTGGATTTTATCAGCTTTACATGCATTCATTTGTGGTGTGTGTATGTAGTTCTATCCATTTTTCTCACATGTAGATTTCTGTAACCACCACCATCAAGATAGAAAACTGCTCTATCACTACAAACATCCCTGCTGCTTTCCCTTTATAGTCATATTTGCCCCTCTCCCCCCTCTTCCTCCAACCCTTGGCAACCACTAATCTGTTCTC
Organism: Phyllostomus hastatus; assembly: GCF_019186645.2. Classification (NCBI taxonomy): domain Eukaryota; kingdom Metazoa; phylum Chordata; class Mammalia; order Chiroptera; family Phyllostomidae; genus Phyllostomus; species Phyllostomus hastatus. The sequence continues at coordinate 68,867,962 of NW_025334041.1, forward strand.
CATCTCTATAAATTTGCCACTTCGAGAATGTGATATAAATAGAAGCCTATCACGTGTGGCCTCTAAAGGTTGGCATTTTTACTTGCCATAATGCCCTTGGTGTCCATCCAAGTTGTTGCACGCATCAGTAGTTTCTTACTTTTGGTTTAACCATTCACCCATTGGAGGATATTTAGTTTGTCTCCAATTTCTGGCTATTTCGAATAAAGCTGCTATGAATATCCATGTATATTTTCTGACATTTAAATTTTTCTATTTGTGATAAAATGCACATAACATAAAATGAACCATCTTAACCGCTGTTAACCGTATTGTTCAGAGGCATTCAGAACATTCCTATCATAGTACAACCATCACCAAAATCCATCTCCAGAACTCTTTCTTTCTTGTGGAACTGAAACTCTATGCCCGTTAACCAGCAATGCTGTCCTTCATTTTTCTCTCCTGTCTTTGGCAACTACCATTCTACTTTCTATCTCTATGAGTTTGTTTACTCAGGGTTCCTCATATAAGAGGAATCATACAATTTTTGTCCTTTTGTGACTGGCTTCTTTCACTTAGCATGGTGTCCTCAAAGCATGTGTCAGAATTGCTTTCCCTTTTAAAGGCTGAATTCTATTCCATTGCATGTATGTACGCTTTTTGTTTATCCATTCATCTGCCAACAGATCTTTTGGCTATTGTGGATAATGCTGCTGTGAACATGGTGGGCACAAATGTCTTTTTCACTCCCTACTTTCAGTTATTTGGGGTATATACCCATCGTATATGTGTTTTGTAGATGCATATGCTTTCATTTCTGTGGGGTACATGCCAAGCAGTGAAACTGCTAGACTGTATGGTGTGTTAAGTTTTTAAGAAACTGCTGAATTCTTTTTCAAATGGCCATTTGGAAAATACCATTTCATAGTCCCATCAGCAATGTGTGAGAGATCTATTTCCTGTGTATTCTCAGTAGCACTTGCTAGTGTCACTTAAAAATCTTTTTTAGCTGTTCTAATAGTTGTGTAGTGATATCTCATCACGGTTTCAATTTACCCATCCTTAATATATAATGACATTGAACTTCTTTTCATGTGCCTATTTGCCATCTGTATGCCCTCTTTGGTGAAACAGTTGCTCACTCTTTGGTTGGATTATTTGGTTTCTTTTACCATTATTTTGAGAGTTATTTATTCCGGATATGAGTACATTTTTAAACAGGTTGTTTGTGGGATATTTCCTCCAAGTTTGTAGCTTGTCCATTTATTCTTTTAACAGGGTCTTTCACCAAGCAAAAGTTTTTAATTTTGTTGAAGTCCAACTTATCAATATTTTCTTTTATGGATAAAATATACATATTACTGATTTTTGTATATTGATCTGATTGCATACAGAAACTTTGCTGAACTCATTTATTCTAGTAGGTTTTCAGTGTATTTCTTAGGACTTTCTATATACATAAGATCATGCCATCTATGAATAAAGATAGTTTTGTACTTTCAGTCAGGTGATTAACAACTTATGGCAATGTTACTCTGTCCCTCTCACATTTCTGCACCTTGCTGCAGCATCCTGAACCCTGCCACTCACCTGCTCCTAACAGGAGAACCTCATGATTGTCTTACCACAGTGGGGAACTTTCTGTACCTTGCTCAGATTTATTGGAGACTCTAATTAAAAACTCTGAACTAATATTTTTTGTTAATGAATCATACCCCAAAAATGAAACTAGAGGATATCAAGCAGGATATGCTATTACAAATTACATTCTTTTTAGTATATAGTCCTCTGCATACGGTAAAATCATGCCCGGGTGGTAAAACTTACTGCTCTTAATATATACGAAGTCTGTCCGGAAAGTATCCATCTATGTACTGTGAAAAATAGAGACATTGCCCTGGCTGTTGTGGCTCAGTGGATTGAATACCAACCTACAAACCATAGGGTCACCAGTTTGATTCCCAGTCAGGGCACATGCCTAGGTTGCCAGATGCGGGGTGTGCAAGAGGCAACCACACATCAATGTTTCTCTCTCTTTATCCCTCCCTTCCCCTCACTCTAAAAATAAATAAATAAAATATTTGTAAAAAAAACAAAAGAAAAATAGAGACATTTATTAAAGAAGATACAAGATACAGGAAACATTGTACACAGGACAATGACACCTAAGTCCCCTTCAAAGTAGGCACCTTGGGACCTCACACAGTTCCAATCACCATTAGCTGCCCCATCGTATTTTCCTGAATCTCATTGACAATCTGAAATCTCTTCCTTTTCAAAGGTGATTATAGTTTGGGGAAAAGCCAGAAGTTTCAGGGCACCAAATCTGGGCTGTAGAGGGACTGAGTCACCTGGGTGATTTGATGTTGCACCAAAAACTCTGCATGAGATGTGACGCATGAGCAGATACATTGTTGTGATGAAGCTGCCAATCACCAGTTGCCCATAGCTGTGGCCTTCTGAATCGTCTGAATAGTTTCCACTGAGGAATGTTCCAAGCTTAACACACAATTTGGTGCAGTTTCATTGCTCTATTGCTCAGTCATTTTGAATGCGACAGCCACAGGGTACACATGCTCACTCAACGGTGTCCACTGCTCCCACTGACTAGACAGTGAAGTCATCATTGTTCATGCATGAGCATTCCAGTCCATACTCCTTGCCTTCCAGGTTACATCGATGTTGTACAAACCATTCTTGTTATATTAACAATGGCTGGACTTTTTACCGGACAGATCTTGTATAGTTTGTCAACTAACAAAAGACCAGAGAATAGGCATATACACAGATAACAGATGTACTTGAGATCAGTACATGAGTTTGAGACGCTCTGAAAACAAAGAAGTTTTCCTAACCTCTGGCAGAAACTCCACCCAAAATGGACTAAAGCTAAGGAACTCATAGATTCACCCCTACTTTCTGAGAGAGGTGGCTAATATAAGGGTGGAGGCTCATGCAAAAGAGATAAGATGGAAGTGAAAGGAAATGCCCTAGCAGATCATTATGCCAAGTAAGCAACCTTAACCAAAGTGAGGTTCCTAACAAGAGGAATTCAGAGAGGTCACTGTAAGGTATCAGTGGTTAGCCCCTGATCCTGAAAAAAATGTTACAATTGGGCCCTTTTACTCCGGTCATTTCTGGTGCTCCCAAGATGGCCACTTGGTGGTGCCAGATGATTTCAAACGGAATCGGTTAACTTCCTTGAAGTTACCTATTATGTTACAAATTGGCTACTATCTTAAATTAACATTGGTAAATAAACTTTTAAAAAACAGATTTTTAACGGGTTACTTTTAGGTTATGTGTCACCTGTAAACATAATTCTGGGGAAAATGTAAAGGAACAAAAGCCTCACGGGTCTTTGGGCACCTTCAGATGACGTTTATCTGGCTTTCACCCTTCATGAGATTTGAATATGTTTTAGTTATTATGAATCTGTTCTCAGGATGGGTTGAAGCATTTCTTTTTCTTTTTCAAGGTTTTACTTATTTATTTTTAGAGAGAAGGGAAGGGAGAGAGAAAGAGAGGAAGAGGAACATCAATGTGTGGTTGCCTCTCACGAGACCCTTATTGGGGACCTGGCCTGCATCTCAGGTATGTGCCCTGACTGGGAATTGAACCAGTGAGCCTTTGGTTCGAAGGCCCAAGCTCGGTTCACTGAGCTACACCAGCCAGGGCGGGTTGAAGCATTTCATTGCTGAAAAACTACAGTCCTTGCAGTCACTAACAGCTGCTTGGTTTTGTATTTCCAGCCTGGGGCACACACTTTACAAGAACCATTATAACGGAACTCCGTAAGATACTAACCCTTACTCAAAAACTATGTTGCCTTTACCATCCACAATATTCTGGAAAGGTTGAAAGAGCCAATGACACTCTTAAACTTAGCAAAACTTTCAGAAACCCTCTAGCTCCCTGGCCAAAGGTACTGCCAGAAACCCATATGGCCATATGGTTCACTCCCTTGAGGATACATCAGTCATCCCCCTAAGAAGTGATAACTAGAAGGTCTGTTTTAGTGATTTATTTCACTTTCAACATTAAACTCTACCCTGCTGCACACAGACATGTAAAATATTGCAAGGGATTAATGCACTAGACCCAGTGCTGTCATCAACAGGTGAAGGCTACTTTCCCATAGAATTTTCCTAAATAACCTCATTATGATCTTCAGCCATGAGATTTTGTCTGCTAGAAGAGACATCAGAGAAAAAATGCTTTTGAACCTCATTGTATGGGTCCTTATCAGATACTGGTAACAAATACAGCAGTAAGATGCTAGGCAGTCCATTCTCAGTACATAATTCACAACTACAGAAGTTTAGAATCAACACAACTAGAAGCCTACTCAAACAGAGCACTTCAAACTGAGAATTCTCCAAGATAATCTGGAAGCAACTGATCTTCAGTAGTATACAACTAAAGGCCTTTGGAACAAATAGATGACCTCAGACAGTAATGGCTTCTGCCCAAGATGTCAGACCAAGACCCGTGTCAAAGTCCTTTTGTTTTTTTCACCTGCTTGCTTAGAACTATTGTTCTTATCTCCATGGATCTGTAGTTGTCATCACCTATCAAAATGGCCCCCTTTTCTCTTTTCTGTCCTCTTTATTATAATTCTTAGGTCAAAACATACTCATTGTAACACCATTCTTAGATTATTCCAAACACTAGCCACTGCTCTCAGTCTTACCAACTGCTGGATATGCCATTCATTGCCAGATCATCACAATAAGTAAATATGAGCAATTCTGGTCTTGTCAAATGAAACTATAGAGAATTAAAGCCAATGGTTTTTCTACTTGTACCTATAGGGACAAATGACCTTAAAACAAATCAACCTATGACTAGTGTCTCTCTCAGAAAAAGAGCTAGTTATTACCATATATTGATTAGATCCCAGGCAATTCTAAATTTAAACCCAACAAGCTTTGCAAGGTAACAGGTGACTTGTCACCTGAAAGAAACTAATATGAACCCAAATATGTCATACAGCTAATACAGGCTTTGTTTCCAATCTCATCATGAACAACTCCTTTTTTCCTGGATCTCTATGTGTCCCCACTGGATTCTACTTCCTTGCAGCCAGGTCAACTCATCTTGTTTTCCTCAGACTAAATCCTCATGCAGTTTAGGAATAGTATGCAAAGACTTATATGTATACAGAAATCCTAACTCTAAGTCACCGATGTTGGAAATTCCAACTCAGGCAAGAGCTCCAAAACAAGGTCACCCTTGATTATTCAGGCACTACCTTGGAGAATTGCTGACTCATAATTCATGTGAACAGTCAGCAGTATTTCCAGTGATGAGAAATAAAAATACTATAAGAGACCTATCGCTGCCTCTGGCAGAAGTTTATCAATGTCAGCACCTCTTCCCTTGGTGAAAGATGTGCAGCTCTGCCTCAGCTCAAAGGCACATGTAGTCATGGGCAATTGTATAAACTTCTTTTTTTTAAGCCTCACCTGAAGATATGTTTATTGGTTTAAGAGAGAAGGGGAGAGAGAGAAACATCTATAGGTTGCCCCCCATACACACCCCAACCAGAGATCAAACCCAAAGCCTAGGTATGTGCCCTGACCAGGGACTGAACCCACAACCTTTTGGTGTATAGGATGACACTACAACCAACTGAACCACCCAGCCTGGGCACATAAACTTCTTATTGATTAATTGCAATAGCATCTGGGCCATTGCTCTTACATCTCACTGTATGTGGATCCATGGAACAGGCATGGTAGGACAGATTCTGTGTCACCTTAAAAAACACTTGGCAATGCTTCTGCGCAACTGTTGTCTCATCGGATGAGTGCCATGATGATACAACATGAAAGATCCATAAGATTGCCTGGGCTGGTAGCTCAGTTGGATGGAGCATTGTCCTGTACACAAAAAATGTGTGTTCAGTCCCTGGTAAGGGCACATACCTAGGCTGCTGGTTCAATTCCCACTCAGGGTGCATACTGGAGGTATGCACCCTGGAGGTAATTCGATGGAGGTAATTCGATGATGTTTCTCTCTCTCTCTGCCCCCCTTCCTCTCAAAAATCAATAAAAACATATCCTTGGGTAAGGATAAAAAAAAATCCAAAAGATCTCATGATATTGTTTACTCTGGGACAACAGAACAATCTCTGAGTGGTGAAGATCTGGATCTCTGAATTGGTCAGCCTCTCAAGCAAGAGATGGCCAAAAGAGGGAACTGAGAGACTTATTATACCAGTGGATAATGGATATTCCACATATGACAATGAACTCTGACCCACGCCTTTCCAGCAACCAGTCTGAAAACCAAACCATGGCCTCTGCTGCTGTTGGCTCACAACAACCATGACTTGGTCAATGACTGCTAGTTCTCCTACTTGCCAGCCTCCCTCCAACTTCCAACCTAGGACCAACCATCAAAGCCAAATATGCTCCCAAACCAATCACATAAGATGTCCTGCTCCCTCCAGCTTTCCCGTGCCAACAACCTGAATTAGGGCATACCTGAAGCTTCCTTTCTGGTTTTGTTTTGTTTTGTTTTGTTTTTTCATTCTAAGGCTTTATTACTCCCTGCATGCCTTTGGTTCTCTGCCAAAAGCAGGTGATAGTGGCTGATCCTTTGTTATATCCAGTTCAGAATAAATAGCCTCTTTGTTCTCATTTGTGGAGTCTTCATTTATCTCCACAAGTGCAAAGTCCTTCATCTCACAGAAGAGAAGACTGGACCAAGAGAATACCATGCATGGGACTTCACTCCCAAATGGCTTTGGAGTATTTGGGTCTCAAGGCACAAATTTCTGGTCATCTGTTAACATGGATCCTCCATTTCTTCTTTAGTAGTAGAATCTCAAAATTTTAGCTGGGCCCATAGCTGACCAGGAAAAGGACTTCAATTTCCAGACCCCCTTGGGTCTATGTTTAAGTTCTTGCCAGTGGTCTGTAAGCAGAAGTGGTATATTACAGTTATTTTTTAAGGATGTACAAAGTACAGTGTTAACATTTGGGACTTATGTGAATAACAATTGAAGAAACATTTTTACATTAATTTCAGTGTGTGCTTGTGTAATAAAGAACTTGGCAGGCCTTTGTCCCAGGTTCCTGAAGGTAACTTCAGAATCCTTAGAATTTTCTGAGAGATATTCATATTGGGCTCTTGGGCCCACACCTCACAGTTTATGTTAATGAGGTGACTCAGGATGGGGGCTTACCATGCAAGAAAGACCAACCAAGAAATGAGAGGGCCAGGACTTTGGGCCATGTACTATCAACCCCACATCCAGGGAGGGGAGGGGCACTGGAAATTGAGCTAAACTGTGTGGTCAATTCATCATTCCAAGGTAATGAAATGCCATTATAAACTCTGGACAAGGCTCTGGTGAGTTTCCCTGGTTGGTGGTACTCTGCACATTGTTACACATCTACATGCCAGCCAGGTGATGTGTCATTGGGGGAAACAGAAGCCCCACATTTGGAATAGTTCCAGATCTCACCTAATGTGTCTCCTCCTGGTTTGATTTGTATCTTTTTGCTGTAATAAAATTATAATATGGCCCTTTCCTGAGTTCTGACAGTTGTTCTACAGAATTACAGAACCTAAAAAAGTAATGGGAACTCCGAAATTTGTAGCTAGCTGGTCAGAAGTTCACCTAGGGACCCCCAAATTTGTGGCTAGGATCTGAAGCAAAAGCAGTCTTGTCTGGTTCTGTATCCCTAACCTGTGAAGTGTGGCCTGACTCTGGGTCATTGGTATGAGAAGTCACAGTAGCATTACAAAAGAAAATAGCAGTGATTTTCATGTACACACATACCAGTCCACTCTCAAAAGATGGAACAGTGTTAATCTATGTTTGAATTTGAAAAATAATTACAGGAAGCAACATTATATTTTTCTAAGAAAATATTTAGTTGTTGATCTTCTAGAAGGAAAGTTTTTCATCTAGTATAAAAGGATGAAGTCAATCAGAAGCACAGAGAAAACCTGGGCAATGAAAGTTGTTTTTCAAATCAACACATGGTTAGTAAACACATAGTTCGTGCTCCTTTCTGAGAGGAAGTATGAGAAGTGACCTGCAGCAGCTGTTAATGTGGCTCAGGAGAGAAGTGGCAAGATGATACACAACAAATTATTTAAATAATAGATCAAGACAGTGATAAGAACTATCCCAAGTCCACGAACCTCTTATTTTTAAAACCGTATGCAAACATCAAATGCTTTTTCAATTGCAAATGATTAAGATATGGCTTCACATCAGCGCTCAAAAAGACTTCTTCCCTGAGGAGGGGGCATCTGAATAGGTTCTGACTTATTGGGCTTTAGATAAGTGTGGGGGCACCTCTGAGGTATGACAACCAAGCTCCTTTGTCTGAAATAGGGGTTCTTGTCAGGAGCAACAGGATGTTAGGACAGATCGAAGTGGGTGTTAAATGCCAAACTGAGGAGTGAGGATTTATCCTGTAGGCAGTATGAAACATAATGTAGGACAAGAGATGAGCTCTGGCTGAAGGCTCTCCACATTTGCTGCACTTGTAGGGCTTTTCCCCAGTGTGAATTCTCTGATGTTTATTCAGGGATGAAATATGAACAAAGACTCTCCCACATTCACTGCACTCACAGGGCTTTTGTCCAGTGTGACATCTCTGATGGCGCCTAAGTTCTGACTGGAAGTGAAAGGACTACCTGCATTCATTACATGTACAGGATTTCTTCCCTGGATGGGTTCTCTGAGAGTTATTTCCCCCTGAAGTCTGTCTGAATCCTGTATCATATGTATAGGATCCTCCTCCAGAAGGAATATCACATTGGTTAACAAGGACTGATCTTAAGCCTAAACCTCTCCCCAGTTCACTCTATTTATGATTTCCCCTAAGGGTGGTAGCAGATTTATGAGTGAGTGATGTTTCTGTTAGAAGTCTCTCCCATTGTTCTGGATGTGTCTCTAACTGGTCATCACAATCACAGGCTGCTTTCAGCTTGGAGGAGCAGATTTCATCTATACTGTGTTCTTCCACTGATGCTACCTGGAATAATTCTTTGGAACTTCCTTGAGTTGGTATTGATTCCTTTGTTTTAAGCCTTCTCTCCCAGTCTGTGGGGGAGGGTGGGGGGAGACATTCTAGTATTACCCGTTCTCTGTACCAAGAGAAAGTGAAGTCCTAGAATGGCGGTAGGATAACTAACCTTTACATTAGTATCTAAAAGAGGTGTATAGTTTCTTCCAAGAATGGTGTACATCTGAGGAAGCTTTTGGAGGTGTCAAGCAAAAGAAATAAGCAGATGATTGGAGATTAGGAAAACCTAACCTGAGAAAACCTGAGAAAGCAGTGTTTGGATTCTAGCACATGAGGTAAGTCCAAAGACTGTAAAGATGAGAGTAGAGGAGGGAGATGCCTGCCCAAGTCTTCTCTCAACACCACAGTTCACACTGTACATTATTATATGCTCATACATATAATATGTACTGTATTATTATGTGTAATGTGGTGAGGCAGAATAATTCTCCCCAAAATTGTCCATGCCCTAATCCCAAGAACCTATGTTAATTTACATGGAAAAAGGTACTTTGAAGATGTGATTAAGGGCACAAACCTTGAGATGGAAGATAATCATGGATCATTCACATAGGCCCAATCTAATCACATGAGTCCTTAAAATGAGAGAACACTTCTTGATTTAGTCAGAGAGATGTGGTGTGAGAAGGACTCTACCCACCAACCAGCCAAAGAAGTGATTATGGCTGACAATAACAGAAGCATGGAGGTGGGAAGGCCAGCATAATATGGTTAGCTCAGCACTTCTCAAACTTCAGCATGCACATGGATTCCTGAGGTCCTGTGAGAGATACACTAGCTCAGTGGGAAGGGCCTGAGAGGCCGCATTTCTAAAGAGATTCCTAGAGATGCATTTCTAAAGAGCTTTCTGGGCATAAGGGAAAAACAGGAAGTGAGAGTTCTAAAGCTTGGTCCCATCCTGCCATGTGCCAGTTTTGTGACCTTGACCATGTGTGCTGAAGAATAAAAAATCAAATAAAAAGGCTAATTTGGTGAAGGACAGGAGATGCTAAACTTTGAAAAGGAATAGCTTAGGACTTCCAGTCAAGGTGGTGGCACTGGTAAACACAGCTCACCTCCTCACTCAACCACATCAAAATTACAACTGAAATATAGAATAACCATCACTCAGAACAGTCAGAAATCGAGATGAATGGAAGTCTGATAACTATGGAATAATGAAACTAAATCCATCCAGACTAGTAGAAGGGGCAAACACAGAACAAGTTTGTTCCAAATCCTTGTGTGGTGAATAGAAACTCTGGAGAGATATCTTGAGAGAGAGGAGTCCCAGCCTCATACCAGGACCCCAGCCCAGGGTTTCAGTGCCAAGAAGATAAGTTCCCATAACTTCTGGCTGCAAAAAACAGTAGGGATTGAGTTGGTAGAAGAAACTTCTGGAGTCTGAAACAGTTCCTCTTAAAGAACCCACATATGGACTTACTCAGACTCACTCCATCTGAGCTCCAGCACTGAGGTAGCAGCTTGAAAGGTACCAGTGGCATCCAGGGGGGAACTGAAATGTCTGGCACCAAGGCAAGAGGTGGGGGACTGCTTTCTCCCACACAGATGGGCAGAGGCAATTTTTCCTTTTCTGAAACTTCCCCCAACAGAGCCAGAACACCAGCAGGCAGACGCCATATCTGAGATTCCGTTAACCTGGCTAACACTGTTTGACCTGCCCTGGAAATACCCTGAAACTCTGTCCCACCCAATTTATGGGCCCAGCCGAACTATTAACAGTGACTTTTCCATATGAATGGCTGGTCTTGGCTCATGCTTCACAATTCCCTGACTCCTCTCAAACATACAACAGCTGACCTCAGTCAGCCTCCAGCCCCCAACTCCCATACCTTTTGCTAAGTGGCCAAAGGCCCAGCACTAGCCAGCCTAGATTCACAGCTTGGCTTCACCTGGGAATCTCCAAGCCCAGCACAAGTAGCAGCCATCTCAGATTGCTCTATAGCTCAGTCTGGGTGGCTCTGGGTTAAACAAAGATGGGGGCTGACCTTGGCCTTCACCATTCAGGACACCTCCAAACCTGCGTACCCAGTGGAAAGCTACAGACCATGTCAGAACACCACCCCCTGCCCTGTACAGCTGATTCTCTAGAGAGAGCAGAGGTTGGTGGTCAGTGGTCACAGCCAGTCCTTGCAGCTGACTGGCCTGGGTAAATCCTTCCCACTGACCTGCTAGCAGCAATCAAGGGCTCAATTATAAGAGGGTACAGCCAGGGGGCCCCCCAAAAAAGGATTTGTAATTGGGTCCAGAACTCGATGAATCCAGGAAATATTAAAAATATGGGATATCCTCACCCCCACTAGTCTGAACTGGGGGATGGGATGCATGGAGCAGGGCCACTGAAAGCTGTTTTGTATAACAAAAGTTTTGTAAATAACCTCTAGAATAGTCATGTAACATGTCTATAACTTTTGACTGGTTTTCATTGATATGTTAAATAGCTGTGACCTTGCTTGGAGCCAGGGAGATGGGAGTGACTTCCACCCAGGATGTAACTGGGAGGCAACTCCCCCTGGTTACAGTGCCTGCCTAAGAGCTTGGAGATGATTGGCTTCACACCACAGGGCCATGCCTGCCCAGACTTACTATGGCAGCCCAGAAAAGCTGGAAAAAATATGGGAATGCTGGCAGGTGTAGCTGATTGTGGGAGGAGTCGGAAATAGGGCTGCAAAGGAAGAATGGCACTGGGATTTAAACCCAGGTGTGGCAGCCATGACAAGCTGACTGGAAGAACCACACGGCTTTGGGTCTCCCTTTGCCACACAGCTTAGGAAGCTGGAAAGCAAGATGTCACAGTGATGCAGAACTCCCTCTTAGCAGCTTGGAAGAATGCAGGAGTGATGCTGTGGGAAGGTAAGGAGTGAAAGGACTCTTGCTGGTGGGCCATGAGAAGATTTTGGATTCAGAACTGGAGACCTCAGTGACACAGCTGATGGTGCTGGGAAACAAGGGAGGCCTGCCAGCCGAGCACGGATTACTAGGAAGAACCGGGGGCCACCTCTATTTCTTTTCCTGAGATATGGTACCCTGGACCAGGCAAAGGGGGGAAGGAAGGACTATGTGTGTTTGTGGATGTTTTGACAGACTTTGGGATTTTAATGAAGACATTAAGTAATGACTCTTAAGTCATTAAGTATACAGACTCTTAAGTCTGTATAACTTTTGAATGAATAATTCATTTCCTTTTCACCAATCTCTGAGAGCTATAATTTACTGGCAGAGGGCAAGGCGAACCTAGTACAGGGGGACCCCAGGTGAAGGGTGGGTCCATTTGGTATCATTGTGTGACCTCTTCTCTGGTGCCCAATCAGGAAAATCATGGGAGACCACATGCGCAGTAGTTTTAAAGTAATACAACTACTTGTACACATGAAATAAAAGCCCACCAAAACTATCCAGGAAGGATCTGACCTATAAAAATAGAATCCCTCCAGCCCAGGAGGTCAATCTCTGCTTGGAGTTGGCCTGCTCCCATGTTCTCTGCTATAAACTCTGTGTGTTCAGTTCAATTCTTTGTCCCAATCACCAAGAACTTGGTTACCTATGAGCAAATATTACACAACCAGAAGAGGAGCGTGTACTCATCCCACACAAAGGGTGTGTGTTTAGTACCCAGCTTGGGTGATAGGGGAGGCTGTGCCACTGGACCCTGCAAGATACCTACTACATTAGGTCATGCTACTACGCCAAGGAGTCATAGCAGCTCTACCTAATACATAGAAATAAACACAGGGAGGCTGCCAAAATGAGGAGACAAAGAATCATAGCCCAAATGAAAGAATAGGTCCAAACTCCAGAAAAAGAACTAAACAAAATGGTGATAAGCAATCTATCACATGCAGAGTTCAAAATACTGGTTATGAGGATGCTTAAGAAACTTAGTGAGGACCTCAACAGCATGAAAGGATCCAGTCAGAAACAAAGGATACATTAATTGAATTAAAGAAAAATTTACAGGGAAACAACAGTAGTGTGGATGAAGTTGAGAACCAAATCAATGATCTGGAACATAAGGAAGCAAAAAACAACCAATTAGAACAGCAAGAAGAAAAAAGAATCCAAAAATAAATGAGGAAGTATAAGCCAGGGGTGTCCAATCTTTTGGAATCTCTGCTCCTCACTGGAAGAAGAGTTGTCTTGGGCAATGTAATTGAACACATTGCAACATGTAATCACAAAAAAACCTCACAATGTTTTAAGTAAATTTACAATTCTGTGTTGGGCCAAATTTACAGCCATCCTGGGCTGCATGCCACCTACTGGTCACACATTGGACACCCCTGGTGCAAGCAGCCCCTGGGATACCTTCAAGAGGTCCAACATTTGTTATCATAGGGGTGCCAAAAGGAGATGAGAAAGGGGAAGAAATTGGGAACCTGTTTGAAAAAAATTATGAAAGAAAACTTCCCTAATTTGGTGAATTAGGGAAGGAAATAGACATGCAAGTCCAGGAAGCACAGAGGGTCCCAAACAAGATGGATGCAGAGAGGCCCACTCCAAGACACATCATAATTAAAATGCCAAAGGTTAAAGATAAAGAGAGAATCTTAAAAGTAGCAAGAGAAAAGAAGCTAGTTACAGGGGAGTTTCTATAAGATTGTCAGCTGATATCTCAAAAGAAACTTTGCAGGCTAGAAGGGATTGGCAAGAAATATTTGAAGTCATGAAAAACAGGAACCTACAGCTAAGGTTGCTCTACCCAGTAAAGCTATCATTTAGAATTGAAGGGCCAATGAAGAGCTTCCCAGACAACAAAAAACTAAGGAGTTCATCATCACCAAACCATTGTTTTATGAAATATTAAAGGTACTTAAAGAGAAGATCAAAACTATGAATAATAAAATGTCAATAAATACATACCTATCAGCAATTGAATCTAAAAAACAAACTAAGCAAACAAGAAAAACAGACCCAGAATCATGGATACAGAAAGCTTTTTGATGCTTACCAGATGGGAGGTGGGTATGGGGGAATGGGCAAAGAGGTGAGGGGATTAAGAAGTACAAACAGGTAGTTACAGAATATCCATGGGGATGTAAAGTACAGTAGTAAATGGAGTAGCCAAAGAACTTATATGCATGACCCATGGACATGAACAATGGTGTGGGGATTGCCTAAGGGAGAGGGGAGTGCTGGGAGGTGGGAGGACCAAGGGGGGGAGGAATTGGGACAAATGTAATAGCATATTCAATAAAATATAATGAAGAAAAAGAGAGAGAATGGCTTAAAATCTCCAGGGTCACCTGGACTGCCCGGACTCCAACACTAATGAGGTAGGAGGTGGTCACAGGAAGTGCCCACCTTTACACAGCTGAGGTAGAACAGCTGGAAAAATGTATAACTTAATGAAGTGATAAAGGAAGTGGGTGGCAAGGCTTCAAATGGCCCCACTGCCCTCTGCTCCTGGCCGAGAACCATTCTCCCAGGTGTGTTTACCCTCTGCTGTCCTCCCCTTTCCTCTGGCTGTTGGGATCAGCCTCCCAGTGGCCTTCCCTGTAGGAGACCATCCTGTGTGGCATGGGCTCAGCTCCCACTCGAAGATGCACAGGACCCATGCCCACGGATAGGTTCTCCCGTGAGGAATCGGGCCTGCAATGTACCTAGGCCGCTTTGAGACTTGCTTTTGCTAAAACTCCCTCACCCTGAATTGAGGCAGCAAATATTTACTGCAAAGTAACTTCCTAAAATCCATGCTAAACCTTCCAAGGACGAGTGTACCTGGTTCAACCACATTTCCCTTTGTCTTTGCAAATATCCTTCTTCTGTGGTGTGATTAGCAGCATCGTCTCCATTGTTTTCTGTAAGAGGTAACCACCTAAAGCGAACTTGTGTATAGTAAATGAGGACCATCATGTAATGTGCCCCAAAAAGAAAAAGAGGCCTGTCATGGCAGAGGCTGCGGCTTTTGCTCCCCCTGAGAGAAAAGCCATGCTTGCCCTTTTCCTCCACAGAACTCAGTAGTCCATGTGAATGTCTTGTGTCTCATCCACAATGCGGCGGACCCCATGACCCGGGGTCCATATCACTTCCCCTCTACCTCCACCATGGTCTCTGGATCCTGGGCCTGTAAGGTTAGTTGTGGCAGCAATGAAGGTGGTTGCAGGCTCAGCCCTTCTTTGGGATCCCTGCCCTTTTCTTAGGGTCCTCCTTCTCCTAGGCCAAGTACTAACTTCCCAGGAAGGTTTCTGGGCCTCTGCACCCTGGAGACTCAAACCTGATGTTGTGGAGTCAGTCCACAGCTGGGGCTAAAGGGCAACGTCCCTTCATTATGTCCAAGTCTGTCCTCCCCAAGGTTCCAGGAGCAGGGAACAAGTGGGTGACACCGGGCATTCCCACTCAGGGAGGAGACTCCCACTCCAACGCAGGGCCCAGAACAGGGCTGACCCACCCAGACAGATGCTGCTGTCCTGCATGAGGTGCACATGTTCCAATCCCTGGAGCTGCTGGTGCAGGGAGAGGAGAACCAAGCTCTGGAACCCACCTCACATGCAGACCCAGCCACAGGGGTGACCACACCATGATCAAGTACTGTGGTAGCCAAACCCTCGACCTCGGTGCTCAATGCACCTCGGAGACCCAGAGAAAGACAAGACTCCGGGAGGGCCTTGTAGGGACACAGACCACTCTGTCCCCAGGTCTAGGCCTCCATGGTCCCTGCAGGAGGCAGACAGAGGGTCACTCCCAATGCAGTCACGGGCTCAGTGCAGACTGGAGCAGGCCTGTGTGCTGAGTGTAGCCAAACCCCAAAGAACAAACATTGCCTTGGCCCCCTCCAGCCAAGCCCTGTCCAGCGCCAGTGCAGCATCCAGGAGTGGCCTATCTCAACAGTAACCTGCTTGGGGGTTTTACCCGGTTCCTTTCCAGGGCTGGGAACTGGGAGCAGTTTTCATCCTGGGCCCATAGTCCAGTTTGGGCCTGTGCAACAGAAGTCACTGAAAATATGTTAAAAAGAAAAGCCTGAGACCTACCCTGAATCTGCCAGCTAAGGATTTCCAGGAGGCAGGCGGCTTCTTGGGAACCATGGTTGGCACAGGAGTTTTTAGTCTCTTCATTGCTTTGGAACCAAAAAGGTGAGGGAATGGGCAAATGAGGACAGGTCTTTATCTCACTGATGGCTCAACATAACTAGATAGATGTGGAACTGTTTCATATGAACTTGAGGGGCACTGCCTGTCCCTGATAATTTTTCTTTCAGCATTGGCCAGTTAGTGTCTGAAATTTCCCGCTTTTATTGAGGAATCAGAAAGACAGATCTTGATCCAGAGGCTCATCTTACCCAGGAGAGTTCATCAATAGCTTAACAGAGATGTCACCTCCCCCACTCAGAGTGCTCTGGTGTGCCACTGGATGCCAAGTGCTGTTAAGGGGGCTTTAGTCCCCAGTAGCCTGATGTTTACACATCACCCCCAACATTTCCTTTTGCTGCTTCTTTGTAGCCAAACACTTGTCCCATGAAGAACATGAATGGGTCTTAAAGGCTTTCTGCTGGGTGAAAAGTCACTCCCCGCCTGGCTTGGGCAGCACATATACCAAAATTATAAAGATGCAGGGAACATTAGCATGGCCTTTGCCAAGGATAACATGCAAATTCATGAAGTGTTCTATATTTTTAAACAAACCCAGATCTTTTGTTATTAAAAAGATTTTGGATGCTGAAAGAAAAAGTCACTCTCTAAAGGTTACATACTGTATAATACTGTTTATATAACATTCTGGAAAAAAATGAAGTGTTGAAGAGAGAAGTGGTCACAAGGAGTCATGACAATGCCTTGCTTATGATAGGCAATTTAGGTTTTTACGAGTGTTAAGGGTAGACTTATTCGTGAAGTAGGATTTTACCATATTTTTTTGTGTGATCAGCAGTCTTCCCTGAAGCTCTAGCAACTCATTGGCTCTTATCTTTAGCTACTCATAAGATCACCTGTAGATCTTTTCAAACGCTCGCTCCTCACAGTGGGCCCGGGCCCCAAGCACCAGTGTATTACGTCCACAGCTCTTCAGGTGATTCCTGTGCAGCAGAGGTTAAGAATCCCTGCGATGTCTCTAACCAGGGCCCCTCCGGGCTGGTGTGCGCTCGAGCTGTTCATCAGTCGGGTGGCTCCCCTGTTAAATACACACATGTCCTCGGCTCTTTTCTGGTGCAAAAATGTTCGTATACCCTACCTCAGGCCCAGCCCATCCTCAGAACAAAGTTCTGCGTCTCACTGGACCAAATTTCAGAACCAAGTTAGACAAACTAAAGCAGAAACAAATCCCTTTCGAGTGCCAAAAGACTCGATATCGTTCTCAGTCTTCCCCGGGCGAAAACCAGAAGTAGGAATGGCCCCAAAGATGGGAAAGACACATTTCCCACCGGAGGACATAAAGAATGTGACATCATACGTGGCCAGTACTTCTAGGGTTACCATAAGCCTAGACATCCACACCAGTTCCCTCTCCCTACAGCCACTACATCGTGGCACTTCCCACTAGCACCAGCAACCGCAAGTTCTCACAAGCGTGGACCAGCTGAGAGTTTCATACGTCATATTTAAGAGCACAGGCCGCTTAGACTTCTGGGAAATACAGTCCGTGCGCAGGCCAAACATTGATTGGGCACGCAGGCGTCAGAGCCCTTTGCGCAGGCGCACTGCTTTCCCAACCTGAAGAGGCGCTGTCTTCCTGGTTTCTGAGCACTGTGTATCCAAGGTGAGAGCTGCAGATTTGTGTCTTCGAGATGCAGAGTGAGCGCAGCTGTCGTGAGAAGGGGAAAGGGGACGCTGAGAATCTAGGGGGAGGTGTTACGGGAGTAGAGCAAGGTAACTTGGCAGAACCTTCCGGGTGTGTGTGCGCACCTGCCCAGGAGCGCTTGCAGGCTTGGCGGTGACCCGGCTCTGAGTGTTGCAGACACAAAGTTGTCTCTCCCCGACCTCCAGTGTGCGGGTAGAACTGAGGGACACGACCGAACGTGTGTGTGTGTCCGTCCGGTGCCAGTGGGTGCGGGCAACAGCCACTGTACACTATCTGTCGTATTCCAGCTTTCAGGTTGAAAGTTTGGAGCCTTACTCCTGTCAACGAAAACTTAAGGAGACCGACCTTTCTGAGAGACAAAAGACAGTTTTGTTCAAAATGGTTTGCAGACCAGGGAGACTCAGCCTCCAGGATGAACCCTGGGGAAGGTGGGGCGACGTTTTTAAAGGCAACACAAAAAGCTGACCGTTAATGGGATTGGTTGCACAGAGAAGCAAAGCCAAGCGTATACAATATACATTTTCTGATTGGTTAAAGCAGCCAGGCTTTCTAGTTTGTTAATTCGTGGTCAGCAGGTAGAGTTAGGAGATGTGGCCAACGGTTGGAGTCATAAGACGTGGGCAGCAGGGGTATCACAAGACTGAAACCATTGTCTCAGTTTCCCTTGGAGCTTGTAAAACAAACTTGTAAAACAGGTATTGATCGAACAGACAATATAGGGAATGCAATTTGTCAGGTGGACAGTGTTAGAGTTCAAACTGCAGAGTTGCCTAGTCTCTCAAGCAGAACCAGAGACCAAATTGCAAAAATGGCCAGATATTGGGCCACAAAGTTATGTTAAAATACTCCTCTCCTCCCGCCCCTTCTTCCTTCTGTGGGTGTTCTCTAAATGTAGGTGAAACTGATACTACATCTAGCGTGCTGCCCACTCCAGTCCCTCTGTCTTTCCCAGAAACCTCCTCAGATTATTTAGCTCCCTACCTTGGGCCTCCACACATGTAGTCATGGGTGGGATGGGTGTTTATAGGGGTGGTTGCACAGAGGATCAGGACAAGACACACAGGCAAGGTGGATTGTATGGGTCTGATCTAGGGACTGATAGTAATAACACTTTTAGGGGACAGTTGCTACAGAGGTCATATCCAAGACTAGAGAAAGGAAAGGACTAGTGGCAGGGAGCCAGTTAGGAATGGTTGGTAATGGTAGTCATCCTGAAGCAAGCTGCTATGGACTTCAGTTATGATGGTGTCAGTGGTAGGGAAGGTTACAAATGACATTGCAAAAGAAAAGTACAAAGGAACTGGTGACTGACTAGATTTGGGACGAAAGAGAGTGAGGTAAGAGTGAATTTGGGGCACCTGGGAGAATACTAGAACATCTGATAGAAATGTAAAAATGGAGAGAAATTGATGTGGGGAGTTGAAGATGGGAAGATGGTTTTGAGGTGCTCGGAGAATGTTTAATTCAAAATTGTAGTCATTTGGAAATGCAAGGTGAGTTTGGAAGAGGCATTGAGACTAGACTGGGAACTATCTCTGTAGAAGTAGAAAATGGAGTGCTAGGTGTGAATGGACTTTCTGAGGGACAGCAAGAAGAACATTGTACAAAGACTGAGCCTTGGGCAGCATCCATGTTCCCAGAGCAACATTGGGAAAGAGTCACAGAGAGCTGCACTGTTAGTGGAAGGAAGAAATTTAGGCTAATGCTGTATCAGAACAGTTACAGCAACCTGAAGTAGCAGAAACTTGACAAAACAGTCAAAAGCTGCAGAGAAATAAAGATAAGGCGAAAAGGATTATTGCAATTAGAGCTCAGAAAGGCATTGTTAATTTTCAAGCATGCAGATTCAGGTGTGTGAAAGGTGGCAAGAGTGGAATAATGATTCAAGAATAGGTGGTGATGATGTGGGGTGGATGGGTATATATTAGTCATCTAAAAAGTTTGGTCATGAAAGGAAAACCTAAATGAGAACTGTTTTTGCTAGAGGGAGGCCATGGGATTCAGTGAAGGTAGTTTCAGATAGAGGAGGATTGTATCTGTTTGAACATATGAGAAGAAGGTACAGGAGAGATGGGAGATGCTGGAGAAAGAAAAACTGAGTAATGCAGGGAGCTGATTCTGAACAGGTACAATAGTGAAAAAGAAAGTAAGACACAGTTGTGGGACACTAAGGTAGAGTCCTTAGTGTCACAGACACAGACTTTTCTGTTTTGTTGACCCCACTCCCCTGGTACCTAGAGCATAATTTTCATTGAGTGGAAGAATGAATGGGTTTGTGTTGGGCAGTAGAAAGGAAAGGAGCTTTCATTTATTGAACAGGCTGTTAGATAAATGCTTTATATTAATTGTCTCACTATTTACAACTACTCCATGAAGTAGACATTACACAACTCGGGGTCACCTGTTAGCATAAGTAATCTGTTAATGCCAGGTCTATAGACTGCTTTCTACCTCATGGTCCTGCCTCCCTTGAAACTCTTGTGAAGCTCAGTATAGTAAAGGACATTGGTTTGCTAAAATTGAGTGGTAGCCATGGAGGTTTGGAATAACTACAGAGCTAGGAGAGGAACAGTAAAAGCTTTTAGGCAAGGGCTCATTTGAAGATATAGAACAAGGATTTGAAGAATATTTTCTCCAGAAGCACTGTGAGATCCAGGAATGGCACTGTGTTAAGTATTCCTTATAAGGATAGTTTAATTCCATCCTCATAAAGTCAGTAACCTAGGTACTGTTACAGTTTAGTAAATTTAGGCTTTGTGAGAGGCTTAGGTAGAATTTGAACCAGGTCTGTTTTCTTTTTCTTAAGGTTGTATTTATTTTTAGAGGGAGAAGAAGGGAGGGAAAAATTAAGGGAGAGGAACATCGATGTGGGAGAGAAACATTAATTGGTTGCCTGTTGTGTGTGCCCCAACCAGGGACTAAACCCACAACCCAGGCATGTGCCCTGACCAGGAACAAACTAGCAATCTTTTGATTTGTGGGACAACACCCAACCGAGCCACACTGGTCAGTGCTGTCTAGCACTTTTTAACCTCTGTGCTGTAATGACTTATTTTCATGAAAAGATAGCACAGTGCCTGGTCAGTAGCAAATGCAAATGCTCAAAATATGCTAGTTATTAATATGATGTTTAATGCTGTTCCATTGTATTGATGGACTGGATCATAAATTAATCAAATCTTCTGTTTCGAAATTTAGGATATTTCAAATTTTGTCTGTATTATTGTAAGGATTAAATGAGGTAATACACATAAAGTTCTTAGAAGGTTTCCACACATAGCATTCAATAAAGGTTAGTGTTAATGATTTAAGAAAAAGCTTTGCATATATTCTTACTTATTTCCTTAGGATAAACTAGGGGAGAATGGCTGGGTCAAAGAATATGCATAATTCAAGGCCCTTGATACAAATTGCAGTGATCTTTTTAAGATCTGATAATGACACATGCATAAATTCTTTGGTGATCCCCATTGCTACGTGTGGAAAAGGGAGGATACAAAGCTCTCCTGGATCTAGCCAGCTTCTGCTTACTTCTCCAACCTCATCCTTTCCCACAGCTCTGCTCGCAGCCTAGACATCTGCCATTCTAAAGTAGTTACAGTTGTTAGTCCTTTCCACATAGATACCTGCCTCCTCGTTTTCAAAAGCTAGGTGTTTTTTCCTGCCTAGAATCTCCTCCCCCAAGTCACAACTTATTTTAGAGCCCATTTCTGCCCAGAAACCTGCCCTGTTCCTCCCTCCCTCCCTGCCATCTGGGCTAGGCAAGCCTCTGATGTCTGTCAGAGTTTGCTGTGTGTATCTCTTTACAGTACTTATCCATCCTACAGTGAAATTTATTTTGGTTACTTGCTTGTCCAATATGCTAGGCTACATATAAACTTTTACAAGACAAGGAAAATACACAGTTTGAGGGCTTGGTATCAATAGTTGGTGCTGAATACATGTTGGTTGGATAAATGGATGAATGAAAAAACAAAGATCAGTGAACATACTCCCTTGAAAGCAAGAGAGTAGTCAGTAAGCCATACCTCTTCTGTCTTCTTCCCAGGACCATACTCTCTCCCCATCCCAGTCATAAATCTCAGCAATGTTTGATTTAACTATGTTTTAATTAGACTCTTGATTGTAAGAAACTGAGACATACTTAGCTAACTCAAGTAAAGACTGTAGTAATAAGTATTCACACAAAGCCTAAGAAAGAGGGTTGTAGTCTCATGGAAGTCAAGAATAAATAAGGAGGGTTTCTATGCAAACTAAGCCCACGGGTGGTACTAAGGGAATGGAAGGACTTGGCTTTAGTGCTTTGTCACGAATGTGACTGGGCTGCTCTTTCCCCTGACTGCAACTAATCCTACTTCCCACATAGCCATGGGTTCTGCCTTCTGGTAACTTTGGCTCCCCTAGTCCTTGTGGCTATTCTGTCCCTCAGAGTACCCTTTTAGCTCGTCATCCACTTGTTGTCCTAATGTTTCTTAGTTCACCTTCCTGAGGAAGGATGTTATCTCTTCAAGTTAGATCACATTTCAACCTTCTGGGCAGCCTGTAAAATGCCCACCTGTGGCCTATTAATTACTGGCTCTCCTTGCGCAAAGGGTTATAAATAGAGTATCTTTAAAGAGACTTTGGTATTTACTTGACTGTTATCTGTGTAGTTGTTTATAAAATTTATGTTTTTTATCCAGTAACTATCAGGGCAATATAGAATGAGTTTGTAAGTATAGTATGAGCCTTAATCTGTTTTCGACTCCCAGGAACAAAACTTTGCCTCTAGAATCATGGAGTACCACATTGTGTTCTGACTAGCAACTTACATGCCTTTTGCTGTAGTGCTGGAGCAGGGTGTGCTTGCCCCTGGTCTTGCTTTACTTTCCTTCCCTTTCTGTAGGGTATTGAGTTGAGGATGGATATATAGCTCACTGGTATACAGAGAATTCTTACTTCAGGGGTCAGAAAAGTGCAAACGAGACTAGTCTTTCTCATACTTACCTTCCCACCCCATACCTTTACTTTATTAGGACTCTGCCCTTATCCACACGGAGAGCACACAGAAGGGAATGGCTGCTGTGGCTCCGACTGCCAAATACCAGGTGATGTAGGCTTTTCTGTTTTTGAAATACTTTATTAATCTCTAGGACGTAAACCCTTTCTTTCTCCTAGAGCTTTTTTGGTCAGACCCACCAGGTACACGAAGGATTCCACGGGGAGTGCTTCCTTCCCCTTTAACTTGTGGTGTCCATCACTGACCTTTTCATGCCTTGAACTTAGGCTCACTAGCCTGTCATCAGGCGCATAGCCCCTGTGGCATTTGCTCTGAGTGATTTTGCCTAAATGATTGTATGAGTCTAATTGGAAAGTTTGGGGAACAGTGGGCTGGTTTAGTTCTTTGTATATCTTTTCTTTGTATATCCATGTATGGACTGAAAGTAGGCCCCATGTACTCCAGGGGGTGTTGGGATAGGCTGGGGAATGTGAGCACGTCAGTGAGATCATAAGAGTTTTGAGGAGAGTTTGGTGGGCAGAGACATGTGCTTGCCCCATTTCCACTCAAAGGCAGAGGGTCTTGAATTCTGTGCTTTGGCTTAAAACTTCTGCAGACACACTAGAGACTCATCTGGGGTTTTAGGATGGAGGATAAAGATACAATCATATAGAATCACAGACCTTTAGAGAAACTGAGAGGGATCCTAAAGACTTACTTAATCTACATCATTGCTTTAAAGATTTGTTAAAAAAAAAGATAACGGGTGGAATTTGAATAAGGTTGTAGATTAGACAATAGTAAAATGTTAATACTGTTTTCTTAATTCTCATAACTGTGATTACAAGAGAAAACCCTTGTTTTTATAAAATATACACTGAAATATGAGTGAGTAAAAGGATATCACATCTGCAAGTTAGCTCTCAAGAAGTTCAGGAAGGATATAGGAAAAGAAAAGTATACTCAGAGAGACAGGAGGATAAACCAAATATGGAAAATGTTAACATTTGGGGAAGTTAGGTGAAGGGTCCATAGGAATTCTTTGTTTCTTTCTTACAAGTTTTCTGTAAGTCTGAAAATTAAGAGTCTTAGTACTCAGAGACTCAGCTGTGATTACAGTGGTGTGGGATTATGACCAATGGGGATTATGCTACTTTTTCCAAGTGCATCAAGGCTCTACTTTGTCAGATCATTTTCTTTCCCCTCCCCCTACAACCTCCAGGGTTCTCATCTTTATGACAGTTTTGTCTGGTCCATGTAAAGAGAAGGGTTATGAGTAAGGGAGAATGTAATTGTGTTTCCAGGAATCAGTGACATTCATGGATGTGGCTGTGATTTTCACAGACGAAGAATGGGGGCATCTGATCCCTATTCAGAGGGATCTCTACAAGCAGGTGATGCTGGAGAACTATGAGAGCATTGTCTCACTAGGTAAGAAGAGATTCCCATAAGTAGCTGGACTCTGTACGGTGTTAATATGGGGTTGAAGGGCTAATAAATTGATACCTCTTCTCCCACCTGAGTTCTGAACCACTGAGAGACAAGATGGGAGAGTAGGAGAATGTGGCTTAGGTGTCCAGCAAGAGTGGGCTTCCTAATCTTAAACCCCAGCATTTGACAGACTTGCTCCCATTGCTTGCTCAGCAGCCTGGCCCTGCAGCCTGGCCCTGCAGCACAAAGGGCCTGGAGAAGTAGAGCAGATGTGTACCTGCTGCAGGGAGCTGGCTCTCCAGAGAGGGTGAACAGAAGAAGGCGAGGTATTTATGCCCAGCTCTTTCCCCAACTCATCAGTCAAGTAACTTAGTCAGCTCCATCCAGAGGGCTAAGGGTGGGTGAGGGGCCATCTTTTTGAGGGAAAATATCTCCTCAGAAGCAGATAAGGAGGGGAGACATGTTTTACTTCAAAAGAATGTGGTGTGGGAGTTGGAATACAAGGTTGTGTCTTAGAGTAGGTCACTAGAAATGTGTTTGATTTTGAATATTTGTCTTAAGTGACATCTTTGATGTCCACAGAAGACACTTGGTAATTAGAGACTTTCGTGACAAAGGAAAAATTAAGAATGACTGTGACTGCTGGTGTCAGGTATTCATGAGAAGTAAAGCTGGGCTCCTGTAGGTAATGGAGTCTCTCAGGAGCTTCCAGAATAAGAGGCTGAGAGAGTATGCAGATTTGGAGCCAGGCTTACAATAAGCATCAGGTGGCAGTAAAAGAAATAATGTTGCAGATTTCATGCAAGGCAGGTCAAAAAAGCAAGTGTAACACCTCCTGGATTAGCCTAAACAGGCCAAATGTGGAGAACAGAATAGTGTTCATGGAGTATTAAGGGAGACTACTAAACCTTTGTCATAGGCTTTGGTGGGATGAAATACCAGGGAACATAGAATTCATCAGACCAGAGACAGGAAGTCCCAGGGAAGGGATGAATGTGGCCACTTTGTCAGCAGAAAATCCGCATACAACTGGATGATTCTGGGGCCCAGTAAGAATGTGCCTCTCTTTCCTAAGTCAGGGGACTAATGCAAGGGAAGTTTAGCCCTCAAGGCTATTTCTAGGAGGAGAATCTGTATAACCAAAATGGATAGGTTCACTTCTAGAAATTTGTCCCGAGGAAATAATAGGATTAGCAGCCCATGCTGTATATACATGTTCATATATTTTTTTAAATATTAAACCTAGTCTGAAATGTCTGCCAGTAGGAGATTAAATTAGATTATCCCATACAATATAGTATCAGGTAGTCATTAAAATGGTGAGATAGATCTGTGTTAATGGAAATAATTTTTAAATTCTTATGTGACAAAATCAAGTTTACAAATCAACATTATTCCATTATCAAGTTTTTAACAGTTATACCTATAGGTATCTTTCAGAACTGAGATGAATAGAAATAAAAATAATTAATACAAAGTACAAAAAATTATTTTTCTTTTGACTTACACATAACCTCTAATTTTCCTACAATGAACATGATCCACTTCTTTAAATAAAAACATAATACTAAAGGGTAAGCAACCAAAAAAATGCACTTTTATTACATGTTTTTACTCAAGACAATCTTTTTTTCATTCTTCCTTGAGCCAAGGACTGTTTCCACCCATCCTACCAGCACTAAAGCCAAGAGCGTCCCATTCGCCTCTGGAGGAAGAATAAATACAAGGGAATTTTATCAACTTCTTGACTGAGTGCTACTTGTTTCTTTTTAGAACCTCAGTGTTGACCTCTATCCAGATGTGCCTATATCTTCTGCATTACTTTGTAGACCATATTCTTAGAATGAATGGTCTGCTTTCCATATTTTCTCTGTGAAAGTCCTAGAGGCTGAGATTAAGCTTTGCAGTGGTTGCATATTTTCATCTCATACCTGGCTTGTTTCTTTCTCCATGAGCAGGACTTCCAGTTCCTCAGCCTGATGTGATTTTCCAGTTGAAGAGAGAGGATAAGCCTTGGATAGTTGATCTTCATGGATCTGATGACAGAGGGAACATTTCTCTAGGTAACTGCATATCAACAGGATAGGGCAGTTTATTTTGTGCTTATTTGGGGGGTTGTGGCAGGGAGTTTTGGTTATCACCTTTTTCCACATCTTCTGCTTTAGTGCTATTGTCTTACCCACTAGCTTTCATTTTTCCTATACCTAAAGGTATTATTCATCTTTATTCACCAAATGCTATACTGTCAGATCTGTTACGTTGACTATTCACTATTTGATTTTGATATTCCTATTTTTCACCATCCTCTCCACTTTGCATACTCTCCTAATTATCCTGACCATGTTTCCCATAGAAATTCTTTTTTTTTCTGAGATGTCCAACATCAAATCTATTCCCTGCCTTTTTCTTTATTCCCAAGTCTCAGTCTTTCCCTAAAAAATATGGCTGTTCAAGGGAGGAAACAATACAGTAACCATATTACTTGTCAGATTTATCATAGTTCCCCTTCTTTCTGCTGTAATATTTTCTATCCCTGTAAAGAAACGGCATTTGTGTCTATTCCAGACTGGGAGACTAAGCCCGAGATTCAAGCTGCATCAGAAAAAGAAAAATCAGAAGGAATATTGAGGGAAAAGCTTGGAAGAAAAGGTCCTCTGTGTCCTAAATTTGAAGTTCATGTGCTGGAAGGTGGGTTGGAAACAGAGAAGGAAAGCCCTGCAGTGGAGACCTGCAAGAAATCCTTTTCCCCGGAGGAAAGCTTGCGACAAGGGTCAACTCCTCCCAAGAAAATTCTCACTAAAGACAGAGACCAGGAATGCAGCAGTTGTGGGAAAACCTTTTTTGACCACTCATCCCTTATCCGCCATCAGAGGACTCACACAGGAAAGAAGCCATATGACTGTCATGAGTGTGGGAAAGCCTTTTTCAACCGTTCATCTCTAACTGTACATCAGCGAATCCACACTGGAGAGAAGCCCTTTAAATGCCGTGAGTGTGGTAAAGCCTTCAGTCACAGATGCAGTCTGAGCAGACATTTGATGTCTCATACTGGGGAGAGCCCCTACGAATGCAGTGCATGTGGAAAAGCCTTTTTTGACCGTTCATCCCTAACTGTACATCAGCGAATTCACACTGGAGAGAAGCCATTTAAATGCAGCGAGTGTGGGAAAGCTTTCTTTGACCGTTCATCCCTCACTCGACACCAGAGAATTCATACTGGAGAAAGTCCTTATGAATGTAGTCAGTGTGGGAAAGCCTTCAGCCAGAAAAGCATTCTTACTCGACACCAGCTAATTCACACTGGCAGGAAGCCTTATGAATGTAATGAGTGTGGGAAAGCCTTTTATGGTGTCTCATCACTGAATAGACATCAAAAAGCTCATGCTGGAGAGCCTCGCTACCAGTGCAGTGAGTGTGGGAAAGCATTCTTTGACCGCTCATCCCTTACACAGCATCAGAAGATTCACACTGGAGACAAACCCTATGAATGCAGTGAATGTGGGAAAGCCTTTAGTCAGAGAAGCCGGCTCACACGACATCAGAGGGTTCATACAGGAGAGAAACCCTTTGAATGCAGCGTTTGTGGGAAAGTGTTCAGTTCTAAATCATCAGTTATTCAACATCAACGACGCTATGCCAAACAGGGAATAGACTGAACTGGGTGAAAGCTTTAGTCAAAGGACCTCCATGAAAACTTAAAATAGGTCTTCCCCATTTTAAATCCATCAGTTGATCATTCTACCTATTCTGGCTTCTTCTCTCCTTTCCTGTCTCTGCTACCACAGTGTTTGAATAAAAACTCTCTTATGTTATAGAACTGAAGCAGAATGCTGGAAATTAAGGTGCAACTTTATAAAGAGTCAACAATTCGCAGAAGTTTCTCAGACTATAGGATAAATGTTAGGAGGTGATCCTTACATGCACCTATTTACTGAGGCCCCTGGTATCACTGCACTTTAAATAACTGGAGGCTACAGCAGGAGGGGAAAGGCAAAATTATATCAGCAGGACTATTGTTTCCCAAATAGTTCTTTTTATAGCTGCTAGTCCCTCTCTCAGAGCTTTTTTGGACACTGACCTTTTTTTTCTGCCCCAGCTTTTAGAGCTCTTTAATATGGTTACTACTAATAGCTAGCACTTACTGAACATTTGTTATAGGTAAGCACTCAGCTAAGAGTTTTGCAAGATTATTTGATCTTTTGAACAACCCTATTAAGTAGGTACTCTTACTACCTGCATTTTACAGGTAAGCAAACTAGTGTTTAGAGAGGTTAAATAAAAATTGCCCAAGGTGTCAGCTAGTAAAAGGTGAAGCCAGGTCTTGAAGACAGATCTACCTTCAAAATCTATTCTCTTTACCGTTACATTATAAAGTTTGTTTTGTAATTTATGTGCATGTATTATACTTAATTAGATTGTAAGCATTTGGAGGCATGGCCTGTGTCTTTGTAGCACACACAGTGCCTTGCAAATAATAGGTGCCCAATAAATATTTATCTGAATTAATGACTTTTCTTTTTCCCCAGTTCTATTTAAAACATCTCTTGTATTCACATCCTTTCTCTGAATTCTCAGTTTAGCCTATACCTTTATCATCAAAAGGACTCATTACTGCAGTAGTCACTTTCTGATTCTAGTTCTTCCCTCTTCATCATTGAAGAGGGATATGCTAAGCTATGATGCCCTAACAAACAAGAGACAAAGATTAATTTCTCATATAAAACCTGATGTGAGTCAGTCTATCTACTCCATCCTTATCATTTAGAACATGTTGCCTTCAAGGTCATCATGGAAGAAAAAGTTGGAGGATTTTGTGAGAGATTTTTAAGAGTCGTCACTTCTATCCACATCTCATAAGCCAGAACTCAGCACCAAGAGGTAAGGAAAGTACACCCTGACTGGTGTGGCTCAGTGGGTTAACAGTCAGCCTGTCAGCTGAGTCAGGTCACATGCCTAGGTTACAGACCAGGCATGTGGGGATGCATGAGAGGCAACACATCAGTGCTACCCTCTCTCTCTTTCTCCCTTCCCTACTCCCTAAAAATAAATATTTTTTTAAAAGGCTAGCAAAGGAAACAAGCATCTTGATATTTGGTTAACATTAACAGCTTCTGTTAGCTACATATTGCCTCTTTTAGGCCATTCTTTCCAAATGACCCTTCTGTCCATCTTTGTCTGAGGACTTAACATTGCGCCTCAGTTAGTGAGTGTCCTCAGATATAAAGGTTTAGCTTGATATAATCCCCCATTGCTGAACTTTTAAGTCTTAACTCTCCAAACTCTTCTATTCCCTGGCCCCAGCCCAATTTTTTTGAATCAAAAGTCAGGCATCAGACAACTTTGACTCTAGGCATCTGCTTAAAGTGAAGCTTCGACAGGACTTCTCCAACTTACTAATATCCCTATGGATTTTGGCCCCCCTTTCTTTGAGCAGATGAGTGGCAGGGAAGGCTTCATATATGGACATTTGAAGCAACTTGAAGAAAAACTACAGAATCTACTGGAATGGATAATATTGGGTATTATTTAATAAGATTAAGTAGAAAATAAAAGGGATTATTGATACCCTTTTGGCTGATGACTGTCTCTGCAGTCATGCAGAGTTCTACATGAGAGTTCTGAATCTTTTATTTACTGCCTTGTTAAATGTAAACGGAGGATCAAATATTTCCCTAAGACATTCTGGCAATGTCACAAAATGAAACCAGAAATCAGAAATTTAACATTTTTGAGTACAGAGGTAAATAAAACCAAGTGGGGACACAAATGTGATAGTTGTTTCCTTTTTAAATATATTCTGCAGAAGATTTTTTTTAAATGTGAAATATTGTTCCATCTCCTGCTAAAAGTTCTGAGGAAAGGGCCATTTGATCTTTTAACTGGTATCTCACAATAGAGCATGCAATAGTGGAGGCATTAAATTTTGCGGTTTTAGCTTCACCTAATGGCCAATCTTGGAATCAGAAACTGACCAAATTGGAAGTATGCCAGAAATCTTTGTTTTTTTTTAACAAATATACTTTTTAAAAGATTTTATTTTTAGAGAGAGGGGAAGGTAGGGAAAAAGAGAGGGAAAGAAACATCCATGTGCTAGAGAAATGTCAATCACTTGCCTCTTGCACACCCCCCACTGGGGATCTGACCTGCCTTTCAGGTATGTGCCTTGGCAGGGAATTGACCCAGCAACCTTTGTTTGCAGGACAACGTTCAACCCACTGAGCCACACCAGTCAGGGCAGACACATACTTTTATTTATTTTATTTATCTTCATCTGACAACATGCTTACTGATTCAGAGAAAAGGAAAGGGAGGGAAAGAAACATTGACCCTGGCTGGTGTAGCTCAGTGGATTGAGCACAAGCCTGCAAACCAAATGGTCATTGGTTTGATTCCCAGCCAGGGCAAATGTCTGGGTTGCAGGCCACATCCCTGGTGGGGGACACAGGAAAGGCAACCCCACATTGATGTTTCCTTCTCTTTCTCCCCTCTCTTTAAAAATAAATAAATCTTTAAAAAACAAAAAAAAACATTGATTAGTTGCCTCTTTTATGCACCCCAACAAGAATGGAACCCACAACCTAGGCATGAGCCCTGACCAGGAATCAAACTGACAACCTTTCAGTTTACAGGACAACACCAAACCACCTGAGCCACCCTGGCCAGGGTGAAATTAATTTTGAGGGAATGAAATAATCTCTGGTGCTTAAATAAGACCTAACTAAATTTTAAAAGAGAACTGAATACTTACCACACCAGTTAAGCAATCTACAAATCAACTCTTGCCAGGAAATTCTGCAATACTAGAGAACTTTGAAAAGAACAGAATATGGTAGATGGAGAAAAATCTGTGCACTGAATTAACAAGTACATGTCCAGTCATGAGAACTTGAGTCCAAAATATGGACTTTCTCTAACTAGAAACTGGTAGGGAAATAAACATCAAACTAATAATGATTTAGGACTGCAGATACCTTCATAGTTGGGTCATTAGCTCTTAGTCTGCTCTACATGGAGCTTTGTGTAGCTCTGATTTCGGTTGTACTTTTTCTCCAACTTCTAAAGACCCTTAAATTCCATGATTTTTGGCTCTTCTGACCTCCAGTGGGCAAACCTGTGACCTAGCTGCTCTTGTTTCTAGGGTGGTGGTTGTTTTTATCTTTATTTTAGTCTTATTAATGACCAAGACTCCTTAGCCTGGCCCTGCTATTCCTTTGATTTCCTGGACAAGCTGCCTTCCCTTTCTCTTCACTTACTTCTAGCTCCTGAAGGTGAAAATATACCAAAAAGTTCCAAGTCCAGTTGCAACAGTCAACTACAGCCCTGGCAGCTGTGGGGTGAGATTGCAGGAGGGGAGTGTCCAGGTTTAAGAAGTCAACCACAATGAACCAGGAGATGGGCTGTTTAATCTCAAAAAATGCCACCAAGTCAAAATTAAAGTTCAAAGTTCAAAGTCCAAGTCAAAGTTCATCCATGAGTACAAAAGCAGCATACATAAGAATGTAACTGAAATCTCAGATACCAAGTCCTATTAGATACGATGTCCTTTTTGCCCTCAACATCACATATCTATGAAACAAAATGCAGAGCCCTACCCACATCTACACTGTAGAGACAGATTGGCTTCCTCACATCTGCATCTCTGAGAGATCCTGCTTAGTAATAAAGCAGTTATTCTAGAGAAAGCAGAGAGAGGGTGAGTACCAAGATGAGAAGGATGGGATCCTCATGTCTAGGTGTTTTTTAAAAAAGCGCATTAATTTTTTGGTGCCATACTGGCACTTCAGTATGAAGGATGGAGTGTGTGTGTGTGTGTGTGTGTGTGTGTGTGTGTGGTTTCAAATTTTTTTATTTTAATGATTGTTCAAGTACAGTTTTCTCCCTTTTACTCCCAATCCAGTCCACCCACCCAACCCTCCCCTCTTTCCTCCCATTACCACCCTCCTCCTGGTTTTTGTCCATGTGTCCCTTAAATTTGTTCCTGTAAACCCTTCCCATTCTCCCCTGAAATTCCTTCTTCTCTCCCCTGTGGTCACTGTCAGCCTGTCCTCTATTTCAGTGTCTTTGGTTATATTTTGCTTGTTTCTTTGATTTGTTGTTTAGTTCCTGTTAAAGGTGAGATCATATGGTATTTGTCTTTCACTGCCTGGCTTGTTTCACTTAGCATAATGCTTTCCAAGCTCCATCCAAGCTGTTGCAAAGGGTAGGAGCTCCTTCTTTCTTTCTGCTGCGTAGAATTCCATTGTGTAAATGTACCATAGTTTTTTGATCCATTCATTTACTGATGGGCACTTAGGTTGCTTCCAGCACTTGGCTATTGTAAATTGTGCTGCTATGAACATTGGGGTGAATAGGTTCTTTTGTATTGGTGTTTTAGTGTCCTTAGGATAAATTCCCACCAGTGGAATTGCTGGATCAAAAGGCAGATCCATTTTTAGTTTTCTGAGGAAGTTCCATACTGCTTTCCATAGTGCTTGTACCAGTCTGCAGTCCCACCAACAGTGCACTAGGGACCCCTTTTCTCCACAACCTCTCCAACACTTGTTGTTTGTTGCTTTGTTTATGATGGCCATTTGGACTGGTGTGAAGTGGTATCTCATTGTGGTTTTAATTTGCATCTCTCTGATAGCTAGCGATATTGAACATCATTTCATGCATCTTTGGATTTTCTGTATGTCCTTGGAGAAGTGTCTGTTCAAGTCCTTTGCCCATTTTTTAATTGGATTCCTTGTGTTCTTAGAGTGTAGTCGTGTAAGTTCTTTATATATTTTGGAGATTAAACCCTTGTCTGAGGTATCATTGGCAAATATGTTTTCCCATACAGTTGGTTCTCTTTTTATTTTGATACTGTTTTCTTTAGCTGTGCAGAAGCTTTTTATTTTGATGAGGTCCCATTTGTTTATTCTTTCCTTTATGTCCCTGGCTCTAGGGGACATGTCAGTAAAAAAGTTTCTGCGTGAAATATCTGAGATTTTCCTACCTATGTTCTCCTCTAGGACTTCAATGGTGTCACGTTTTATATTTAAGTCTTTCATCCACCTTGAATTTATTTTTGTATAAAGTGTAAGTTGGTGCTCGAGTTTCATTTTTTTGCATGTGGCTGTCCAGTTCTCCCAACACCACTTGTTGAAGAGGCTATTTTTACTCCATTTTATGTTGCTGCCTCCTTTGTCAAATATTAATTGACCATAGAGACTTGGGTTTATTTCTGGGCTCTCTGTTCTGTTCCATTGGTCCATGTGCCTGTTTTTAATGCCAGTACCAGGCTGTTTTGATAACAGTGACCCTGTAGTATAGTTTAGTGTCAGGTATTGTGATCCCTCCTACTTTACTCTTCTTTCTCAAAATTGCAGCAGCTATTCGGGGTCATTTATGATTACATGTAAATTTTTGAAGTATTCTATGTCTGTGAAATAAGCCATTGGTACTTTAATAGGAATTGCATTGAATGTGTAAATTGCTTTGGGCAATTTAGTGTGGACAATAGTAGTATGGACATTTTGATGATATTAATTCTTCCAATCCATGAACATGGTATATGTTTCCATTTGTTTGTGTCTTCCTTAACTTCTTTCTTCAGTGTTGTGTAGTTTTCTTTACACAGGTCTTTTACTTTCTTGGTTAGATTTATTACTAGGTATTTTATTTTTCTTTTTGCTATGTCAAATGGGATTTTTTTCCTGATTTCTGTTTCTGCTGTTTCATTGTTGGTATACAAAAATGCCTTTGATTACTGGATATTGACTTTGTATCCTGCAGTTTTGCCAAATTCATTTATTAGGTCAAGCAGCTTTTTTGGCAGAGTCTATAGGATTTTCTAGGTACACTATCATGTCATCTGCAAACAGTGTCTGTTTTGTTTCCTCCTTTCCGATTTGGATGCCTTTTATTTCTTTTTCTTGTCTGATCACTGTGGCTAAAACTTCCAATACTATATTGAATAGAAGTGGTGAACGTGGACAGCCTTGTCTTGTTCCTGATCTTAGCGGAAAAGATTTTAGTTTTTGCCCATTGAGTATGATGTTGGCTGTAGGTCTCTCATATACGGCCTTTATTATGTTGAGGAATGCTCCCTCTATTCCCACTTGGCTGAGTGTTTTCATCATAAGTGGGTGCTGTACCTTATCAAATGCTTTTTCTGCATCTATTGATATGATCATGTGGTTTTTGTCTTTGCTTTTGTTTATGCAATGTATTACATTTACTGATTTGTGAATATTGTACCATCCTTGCATCCCTGGAATGAATCCCACTTGGTCATGGTGTATGATCTTTTTAATGTATTGTTGGATGCAGTTTGCCAGTATTTTGTTGAGGATTTTAGCGTCAATGTTCATCAGTGATATTGGCCTGAAGTTTTCTTTCTTTGTTGTGTCTTTATCTGGTTTTGGAATTAGGATGATGTTGGCCTCATAAAATGAGTTTGTGAGTCTCCCATCTTTTGGGATTTTTTGGAATAGTCTGTGAATGATAAGGGTTAGCTCTTCCTTAAATGCTTTGTAGAATTCTCCTGTGAAACCATCTGGTCCAGGGCTTTTGTGTGATGGGAGCTTTTTGATTACTGCTTCAATTTCTTTTGCTGTTATTGGTTTGTTCAGGCTTTCTGCTTCTTTTTGTTGAGTTTTGGGAGATTATATTTTTCTAGAAATTTGTCCATTTCACCTAGGTTTGCAAATTTCTTGGCATACAGTTCTTCGTAGTAATTTCTCACAATCCTTTGTATTTCTGTGGTATCTGTTGTAATCTCTCCTCTTTCATTTCTGATTGTGTTTATTTGGGTCTTCTCTCTTTTTTTCTTGATGAGTCTGCTTAAAGGCTTGTCTATTTTGTTTATCTTTTCAAAGAACCAGCTCTTGGATTCATTGATCCTTATAATTGTGCTTTTAGTCTCTATGTCATTTAATTCTGCTCTGATCTTGGTTACTTCCTTCCTTCTGCTTGCTCTGGGCTGTCTTTGTTGTTGTTCCTCTAATTCTTGTAGACATAGGGTTAGGTTGTTTGTTTGGAATGTTTCTAACTTTTTTAGGTGGGCCTGTATCGCTATGAACTTCCCTCTCAGGACTGCCTTGGCTGTGTCCCATAAGTTTTGGGTAGTTGTGAGTTCGTTTTCATTTGTTTCCAGAAACCTTTTGATTTCTCCCCTAATATCATTCTTGACCCATTCATTGTTTAATAGCATGCTATTTAATCTCCATGATTTTGAGTGTTTGGGGTTTTTTTTCCTTGAGGTTGGTTTCTAGCTTCAGTCCCTTGTGATCTGAGAAAATGCTTGATATGATTTCAATTTTCTTGAAATTGTTGAGGCTTGTTTTGTGTCCTACCATGTGGTCAATCTTTGAAAATGTTCTATGTACATTTGAAAAGAATGTGTATTTAGCTTCTTTTTGATGGAGGGCTCTGTGTATATCTCTAAAGTCCATTTCACCATGGGTATTGTTCAATGCCACAATATCTTTGTTGATATTTTGTTTTGAAGATCTGTCCATTTTTGATAGTGGGGTATTAAAATCCCCCACTATAATTGTGTTGCTGTCCATATCTTTCTTGAAGTCCTCTAAGATTTTCTTTATGTATTTGGGTGCTCCTATGTTGGGTGCATATATATTTACAATATTTATGTCTTCTTGGTCGATTCTTCCCTTGAGTATTATGAAGTGACTTTCTGGGTCTCTTTTTATGGACCTTTTTTGGAAGTCTATTTTGTCTGATATGAGTATTGCTACCCCGGCTTTTTTTTCCCTGTCCACTTGCTTGGTAGATTTGTTCCAGCCCTTCACTTTCAGCCTGTGCAGGCCTTTTATCCTGAGGTGGGTCTCTGGTAGGCAGCATATGTGTGGGTCATTTTTTCTTATCCATTCAGCTATTCTATGTCTTTTGATCGGAGCATTTAATCCAGTTTATGTTTAAGGTTATTATTGATAGGTACTTATTCATTGTCTTTTATGTATGTGTGTTCCCCTCCCCCCCTCTCTTTTCCTTCCCTTCCTTAAAGCAGTCCCTTTAGAATCTCTTGCAGAGCTGGTTTGGTGGAGGTGTATTCTTTTAGACTTCTTTTGTCTGGGGGGCTTCTTATTTGGCCTTCTATCTTGATTGAGAGCCTTGCTGAGTAAAGTAGCCTTGGTTGCAGACCTCTGGTTCTCATTACTTGGAATATTTCTTGCCATTCTCTTCTGGCTTGGAGGGTTTCCATTGAGAAGTCAGCTGTTAGCCTTATTGGGGCTCCCTTGCATGTTACTTCCTGTTTCTTTCTTGTTGCCTTTAATATTCTCTCTTTGTCTTGAAATTTTGCCATTTTAATTATGATGTGTCTTGAGGTGGGCCTCTTTGGGTTCCTCTTGATTGGGACTTTGTGTTTCCTGGATTTGTGTGACTTTTTCTCTCATCAAATTAGGGAAGTTTTCCTTCATTACTTTTTCAACTAGGTTTTCTATCCCTTGTTCTTCTTCTCCTTCTGGTATCCCTATTATATGGATATTATTACATTTCATATTGTCTTGCATTTCTCTTAATCCCTCTTCATTCTTTCTGAGCCTCTTTTCCTTTTCTTGCTCTTTCTGGGTGTTGTTTTCTACCTTGTCCTCTAGCTCGCTAATCCGATCTTCTGCTTCATCAATCCTGTTTTTCATTCCTTCTACTGTGTTCCTCAGTTCAAAATGGCATTCTTCATTTCCCCTTGGCCCTTGTTGATAGTTTCTATTTCCTTTTTCATGTTTATATAGTTTGCAGTGAGATCATTGTAGCTTCTCTCTAGTTTCTGGTAGCTCATTGTGAGTTCATTGAGCTTCCTGATAATCATTGTTTTGAACTCAATATCTGATAGTTGAGTTGCCTCTATTTCATTTAGCATTTTTTCTGAGGCTTCCTCCTTTCCCTTCAATTGGGGGTTGTTTCTTTGTTTTCTCATTGTTCGTGGTATCTTTCTTTTTAGCCTCTGTTTCTTAAATTTATCTTTTCTGATTCCCTGTGATTATGGTGTGAACTCTTATGGTAGAATACCTGTGAGATTCAGTGGTACAGTCTCCTTTGTGTATCCTGGTGTTCAGAACTTCTCCCTACTCTTTTCTGTGATCAGTTGGAGGAGTAAGGCAAAATGGTTTAAGACAGCAAGACAGTATACTATGATATTTACATTAGCAGCCAGTAGAGAAGAGATGGGATATCCTTTGGCTACTTATAGTGTTAACCGTGATCCTCCACCCCACTATCCATGTTTTAGAAAGGATGGAAAGACGGTAAGACTCTTATTGGGGAGAAAAGGATTGTTAGTTGGATTTAGAAAGCTGTGAGGCTGTGGGAGGTCAGATTCTGAGGTAGGTTGGAATAAAAATTAGTAAATAGGAGTAGTGTGTAAAAGAATAGAGACAACCCCCACAATAATATAGTTCAGGAAATTGCAAAGTGGGCTGAGATCAGGTAGGGGTGTTGAGTAGTATTTACAATTGTATGAACTAGGTCTTATTTACAGTAATATTAAAGCAACAATCTTGTGGCAGAATCTATGAGATCTAGATAACAAGAATAAGGAGTATAGAACCTTGAGAGGTGTACTAATGGAACACAGATGAAGGATAGTAAATTATCAACACACTGTGACTGAGATAACAGGGGGAACCTATCAAATGACAGTATAACCAGCCAAGCAAAGAAGATTAAACAGAAAGAAAAAATACCAAAATATGATTAAAATAAAAAATGGCAGAAAAGTGAGAAAAAGATAATACAAATTTGTAGTAACTTGCAAGCTCAAAAAAAAAGGGGAAATAGAAGCAGAAGATGCAGTACAGGAGAGATAAATTTGGAGTGGAGGAAATAATACTAGAATGAATGGAAGAGAAACATAATGGATTGAGAGATATAAAAATAGTAAGAATTGAAAAATAAAAAGTCGCTTAAAACACAAGATAAAATCAATCAACCAACAACAGCCAAACAAAACAAAACAAAACAAAACAAAAAAACCTCTTGTTGGTTTCTAACTGGCCAGGCCAGTTTTTCTGGTCTTGCTGGCTTCAGCAGGCTGAGGGGCATTTGAAATGCTTATCACTCGTCCCAGTCAATTCTCAGTAAGTCTCTCAGGTACTATCCTCAGGGCCAGCAGGGTCCTCTCCCCAGAGCCAATCTGGCTTTCCCCTACAGGACCCTGGACACTCCCAAGCACGCTTTCCGGAACTCACTGCTGTGGTCTCCCGGGCTCTGGGGCCCCACAGGGCTCCTGCGTATTTTTGGTTTCACGATGCAAGCTCCGGGGGTTGCAAGGCAACATGCCCTTCCCCCAAATTCCACCTCCGCGGGTGCTATGTTCTCAGGAAGCACCCACAATTTTTCTGGATTCATGGTGCAATCTCTGAGGATAATAAAAGGGTGCACTCATCCACCAAATTTTTGAGTGTCGGGCTCTAGGAATGTACTAAGCGCCACATCCCTTCCGGGTTCACAGGGCGAGAGTCAGGATTCCCGAGGGGGTGCACGCTTCCACAGTTCAGCACCACAGGCTCCAGAAACCTGAGAACGACCGTGCCCTTTCCTTGATTGGGGCTGTGAGGTCTGGGTTTTCCATGGATCCAGACTCCCACAGGGCTGGGGGTGCAGGCGCACTACCAGGCCGGCCCTGGTCATGCCGGCTGGAGGCACTCACTTTTCCCAGGGCTATGGGTGGGTGCTTGCAGCCCCTGGGCGATTGTCTCCCAGTCCAACTGCCCTCTCTGTGCCTTCAAGCCACAAGGTCTCCCCTGGTGTTCCTCAACCCCTGTAGTCTGGGGAGGGAGCAACGACTCCACTCTCCAGGGTGCCCTGAGGCAGACCCAGGAGCACCGGGGCTGGGGACTGCAACCCCCCTGATCCCCGCGCTGATCCCTGGGTCCCTTTTGTCCTGAAGCAGTCTCCTTACCATCTGGTCTTTCAATGATCGCTATAATTTTTGATGTCCTGTTTTCAAAAATGTTTTGGTAACCTAGGTCACTTGCTCTGTTCCTCCACTGATCCGAGAGTTTTCCTCCTCTTCACAGAAGCCGAGAATTACACTGCCTGGAGCAAAGCTGCCATCTTTCGAAAGAAACTCAAGGATGGAGAATTAACATGGCATTCTCTCCTTTCATCTTGTTAATAAGCAGGAATCTGGGACTTTAGGACAAATAGAGTGATGGTGAAGTCCAGTAGCAGAGGCCACAAAAATCAATCCCCATGATGATCAAAGACCTGGCCCCTGCTGTAGTCCCTAGCTTGTTGAACATGCCAGAGGTACTGTGTAAGGATGTAGATTTCTTTCCATCGTACATATGTATTAAACCTGCACAAAGACTGCAGAAGGGGCAAATGACCAAATATCCTAGGATCGACTATTCAATGTGATGAGCCATTTTATGGAACCTCATGATAAAGTAATGTGCAATAGCTAAATTATAATGAGCATTGAGTAATGCTTACTATGGCAGAGGTTGTTAGTTGCCTAACTTGTAGCTAGTTATTATTCTTATTATTTATTTAGAGAGGGTAAAGGAGGGAGAAAGAGAAGAAAGTAAACATCAATGTGCAAGAGATAATCAGTTGCCTCTCATACACCCCCAAGTGGTGACCTGGCCTGCAATCCAGGCATGTGCATGGCTGGGAATTGAGCTGGCACTCAATCCACTGAGCCACACCAGCTAGGGCTCTTTTCTTTAATAATAGGAAATCTGAGTCAGTTCTGAGCAGTAGAGTGCCCTGTTTCTCAGCAGTGAGGTATCAGACCAATGAAATGCTGCTATATGAACTATCAGGCCAATGACATTTTGATATATTTGGAGCTTGTTGCAGAAGTTTCTGGAAAGGTACCTTAAGAGAAGGACAGCTTAAGAAACTCCCTTTTGCCCTTGTTCTTTGTTTCTTTCCCCTGGAATGTGAATTTAATGGCTATAGATGTAAATTGAGAATTGACTACATTTGGGTGGTACAGGTCCCCCACTATCCATTGGGCTCCGGGACATTCCAATATTTATGTAGTTGATTCCTAAATAAGCAACTTCAGTATTACTTGGGAACTTCTTAGAAATGCAAATTCTGAACTTCTGGCCAAGATGGAGGCATAGGTAGATATACTTTGCCTCCTTGCACAACCAAAAGGATATTGACAAATTTAAAACCAAAAAAATAACCAGAATTTCCAGAAAATCAAACTGTTTGGAAGTCTGTCAACCAAGGAGTTAAAGAAACATTCATCCAGACTAGTAGGAGGGGTGGAGTTGGGCAGCCTGGGCAGAGAGGACACACAGCAAGGTGGTGGCTGGTGGACCAGGAGGTCCCACATTTGAGGATAAACCAGGAGGAACAACTGGGGAGCGAGACAGACAGACCACACAACCCAGGGTTCCAGCACTGGGAAATAAAGCCTCAAAACTTCCAACTGTAAAACTCAGTGGGGGTTGTGGTGGCAGGAGAAACTCCCAGCCTCACAGGAGACTTCATTGGAGAGATCCACAGGGTCCTAGAATGTACACAAACCACCCACCCAGGAATCAGCACTAGAAGGGCCTAATTTGCTTGTGAGTAGCAGGGGAAGAGGCTGGAAGCTGGCCAAGAGCCGAGCAAGTGGCATTGTTCCCTCTAGGACCCCTCCCTCACATACAGCACCACAATGCAGCAGTGTGGTTTGCCCCACCTGATGAATACCTAAAGCTCTGTCCCTTACAATGCAAAAGGTGCACTGAGACCAAAAATATGGCCCAAATGAAAGAACAGATCAAATCTCCAAAAATAGAACTAAGTGATGAAGAGATAGCCAACCTGTTAGGTGCACAGTTCAAAACATTGGTAATCAGGATGCTCACAGAAATGGTTTGGTATGGCCACAAAATAGAGAAAAAAGTGAAGGTTATGAAAAGTGAAATAAAGGACAATGTACAGGGAACCAACAGTGATGGGAAGGAAACCAGGACTCAAATCAATGATCAGAAGGAAGAAATATATGTTCAACTGGAACAGAATGAAGAAACAAGAATTCAAAAAAAAAAAATGAGGAGAGGCTTATGAACCTCGAGGACAACTTAAATGTTCCAACATCTCAATCATAGGGTTGCCAGAAGAAGAGGAAGAACAAGAAATTGAAAACTTATTTGAAAACATAATGAAGGAGAACATCCCCAATCAGGCAAAGGACGTAAGAGTTCCAGGAAGTCCTGGAAGCTCAGAGAGTCCCAAAGAAGTTGGACTCAAGCAAGCCACACCAAGTCACTTCATAATGACATTACCCAAGATGAAAGATAAGGAGAGAATCTTAAAAGCAGTAAGAGAAAAGGAAAGAGTTCCCTCCAAAGGAGTTCCCAGAAGACTTTCAGCTGATTTCTCTAAAGAAACCTTGCAGGCAAGAAGGGGCTGGAAAGAACTATCCAAAGTCTTGAAAGGCAAGGACCTACATCCAAGATTACTTTATCCAGCAAAGCTATCATATAGAATGGAAGGACAGATAAAGTACTTCCCAGATAAGGTCAAGTTAAAGGAGTTCGTCATCACCAAGTACTTATTATATGACATGTTAAAGGGACTTATCTAAGAAAAAGATGATAAAAAAATGAACAGTAAAATGACAGCAAAACTAAATGACTGAATCAATGACTGAACCTAAAAAACAAAAACAAAAACAAACTAAGCAAACAACTAGAACAGGAACAGAATCACAGAAATGGAGCTCACATGGAGGATTATCAGTGTGTGTGTGTTGGGGGGATGAAGGAAAAGGTACAGGGAATAAGAAGCATAAATGGTAGGTACAAAATGGGTGGTTAAGAACAGTATAGGAAATGGAGAAGCCAAAGAACTTATATGTACAACCCATAGACATGAACTAAGGGAGGTGGAATGCTGGTGGGAGGGGGCATGCATGGCCTAAGGGAGTAAAGAGCAGAAAAAAATAGGACAATTATAATAGCATAATGAATAAAATATATTTAAAAAAGAAATGCAAATTCTCAGGCCCCACCCCAGACATCCTGATAAGGTTGTTTTCAGCATAGTGTACAGCAAACCTTCCAGGTGATTCTGATCATGCAACAAACAGCTGGAGAACCATTGGTTTAGAGGTTGGGAAGAGGAGGAACTATTTAAGGCGACTGAGGAATGGCCAGTCAAGGAAGAAAACCAGAATGTTTCCAGGAGTGAATAATCAATTTTATAAACTACTGTT
The DNA here is from genome assembly GCF_019186645.2 of Phyllostomus hastatus. Classification (NCBI taxonomy): domain Eukaryota; kingdom Metazoa; phylum Chordata; class Mammalia; order Chiroptera; family Phyllostomidae; genus Phyllostomus; species Phyllostomus hastatus. The sequence goes on from NW_025334041.1 coordinate 68,910,290, forward strand.
AGTAGGTAAAGTGAGAGGACTGAGAACTGACCATAGATTTGGTTTTTAAAAAAGTGGGGGGGGGGTGTTTCTGTGATGGCTAATGAAAGTTAGAAGGGTATTTCCTCATGTCCAGACATGTCAGCTGGTGGGGGCTTTCATACACACCATTGTTTAAAATAAATTGCCCATTCTTGCTGATGGAAGGGTGGGGGACTCCCTCCAGCAGTTCTTTGAGTTGGCAAGGCTATAGGTACCACATGCACCCTCTCCTCCAGGCCTAGCCATTAGACCAAAAGCAGCCAACCTAGAAACCAGGTAGGAAGTCAGTGTGGCTATCTGTGCAGCAGAAACCCAATATAATAGGGGCTTACACAAAATACCAGTTTACATTTCTCTCACGTTAAAGCCCAAGCTCTGTTCCAGGAAACTGTTAGGGGCTCACTTCCTTCCGTTTGTTGATTCACAATTCCTAGGATGTTAACCTTGTCCACATGCTCAAAATGACTTGTCCGTGTTCCAGCCAGCAATGTAGGAACTTTCCTGTTCATTTTAAGAATCACTTTCCTTGCCTTCCCCCGGCAGGAGCCAGGGCTGATGAGAAATGTAATCTTTACTCTGGAAAACCTGAGACTTAGCTAAAAGGGGACTTTAATTATAGAGAAAGAACAAACCAACATTGTGGCTTGTACTGAAACACGGACAGCCTGGCTGATTTGATTTTCTTTCTTGGAATTTAAAATAGATGAAAAATTGGTTACTTCATAACGGGGAGATAAACAAATCCATGCACGCACTCCCGGCGGGCAGCTCCTAGAGCTCGTGGGAAGTCTGGAGGACTTTCAGATTCCAGTCTCCCTGAAGACGGGGGGTGGGGTGGGGGGGGTGGGGTGGGGGGGGTGGGGGGGGAACTATTGGGGACCTGGCTTTTTCTGGGTTGAGGTAATTTCCGGGGCTGAGATCCTACTTTTCCTTATTCCGAGGTGCAGCCTGGAATAAACATTCCGGGGAGGCACAGTTGAGGGGACGCGGTACAGGCACCTCCCCTCACAGCTGAGGAGGGGATCCTGCGGGTGGGGGTCCACCCTCCACGGGGTCCAGTAGCACGGAGTGACGGTTCCATGGGAGGCGTGGTTTGGCGTGGCCGAGGGCATCTTTAGGGGCCAGAGCCCAGAGACAGCCTCGAAAAAGAGGTGACCCTTCCACTACCCACAAGACGCTTTCTGAGGTGCTGAGCGCTCGCGGAGGACTAGTTTCAGCGCAGAGGGAACGGGAGATTGAGCCCAAACTGTGGAAGGTTGCCTGACTGGAGAGCCGCCACAGCCTTTGGGAGCCGGCCTCCGGTGACGCGCCTCGCGGCGCGGAAGGTTCTGGGAGTGGTAGTTCGACCTTGTTTTCGGCCGGCGTGTCTTAGATCCCAGGGCTCCTCGATTCCTCTGTCGTCGCCCGGCTTCCTCCGTGTCTCGCGTGAGGTCCAGCCCGGGGTCGAGGAGGGCTGAGTGCGGGCACTTCTAAGCCTGAGTGGCTGGAGGGGGAAGGCAGGGAGGCCCCCCAGGTGGGTGCCAGGAGATCCGGCGAGGGTCGCGCGCATCCCCAGGCCTCTGGGTGGGCAGAACAGTGGACCCCTAGTCCCACGGCGGGCTCTCCTGCCCGGCCACGGGAGGGAGTCGCCATTGAGACCAGGGGCAGAGGTGAGAATTTCGGAGCAAAGCGGCGCGAAGGCTGCAGGAGAGATGAAAGGAAAAAGGCTGCCCTCTGGCTGGGGCCGGCTCAGGCACGGGAAGCATAAGTCGTCTCTGGGAGAGTTCTTTCCTGGAGAGTCGCTACCTGCGCTGCCTGCTGATCCGTAGGATGATGCATGCCTCCATTGCCCCCAAAATCAACAGAGCTGACTTTTGAGAATGACTCCCTCTTGTCCTCACAGGAACCCCAAAAGGGGGTAGGAAGGAGACTATTAGATCCATTGGGCAGATGGGAAAAGTGAGAATTTGAGGAGCCACAGGATTTGTTTAGAATCCTGGATGTTTCCCTGTAAGACCCATCGCTTTTCTGACAAAGCCAGTATCGTATATGAAAAACCAGTGTTCAAAAAAAATTTAGTCTTCCTTCATCCAGTGAGCCTGGAATGGAACAGGAATGAATCATTAAATGAAGCACAGACTGACACAGATTCTTTGATTATTATTTTGACCGCCACTCAGCAGATGACAGAAATACGTGTTTAACGTATGTGTCCAGATTCTCCTAGCAGAATTCTTTTGGAGTTTAAGGACAGAGGAGGATAGGAGTAACCTGAGACAGCCGTGGTCATGGCTACCTTGATTCCAAGATGTGAGGTTGTCCCTTGGTTCTCTGAGTTGATTCTTCTTAGGTGACAGGTAGATGTTTATGGCAGTTTCTGCAAGTTCACTGCAAGGCAAGAGTAATTATCATGGTTCCTGTCTCCACTTCTAGGGCCATTTTCTGAGGACTCAGACCTTCCCCATGCTGGAAACCCAAAAGAAAAGGATGCAGCCACTGTGCTGCTAACCACTGTGCTGCTGACCCCTGTATCCCAGGTGGGTCTAGATTACTTCTTTTTTTTCCTTCTGTTCTTAGAGCATGGATGTGGTTTCTTCCATTGTTAAGGAATTGCTCAGCCCTGAGTCCTAGACCACTGTGTTCACCCTTTAAATTGATGAGTGATGAACTTCGTGATAAATGTTCCTCACTTGTGTAGAACTTTTCCTCCTGATTACTTATTCCCTACCCACTTAGTGCTTGATGCACACTTAGTAGCTCTGCAGTAGTCTAATTGGCCTCATGGTGAGAGGCAAATAAAAGTCCGTTGCTCCTGTCTCATGAAGTTTACTGAAGAGATCAGATGTAGATAAGTAAAATAGTTCAACAGCAAGAAGAAATTTTATATATATATATAAAATTGCAGAAATGCAGAAATGACTGGTACAGACAATAGGACATGGAAGAGGTTTTTCATTCTCTAGAGACTATATTTGGGAGTGGGAGGAAACTGGGCCCTGGCTGGTGTGGCTCAGTAGATTGAGTGACTACCTGCAAATAAAAAGATTGCTGGTTCAATTCCTGTTCAGGGCACACACCTGGGTTACAGGCCAGGTTCCCAATTGCGGGTGTGAGAGAGGCAACTGATTGATGTTTCTTTTGTACATGGAGGTTTCTCTCCTCTTTCTCCCTCCCTTCCCCTCTCTCTTCAAATAAATAAAAATAAAATATAAAAAAATACTGGGATAAAAGCTGCACTTTGAAAAACGAGAGAGAGTAGGGAGCTGGAGAATAAAATGCAGAAAAAATTCCATGAGAGAGAACAGCTTTCACACACAAAAAAATCCTCCAAGTGATGGGAGACTCAAGGAGTATGTGTGTCACTGTGGAGTGAGTTCGAGTGTGGTGAGGGAAGCAGGGATATGTTGTAGCAAGACAAACCATAGGAAAATCTACTCTGGATCTTATTGTAAAGCAAATAAGCCCCCCTTAAAGTTTTTAGAGGCTGAGCAAGATGAAACATGCCACAACTGATCAGAGAGAGAAAATTGGTCAAAATGCTCTAAGGTCTGGCCTAGGACACGGAGTGAATGGCAGACCCTGTGGTAAAGGCACTAGAACTAATTTTTAGCCTCAGCCCTGGCCCTGTAGCACACAGATGCTGATATTTCATGTAAAATGCTAGGAGAAAAATTCCAGTACTGGCATTTTGTGAATTTGTAGACCCCCTTCAGAGCAAAGCGGGAGGAGAAAGTTACAGCATCTGCTTAGTCTGGCCAGGCCCCCTGCTCTAGCACATGCACACTGAGCAGTAGCTCCATAAATGAGTTTGATTGCTGAGGTTTTCTCAGGGAACTGAAATCTGAAAGGAACTGCCAGTTTGTCTGTATAGTGAACATTGTAAAGAAAGAAGACTATAAAGTACGATTGCCCCTTGAACAAAATAGTTTGAACTGCACAGGCCCATTTATATTTCAGTTTTTTTCAATAAGTACTGTAAATGTATTTTCCTTATGATTTTCTTAATATTTTCTTTAGCTTACTTATTGTAAGAATATGGTATGTAATATTGGCTTAGCTAAAAAGCCCATTTGGTTTTTTTCATAAAATAAAAGACACATTTTTCATTTTCACCAATAACTTTATGGATTTGTATATATTGAGTATGTCAGCTATCTCCTGTTATTGGCATCTAGTGGGTCGAGGCCAGGGGTGCTGCTAAACATCCTCCAGTGCATAAAACAGCTCCACAGCAAAGAATTATTTGGCCAATATGTCAGTAGTAACTTCACAAGAAACTTCACAAACCACTTTTGATGTTTGAGCAGTCACAGCACCTTCTCCATACACTGCACAAATCTTTTTTTTTGCGTTTCAGTTGTGTTTTTACTTTTTTGAAATAAAGCATAATACACCGAAAATGTTTTGTTTTCTTCCATCTTCAATATTAAAATGGTTGCACAAAAACTCACCAATTTTGATACGTTTTCTTTCAATGCACACTGATATGACTGTTGCCACAATACAATCTAACAAAATTGCTTTGGGCTTTTTGGCCAACCCAATACATGTAACATAAAAAATGTGCTAATCAACTGTTTACATTATTGGTAAGGCTTCTGATCAAGGGTAGGCTATTAGTAATTAAGTTTTGGGGAAGTCAAAAGTTACTCGTGGATTTACAACTGTGCATGGTGGGAGGTTGGTGCCCCTAAACCCCCGTGTTGTTCAAGGGACCATAAACTAAAATAAGGAGAGTAGTGATTTCATACTTCCAAATATTAGAATAATGAATTACATTATTTTGGCCAGGAGATTTCAAAGCAGGTAGTTTTTTAAACTTACTATGTGAATTGTTTTACCAGTTATCCTTGAAGGACTATATCATAAATGTTAATATACTGCATATACACAAAGTTAACCATTATATTTGTACATATGTTCAGGGGGCTGTGGCAACAGTGTAGTTCAAAAAAGGCTTAGACTAGTTCATTTGCTAGCATCCCCTATGTTAATGTGTCTCATTTAAGTTGAAGTTATATAGAAATTTTTTTACAGAATTAGAAAAATTATTAGGCATTTCTCTTATCAACAGTAAGCAACACAGACTATAGATTCAAAGGAGCATTACCCTGCTCCTTTGCCCACATTTTAGTAGACAGTTAAGGTTCGTGCCTATCATCTAGACCAAGGTTAGGCTAGAGTGAACATTCCTGCAATGTTTTCAATGTTTGATACACTTCTGTTCCCCTCCCCACTTCTATTTCCATGCACACTTTTATAGAACATCCCGTGTAAAAAGTTGCTTCTACTAATTCTTTTTTTAAAGATTTTATTTATTTATTTTTAGAGAGAGGGGAAGGGAGGGAGAGAGGGAGAGAAACATTGATGTGAGAGAGAAACATCAGTCAATTGCCTCTTGTCCAGGATGGAACCTGCAACCCAGGCATGTGCACTGACCAGGAATCGAACCAGCGACCTTTCACTATGTGGGACAATGCCCAGCCAACTGAGCCACATCAGGTAGTGTTCTACTAATTCTTGATCAAGTATTCTTTCCTTCTTTCAACTATCTCACAAAAATTTAGTGTTCCTACTATGTGCCAGGTACTAGGGCTGCTTAAGTGAGGAAAAACAGACCTGACTTCTGCTTTCAAGGAGCTTATTTTGAATGGGAGAGACATTAATCAGAAAATCTCCTTAATATGTGCATAATCCAAGAGAAGGGAAGGATCACGGTGCTATAATCCAGAGAGTAGGGAAAGGCTTCCCTGAGGAGGTAACTCCTGAGCTGAGTTCTGAAGTGTGAGTGGGATTTAAAAAGCTGAAAGGATGTGCAGAGAGAGAGCATGCAAGAACAGGGAGCAGCATGTGGAAAAAGACCAAAGGGAATATGGCATACATTTCAAGCAGCTGAAAGGTGGCTACCAATTGTACCACAGAGACCATAGGAGAAGTAATGTATGATGGGGTCAGGGGTAGATGGCAGAGCAGGAGGGAGTCAGACCCATCCAGGGCCTCCGTGAGAAATGACAAGAATACTTTGGAAACTTTTTAAATAATACTGTTTTACAAATAAATCTATTTCTGTGATGTGTGTAGCAAACACTTTAATGTTTAATGTTTATTGTACTGATTTTGTTCTCAAAGGAAAATTGGAGAGATAAATAGTTCATATTTCTTGAACCTCTTGTGTATTAAAACCATACCATAAGGAAAATACTTCATTCAAAATTGTATCTTCTCCACCTTCCCATGTCTAAATACGAGAGAGGACCCCCCCAAAACAGAATTTATTTATAAAAATTGTGTATTCATTCTTATGTGTTTAAAATTCAGTCACCTTCAAAGTACTCTCCATTTGATGCAATACACCTATCAAGATGTTTTTTCCACTGCTCAAAAAATTTTAGAACTTGTTGATTTTGATGCCTTTTAGTGCTTCTGACTCTTTTTGTTGTTGTTGTTTTACCTCCTCTACACAGGCAAAACATTTCCCTTGGAGGACTTTTTTCATCTGGAGAAATAAAAATAAGTCACTCAGGGGCAAGATCAGGTGAATAGGAAGGGTGGGGCATGGGGGTCATGCTGTTTTTGGTCAAAAACTACTGAACACTCAGCACAGTGCAGGCAGATGTGCTCATAGATCACCCATCATGAATGGGCAAATGTGATGAAAGTGTCTTAAAAATTTTTTTCACTGAAGCCAAACACAGCCTTTCACAACAGCACCAGCCGGTACACTGATACAGGTGGGTTCCTAGCACACTCACCTAGAGGGGGAATCCTGTACTACAAGGGGCCTGACCTACAGAAGATAATTCTGTTTTTTTGGGGGGGGGGGGTTGGAGGGTCCTACCTCATAGTAAGGCTTTCTATAGTTCTATAGTTTAATCTATTGACATATAGACTAATAACTTAGTATTGTACCTTCAGATTTGTATTGTAGTATTGTACCTACATCAAAGGTGCTTCCTTCCTATTTTCAGGTAACATGCAGTCCTAATGCATAGAGACAAGGAGCTAGTCTGTGACTACAAATACAGATTTCCCCTTATTTACAGTTTCACTTTCTGCAGTTTCAATTACTTTGCAGTCAGTCATGGTCCAAAAATATTAAAGGTGGAAAATTCCAGAAATAAGTAATTCATAAGTTTTAAATTGTGCACTCTTCTGAGTAGCATGATGAAATCTTGTGCTGTCCAGGATGTGAATCATCTCTTTCCAGTAGCACCCTGCTCTTTTCACTACCCACACATTAGTCACTTAGGAGCTATCTCTGTTATCAAATCAACTATCAGAGTATCACAGTGCATGTTCCAGTCACCCTTAATTTACATATTAGTGGCCCCAAAGCACATGAGTAGTGATGGTGGCAATTCAGCTATACCAAAGACAAGCTATAAGTGCTTTTTTTAAGTGGAAAGATATGAATGTATGGGGAAAAAAACATAGTATATATAGGGTTTTCTACTCTCTGCAATTTCAGGCATCTGCTGGGAATCTTGGAACATGTCCCCCATGGATGAAGAGTGACTACTATTTACCAGAGAATTTTCATGTTGGCCTGTTAGAGGTCATTTTGTGTAACCTTCCTGTCCTTCCTGTCTTCCTTTTATGCTGTCAATTTGATTCCTTCCCAGAGGCCTCTGGAAGGAGGTCCCTTGGTGAGCACAGATGTGTTTGGTTTTCAGGAGTCACTGATGACCAGGGATATGGCTGAGGCTCTCACCCAGTGGGAGCAGCTGAACCCTGCTCAGGGAGATGTGCCCGAGAAGCATAGGAACCTGGTCTTGCTGGGTAAGGATGGCTCCTTGTCCGCCTGTGAATTTACTCAGTGTGGTAATTTGCTTCCTCAATGCCTAGGAGCTCTGAGGTTCTTAGATTCAAAGAGTCTTAATTCCTGAAAGGCCTGAGGTAGGTAATTTTTGCCTTTTGTTTCTGGATGTAGTTTTATACTCCTGGAGTTAGAAATGGATTCCTTTTTATTATATTTGCCCAAGTAGTAGCAGACTTCTTTTCTACTCCCTGACCAAGGATATTGACATGAAGTTCTAGTGAAAACATCTCTTAAGAAATAGGTGCTTATTCTTTTAATAGGGAGAGGTAAAACAAGCGACCCAATTGTTCTTAATTCAAATAAACCTTGTATTAATCTTTCTGCCTTTTTCCTGAGTACTGGTGAGGGAGAAATCTAGAACTTACTTCTCTTTTGTACTGTCTTTCCTAACTACCAAAGAGCTAACCCTGGGCTTTTTACCAGACTCTTTTTTTTTTTTTAAAGATTTTATTTATTTATTTTTAGAGAGGGAAGGGAGGGAGGGAGGGAGGGAGAGAGAGAGAGAGAGAGAGAGAGAGGGAAACATCAATGTGTGGTTGCTGGAGGTTCTGGCCTGCAACCCAGGAATGTACCCTGGTTGGGAATCAAACCTGGGACACTTTGGTTCCCAGCCCGCACTCAATCCACTGAGCTACGCCAGCCAGGGCTGCGACTCAGACTCTTTTTTCTTTCCCCGTGAACAGGGCTTCCAATTTCCAAGCCTGATATAATCTCTCAGTTGGGGTGTGGGGAGAAGCTGGAGAGAGAAGCCTCAAAAGCCACTAGTCCAGGTGAGTAAGTGTTGCAAACAGGGAGCTTAAAACCCAGATGGTCAGTGGGAAAAACCTCTTTGAAACGCTTGTGCAGGAGCCTTTCCAGATTTTGTGAGATCCATGGAAAAGTTGAAGTCCCTTTCTTCCATGCCACGCTTACCCTCTGTGGATGACGATCTGTTATAAATTCATAATTTTACTTTTTAGAAGGTAAATACTTTCCACTCCTTCAAATGAATTCTTTTTCCCCATAAGGTGAAATGAAATCAGCATTTTAAGGTATGTTAATAATTTTCATGGGTGCAAGACTCTAAACCAGGCTTTTTCATATATCTTATTTCATCTCTGTAGGATAATGTACCTTTTTGTCTGACAGCAATGACTATAAATTGATCTCTGAGTTTTCCCTTGCCTTCTTCTCTATCTAAGCAGAGGCAGCATAGCATATGTTAGGAGTGTAACTTTAGACCCAATCTTTCTAGGTCCAAAGCCAATTTCAGCTACTCACTAGCTCTGTGACCTTTAACAAGTGAATTATCCTCTCTGTGACTCAAATTACCCAACTGTAAATGAGGATAATGATAGCACTTAACTCAAAGGGTTGTTGTGAGGATCAAATGAAAAAATCCAAGATAAATGCTTAGAACAGTAACTGGCTGTATGATAAATAAATGATAGCTATTGATTAAATCCTGGTAACTTTTTTTAAAAATGTGAATTTAACCCTGTTGCTTCTGTTAGGCTGAATTACTGCAGTAGACTCTCAACTGATTATACTCTCTTTAGTCTAATCTTGTCTAACTGAGGCAATGGGATCCTGCTGAATTCCCCACAGTGAATTTCTTATTCTGCCAGTTCCATATTTCTCTACTTTCTTTCAAGGCCTTTGATAATCTACCTGCCTAACCATTTTACCTTCTCTATTCTCCAACATGAACCCTTAACACCAGACAGGCAAGTGTCTTACTCTCCTCACTAACTGTGTGTTCTCCATGCACACTTGGGGCTTTAGTTTTTCAAACTCCTTTTAGCTGGAAGTCCATTAACATTTAACCTATTTTTACCTATTTGTCCTTTAAAATCCTCGGCACTTCCCTAATTAGGATATGTAGTTAAGGACATTGCATCATATTGATATATTTTATGTACCATCATGGTTGGGATGGATATTAAAGACTATTTAAGCCTGGAAATATTTAAACATTTTTAGCAGTGAAGCATTCCCCCCAAACTCTTGCTGGGAAGACTAGAATTTGAGCACAGATATTCCCACAGGTTGGGGACCAATGTGAGCACATGGGGATTTGAACTTTCCCTCTCTGCCTGCTATTCATTGTTTTTTAAAAGTTGCTTTTGTTTTGCTATTTGCAGTTTGTTGGATGTGAGACAATCAGAGATGACCCGTTGCTTATTTAGTAAGCTGTGTGATTGTTTGAATTCATTGATCTTGACCACTTTGAATGCTAGTTTCTAGAATATACGACTCATCTCAAGACAGTGGAACCAATAGAGAATTTTGTGTAAGAGGGAGAGTTTGGGAAAGTTGGTCTGTTAATGTTGAGTGGGACATTTTGGAAAATGGGAAAAGACTGGTGGAAGGGGATCAGCTAATGATGATCATTCTTGAGACGCAAAGTGTTAAGGGTTCAAGTTGGAGAATAGAGAAGTTAAAATGGTTAGGCAGGTAGACTATCAAATACCTTAAAAGAAGATAGAGAAATACAGAACTAGCAGAGTAAGAAACTCACTGTGGGAGTTCTGCAGGATTCTGCTGCCTCAATTAGACAAGATTAGAGTAAATAAAGTATAATCAGTTGGGAGACTCCTGTAGTAATTCAGCCTGACAAAAGAAACAGGGTCAAATCCACATCTTTCCAAGTGTGGTGGCTGTCAATGAGCAGTCTCTAGGAAACCATCTTCCTCTGATCCCAGCCCTGTTTCCCCAGACTCTGTTTTTTATCACCTGTACTTAGCCTTATTTTATTATTGTTTCTTGTTTCCTACCCACTGGATAGAGGAATTGTGAGTGCCTACTCACCCTCTTCCTGTTTGCTGCTAAACTTCTTTGCCCAGTCATCTTTCTTTCCTTGCATTCTCTCAAGATGACAAGGCTATTTTTGAGAGCTTTTGAGTTCAAGTGTTCCCTGTAGCATTTTTGTTTGTTTTATGATTTTCCTACCACAGCAATTACTTTACTGTCAGTGTAGGAAATGATACATGTACATTTTTGTTTCTGTTAGGCTGGGAGACAACACCAGAAAGCAAGGAGCTAACTCCAGAGCAGGATGTTTCTGAAGAGGAGTCAAATCCTGGTGTATTAATAGAAAGATTTCCAAAGGAAGATGATAGTGGATGTGAGGATTCTTTGGAGAGTCAGCAGGAAAACCATGAGAAACATTTAATGCAAGAAGTTGTCACTCAGAAGAAATCTTCTGGGGAGAGTCATTACCAATGTGATGAATTTGGAAGAAATTTTGGTCAGAGGTCATTACTTGTTCAACGGCAAGGAAAGAGACTACATAATTGTGATTCATTTAAAAAGAACCTAAAGCAAAATTCAGATCTAATGAGGCATGAGAGAATTTGTGCAGGAAAGAAACCCTGGAAGTGTAATGAATGTGAGAAAGCCTTTAGTTACTATTCAGCTTTTGTCTTGCATCAGAGAATTCACACAGGAGAAAAGCCCTACGAGTGTAATGAGTGTGGTAAAGCCTTTAGCCAGAGCATACACCTTACTCTCCACCAGAGAATTCATACTGGAGAGAAGCCCTACAAATGTCACGAATGTGGGAAAGCCTTTAGTCACCGCTCAGCCCTTATTCGGCATCACATAATTCACACTGGAGAGAAACCCTATGAGTGCAATGAATGTGGGAAGGCCTTTAATCAGAGCTCATACCTCACTCAACATCAGCGAATTCACACTGGAGAGAAACCTTATGAGTGCAATGAATGTGGGAAGGCCTTCAGCCAAAGTACATTTCTTACCCAGCATCAGGTCATTCACACTGGAGAGAAACCCTATAAGTGTAATGAATGTGGGAAAGCTTTTAGTGATCGTTCAGGCCTCATCCAGCACCAGAGAACTCATACTGGGGAGAGACCTTATGAGTGTAATGAATGTGGGAAAGCTTTCGGCTACTGTTCAGCCCTGACTCAACATCAGAGAACTCACACGGGGGAGAAACCCTATAAATGCAACAATTGTGACAAAGCCTTCAGTGACCGCTCAGCCCTCATCCGTCATCAGAGGACACACACTGGAGAGAAACCTTACAAGTGTAATGATTGTGGCAAAGCCTTCAGCCAGAGCTCATCTCTCACAAAGCACCAGAAAACTCATACTGGAGAAAAACCTTATAAGTGTAAGGAATGTGGAAAAGCCTTCAGCCAGAGTTCATCCCTTTCTCAACATCAGAAAACTCATGCTGGAGGGAAAATCAAGGAATATGGAAAAGCCTTTACTGAGCATTGAGCCTTCAGTAAGCTAAAGAGAATTCATACTGTATAAAGACTATGTGAAATTTTTTCCTGGGTGTGAATAGTCATCTCAGTAGTTATCTCAATCAAAGTTGTAATCATCTAAGTAATTATTTCAATCAACAATTCTTGAGGGGAAAATTGTTGATTGAGATAGCTACTCAAATGATTACTTGTACCCAGGAAAAAATGAGACACATGAGTTAGTTGGTCAGTTGGAAAATTTCTATGAGGGCAGTTCCCTTGAAGCTAGAGAATGCTGGCCTAGCAGTTCACTTTTGCACTTTTTGTGTCTTTTAGACTTCCTTATTGAGACATCTACTGAGAATCACGTTAACTCCCAGAGTCAAACCTGTATCCTAGAAAAAGGGAGTATAGAGGGACCTTTGATGTTTTCAGCCTGTTTTAAGTTATCTTTGTTACCTGATAGTATGTTTATTTATGAAGATTTATCCTAATCATATGTTGATTATACTTTAGACTTTTTCATACCATAGTAAAATTTAGTTGTAGGCCTGAACTGACACTGCGTATTAGCTTGTGAAAATTTGAAGTCTTTGAAATACTTGCCTTTCACCATTTTACTCTTGGAAAGAGGCAGGTGACATGATATATATATATAATTGAAACTTTGAAGGTTATTATTGGAAACATTTTGAATGCTGTGTTTTTAGTTCCCACATTTGACCTTAGATGTGTCTGTGTGTGGGTTTCTTTAAGTTTATCCTGTTTGCTGAGCTTGGATCTGTAGGTTTGTGTCTTTTGCCTAATTGGGGATATTTTCAGATATCATTTCTTTTTAAAAAACTTTTTATTGATTTTTAGAGAGAAAGGGAAAGAGAGAGGGAGAAACATCAATTTGTTGTTCCACTTATTTATGTATTCATTGGTTGATTCTTGTATGTGCCCTGACTAGAGACTGAACCCACAACTTGGTATATTGGGAAGACACTAACCAACTGAGCTACTCAGCCAGAGTCAGTTATCATTTCTTTGAATACATTTTCAGCCCTGACTCCTATCCTTTGTCTCCTTCAAGGATGCTGATACAAATGTTAGGTCTTTGCATGCAATCCCAAAGGTTCCTGAGGCTCTGTTCATTGTTTTCCAGTATATATTGACCTTAATCTGCTCAGGCTGCCATAACAAAATGCTATAGCCTGGGTGGTTCAAACAACAGAATTTTATTTCTCACAGTTATGGAGACTGGAAGTCTAAGATCTAGGTGTTAACTTTAGTCTCTGCTGATGGATCTCTTCTTGGCTTTCTTGCTGATTGTGCCCTCACATGGCCTTTTCTTGATATATGCCTGTGTGGGGGGGGACTGAGAGAGACCTTTCTTCCTCTTCTTTAAAGGCCACCAGCACTGTCAGATTAGGAACCTAGCCTTCTGACCTCATTTTACCTTAATTACCTCCAAAAAGCCCTCCCTGTAAATACAGTCACATTGGAAGTAGCATTTTGACATATGAATTTTGGGGAGAAACAATTCAGTCCATGGCATTTCCCCCTGGCCCTCAAAATTCATGCTCTTCTCACATGCAAAATATGTTCATTTCATCCTAATAACCCTCAAAACCTTAACTTATTCTAGCATCAACTCTAAAGTCCAAAGTCTCACATACATCAGATATGGGTGAGACTCAAGGTATAATTCATCCTGAGGCAGATTCCTCTTTGGCTGTGAACCTGTGAAACCAGACAAGTTATGTGCTTCCAAACACAGTGATAGGGCAGGCATAGGACAGATGTTCCCATTCCCAAAGGAGGACTAGGAATGAAGGAAGAGTTAATGGGTCCCAAGCAAGTCCAAAACCCAGTGGGGCAAATTCCATCAGATATTTTTGCTTTTGTTTTTGTTTTTTAAGGTTTGACTTATTTTCAGAGAGAGAGGAAGGGAGGAAGAAAGAAAAGGAGACAAACGATTGGTTGCCTCTCACACACCCCTAGCCAGGGACCTGGCTAGAGACCCAGACATGTGCCCTGGCTGGGAATTGAATGGCATTCAATCCACTGAGCCACACCAGCCAGGTTGAATTTCATCAGATCTTGATGCCTTACCTTCTAGACCCACTGCAGCAGGGGTCCTGCCTTCAGAACTCACTGCTGCAGCAGTCCCAACACCAAGACTCAGCTGGGTCACCCTGTCCCCGAAGCTTTAGTTTAAGGCCATGTGGCTGGCCTGTTGACACTTCAGAAACATCGCCCCTGCCTTTGAAACTGAGGAGGCAACCTGATCTCTGAATTTATTTCTTCTCCTCTTCTTGCAGAATAGGGCATGTTTATGGTTCTATTGTCTGGTCCTATAGGATCTAAGAAGTCTGACAGCCTGCCTTCATTTTGTCTAGTGTTTTCTGTCTCCTTTAGTACCAGTTGGCAATGTTTCATCTCAATTTCTGACTTCTGCTTGAGGTGATTGATTAAATTGATGAGTCACACTCATTATCTCTTTATTAAAAGGCTAGTCAGCAACAGCTGAACAAGCTTTCTCATATTTTGCAATATAGGTAGATAGGATTTTTCAAATATTCAAGTTCTTTTTCCTTTTTGCTTAACAATTCTTTCTTCAATTCATCTCTCTCTCCTCTCACATTTTATTACAAACAGTGAGGAGGACCCAAGCTTCACCTTCAGTGCTTTGTCTAGAAATCTCTGGTGAATATCCAGTTTCATTACTCACAAGTTCTCCTTTCCACAAAGCAGTGGAACACAGTTCAGCCAAGTCCACTTGCACTTTACAACAAAGATCACCTTTCTTCCTGTTTCCAGTAACGTCCTCATTTCTGACTGAGACCTCATCAGAACGGCCTTTAACATCTGTATTTCTAGCATGTACCTCAAAATCTTTCCAGCCTCTACCCAGTACCCAGTTCCAAACCTATGTCCACGTGTTTAGGTATTTCTTATAGCAGCACCCCAAATCTGTCTTAGCAGTACCAAAATCTATCTTAGCTGGTTTGGACTGCCATACCACAGACTGTGGGACTCAAAGAACAGAAGTATATTTCATACAGTTCTGGAGGCTGGAAGTCACATCAAGGTACCAGCTGATTGGGCTTTGATGAGAGTTGCTACTGGCTTACAAAGAGCTATCCTATTGCTGTGGCCTCCCAACCCTTCCTCAATACATGTGTGTAAGGGAAGAGGGAGAGTGAGCTCTCTTTTCTTAGAGGACACCAACCCTGTCAGATTAGGACCCTATAGTTATAACCTCTTTTAACCTTAATTACCTTCTAAAAGCCCCATCTCTAAATACAGTCACACTGGGGGTTAGGGCTTCAACATACGAATTTGAGGGAAGAGTTTTCCATAGCAATTTTCTCTCATTCTGATTGGGTATTTTATATTGTTCTATCTCCAAATTCACTGCTTTTTTCCCTCTGTTTCTTCCATTCTGCCTGTAAGCCTATCATTTGGTTCTGTTACTGTATTTTTCAGTCCCATCTGACTCT
Source organism: Phyllostomus hastatus (assembly GCF_019186645.2). NCBI lineage: Eukaryota > Metazoa > Chordata > Mammalia > Chiroptera > Phyllostomidae > Phyllostomus > Phyllostomus hastatus. The sequence continues at coordinate 68,925,793 of NW_025334041.1, forward strand.
GCATTCTGTTTCTTGGCTGAGACATTCTGTTTTTAAATTTGTGTCAAGCATGTTTGTTATTGCTTAGTGAGGCATCTTTATGATAGCTGTTTTAATATAACATCATTCTAACATCTTGGTTATCCCAGTTTTGACATTTGTGGACTGTCTTATTATTCAAGTTGAGATATTCCTGGTTCTTGGTGTGATGAGTGATTTTCAGTTGAAATCTGGACATTTTGGGTATTATGTTAGGAGATTCTCTATATTGTTTAAATATTCTATCTGGGCTGGCCTCTAATGGAGGAATGCTGTAAGTTGGTGTGGGAAGTCTCTGTTAGCCTCTGTTTAAGCAGGGGTCCTCAATACTGCTGGGCAACAGTGGGAGTTATAGCTCCCCACGAGGGCCACACTGATACCAACCATCTGGGAGGGACAGGAGTGTCTCATTATTTCTCCCTGCATGGCCTCCACTGACATCATGGGGTAGGGTTGGGTAGGGTTGGGACCTCATGACTATTGGTCATTGGCGAAAGTCCTGATCCTCCACTAGGCCTCCACAGTCCAAACCAGTAAAGAAGGGAGAGAGACATCTGGTCTCTGGGTAGGGTTAGAAGCCTGGTCTCCGAACATGGTCTCCATTGACACTGCTGGGGTAGAATGGGAGAGAGGTGGTTTTTGGAAACCTTGTCTCTTCACCTGACCTTCTCTGACAGCACTCCAGGTGGGCTTACATCTTGGTGAGGGTGGATTCAGCCTTTGTTTTTATGGATAGTGCTGAAGTTTTCTCTCATGGCCTTTGGCTGGAGGAGAGTGGTTATTGTCTAAAAATTTTCTGTCTTGAGAGGTTGCTCCTTTGCTAGTCCTTTGGCTCAAAAGAGCAGACTTTTCTTAGGCCTTTTTTTGGTCTATGCCTATGGCATTTCTGGGTTACCAGCTTCCTCAGTACCCAGCCTTGGGATAGATGAGGCAAAAGGAAAGCCCAAGGTACTCAGTGGTATATCGTTCTTCAGGTTCCCCGAATCTTCTCCACCTTCCAGAATCTTCTTAGATTGTTTTATATGTTGTGTCCAGGGTTTTAGTTATACTTAGAGGAATAGGGAAGAGGGCTTCTCCACCTTTCTCATGGCATCCTTCCTTTTGACCCTGAAGTCACATGTCAACTTTGTCAGACATTGTAACATACCTAGGTTGTTTGTAACCAGTCAGGATTAACTACCAAAAGGGAATGCTCACTGGTTCCCCAGAGAAGCTGCCAGGGTGGTAGGTAGAAACTACCAGTCTGCAAACTTCATCCAGCTTTTAAGAAACTATAGTTTTTAAATGGGGGAAATGCCAATCTTCAATTGTAGATTACAACTTGAAAAGGAAAGATAGATATGACTAAATAGAAACTATGGAGTTAAACATTTTTGTCTCTTTGTTCCAAGAGCATGTGGGAAACACTAGAGAACTGGATTCAGATTTTGTTTTTTTAAATCACATATTATCTATAGTTAGATATCTGTCATTTTTAAGTTCATATATAACACAGGACATCAGAGAACCAACAAAATAAAGAATGAAAATAACTGGGATTTGGGACAACTCACTTCACCTTTTTAAATCTGTTTCTTCATTTATATGTTTTTTAAAATGTGATACCTACTTGATAGTGGCTAGTTTAAGTAGATAATGGCTCCAAAATGATTTGTAAGCTATATAACCATTATGTATTGTTTATAGAGCCCATTATATGACTTGTCCATCATGTATGTTTTCTGATGGTATAGCCCAATAAAAATGACTACAGATATAGTGGAATGTGTCTTCATCTTTTAAAAAATGATTTTTCTTAAACACTAGTTATATTCTGCATCTTTTGAGATGATTCTATGGGTTTTTAAAAACCTGTTAATGTAGTAAATTATGTTCATGAATTTTCTAGTTATTTTTAAATTAAATTTTGGATGACATTAGTTAATAAGATCATGCAGGTTTCAAGTATACATTTCTGTGAAATGTGTTCTGTATATTGCATTGTATGCCCACCACCCACAGTCAAATCATTTTCTGTCATATATTTGGCCCCCTTTACCCTTTACTAGCCACCTCCATACACCCTTCATGGATTTTCTAATTTTAAAGAATACCTGCATTTCTAGGATTTACCTGATTTAGTGATTTTCTTATCCTGGAAGAGTTTGTGTTCCCTGAATGTTTAGAATTCATCTGGTAAGCTGAGGTTAGAGAGAGAGAGAGAGAGAGAGAGAGAGAGAGAGAGAGAGAGAGAGAGAGTGTGTGTGGTGAGAGTTTTGATTGGTTTTAGAGGCTATACAGATGTCCTATCTTTTGAAAATATTTTTCCTTTTAAATTTTATTTATTGAATTTGAGAGAGAGATTTGTTGTTCCACTTATTTATACATTCTTTGACTGATTCCTGTGTATGTGTGTGTGTGAGAGAGAGAGAGAGGAGAGACTTTTGTTGTTTCACTTACTTATTGAATTCTTTGATTGATTCCTGTATGTGCCCTGACCAGGAATAGAACCTGCAACCTTTGCATATCAGGACAATGCCCTAACCAGCTGAACTACTTTGTCCAGGGCTCTTCTTGAAATTTTTAAAATTAGGTTTTCAAAAAATATATATATATATATATATTTATCATTAATTGTTAAGAATATTTTTATTTTCTTTAAAATCCCTATTTTATCTGTAACTATGTCCTTCTTATTACCAAAATTACTTGTTTGTATTTTTTTTTTGCTCATGATTAGACTTCCAGGGGTTTGTTAGTTTTACTAGTCATTTAAAAGAATTGACTTTTGGGTCTTTTATAATATCAACTTTATTGAAATGTACATTACAGAAATAAAATTAACCCATTTAAAGTGTCTGGTAAATGTGACTAATGTAATACCTGTTTGACCACCATCATAACTGTGTATGTGTGTTGGGGGGATAGTATAGTTTTTTTCATTTCCTCTGCTCCATAATTTTTTTTTGGCCTTTTAAAACATCTAACTCTTACTTTCATTGTTTTTTTCTACTATTTATTTTCTATTTCATTTATTTCTGTTCTAATTTTTATTATTTCCTACCTTCAGCTAACGTTGGACTTAGTTTGTTGTTCTACCTACCTGCTTGAAGTGTAAAGTTAGGTTTGTTGATTTGAGATCTTTTCAATGTGGTCATCTGCTACTATGAACTGCCCTGTTAGTACTGCTTTGGCTGCATCCCACAGGTGTTGGTATGTTGTGGTTTTGTTTTCATTTGTCTCAAGATATTTCTCATCTTTCTTGTGATTTATTCTTTGACCCGTTTGGTTGTTTGAGAGTGTGTTGTTTAATTTCCACATGTGAATTTTCCAGTTTTCCTTTTGCTACTAATTTTTAGTTTAATTCCATTGTTGTTGGAAAAGATACTTAGTGTGATTTTTTTTTTCTATTCCAGACAATGAAAGGGAAACTTTATTGAGGTCCCAGGGCCATGAGGTTGAGGCAGAAGGCTGCCCTGTGAGTCAGGGAGGTGGTGGAAAAGCCTTATTTAATCTTCTCCTTGGAGCACAGGTTGTTGGTGTGGCTGTACTTCCTGTGGGAGTTGACAGCACCAGGAGTAACACTTGCAGCAGATCATCTTATCACACTTGTACTTCTGGGTGAGCTGGCAGAGGGAGGGCTCGATGATGCTACCCCACAGACAAAGCACCGAGTGTTGGGTGGACTCTTTCTGAATGTTGTAGTCTGAGAGAGTGTGGCCATCCTTCAGCTGTTTGCTTACAAAAATCAGTTTCTGCTGGTCAGGCAGGATGTCTTCCTTGTCTTAGATTTTAGTTTTGATAGTCTCAATGGTGTCACTTGGCTGAACCTCGAGGGTGATGGTCTTGCCTGTGAGGGTCTTCAAAGATTTGCTGGGGAGGTTGCTCCACCATCTTGTTGAAGGGATACTTAGCGTGATTTCAATCTTCTTAAATTTGTTAAGACTTGTTTTGTGACATAACATGTGATCCATCCTAGAGAATGTTCCATGTGCACTTGAGAATTTCAGTCTCTGAATTTATCCTTTTTTTTTAACACTTTGTCCAGCAACGTTAGGACTAACCAGCCAACATTATTATATTCACTGGTGTTTTGTGTTTGTCTCAGCTTATGATAATAATGTATGGGCTAGAAATGCTGGACATTTCCCTGACTGGAACCAATGTTATGGCTGGAAAAGACTTTGTGATTCTTGCTATGATTTCAGGATGCACCACAGCACCAACTATCAGGGAGCTTAAAACAAATTATTACTTATAAATCCTGGAGAGTACCTGGCACACTCAAGGGCCATATAGCAAGTTCATGGGTAGAGAGAGGAGGAGTGTGGACCTGGAGCTCTGCCTTTATAGGGGGCCAAGGGTGGGTTGCCTAGGGTTTCACAAATTTATTGGCAAATTAAAAATACAAGAGCCAGAATTAGGGTGTGGGAAGGGGAGACCAGAGTCACTGAAACAGTCAGTTATCTAGGTTACCCAGGGTTCTCTAAAGGGCGACTCTATGGTTGTGGTGGCCTGGCTCTTTGTCTGTGTAGCTGGCTATGTGTTTATTAGAGATGGGTGCCTTGGCAATCAAAAGCCTTGTAATGTCAGGCACTACATGATAATCAAAAAGCTTAATGTTAGGCACTTACACTACAGTTAGTTTTCCAAAAATGTTTCTTCCAGTGCCATGCTTCTCTAAAAGGTTGATTAGAAGAATCCAATGCAGATATTTTGTGTATCTCCATTGCCAGGCACTCTGGGGACTCTTAGTGCTCTTTTTTCTACTGGAGATAGTCACCAGCATCTTTAAATCTAATCAGATAGCCAATTAGAACTCACAGAACCAACTTGGAAAACTCACCCTTAAAATTCTGTTTTTCTAGAACCACTCTTGATACCAAATTTTATATTAGGATTTTCCAGAGAGAAGCAGAATCCATAAGACTTAGGTTTTTGTTGAACAATGTCTTCATTCTTGCCCCAGTTCTTAATGTGCATTTTCATTGTGTATAAAGGTCTATGATGCCTGTAATTTTTCTCTCAGCCCTTTAAGGATATTGTTATACTTTCACCTGGCTGAGTTTTTTTGTGACTTCATGATGATAATTTGTGAGCCTAAATATTTCTGATCTTACTATGAAAGATTTGTGTTGTGGGTGTTTCTCCAAAGAATTGAATAAATTCATGTTTGGAACTAAGATTTCGTGGACCATGCAGTAAATATTACTTCAAATGCCAAACCTTCCTGGGGACAGGTGTATAATTACAATTTACTAGGGGGAAATCACCCCATTATGGGGAGTTTTTGATGTATAAGTATCCCTATGTGCTCCTATTTTTGGTGGTTAAAGTTACTTTATACCTTCTGTTTCACTGAGGGTTTCCATCATGCATGGTGTCCTAGATCTCCTTCACCACTGCCCTGCTCCACTCACACCCAGTCTTCTGGCTTCAAGTAATTTTTGAATCCCAAAGTCCCAGGTTGTTAAGGTTGGCATCTAAAGCAGGAAATTTCTGGTTTTGTTTGTTTTTAGAAATGCAGCATTTCATTAACCCAACTGTTTTCACAATGAAACCATTATTGCCACAATTATTGATATAACTGGAAGAGAGCTGAGGCCTTTTCTTCCCTCCCTCCCTTCCTTTTCTTTCTCCTTTTCCTTGTATGAAATTTACTTTATCTTTGTCTATGTATGTTTCTCCTTTCTGAAGTATTTAGAAACTAAATTGCCAACAACATGATTTTCATTTGTAATGTCATATATCTTATAAGAATATGTATCAGCATGTATCTTTTATGAGCATGTACATTCTCCAACTTATTCAAGCCAAGAAATCTATGATTTCAACAATAATATTATCTAATATAATCTCAGTTTTAATTTATCTGCAATGATCCCTAAGTGTTACTTCCAGCTCCACTGTCCAGTTCCAATCAGTGGTTATACATTGCATTTTTTCATCCTATCTCTTAAGTCTCCTTCTATCTAAGATGATTTTTCTACCTCTTTCTGTCTTTATGACATTAACATTTAAGGAGTCCAGGCCTGTTTTCTGATTATTTTCTTATGTTTAGATGCAGATTAAGCATTTTTGGCAATAAATCTATATAGAGATGTGTAATTTTCATTAAGTTACATGCAAGAGACTCAAGATGCCCACTTGTTTTGTTTTTCCTAAAGCTCAATTTGTTTGCTTTGTTCACATGTTGTCCAAATTTCCTCATTATAATTAACAATCTCTCCTTTGGACTTAATAAGTAACCCACAAATATTTTGTTTTCCAACAGCCTTTCATCTACCATTTTTGGACTCCTCTGATGATCCTCGCCTGAATAATTATTGCATTAGTACTTACAAAGTGGTGTTTTCTAAATTCTGCTATTCCTTCTACATTTGGTGGCTGGCATTTTTATGAAAAAGAAGAGCTTTCTGTTTCTACCTCCCATCAAGGCAATCCACCCCCCACCTCATCTTCCCCACTTCTCACCTCCCTGTCCTGTAGTAATCACTGCTTTGTTTTTTGTCATCCTTGACTAGTTTTACCTGTTCTTGGTTGTCATTTACATGAAATCATATAGTTTATAACATTCTTTTCTATCTGACTTCCTTGCTCCATGTTTTGTGTGATTGAACCATGTTGCATGCATCAGTAATTTGTTCTTTTTCACTGATGTTGTAGTATGAATATACTACAGTTTGTTTCTCCATTCTACTGTTGATGAGTATTTGAGGTGTACAGTTTTTGGCTATTCTGGATAGAACTGCCAAGAGCATGCCTGGTAGTTTTATACTTTTCTCTTGAGTATCTAAGTCTAGGAGCAGAATTCCAGGGTCATAGAGCAGGCATTTGTTTAGCTTCAGAAAATAATGTCAAGTGGTTTTCAACATCTCTATCAGCAAAGCATCAGAGTTCTAGTTTGTCAACACTGTAATTTTAGCCTTTTAAATTTTAACTATCTGGTTTATGTGTAGTGGTCTCTTGTATGATTTTAACTTTCAATTTTTCTGAGAATTAATGATATGGATCACCTTTTCAAGTGCTTCTTGGACATTTGTATACCTACTTTTAAAAGTGACTACTCAAGTCTTTTATTCATTTTTTAAAAATTGGTCTCATTCACTTGTGGAAGTTCTGTATATATTCTTGAAACAAGTCCTTTGTTAGATATTTATACTGAGAATGTTATCTCCATCATTCTATTGTGATGAAATGTGGGAAGTGAAGGCCAAGCACACTGGCTCCTCTGTCCTTTCTTTTGCACACAACCTTTTTTCTGTCATGGTATGAGGTTCCAGGCTCTCCTGATTCTTTCCTTGCACCAAATCTGAAGTCAGCCATTCTCCTACGATCCTTAGCTCCTCCTAGTAAGGAATGATTCTTTGTTTGTTTTGACATCTGGAGATGATGCCTGTGTTGTTGTTTTTTTTTAATTGAGATATAATTGTAGTAGTTTTAGGAATACAACATAATGATTTGTTCTATGTATTTGAGGTCTGTCTAGTAAAAGTCAAACCATTCTTAAAATAATAAGAATCATTTATGGGACATCGATGTAACCTGGCAACCAAGGAGAGTAGACTAGAATATGCATGCGTGAACAATGACGACTTCACTGTTCTAGTCAGTAGGGGCAGTAGACACCATTGAGTGAGCATGTGTACTGTGTGGCCATTGTATTCAAATGACTGAGTAAGTAGAGCAACAAGTCTGCATTAAATTTTGCATTAACCTTGAACATTCCTCCATGGAAACTATTCAGATTATTCAGAAGGCCATAGCTATGGGTAACTAGTGATTGGCAGCTTCATCACAACACGCCTGCTCATGTATTACATCTCATGCTGAGTTTTTTGGCACAACATCAAATCACCCAGGTGACTCATCCCTCCTACAGCCCAGATTTGGAACCCAATGACTTCTGGCTTTCCCCCAAACTGAAATCACCTTTGAAAGACAAGAGATTTCAGACCATTGATGAGAGTCAGGAAACTACTATGGGGCAACTGATGATGATTGGGAGAATTGTGTGAGATCCCAAGGTACCTTCTTGGAAGGGGACTGAGGTGTCATTGTCCTATGTACAATGTTTCTTGTATCTTGTACCTTCTTCAAGAAATGTCTCCATTTTTCACATTACATGGCTGGATATATTCTGGACAGATCTTGTATTTTGTAAGATATCACCACCAAAAGGTTAGTTAACATCAATCTCCATATATAGTCACAAATGTTTTTATTATACTCAGAAATTTTAGATCTACTTTCTTAGCAACTTTAAAATATACAGGACAGTATATTATTTTTATTGAGTTTATTGGGGTGACCATTAGTTAATAAAACCATACAGGCTTTAAGTGTACAATTTAACAAAACATTATCTGCATACTGCATCATGCACCCATTGCCCAAAGTAAAGTCTCTTTCTGTCTCCATTTGTCCTTTGTCCTCTTCCACCTCCCCTACTGCCCTTTCCCTCTGGCTATCACCATACTGTTGTCTATGTCTGTGTGTTTATGTATATATATTTTTGTCTTTTTTTGTTTAATCTCTTTACTTTTTTTTTCACTTAGCCCTCCTCCCCTCTGACAGCTGTCTGTATGTTCTGTATATCTATGTTCCTATTTCTATTTTCTTCATTAAATTACTTTGTTCATTAGATACCACATGAAAGTGAGATCATATTTGTCTTTTTCTGACTGGCTTATTTCACTTAGCATAATAATCTCTGGGTCAATTTATGCTCTCACAAAAGGTAAGATTTCCTCCTTTTTTTTTTTAATGGGTAAGCAGTATTCCATTGTGTAAATGTACCATGGCTATTTTTTTAATCTTCACTTGAGCATATGTTTATTGATTTTAGAGAGAGGGGAAGGGAAAAGAAAGAGAGAGAAGTAAACATTGATGTGAGAGAGAAACATTGATTGGTTGCCTGAGCCACCTGGCCAGAGCTGTACCACAGCTGTTTTATCTACCCATTGACTGATGGACACTTGGGCTGTTTCCAGATCTTACTTATTGTAAATAACACTACAGTGAACATAGGGGTGCATATATTGTTTTAAACTAGTGTTTTGGGTTTCTTTGGATATATTTCCAGAAGTGGAATCACTGGGTCAAAAGGCAGTTCCATTTTAATTTTTTAGGAAATGCTATACTGCTTTCCACAGTGGCTGCACCAATCTGCATTTCCACAAACAGTGCACAAGAGTTCCCTTTTCTCCACATCCTCACCAGTATTTACTGTTTGTTGATTTATTGATGATAGCTATTCTTACTAGTGTCAGGTGATTCTCATTGTGGTATAAATTTATACCTCTCTGATAACTGGTGATGTTGAGTATCTTTTCATATGTCTATTGGCCATCTGTATGTCCTCTTTGGAGAAGTATCTACTGAGATCCTTTCCCCAATTTTTATTTGGATTGTTTGTTTGTTTTTGGTGTTGAGTTGTATAATTTCTTTATCCATTTTAGAAATTAACCTCTTATTAGATATATCACTGGTGAACATGTTTTCCCATTCAATGGGTTGCCTTTTCATTTTGTTGATGGTCTCTTTTGCTGTGCAAAAACTTTTTAGTTTGATGTAGTTCCATTTGTTTATTTTTTCTTTTGTTTCCCTTTCCTGGGGAGATATATCAGTAAAAATATTGCTATGAGAAATGTGTGGGATTTTACTGCCTGTATATTTTTTAATTTATTAATTTATTTTAGAGAGAGAGGGGAAGGGAGGCGTGGGGGAGAGAGAGAGAGAGAGAGAGAGAGAGAGAGAGAGAGAGAAGAGGGAAACACTGAGTTGTTGTTCCACTTATTTATGCATTTGTTGGTTGATTTTTGTATATGCCCGGACTGGGAATCAAACACACAACCATGGCTTATTGGGATGATGATCTAAACAACTAAGCTACCTGGCCAGGGATCACTGCTTATGTTCTTTTCTAGGATTTTTATGGTTTTGTAACTTACATTTAAATTTTTAATCCATTTTGAGTTTATTCTTGTGTATGATGTAAGTTGGTGGTCTAGTTTCATTTTCCCATCACTGTTTATTGACAAGAATGTTTTTACTCCATTGTATGTTCTTGCCTTCTTCATCAAATATTTTTATGACTGTATTTTATTTATTTGTTTTTTTACCCTTACTTGAGGACATGTTTATTGATTTTAGAGAGAGTGGAAAGGAGGGAGAGACAGAGGGAGGGAAACATTTATCAATTGCCTCCCATGGGCCCCAACCAGGGACCAAACCCACAACCCAGACATGTATCCTGCCTGGGATTCGAAAGTGCAAACTTTTGGTTTACAGGATGACACTCCAACCAACTAAGCCACACTGGCCAGGGCCTTTGTCAAATATTAATTGACCATAAAGGTGTAGGTTTGTTTCTGGGTTCTCTATTCTATTGCATTGATTCGTATGCCTATTCTTATGCTAGTACCACTCTGTTTTGATTACTATGGCCTTGTAATATAGTTTGATATCAGGTAGTGTGATACCTCCAACTTTGTTTTTCTTTCTCAAGATTGCTGAGGCTATTTGGGGTCTTCTGTGTTTCCATATAAGTTTTTGGAGTGTTTATTCTAGATCTGTGAGATATGCCATTGGTATTTTAATAAGAATTGTGTTGAATCTGTAGATTGCTTTGGGTAACATGGACATTTTAATGATGTTAATTATTTCTGTCCATGGACACGATATATGCTTCCACTTACTTGTATTTTCCTCAATGTCTTTAATTTTTTTTTTTGATGTTTAAACATGAAAGTATAAATATACAATTTTTTATAAATAAATTCTGGGATGTTTTTGGGTCCCCCCTCACATGCTGTGTCTGAGATATGTTCCTCCAAACAAAAGAAAACCATAAAAGCCAACAGGAAATCTCCATACACTTAGTCAGACTACTTAGGAGGAGTAAATAGATAGTCTATATCTAGTGTTTTCTAGTTCCACAATAGAACTTTGTCACATTAATAGTGAAAACTTATTGTATAGTCCATGCCTTAGCACTAAGAACTTCCCCTAGAGATTTTGGATCTAGCAATATAGACATACAAACATTCATCATTTACACAAAACTTCATCAAAAGACCTTTGGACACACAAGCAGAGGAACAGATTTCCTTTCACCCTTCCCATTAATTTTTTTTAACTTCATTTTGAAATAATTACACTTAGAAAAAAGTTTCAAGAATAGTACAGAAGACTCCCTTATTCAAATCTACTGTTTTTTAACACTGGCCACATTTCTCTCTCTCCTTTTATATAAATATATTCTATTTTTAGTATTTTTTCTATTTTTGTGTATTTACTCATTTTAAAAAAGATTTTATTTATTTATTTTTAGAGAGGGAAGAGAAGGAGGGAGAGAGAGAGAGAGAGAGAGAGAGAGAGAGAAAGAAACATCAATGTGTGGTTGCTGGGGGTCATAGCCTGCAACCCAGGCATGTACCCTGACTGGGAATCGAACCTGTGACACTTTGGTTCACAGCCGGTGCTCAATCCACTGAGCTATGCCAGCCAGGGCCTACTCATTTTTTAAAAAATATATTTTATCAATTGTGCTTTTGCAGTTATCCCACTCCTCCCCCCCTTATTCTTCTCTGCCATGTACATGGCACCCCACCCGAATTCCACCCCCTGGCCCTGCTTAGTTCATGTCCATGGGCCGTACATATAAGTCCTTTGGCTTCATTTTCTATACTATTCTTGACCTCCCCTTATTTTGTAACTATCATTTATGCTTCTTACTCCCTGTACCTTATCTCCCATTCTCCCCCCACCCCCTCCCCACTGATAACCCTCCATGTGATCTCCATTCCTGTGATTCTGTTCCTGTTCTAGTTGTTTGCTTAGTTTGTTTTTGTTTTTGTTTTTTTTTAGGTTCACTTGTTGATAGTTGTGAGTTTGTTGTCATTTTATTGTTCATAGTTTGACCTTTGTTTTCTTAGATAAATCCCTTAACATGTCATAGTAATAAGGGCTTGGTGATAATGAACTCCTTTAACTTGACCTTATCTGGGATGTACTTTATCTGCCCTTCCATTCTAAATGATAGCTTTTCTAGATAGAGTCATCCTGGATGTAGGTCCTTGCCTTTCATGACTTAGAATACTTCTTTCCAGCCTCTTCTTGCCTGCAAGGTTTCTTTTGAGAAATCAGCTGATAGTCTAATGGGAACTGCTTTGTAGGTAACTGTCTCCTTTTCTCTTTCTGCTTTTAAGATTCTCTCCTTACCTTTAATCATAGGTAATTTAATTATTATATGTCTTGGTGTGTTCCTCCTTGGGTTCAATTTATTTGGGACTCTCTGAGGTTCCTGGACTTCCAGCAAGTCTATTTCATATGCCAGGTTGGGGGAGTTTTCCTTCATTAATTTTCCAAAAAAGTTTTCAATTTCTTGTTCTTCCTCTTCCCTTTCTGGCATCCCTATGATTTGGATGTAGAAACTTTTAAAGTTGTCCTGGAGGTTCCTAAGCCTCCCCTCATATTTTTGAATTCTTGTTTCTTCATCTGTTCTGGTTGAATGTTCATTTCTTCCTTCTACTCCAAATTGTTGATTTGAGTCATGGTTTCCTTCCCGTCACTGTTGGTTCCCTGTATATTTTTCTTTACTTCAGTTTGTATAGACTTTACTTCTTCCTTTATTTTGCATCCATACTCAATAATTTCTGTATCTTGATTACCAGTGTTTTGAACTCTGCATCTGATAGGTTAGCTATATCTTTGTCCCTTAGTTCTTTTTCTGGAGTTTTCATCTGTTTTTTTCATTTAGGCTGTATTTCTTTGTCTCAGCACACCTGTTACATTGTAAGGGGCAGAACCTTATGTGTCCACCAGGGCAGGGCAACCCACTTTGCTGTATGTGGGTTATGTCACTGTATGTGGGGGAGGGGTCTGAGAGGGAACAATGCTACTTGCTCAGCTCTTGCCCCACTGTTGAGTCACTTCCCCTGCTACCCACAAGCAAATTGGCCCCTTCTGGTGCTGATTTCTGGGTGGGTGGGTTTGTGTACATTCTAGGACCCTGTGAGTCTCTCTAATGAACTTTCCTGTGAGGCTGAGAGTTTCTCCCACTACCACAACTCACACAGGTTTTTCCAGCCACAGGTTTTGAGGCTTTCTCTTCCTGTACTGGAACTCTGGGTTGTGCAGTCTGTCTTACGCCCTGGTTGTTCCTCACACACAAATGTGGAACCGCCAGTCACCACCTCACCTGCCTGGTCCTCCAACTACAGCCTCGCTACGTGTTCTCTCTGCCCCGGCTGCTGGTTTCCACCTCTCCTACCAGTCTGGATGAATGTTTCTTCCTTAACTCCTTGGTTGTTGGACTTCCATACAGTTCGATTTTATGTCACTTGTTGTTGTTTTTTGTTTTTAAGTTTGTTATTATCCTTCTTTTGGTTGTACAAGGGGGTAAAGTGTATTTACCTACACCTACATATGGCTGGAAGTCTCTGGTTTTGCATTTTTAAGAACTGCCGTGTCTTTCTCTTTGGAGTCACCAGGGGGCAGTCCACTGGGGACCTTAAAGGGGTAAGATCACAGATGATACCCTAGCTGTCTGGAGCCATGAAAAACTGTTTTTCTTATGTCATCACCACTCACTTTTAAACAAACAACATTACTCATAGCATTACCTACTTAATTCACCAGGCTTAGCTGAAAATAACTTTTATCTTTTTCCAAAAATTATATCTGGGGTGCAAATGTGCCACCCTTGTAGTAATCATGACTACGTGCTTAAGGGCCCTTTGAAAACTGGGTGGAAGAGGACTTCCCAAATAAGGAAATGTAATCTCCCTGTGTGGCTGACTTGTGGCATGGTCTCCTTCAGAGGAGTTTGGAAATGTCTAAATGATTCACCTTCAGTAGTTCTTCCCTCACAGACTCATGTCCCCCAATTTTTTATTTATCAAAGAGCCCACTTTCCTGATAATTACTAAAATTTGTTGAGTATTTGCCATGTGGCAAGAACTGTTTTAAGTACTGGGTACGCATTATATCACTTCTGCTGTAGGAAGTAGGGATTCATAATAAACCCAATATTCAGGTGAAGTAACAGGTGAAAGGGGTTCTGTGATGTCCCAGTGCCAGCAAAAGGGAGCGGGGCATGACGTTGGCTGTCAGACTCCAGGGCCACAATCAAGCCAAGGGGGCCCGGCCTTCCCTAGTCTGGCGTCAGAGTAAAATTATAGGAGACATGTTTCAGCTAACATTTCTGTAACATCATTTTGATTTCCAACCTGTATGAACTCTGGGATGGCTTCCCCAGCCCAGGGTGTGTCATTCTAGGTCGTCCCATGGACTTGCTGGCATTTCATTCAGAACTCCAGCCTGTCTGTCACAGAGAATTAGGTGGTTGGTTGGTATCTTAAGACTTGTCTATGGAAAAACAAGAAAATGACTCTGTTTTCTTGTCATTACTCAGCTCATCTTTGTACCCCAATCCCTTCAATTTAGGCTGCTGCTTTGTCCTCCTACTTACTCTGAGCCTGCGCAGGGCCAGTGAGCAGCAGCACATTGGCTTGTCACCCAGTCTCCAATTGAGTCAGGTCTGGAAGGTTGTTGCCATAGAAACAACCAAAGGTCTCAGGATAGGGGAAGATGACTCTGACCCTTGTTTGTCATGCAGAAAGGAGTATCTGCTGGAAGATGCTGGGTGGATGGGGCTGAGGGAGACTCTTGGGAACCCAAAAAGGAGAGGCCTTGAGGCCTTCTGGCTGTGCATGGAGGTGAGACTGAGACCCCTTGCCTGTAAATGTACCCTTTCAGGAGTGTCCAACCTGTGGCCCGCAGGCCACTTGCAGTTCAGGGTGGCTATGAATGAGGACCAATACAAAATCATAAATTTACTTAAAACATTATGAGATTTTTTGTGATTACGTGTTATAATGTATTTAATGTGTGGCCCAAGACAACTATTCTTCCTCCAGCATGGCCCAGAGATGCCAAAAGCTTAGACACCCCTGCAGGTGATTATGTCCCAAGCAAAGTCTTCAGACATGAAGAAAGAGTGAAGAAACAAAATAGAGTAACCATGGCCATGCTCCTAAGTTACTATAGTCAAATAGACTGAGGCATGAGGAAATGATTCTACTCTTATTTTAAGTAGCCTGGGGAGGGAACTTAAACTTTGAACTTTCCAGCTATGTCTGTGTATGTATGTGTGTGTGTGTGTGTGTGTGTGTGTGTGTGTACCATATTTTTGGACCATAAGACACACCTAGATTCTAGGGGAGGAAAATAGGAAGAAAAAATTTTGAAGCAAAAAATGTGGTAAAATATTTAATAACACAAATAACATAATATTTCACCAATGTAAATGTAAAGCTATGTTCGGACTATAAGATCCACCCCCCCTTTCCTCCTAAATTTGGGGTGGTGCATCTTATAGTTTGAAAAATATGGTGTGTGTGTGTATAACATAAATATCTAATATTTATATTAGATAAATATATATCTAATATAAATATCTATATAAATGCTATAGGTAATCCTCTGACCACCCCCTGAAGTATGCAGGAAAGAATGTTTCAGACCACCCAGCATGCATTGTCCAGCCCATCTGACATTAGGCTGATACCTGGACTATCCAAAGGTTAAGAGGGGAGGATCAATTCTTCTCAAAAATCCCATGCCTCTTGTGCTGGGTCAGTCAACAACAGAAAACCTGTTCTGAGCTGTGTGCCAGCAGGCCTGCTCCGTGTTCTTCCAGTGATGAAGAACTACTTTTCAAGTTCAGTCAGAGGAGAGGTCTGGACATAGGGACAGTCTGAGACCTCGGAGCCCCAGGCCTGGCCTGGAGGCACTGGGGGAGACCTGGCTGGATGGTGCAGTCAGAGGCTTAGCTTGGAGAAGTACATGAGGGTCCTTGGGTAAAGACACAGCATGTTCAGTGGCAGAGGGATGAATGCACAAAGAACTGACATGCTGGGAGCAGGGACAACATCAGTATCTGTGTCCAGGGATAAAAAGGAGTGGCAGATGTTTCTGGAGTTTGTAGTTGATTATGAGAGGTTTGACCCTAAGTTGTGAAGATGCCCAGAGTACCTGGTCTCCACACTGGCTGTGTTTAGTTAGAATAGTCCAGGAGATGCTTCAATGACAGGTTAACTCCTGATCTCAGTGCCTAGCCTGACAAGGATTGATTTTCACTCTGGTCAATGTCTGATGCTGGCCAGGGCTGGTGTGTGTGTATGGGGGTGTGGGGTGAGGGGTGTTGGGTTTGGCAGCTCTGCCAGGGCTCGGAGTCCAGGCTGTAGGAGGTGCCACCATCCTGAGATGTTGCCATGTCTACCTGTGGCATCAGGACCTCCAGCAGGGGAAAGAAGTAGTGACTTTACTGCTGCTTAGAGCCCATTCACCCAAATTAGTCACATGCTGTCCCCCACAGCCATGAGGGAAACTGGAAAATACAGTCTCCCTTGATCTCCAGAAGGGATGGGAGGTGGGGTTGGATGAATGTGGAAAGCTGCCTTTGGAGCAGTGGTTGACAGATGCTGGGGACAGAACTTTATTAGGGGTATAAGCACCCAGAGTATTTTAGTCAGAGAGTGTTATGATTAGATGGGTCACCCATGAGTCACACTTCATAATGATGTAGGGTCTGGGGTCTGTAGACATTGTGGATTCACTTTCTGTTTTGAGAGATTAAAATTGAGCTCTTTATACCATAGCCCTCATCACACCAAAACATCTGTGTGCTGAGTTAATTCTGTATTCAGGGTTGGCCTAACTGATATGTGTGCTGTGACTGAATCCTCTTTCTTGTTATGTCATGTAATTTCCCTTGTTTGATAACATGCATAATTTACTAGGCAAAAATGGTTAATTATATCCAAATACCTTCCATAGAATTTTCGTTTATTCTAGAAACCCACTCCCTAGACACCCCTCCTCTCTTCTCACACACTTACTGCTCTTCCTCACCCTAGTCTGGCTGGGTCATCTACAGGCTTGCTGAAAAGCCATCATTCTGAGCTCTCTCTTTGCCTCTCTTAGCTTCACTAGTTCCTGATACTGGTTGCCTGTATCTTTCTTATCTGTGGCTTGTACCATCATTTTGGGGTGAACACATCTTCCAGGAACAATTTAAATCGTTCACAACAGGAAATGAATCTGCAATATCTACAGTTCATAAATCTAGAAAAGCAGCATAAGCTTGTTTTTTAGAAATATGGAGGTGACTTCTGGCCAAGATGGAGGTGTAGGTAGATACACTGTGCCTCCTTGTACAACCAAAAGAAAGATGACAACAAATTTAAAAACAAAAACCAACCAGAACTGACGGAAACTCGAAATGTATGCAAGTCTGACAACCAAGGAGTTAAAGAAGAAACATTCATCCAGACTGGTAGGAGGGGTGGAGATTGGCAGCCGGAGCAGAGAGGGCTTGTGGCAAGGCGGTGGCTGGAGGACCGGGGTGGGCAAGGCAGCAGCTCATGGGCTGGGTGAGGTGGTAGCTGGCAGACTGGGTGGTCCCACATTCCCGTGCAGATAAACCAGGAGGAACAACTGGGGAGCAAGACAGACTGTGCAACCCAGGGTTCTGATGTGGGAAATAAAGCCTCAAAACCTCTGACTGAAAAAACCTGTGGGAGTTGTGGTAGTGGAAGAAACTCCCAGCCTCACAGGAGGGTTTGTTGGAGAGACCCACAGGGTCCTAGAATGTACACAAACCCACCAACCCACCCAGGAATCATCACTAGAAGAGCACAATTTGCTTGTGGGTAGCAGAGAAAGTGGCTGAAAGCTGATGGAGAGCTGAGCAAGTGGCATTGTTCCCTCTTGTACCCCTCCCCAACATACAGTTCCACTATGCAGAGACTTGGGTTGCCCCCCTCCCCCACCCCAGCAAATACCTAAGACTCCACCCCTTACTAGGTAATAGGCATGCCAAGACAAAAAAAAATGCCCCAAATGAAAAAGCAGATCAAAGCTCCAGAAAAAAATACAACTAAGCAACAAAGAGGTAGCTAACTTGTCAGATGCACAGTTCAAAAACATGGTGCTCAGGATGCTCACAAAAATGATTGAATATGGTCACAAAATTGGGGGAAAAGTGAAGGCTAAGAAAAGTGAATTAAAGGAAAATGCACAAGGAACCAACAGTGATGGGAAGGAAACCGGGACTCAAATCAACAGTTTGGAGCAGAAGGAAGAAATGAACATTCAACCAGGACAGATGAAGAAACAAGAATTCAAAAATATGAGGAGAGGCTTAGGAACTTCCAGGACAACTTTAAATGTTCCAACATCCACATTATAGGGATGCCAGAAAGGGAAGAGGAAGAACAAGAAATTGGAAACTTTTTTGAAAAAATGGTGAAGGAGAACTTTCCCAATCTGGCAATGGAAATAGACTTGCAGAAAGCTCAGAGAGTCCCAAAGAAGTTGGACTCAAGAAAGCACAAACCACGGCACATCACAATGACATTACCTAAGATTAAAGGTAAGGAGAGAATCTTAAGCAGCAAGAGAAAAAGAGACATTTACCTACTAAGGAGTTCCCATAAAGCTATCAGCTGATTTCTCAAAAGAAACCTTGCAGACAAGAAGAGGAAAGAAGTATTCCAAGTCATGAAAGGCAAGGACCTACATCCAAGATGACTCTATCCAGCAAAGTTATTTAGAATGGAGGGGCAGATGAAGTATTTTCCAGATAAGGTCAAATTAAAGGAGTTCATCATCACCAAGTCCTTATTATATGACAGTTTAAAAACACTTATCTAAGAAAAAGATCAAAACTATGAACAGTAAGATGACAACAAACTCAACTACCAACAACCGAACCTTAAAAGGAAAAAAACAAACAAAAATAAACTAAATAAATGACTAGAACAGGAACAGAACTAAGCAGTGGAGATCACACGGAGGGCTAACAGTGAGCAGGGGGTGGAGTGGAATGGGGGGAAAGATACAGGGAATAAGAAGCATAAATGGTAGGTACAAAATAGACAGGGGGAAGTTAAGAATAGTATAGGAAGTGTGGAAGCCAAAGGACTTATATGTACGACCCATGGACTTGAATTAAGTGGTGGGGGGAATACAGGTGGGAGAGGCTATGCAGGACAGAGGGAAATAAAGGGGAGGAAATAGGATAACTGTAATAGCATAATCAATAAAATGTATTTTTAAAAATAGAAATATGGAGGTGATATGAGAAAACAGAATCAAGAGGGGAAAGTGTGACTGGGGCAGAGAAAGGAAGGGGACAGCTTTGCTGGTGTTCAGTATAATCCCTTTCACACGGTTTCATTTTTAAATCAACGTGCATGTGTTATTTTGCCAATAGTTCAATATTTTAGATAAAGGGAATCAGGTCTTTGTATCCGTTTTCTATTGTTGCTGAAACAATTCACCACCAGCTTAGTGGCTTAAAACAAGGTAGTAACTTTATCATCTCCAAGATCTGCAGAAGGCACTGAGGTGCACTCTGTTGCCTTTGGAGGCACTGCCCCACTCATTATCCCTTGTACTTTGACATCTCTGCAGCTTTCATTGCTTTCTCAGCAGTGCCTGCTCCACCGTCCAGTGTGTTTCAATGGCACTGTCCCACTGTCCTCTGCGTGTGGCAGGCACAGCTCTGATGTCACTTCACTTCATTGCTCAGCTGTCTTCTGCACAAGGAGGCATGGCTTCACTCACCTCTGTGCCAGGGGCACTGCCTGCTGTCCTTCACATTAGAGGCACCAGAGCTCTTGGTTCTCCATTTGGATGTCACTGATGCAATATCCTCTGCTTTCGGAGTCACTGCTCCACAGTCTTGTGTTTTTGAGAGAATTGCTCCAGTGTCCTCTGCATCTGTCCCACTCTCCTCTGTATTTGAAAGATTATGTCACTCATCTCTCTGTTCAGATGAAGCACTGCCCCACTGTTCCATTGTCCTCTGCACTTGGGTATCACTGCCCAGTGTCATCTTGATTTCAAGTCCTTCTCCCACTGTCCTCTGCATTTGGAATAACCAGCTGGAGTGAGGTGGGGATCCTCACTGTGGCTCTACTGCTTTAGTCACTGATCTCATCTGTCTTGCTGGCACATTAGCCCATCCCCAAGAGCTCTCCTATGGCCTTCCTGGCCCCAACAGTCCCACGGGGAACCAGCTGCCCAGACCTTGGCAGGGAGTTCTCTGCATGTCCAAACATTTTGGGGATGGGTGTTACTCCCCAAATCCCAGCTGGCCTGTAACCAACTGGAAGTTCCCCAAAGGTGCTTGTGGAGCTCATCTGCAGCCCAGACTCCTCCCTGCCCCCCCATCCTGGAACAGCTGAGGGACCCAGGGCTCTGCCTACACCCCCTTCTCACATGTACTCCCTAGACCTGCATTCACCTGGTCCCCAAAGCTTCATGGCACAGTATGTAGATAGGGAAGGTGGGAGTGGAGTTGGCTATAGACAGGAGTGGACTCCTGGCAGCCCTTCCCCAAGCCTCCATAGGAAACTTCAGGAGTGTTCAAGGAGGGGGTGTCCCTGCCCTCCAGGGTGAGACCTGTGAGAGAGCTGGGACAGCCCATGGCAGTGGCTCCCAGTCCACCTGGCCCACCAGGACCCCTAGGCTCCATTGACCTCACCCCACCCCTAGGGATTCACATTTAGTGGGGTGCAGCCTGGGCATCAGCAGGTGATTCTGGTGGGCAACTGGGTGGCCCCTCAGCTGTGTGGAGGTCTTCATTCTGCTCTTACCTGTTCTTGTTGGCGGAGCAGCAGAGATCCTGCTCAGGCGATATCTCCCTATGGCCCCAAAGAGACCAGTTCTTCAAATGGAGGGTTTGGGGACTTCATCTTGTCAGGAAGAGACAGTGTCCCATGGGAATGAACAGTTTTCCCATTGTCCCCATTCATTTCATGGGTAAGGGTATGTGATTTAGAAGCAGCCCCCCTACAGTTTATGTTGCTCTGTTGTTTTGGAGACACAGCCTGCTGTATAATTCATACCTACACATTGTCCTCGGGGTACATGCCCACATTCTATGTTTTGTGACACCTGAGTTTGAATCAGCAGTAAGCGTGCATTGCAACACCTGTCACAGGGGGACCCTCACTTTGGAGCTGGCCTTCTCTAATGGAGGCGGGGTGAGGGTGAAGTTCTTGCTGCAGGTCACCCAGAGAGGAAAAACCTTCCTTTGCAAAGAGGCCCAGAAAAGCCACCATCTAGTTTCTTCCTGTGCACAGCATCCTGCCTCCTGGGGGATGCACTTCTGAGGGGGTGCTGCAGGGTGCACTAGTGCCTTTGACCTCTTGGGTGTCAGGGTGGTCCATCTGTCCTCTCCCCTGGTCTTGGGGGACTGGGACAACTTCAGCCCCGTCCTCGGTCTGGGAAGCGCACACAAGAAAGGGAAATGCTGCTGGGAGTGGAGTCAGGAGAGGACTGGTCCGTGCCATCCTCTTCCCTTGGAGGCTGTGACAGGTCTTGGGTGGCCAGGGAAGCTTTTAGTAATCTTCCCAGTCCCAAGAATAGAAGATCAGAGAAACAGCAGGTAATTATGCCTCACAGACTTAAGGAAAGAGGGAGAGCTAGCACTGATAAAGAGGGCCTGAGAACGGCTTTTTTGTCCTTCTACCAACTGTGACTGTTTCCTTTCGAAGTCAAGCTCTTGACGGGCAGAGCCTGCTCCCTGATGCTCATGGACAATAGCAAGGCCCCCACTGCCCTGAGGCTCTGAAACCAGACTTTTGCTTGTCTTCTCCCCTAGGGACCCTGACTACTAGTGCCACAGGTGAGGAGGGAGCTGACATCAGAGTCAGAAGTGGCATGGGCCCTGACCCTGGAGAAAGAGGGTGGTGAGGAGCGGGTAGTAATGAGGAAGATGCTGTCTTCTCAGCTGACACTGATACCAAGTCTTGAATATGTGATAACCCTCTGGCCCCAAGGGGACTCTCCTGGCCATGCAGAGGGTACAGAAACTACCCTGGGGCCTGGACCACCAGGACTGGGTTCCTCGGCTGACCTGAATCCCCTACAGTGCCTTTCTAGAGGACCTATTCAGTGCTGGCTGCTGCTTCTAGAATATTATCCTGCCACAGTGACCCTGTGTGCCTGAGCCTTTGCCCTCCTGGCTCTGACCACTTTTGACTAAGGGGCCTGCCTAAAGTCCCCAAATGCCCATGGCCTCCTGGGCCATGCCCAAGTGGCCCTGCAGGAGCCACACCTGCCTTCAGTGGTTGTCACAGAAACGCTCCAGCATGTTGCTGAACCCCCATGCACATCTTTACTGCTTGACAAGGCTTGTGAAGAAGTTTCCAGGGATGAGGAGCCGCTTCCCTGTCCCGCCACACCCCATCCTCACAGGCTCATTCACCACCACACCCTCAGATTTCAGTGTAGAGCACTTCCACCTATCCTGGTACCACATTCACTTTCAGACTCAGCCTGCAAGAAAATGTTTTCTTTTAATGTTTTGAAAATCACTTTCCTCTAGTCCAGGCAGACATTTATGGAGAATGGTCATGTGCTGGGCTCTGTGCTGGGGAGACGGACATGTGCACAGGGAACGTGGACACAGCTGGAAGAGACCCCTTACTCTGCTGGGAGGGGCCAGCACCTCCTACAGAAAAGACCACCAAGCCAAGTCTTAAAGGATGAGGGAAATGGGGTAAAAGAAAGGCATGGAGGACAGGGACCCCATGTGGGCAGAGAAGGACAAAGGGCAGTTTGACAGTGACAGTGAGCACTAACAGGAAATTGCCAGGGGACTGAGAGGGCCCAGTGTGAAGGCCCTGGTGGGACAGACGTTGGCTCTCACTCTCATCCTGAGGCTATGTGACACCAAGGAGCCACATGGTCTGACCTGCATTGTCCGTGGTGTCTTGTGGAGCCAGGCTTGGGAGGTGGCACTGGAAGGACACAGCTGATTGGCTGGATGCAGGAGTGAGGGACAAGAAGTCAGGGGTGATTCTAGGCTCATGGTGGTGGAAATTCTCCAAAATATTCTCCCCAAGGTCGACCTTCATTCCCTTTCATGGGATTCTCAACCAAAGCTTTTCAGAATGACAGGGTACTCAAGAATTGGAAAATTTTAGTTTAAGGTAAACAGTTATAAGCTTAGTAAGTAATGCATATGTTAAAGCTATTGTTTCCGAAACTACAGATAAGGCCCATCCTGGCTCCTAGGAGAGATAGCTGACCTCCTGGGGCACTGCTAAAGATTACCGCCTGGGGACAACTGGAAGCATCTGGGCCTTTGTGTCCCAGGGAGAGATGGATGACTGCCCGCCCCTGGAACAGCTAACTGCTCAGGGCGAGAATGCTGCAGTTTCTTTCACCTAACTCTCCCTGAATTTCAAAACCCCTCACTGCACTGTGTTTATTCCCTGTTATAAAAAAATGTTGGCTTAGAAAGAAAATGTAAGATGGTCTGTTAGGGTATGAACCCATCATCTCAGATCGCTGGCCATCTGAATAAAGCACCCATAAAGATTCAATCCCTGTTTCTGTTTATTGGGTTTGGCACATGACAAGCAGTACAAATGCTGGTGTCTTTTCCAGTTTCGAGAATGACATTCATCGGGTGGCCTGTGTGTTTGTTGGCTTTTAGAGCAAGAGTTACTCTCCCACAACTGTGACCAACACCAATACCTCCTTCTCAGAGGACTGACCCCACACACCCACTGCCCAGTCATGGCCCAGCAGCTGTGACTGCACTGTATAAGGCTGTCAGAAAGCTGGATTGTAGTGCCCTGAGGGATGCTGCCTCCAGCTGGGGAAAGCCAGATTCAGAATGTGGCCTGGGTGCTGTGGGCTGTGTTGAAGGCTACCTGGGAGAACAGGTTGCTGCTGATTGGTAGGATGGCCTACTCTGCCTTGTTGGATGCAGAGGATCCCAGACAGCATGCTGTGGGGAGAGCCTGGGCCCAGACAGACCATCTGAGACAGAGCAAGGAGCACATGATCTAGGCTCTGAGTCCCCAAGGCTCAGTTCCAGCTCCCGCGCTTGAACTCTTCAAATGCCTCTAATCTCTGCTATAAATTCTCATTTTTCAGATCCTTCAGCAGTCTCAGCAGGTGTTTGCTTCTTGCCATTGAAAGAGAGTTCACTATAGCAATGTCATGCATGCTCTAGCCTTGGTGATCTGATGGATGGGTCTCTGTCCCCTTGGGTTGGTTTGCTACCTATTCCCAGGGCACAGGACAGACACCTGAGGACAGCAAAAAGAGGAGTCAGCCCTCTGGCCTGATGATTCTGAGGACAGCTGGACATTTCCTCCTCTCTGTTTCCAGTGGGTGGCCACAATTGGCGTCCTCCCAACTGCTTTATGAAGGGCAGAGTCCCTCCCCTTGTCTGGGTCTCTCCCTTCACGCTCTCTTCTCCCACCTCAGGGCTGTAGGATATGGGGACTACCAGACTTCTGTGAATGTGTGTCAGGGGTTGGGAAAGTTTCCCCAGGAAGTGTTCCCAAGGTAACCAGGGTTAGTGGATCTCAGGTCAACCAAAGAATTTCCAGGGCAGAGGGCCCCAGGGGGTAGTGGGAAGAAGGGACCTGCAGGTATGCCAAGAGTAGGTGTGCATAAACAGAAGCAGCAGAACAGGACCCTTCCCGCTGCTAAAAGCACTCCAGCCCTGCTGCTGGGGCCTGGCTGCTGTGAGTGGGCCCAGCCCCAACGCAGCCCATGTGCTTGTGCTCAGCCTTCCAAGGAATTCAGTTAAACCAACAGTTTCATCCCCCCTCTGCAGCCAGGGCTGGTCCCTGAGCCCAGCCTGCTCTCCTGGTGGGGCTGTGGCGGAGGAGGCGTCTGGGGCTGGCTGGCCAGTCAGCTGATGGATTGTTCCATCGAGATCCTGCTTGGGAAGGGGAGCCCTGGCATGGCCACTGACTGCTTAAGTTCTCTTCTTTCTGCCTCATTTTGTCCACCTGTCAAGTAGGAAGATTCAGTGTCTTCATCAACCCTTCTGGCCCTGAGCTAAGATCAAGGTTTGGTACATTTTGTTTTTTCCTGGAAGAATCCTGCCTCGGAGTTAGGAAGCGAAAAAGAGTGGGAGACAGAGCTGGAGGCCTGGGCTGCTTATGGCTCACAGCCCCAAGGGTTTCTTTCTTGCTTGCTCGCTCTTTCTTTCTTTCATATTATTTATTTTTATTTTTAGTGAGAGAAACGTTGACGTGTGAGAAACATCTATGATTTCCTCTCGTGCACCCCCAGTTGGGGGCATGGCCTGCAACCCATGTGCCCTGACAAGGAATCGAACTGGTGACCTTTTGGTTCTCAAGCTTGCACTCGACCCACTGAGCCAAAGCAGTTTGGGCACCCCAAGGGTTTCGAATGCTGCCCCGGAAACTGCAAGCTCAACTCCACTGTTCCCAGTGTACCCAACTCAGAAAATACAAAAAAGCCTAAATGGTCGCTACCAATTGTACCACAGGTGGACTAGATCCAGCTGGGAAAGGGTTCCTTCCATCCTGCTGGTGGCAGAACTGAACTCAGAAGGGTTGCCGGGGGAGTAACTCTTCTTTTTAATTAAAAAAAAAAATTTGATTCTATAGAGACGGGAGGTGGGGGAGAAAAACAGGGAGAGAAACATTGATCAGTTGCTTCTTGCATAGCCGAACCGGCCACCCAGGTATGTGTCCTGACCAAGAATCAAACCAGTGACCCTTTAGTTTGCAGAACAACACCCAAGCAACTGAGTCACACTGGCCAGGGGAGTAACTTTTTAACAGCTCACATTGGAGGAGGAGAGAAAGAGGAGGGACAGGTAGGTTCTGGGGAGAACAGCCCCTCCTGATGGCAGCCTCCAGGGGACAGGGCTCCTCCACAGGTGCTGGGCTTGTGTGGGTCAGCCCAGACAGTGACAGTTGGACACAGCCTGCATTTACGCAGCACAGTCTCAGGGCACAGTGGTCAGGGGCCTGCTGCCACTCGCTGGCGTTGGGCCTCCAGGGGCAGTGCTGGCCCCGACCACCGCCCTTCCCCAACCTGAGAAGCCAGGATGCCCTCAGCCAGGCCCTCAGTGCAGCCCTGATCCTCTGAGTAGCCCTTTGATGAGGTTCATTTCCTGTGTGCACCCCATTATTAATAGGACTGTTCCTTCTACGACTGCACTTTTTGTGCTCTGCTTCTCAGAACACTGTGGGGCAGCATGGGAAAGGTAAAGACACTGCTGCAGGCTTGGCCCTGACTCGGACTTAAGTGACCCCACTATGAGCAACAAACAATTCCTGTGCAAACTTACCCACCTCAAAACCAGGGCAGCAGCCCCTCCCTCCAGGGCTCCCAGGGAGGGGGCTGCCATGGGAACTCGCAAACTCCATTACTTCTTTGCACACAAGCAGCACGTGTTCAAGGCAAAGAAGCAGTAGAGGTGAGCAGAAGAGAATGAAACGGCCCAGGATCTTAGCCAGATCTACCCAGAGGTGATCGGGGTTTTACATCTTCCCTCCGTGTACTGTTACATGATCAGCCATTTGCACTCATTAGTGCATTGTGGGTATCTCTCAGGTCAAAAGAGCCATTTCCACAGTATTTTCTTTAATGACTGCTTGGTGTATAATGTGAGACACTCGTTTCACTGATTCCTTTGTCCGGGTGGCCATCAGGGGTGTTTTGGTATGATGAATGATGCTGCCAGGATCATCCCCATCCACGTAGCATTATTTCCCCAGGACCTGCTCAGCCACAGGCAGCCTCCTGGTATTGGGCACACAGCCATTTAGAAAACAGAGGCCTGTGTAGACACATCTCTGGGCATAGCCTTGATCAGCTCTCTCAGCTGTGACTAGATGGGGCACTGCTGGGCCAAAGGGCCTGCCTTTGCAGAGATTTGCCCTCCCCAAGGACTGTGCCTGCCTGAATGGGCCTCCGAGAGCCACTCGGGACAAAGCCTGGTGGCCTCTCTGCTCCACTGGCCTGGCAGCAGGCTCCAGAAGGAGCTGGGAGAGGAGCCTGGTTCCTGGCCTATAAGGCTGCTCTGGTCACATTTAGGCCAGGGCTTCCCTGGGTCTGAGCACAGAATATAGTATTTGCAAATTGGGCCACCCTAGATAATCCACAGCTACTGAGTGCCTCCCTTACCCAATTCACAGGCAGCCCTCCCAGGAGGACCTGGGGAGGGGTAAGAGTACCAGGCTCCCACCCCAGGCTGCATAGGGCGGTCTGACAGGCCCTGCCCCCAACTCCAGGCCTCCGCCCTGCGCTTCCAGCACTTTGGGTGGGTGCCCAGGTAGCTTGGGAGCCCAAACCCGTCGGGCCAGTTTTGAGAGCCGGAGCACAGAGGCTGGCGAAGGATGCACGGCTGGCCCTGTGTTCCTCCCGCACTTTCTGCTGCCTGAGCCCCACATTTGCCTGCCCCTCATGGCAAGCGCGCCAGGCCCCCTGGCGCCTCTGCTGGGCCTGATGCTGTCCCTGAGCCTGCGGGGGGCACAGGCTGTAGACTGTGGGTCTCTGGGCCCAGCCTCACGCCTGACTTTCACACCCACAGCCAGGGACCTGTGGCTGGCTCCGCGTGTCCGTGCTCCAGGGCCCCTGGACCACCTCTACGGCACCGTGCGCCGCTTCCTCTCTGCCGTGCAGCCCAAACCCTTCCCCACCGGTGAGTGTGCTCTCCCCTGGTGGGCCTCAGGAGGGACTGGGTCCTGGCCAGCACCCTTATCCCCCACCACCGTGTAATGAGGTGCTTGGAGGGCAGGGTCCCCAGCATTCCCCACCCCCATCTTCCTGCCCAGGGGCATCACCTGGAGACCCCTCCAGGACCTTCCTGTGTGACCTTAGGTGAGCCCTTTTTCCCCTCTTGAGTATTAGTTTCTCTGTTTTAATATGGAGGAGATTACATTAGAAGTCCTCAAAGACCTGGCTAAGATTTTCTCTGGGTCTGGTAGTACTAGGGACTGGGAGGAACAGGAGGGGCTGCAGGGCTCTCTCAGCCTGTTCCCCTGCCTTTTGAGGGGAAGAGCTCCTAGGCCAGGCTCTCCTCTGCTTTTAACCAGGCTGGTGGCTTGGCTTCCTGCTGCGGGGCCAACCTGTAGGATCCAGGAAGAGGGGCTGGCCGGGCCTCCCCTCAGCAACCCCACCCTGAGGCCCGGGCACGATGGCAAGGGGCTGCAGTGGCCCTGCCTTCTCCCAGGGTGCCGGGGTAGTGGGAGGAGCCACTCTGGAGAGCCCAACTTCTCCTGGCAGTGGGGGTGGGAACTGCGGCAGGGCAGTCGCTTTCCCCAAGTCCCCAGCGTGACTCTTTCCATAGAGCTGGCGAGGGCACTGCTGAACGAGCCAGCCTCGGTGAAGGCGGATGAGGTGAGGCTGGGGAGGGGGCGGGGCAGGAGAGGGAGTTCAGGCTGAGCGGTGGCAGGGGGGGGCGAGGGGGGGCGGCCATAAAAGGAAGACTCCCTCAACTCAGCCCGCCTTGCTGGCTGTCTCCTGGGTTGGGGTGGGGGTGAAGTCTGGGCATCCCTCCCCCTCTTTCATGAGCGCTGCAGTTGGCAGACCTGATTTCAAACAGCTCTGCCATTAACGGGTTTGCAACCAGCCCCGACCTCCCTGGAGGGCAGTTTCTGTAGATACAAGGTGATAAACAGTAAGGACACATGCACCTTGCATGGGTTCAGGGACATTCGTGAAAGTGCCCGTTGTGTACACCGCCCCCTCCTGGTTACCCTCTGATGTCCTGTGGGGCAGGCTGCCTGGTGAAATAAGAACAGCTCCTTAACCTTGCGGCCCTGCCTGCCAGGTGGTGCGGTATGAGGCTGGCTACGTGGTGTGCGCTGTCATCGCCGGCCTCTACCTCCTGGTGGTGCCCACTGCCGGGCTCTGTTTCTGTTGTTGCCGTGGCCGCCGTCGGCGCTGTGGGGGCCGGGTGAAGACGGAGCACAAGGAGATGGCCTGTGAGCGCGGCACCCTCATGACCTTCCTGCTGCTCACCACCCTCGTGCTGCTGTGAGGGGTGCCTGGCTCCCGGCGGGAGGGGCGGGCCCAGGTGGAGGTGCCGGAGGACATCCATCGAGTCCCTTTCTCCGCCCCCATCTCGCAGGATTGGCGTTGTCTGTGCCTTTTTCACCAACCAGCGTGTGCATGAACAGATGGGCCCCAGTGTCAAGGCTGTGCCTGAGACACTGCGCAGCCTCCGGGGCCTGGTCTCTGATGTCCCCCAGGTGAGCACCAGGTAACCCCTCACTCTCACCCACAAGAGCACCAGGCCGAGGCTGGTCAGAGCAGAGTGGGGTCCTACAAATTTCCAAAGCGTGCCACTTCCAACATGCACCTGACTGCCCCTGCTGGAGATTCACTGTAATACATAAATGCTGGAGAGTCTTGGGAAGGTCTGGGAAACGACCAAAGGGAGGGCCCTGACAAGTGGTGGCCCTGTGTTTGCCTAGGAGCTGCAGGCTGTGGCACAGCAGTTCTCCCTTCCCCAGAAACGTGTCTTGAAGGACCTGGATGGTAAGGATTAGAGCTGGCTGGCAGGCAGGCCAGCCCCAGGGCCTCCTGTCCAGGCCTGTCTTGAAGGGCCCTCTCAGTCCCTCTTCTGGCTCCACCTGGAAACACCCTTAATGGGGTGGAGATTGGGCCAGTGGGGCTGCACAGCAGCCAGTCTGCTGCAGAACCTGGGGAGGCCGGATGGACGGGTGGGGAGGGCTCTTGACTCCTGGGGACCAGCCCTCAGACTGCCTGTGCTCAGCAGGTGTTGCCACGAGCATCGGGAGCACAATCCACACCCAGCTCAGGAGCACAGTTTACGAGATGCTGGCCTCACTGCTCAGCATGGGCCACGGTGAGTGGGACCAGGGTCCAGGGTGGTGTCTCCTGTGGGGAGGCCCCTCCCCCTCACTCAGCCCTGGATTTCTTTCACTGCCCCAGCAAGCCCCACCCCTGGCTTTACCCTAGAGTCCTCTTGGACACCCTTGCCCACATCCTGCCTCAGTGTGCCCTGAGGCCATATCCATTTTAACTATTGGGGTTAGAGGTTAATGTTGGAGGGTCCCTTTGAATTGTGGGGAGGGAAGTTGCTTTGCTTCCTGAAAGAACTCTGAGGACTCCAGCAGTAGTGGACGCTGCTCAGTGAAGATATGGGTGGGTCTCAGCCCTACAGGTCTCCGTGGACCACCTCCGAGCCCTGAATGCCACCCTTGTGGAGCTGTGGGAGGGGCAGCAGGAGCTGGACCAGGCCGTTCGGGTGCACCGGGAGCGCCTCCGTGCCCTGCTGCAGGAGCCTGGCTGCGAGGGCTGTGCAGAGACCCTGAGCCGGGTCCATGGCCTGGAGTTGGGAGCTGACTTTAGCCAGGTGCAGGCTGGACAGAAGCCATTAGAGAAAGGGGGGCTTCTTTACCTGCTGCCATAGGAATCCCTGGGCAGCCTGGGTCCCACGTTCCCTGAGGCAGACCCCCTCCCTCTCCACAGACCCAGGGTGCACACTGTGCTGTGAGTGTCCTGTGAATTGCCTCCTTGAGTGCTCACTGATACCCAGGACAGAAGGGCTGCACAGGTCCCCACATTTTACACAAGAGGACACTGAGGGTTCAGCAGCCTCTGGTCCCCACCTCCCATTCTCCCTCAGGGATCCCTCTCAGTCCTTTGTCATCACCCACTCCCCTCTCCAATTTCAGGTGCCCCAAGTAGATGATGTCCTACATCGCCTGAAGGGTGTCCCAGAGGCCAACTTCTCCAGCATGGTCCAGGAGGTAAGTGCCTACCCCAGTCTACCTGACTTCCCCCACCTGTGGGAACTCACAAGTGAGAGGCCTCAATTTCCCCCTTTTGGGTGGGTACTCAGTTGAATCTAAGATTTGGATCAAACTTGGCCTCACCTGTCACATGGCATCCTGGGCTGGAATCTCACAATGCCAGTTCTTGAGTGCACAGAGGCTGGTGGGAGAGGCAGGCCTGGAACTCAGAAGCAAGAGCTAGGCCCCTAAGGGGGTGGGGAGCTGGAGCAGCAAGGGGGGGAAGTGTGCAGCTGAGCCCCGGGGGGCAGGCAGGACCTCGGGATGAAGATGGGCTGCGGGGTAGTGTGCGACGTGAGCTGACACCCGTGACCCAGGGCCTGGAAAGTCTGAGCTGAGGAAATGGTGAGTCATCTGTGCTGAGTGCTGGAACAGAAGGTTCCAGAAGGAAGGAAGTGGGAGGTGAGTCTGGGAGAGCAGGTTAGAGCTGGATTTGAGGGAAATAGACCTGGCGGAGGTGTGCAGGATGGAGGGGAGAGATGAGGCAGTAGTGGGGAGTCTACTGTGATGGTCTCAGCAGGAGGGGGTGGGGATCAAAGGGAGGGGTCTCCGAGGAGCACTGTGGGAGAGTGAATCAGGTGGGGCCCAGGAAGGGGAGAAGATGCCATTGACCGAGAGAACAAAGGAAGGCTGTTTCCTTATTTCTCAAATTGGGAGCACCTAGTAGGATCTCCTCCTTCTGGGCCTGTTGATGTCAGTGTCCCCAGGCTGGGACACCCAGGTAGAGAGCAGGAGGCACAGCTGCCTTTTGTTCTGGCAGGAGAACAGCACCTTCAATGCCCTCCCACTCCTGGCTTCCTTGCAGATGGCCGATGTGGTCACAGGTAAGGCCAGCCTACCACACCACCCCACCCCAGTCCTACCCACCCCTCCCCTAACAACAGGCTTGTGGAGAGAGGAGCGGGGCAGTGCAGGGAGGCTGAAGGCTGCTCCCTTGGCTGGGCCTGGACAGGGAGTGGGCCCTCTGTAGGTCAGGATCTTTTCCTGACTATCCTTTCCCAGTGGCCCCTGGGTGCCTTCCCCAACCCATAAGACCCTGCTGCTTTGGGCAGAGCTGAAGAACGTGGTGGCCCAGCAACCTGAAGGGTTGAAGACAATGGCCAAAGTATTCCCAGACTGGGAGGCAGCCTCTCGCTGGAGCCAGGCGCTGGAGAAGGTGGAAAACAGTAGTCGCCCCTACCTGAAGGAGGTGCAGAGATACGAGAAATACAGGTGCTCAAAACCCCTGGGGGTGGGGTGGAGTAGGCAGCCCAGCCTCTTGGCCACCCGATTCCAGCCCCCATCAACTCCTAGTTGTACTAAGCCTCTGTCTGCCTCCTTTCAGCCAAGATCCTTTATGTGTCTCCACCTAGACTGTGTGCCCTTGAGATCTGAGCCTGAGGACTCCATAGGAGTGGGGAAGCCTCAGAAAGTGTTTATACCTATAGTTCTAAGGCTCCGGCCTTGGGGTTAGTGGCCCCACCCAGCCAGTCAGTCCTATGCCGGCTTATCCCTTCCCAGTGACACCTGTACCTTCTCTGTGGCAGGTGGATTGTGGGCTGCATGCTGTGCTCTGCGGTCCTGCTGGTGGTGGTCTGTAACCTGGTGGGCCTCAACCTGGGCATCTGGGGGCTGTCTGCCCGGGAGCACCCCAGTCACTTGGAAGCCAAGGGCAGGGCTGGAGCCCGCATCCTCATGGTGTAAGAAGGGCTGTAGAGAGGGGTAATGTCTCTCCTACCGGGCTGGCCAGGGCTCTCTATGCTCACAGACAGCTCCTGTCCTGGGCATGGAGAGACTGAGCTCTGATACTGACGTGCTGGGTGGCTGTGGGCAAATCAGTAACCCATCTGGGCTCCAGGGTCCTCACCTGCATACAAGGTTTCACTAGAGCAGGAATGACAACAAAGAAGCACTTCTGCCTCCACATCAGTGGTAATTATATTAACCAGTGGGCATTTTTTCCCGCTGAGCACAGGCAGAGCCTTAGAGTCTTAACCCAGCATCCAGGCAGCACCACCACTAGGAGGGGGCACCAGAGATAGAATCTGTTTGCCATCCCTGGACTAGCTGGCTGCCTCACATGCCGCCCCCCCAACCCCCAACAATAGGCTTGTTGAGAGAGGAGCAGGGCAGTGCGGGGAGGCTGAATGCTATTCTCTTGAATGGGCCTGGTCTCCAAGGGCAGGGCTGGTATGTTTAGTTGTGCAGGCTGGTCTCTACACGAGGGTCCTTGGCCAGAGAAGTGAGTAGGGACTGAAATCCAGCCCATGTTTTACTCTCTAAGCCACAGGTGGCAAACACAAGGCCTGCAGGCCAAATCTGGTCCTCCACCTTGTTTCTACCCAGCAGCAACGCCAAGCTCTTTGCCCTTAGTTAAGGAGTAGTTACCTTTATACAGTCCTAAAATTACATTTGGCCTTTCGAAGGCAACCATGAGACTGATGCAGCCTCGGGTGAAAATGAGTTTGACGCCCCTGCAGATCTTGGCACGGGGCTGTGCCTGTCTCCCAAAGAAGACCTACAGGTCTGAGGTCCTCCTTGGACTCTCGGTTGCTGGTCCTGCTGGCAGGTCATGGCTGGCTTCACAGGTGGCCCTGCTGAGGGCTGAGCTCTAGAGCTGGTGGCCCCTGTGTGCTCTGGGCCCAAAGGCTGGCAGTCCTGTCTCTTTGGGCACAACAGTTACCCTGTCCTCTAGGCTGCCAGGGCCAGCCAGGGTACCAGAAATAGTGTGAGGATGGGGTGGATGTGGTGGGGACAGTGAGCAGTTCTAACTCCTTACCCAAGTGGCAGAGCCCTCTGAGTTTTGTCCCCAAAGGGCTCTACCCTGCTGCCAACTTGATGACCATGTTGGCCTGGGACGTGGATGGGATGGAGGGTCTCTCTCCCCACTCACCCACCCCTCTCTGTCTTCTCCAGGGGCGTGGGCCTCAGCTTCCTCTTCGCTGGGCCCCTCATCCTCCTCGTCTTCTCCACCTTCCTGGTGGGCGGCAACGTGCAAACTCTGGTGTGCCGGAGCTGGGAGAGCGGGGAACTCTATGAGGTGGTTGGAGGGAGATGTGAGCAGAGAACAGGGGTTAGAAGGAAGTGGGGGCCAGAGAAGGCAAGAGGGAGAGCAGGATGGGCGTGGGGGTGAGGAGAGTGATGGAGATGGTCCAACAAAGACAGAAAACTGCCAGTGAGCAGTGGGAGAGCGAGCCCATAAGTCCATGGGGTTGTGCCCACCACAGGGTAGGGACTCCCAGGGCTTGACCCAGACCTGAGCCCCTCTGTTCTCCCAGCTCTGAGTCTGCAAAGTGGCAGCCTTGGCTCCCCAGTGCTTCTAGCAGATAATCCTGAGTTCTCTGTTTTAGGAGGGTCCTGACAGCAAGTTAAGGCCCCCGGTGATTTGAGTCTGAGGAAGGTTTGGGTATGGTCTCTGCTGAGCTAGGGGTTCATGGGACTGGGAAGGCCTTGCCCCTCCCCACTCCAGGCTCATTCTCCCTAACCCCTCTCCAGTTTGTTGACACGCCGGGGAACTTGCCCTCATCCATGAACTTGCCCCACCTTCTTGGCCTGAAGAAGAATATCAGTATCCTCCTGGCCTATCAGTGAGTAGGAAGCTTGGGCTGGGAACAGGGTGTGAGGAGGAGCTGAGATGGGTGTCCCATTAAGGTGATGTCAGCCCCTACTGGCCATCCCTTCCCTCCTCTTTGATGCCCATTGTTCCTCCCCAGGCAGTGCAGGAAAGGGGCCTCACTCTGGAAGGTCCTGAAGCTGAATGACTCCTACAACCTGGAGAAGTACCTGGATATGAGCCAGGTAAGGGAAACTTCCAGAGAGGCTTTGCAAACCCCTCCTGCAGATCCCCCTCCTCTGGTCTTGCCTCTATGGTGGAATCAATTCCTTGAACCTGAGAAGTCTGCAAGAGCAATTGAGGTGCCTCAGGGGCAGAGGCCCCAGGTGCTAGCTCAGGGCCTGGCCCAGGGCTTGAGCCCAGGAGGTTTCTGGGATGTGCAGCTAGGTGGGAGAAGGCCTGGAGGCTCTGATAAACTCTGACCAGCTCTGAGCACTGTGCTCCAGGAAAACTGGATGCATCTGAGGCTGTAGCAGGAAAGGCTGATGAGAGCAGGTATTGGTTGGTGTGCTGCAGTTGGGATGGGGTGACAGTGAAAATGATGGTGACCGAGTTGGATACCACTGGGGAAGGGCTCCCACAGGCCCCTTGCTGAGCTTACATAGTCAGTAGGTGGTGGCAGGATTCAATTCCTCAGCTGCCGGACTTGGCCAGAACTTGGTGTATGGAACTGGAGGAAAGGATCCATGCTGATGAGAGACAGTTCTGGGACGGAGAAGGAAGAGCTACTTTACAAGAAGGGGCCTCTTTAGAGAATGGGGTTCTCCTGAGGGTGTACATTCTCTCCCTTTCACTCTCCATGCCTACGAGAGGTTGGGGGAGAGGAGCTTGACTTCCAGGGTCCTTAGAGAGCCATTCCCACGGACATCAGGGACCCACCCCCAAGCATGCTGGCTCCTGATTCTCCATCCAGAAGCTCTTCCAGCTCCTCTTGGACACACCACTTATTCTCAGCCCACCAGACAGCAGAGCCAAGGGGTCCAGATGACAGCCCCAACTCCGTATCTTGAACTGTATAACTGGAGGCAGTTTCTGTAGTGCCTTAGCTTTCTCCTCCTCCAGTGTCTCTAACCAGATGAGATGCCCACAGAGAAGGTGATGCCAGGTTCTCAGTCACAGACACTGCCCATGGAGGAAGGCTCATGGCAGGGAGGACTTCAGCAGGGACTGGGCAGAGGAGCCCGTGCTTTGCTGGCTGGGAGTCATGGCTCTTATGGGAAGGTTCTCAGCCCCAGTCCTAGGAGGGGAGTGGTCCAGCTCACAGGAGTGTCTGGACAGGTAGGGCTTCAGGTTCAGAGGGACTGGGAAGCCCCTGGAGGTCATCTGGCAACATCAAACATGACCTTAAGAGTGCTTGTCCTCAGGAGATCATAAGAAGCTGACAAGGCAGAGGAAAATGTGGTGTGGTATGCTTTCCAGGGAACCAAGCAGAGGGCTCTGATCACCTTCAAATATCTTGTGCCTGTCTGCTACTGATGCCTCAGAAAAAGAATCAGGCCTTGCTCCCCTTGGGAAAGCAGGATGGTGGGTGGGAGGGGGAGGACCAGAGCTGGGCTCCATTCTTTAAACTGCTGTGAAAGCTTGGGCAGGTGCTTGGGCAGAGAATGCTTCTCTCTGGACTCAATTTATCATCTGTTAAACACTGGGGCTGAAGGCTGAATGCCATGCCATTTAAGTCTCCACCAGCAATGGTTGGAAAATACTGAGTGTCCCTTTTTAAACTGTAATCTGTCCTGGAAGTATGATTGTGTCCATTCATTCATTCATTCATTCACCATCCATCCATTCATTTTTACACATTCAACACACTTGTCCAGCACCTACCATGTGTGAGCTTCTGCTCTAGACACTGAGAGTTCAGTTCAGAGTGGGCGGACCAGGTGCTGCTCTCACAGGGCTGATGACAGTAGGCAAGTGTGCACATAACTAATGTCACAGCAACAGGCGGTCTAAAGACCCTGTCACATGGCAATGTGATAATGATGAGCTGGAGAAGCTCTTTTATACTGGGTGGCCAGGAAGGTCTGTGTTGCTGCCCAGTAGCCACATAGCTACCTGAGGAGGGCAGGGTCTTAATGGGAATGGGTGGGGGGGCGGGTAGGAAGGAAGCGGGGGACTGTGGGGCCCTCTCTGAGGCTGGGAGGATCCAGGGTGGGGACCCTGGTGACTGCTTGCCTAGGACAGCAGCTCTGGGGTCCTAACTCAGTGCCTGGGCATGCCCCAACCCTGTCCCCTCCCTCCCAGTATATGGCCAACCTGGAGCAAGAGTTGCAGAACCTCACAGTGGACATGAAGAGTCTAGACCTGCTAAGTCCAGCTGGCCACCGGGACCTGACGGCTCTGCAGAACAGTGGGCTTGGTAACATCCACTACCCCGGCTTCCTCATCCAGGTCAGAGTGGGTCCCTCAGGCCAGAGTGCTGTAGAATGGAGGGGCCCGCAGAGGAGCTGGGGGGGCGCATCACACCTTGCCCCAGCCCTCCATCTTCCCGCAACTCCCCATGTCCCTGGGGGATACCCTGGACCACATGTGCTCAGGCCTGTCCAGGTGTCCCCAATCCTGCTGGGCTGGAGTGAATGTGCCTTCAACTCCAGGCTCTGTCCGTGGTCCTGAACCTTCTGCTGTGGCAAATGAGGATGGGAAGTCGCCTTTTCCTTGGGTTACACCAGAGGGCGCCTCACTTTTCTCTGGTATCTGAATAGAAAGTGTCTGGTGTCTATCAGTCACGGTTTCAGGTGAAACCCACTGGGGCTGATGTGCCCCAGCAGACTCTCCTGGTGTGCAGTAGTTTTGAAAAGGCTGGAAGCTCGGTGGGGTGGAACCGGGGTTCATCCCCTCTCAGCCTCTCCATCTGCCTCCAGATCCAAAAGCCGGTGGTGAACACCAGTGTGGAGCAGCTGGCCCATGAGCTGGAAGGACTGGCCCACTCACAGGTGAGAAGAGAGCAGAGACCCTTCGAGGAAAGCCGGGGTCAGGGAGAAGCCTGAGAGGTGGGACAGGGTGAGAGTGGTTGGACTGGGGGGAAGGGGCGAAGGCAGAGACCGGGTTGAGGGTTCCCACCAGTGAGGCTCTGGACCCCTGGCAGGGCTGAAGGGTTTTGCAGTACCAGCTCTGACTCGGTTTGGCCACCAATGGGCTGTGTGGCTTTGGACAAGTCGTTCTGCGTCCCTGGGCTCATCTTTTCCATCTGTAGAGCTCAGGTGAAGTGACTGGCCTGACCTTCAGGGGCAGGTGTTTCTAAATGCTCACTGCTCTGGGATCCGCTGAGACAGGTGACGTGAGGATAGGGCAGCGGGTCAGATATCATGACAGTTGCCCCAGGCAACTCT
The DNA here is from genome assembly GCF_019186645.2 of Phyllostomus hastatus. NCBI lineage: Eukaryota > Metazoa > Chordata > Mammalia > Chiroptera > Phyllostomidae > Phyllostomus > Phyllostomus hastatus. Next base: position 68,963,343 of record NW_025334041.1, read on the forward strand.
ACTGGGAAAAATAGCATTTTGTATTTACAAATATTTAAAGTTTAAAAAATTATTTTCCAGGTATCTTATAGACCCCCACCATTTCAACAGATGCCACCCTCACTCAGACAGGTCCCACGGCTAACGTAGTGATACCCTGTGAGCGAGCGGCAGACCTAGAACGTGGGCTCAGGCCCCCCCCACACCCAGATCAGGCCCAGAAGCTCAAGTAGTTCTCTGTTGTCTCTGTCTGAGCCTGGCATTCACAGCCCTCAGCACGCTGGTTGAGCAGTTGGTAAAGGACGTGCTGGCAAAGGCTGTCCTATCCTGGGAACAGGGCCATTTTACTTCTGTCCCTCCTCAGAGCGATTCTGTGCTGGGGAAGCAACTAGAGCAGGAGGCTCAAGGGCTCAGAAACTTCTACCGGGAAAAGGTCCTCCCCCAGCAGCACCTTGTGGTAAGTCTGGAGGCCCAGTGAGCTTGGGGTCTGGGGAAGAGGGAAGGCAGGGAGGGGGCACAAAAGAAGAGCTAGGTGCTGGATCCCGCCCTAGCCTAACCAGCCTCAATCTCTCCTCCACAGGCCAAGCTCAACATCAGTGTCAGGGCTCTGGCTTTCTCAGCGCCAAGCCTCCAGGTGGCTTCTGGAGATGGGGGGTAGGGTGGAGCTGATGGGAAGCAGAGCGGGGGGGGCGGAGAGGCCCAGCTGACATGGGACCTCACCTGCTTTGCCTGGTCCCGTGAGAGGTTGAGGGTTGGGCTGGGAAGAATTGGGGGTGGGTGAGCAGATCTTGGAGGACCACTGTCTTTGGCCTCTGTGTCCTTAGGGCTTAATTCCCCCTCCCCCAAGCTGAGTATGTTGTGTGCTATGTGTTGCATTAGTGAAGAAGTGGCTACTCCCTGACTGAGCAGGATGCTGAGTTGAGTCCTTCTCCTCTCCTCAGCTGGAGACCTCAGGTGTCCTGGACAGGGTTGCTCACCTAAAAGAAGAGCTGCCTGCCTGGGCCACCCATATCCTGAAGAATGTGAGTGTGGGAACGACAGAGGGGTGGGGGCCACCTCAGAGCCAGAGCTGGGTTGAAGGGCTGATGCACACAGGTCTCCCACCTCAGGCCTCTCCTCCAGGCCCATTCCCTTACCATGACTCCCAGGAAGGCCAGCTCAGCCTGTCCTAGCGGGGCCAGGCATGAGGCTGGGGTGCAGGCTCCTGAGATTCCTGCTAGCCCAGGGAATACCCTCTTTCCTGCAGGAAAGCGAGTGCTTCCTGACCCGGGAGATGGGATACTTTTCCCAGTATGTGGCCTGGGTGAGAGAGGAGGTGAGTGGGGCACAGACCCCTCCTGGCCTCAGAGCCACTGCCAGTCACCCGCTCCCAGCTGTACCAGCCACTCGCCTTGCTCTATCCCTCTTTCATCCCTAGAGATCCTTGTGGGGTGCTATGGAGATGCCCTGGAACCCAGACTCCCAAACCTGGCATCCATGCCCTTGCTTGCTGGCTGGCTCTGCACACGCACCTTCTGGGCAGCCCTTCTCTGAGGTCTGAGTGTGAGCGGGGCAGCCATGGGCCCAGAACGTGCTGCTCACACCCGGCCCCCAGGCCCTTCCTCTCGCTGGCCCCTGGCACATACTGTCTGAGGCCAACAAGCCCTTTGGCTCACCTCCTCCTGCAGGCGCTGGCTGATCCCAGCCTCTGAGATCTGTGCGGCCTCTCCAGTGGGAGCGTGGCTGAAAGCACAGTGCTGGGCACACAGTAGGGGCTTCATACAGGCTGGTGCATGGCATGGAAAGGGCGGGAGCTGAGCCTGTGTCAGTGTGTCCTTACCTCTCTGTGTTCCTGTGTTCGTGTGCCTGTACAGCTGTGTCCCTGGGCCTATCTATGTCCCTCTCAGCTTCTCTCTCTGACTATGGGGTGTGCACCTGGGGACCTGGTACACCTACCTCATGTTGATGCCACAGGTGACTCAGCGCATTGCCACCTGCCAGCCCCTCTCTGGAGCCCTGGACAATGGCCGTGTGATCCTATGTGACATGATGGCTGACCCGTGGGTGAGTGCTGAGGAGCTCATCTGGGCTCATGGACATTAAGGCCATTGTGGGAGGGGCGCACGAGCAGGACCTGAGGCAAGGACCCGCACCTCAGCCCACCCCTCAGCTCTGAGAACACTGAGTAGCCCCCACTACTCAGTGTGAGGGCCTGAGCGGGGGCCCTGAGTGGCATGGGAAGAAGCCACTGCCCAGCTCCACTGGTCCAACCCCCCACCCCTTGTTCCAGAATGCCTTCTGGTTCTGCCTCGCATGGTGCACCTTCTTACTGGTCCCCAGCATCATCTTTGCCATCAAGACCTCCAAATACTTCCATCCCATCTGGAAACGCCTTAGGTGAGGGGGCTGCCAGGGCTGTGGGGGCAATGGGGGCCCAGGAAGGAGTCCTTCCAGCCACCGGGCCCCAGCCTTCTGCTGCACCACTTCCTGAGCCCACCCGCCACTAGCAGAGGAGGCACGTGCTGGCCCTGAGGAGCCACACACTCAGGGAGCTCCGGGGTCAGAAGGTTCTTCCCATGCCCTTGCTGCAGCACATCCAGCGAGCACAGCTTGCTGGAGCTCTGCCTCCCTTGGCAAGCTTCTGAGGCAGGAAAATCAAGGCTCTGGGTCTATCCCTGTGCCAGGCCGAAGGTCTGTGCCAGGGTCACCCACTCTGTTCACGTTGCCTCAGCTCCAGCAGCTCTGAGGAGACTCAGCTCTTCCACATCCCCCGGGTCACCTCCCTGAAGCTGTAGGACCCCCTTGGGTGAGTTCTCCCCCTTAATTCCTTAGTGCCAGGGGCAGGGGAATAGGGGGAAGAAAGGAGGGGTCCCTCAAGCCCTGTTCTGGGTGGGTGGTCGTGGGCCACTGTCCTTCTCCACTGTCCCAGACGTAGACCCTCTCTACAGTCTGGGGTCCCCAGGGCCCAAGAGGGCAGGAAGGTTCTGGGACTTGGTGGGGTCTGAGTGTGGGGTCTGGTCCATCCAGCAGTAGGACTGACAGTCCCGGGCTTGTACCCCCATCCCTGTCACTCACCTCTTCCATTCTGAATCCACAACAGGAGTTTGCTAGCTGCAAAGTGATGCCCAGGGCTTCCACCTGCCCCCTTTGACTTGGCCTGAACCAGAGGACTTCTATCGCTCTTGCCCCCAGAGCCCAGGCTGGCATCCAGGCCTGGACAGTCCCCCACTTCCAGCTTCCTGACCCCACCTTGCCTGTTCCCTTTCTACCCCTGTCTCTTCACAACCCCCTTTGTTTATTCTCACAAGCAGACTTCAGTGCTGCTGAGCTACAGAGCCAATAGGTTCTTCCAGGTGTCCATCCCTTCTCCTCCTTGTGATATGTCAGCACCTAGAAGACCCTGCTCTCCACTTAGTGGAACCCCCTTCTCAGCCCCTTGGGTGGGAGAGAGGCCCTGCCATCCCACTCTGTCACCACCCACCCTCCCCCTACACATGCGCCCCACCACCCCTCTCCAGGCCCCCAGCCCCTTATTTTCATCACCCCTCCCCAATTTCCCCAGCCTCACTCTGTCCCCTCCTCCAGGGAAGCTCTTTCCCCTTGTCCTTTCTTTAGCTTATCCCATTACCTTGCTGGTCCCCAGGAACCCCTCCTGCATGACCAAACTATTCAGGCAAAGCCACCAATCAGACAAGGGGCCACTGTGGCCCAGGCCTGGCTGACTGCCTCGTGGCCTCCGAGCCCACTACCGCCTGGTGACTTGTACCCTCCACAAGCCCTAGCTTGGGTTTCCTGGCCCCCCAGCCTGTGTGAAGGCTGAGCCCCCGTTCTACACCCTTGACTGGAAACAGTATTGTTGTTCCTCAGCAACTCTCTGAGTACTGGTTCCCCGGGAGGGAGCCTGGGACCTGGGCCAGAATGGGGCCTCCCCCTAGGCTCCCCAGAAGGTGACCTCTTGACAGACCCCAGCCAGCCTCCCCAGGAGGGATCTGGGGCCACAACAGGATTTTGCACTATGACCCTTACTCCTTCTGTCCTGTACATGTGGCCTGGGGTTATCCCTGGTCCATTCCTGTACTCTGCATGCTAAATCCTGAGTTCCAGGAAAAGGGAAGAGGAAGAGGAAGAGGAAGAGGAGGTCCTCTGGTACATTAAAGTGCTCTCACTTTCTAAGCCTTGGCTTTGGGTCCTAACCACTAGGTCTCCTAGGTTAGGGCCCCTGTATGCAGTTGGTGTTTAATGAGTGTTTGTAGAGAGAGAACCCCAGGCCTCCTTTGGTCATGGGCATCCAGGCATTCCCCTACAGTCAGCAGGCGAAGAGCGGCCTACTCCCAGAGCAAGCAGACCTGGGTCCACATGCTCGCTCTAACGCTTGTTAGTGGAGACACCTTGAACATGTTCCATGGGATGCCCAGGCCTCAGTTCCACTATTTATAAAATGGGGAGAAGAGTCATAGCCTCCTCGCAGTGCTGCAACAATGTATGGAAAGCTCTTGGTAGGGGCCTGGCACAAAACCCATGCTCAAAGGCTGCTACATTTTGCTGTGACCACTCTGGGCCAGGATAGAGCCGGGTTGAGGCAGGAGCAAGGGCAGAGGGAGATGCGCACCTTGCAAAGGCACTTTAAGGTTTCTGTCTGCTGAGTTTGGGGAGTGTCTGTACTTAATTGCATCTTACGAACCAGCAACAAATTTGCTGCTAGGAAGTAGGGTGGTGTGTACACAATATATTGTCACTGTTACAAGCGCACTCTCACACAAGCATCCCAGAATGTAGCCCAGTTGCCTCTTTTTTACTTTTCCGAGAGATCTTTTGTCTTGTTTCTTACCTGTTGCTCTATGCAGGGAAACTGGAGCCCCTGCATTTTAAGAATAAAACTGATGAAATGAAAAAAAAGAAAGAAACAAATGATTAAAAATAACTTTCAGCTTTCTATCAAAATTGTCTGTCTTATCTTTGCTATACTTGATTGAGCATATCGAGCATAGTTATTTTCAGTATTTTATTCACAGTTCAAGTGACTTCCTAACAGGGGCCCTATCAGCCTGTGTCTGGCGTCTGTTGTCTCTCTTGGTTTGTCAGGTTTGTCCTGTCTCACGTGCATGGTGGTTTCTGACCGGGTACCACCTATCACACCTGAAACGTGTAGAAATAATCTGAGGGGTAGGATGACGTTGTCTTCCCCTACGAGGGTTATGTTGACGCCTGGTTTGGGATCTAGCAAACCAGGGTGGCTTTCTACTTTCTGAGGCTGAGAGTTGCAGCCTTCCGGAGGGCTGTTCTGCTCTTGTTCACATGTGGGGATCAAGGCCCCCTGGAGTCCCAGCCCGAAACACAAAAGGCTCGCCAGGTACCCCTCCTCGTGGTGGGCCTAGTTTTTACCTCCTTGGCCGCAGCTCTGCTCAGCAGCACGCTGTGTTTCTCAGGACCAGCGGAGGAGACAGTAGCCTCAGATGCCAGGCACGTGAATCCGGGCTCCTGCCTTTCCCTGATCTTGGCCCTGTGATTCCTCACTACCTTGTTTGTTCCTCGGTAGTCCCAATCAGACTTTAAAATATACATTGGAGCAGCTTTTAAGTTGTGCTCAGTTGGGGGTTTAGTCCACATGACTTTGTCCACCATGATGGGAAGTAGTAATCCTAAAAAATTTACTCAGTTTCCCTGTGAATTAGGAAAAGGCTGTTGCTCTTTGAACTTAGTGTCCAGATGCCTTGGCCCAGCCACTGAACACCGGCTTCTCAAGGGGCTCAGTTTGGAGTGTATTGCTGTAAGCTCTTGGTACTTGGGGTAGGGGTGGCACTTGGCAGGTAACAGAGACACAGAGCTAGCCACAGAGAAAAATATATTACACATTTCCCTGATTTTAATACGCTGGGATCCTAAACTGTGAACCCTACTTATGTGTGAAACAAAGCCCCTCGGTGGTCACGGGCTCACCTGTCACCATGACATTCACCGAAAGGATGGGGCCATCCTTGTCTCACACTGACCGAAGGAAGCTCTGAGAAGCTGGGTGGCTGGTTCGCGGTCTCACAAGTAGAAGCCCAGTCCTGTTTTGGACTTAGGGCCTTTGCTCCTGGTGGCCCCAGAGGTTCCTTCCTGGGCTTGCTGCCAGTCCCCATTCCCTGTGAGCCTGTCTCTGAGGAGATTCGACACAAGTATCTTTGCCAACACTGGCAGGACGGATGGCAGATTGGAGGTCCTGGGAGTTCTGCCAGAGACTCCAGCCGGGCCATCCCCGAGCAAAAGGCCTGTGAGCTGGAGGGGCAGCTTCTGCCAAAGAAATGCCCTGTGGGCCAGGGCATCTGAGGCTCCACATGGGTCTGAGGTCCCAGGTGGCTGTCCTGGTCAGTTATGGCTGCCTCAGGTGTGCAAAGGAAGGGCCACGTGGTTAAGGGGCAGAGACATTGATAGAGCTATGAGCACATACTAGGAAGTGTGCAAAGCACTTTACATGAATTAGCTAAGAGGCTGACACTGCTATTTACCTATTTACAGTTGAGGATGCTGAAGCACCAAGACTGTGCAGGCTGAGTGGAAAGAGCACCACTTCCCCAAAGGAATAAACTTATAATTGGGGCATTTCAGGGGATACCCGAATTCTCGGGGGTCAGCCTGAAGCCCTGCTCTGGGCAGTCATGGGCTGTCTTCCTCCACCATCCCAGAGCCAGGCCTCCCCTATGCTTAGCTCCTGGTGCCCTGTCTCCAGCCCTGATGCCAGGGACTGAGTCTGGAGATTTGGCCAGCGTGGTCCACATACCGCGTACTGCTGGATGGAGCCCCTTCCTCGTGGCCCCCAGTCCTTCCAGGTGCTGCCTGGACCTGCCCCCCTGGAGCAGTCAGCGTCACCCATCCTTCAGACTCGGACTGGGCACCACGGCGCCTGGTAAGGAGAAGGTGGGTGTGTGCAGGGATGATGTCACTCTGCTGCAGGGGATGCTGCAGAAGCTAGGTCTAAATCCCCACTGCACTGAGGGGATGCAGGAGTCAGGTGTGGAGGCCACGGGAGGGGATTTGTGGTAGGTGAGCTGAGCTGAAAGGGAGGGGAGGGGTGTCCTTGCTTCACTTCAAGCCAGAAGGAAAAGGGCTTTAAAGAGAGTCCCCCACAGCTTCACGGTGTCCCTGCAGCTTGAGAAACCCAGTGGATGAATGTCTCACCCCCATCTATGAAGCCTGCAGGGCAAGAGACAGTCTGGCTTCTTCACTGACCTGGGTGAGGCCTCCTGAGAGGGACAGCTGGCACAGTCCCCAGGCCCAGCCCCGAAGCTGAACAAGCCTCAGCGAGAGACAGTGGGTGGAGCCACCTGGTCCAGCAGCAGGCTGCCCAGTAGTAGTGCGGACCAGGACAGGGGCTGGACTGAAGCAGAGACTGTACTGTGTGACGTGCAGTGACTGACAGAACCACTGGGTCTCCCAGCAGGTGGCATCCAGGTGGTGCCGGGCTTCCATCCAGGTGCAGCAGGGAGGAGAGGCCACAGGAGGTCCTAGGGCCAGTGGGAGACACAGATAAGCCTCAGCCAGGTGACCTTCCAACTCCACAGTGGTGCTGGCTCACAATGACACCCAAGGGCAGAGGAGTCCAAGGAGGGCAGAGGAGTCCAGGGGAGGGCTGATTTGAGGCAACAGACATTTCTTGAAAGTCCATGTGCAGGGTGAGACCCACCCCTACACAGAGGGTCTTGCCTCACAGGCACTGACTCTTGGTGAGCAAGGGCCCAGACCCTGAAACTGTACTGCGTGCCTCTCTCTCTCAGTCTCTTCCCCCTTCCCTCCCTCCCTCTCTCTTCTTCCTCCTCCTCCTCTCACACTCCACTGCCCTTGGTCAGGGGTAGGCAGAGCCAGAGCCCAAGAAAAGGGCCCAGGAAAAAAAATACAGCCTGAGAGCTCCATGGAACCAGGTTTGGGCACCTACTGAGGAAGGTTTGGCCTTGGGCCTGGACGGAGGGGATTGTGACCAGCAATGGAGGAAGGCTCAGAACACCGCATACCTGTGGGTGGGGGTGCTGTGAGCCCCTCGCAAAGGTGGGCTGAGAGTGAGGGCCCCAGCCAGCTGAGGTGGCTCTCCACTGCCTCCTCTTAAAGGCAGTGTACTCAAATGTAACATAAGAAAACCTGATCGTCTGAAAGAGCCCCTAACTTTATGTCTCCAACTCCCCCATCCTTGCCCTCACCCCCAGTGTGAGAAAAACACAGCCGAAAACCCATCAGGCTGAAGTGTTCATGCTGACCAGGAGTTCCCACAGGTCAGCATGCCCTGCCCTGCCTTCTTCACTCTGCCGTGGGTCTGACGCTCTCTCTGCCAAGGGTTCTTTGGAAAGCCCCAGATCCTCCTGGGGAAGGTCTGCCCATCCCATGTGCCCACCCCGCCGTCGGGGCCTCCCAGGGGTGCCCTCCGCCTCCACTCCCCTCTCTCCACCTTCCACTCTCAGGGGAGGGACACCTCTGGCAGTGCCTGGAGTGCTGGGGAGGAAGGGGCAGGGGTGGGCAAGGGCCATGGCAGGGCACCCCCAATCTGTGTTTTATGAGGGGCAACCCTTGGGTGGTAGCTGCAGTGGGAGGTTACCAAGGCCCAAAGACATGAAGGCCTAGCCAGGGAGGCATTTGTCCTGGGCCTGTCTTGTTGCGGCTCAGGGCTCTTTAACTCAGAGAAAGCCATTCTGAGTGGGTTTGGTCTTACCTCTTCAGGCCGGGCCAGAAGTAGGGCCAGCCCATCCTGGAGAGCATGATTTGCCGTGGGGGGCAAATTTCCAAGTTGGTGTGCAGAACCTGGGTCTTAGCCGTGTGCTTTATTTGCAATGGAAGAAACAGGCTTTCAGTACTGGCTTCGTCACTCTCTAGGTGACCCTGGGCAAGTCCCTTAACTTTCCTGGGTCTCACTCCACCACATAAGGTGATGACACTTTCCTCCAAGGCCACTGTGAAGACTCTTGTGCGATCTTGCTGGGAACCAGAGGCCACTCGGTGAAAGGCCCCAGAGCTCCCAGGGAGCTCCGCCTCCAACCCACAGGTGCAGGAGGAGCTCCCTGCACCTCCTCCCAGGCCCAGCCTGTCCTGGAAGTCCAGCCGGCCACACCCTGGGCTGCCTCCCACTCAGGAAGAGGTCCTCCGGACTCAGCGGGCCGGCAGTGCCAGGCCACTCCCCCCGCGGACCTGAGAGTTGAAGTGCACCGGCTGGCTAAAGGAAAGGAGAAGAGCGAGTGAGGGCCTTGTGCCCGCTGCAGCGGAGGGTGTCACAGGGCTCTGTTTCCATGGGAACCACTGTTTCAGGCAGGCACTTGGGTGCAGAAAAGGGAAACTTGGCAGAGGTTTCAGGCACCTGAGTGAATACACCAGAGTCTGCCCCCCTCCCAAGGATGCCAGGGACCCTTACCCCTTTCCTCTACTCCCCACACAAGAGAGCTGATGAGGTCCCTCAGTCACCCTGATGGGGTTCCAACCTGGGACCCAGATGGGGACAGATGGCAGACCCTGGAGAAACAGGCTATCTGGCAAGGTTCTCACACGGCAAGGCCCCACAGGTGAAAGAGAGGGAATTGAGGGGCGACAGGTGAAAGAGGTGGAAGGACCCCTGTGTGTGACCCACGTGATGTGGCCCTGGTAGCTGTCACCATCTCAGGCAGTGAGCTTCCATCTGTGAGGTCATTTTGGACCCAATACTCCAGAATGATGTCCTCATGGGAAAGAGGACCGGCTGAGGGGGCACCCGGGGCTTGAAGGCAATGCATGGCCTGAGGGCCTACTTGGGTCCCTCCACAGGGTGTTCACGAGGAGGGGCCAGCAGGGAGGGGAGGCGGCCCCCTTACTTGGAGCAGGAGCTCAAGCCAGAGTTCCTTTCCCCCCAGCCTGGGCTCTATACCCCCCACCATATCCCACCCTCCCCATAACCAAGGTGGGGGAGCAGAGAACATGTGTGTTAGAGAAAGGGGCAGAATGGGGGTGGCACAGCAAGAACGCCTGGTGACAGAGGCTGAGGGGAGACCTGGAGAGCCAGATTATCCATTATACAGAGTGGGACAGTGATGTCTGGGGACAAGGGGGAGGAGTGGAGAGAGAGAGAGCCCTCAAGCTAGCCTAGCAGCAGGAGGGGTGGAGCTGGGAGAGGCAGGCAGGCAGGGAGGGGTGGGCGAGGAGCCGCCAGCCCGGGCAAACATGAGGCAGCTGCCAGCCCTGCCTGGCAGTCTCGGTCTCCTGGGCTGTGAGGAGGACGGGCCAGCAGCGGTTTCCTTCGGCACCCGGCATGCAGCGGGCCAAGGTGGGTGAAGGCTGGGGACCCAGGGGTGGGGCAGGGGCTTCTAGGGGTTGCCCTGGACCATCAGAGAACCTTGTTGCTCCTCTTCTTTTGAATTCATCTCTCGCTGTCCCCTGTAGGATCACTTTGGGGGAAGTAAGTGTTGGTATGTCCTGGCTGGGAGGCTAGACCCCGGGGACCCCCTTTGGTTGGGAAAGGCTTTAGGTGTTTGTGGGACAGAAGCTGGACAGAGGAGGAGCTCACGTCAGCCACATGGCTGGTCCTGCTCCATGAGGCCCCTGGGGCAGGTGCTGGGGCAGGTGCTGGGGCAGGGCAGCTGACCCTGAGCTTGGATTCTATAGCCCTGAGAGCTAGGGGATGGCTGAGCGCTGGGAGGGGGTGTTTATGCTTGAGGGCTGGTCAATGAATGCACCTTTTAATTATTCAAGAAATTAATGAATGCCTACTTCCTAAAGGGCCACGAGACCCCTAACATGGACACAAGCTAATAGTTCTCACTCTGGGAGCTGTTGGGAGTTCAGAGAGAGAACATGCAAAAAATGCCTGGGGTAGGGTTCAAGAAATGGTGACAGGGTAGTGGGAAGGACGAGGAAGAATGAAATGAAGAAGAATGAGGGAAAGGAAAATAAGCTGACCCCCAGAATAGAGTTAACACTCAGAAATGTCCTGAGGCCTTGCACGCTCCTTGTATGTTTGGGACAGTCTCTCTTTGGAAGGCAGTGGCACTGAGACTAGGTCTGGCTGTTTGCAACTGAACACCCCCACAACAACGGTTCGAACAAGGCTGGTTGCAGTTCTCTTTCATGCAGAAGTCCAGAGGGAGGCCACAGAGGGTGGGCACGGAGGCCCCGTGGTCAGCAGGGACTCAGGCTCCGAGCGTCTCCCTGGCTTCCACTCTGGAAGTGACCTTAAGGTACAACATGGCTGCTGGAGCTCCAGCCAGCACCTGCAGAAAGGAGGAAGAAGGAAGGGCAAAACATCTCAAACACAAGGAGGGTCTTGTGAGAAAGGGGGAATGGGTGCTGGGCTGACATCTCACAGTCTCCCCCATCCCCCAAAAGACAGATTCCTGTCTCTCACTCACGAGAACAACAGTGGGCTTGTGTCTGGCTTCAGGCTACACTGCCCAGGGGCTCAGTCACCCCTGCCCTGCCTAGACCACCTCCCAGGAGTGCCAGGAGGATTAGCAGAGGTGACAACAAGAAACTCTTCAACCATGGCTATGGGGTAGGTGGAAAAGGGACTCTTTCTTCCAGCACCTCCAGGTGGGCAGGGCAGGAGAGGAACTCAGTGCTTCATCCCAGGTTCACATACTACATGCTCACTGCACACTCGAGCCTCTGCCAGCACAGGCCATATGTATCCACAGGCATCAGTGTGAACACACACTGCATGGCCATAGGCAGCAACTGCCCCAGCTCCCTGGGTGGCACAACTTGTTTGCACCCAGAGTGTGTTTCTGAACTGTTGGGCTGCATGCAGCCCGCTCTGTCTACCAGGCAGAGGATGGTCCTTCTCTTGCCTTTCCTTTGCTGGCCCTAACTACCAAGAGCTCATCCTGGGAGTCTGGCCATCTCTGTCCCTGCCAGATGTGTGGAGTGAGCAGCTCGAGTCCTGCAGCTGTACCTGGCTCTTCCCTTGGCCATTGTGACCCCACACTGCTGTCTGCTCTCCACCCCACCCCCAGCTGGCTCCTTGCCCTACGCATCTTGCTGGGCCTGGCACCTGCCAGTAGCCTTCCTGTGACTGGAGCAGGTCCCTCAGCTGCTGGTGCTGGGCCAGGTAGGGACAGCTCAGGGAAGCTGCCTCCAGCTGCTCACCAAAGTCAGCAGGGGAACTGGTTGTGAAAATCACCTTCCTCACTAGTGGCAGCAGGGACTGCAAGTCAGAGCACAGGCTGGGAGTTGGCTGGACTCATCTGTGTTCAGCTGCCTGTCCCTGTCATGGTCAGTGCTGCCTCCAATACTGTGTCCAGTTCACAGCCTCCTGCATGTGCCCCCCAGTCACTCGTGGGTCCTCACAGCAGCCCAAGAGGGCAAGCATGGTCACTGTCCTCTGCAGGCACCAAGGCTCAGAGGAGGGAGCAGCCGCCTACACACCCAACTTGAACTCCATGAATAGAACAAACAGAGCCGTGGGCTCTGCTGGAGTGGGCATGCCTGCTATCTCAGGTTTCAGGGAGTGACGTCCTCGTGGCCCAGCATGTGCCCCAGGAACCTCCACCTGACAGGCTGCCAGCCTTCCTGCAGGGAGCCGTCAGGAGATGGGCCCTAATTTGCTCCCTCAATCAGCCCAGCTAGAGATGGGGCATGAGTCACGTGCCTGAAATGGCTCTGACTGTTCTCCAGATAGAGTCTGGGAGGTCAGGGCTGACCCTGTACCTGCATCGTCTTCCTGGCCCCACATGCTTCCTGGGCCCATGAGGTAGCCCTTGGTATGGTACCCACTTTCCAGATGAGAGACCTGAGGTTTGCCTTAGATTGCAGTGACACAGCATTGTAGCTGGAATTTGAAACCTGTTCAGTCTTACTGCGAAGCTCACTTCCCCAGGACTTGGGGTGGAGGGTGTCCTGGGAGAAGACTGCAGGGGAGATATGCGTGCCTGGAACCAGGCAGCAGAGGAGGGACCCTGTCCCAGCTGGGGGGCTCGCTCTGCAGGCTTGTTGCCTTTGAACCCTCTGGACTCTTCAGTGACTGTGCACCAGCAGACACCACACCCATCCATGTCCCTGGATCAGCCACTCAACCCTGAGCCTCGATAGCCCCCTTCTGGGCTGCAGGCCCAGAGCTGCAAGGAAAGGACCCCAGGGTTTTGAATTCAGGATCTCTTTTCTTATCAGAACCTTCTGAAAGAGTGGGAACTGCTTTGCAGACTTGGTCTGGCTTGGGGCCATCTGCTCTTCCCACCCCACCCCAAGGCAGCCCTGTGAGGCCCAGCAGCAGCTGCAGAGCCCTGAATGCAGCCTCTGTGAGAGGCAAGGGCAGCCTTGATTTCCAAGGCAAAGAAAGAATAGGGGAGGGAATTTGGCAGGTCTTCCTTCACTGGTCCCCGACTAAGGGCAGGAAGAAGACTGAGAGGAACAAGGAGGGTGCAGTGTGACGTGAGTCACTAAGCTGTAACCTCCAGGCCGCCCTACCAGCGCCCCATCCCTAGTTGACTGATGTTCCCTTTTAACAGATGCATCTGTCAGCTGTCAGCTGTGATCAGCCAATGTCCTAGAACCAAAGAGCAGCTGTGTGACAGGGAGAGAACCCAGGGGCCCTGCAGGCATCAGAGTGGGATGGTGGGGGCTGAGTTGGGCTGAGGCAGAACAGTCAAGAGGGGCCTGTCCCACCTCCCAGCTGGCCCAGCACCACCCCCAGACCTGCCGTCTCAGGTCTCTACCCAACCCTCGCCCATCAGGCTGGCCTAAGCCCACTGGCTCAGCTGGGCACAGCAGCTGCTGATTCTCACCAGCCTCCTCTCCAGTGCAGCCTGCTACCCCGCATTCCCCGCCTCCTGCACATAGGCGCCTCCAGGGTATGCAAGAGGCAAACCTGGGTTCCCCCGCTGCTGGTGCCATGCCCATGCCCAGTCTGTCCCAGCCCTGTTTTAAGATTCTCTCTCAAGATGGGCAATCTGGACAGTGACCCCAGAGAGCCAATTCTAGCCCCAAATCTTCCCTGAGTCTCTGAGCTTGGGCAGGGCCCATCCCCTCCTTGGGCCTCAATTCCCCCATCTGGGACCAGATACACTCACAGCCTTTGCTCAGCCCCTGCAGGGGTTGGGCCACGTGCTGACCAGGTGTTGGGTGTCGAGGTCAGGATGACCGCCATCCGTGCCGTGATGTCGATCCCTGTCCCACATGCACAGTGTACCCTGGTCTGGCCTCAGCCCCAGGCCCTACACGCACTGGCTATGTGTCCTCGGACAAGGTATGCAGCTCCTCTGCGCCAAGGTCTCCTCATTTTCCTGGGGAAATATCATTGATCTCCTACAAATCAGATCTTATACCAATCCTCTTAGCATGGCCCTGGGAACATGACAAGAGCTCCAGAATTTGGGGAGTGTCAATGCCACTGTGTGCTGATGACATAGTTGAGCCTGGAAAAGTGAGCTTGCTCTCTTTTGTCAGTGAGCAGCTCGAGTGGACCCCTGGGTTAGTGTGATGCCCTCATGGCCTAGGCAGCGAACGGGATGAAGTGTGTCTTGGCTGAGGTGGCAGTCATCAGAGGCCGTTTCCCCCTCTCCTGCTCCAGTGCTCTGAGAGGGGTAGTGCCGAGGCGAGTGGGCGTGTGTGAGTGTCTGCGGGGACTCGTGATCCAACTCCCCTCCCAGCAAACAGGCTGCTGGCCCACATCCGTCTCTGTCCAGGGATGGATGGAGAATTGAGGATCCCAGATGCCTGCCTATCCCAAATGCTCCGCGCTGCACGACACAACGCCCACTGCCACGTCCTGCCATCTGTCCCAAGTAATGGAAATAGAGCAGGTGACAAGTGGTGCTCAGTGAGCTAGTCTGTGCTGCAGCATTGCCATGGATGGGGGCCAGGCAGCCCTCCATTTGAGCAGGCCTGCATGTCCCCAGCTGGCCCAGGCTGTGGCCTCAAGGCAGTCCTCTTGGGAGGAGCAAGGTTGAGCCTGGAGACCCGGAGCCCCCTCCCTCTCAGAGACCAGCCCCAGCACCTCCCGTCTTAGGGATGAGCTCTCTAAACCTGAGCTGTACTTTCAAATGGACCAATACAATATAATCAATAGAGCAGTGCAGGCCCCACTGAGTCAAACAAAGCAGCCCTCAGCAGGCAGGGAGTGGAGAACTCCAGGTGATTCTAACAAGCAGACAACTGAGTAGAGCAGGCTGGATCTCATGGGCTGTGGGCATGGCCATGCCCTGGAACTGGGTGGCCAGGCCCACACTCAGCATCAGAAGGATGAATAGTGTTAATCACTTCTGCTGGGGGCTTTGTGTGTGTCGCCTGAGTTAGCCTTTCCCAGTTAACTTTCTGTGAGGGCATGTTATCATCCCCATTTACAGCTGAGGAATTTGAGGCTCAGAGTGGTCAAGTACTTTGTCTAGAGTCACCCAGCCGGGAGGTGAGGGCCCAGAGTTCAAGTCCCTGTCTGGATGACCAAGACCTTTTTCCACTGCACTCAGCTGCCTGAAGCAACATTAACCTGCCTGAAATCCACCCCCATTCCCTGCTAAGTGTGTCTTCTGACCAGTACCTGGAGGGTCCTGGTGACCCTTCTGAAGCTGTTCATGCTGTTTGGCATCCATATGTGTCTGTAGACATTTGGGAGAAGTTAGCCATGCCTTTCACACATGTGTGTACTCACTCACATGACATTACCTCTGAGAAAGGAGCCTGGATATCCTAACTCAGGTGACCGAGTCCCTGCATGGCCCCCAGCTGTGCACCCCATCCCGACGGCAGCTGCATGCCTACAGGTGGCCTCTGCCAAGCCTGCTCTGGGCTGCTCTCTGAGGGTTCTCAGAGCACAGCTGACAAGAACCATAGGCTGAACTAGCTGCTCAAAGGTCTTGCCTCAGTTCACCCCCAACAGCCAGTCCAAATGGGCCCCACAGGATAAAGCCGTGAACTGTGGGCTACTGACCATTCTGGGGGTCTGTGGGGATCAGGGCACCATGAGATGAGATGTTGGGGTCACTGTCTGTGCTTTGAACAAGGTGGTCTGGCCTGTCACTGTGGTGTGGCAAAGACTCTCCGATGATGGTGCTCCTGGTGCAGAGTCTGCCCCACAGCCTGGGGGAGCTGGCTGACGTGAGGTGTTTTGCCTCCTACATCTCCACAGTGACAAGTTGCCTTTACTAAGGAGTCACCTCGACCTCTCCATAACTGCTCACATCTATAGGAGATCCTAAATACCCTCACACGAGAATCCCCAACACCCCTCCCACCACCTGGGCTGCGCTCAGCGCTCAGTGCCCCTTTCTCCCTGGACTTGAGCTGCCCAAGTTGGTCTCTTGCCTCATTGTCCCCCAACCCTCCTCACACTCCAGCAGGCTGCCTTTCTGAAACACCCCTGCCCGACCCGAGCTGGGGCTTGGGTGGGAGAGAGAAGGTGGGGACGGGCGAGCCCCGGCAGGAGGGCTGTCTCAGCCTGTCCGACTGGCAGCTCTGAGAGCCAACTAGGACGGTGCTGGCCCACAGGAATAGTGTGTGCCGCGGGTGCCATTTAAAGTGTTCAGGTAGGTACGTAAAGGAAGTTCTTTGAGGTGAAATAATTTTTAATCATATATTTTAATCAGCCCAATGTAAATATTAGTATTATTACTTAATGTGCAATCCACATCAAAATCACTCGAGCCATTTTACATTCTGGTAAGTGAGGATTCGAGCCCCCATGCCCATGTGTGTGGACGGCTCGTCTCAGGCCAGCTCGCTGTGTCCCTGAGTGCGCGGGCCGCACGTGTGGCCAGCCGGTGGCCACCGCGTGGGGCACAGCCCAACCAAGAGAGTGGGCCTCTTGGCCTCCACGTCTCCTGGCTGTTTGTGGTCTGCCTTCACCAGTTTTGCTTTGGCTGTCTTATCTGTGCTGAGTTATTTTTTGTTTTTTTTCTTTAAATTAACTCACATTTTAAACTTTAACAAATGTATCTAAAAGGGAATCTTTAAACCATTACTATAAATGCAGTGCTGGTAGCAGTTGCTGAAGTAGGTGTTGACCAAGCGTTAATGAATAAGAAGGCTTAGGCTAGAAATAAATGACAATGTATTCAAGGTTCTTCTAGTTTGCAATCCAGAAGCACAACTAGGCAATGTCCAGAGTGTTCTGAAGAAGAAAGAAAAGCTAAGAGTTATTAAAGAAAAATCAACATTGAGAAGAATTAGTCCTGCCTTCGTAGCTTCTGGATGGGTCTGGGAGATGATTTGTCAGTTGGCTGGTGGTCACGGCAATGCCAGCTTGTCTGGATATGTGAACATTCTTTTATCTTTCAGTAGGTGATCAGAGGGTTATCTGTATATATATATATATATAAATACATATAAATCCTACAGATAACCATATCTATCTATCCCTTGATATAACTGGAGAGTTCAAATATTCAAGTTCCCAGGCTACTTATAGCAAGAGTAAAATCATTTCCTCATGCCTCAGTCTACTTGATTTCAGTAATTTAGCTGCTTCACTAGACTGATTCCATTTAATGCTTTACTCTTTCCTCAGAGGTAACCATAGCAATGCCACCAAAACAAAAACAATCATGTTAATCTGCCCCATATGTTGCCTGCTAAGACCACCCTGTCCCTGTAAAAGAGGGTAGGTCATCGAAAGTCACAGAGGTGCTGCCGTCTCCCGTACCAGGCAGAGGCAGGCTCCAGGTGCCCAGCAGCACAGCCCCGCTTTCTGCAGCCAGCGAGCTGCAGCCTGGCCCCCAGGACACACCTGAGGTGGAGCACGCTGGGCTGACTCCTCACTGACAGTGAGTGAGTGAGAACACAGCACAGGGGCCTCGGAAGCCGCGTAAGAGGGTGGGAGAAAGAACCTAGTAGGGAGTTTGGGCTCCAGTTGGGTGATTTGGAGGAGGGTCTAAGTGACCTCAAAAGGTTGGTGTGAGCATGAACTAAGGCAGCTTCTCCCGACACCTAACTCGGTGACTGTCACATAGTAGGGGCATTGCTATATGGCCTCCTATCTGTTCCTCCCCGGCTTCCCACGGGCAGGAGACTTGGGAGGACACTGACACCTACCCCCCGCCTGCTTGGCCAGGCAGAGGCCTCCTGTCTGCCTTTGTGCGGCCACCTCCGCCCTCACCTCCACCCCCATGGTTCACCTCTGGCCCACCAACCTGTTTCATTTTTAAAATTTTGTCATTTTAAAATGTTATACAAATAACGGATACATAGAATTGTACAGTATATGACCTTTTGAGATTGGCTTCTTTCATCAGGATGATTTCTTGGAGATTCGCCCAGTTTCTTGTGTGTATCAGTAGTGTGCTCCTGTAGATCACCGTACGGTATTCCATGGTGTGGATGTACCGGCTTGTTTAACCAGGCACGAGAAAGGGCACCTCAGACACTGCCAGTTTGGAGCCATTACAATAAAGCTGCTGTGAATGTTCGTGCGCAGGCTTTTGTTTGTTGGGATAAATGCTCAAGGGAGCAATTGCTGGGTTAAATGGCAGTTGCATATTTCCTTTTTTAAAGATTTTATTTATTTTATTTTTAGACAGAGGGGAAGGGAGGGAGGAAGGAGAGAAACAACGTGTGGTTGCCTCTCATGTGCCCCCTACTGGGGACCTGGCCTGCAACCCAGGCATGTGCTCTGACTGGGAATCAAACCAGTGACCTTTTGATTCACAGGCTGTCACTCAACCCACTGAGCCACACCAGCCAGGGCACATTTTTGTGTTTTTAAGAAGCCACCAACTGTTTTCCAGAACAGCCAAAGAATTTTACAGCGCAATCAACAATGCCAGAATAAGGCAGTTTCCCTGCATTGTTGCTGGCATTTGGCACTGTCGCTATTTTTTATATTAGCCATTCTAAGAGACATGAGGGACATCTCATAATGGTTTTCATTTGCACGTGTCCAAGGGCTGACTGTGTTGAACACCTTCTCGTGTGCCTCTCAGCCACCTGTGTGTCCTCCTAGGGGAAACGTCTGTGTGCCCCTGCCATCCTCTAACTGGAACTCTGCTCTTTCGCAGCTGGGTTTTGGAAGCAAGGACCTCCTGGGTGCCGGGCGCTTGATGGGGAAGAGCAATGCACACAACAGGCTAGGGTCAGCCCTCAGGGCTGCTGTGAGTAGAGGGAAGAGGAGAACAGACAGAAAAGTCACCAGGAAAAACTGCTACATAGGATACATTCAAAAGCCGTGCACGCTGTGAGGCACAGCGAGTGCTGAGGCGGAGCCTGCGTGAAGGATGGCGACCTGGAGGTGGGGGTCCCAGTACCTGACCTAAAGGAGGCTTGAAAAGTAGAAGGGGTCAGCCTCGATGGTCCAGGGGGTGAAGTGTGCAGGTGAAGAGAAAGAAGTGTGCATGGGTAGGAAGGGAGGGAAGTGTGCAGGGGGAGGGAGGGGAGTGTGCAGGGGGAGGGAGGGAGTGTGCAGGGGGAGGGAGGGGTGTGTGCAGGGGGAGAGAAGTGTGCAGGGGGAGGGGGAAGTGTGCAGGGGGAGGGAGGGGAGTGTGCAGGGGGAGGGAGGGGAGTTTGCAGGGGGAGGCAGGGAGTGTGCAGGGGGAGGGAGTGTGCAGGGGACTGACAGCAGCTGTGTTGGGCACGTGAAGTAAAGAATACGGTGGTGGCCAGCAGCTGAGACAAGGCTGACCAGGGTCAGGCAGGGCTTGATTGGAGTGGGGTCTGCAGGCTGAACCAGGGCATGAGGGTTCTAAACGGGGGTGAGAGGGGATTTGATTTGTGTTGGGGTGTCCTCACTGACCCAGCTGTCCTAGATTCTTTCATCTCTCAGTGCAGAGGCCCCACTGAGTGAAGGGGTAATGTGTCATCTCTCAGAGCCCGCTCCCTTTGGTACCCCAGAGCTTCCCAATCCGGGGGAGGGAGCCGGAGCGGCTATTTACAGCCCTGGCAGCCCCATTAGACCCTCTCCCAGACAGACACGTGTCAAATATTCATGAGGATGAGAAGCGGTCCCTGCTCCCCCTTCTGTCCTCCCGGAGGTCTGAGGGGCCCTGCCCACAGGACTGAACCCCTGCTGGTGGTCGTGTGGCCCTACCCTAGCTCAGCTGCCACGGGCTCCTCCTTCCCCACTGCAAGGACCCCACCCCCTTCAGAGGGGGCGGGTCACGGGGGTCCTGGCTGTCAGCCAGGTGGGGAACCCCGCCAAGGACTGCTGTCATCCCCCTCCGTGGACTCTCTGCACCAGGGAGGACACACAGGACTGTCTGAGTGGGGGCTAGGGAGCCCCTCCTCAACTTCAGAGGCTTCTCCAGGGCCTGGCCCCAGGACAGCTGAACAGTGCAGCCCATGGCCAAGACCACCTGACCGGTGGAAGCAGGAGACCACAGGCAGAGGGCAGAGGATGGCCGTAAAACAAAAGTCTCCACTGGGACCATTTCCTCATTTTTAAAGGGGGGCAGCGTTGCCGACCCCTAGAGTTGCCATGAGGGTGAGACAACTCTGAGGCCCAGAATAAAATGCAGGAAGGGAGCTCTTGGCCCCACCCTGGGGTCCTCCAGCCTCTCCAGGAGGATAGAACCCAGGACCACCGCTGCGTCTCTTCATCAGCTCAGGCCTGGGCTGCAGAACGGAATCCCTACAACCAGCTTAGGGCCCCCGCAGGGCACCCCTGCCAGCCAGCGCTGGCACTGTCCTGAGACAGACGGGTCCTACCCAGGGTCTGAGGCCCCTTCTGATGTTCTCCGCTAACGCAGGTGCAGAGCCCACAGCAAAGAGTTCATGCAATAATGAGTCACCAGCTGCCTGTCTCCCCCCACCCCCACCCGCTGGGACCAAAATAAGGACTTTATTCATCGAAGCCATTTCTCTCCTGAATAAGATCATTAATAATGGAGAAGGTGCCTCTCTGACAACCAGACAGGACTGATGGGTGTGTATGTGTGTGTGCACATGTGTGCATGTGTGTATACAGGGGTGTGTTTGTGTGGGGGTGTGTAGGGGCCTCCCTCAGCATCCTTGGCATCCTGGGACCCTATGGACCCCTGCGGACCCCTGCGGACCCCTGCCTGCCCCTCCTTCTGCGCCATAGGGATGGTGAGATTCCTGGACCTCTGGGCACCACTTCCCCCTGCCTTGCTGCCAGGGTGAGCATTGGAGGGGGGGAGGAATGCCAGGGTGTTACCAGGGGAAGCGTATGTTGGAAGGTAGCTGTGGGGGGCGGTGATGACTATGAGAAGGGGGCCTGGCAGCTGGCACCGGCCTTGGGAGCACTCAGAAGTCGGGACTGGGATCTGGAAGTTGCCCCAGGTAGGTGGCCACGGAACCAAAACTGCCGATCAGGAGGCCCATTCCCCCACAAGTGTGTGTGGGTCTAATGGGGTTCTCCCACTTAACGCAACCCCGCAGGGTGAGCATACAAGCTTCCCCTCAGCCTTTTGGGCACTCGCAAATTCCGCAATGCAGAAGTCTGGGCGGGTTTGGTATTCCCCTGTTTGGGAAAGCCCCCACTGAGGGCGTGATGTGGGAGTCTAATGGGCTAGACGCCACTTGCTTTCCCTATTCCCCTTGTAGCCACGGACTGGGCTGGGACAATGGACTTCTCTACCTTCTTTTAAAATACATATTATTCATTTATTTTTAGAGAGAGGGGAAGGGAAGGAGAAAGAGAGAGAGAGAAACATCAATATGTGAAGGAAATATATTGATCAGTTGCCTCTTGCACGCCCCCAACCAGGGACCTGGCCCACAGCCATGAGCCAGTCAGGTGCGTGTCCCGACTGGAAATCGAACCAGCGACCTTTCAGTTTGCAGGATGAGCCACGCCAGTCAGGGACAGACTCCTCTACTCTTCACCTTCAACCTGAAGCTAGTGTGACTCAGCTGAGATGGCCTAAGCCGCAGCCTCCAGGTTCCGGGGACCACAGGGCCACCAGGCCAGTGGGGTGCCAGGCCCAGGGCACCGGGGTTGGCAGCACCAGGAGCAGGGCCAGTGTTACCCAGCGGCAGCAGAGGCATTCACAGGCCCTTCTATGGGGTGACCATGGCCGAGGTCTCGCTGTCCAGCTGCCTACCCTTTGCCCTGGTCTGTCTGCCTGGCTGGCTAGCTTTCCTCCCTGGAGAGGCTGGGACTGGGCCCGCTTTATGCTTCTCATTTCTTTCTAGTTAAAACCAGCCTGGCTCAGTCTCTGCTCCTTGTACTTGTGGAAGTCACCTAACTGCACAGCTCTCTGTTATTTGCTTTGGACAACCAACAGATTTTCAGAGCTGTGTAAACATAACACACTGACCCTAGAAGGACGTCACCAGCCAGCCCATGGGCCATCATCCTGGCCTCCAACCCACCCACACGGGGGTGCTGCTGCCTTTCACGACTGGCAGTTAGGCCACGTCATCAACAGAATGAGCCTGGGGGCTGCCTGTGGCAGTGACCTAGTAGGCCAGGCCACCCCAGGGCATAGCCGTCCCAGCAGGGAGAACAGGGCACAAGGCCACAAACAAGACTGGGCAGATGCCCAAAGGGGCCACTGTGGCTGCTGGCCACACATGATCCTCCCTGAGCTGTGCCCTCAAGGGCCCGCCCTGCTGCCAGTACGTACATTAAGGATGGTGGGTGCTTTGGGAGCCAGGATGGGGGGGTGGGGCTCAAAATATTGTTGCAGAAAAACAAATTTCACTGTGCTGGGGCCTCTGCCCAGGTTGCCCTTTCCCGTCCACACCGCTGGAGTTCATGTCCTGCATCTGTGACACCTCCGTGGCTTCTCCTCCCAGATTCCTCCAGTTTGTTGTTTGAGCTGTTAATTCAGATCATTGCACAAACCAGGGCAGTGGTCTCCATCAGTGCGCCCCCCCAGCAAGGCAGGGGATGTCCCATGCAGCCCACCGCAGGCAGAAGATGGAGGGCGCAGGAGCGAAGTGAGGAGGCCCTGCTTTGCTGTGTGACACTGTGGGGATCCACTGCTCTCTCTGGGCTTTAGTCAAGGGGATGGTTGTGATCTCTAAGGGGCCATCCAGTTCTGACAACCAGGCCCGTGCCAGGGCGGGAGTTGGATGAGCAGGCCTGGACCTCACCTCCCTCCTTGCAGGGCTCCATCATGTTCCAGACCAGGGTGCAGAGTGGGGCGCCCACAGGCCCTGCCCTCGACCAGGAGTTCCACTGCACAGTCCCTGCTGTTGTGGGGCTGTGGACACAAGGGCAGACCCAGTCCCCTCAGCCAAGGAGCCGGGAAACTTCATTCGAGAGGTGACTTGTGGCTCCCTGGGCCATGAAAGGAAGGCTTTCCATAGCCAGGTGAAGGGCATGGACGTGCGGGGGAGAGTGGTGTGTTCACAGGGCAGTTGGTGCGGCTGGTGGAGAGTGTGCGTTGGAGGCGCTGGGTGGGTGTCCCTGATCGTCACTCTCCACCCACTCCTGTCTCTGGCAACTGGGCTGATTTTCCAGTGGACTCAGTCTGTGCCTGCGAGGTGCCCGTGCTATGCAGACCTTGCTCTGCTCTTGCAGAGAGAGTCAGTCTGGTGAGACACTGGGCAGGAGATGGCCAGGGCAAAGGGAACAGGGCCCTGGGACTCTCTGGCTGGGACTAGGGCTCCTAGCATGCACCCCTGGAAGACAAGACCCTGGGTGGAATTAAGGATGCCTCACCCAGGAGGCTGGGGACTCTGGCGGCAATCTGGAGGTCCCTTTGTGAGCAAGGGCTCAGGGCCTCTCTGCCTATTCCTGCTGCAGGAGGTGATGAAGGTGTCGGATGGCAGCCTCCTGGGGGACCCCGGGAACACGCCACTAAGCAAGAAGCAGGGTGTCCAGTGGCAGAGGCCAAGGCTCACCCGCCAGGCCCTGATGCGGTGCTGCCTAGTCAAGTGGATCCTGTCCAGTGCTGCTCCACAGGGCTCAGGTAGGGGCTGGGGCAGGGCTGGGGGATCTGTTCTGAACTCTGTCCCGTCTGGGGCCTCAGAGGCCGCCCTGGGGCCCCAAACCAGGCCACACCACCTCTGCCTCCATCAGGAGATGTGTTTTCATTCATCACGCCTGTCTCCTTTCTTCCATGCAGGTCGCTGAGCTCAAAGCAGGGCCCATGCAGGGTAGAGACAGGATGGAGAGGGACCAGACTGGAGGTCCACTTGGGTAGCTGAGGGTAGGAGGGGGGAGTCCAGCTTCAGAGGCTGACAGGATGGGCTCAGGGCGCCCACTTCACCTGCTAGATAACTTGGGGCCGGAACACATCCTTCCTGAGTCCTCTGTAGAAGGGGCTGGTGCCCCCTGCAGGGCACACGTGAGGACGAACAACAACAACGTGTGCAGAAGCCTGGGGAGGGGGAGCCCTGCCTAGTGCACACAGGGCCGGCGCTGGCTCTTCACTCGGCCCGTGCTCTGGGTGTGTGAGGCACTGAGAGAGGTGGCTGCCTTGCGCTGGCTGTCAGTGATATTTGGTGTCTGCTGCGTGTGACACAGCAGAAGGTGCCGCGGTGAACTTGTGTTCTCACACATGCACACACCATGCATGCCCACCATGCACAGCTGTGCATCATTCACCATGCACATGTGGGCACACACACATACACACACATACACATATTATACACAGGTGTCCCTGCCACACAGGCACACACAAACAGGCACACGTGAGACTCTCCTCTCTGACTTTAAGGAAAAGGTGCAGACAGCTGTCTTGGCTGTTGTCTCAGATACTCTCTGTGTGATTTCCAGGGGGTCTCAGTCCCCTTGGTTGAAGAATGGGCACAGCCATGTCCCCGGTGCCCCAGGGATGCTGGGGAGGAGTGAGCCGGGGCACGGGCACAGGGCTGGTAGCCAGCTCCGTCTGTGTGTGCAGGGCTTCCCGCCAGGCCCCTGTCCTTCATCTGAGAACCCCCTGCAGGGAGCTCTCTGCACAACTGCAGCCCCCGGAGATGCTGCTTCCCCCAGAGACGCTGCCTCTCCGGCCGCTCTGCCACCCTTACCTGACATTTGTTCTCGGCCTTCCCCACAGTGGCCTCCAGAGGGAGCTCTAATGCACATGAGCATGTGGGGTCCATGTGCACTCCCCAACTTCTCAGGAAGGGGGAATAGATTTTGTTTGTGGCAGGAACATGAAGTCATGACAAGTTTATGCAAACAGTGGAACTGGGCAGCTCCCACACGACGCTGATCATTCTGTAGCAGGACCGAAGCAGTCCAGCCTGCAGGGAGAGCAGAGGGGGGCAATGGCACGCTGGGCCACTGGCCTGGCTCTCTGCCTGACATGGCTTCGTTCCCCCACCGGCGGCCCAGGGTTTCCTCCTTTTCCTTCCGGAGATCTTGCAGCCCTGCAGCCTGGCCTACCTGTATCTCTGTCCCTCCCTCCCTGATTCTCTCCAGCCAGCACCACATCCCACCCCGGGCCTTTCTCCTGTGGGGTCTCGTCTCCAATTTACAGCTTTCGGGCAGTGGCGGGGTGTTGGGTGCCACCCCTTCACTGGGGGTCCTAGCATACCTGAGTGTAGGTGCACACGGAAGCTGGGGGCAGGCTTGCTGTGTTCAAGGTCACAGCTCAGGGTGGGCTCCTAGAGGGCAGGGCCTTTTGAATTCAGCTTCTACCGAGCTGTCTGGATGTGTCTGCTGAGCAACTTGTCAGTCACGCAGCTGAGGGGACCAGGGGGTGGGGGCAGGCCTGAGACACCAGCAATGGCTCTGGCCCAGACCCTGGGAGGATGTGTTTCCAGGCCGTATGCCAGGCACCCAGAGGACATGTGAAGCACAGGAAAATGATGTCCTATTTAGCTGTGTGAAGCAGGCAGTGCAGATCACTGTTTTACCAAAAATTTGGTTGGAGCTCGGGGAGATCCCATGACTCAGCAGGTTTCCGGAGTTAGGGGCAGAGCGGGGTTTCTGACCTGGAGCTCCTGCCCTGCGCTCCAGGCAAGGTGCCCCCCCAACCTGTGTCTGCCATGGCTTTTCTCTCTGAACTGAGGGAGGAGGGAGCTTGGGGGTCTGCGTGGGCAGCAGCCATGCTCATGGACTGAGCAGCCGAGATGCCACTGGCTGCTCCTCCACCCAACATGTCCTGTGCGTGTCCCACAGGGACAGCACTGCTGGTCACAAGGAGGGCTGTGTGTGCACCTGAAATGCTAAACTCTGGGCAGATGGGGTGCCCAGCTCCTCCAGGAGCTTCCTGGGGCTCTGGGCACAGGGCACAATGGGTGCCATTCAGCGCAGCTTCGTCACACCCAGCCTGGGGACCTGGGCAGCGGTTGCCCGTGGGAAGTGTCAGAATGCGGAGACACCGTGTCCTTGCAGTCAGGGGTTTTTCCACTCACAGAAGCGAGCCAGAGGGGCGGGTTTCTGGGACAGCCAAAGCAGAAGCCTGGGCCCGGGTGCAGGAAACTGCACTGTGTTACTGAGCTCAGGCCACATCGGCCTAGCATGGGTGGGACTCAGGGGCCAGAGTCATGTGGGCAGAGCCTGCCAGCTGTCACTGTGCCCTGGTGTCACTCTTGGGCTGTGAAGGCGCAAAGGAAGAGTTGGGAGCTGGTCAGCAGCGGTGGCTTCTAGAATGATTATGCCCAGGAAAGGGGGAGCACAGGACAGGCGGCGTGTCCCCACCCTACCCAGGAGGAGCACCCACACATCCTCGGCCAAGAAGTGTGACTCCCCGCCCCCCCCACCCCCGCCACAACACAGGGCAAGGGTGCCTCTCAGTGACACAGAGGCATTCCCCTCTGGGGAAGCATTCTTCTTTGGGATCTAAAACCTCTAGACTGGAGTCAACAGTGTTGGAAATGAAAAGCAGAAGTGCTGTGAGTCAGTGCCCAGGGGATGGTGTGAGGGCCGCCACCACCACGTCCCTTGGTCCCTGGACCCATGCTTCTGGCTGGAGGAGGAGCAGCACCGGCATCTGACAGGACAGCACCTGAATCTCACGCTGTTCAGGGAACCAGCTGGCAGCAGGCTGTCCCCCTGCTCTGGGAGGCTCCTGGGCCCTGGACAGGGTGAGGCCAGGGGTCTTGTGAGCACTGCCCTTTGTCCACACTTCATTGTTGTAAAATGAGTCCCTTGGTGAGTAGCAGTGATGTGTGGGACACTGTGATGGCTGGTGGCGTTGGTAGATGTGGGGGGATGGGGGGCCGGGGCAGGAAGGAAGGTCCTGCAGAATGAGTATCTAATTCCTAGACGTCACCAGGAGGAAAGGGAAGCAGTGTAGCTGACCTGCCACCTGCTGGCCAGCCAGGCACTCGACAACTGCTGCAGGCAAATAGCCCAGCATGGGGAAGTCCTCCTATGGAACCTAAGGAGCCTCAGCCCACCGCAGCCAAGAATACAGGCTGACTGAGGTGCAGAACAGACCTTCCTGTCTCCCCCAACCCACCACCCCACCCCCGATACGGAGCCCCCTTTGGCCTCAGGACCTTTGGAGAGCGTCTCGAAAGACTGGCGTCCTCACACTGCCTGGTCGCCACTCCTCCACCTTGTTTCCTCCTCTCCCCCGACCCTTGAACAAGTGGTTGGCAACTGCCCAGGACAATGGCATCTGTGTGCCAAGCCATCTCTCCTGCCAGGCCACATGAGCCAGTGGGCATGCCCAGCATCCTGCCCCCCAGGACGCTGTCTCTTCCTGCCCCTCCCTGAGCGGGCTGCCCTGTCAACTTAGAATTGGTGCAACATTTCTAGCAGCTCTGAAAATGACATACAAATGCTTCTCCTCAAATGGTCTCAGGGACTCCCCGGGGGTCCTCAGGTGTGTATTGAGGGGAAGATGGCATCGTGGCTGTCACCACGAGGTGGAGAGGGACAGATGCATCTGAGCCTTCTAGATGCCCTGCCCCTAAACTCATACAGAGCCCCTGTGCTTGATACAGAATGCCTTTAGTGCTGAGGGAGAGGTCTATACGCCTTTCTTGTGGGCATCCCAGGTCTCATGAAAGCCCAGTAAGGAGCCACTAATTGTGTGTCAGAAGAGGAGTAGGTCTTTGCCAAAGAAAGCCTGGCTTTGCTTCATACCAGAGGCGGCCATGGAATGTTGTACGGGGGCCTGCCACCCGCCCCACAGGGCGTCCTAGCTAGCCTTTGGCACATGGTGTGCCGTTGAAATGTGCCTGGTCATCAGGCCCTGGGGCCACAGCAGCTAGTACAGGGCCTTACCTGCCGCAGGCCTTTGCTGGCCCTCAGGAAGCAGCCTGACCGCCTACTTAGCTGTGGTGCATAAGAAGGTACATCAAACACTGCACTTACTTGCATATAAAAGAAACCTAAATAACAGTGATTTAATTTAGGCAGGGGCACATACCTCCTATTTGACAAATCTGGGGCTAGGCAGTGGCTGGCAGCAGTTTAGCAGCTTTGGAATGTCAAAGTCAAGGTCTTCAGAGTCAAGGTTTTTGCCCTTTCCCTCATAGCTGCAAGGTCATTGCTTTGGCTCCGGCCACATGGCTTTGTTCCAGGCCAGAGGAAGGAGAAATCCAGTGAAAGGAGGAAGTGGTGGTGCCTTCAGCAGGAAAGCAACACTTACAAACGTCTCTGGAGGGTTCACTCTGCATTTCATTGGCCAGAGCCAAGCCACTCTGACTGCAAGGAAGGAGGGGGAGTGAGTTTTTTAAGCTGGGCACATTTCCACCTCTAACAAAATCTGAGTTGTGTAGTTGAAAAAGCAGACGAGAACAAATACTGTTGGCATTCTCGGCCAGACGTGCCTCAGGGGGTTATGACGACTGAAAGCACCAGTGCCTAGAAGGACCTGAGCAAGCTGCCTGTACACACCAGGTGCTCCATAAATGTGAGGGCACGTGAGTGCTCAGCAGTTCCTGCTCCAGACACACGTTTGATTTTCCCGTACCCTCCTCGTCAGAAGGACACTTTCTTGTCTCCCCATTTTCAATTCTGCAGAGGCACCAGCAGGGCTGGGAAATGGGGTCAGTGAGAAAAGGGTCCCACCCATCCCCCAGCCCTGCCCAGGGTCCCCAGCCCCTGAGCCTCCTATTCAGGGGCTGGGCTGGGCCAGGGCTGCTCCCTTTCTGGCTGCAGAGAAACCCTGGGACGTGGATGAGGCTCCTTTGCAGTGTGATCACACCCTCAGCCAAAAATCACACCAGTGGTCCCTCCTCATTGGTGTCGGGAGCTCAGGAGCAAGGCCCACCCTGCTCTCAGCCCAGGAAGCTGCAGGAGCCTCCGCCTCCAGGACAGTGAGCTTGGGGTCCTGAGAAGCCAGAGCCAGGCACAAGGCGAAGGGGCTGGCCAGGCCTGGGTGGGAGCAGGGGCTACTGGAGGAAGCTGACCCTGGACGAGGGTCTGAGAAAGGCCAAGAGAGCAGGAAGGGTGGACAGGCCAGAGCTGCCGAGGGACAGGATGAGACCCATAGGAGAGAAGCTGAGACTGAGAGACAGAGAGGCAGACCAGAAGAGGGAGAGAGGGAGGGTTCTAGAAAAACAGGCTCCAAGTGTCCACTTAGGGAGGGGCAGGCAGAGGAGGGACAGAGCAGGTGGGGTGGCAGAGCGAGAGCAAGGGCAGGAGAGGGGCCCTGGGACGGGGCCAAGCCCAGGCATGGCAAGGCACAGGGAGGCCCCTGGCCCGGCCTGGGAGCCTGCACCAAGGCTGCGGGAATGCCAGCGTGGCTGCAAGGAACTCCTGGGCGACATGCTCAGCTTCTTCTTCCGCTTCATCTCTGGGAACCTGGCTCGAGGTGAGGACTGCCTAGCAGGGACAGGGATGAGGGTGCAGGAAGGGACAGGTTGGGGCTCTGACCACTGCACCCGCCTGGAGCAGGGCAGGATGGCTGGGGACAGGGGCCCTGTCTGCAGCCTGGAGTCCTGGTCTGGGACCCGTGGGCAGTCAGTGCCGAGCCAGGACTCCCCGACTTGTAGGCTGGGGAGGGAAAGGAGATGGGGAGCGTGCCTTCTTCACAGACGCAGGCCCTGTGCAGGCAGGCAGGGGCCAGTGGCAGCGTGTGGTGCAGACCCCATTGCTGCTCCTCCCCCTCCCTCTCTCCCCCGGGGAACCCCTCTCCTGGGGTCTGTCAAAGACAGGTGTGACAAATGAGCAAATACGTTGAAAGACCCAGTAGAAAGTGTTGTGTGGGTGATAGCCATCTTTCAAAATCTATAAAAACCAGCCATCCTGGGATTGCTGGCAGGGACACCGGTGCACACAGCCCTCTTGTGCTCAGGCCTGGGCGGGGCCCCGTGTGGGAACGACCCCACGGCAGTCCAGGCCTGTTCCTTCAGGCCCTCTCTGCCCCCCACCTTGTAGGTGCCCAGGGGCTGAGCAGAACCCGACTGGGGTGGGGCCACGGGCCCAGGAGGCAGGCACGCATGGGGACAGGGACCCCAGCACGTGGGGTTCCCTTGCTTTCCTGGCAAGATGTGGGAGAGGGTGGTGCCAGGAGAGTTGTACTCGGCAAGCAGAGACCTCTGCAGCTTCCAGACCCTTTTATTCTCCTGTTATTGGAGGAATTCAAAGGGAAAAAGGCTAAAGAAATCATGTGATTCCCTAAACAGGAATCAAAATAAACCCCTTACACAGGAGGATGAGTCAGTGCAGACCTGTGACTCGTTGGCTTTTTAGTCACAGCTCAAAGCCGACTGTGCAGCCCAAAGATGTTAATAGCTTCTGAGGGGCTGGGCTGGGAACGCCTGGCCTGCGCCCCCTCCAGCAGTGGGGCCTCTCAGTCTTGTGCTCTGCCCTGTCCTGAGCGCCTAGCCCAGAGCCTGGCACACTGAATACCTGTCAGTAATTCAATGCTAATGAATAAAATTTTAAGAAAAATACAAACATTAAAGTAAGCATTTAATCAATCATCTCAAAATCTGTGGAATAATAATTGTTTAAAATACTCAAAAGTCATAACAGATCTCTAGGAATAAGAAGACAGGCTTCTGGCAGAATGAAGGTCTGGAGGGAGGTGTGATCGCAGGGGTGTGACCCGGGGCCTCTGTGCAGGGACCTGGGCCATGCGGCGGGAGCCCAGGGTCGCCTGGGAGGGGGTGGCCACAGCGTGCTTCCTGCATTCTTAGTAACTGGGAGTCCTTCCTTCTGGTAGCTTCATGCTCAGTTCTTGAACAGCTTTCGCCCAACAAAAACACACAGGCCTGGGCTTGCTGAGGGACGCTGGCCAGGAATCGCAGTGTGGTGGGGTGGTGGGAGCCACCAGGGAGCAGGCAGCCCGCGGGCCGGAGTCGTCGGCTGGTTGTGAGCAGGAGACTCTCTGAGAACCACGTGGGCGGCTGCTAAAAATACAGCCGCTTGGCACTGAGGCAGGAACCTGCGGGAGGAAGCTTGGTTCTCTGTCACCTGTGACCCTTTCAGTCCACTCTGTGGAGCTGCTGCTGCTGAGCTGTGGATGAAGTTTGTGCAGGTCCTGTGGTCATCTCTCAGGCCGGCGAGAGCTCAAGGACCCCTTTCCGCTCCAATGTCCACGCTCCAGACCCTCATTCACTTGGGGACCCCCGCCCCTGTGACTGTCCAGGCTCAGGGGTGAAGGGAGGCAGAGCCTGGGCAGGGTCCTTCGTGCCTCCAAGTCCTGCTTCACTCAGCTTCCCCCTCAGCTCCAGAGCCAGGCCCGGGCCGCCTCCTGTCGGTGCGCAGGGCACCCCTTGGCCTCGACTCCCAGTGTGAAGACGCCCCCTGCAACCCGTCTTTCTTGGAGGAGGACGACACTTTGAAGATGGGCTCTGCAGATTTCTTCCACAGGGTTTGGGGAAGCGCTACAGAAACACATTTCTGCCTTCATGGCCCTCCTCTCAACCCGGTGGCCTCTGGGCAGTGTAGCCAATGGCCATTACCCTGACCTGTCCAGGTGTAGGTCAGGCCCACCTGGCCCTGCATCTCCTAAACTCCAGGGACCTGTGCCCAGATCCCCACAGGCTTCCCAGAAGCCCCTCAACAGGGTGGGTGAGGGGAGGAGATGAAACTCCCCAGCACACAAACAAGCCCTTTCAAAGACATGCCCTCCCTCCACCTCACCAAGCTTCCTCTTCTCTGCCCCCTGGGGGGTTTGGGGAGTGGGGGTGAATGACAAAGCCGTTTCCCAGTCCCATAGTGTGCAACCTGCATAGCTGATCTTAGCCATGGGGTTCTCTGCCAAACTCATCAGGAAAAGTCACATTTAACCCTTGGAGTCCACATCAACACAGGACAGAGCCTCTGCCCAGCCTATCTCCTGGGCCACGGCACCCCACTCTGCCCAGGCCTGGGGCTCCCAGGGATGAGGCAGGCGCAGAGCAGAGGCAAGGAGGGGCCAGGAGCAAGGAAATGGGGCTCCGGCTGCAGAATGCAGTGGCAGGGACCCAGGGCTACAGACAAAGATGGGCACAGCTGGCAGAACTGTCGAAGCCTCCTTCTCAGTGTTGAAAAGATCAATCCCCTACAGACAGACAGGGAGTGTGGGTCAAGGCTCTGTTGAAGTCCTCAACGAGGAGCGGGGGGAACAGCAGAATGGCAATGCCGATTTAAAAAAGACACAAGGGGAGTTGTGAAGAGGGTGAAAATAAAAGGAACACCAAGATACAAGTGCTCAGTTAGAAATGAAACTTAGAAAGATCCAGAGCAGAGAAGCCACCACCCGTGGGGTTATCGTCTTTGCCCCGGAGAAGAGGCTTCACTGCGTCTTGTCAGTGTCACAGGCCTGGAAAGTGCCTGGGCCTCGGCCAGTGGCACAGCTGAGTTCTGCTGCTCTGGAGCGTCAGACGCCCCGGGCAGGAGTTAGTCAGTGCCCCAGCAGGATCGGAAAGGCCACGCAATGCTCTTTGGGCTTTGTTTTCATAACTCACATATATACTTTATCCCCACCCGAGGACATTTTTTCATTGCTTTTTAGAAAGAAAGGAAGGGAGAGAGAGAAACATCGACTGGTTGTTTCTCTGGACCAGGGGTCAAATCTGCAACCTAGGCATGTGTCCTGACCAGGAATCAAACCCACAACCTTTAGGTTACAGGATGATGTTAGGTTACTGAGCCACACCAGCCAGGGCTGTTTCCATAATTTAAAAACTATTTTATTTATTTTTAGAAAGATTTTATTTATTTATTTTTAGAGAGAGGGGAAGGAAGGGAGAGAAATATTGATCAGGTTGCTGCCACACACTCTGACTGGGGGTGGAACCAGCAGCATTTCAGCTCACAGGCCAGCACTCAAGCCACTGAGCCACACAAGCCAGGGCTAAAAACGATTTTAAAGAATCTCATCTTTGCCATGCATAGCTGTTAAAAGGTAAACTGAGGCACGTTAAAACTGTCAAGAGTTTATTTGAGCAAACATCAATTCGAATCCGGCAGCACCAAATCGAGGGTTGTTAGGGGTGTCCCAGCGACGGAAGTCAGGGAAGATGTAGAGAAGATGTGGAAGCAAATCAAGGAAACTATTTGATTAGCTGTAGCTTGAGCAACTGTGTTATTTGGGAAAGCCTCTCTGGCTGTTTGTGATTGGCTGTTCATCAGTTTTATTTTCTCAGATTTGAGTGCATTGACTCTGGCTTGGATTTTGGTTTGCTTGCATAGGCTACCATGGTGTTAGAGCCGCCTCAGCCCATTAGCTCCTTGTTTAAATCTTTAGCATAGCTCTGCATGAAGGAGATGTCTTCTGACCACTCTGAGCTTCAGTTTTCTCATCTGTAACATGGTGATAAGAATAATGAGGTCATTAAGAAGGTGGTCGCCAGATGCACATGAAAATCTCTGCCTTTTACCTTCACCTTCCCACCTTGGTGTGCTTCTGCGTCAGCTTACTTCATATTGGTGTGCCACTTTGGGCAAGTTACTTGGTCTCTCTGAGCTTGTTTCCTCACTCATGAAATGGCTATAAAGGAAGGGCTGGTTTTGAGGATTCCACCGGAGTCAGAGAAAACTAGGGCAGTGTTTCCCCTTGAAGTTTCAGTGGCAGAGGTGGCAATAACAGGGACTTATTGTGTAACTCTGAGCCAGTGCTTCCTCCTTTCTTTTCCTTATCTGTGAAATTAGAGCTGGAGAGGGCAATGTTCAAGGTCCAGTATCAGCTCTGAATTCTGTGATTTCTCCCCTCCCCGGCCTTAACTGGTCACAGGGGCCTGGGAGCGTGGGGTATTTGTGGCTGCTAGACCCTGGGACAGGGCCTGCTTTTTCAGCCTCTGCCCATTCCTGTCTCTCTCCCTAAATCCTGAGAGACTCTGCCCTTCAGCTGCTCAGAGCGTCTCCCAAACCCTTTCCAGGGCCTTGCTAATGAGATGAAGTTCATTAACAGCCAACTATGAGCAGCTTGATGTCCTGCCTTAGCTTTAGGGGGAAAGCTGGGGTTCTCCAGAGAAATAGGATAGCTGCTGTGACCCCCACCCCGTCAGTGGCCTCTGCCCACACAGCCTCCGCCATTGCCTGACTCCAAACGGCAGGACGAGAAAGGGCAGGAGAGGTGCGGATGGGGGTGTGGAGGGCAGGTCAGCAGGAAGGCTGCTGGGCACTAACTAGAAAGGTAGGTAGTGGGAGCCCACGGTGAGGGGCCTGGGAGCCACCCGCCCAAACACAGGGGCCTCTTGGGCCCCATTGCCACCTTCCTGTGCCAGACCTGCTTTCCAGGGCATGTGTGCCTGTATGTGTGTGGTGTTCCTGCTGCTGTGAGGCCCAGTCCCTGACTCTGGGGTGGCAGGGCATTGGGGCTTTTTTGGTGTCTGTGTGGAGGGGAACAGAAATAGTTCCCATATACTCCAGATGGAAAGAAATGGCTTTGTGCCGTGCTTGGGGCTGCTCGGGGAAGAGGCAGAACCTTGGTGACTGAGATATTGGGCAGATATTCACAGGCTGGCGAGCCTGGTGTCCATTGGCCTAGCCAGCCCTGTCCTGTGGCCTCCCGGCTCAGCTGTCTGCCATAGGGTCTCTCTTGACAGGCATTCCCCTTTCTTCCCACCAGGGGGCAGCAGGGAACCAACACATCTGCCACCCTGGACGATTTTCACTTTGTCACCAGCTCTGCATTTTCTGATACCAACCCTTCCCCACCCCTGCTTCTTTACACGCTTGGGGCTTAGGGACACAGGCATCTGCGGTTTCCAGCTGCCATCTCTGGTCCAGGGTTCATCCTTTCATCCTGGCTCCTGATGCCCTGACCTAAGCCCAGGACAGTCTGGGCCCCTCTCCACAGCAGGCATCCCCTCCCCTCTGCTGCCCCTGAAATGCCTGCCCAGTCACGGGCTCCCTGTGCCCTAGGGTAGCACTGGTTCCTTCTCAGGTCACTCTTTCTAAAAGGGTGGGGTGAATCCTCAAGTGTCACACAAGAAGGCTTTCTTTATCCATCTTCGTCTTTCTCCGGTGTGAATGAGGGACAGGCTCCATCCGTGGTCATGTGCACACCATGGCCTGTGCCTGGCCTGGGGAGTGGCAATAATGATCAGAAACAAATGCTCCCGGGATGGGCAGACCAGGCTGCTGGCCACCAGTCCATGGGCTGGCAGAGTCTCCCGAGGTGAAATAGGGAAGAACGGCAGTGGACTGTCAGAAAACTCCCTTCAGTGGTTCACGTCTTCCTGCTCTTTGCAATGATCCTATAGATAGAGAGTAGTTAGTGGTTTTTTGTTTGTTTGTTTGTTTGTTTTTAGTGCCCTTGCATTGCAAAATCAAATGATACTTTTGAAAGTGGCCAGAAAGGGGCCGTGGTAAGAGTGAGAGGCAGAGGCCAGGGACAGATGGGGAGTGCAGGGGTCCTGGGTAGGCCTCAGGGACAACATTCTCCCTTCAAAACTAGGTGTAGGCATGCTGCTGGGGGAGTCCACTAGCCTGGTCCCCCTCATTCTGGTGGCCAAGAGCTGTCCCTCCCAGAGATAGACAAGCTGAGGACTGGGCCAGAGCAGTGACTAGAGTCTGGGGCCTGGGGTGGGGGGTGTCTGAGACTGCACAGGCCCCAGCACAGAGTGCAATCAAGAGCAGGTGCATGAGTAAAGGAGGGAGGGAGTAATGGAGTGGAAGGCAGAGAGGAGCGGCCAAGGAGGCAGTCGCTCAGGTGTAGGGACCCAGCCCAGTCTTGCAGGAGGAGAGGCCAGTGAGTCTCTGCACCACCTAGGTTGTCAGCAAGAAAAGAGAAAGAGAGCAGGAGAGGGGAGCTCGTGGATGGGGTCCCCCCCACCAGGTTGGACGCTGCCTCGCTCAAAACACAGATGCTACCCCAAAAGGGGAGTGAAGAGCCTGAGGGGGGCAGGGGCTGATGAAGAAGGCCAGCAGCCTTGGAGTGGAGGGTGAGGGTGTTCCCCCACCGCAAGCTCTGCTCCATAGGTTGTGACCCCACAGGTCACTCCACCTCTGTGAGCCTTGGGAGCGCATGTCAGGTGGCAGAGAGTACCAGAGGGGAGCTGTTCTTTACCCATTACTCCTTGTTCCTTTCCTCATTCTCACCTGTCCTACCCAGGTCTCTCCCTGGAGGTGTCTCCTCCAGTTCACGCTCCTCCCAGCAAGCAGCCAGAGGGGCTTCACAAACATAAGTCACTCACCTGCCAAAACCCCTGGGTGCTGTCCCCTGAACTTTGAATAAATCCAGAGCCCACTGAGAGGTGTCCCTGCCTGTTCCTCCTTAGCAGGAGGTTAGCGCAAGGTCCTCTGCTCAGAGCCTCTTTGGTCTGCTCCTTCTCCCCCTTCGAGCCGAGTTCAAATGCCACCACCTCAGAGCGCTTGCCCTGCGGTATCACCACAAGCCCGTTCCTACGGGTCAGATACCATTCCATCAAATGGCAACTGATAAAGGCTGCCCTCCCTACTGGTGTTCCCAGCTGGCTCTGTTCACTTGCCCTAGAGCGTTTCCAGTGTGGAACAAGCAGCACTTCAGGAGGCTGCCCAGTTGGTCCAGTTCTAGGGACTTCAAGAGTCAGACCCTCCGCTGCCTGCACATCACACCAACCACACCCGCCTTGGCTTTGGCCACTGAGTGCCAGCACTCGGCCCTGCACTCAGGGTCTCGTCATCCCCATCGTATTCAGGGATCCCAGCTCAACGGCTCTGAGGTGACAGGCAGGCCCCCTGTCCGCTCTTCAAGGAAAGGTGCACACGCACCCGCACACACCCAGGTTCACCTGGAAGCAGGGTCATTATTTCACTTACAGCCAGTTCCTTCTGAGCACCTGCTGGGCCAGAGAGAAGGGCCCTTCCAGGAGAGGGACCGGAGTGGGCAGAGTGAGTTCTGTGTCCAGCGGTGCCTAGACCATGACTCTGCCCTCAGCCAGTCCTTGCATAGATCCTGCATGGTGGGTAGTTCGAGGAGCACCTGAGACTCAGGGAGCAAATACTTTGTCCATCCATCTACCCAGCACACACCTATGAAGTGCCTCTTGAGCCTGGCACAGACCGGGGCATGAACCGAGCTGGAAGGGAAGAGGAGCCAGGGGGGTCTTCCACTCCCCCCTCCCCACATTGCTGGGCCCTTGCCGACCCCTTCCCCAACATACCAGGGAACATGCTGTGGTCAGGCCCCTGAGGCCAGGCCTGAGCTGGGGATATTTGGGACCTGCTGCCAGCATGTGCTGGACAAACCTGGGGGTCCCTGTGCTCTGCACCCTCTGGGGGGTAGGAGCAGAGACGAGGGTCTGAGTGCAGTGTACCCTCACCCACTCCTTGATCCCCCATCTTCCCCGAGCCTGGGATCAAACACAATGGAGGCTACCCCTCCCCCAGCCCTGTGACCTTCCTCTTGGACCTGCTGAATTCTCATGGCACAAATGGGAAAACTGAGGGCTAGAAAGAGAATGGGAACTGTGCAAGGCACAGATCTGGGGAATCCTAGGACAGTGCTCTTTCCTTCACTCCCCACAGCTCTCTCACACTCATGTGGGCAGCCAATCTATTTCCAAGCACAGATCTCATGTGGAAAGTGGTTAAGGGGAGTCTGTGGGGAGGCCAGATGCCGCCCTGTGCTGGCTCGCTGTCTGTGTGCACCTGCATGTGTGTGCATGTGTGTGCAGACACCTACCATCTGCTCATCCTCTGCCACGGATGTGGCCTTTGAGACCGTCTGCTGGGTGGGGGTGGTGGCAGGACCAGGTGCTGTTCTTGCAGCAACATCCTCATCCACGATTAGGGGGTCCTTAGAGATCAGTGGACTGAGCCCTGGGACAGCACTGTGCAGACCCCTGAGAACCAGGATCGCAAGTTGGAGGGGCTGCTGTGTGGAACATGCCCTGGCAGACCAGTAAAAGAGTTGGCACCCTTTTGGCTGTGGCCTTTGCCAACTCTTAGACTTGTCCTTAGGCATTGGCTGCTGGAGGTGGCCACTGAGCACCTCTTAATGGAAGAGGGGGTGCCACAGAAGGAGAGGAGAAGGCAGAGGTTGGGTGAGGGGTTCTAAATGTATCCCAGGGGTTCCCAGAAAGGGTGAGAGGGGCCTGAATTGTAGTCCTGGCTCTGCCACTTACCAGCTCTGTGACCTTGGGCAAGTCATTTCACCTCTTTGAGCTGTTTCCTTGCCATTGAAATGGACAGTGATGGTAGAAGAACTCTCCTCTCTGGGCTGCTGTGAGGGTGGAATAAGACGCAGCACTAGCCCAGGTGTGCCCAGCACCCAGTAAGCACAGTAAATGCTCTGGCTCCGGGTTCAGGGCTGAGCTTCACACTGGCCATCTCATACTGACGGGGCTACTATTGAGAGCACCCTTATCTGAGGCTTAAGCTGGTTCTCTATTCTACCTGAGCAAGTTGGGTTAAGACCAGAGCCCCAGGTACCTACCGCAGGTGGGCCTTGCTTCCCACTCCCTGGGCCCAGGCCAACAGACCTGACCTGGGCCAGACCTGAATTTGCTGAGTGCCACTTGGGCATGCTCTGTGCACGGAGGTGGATGTCACCAGCTCCTTTCATAGATGAGTCCTGGGGTCCAGAGAGGTTGAGCAGCCACCCCAGGTGACCAAGCTGGGAAGGCCCTGTGGTGTCTGACCACAGAGCCTGTTCCCTCGGAGAGCCCATGTCACAGGGGCCCTCACCTCTGGTCATCCACAGCACAGCCTGGCAGCCAGTGGTGGGGGACGTGTGGGGGGCTGAAGGTGCGCACCCCTCTGGGCAACCTGACAGGGGTCTGTTGGGCACAGACCCCTGTTAGTGCACATTGGTGCTCACACTCACATAGGCTGAGGAAGTGTTCGCGGCCATTATGGCAATTGATCTGTTTGATCCTGTGCGCTGCTGGGCAGGCCCTGCTTACTCATGCTTTCTTAAAAACAGCCTCTGCTCTCCCACGGCTTTAATAATTTAGCTCCTAATTGTCTCCAAAGCCAACCTGAAAATGCCAGCTCAGGGCCTTCGTCCCTCTCTGCTCCTCCTCTCGTCCTCCCTGCCAGCGGCCCTCACACCTTGCTGCTTCGGCTGAGGCCTCCCTGACCACCTGCGACCACTTCTGGGCTCGGCCTGGAGGATTCTGGTGTTCCCAGCAGTGGGAGGTTCTGGTGTTTCCCAGCAGCGGGAGGAAGAGGAGGCGTAGGGCTGGGAGTGACTGAGTTGCAGGGCTGAGGGGAGAGAAGGCGGGGCAGGGAGGTCTGGCTGCTGCTCCCCAGAGAGCCCTGCAGTGCTGGAGAATGGGGAGGGGAAGGTGAGGACGTGGGGGCTCCCTGCGGTCTTCTGCCCTGGGCCTCTTGCTTGTTGGTGTTCCCTGGCACCCTCTGCGGGCCATCTTCGAAAGGGGGTGGTCTGGGGGACTGCCCAGACAGAGACTACTAATAGCACTATTGTGAGGCCCACTTCCCTTCATCCTCGAGGCCCACTCAGAGGGACCAGGGTGTAGGGAAGAGGGACCCGAGCCCCCAGGTGGAGCATGCCCAAGGAAGTCCTCACAGCCACGCAGGCCAGGCCGATGGAAGTGGGCACCAAGCAGCAAGGAGGGAACCAGTGTGTGATGGCTCATCCCTGCAAAGGGACCACCGGGCCAGGGGTCTGGGGCTATGGCCCCCAATCTTTGTGAGATTGCCAGGCGGTCGCTGGTCCCATGGAAATTTCTGGAACTTCTATGCCCTCCAGCCCCAGGCCAGGCTGAGAGCATCCAGTGGTACATTTACTGAACAAGTAGTGGATTTTGACAGCCAGGTGCTGCCCTGGGCCCTGGACAGATGAAAATCCCTCTAGAATATGCTGGCTATAAAATGAGTTGGGTAAGTTAAGTTATATATTAGAAAAAAAAAGATAGATATATATATATATATAAGAAAGGGCTGCAGAAATTACATATGGAGGGAAGAGGGGGAGGACACTCAGGGAAGGGTTTGGAGGGAATGTGACATTTAAATAAAGACCTGAGTGGAGTAGGGAAGAGCCAAAGGGAATGGTTTCCAGGCAGAGGTAGGTGAGTAGGTGTGTCTAGGGGGCAGGGAGGTGGCCCACATGGAGACACTCACAGAGGTCATGGCATGGGGAAAGATGGAGAAGGGGCTAGGGGGCCCCTGTGGGGGCCTCAGCAGCTCGGGGCAGAACCCAGGAGTTTGAACGGAGCAGGGCCGGGGGCAGCCTACTGCCTGAGCTGACCTTCCTGTGGCTGATGGTGGAGAGTAGCCTCAGGGGCCAGGAAGGTAGTGGGCTCTTGAAGTCACCACAGGCTGGGGCAGGGAGTAAGAAGCAGGAGGGCTCAGGGGCATTTTGAAAGTGGAACTGAAGGGGTTTGCTAGTGGACGGAACATAGGGTGTAGAGAAAGGGAGAAGTAGGGGATAATGACAGGTCAGGGTTTTGTCCTGAGCACCTAGAGGTCTGAGCGGCTCTTCACTACTGCAGAGAGCTCGGAGGAGCAGTCCCAAAAGGGGAGGAGGGGGCTCAGCTGTGGCAGGTTGGGTTGGACACATCAGATGACAACCCAGCAGAGTATGAAGCAGGTGGTTAGCAGTTGGGACATGACAGAGGCTGGACTGGAAAGATAAAATTGAGAGTCATTAGCACATAGACAGGATTTAATGCCAAAAGACTGGACAGAAGTGGTCCAGGGCTGAGCCAGATATGCACACCAATGTTTAACAGTCTCTGCCTCTTGCACCCACACCCTGAGCTTGGCTCCTGCCATCTGCAGAAGGTTTCCATTGTTTCCTCTGTTCAGAAAGGCACTTGTCCACGTTCCAGAAAATGACTCTCATCTTATTTCTAACCATCAGTTGGATGAGGGCTCCCAGGACTTCACATCCATGTTGATCTAGAGGTGGGTCCCTGGCTCAGCCCGGCCAGTGAGAGCCTTCTCAGATCTCTTGACAGTGAGTGGCCGCATGTCTGGAGCAGAGAGGCCATGACACACAGGCTTCATTATTGGCTTCCTGTAGCCAAGTGTCAAGCCACATGAAAGAAGCCACTCGCGGGGAGAGTAAGGCTGATATGCAGTGTGGCAGTGTGAGAAGAGAGACACGGTTTGAGCTCATGCCTCTAGTCATTTCTGTCCCTTTGTCTTCCTGTGGTTCAGTTTAAGGTACAACAAGTCTCTCTGCCTGAG
Source organism: Phyllostomus hastatus (assembly GCF_019186645.2). Lineage (NCBI taxonomy): Eukaryota > Metazoa > Chordata > Mammalia > Chiroptera > Phyllostomidae > Phyllostomus > Phyllostomus hastatus. The sequence continues at coordinate 69,004,483 of NW_025334041.1, forward strand.
CGAGTTCAATCCAGGGGCCTTACAACAGCCCCTGAGCAGTCAGGTGGACAGAGGAGGCATGTGGACGGGACACCAGGAAGGTCCAGCGCTCACCCAGGCTTGGCAGCGTCTTGAAGGCGTCTCCTTCATGAGTTTTCGTGCGCACTTTCTGAGGGAGGAGGGGGGTGGTGAGACTGAACTCTGGCTGGTACTTGACATGTGTAGGAGATTACACTTATTAGGAGACTGCACTGTGTTAGGAGACCGTGTGTTAGGAGATGGCATATGTGAAATTTCATGTGTGAGGAGGCTACATGTGTGAAGAGGCTGCATGTGTGAGAAGACTACATGAGTGTGGAGGTTACATGTGTGAGGAGACTGCATGTGTTAGGAGATGGCATATGTTAGGAGATGGCATGTGTTAAGGGATTTCATGTGTGAGATTACATGTGTGAGGAGACTGCATGTGTTAGGAAATTGAGCCAAGGCTGTGCTGTGCAGATTCACTTCTGGCCCTCCCATGGATGACAAGAAAAAAAACAGAAAAGAACGAAGAAGAGGTGCCCTGAGTGTGCCATAAATCTTGATGAACCCCCAAAAGACAGCAGGCGCGATCTCACAAGGAGGAAGCTGTGGTGCACAGGTGCACAAGTCCAAGGACTTTAGACTCGGGAGTGAGTGGGACAGGGAGCAGGAGGGATGCACAAGTAGGAGCCACGGGTGAGAGGCAGGCTACCCCGCTGCCTGTTGTGCATGAAGGTGCCCACTGCAGACCAGAGCTAACATGGGCATGTGGAGCTGAGAGGCGCAGCAGTGCCCTGAGTGACTGGCTATGTCCAAGATGCACGGGGTACCTTGTCCTCTCAGAGGGAGAGCCATGGGCACCCCACACGCCACCCATTGCACCCCCCTCGCCTTCTCCAGGAGGGCAGAGCCCTGTGCACTGTATGTGCAGACGTGAACACATGCTCGAGAGCCACCCAACATCTGAGGAGGCAACACCAGAGAGTGACATTAAGCTCAGTGAAATGAAGGAGTAACAGCAAATCAACAGAGTTACTAAGGCAAACAAAGGAAAAAGCATAGACTAGAATACGTGTAACTAATGCTCTCAGAGATCCAAGAGGACGTTATATGCACACAAAGAATCAACAGCCTTGGCAGTGAGGGCATAATTGCTGAAATGTAGAAAATTTTATTAATGGTTTGAATAGCAGAACAATCACCCTAACAAACAAATTAATGAACATGACTCTCACCTAGAATATCCATCAAGTTACCTAAATGAAAAAACAAAGAGATGAAAATATAAAAATCAATTAAGAACCATGGAGAAGAGTTTCAACTTTGATCTAAAAGCAGTTGCAGAAAGCAGGTGTTGGGAGAACAGATAGGAAACAGGCATTAATAGGAAAATTGTGTTATTTCATTCAACCCTTCCAGCAATGCAGTGAGGAAGCCATGCTCGACATACGAGAAACCAGGGAGAAGTGAACGGGACTTTCCCAGGCCCCACGGCCGGGAGGAAGGTCTGCTCCCTGCTCTGCTTGACCCCAAGCTGGGGTCACAGTAACTAAGACAATTGGCCAGTCCCTAAAAGATCACATAGCAGAACAATGTTTCACCAAGCGTGAGCTGAGGGATGTTAATATGAACTATGTGAAAAGGGACTCTGTGGTCAAAAACCTTTGACAGGTGAGGGTCAGATGAGGTTCAGAGAATTCTCACACTCTGCACATTTTAAAGGCAAGGTGGTTGGTGAGAGCCTGCTGGCTTTGCAATCAGTCAGATCTGGGTCCTCAACCCGTCTCTGCCTCTCGTGCTTTGTGTGATGTTTGGGAAGACTTTTTGCCCCTCTGGGTCTTGTTCTCGTCTGTTCAATGGGAATCATAAGTACATCCCTGGCTATCTTCCAGGTTTCGAGGACCCAAGGAAACGATAGACACGAAACTGCTCCACAGCATGTGAGAGTGTACAAACAGGAACGTCCTTCTTGTGTGGGTTCTGTCACCAGGTCTCTGTGTACTGCTGCTTCAGGCTCTGATGGGCAGCTATTCGGACTCAACTTTTCAAATGTGACTTAGAAATGGGGACTGCAGAGCCTGTTCTGTCAGCAAGTATGGAAGTAATGAGAAGAGACAGGAATGCTCACTTCGGGGAAGTCCCGGGCAGTGCCGCGTAGCCATCCTCGTGCCCTTGGACTCTCGGGTACAGCATGGGGCAGCCAGAGGCCCGAGTTACGGCTGCTGGGCCAGGCAGTGGGTCTGTGGGTGCTTCTCTTGCCCCTTCGAGCCATTGCCAGGCTCCAGATGTTCAAGTTGGGTTTGGAGTGGGCTGAGGAGCGAGTCTTGGCTGAGGAATGGAGAGGTTGGGCTCTTGTCCCCACTGTGCCACTGTGTGACTTTGCAGCCCCCGGCTGGGTCTCCCTTACGTCATCTGTGAAATGGCAGGCGGCAGGAAATCACTGCAGTCCCTCCTTCCCCGATGTGGACATGCCGCAGCTAGAGAAAAGACAGGAAAACAAAACAAAACAAAAGCTCCACGGCTCTCAAAGTCTGAACTCTCAGCTTGACCTCCTGGCCCTGCCTGGCTCTACCCCCTACCCTCCCCCTCAGCTCTCTACTGTCCATTTTCCTGCTCACATTAGCCCCACCCCCGCCACCCTGGGCTCACGCCGTGTCACTCTTTGCTGTCCTAGGGCTACATAGCCTGGTCACACGGCTTGGAAACGCCCAGGCTTTCTCTGGGCCTTGAGTCTGGAATGGGGGCCCCTCTGCCGTGTTTCTCCTTTCACAGTCTTGCTATGCCCTATCACAGCCCTTCCACTGTCTGTCTCTCTCTCCAGAAAGCAAGCTTCTTGAGGCCAGTGCCACGTCTGCCATATTAGTGCTGTGTCTGCCAGGCACTGAGCAGACACTGAGTAGAATACGTGTCAACTGAGCAAATGCATGAATCACCCTAGGCCTTTCCTAACTCTGAATCTTACATCTCTCTGGACTGAAGAGAGATTCAAACACATGTTTCCTCCTCTGGGCCCACTCCTCCTCTGTGACGGCCTCACAAGTACCCGCCCAGGGCAAATCTAGCCCTCTGAGGATGAGAGTGCTGGGTGTTTCCGAGGAGCTCAGTCTAGAGCCCCAGTGCTTCTGGAAAGTGGTAGGTGGGGCAAGTCCTCTACCCTCTGTTCTCTGCAATTGTGAATGGGGATGTTAACAGGAGTGCTGTGAGGAGTAAATGATATTATGCATGTGAGTGCTTAAGAGAGTGGCTGGCAAGTAGTAAACACTCAGTAAATGAAGCTGCTATTATTACTATTATTAGCCAGTTCCCTTGCTTCACTGAGCTCAGGGAGAAGTGTGGACTGGCTGAGACCCCCAGCCTATGAGCAACAAAGATGGGACTCAGATCCAGGACTTCCAGCTCCCAAGCTGGGACTCTGCTCCTCCACCTCTATTTTCCATCTCAGATCCCAAAGCTCTGATTCCCAAGTCACTCATCTGCATCCAGCTGACACAGGGCATCTGTTTTGACACACCCCCATGAGCTGCCAGAGGCCTCCACAGAGGCTGAGATACTGGCACCAACCATCCAGGATGGAAATTCCCCAAGACACCCTGGGGCCCTCAGCTCCAGTTCAAACAAAGACAACTTCACAGATCAGCAACAAGAAAGGGACTTGCGAGCACTTAGCATCAGTGTCATAAAACATGAGGATTGATGGCCCTGGGAGACTGGGGTGACTGCCAGGAGAACCAGCAAACTCTGAGTAGCCAACAGTATTTCCTACGTGTTCGTACATGGCCCCCCGCCTGGATTCAGCCAGGTGTAAAATAACACGACACCAGTTAACATGTGCTCAGAGCCCCCAGCATACAGAGGGCTCCCACACAAGTGGGTGCCCCTGATTCTCACAACACCACCAGGAGAGGGCAGGCCAGGGTGAAGGAATGTTCCTCCCATTTTTAAGCTGAGGCTGAAGGAGGTGAAAGGAAACATAGCTTAGGTGGCACAGCCTGGCCCTCCTGACTCATCACCACCCAGTCCTCTCGGAAACACAGAGAGGTGGGAAAGCCAAGCTCTGCCAAGAAACACAAATTTACCCGAAGGAGCTCACAAACCAACATGGTAGACATTGTGCAAACTCTAAGGGTCTGAATTGAAGTAAAGTTGGTGGGAAGAGCCATAGCCAGCCTTAGCTGGTCCTGTCATTCTGGGGCTGGTTGGTTCCCCTGGACTGGAGCTGAGCAAACATACAGAGAGGCCTAGGAAGAGATGAAGAGTGTTCCACATGAGAGAGGGACTGGGAATATGGCATCACAGGAAAGCAGGGAGCAGAATGAGGGACCCCAAGGACAAGGGGCCCCTAAGTGTCCCCTTTGCATCACCTATTCAATATCCCTAGACTCTTGTAAACCCCCGGACAACAGATGGGGGTTTACGCATGCCCTGTGTGGAGTGGAGGCGAGAAGAGTGACCCTTTCCTCCTGACCGAGGGGGAATCAAACAGGGGCTGGGAAATCCACAGAGAGTGCTCCCAGAAGTAGGCACTGAGGGGTCCACTGCCACAGTGACACCTGGACACGTGCCCACAGGGCAAGTAGCTCAGCCCTTCCAGGGCTGCCAAGTCTTTCCAGACCACAAGAACCCTGGGAACCAGAACTGTCCAATGGAAGGGCATGAAGGTGCTTATCTTCCACAGACCGCTGGCCTTGATTCTGGCTCATGATCTCTGTGACGGTGGAAGACTTATTTCCAGAAGCTGCCTCTGACACAGGAGATGCTTCCCTTTAGTATTTCTCAAGGAATATGTCTACTGATGAGAAATACTCTTAGTTTTTGCTTAACTTGGAATTCCTAATTTATCTTCCAGAACCAGGACCACCTGGGAAGCGACATAAAGGAGTCTAGTTTTCATTATCTCAGGGCCACACAGAAGCCATCCACACATTGCCTGCTCTGGCCCAACATTGGATGAAATATGGGAGGTTTACAGCACGAATAACAGAAAAAACTCCATTCCTTTAGCTTCAACCATGGGAAACGTATCCTGTCCCATGCAGGAAGTCAGGCAGGAGGGTGGGTCTGGGGCTGTCTACTCAGACCCCGCAGGGTCATTAAGGACCTAGGTTCTTGTATCTACACTGCCAGCATCGACCTTACTCATAGCCTGCTCCCCTCATGATGACGAGAGGTGCCTAGTTCCAGACTTTAACACCCTACATGACAGTGTCCTAGGAAAGCAAACGGCCCCTCAGGTATATCTTGGGATGTTTTCTTTCATCAGCTTGTCTGATTCGTATGGCTCACTGTTTGACATGTAGCTCAATTTCACCAAGTGATGTCATTTTACAAGGAGGAAAGGAAGGCTTGGAGAGGTTAGGGTTGGAACGAGGGACTCGGCCCTGGTTCTCCTGGACAGCACTCCCGTGGTCTTGCTGGTGACACCAGGACAGCCTCTGCTGGAATAATTGGGGAAAAGGAATCATCAGACATCCCCATTAATTATTTTGTAAATATGTATACAAGGCAGGTAATATGCATACCTTTGGGAAGCTTACAATCGAGTGGAAGAACAGAAACAAATAAATTAACACACAAATATCTAAGTTCACATTGTGAACCTGCCCAGAGGGAAAGGGCTGGGGCCACGGTAGAGACTAACAGGAGGGAAGAGGTCAGGGGCGACGCCTCTGCAGAGGTAGCATCAGCGGAGACCCAAAGGACACGGAGGCATTAATTAGCTGGGCGAAGAGGTGGAGGAGGAGGAGGTGAGGAGGAGGAAGAAGAGCAGGTTCGAGGAAGAGTGTGCACTGAGATCTGGGAGCGAGCGTCCTGGGCCCACTCGGGTGGCTGCACCTGTGGCTGGGTTCTTGTGAACAAGAGAGAATGGGAAAGGCCCAACCACGTGGGTCTAGAAGGGTAGGGTGTCATTGAATTAAAATCATAGGCCCTGAAACTCGATGTTTTGGATTTAAATTCTGACACTGTGGTTTAACAGCTGTGTGCCCTTAAGCAAACAGTTAACCACTCTGTACTTCAATTTCTTCCTCTTACCAAGTCTCCATCTTCTCTGGAGCTGTGAGAAATGGAAATGAGTTGTGTTGAGATGCCTCATGCTTAGTAAGTATGTGGTAGATATCAGCTGCTCACATAGGTCTTGGTAAGGATTAGATTCCTTGCTTTGTGAGTAATGGAGAATGCAAAGGACAGCAACCCAGCTCACACTGGCTTGAGCAACAATAGGGGGTATTTATTGGCTCATAAAACTGAAAAATATAAGTTTAGATGTGTCATCAGGCACTGCTGGATCCAGGCACATAGCACTCTCTCTCCACTGTTTGTTCCACTTTCCAGTGAGGTGACTACATTATCAGGCTCCCTGTCCCAAGGTGGCAGGGAGGCCAGTTAGCTACCACAGTGAAAGAGAGAACCTCTCTCCTCCTTGTCCCAGGGCCAGTCTCATGGAAGTCTTTCATTGTCCCAGTTCCCTTCTGGGGCCCAGCCCTGAGCCAGTCGCCAGAGCAGTGGAGGAGGGGTGCGGAGTGGGAAAAGAAGAATTGATGCTAAGTGGGCAGTTATATTCCCAAACGTTGAAGATCACTGGCCTGAGGCTGGCAGGGGTTCTAGAAGGATATTGAGTTGCTTTTACCAAATCGAGGAGAGGCATGCTGAGCAGGCAGGCACAGGCAGTGTTGAGCTGGACAGACACTGGAGATATTTTTACACAGGGAAAGACAGGGTCTGACATTCCCCTTGGGATGACCAGTGTGGCCGCCAAGGGGACGAGAGGAGGAGGACAGAGCAGAGGTGGGAGAGGCAGTCTGGGAGAGAGGGGTGATGGCACAGCCAGGCTGGTGGCAGTGGGGCCGAGATGGATGAGAAAGAGGCGCAGAGCCAGGGCTTGGTGACACACTGGGCTGGAGTGGGGTCAGGTGAGCTCTAGGCCAAGAGCCAGCATTTGGCCCCCACATGTGAGACAGGGATCTTCCGGGAGGGCAGATTGGAGGGGGTTTATTTGGGAGGAAGTCAGAATTCAGCTTTAGATGCCCTGCATTTGAGCAACCTTGGGGTGTCCATTGGTAGGAACTCAGGAGGCATGTCTTTGGAGCGTTCTTGTCTGTTTCTTATGGACTGTGAGAAGGATAAATAAATTGAATAATGCCTTCTCTGCCCAGTAGAATGCACTAGAAAAAAGGGAAGGCTTCACTCCGGGAACAACTTACTGAGCTGTTTTCCGGGAATGTCCCTGGAACAATACAGGCCTGGTCCAATCCCTCCCTCAAGAGTCAAAAAGTCCTTGGTCAGCTAGGCGGCCAGGACTAGCAGGCTGGGGCATGCACTGGGCATTAATCAGACTGCCGGGTTCCAGCCTCCAGGAGCTGGCAGTGCAGCTGTGGTTAGATGTGAGGAACACGGGTGACATGGAAGATGTCTGGGCAGATAGCTGAAACTCAGTACAGCATGGCACGGCCATGCAGCAGAGGCTGCGAGGGTTCAGAGGAGGAGGGGCTTAATGCAGGGCTGGTGTAGTCTGGTGTGGCTTCCCAGACACGGAGCTGGAGTGGCATCACTGATGTGGTAGACAAAAGGAAGACTGTGACCTCGGGTGTGGGGTACAAGCCTAGGTGTGCAGTGTGTCCCACCCTTTCGCAGAATAGCTGGGTCTCTAAGAACTTTCTAAATTAGTTCGGGACAGGTTAGGAGGCCTCCCTGGACCTCCCAGACATCCTGAGATCTTCGAGTGAGGGCTCACCCCCAGCCTTCTCAATCACCTGAGAAGCAGCGGGCTGTTCCCTCCACAGGGCCCCTCATCTTTCCCTACGTCTGTGGCAGCCCTCAGCACCCTGAACTGCAGAGATTTCTCTGTGCCCCTCCCCCTAGCCCATCCCCTCTTGAAGGCAGGGAACTGGCAGGGAGCACTGTCAACACCAGCATACACTTTGCCACATGTTGGGGAGGGGTGAATTCATGTCAGGGTAAATGGCCCTTGGCAGGGGAGCTCGTGGTGGCTGGGCTGAGTGTGGGGTGCACATATGAAACTTGGGGACTTGTCTGCCTTCTTCCCTCTCTGAGTCCAGAGAAGAGCAGGTGTAGCGAGCCATCAGCCCAGCCTCGGGGGACCTGGGCTGGCCCCAGAGCTGGCAGACCCCAAGCTAGCAAGCGAGCAGGGAGTCAGCTTTCTATCCATTAGGCCCATGGCCCGGCTGCTGATGCTTAGCGTTCTGCTCTAAGCCCTGCTATCTACTTAGGCATCGTTAATATTTTACGCTGCAGAGCCAGGGGATCGATGCCTTGTTTATAACTCAGTGTTTATGGACAGTCACTGAAGCTTTCATGAGGAAAATGTGCAGGAGCACCAGGGGAAACTGAGGCAGGAGAGCCAGAGTGGGAAGGCCTCAGGAGGACCCTGAGATGGCTTCCTTTGTTTGCTTGCTTCCTTGTCCTCCCATCTCTCTCACATCTGGCTCCTTGGACATACCCAGCTCCAGAACACACCCTAAAGGACACGGGAGCCCCTGATAGACCCCATGGGGGCCCTTTAACTTCTACAGACTTCCACACACTTTAGTAACTTGTCCAGTCCAGCAGAGCCTGATCTCTGCCATCTTGGCTTCTCTGCCTAGAGCTCTGCCTTTGATTAGTGGAGACTTCTTTGCATCCCACAAAAATGGAATTGAAAGCTGTGTGTTTCGAATATCTCCAACAAATAAGACTTTTAACAAGTGTTGAATAGTGAGGTTGAACTGTGTAAGCCCAAGGAAAGGCCTCGGGTAGCTTCCTCCCCTTCAGTTTCCACAGAAGCAGTGTGGTGCCCTGGGGCAGCATCAGCTCTGGAACCCGACAGGCCTGGTTGCACCTGTGCCCTCTGGGTTCCGCTTTCCTCATGCTTATTGGGGAAGAGAAATGCTCACAAGGGGAGCCCTCGAGGATGACAAGTAACCCTAAAGACTTGGCTCCAGTCTGCCAGTTCCAAGAGGGTCCTCAGTGCGCAGTTGCGGTTTCCCACCCAACCTGGAATGCGAACTATGGATTGGGACGCAAGTACCTGCTCTGGATTTGTGGAAGGGAGGAAGGAAGGAAGGAAGGAAGGAAGGAAGGAAGGAAGGAAGGAAGGAAGGAAGGAAGGAAGGGAGGGAGGGAGGGAGGGAGGGGGGGAGGGAGGGAAAGGGAAAGGGAAAGGAAAGGAAAGGAAAGGAAAGGAAAGGAAAGGAAAGGAAAGGAAAGGAAAGGAAAGGAAAGGAAAGGAAAGGAGAGGAGAGGAGAGGAGAGGAGAGGAGAGGAAAGGAAAGGAAAGGAAAGGAGGAAGTAGATGTTCCACGGATGAGATTTGCTATTGTTCGGGTCTCAGGTGCAAAATGGGCTCACACTCAAGGACGTGGACCGGGGCTGGGTTTCCATCCATTAAGGTACTGGGAGGACCGAACTTGTCCGCCACAGCGCGCGCGTGACGCCCCCTAAATCCAAGATGGTGTGCAGCGCCCACTGGTGGAAGCAGAGAGTAGCGGCTCCAGCGTCCCCTACCCCTACCCCGGAGTCCCAGAGTTTAGGCACTCAGAGGATCCGGGTCTTTGCCCTGCCACGCCCTCTTCTCCTCTTCGTTTCTCCTTGCTTTCCGGGGCGCCCCCCACCCCCCTACTCAATGCCCTGGACAGGAAAAAGGCGACCCACGGACTAATAAGCACTCCCTTGCCCTGCTCGCGCGCGCGAAGCGGTTGACATCCACTTAGCTGTTTCCCACGGCCGGAAAGACAGGCACCAGGCCCTGCTGGAGAAGGATGCTGCAAGTCCGTGACTCCCTAACATCACGCAGAACTTGAACTCAGCTTCGCGGACTCTAGTACCAGAGGCTGCACGCCCTCTGAAAGTCTTGAGCGCACCCTGGTTTCCAGAACTGAACAATTTTGGAGATCAGGACCAACTTCAATCCCCCGCGGAGGGCTGGATTATGGGAAACACCCGGGGCCAGAGGGCTTCCCGGATCCTTCGAAGGCCAACTCTGCGCAGGCGGCCGGGTGGGAGGGGCGGCGGCCAGGTTCCGCACTGCCAGCCAGGAGAGGGAAGCCCCGATTCCGCAGGGAGTGATGCCGTGCTCTCTTCCTTCCCGTCCCCTCCCAGCACGGATTCGGTGAAACCATCCACCCAGCGGCCTCTCGGGACTGGCGGGGAAGCGGTGGCTGTGCGCCAGGTCCGTCCCGGGCTGAACTGCACCAAGCGGGGCCGCCTCCCCTACCCCGCCCTTCCAGGGCGCTGGGGTGGGGGGAGGGGGCCTTAGGGGACGCCTCCCGGGTGGTCGCCACGCCTAGGCCAATGAGCGCAAGGGGAGATGCGATGGAGGCTGGGCGTCCAGGAGTACTTGGGACCCCTGCGCACCTTCGCCCGCGGGGCTGGAGACGGCGCGAGAGGCGCGGCACCCGTGCGGGGCATGGAGGCGCCTCTGGCCCGCGCCGCCACCGTGCCTCAAAGTTTGCCAACTGACTCGGAAAGTTGCGCTTGGGATCCGCTGCCGCGGCACGCCGCGTCCCACCTCCCGGCAGGGCCCAGCTAGCCGCCGCCGCCCTGCGCGGGGCCCTTGCCCCGCAGACACCGGCAGCCCCGCCTGCCGGGGGCATGTGAGCCGCGGGTGGGCAGCACCGGCCCGGCGCCTCGGAGGCAGCGAGCGCGGGCAGCCATGGGCATCCAGGGCATGGAACTGTGCGCCATGGCTGTGGTGGTGCTGCTGTTCATCGCCGTGCTCAAGCAGTTCGGCATCCTGGAGCCCATATCCATGGAAGGTAACTTGTGGTCCCCGCCCCCGCTGCCCTCAGCCTTGGCCTGCGTTCTGTGGGGAGGGAGCCTCACGCGCTCTGGCCCGGTACGCCTAGCTCCGCCACCCAGGTTGCCTCCCGGCTCGGGAGGGCTGGGCCTGGAACTAAGGGGTCAGAGAGGGCTCGGGCCCAAGTAGCCTCCGAAGGGACGGGGCCGCTGTGCTTAAACTGGGTGTGAGTGAGATGCCAGGTGGCACCTTAAGCCGTATTCCTGGTCGCGCCAGGCCCGCGGGTCCGAGCCGCTCTCTGTGAGCATAGCTGGTCCAGGCCGCCGGGCGGCGGAGGTATTGCAGAGTGAAGATGACTGGAAGACCCTCCTCTCAGGTTGCTGGCGGCGAGTTAATACAAAGCTTCTGCCTTGTGTTTGGGGCCATCACTTTCGTCCCCATCCAACACCCATTTCCCCCTCCCCAGGCAAGGTTCAGGTCCACGGGATTAGTAATCAAATCCTCAGAAGCCACATTTCTGTCTCAATGATATATTAACTGTGGAGACAGACCTACTCTTAAATCAGACACTGCCGCCTCCCGGAGACCCCTGGCAGGCGCCCTTGGAGCTGCTTCCCAACCCTTGGTGCGTCCCTGAACTCTGGGCCGGTTGGGAGGAGGAGACCCTGCAGGGCACACCCATTCTGAAGGAGACCTTGACTCACCAGGGTTGTAACCTGTGCTCCCGCAGTTCTATCCAGAGAGGCTGTTGCAGCCCTATACCCCTGGACTGCAGGGAAGGGGCCAGCTGGTCCTGTTCATGTCACTTGTGCTCCCCTGCTGTCCTCTAAGAGAAGGATGGGTATCCACCTGCCTCAGCACTCTGCTGAACTTGCCAGGGTGCAGCTCTGGGGACTGAAATCCAGAAACCTGGGGAGGTGAGGGAGGAAGAACCTGGCCCTGCCTCGGAACTGCCCACATCTCCTTGCACATAGGGACTTGCTCCAGCCCCTGTGAAGGGCTGTGAGGGCAGGAAGGGGCACAGGGCCAGGAACCCATGCTTGACCTCTATTCTGCCTTCAGAGCCCAGAGCCCACTCTGTACCTGAAATTCATGGCCGTGTGGCCCTCAGAAGCCATCCTGCTCCATCACACCTTTTCTAGGTGAGTTCAGGAGGCCCAGGTAGAAGGAACTTGCTCAAGGTGGTTCTGAGAGGCGGTACCTTAAACTTTGCGCCTGTAGAGGAAACTTGTCCAAGCCAGGTCTGCACTTGGCTGGCTGCTGGCCCTGGCAGGGTAATCCGTGACAGGGAACTTAGTGGAAAATGCAGGCAGTTGGGGCGAGGCTAGGGGCTGAGCACCCCACACTGCTGTGGAACACTGCTTCTTGCTGGGCACTAGCACAGCCCATATTCCCTACCCTATCCCTACCTATGATAGGGGTATGCGTGGGGTCCCACCTCCCTGCACTGGGCCAGCCAAGCCAGCTGTGCTCACCGGGGGTTGCTTTGACAGATGGACGGCCCTAGGGTGGTCAGGGATGTGTCACTGGGCATCATGCTCACAGGCCTGGGCCAGTCTGAAATCGGTCTCTGTGATTCTTAAGGAGAAGGGATTTCTTCACCAGGTGAAGAGTATGCACAGGACTGCAGGGGTTCTATTCAACCCGCTGAAACAGCCACCTCAGACTGAAATGCGTTTCTCTTTTCTGGTATATTTGCCCACTTGTTCCCCCTGAAGTTCTGAGGTCTTGGTGTTGTGGGAGAGCACAGCATCTTAGAGTCAGCCAGGTCTGAGCTGGGAGCCTGTCACCCATACAGAAATGGCTATAAAACTCCCCTAACCCTTTCAAGCCCCGGTTTGATCCTCCAGGAAGTAAGGCCAATAGGAATTCCTGCCTGTGGAGATGTGGCAGACTTGTGACTGGCCAGGGGGGCTTTCATGACCCCAGAACTGTTCTTGGCGTGTGGTAAATGCACAAGCCTTGTGAACCACTGCCATCACCAATAACTAGTAATACAGCAAGGAATTGTACTGACAGAAGCGATTCACTGCTGAAAACATCCCTCACTTAGGCAGGCCTCCCTGCCTGTGTCACAGGGACAGGGTTATAAGTTCCAGGCGGTCCCTGTTGATGTAGAGTGGCATCTGGTAAGTGCCTAGAAGGGTCCATTGGCCAGGGGCTGTTTAAGGGACTGTCAGGTGGGCTGTCAGGACCACCAGCCCTTGGACCCCAGCCTGGATGTGAGCTGGCATGGAGGGAAGGAAGCTGGTGCCCAGGTCCCCTCCAAGCCTGTGTGTGCGCAGTGGGAGGTGTCTCTTGTCCTCTCTGAGCCTCCGTAGTTCTCATCTGAAAGAGACCAGAGTTATGAGACCTCTGGGGATTGTTAGGCACTAATGGATCCGGGTTGTAGGGATGCAGCTTTCTAGAAATAGATGCAGGAGTCGAAAGGCCCTCCTCTCTGCCCTGGTCCCCTGTCAGTCTCTGTCTCTGGCCACTGTGTCAGGGGGTGTTCCAGCCTGGTGTGGCCACCAGCTTACTGGGTGACTTAGGTGTATCTTAATTTCCTCACCGGTAGAATTAGGGTAATAATAGACTGGTTTCCCTTACCCACTTCAAAGGGTTGGGGTGAACTATGGCACTTTGCAAAAGTTAACAGTGGAACGCAGCTCTAAGAAACTCCTGAGGGTGGGGCACACTTAGGCTGACCAGCCTTGTTCCAGAGAACGACACAGCCCTAACACCAGACCTTTGTGTCGACACTTGTGGCCCAAGGCTTGGCTCTGGCTGCTGCTTATCTCAGTCCAGGTTTCCTAAGTTCTAGTAGCTCTGCTAGTAGCTCTCGGCCAAGAGCAGTTTGCTCCTCAGTGGACACGTGGTAATGTCTGGAGGCTCATTTGTGAGGCCTGATTGTAGGCGAGTAAAGAGAACAGAGTGAAGGGGAGAATGGGAAATGCCTGTTGCAGAGATGTGCACGGCCTGGCCCACCACCCCCCGTTCTTCCAGCAGGCAGCCCCAACCCTCTGTAGCTGCCTTCTTCACACAGCACCCGAGGGGGGCTGGCCTTGCAGAAGTGGCCTGGGAGGCTGGAAGGTCCACAGCTGACTCTTGGCTTGGAGCAGGCCCAAGGGGCTGCTGTTACTCCTCCTACTCCCTTCTCTTGCTCTCCTCCCCACCCTAGCACCCCCTCCTACCTTTACTGGGACTGGCAATTATCTGAGGATCCTGGGTGCTCTTATACCTAGCAAGTACACACAAGTGCACCAGGACTCCTTCGGCCCCTGGGCAGAGTTTCTCAGTCTAGGGTTCCGCCGACAATGACAGTAGCCAGCATCTAGTGAATCTCTGTCAAGGTCAGGTACTTTGTGTACATCAGAATTTTGTCCTCATTTTAGGCTCATTTTATAGATGAGACTGAGGCTCAGGGAGAATAACTGACTTGCCTGAGGTTCCCGAGCCAGAGAGTGCCAGAGCCAGGACCTTTCTGAGCTGTGCACACTGTCCTGGATGTGTCTCCAACTCTTCAAGGCCACGGGGGCGTGTGTGCCAGCCTCTTACAGCTCAGGTGTTGGGAGCCCAAAGGGGAGGCAGCTGCCGGGACCAAATCTAAAGTGGGAAGAGTCCCTCCACAAGACTGTGGAGACGAAATGTGTTAACTTGCACAAAGCTCAGAAAGCAGTGCACAGCACAGAGGGAGCCTGTAGTGAGTGTTAGCTCCCGTCACTTCTGGCAGAAATGACCCAGCCCAAATGACCCCCCGCCACACACACCACTGACTGTGTGCTAGAGGCTAGTGGGCAACAAGAATACACTTGACAGGCTGCCAAGTAAGACTTCATGTGAGATTCCTAAGTTTCTTGGAAACCGCCAACCATGTCCAGATAAGCAATGGTTGAGGCAGAGACTTGGGGAGGGAGGGCCTTGCCCAAGCACCCCAGCCTACAGCTCCGGCCCACCTCCCTGTCCAGCAGAAACCCCTGAGGAGCCCACCTCTCTCTTCCCTTCCCTGGAGCCAGCACAGCAGGCAGCAGCCTTGGCCAGTGGGGACCAGGGACCTTGCAGAGGACATAATGAAGGATGCCTACTGCTATAAACAGCCTGTCAAGTGCATCCTCCTTGCCCACTAGCCTCTAGCACACAGTCAGTGATGTGGGACTCTGGGGGTCATTTGGGCTGGGTCATTTCTGTCAGAAGTGACAGGAGCTAACCCTTACCATGTGCTCGCTCTCTGCCAGGCACCGGTGTCTGAGCTTTGCATCTTAGCTCGGTCAGTGGTCTCCTTTTCTGGTGATTATCTGTTTCAGACATCCTTCTTTTGTCAGCTGCCAACACTGGACATTGTCTTCTCCCATTCTGCCGAATGTCTTCAACAGGCCACAGTGCTCTTTGTCTAACAGAAATCCTTAATGTCAATGGGATTGAATTCATCCATTTTTCCCTTTATGGTTTGAGCTTTTGAAGTTTTTGGAAGTCTTTCCCTACCTTTAGTTGGCAAGATACATTTTTTAAAAGATTTTATTTATTTATTTTTAGAGAGAGAGGAAGGGAAGGAGAAATAGATGGAGAGAAACATCAGTGTATGGTTGCCTCTCATGCTCCCCTACTGGGGACCTGGCCTGCAACCCAGGCGTGTGCCCTGACTGGGATTTGAACCAGCAACCCTTTGGTTCACAGGCGGGCACTCAATCCATTGAGCCACACCAGCCAAGGCAAGATATTTTTTATTTTAACTCTGCAGCTCACCTTTCATATTTGGGTCTTAGTTCATTGGAAAGCCACTTTTGCACATGGTATAAAGGGTTCCACATTCATTTTCCATACGTGGTGAGCCAGCTCCCTTAACTCCATCAACTAAACAATCTGGCCTTTCCTCTGCCTTCCGCAAAGCCCCACCACACCTCTTTCTTCTTCTGAGCTTCCTGGTCTGCTTGGTTCGTCTGTCCCGGTACCAACCACACAACTGTTACTGCAGTGACTGTGCAGTATGTATTAGTGTTCAGTGTGGATAGCTCCTTCTTTACTTCTCCTTTCTAGATTTTAACTGAATTTTCATTCCTCCCTCTACATTCGAGAGTAAGTTTATCAAGGTCTTCAAAAAGTCCAACTGGATTTTTGATTGAGAGTGTGCTGAATTTACAGATTACTTTGGGGAGAAATGACATCTTTATAATACTATATGGTCCTATCTAAACTGGAATGTCTCATTCAGATTACCTGTCTATATAGTGGTCCTTTCAGTTTTGGTTAATGCTGAGATACTTTTTAGTTTTTATTGATATTATGAACTTAGGATCAATTATGATCACAATATCATAATTAATCATAATAAGTTCATTGATCAATTATGATATTATTGATGATATTACAATATATTACATTATCTTTTATTATATTTTCTAGGTGGTTATTACTAGGGTAGAAAATTGCTATTGGTTTTCATAAATTAATCTTTCTGGCAACCTTACCAAACTCTCATGCATATTGATTCTTTTGGTCCCTGGAGACTTTGTTATCTACAAATAGTGTTAACTTTATCCTTTATTCCCAACTATCACATCGTTTATTTCTTTTTTGAAGTTTCGTAGAGCATTGGCAGGACACGCATTAGTGGTGATTGAGGCCAACCTTGTGACTGTGGCTAAATCTTGAAGAGAGAGTGTCTTTGCCTTTGCCATGAAATCTAAAACTTTCCGTAAATACATGATTTGCAGATATGAGCTGCATTGAGGTGAGGCAGTTCCTTTGATTTCCTAGTTTGCTGAGAGATGTTGTTTGTGTTAATTATAAGTAGATGCAGATGTTTACCAATGCCTTTTGCATTAGGATTTTCAATGATTTTCCCTCCTTATTCTCTTACAGATAAAGTCTTCTCGATCATGGTGTACTTTTATTTTTAAAAAATACTGTTAGAGCCCTGGCCAGGTATGGCTCACTTGGTTGGGCATCGGCCCGCAAAGTGAAAGGTCAGTTCCTGGTCAGGGCACAGGCCCCGGTTGTGGGTTCAGCCCCCAGTCCAGGTGCTTAGGAGAGGCACCTGACTAATCGATGCTTTTCTCTCACATCGATGTTTCTCTCCTTCTTTTTCTCCCTCCCTTCCCCTCTCTCTAAAAATAAGTTAATAAAGTCTTTTAAAAAATATGGTTGGATTCAATTAGCTAACATTTGGTTTCATCTATGCTCAAAAGTGAAATGAGTGTATCATTCTTTTGTTTTTCCCGCTTTATTGAGATGTAATTGATACATAACATTGTGTGAATTTAGGGTGTACAATGTGATGATTTGATACACATATATATAATGTGAAACAATGACCACAACAAAATAAGTTAACGTATGGGTCACCTCATGTCAATACTATTTTTTGTTCTGCTGGTGGTGAGAACATTTACCATCTACTGTCTCATCCACTTGCGAGTGTGTAGCACAGCACTGTTAGCTGTCGCCACCCTGCTGTACGTTAGACCCCAGACCGACTCACCTTTGACCTGCATCTCCCCACCTCTAGCTGCTGGCAGACACCATTCTACTCTGTTTCTGAGTGTGACTTTGTTTTAGATTCCACATATAAGTGAGATCATACCATATGTGTTCTTCCGTCTGACTTACTTCGTGTAGCTTGAAGTCTATAAGGTTCATCCATGTCAACTCTATAATTTTTATTCTCGCATTGCCCATATATGACTTAGGAATTAAGACGACTGTGTCCATCACTGCATTAGCAACATGGAAATCACTGGTGATACTTTTAATAATAGTAGTTTGTATGGAGCAGGGGGCAAATGCCCCAGAGGAGTGAGCTCAAGAGAGAGCAAGAGAGGAAGTGAAGACAGTGAGTTTCAGGAGGCAGAAACACAGTAGCTTAAGGGGAAAGTAAGACCAAGGAGTTTTGTTTTCTGGTCTTATTTTTGTAATGGAAGAAATGGTATCATATATATGTGTGCGTGTGTGCGTGTATTTGAAGTTTTTGTTTTATTTTATCTTTTCGGCCTATGAGGCAGAGGGTTAGGTTACTCATACTCTTTAGTTCCTGGGACAGTGTTAGTCTTAAAGCCCCTCTCTCATTTTATCTTTCCTTTTCCCTTTCATTCCTCCATTTCCTCCTCCCCTATAGCTATTGTTCTAACTTTATCTAATTTTGATTTTTTACACACAGTGCCATTTGCCTTTTTTGGTGCCCAGTCCTATGTTTTTTGTTGTTTCTTTAAACAGCACAAGTTTGTTTTCTCATAAGTCTGTGATCAGGAGGCCAGCAGGCTCGTTTCCTCCCGAGGCCTCTGCCTGGCTTGCAGACGGTGCCTTCTCACCCTGCCCTCGTGTGGTCTTTCCTCTGTGCGTGCGCCACCTGGTGTTTCCCCGCTCTGTGAATTTTGACAGATGCACATCATGTAACCACTACCACCAGCAAGATACAGAACAACTCCATCACCACAAAAATTTCCCTCACCTTGTAGTCTGCCCATTCCTTGTCCCCAGGCCCTGATATATTTCCTTCTCCATGATTTCTTTAATTTTATATTTTCCAAAATGTAAAATTGGCGTCTTATGTTACATAGCCTCTTGTGTCTGATTCTTTGACTTACCAGTGCGTTTGAGATCCGTCCCTGTCACTGTGGCTCTCAGGAGTTTGTCCACGCTCGTTGCCGAGTTAGTAGTCCACTGTGCGGTTGTGGCACGGTTTGGTCATCCATTCATTCACCGGTCAAACGACGTTTCGGCTATCTCCAGCTTTTGGCAATTGTGAATTAAGTTGCTCTAAATGTTTGCATAAGTTTTTGTGTTAGTATAATTGGTTCCATTTCATTTCGGTAAATAACCAGGAGTGGGATTCTGGACCAGACGGTAAGTGTGTGTTTGTAAGAAAATGCCGCACTGATTTCCAGAGTGTCAGCACCATTTCCTTCCTGCCAGCAAATACTCGGTTACTCTGCATCCTTAACGTGCTTGAAGTCGCCAACATTTGTTACTGAGAGCTAAGTGATTCTAACAGGTGTGCGATCGTATTCCATTTGGTTTTTATTTGGATTTCCCTCATCGTAAATGGTGTTAAACACCTTTTTATGTACTCATTTGCCATCTGTATATCCTCTTGGGTGAGGTATTTGATCAAGTCCTTTGCCCATTTGTTAACATGGGTTGTTTGTTTTCTCGCTGCCGAGTTCAGAGAGTTGATTACAAATTCCAGATATCCTTCGTCAGAGATGTGATTTGCAAATATTTTCTCCCAGCCTGTCGCTACTTTACCTTTTATTCAACAGATCTCTTACAGAGCAAAAGTTTTACTTTTTCATTAAAAAGTACAATTTATCATTTTTTTCCTTTGATGATTGTGCTGCTGATGCCTTGTGTAAGAACTCTGCCTAAACCCAGGCCATGCAGATTTTCTTCTACGTTTTTCCAGAAATTTTATAGTTGTATGTCTTACATTTAAATCTGTGCTTCCTTTAGTCAAAGTTCATTTTTCTTGTAATGGATGTCCAATTTTCCAGCACCATCTGTTGAAAAAACTATCCTTTCTCCACTGAATTGCTTTTGCACATTTGTCAAAAATCAGCTGGTGACATCCGTGTGGATCGATTCCTGGGCGATCTGTTCCGTCGCATCCATCTGCGTGTGTTTCTCTCTCCAACACCAGACTCGGTTATTGTCACTGTGTGCCATGTTTTGCCACGTATAATGTGCATCCACATTTTTGGCCCAAACTTTCAGGAAAAAAGTCTTTTGTTTTAATTTTTTAATTCAATTTTTACTTATTTATACTTAGAAACAAAACCAATTATCCTATTGTAAGGTATTATTTTACAGATGGATATCATTATCGCTTTCTAGAGTTACACTTGTAATACATAAATATAAATAAAAGAACTAAAGACATTTATATAGATGTGGAATTAGTACTATCCGAGTATACTGTATATCCTTAGTTTTCCCTCAAAAATTTGGGCAATTATACAGGGCAAAAATGTGCATTATACACAGCAAAATATGGTAATAAGTCTTAAAATCAAATAGACTGATTTACCCCACTTGATTATTTTTCAAAGCTGTTTTAGCTGTTGTTTCCTTTGTAGTTCCATGTAAATTTTAGAATTATTGTGTCTATGTCTACAAAAAATCTTCCTGGGATTTTTATTGGAAGTTTGTTAAATCTGTAGATAACTTTGGAGATAATTGACATCATTATGACGTTGGGTCTCTCGGTGTATGAAGATGGTATGTCTCTTCACTTATTTCAGTCTCCCATGGTTGCTGTCATCAACATTTCATAGCGTTCAACATTCAGATTCTATGCATGTTTTGTTAGATTTGTGCCTCAGTATTTCATCTGTGGGGCAAGCAATTGTAAATGCTATTATTTTTACATTTTTCCCAATCGTATATTGTTGGTCTATAAAAATGTGAGTGATTTTGTTAATTTTGTATCCTGTGATCTTGCTAAACTTACTTTAGAGGATTTTTTTTTGTATCTTCTTTGGGATTATCTACATAGGTAATCATGTCATCTGCAAATAAGGATAGCTTTTTTTCTTTCCAATCTGGTCGGTATGCTTTTCCTTGCTCTCTCCCATTCTTTTTTCTTTCTTCCTCCCTTCCCTTTGAAGCCCTTTATGCATTGGCTACAACTTTTAAAATGATGTTAATAGGAGAAGGGAGAACAGATATTCTTGCCTGTTCTTAATCTTAGGGGGAAGATATTCAGTCTTTAACTATTAAATATGATGTTAACTGTGGGTTTTCTGTACGTGTCTTTTATCAAGCTGAGGAAGTTCCCTTACATTCCTCATTTACTGAGCTTAATTTATTATAAATTTGTCAAATCCTTTGAATTTTTTCAAATCCTTTTTTTCATCATTGGTATAATCATGTGTTTTTCTTTAGATTGCTGATATGAGGGATGATGTTCATTTATTCTCAAATATTGAATCGACCTTGCATTCCTGGAAAACTCCATTTGTGGTATGCTCTTCTTCTTAGACATCAGTGGATTTGGCTTGTGAATGTTTTGTTGAGAATTTTTGCCTTTGTGTTCAGTATTCATTAGGACTGTTCAGGTTATCTCCTTCATCTTGGGTGAATTTGTGTAGTTTGTGGTTTTGAGGAATTGGTCTATTTTATCAATTATTGAATTTGTGTGCAGAGACTTGTTCCTGGTAGTTCCTTGTTTATCTTTTTAATGTCTGGAGAGTCTATGCTTATTTCCCCTGTTTATTCCTGACATTGGTCATTTGTGCCTTCTCTTTCTTCTTGTCTTTTGCATTCTTGCTAGCATTTTATCAATTTTATTGATGTTTTCAAACGACCATCTTTTGATTTTACTAATGTTTCCTATATTTTTCATTTTCAATTTCATTGTTTCTGCTCTTACCACTTCCTATTTCCTTCCTTCTGCTTGCCTTGGATTTATTTTCCTCCTTTATTTCTATTTTCTTGAAGCAGAAGCTTATTTAAAATCTTTTTTCTAAAATAGGCATCAATTGCTTTAAATATCTCTCTGAGTAATTTATCTGCATCCCACAAATTTTGATGTTATCTTTTCAAATGCATTCAATTCAAAATTCTTCTTTTCCTTCTGACCTTGATTTTTTATTTGCTAAATATCATTTCTCTTCGCCCTGAAGTACTTCCTTTAGCACTTCTTGTAGGATGATTCTGCTGGCAACAAATTCTCTAGCACTCATTTACCTGAAAGTGCCTTCATTTCACCCTCTTTTTTTTTGAAGGATATTAACATTGGATATAAAATTCTAGGTTAACAGGGTTTTTTCCTTCACCAGTTTGAAGTGTTGTTGCATTGTCTCTTGGTCTGCATAATTTATTGTGAGAAATTAGCTGTTTTTCTCACTGCTCTTCTCTTGTAGTGTCTCCTCTTCCCACTAGCTCTTCTAAAACTGCCTTTTTATCTTTGGTTTTCGTCAGTGTGACCATGCTGTTCCGCATGTGTTTGTGTTTTTATTTTTCTTTCTGGAGTTCACTGAGTTGCTTGGATCTCTGTATTGATGTGTGCCTCTAACTCACTGCACAGTTCTCCCTGGTGCGCATTCTCCACGTTGTGCTTCTCCATCCTGCCTCTGATGGGCCCCTGGGATGCCCTCAGATCCCCATAAAAATACTGTTGCCATGAGCATCCGTCTACAGGTCCCCCGAGTTGGGTAAGATTTTATTTGGGATGTTAGAATCCAGAGTGGAATTGCTGGCTTGCAAGGTTTGCCTATACTAAACTGACTAAAGATTGCCAGTTGCCCATATGGTGATGAGATAATCCTAAAGGGAGGAAAGAAAGATGGAGAGGAGAGAGGAAAGAGTGGGGAGAATTTCTGGATCCTCATGCTTGAGTAGGTGAGAGGGACAGTACCCATTGTGCAAGCAGAAGAGTTAGCCAGGAGTGGGAACAGTTCATCTTCAGAGAAGGAGGAAAAGAAGAGGCCGGGAATAGATGCAGTAGATGGGTAGGTGTGGTGGCAGGAACTTGGGGAAGTTTTCTGTGGCTTCTATATTCTTGGTGATGTAGGAAACAACCTGAGGTACAAGACGGGGAGTGAGGTACTGGTAGTTTAAAGAGAGGAAGCCATGAAGTAGCTACCTGGGCAATTGGGAGTGTGGATGACCAAGGCAGTAGAGCCCACTTGCTGGGCAGTTTTCAGGCTGCTCTTGGGTTAGTGAGAGTGAGCAGTGCTTCTGGGAGAGGCCGGGCATAGAGCAGGCCCAGCAAAGGGTTCCACAGGCTCAGGTTAGCAGTGCTCCATGCCCAGCACTATCCTGGGCTCCACAGGCACAGGGTGAGCAGTGTGAAGGGGCTACAGGTCACCATGGGCTCAGTGTTTTGTGGGGTGCCTGGGGAAGTGGGGGTGGTGACAGTGTGGTGGGAAGGTCTATAACTGTGTGACTGGGCTGCTCTACAGGTTAGGTACTCAGTGCTTCTCTGCATATAGCTCTACTTTGTATTATAAAGTGATCCATGCCTCGCCAAAAACAAAAATTAGGAAAAGATAAAAAAAGGATAAATTAAAAAGTAAAGATCACCTGAAATGCAACTCCCTCCACCCCAGAGAAAGCTGTAGTTAACATTTGGATGTCTTGTTTTTAAAGAAAAGGGCTGGCCCCTGCCCAGTGGGCCCTTGTGGTCTGACCTCCTGTCCAAATGTCAGTAACACCCCCCACCAAATGCAGCCAAGCAGCAGTGTGTTAGGCTGAATGGGCCAAGAGGGGTCACCTCCCCTTTCCTGGCAGAAGTCAGGGAGGACTGCATGGAAGAGATGGCCATGAATTGGGTCTTGAAGGTTGAGTGTCCCTTGAGCCTGTCTTGCTGTCTTTATCCGTTCCACCTCTCCTTGTTCAGTGTTTCTCAAGGACAAGGCCAGCTCCCAGCCTCTGTCCCACTGTATGGCTGACAGGGTGGGCATGCTCCAGGTGAGATGAAAGGGGAGGGCTCACTGTATGAGGAGAAGGGAGGCAGGGTGGCCTGAGCATGCTGCTCCAGGAGAGCCCCTCCATTTGTGCAGTGTGCAGCCTGTGTGGCCGTGCACATCAGTCATGCAAGGAGAGTCTCTCTGCCTCTGACATCAGCCCACGGCCTGGCACCTGCCCTGTGGCCAGATGGAGAAGGGGGGCTGCGTGTTTCACTCTCCTGGGTCTGTGCCCCCCTCCAGATAGCAGCGACAGTGAGCTGGAGCTGTCCATGGTGCGCCACCAGCCAGAGGGGCTGGAGCAGCTGCAGGCACAGACCAAGTTCACCAAGAAGGAGCTGCAGTCCCTCTACAGGGGCTTCAAGAACGTGAGTGACACCCATCCCTCAGGATAGCCCCTGACACACCCAGCCCTTTGCCCCTGGCTCCAGAAAGGGGGATTCTGGCCCAGGCAGACCTTCTAGAAACTTTCATGGCATAGCGAATATCCCGGGGCCTTGATGAGGCTTGTATTCTGTGGGAGGCCTGTCTGGGAGTGTGTGGGCCAAGCCCCAGAATCAGAGTTCTGAAGGCACTGTGCTCCTCTGTGTGCCTGTGTGCTGGCACAGGGGAGGGGTGCGAGGAGGGGCCGGATTGGCCTGAGGGCCCCCGCCTCCCCCTCCTGCATCACTCTACCCAGCTACCAGGCTTTCCTCAGTGGAGCCCAGCAGTGCCTGGACAGCAGGCATCCCTCAGAGCGCGGGGCTGGGGCGTGAGGCTGAGGTGGCTAAGGCTGCTGAGGGGGTGGCTTCCTGCTGCAGGAGTGTCCCTCGGGCCTGGTGGATGAAGACACCTTCAAACTCATTTACGCACAGTTCTTCCCTCAGGGAGGTGAGTCCGAGGCCAGCCCCCGTGCCCTGCTCCCCACTCCTCCTGAAGCCCCTGCTTTGTTCCTATGGCAGTTCTGCAGAGGGCGGGTGTCCCTTTATGGGGAGGGGGCCCTCACCTCCACCTCTGTGCTCCCCCCACCACTTTTCTCAAGACCTGGTGCTGCCTCCATCCCATTGGAAGGGGGACCCCAGCTCAGGACACAGGTGTTCCCCCAGTATGGCTGCCTGGGGTGGGGACTTGACTGCCAGGAGGCCCCAAGACACCCCAACCGGTGCCCTTGCTCCCCCAGATGCCACCACCTATGCGCACTTCCTCTTCAATGCCTTCGATGCTGATGGGAACGGGGCCATCTGCTTTGAGGTAGGTCTCTTGTACCCTCCCACATCCCCTGCAGCTTGCAAGGTGTCCCTCTGCCCTGGTGCCACACCCTCGGGTTGTCTAGAGTGTCAGGCATGACCCTGGGGTACATGCTCCAGGGTGTCCCCTGGGGAATGAGTGGACTGTACTTGACTGGCCCTGGACCTAACTATGAAGTCAGTGGAATTTGGTTTTGCTGTCTGACCACCCTAGTCACAGCCTTGACTCCCAATCCAGCCTCACCGAACCCAGGGAGCTACTGAGGCACCCAAGGACTAGGATGCACTGACCCAGGGTGATTTGCATCTGAAAAGGAGGCAGGGCTGCACTCAGAGATCTGTGCTCCCAGCAGGGTTTCAGAATTCCAGCCCCAGAATTCACCCCCTTTGCCAGAAAACAGACAGCCCCTGACCTGAGCAGGTTCCTGGTCTGGTGTCCCCGTGCAGTGCCCACAGTAGGGCCTCACCGGGCTCTGTGTGGGCGGCCATGGGCCCCACCCAGGCCTGGCCACAGGATCATTTGAAGGAGGCATCTCTGTGGAGCCCAGGCCCCTAAAAATAGCTGCAGGTGAAAAACTGAAACCTCTTTGGGGAGGAAAACCATGCTGAGAACCGGGTGTGATCAATAACCAACCACTCAGCCCAAGGGCAGTGACAGGAAAACCACAGGGCCAGCTGGCCACCCAGAAAGCCCCTGGATCAGCTGGAGGGATGATAGCAACTCGTAACTGGTCCTAAAGCTGCTGCATTCCCCTTCGTGGGCCAGCCCGCCCTGCGGTGCGCTGACACCCCGCCCGGCTGACCACAAGGCCCACCCTCTCCGGCCACACTCTAGGCACTCGTGTGTGTGTGTGTGTGTGTGTGTGTGTGTGTGTGTGTGTGTGAACGTGCAGTGTTCTCATCTCCTTTATTCTCAGTGGCCCCTGCACACAGTAAAACTCCAATTTGTACAGAGGAATAAACGGGAAAACTCATTGTTCCCCCGGGCCCTCCTCTGTGACCAGTTTCTGTGGATCTGTCACGATGCACCTGCGACATCTGCGAGTGAAGTGCAGGGAGGGCTCTAGTGTGATGGACCACCAGGGCATTGTGGGTAGTTACTCTTGTCCAGAGTTCAGAGGATCGAACTGCTCAGCAGGCCCCAGTGTCTCCAAGTGGGTGTTGGGGAGGTCTAGGTCACCGCCGTGGTCATCCCTCTCACTCAGTCTCCAAGGGAGGGTCTTGTGGTCCCTTGAAAGTGGTAGGGGTGGGTCTTTGGTGGGGGTGCTGTTAGTGGCTGAGTTGAGGGTGCTGGTGCTGAAGCCCCTCTGCCTGGCGCCTTCTCAGAAGGTCGTTCACTCTGGTGTCATCCTGGGCCTTCCGCCGGCTTCTCCGCACGTGAAGTTAATCCTGTGGTTTCGCATGGTGTTTGTTTACCACAAGGACCTTGCTCTTGATTTTGGCGTCTGCTCTAGGAAGGCTTTTTCATGAAGGGATGAGGGCAGGTACCTCCCCAGGACCTTCCAACCAGCAGAGCACCATCCTGGCTGCTCCCAGGCCAGGAAGGGTCCTGACAGGTTGGGTGACGCTCGGCCCCCTCGTGGCCTCAGACGGAAACTCTTGCCTGCTCTGAAAACGGAAACTCAGGTCAGTTTACAGTATTTATAGTGACCCCAATTTTTCTGTATATTCTTGAGAGACAAGATCCATATAAATTAAAATTTACTGATATGAGAAAATATTGTAACTTCCCTGCCCTCACCAGAAAGACTATTAGAAAATACACTGGCAAATCCAGCAAACCTCACCATTGCCATACGGAGCCGTGGTCCCACGTTCTCCCTCAGTGCCTGCCTCCTGCTCCGGTCCCCTGGGGCTGGCCTCCCCCCGCCCCTGGGCACAGGCAGTGCCACACACACATGTAGTCCAGGGCCTTGCTAATACACCTCATTCATCATGCCAGGGCTGCTGCTCTTTTGAAGAGCTATGACTGGTGTGTGTGTCTCCAGAAGACTGTGGCTGCCTCTGCCTGACCTCCCAATGCAGTAGCCCGCTTCCGGTGCATCGACCACACAGGCTGTGCCGTGAGCAACCAGAGAGAGGACCTGCGACTTGCAGTCACACCCTGTGGTCCCACCCCCTGCTGAGCTCCTGCTCTGTGCTCTGCCTGGTGCCCCTGTGGGCACTCTGGGGTGCTTGGAAGCTGCGGCTTCTCTCTGCATCATACATCAGTTGTGGGAACCTCTCACCCTCCCTGGGCTCTGCCTCGGGGACAGCCACAGAACAGGGCTGTGGATGTGAGAGACTTCACACACCTCGGATTTAAGAGCAAGCAGTCACCTACAACTAGTGACGGTCCCATATGCAGCAGTGGTGTGCAGGGCCAGCAGTTTAGAACTAGCAAGCTGCTGGACTTGGAGTCATGTGTGTGTTACTGAGGACGGGCCAGTGGCCTCGCAGGGCACATTCCAGCCACCTCTCTCCTGGTGCTGTCACTACTGTACTTCACACACTCTTAGGGACACTGTATGGGGACATTTCTTGGTGGTGGTTGACCACGAGGGCTTCCACACTTCAGACGCAGGTGTGTGAAGACAAGAGGGGAGGACAGTAGTGCCCTCCCTGGCCCCCACAAGAAGGGGGTCCAATGTGGCACTCCATACCTTTGCCTCCCACTGGGAAGCCTGTCACACCCAAAGAAGAGGGAATGACACAAACTCAGAGACGCTGTGAGTCTTCATCACTCAGTAAATCACAAACAAGCTCAGTGATGACCTCACCCCCAACTTGGGCCTCAGAGAACTGTCACGTGGTTTCTGCTCCATACCAGCGTTCTTTCGTTTTATTCACTTAAACACACACATGACTTCAAGTGTCCTATAGGTTACGGGGTGTGCCTTGGAAAACAGTAGTTAACACCCGCAGTTAACATTGCACACCTGAGGAGGCAGCCTTCTCCTGTTGTAGCCGGTTGCCACCTTTGTCTCCCTGTCTCCCAGTAGCACGTCACTACTCCTTCCCACCTGTCCGGGCTTGGCCACAGTGGGGCTAGCGTCTGCCCTGGTGGGGAGGAGGACTTGGGCCCCCCATGCACACACCTCCTCAAGCCCAGCTTCCAACACAAGTGCAGGGTTCCCACCGGACAAAGACTGACAGTTTACCCCGACCCTGGGAGTGCGAGCCCGGGAAGCCTTGCGGTGGATTGCGGCCGTGCTCTCCGCCCCTGCACATGTTCCTAGTTGGCCTGCCATCGACAATCGTCCTGAGTTTTCATCCGCCCGGTATCTGCGACCTCGGCACTGATGCCACCCCAGGCCCTTCTCCCATCATCTGATTGGGCATCTCCCTGAGGACACCTCCCCTGGCTCCAGCTCCCTCATGCACTGGGACGGGCTCCACCTGGGGATCTCTTCCCCTCTCTTCTGAACTGGGGTCTCCAGGTTCCTGGATCCCGTCACCTTCTTCTTTCTTGCTTTACTGTCCCTTTTCAGGGGCACCTCTTTCAGCAGCTTCCTAGGAAAGAAAGAGTATGTGGGAGGTAACTTTGAGCATTTGGATGCCTGGGAGAGTCTTCATTCAGTTCTCACACTTGCTTGACGTGCTGTGTGGGACCAGAGTGGCAGCGGGAAGCTGTGCTCCTTCAGAACGGCGGCCGCTGTGCCACTGGCTTCCTGCCCCAGTGATGCAGTCAAAGGCAGAGCCTGCTGATCCCGGACCCTGTGCACGGGATTCGGTTCTGTGTTTCTCTTTGGTTTTGTTTTTCTCTCTGGAACCCTGTAGGATCCTCTCTTTGCTGCTAGTTTTCTGAAATGGCATCAACCTATATGCCTACAGGCGACACGGCGATCTGTTTGCAGGTGTGGGAAGTCTCCCCTCACTTCTTGGCCTGCTTTCCCTTGTCCTCCGTTCCTCCTGGTGCCTCTGGAGGGGGCCTCTCTTTCCCGTCATCCCTTCCCTGTTTCCAGCGCTGCCTTCCCCTACGTCATGGAAGATTCCACTCGCTTCTCCAGCCCTTCTTCTATGTCTGTTGTTTTGCATTCTTATTTTTAATTCCCAAGAGCTCTCTCTTGTTGTCAATGATTCCTTTTTTATGGCATCCTATTCTTATTTTAGCGATGTCAGATTTTCAATCTCCAAATCTGTTTTTGTTAAGTTTTCTTTTCCCTGTAACAATTTTTGTTTCTTCCCAGTTGCTTTCTCAGTTTCCCTTAGGCTTTCTCTTGTGTGATGCAGGCTTCCTCAGATCCAGAAAGTACAAAACTTGAGTGAGGGCTAAGCCCTGTGGTGTGTGGCCCTGCCCCTCCACAGTCCGCCACCCTCTGCCTTTCTGGGACAGGCCTTCCCTGCCCCCTTTCTTTCTGAATTTCCTGCAAGGACCCCACGGGGCAGGGAGGCTTGACCTGCAGGCTTGCAGGAGTAGAGGGAAAGATTTGTGCCCCACCAGCTGTTCTAACACAACAGTTGGCTTTTCCATGTGGAAGCTGTTGGAACTTCCTGTCTTGTCATATAACTGGTTAATTATCCATCACAGAGGTTTGTCCTGACCCAGAATTGAGCACTGTTAGCTTAGCTTTTGAAGCTGGAAGTTTTCAAGCACCCTGACATGCAGATACTGGTAAACTACAAGTTGGGTACCGCCTTTATGAAAGAGTGCCCCCAGGGCCCCTCCATCACAGCAGTGCATTGCGGTCCAGGACACCATACATTCTAATGCCTTTACTTGTGAAGATCGGTAACAGCCACCATGTCATCCCCGCCACACACACACTCACACATGCACACATGTACTCATGCATGTACATGTGTGCATGCACATTCTCACACAGCCACTTGCACACATGCATTCATATGTGTATGTGTGCATTTATATATGCACATGTGTGTGCACACCCTGTCAACCTGATGGACACCACCAGCATGCTCTGTAATGGACACTCCTCACCTCTAAGCTGTGAATTCAGTGGAAACCACACAGTGAACCGGCAGTAGAATCTGGGGTCCGGCTGTCACTCCTCACCCTTCTTTCCTCCCAGGACTTTGTGGTTGGCCTTTCTGTCCTCCTTCGAGGAACAGTCCAGGAGAAGCTCAAGTGGGCCTTTAACCTCTATGACATTAACAAGGACGGCTACATCACCAAAGAGGTATGGGGTGGCTGGGGCATGGCCCATCTGGCCTCCCCTCCCCACGCAGAGACCAGCAGGGAGGCAGCCACTGGGGAGCTCTCCGGCCTGGACCCTGAGTGCAGGGAGCCTGAGGCTGTGTGCCCTGCACCACACCTCTCAATCCTGTGTAACAAGTGTCCTAGGATCATCCCCTCTTACAGGAGGGCTTCGGGGGACACAGGTGGAGAAGCCTAGAGTGGGGCTGGCTTTGGCTCCCACCTATCAAGGGGCAATGTGGTCCCTTAGATGTGGGGGCCTTCACCACACAGGTCCACGGTGGATTCTTTTGGCTCAGACATTCTTTTGTATATGAACTAGTTGCTACAGTTTCAAATGTTGGAGCCAAAAATCTATGTCCAGCTTCTTTTGGAGAGTCAGAAGCTGTCGCTGGGCTGAGCTGATGGGTGCCCCTTCGCACTCAGACCTGCCCTGGAAAGGCTCTCCACTCACGGATGCAGCCCCTCCCCTCGGGCCCTTGCACCCTCCCCCCACTCTTGCAGCTGGACTCATGCCAGTCCCTCTGCCTGCTCCAGGAGATGCTGGCCATCGTGAAGTCCATCTATGACATGATGGGCCGGCACACCTATCCCCTCGTGCGGGAGGACGCACCTCTGGAGCACGTGGAGAGGTTCTTCCAGGTGAGCGCTCTGGCCTGGATAAGCGGGAAAAGGCAGCAGGAAGAGGAAGAGGCCCCTGCTCAGGGCACCCAGGGCAAGCCACTCCCCTCTCTGAGCGCCCCCTTCCACAGGGAGGTTAAACGGGCATCCCCCACTCTGCTGGTTGTCAGGACCAGAGGTGCAAATGAAAACACCATCCCCACTCCTCGATCGGCTGAACCTTGGCTCAGGGCAGGCAGAGGCTCATGGATTACAAGGTGGCTGACATCTCGGCCTGTGTTCTGGTGCCTTCCCAAAGCTCCCCCAGCTCCTCCAGGGAAACTGCAAGAGGAGTGGGGTTGAGGTGACTTCTCTCTGTGTCTATGGGGCATGTGACCCTCTTGTGCCTCAGTTACTCCATCTGCCCTGGTTGCCTATGAGACATTCTTGGAAGTGTCATCCAGGAGGCTGTCGGAAGCAGCTGGGGGTGGGAGGGGCCCAGAAGGGCATTGTATGTGGCTGGGATCCCATGGAGGAGACAGAGGGGACAGGTTGGGGTGGAGGGGGCCCAATGGTCCACATCCTCAGCCCCTGGGCAGTGACAGTCCCTGGTGAGACACAGACTCACCAAGGGTGTGGCTTGGGTTGCAGAAAATGGACCGGAATCAGGACGGGGTAGTGACCATTGATGAGTTTCTGGAGACCTGTCAGAAGGTAGGTGTCCTCGGGAGCTGAGAGTACTCAGTGTCCTGCCCCTGCAGGTCCTCAAGCCACTCCCCACCTCCGGGCTCCACTACTACTCTCTCACCTGAACCCATCTGCTCCCTACCCACTCCTGCCAGCCACAGCCCACCTGGGCACCCTGTACCTTCTTTGTGTGCTTTGAATTAGAGGGGGCAGATGCGGGGCCGACGGCGGGGTAATGAGGCCATGTGGCCCTTGAGAAGGGTCACTCTGGGGAACAGGTGCCCGGAGCCTCCCCAGCTCGCTGACCCTCCTGGGCAGAGGACCCTTGCAGGCAGGGGGTGGGCAGAGCTCTGGACCTCTGCCACTCGCTCCCAGAGTGACCTGAGCCTCTGTCTGGGTGAGTAGCCAGGGAGGTTTGTCCTTCAGTGTGTTAGCCAATCTCAGGTGGGCTGCACTTTGGCCATGGGGCCAAAGACAGGCTGTGCCTGACCAGCACCCCATTGCCCAGGGACAGTCCCTGCAGAATGAATTCTGGGTCCCTGCAGAAAATTTGCTCAAGGTGGTCAAAAGTGGGCACTTCCCCAACCCAGCCTCTCATCCCCTCTCCACACAGGATGAGAACATCATGAGGTCCATGCAGCTGTTTGAGAATGTCATCTAGGACACATGGGGTATTGCCAAGTGGCCATTGCCACCACCTCAATCCTGCCAGGAACAGCCTCCATGAGAAACACTTTTCTAATATATTTGCAAAAAGTGAATAGTTTGCTCCAGACACAGAAACACATCCATTCCTCTGGGCTGGCAGAGGGGGACCGAGGTCGGGGGCTACTGCATCTGGTTGGGAGCTGGGTCCAGGTGATGTAAGCCACACTCCCCCGGCCAGCCATGTCCCAGGCCAGCGGGATGAGGCCGCCCCTGAGGTGGGCTGATGGGAGAGCAGTGTGTATGGCCACTGGCTGCTGGATGTGAGCAGGAAAGTGTTCAACTCCTTCAGAGGAGGGTCCAATCTCTAGCGCCAAGGCCCCTCCTGTGTGAGCCCAGTCACTTCTCCCTCCTGCTCCCGTCTTCCCGTCTTTCCGTCTTTCCGTCTTTCCTACCACCCATCGACCAGACTCTGGGTTCCTCATTCCCCCAGCCATTCCCAGCCCACTAACCACACCCCCAGAGGCCCCTCACTGCAGGAGCCTGGAGGGCAGCTGGGGGTCAAGGAAAGAAGTGGTGGCGGTGGAGGCACAGCCTGCTGCTTCCTGGGAAGGACTGCTGGGTGAGCTCCGCTCCAGCGGTGAGGGACTGCAGGGCCCTGCTGACCCTCCATCCCAGGGAGGGGGCCCTTTAAGCTCAGGGTTGGATTTCCTGGTAGAGAATGTGAGGGAGGGGCCTGTCTGCTGACGCACCTCCCCCACTCGCCCAGGCCTGCTCAGTGGGGATGCAGTCGTGGGGCTGCCCCACCCTTCATGCTCTAAACTGTTCACCCCAAGGTCACTATAGGTCCCAAGAAGAGGTCACATGGCTCAGGGACTGGCAGCCCAGGAGCCTGGGCGGCAAGCAAGCCTAGGAAGGGCTTTTCCGTCCCCGTCCCTCAGCCTCTGTCTCCCTTGGCCCAGCAGTTTGGCCGAGCCTCCCGTCTGGTTAGGGCCCTGAAGCAGTGTTTGCCACCACTCCACACAGGCTCACCCCAACGCCACAGAAAAAGCACAAGCAGCCCCGGCAGCTCAGGTCAAGCCCACGAGGGGAGCCGAAGACACTTCTTTCCCCAGACAAGGCCCTCCTGGTGCGCTGAGGCCCGAGTCCCCACATCCCCGATATAGGTGGCCCGGGGAAGGAACCTGGGGTCAGATCTGTGCCTCAGAGCAGTGGGGGCTCAAAACCTACCCCCAGCCCAGCTCACCAACGTTCACAAGCACAAACCCCAGGACTCTGCTTGGCTGGGTTCTGCTCTGGGGATGTGGCCAATGTCCACCTGAGGCCAGAGACAGCAGTGCAGGCTGAGGGGCCTAGGGTCGGTGGCTGGCTCACAGAGGCCCTGGGAGACAGAGATGACGGCTCCTGCCTGCTCAGGCAGCACAGGCCCTTCCAAGGAACATTCTCAAACATACATTCCATCGGCTGTCACCCAATCTCTGCTCAGCCTGGCCCCAGGTGAGCAGCACCTGCGGGGAAGGGTGGGATGGCGGACACCATGGACACTGGTCTGGCTTAGTCCTGGGGACTCCTTGGCACCCACAGGTGGCCCTCTCCTTGGAGTTGCACTGACACCCGTCTCCAGTCTGACTGGGGGGTCCCTCTCCCCTCCTCCAGGAGGGCATCAGCTTTCCCTGGCTCAGGGATCTTCTCCCCCTGCCCCTAGTCCAGTCCTCCCAGCTGGTGTAGCTCTGCTTCTCAGACCCAGGCCCTTGAAAGGGCCATCACTATGCCCCTGTCCCCCTTGGCCTCGGCCAGGCTGGCTCTCTTCCGACCAGGAGAGGGTGGTCTCCCACACTGGGACAGGGACTGGCCGCACGTCTGCATGGCAGAAGCATCTCCCTTGGGCACAGCCCGGGAGGGCAGTTCCTGTTCTCAGCGCCCACCAATATTCAGTTCTGTATATTTTAATAAAATAAACTTGACAGAGGAGAGGGACTCTCCTTGGCTTTATCCTGACTGTAAACTTCTGTCCGGCTCCTCTCATCTCTGCTGTTATCCACGGCTCCTGCCCAGCACCGTGCTGGTAAGTGTTCAACATGCCTTGAAATTGTAGCATTTGTCAGTTTCTACACTGGATTTCAAGCTCCTAATGTAATATCACCAAAGGCAGCGTTGGGGTGCGATGGCCACAGTGCCAGCCTTCATGAGAAAAGTCAGCCAGCAGGCAGCGTACCTTCTTGAGGGGCCATTTATATTCATTCCCAGGTCACTTTCCTATACCTGTTCCAGGGAATAATCCCTGCATATCCCCATGGCTGGAGAGTGCAGGTCACAAGGCAGAAACCAGATTGGCCTGATGATGCCTTTCTTTCCTGCTTTTTGTTTTCAAATGTGTAACTAAGCTCCATAAAGGTTAGGCCAGGGGAGTAGCAAGAAATGAAAACCTGAGGGGAGGAGCAGAAGGGGGGTCCCCAACTTGGGGACAGAGAAGAGGTAGGTTCTGGGTAGTCTTCAGGGGCCAGACCCCGGGCCACAGGACATTCCCACAGTGACGCAGACGCAAGCCTCCACGGATCACCAGCTGTGACTGATGGGAATCAGCAGTAGCCAGGAGGGCAGATAACAAGACCCCTTCCCCCACCACACACAGCAAAACTTTCCCACCTGAGCTCGAGGACCCTGGCACAGTCCCGGCGAGGGAGCCGCCCGACTCTGCTGTTGGGTGGGACAGCCTGCTTTGGCCACGGGCTGGCCACTCTGCGGAGCCCATTCACTCCAGCCACAGCCTGGTGGGCAGGCTCAGGAAGCTGAGCTGAAAGGTGTTAAGACCTCTCAGCCATTAAAGAGTGGAATCAGGATTGGACCCAGGATGGTGACTCCAGGCTGGACGTAAGCACTGAAACACATGCTTCAGGATGGGCCACAGAGCTCAGAGTAAGGAAAACCCATCTATCTCTCCATTCATAGACCAAACACCATCCATCTATATGCCAGCTGCCACCCATCCACCCACCATCCATCCATCTGTCCCTCTGTTTGTACATCTGTTTCCCACTCATCTACCCAGCACTTCCCTGACCCAGTCATCCAGTGCACAGGGGCAGCTGGTTATGCTCTCCATGGCTGAGGGGCAGTGAGGGGCCTGGAAGGGTCTCTGGGCTCAGCATCAGGAAACCTTGGTCCTGATCGGACCATAAAACTTGTGTGGCCTTAGACAAGTCTCAGCCTGTCCCCCCCCCCACCCCTCTCTCTCTCTCTCTCTCTCTCTCTCTCTCTCCCTCTCCCTCTCCCTCTCTCTCTCCCTGTCCCTCTCCCTCTCGGTCTTGGTGTCAGAAAAAAGAAAGGAACCTTCCCCAACTAATTTTAAAGACTAGTATTACCAGGATTAAAAAGAAAGTCATGAATAGGATAAGAAAGAATTATAGGACAATCTCAACTATAAACAAAGATGTAAAAGTCATAATATTAGTAATCTCATTTCAACCATGTAAGATATATATGTGATATATTTAACATCATGACAGACTTGGGTTTATTCTAGAGATAGAAGGTTTAACATTAAACAATATAAGCACTCTAGCATCCAATGATATGGGGTATCCAGGAACCTGTATTAACTGCTTCCACTGAAAACGACACAAAACCTGGCTTTGCCAGGGTCAGCGACAATCGCTTGGACTGTCTGAACCAGCTGGACATGAAAGAAATGTGCAGACCCCAGCTGCCTGCGGAGTGAGCTCGGCCAGGTGCTGACTGGAGAGGAAAGTGGGATGCAGGTGGGGCAATCTGCACAGGGAGGGAGCCCACGGCCAGTGCCAGGGCCAGCACGGCTGGGAGTTATCCTGTGCCTATGCAGGGCCAAGCTGAGGGCGTCTGGAAGCAACTCCACCCACCTCTCCCATACCCTGCCCACTTGCACAGGGAAATTGCATATATCTCAAAGGGAGGCTCCAGCTCTGGTTAGCCCTTGTCCAGACTTGAGAGATCCTGGAGAAGGGGCAGTGTGATGGGAATGGGCGTGGCAGGAGGCCTGGTGTGGCCCTGGGAGGTATGCAGGCTCCTTCTGAGCAGGCAGCTGAGCACAGCCCTCTCTTGGGCAGTGTAGCTCCCAGCCCAGAGACTGTCCGACCCATGAACTTCCCCTGACAGCTGCCGACTGCCGAGGGCCATGTGCTAGAACTGTGCTCTCTGCCATCTGCTGGATACCTTTTTGTTCTGTCTGTTTCTTGACCAGGAAACCTCAGCTAGTCTCTAACTCACCTGCCCCAGCCCGACATTGCTTTGCTCTTGCACCCGGACTCAGGCACAGGCCCCCCTCTGCTCAGCTCTTGTGGCAGGCTTTGGAAATTATCAAACTGTCGTATGGATGCAGGATCTATGTCTACCCCACTACTTTGCCTGAGCTGGCCCTGCCTTTTCCCCCGGCAACAAAGGCCCTCAGGAGCTCTCGTGACATCCGAGGCACCATGGGGGCACTGAGAAAGTCAGCTGATCAGTCTGCTGCCTCTCTAGCATTCTCCGTCCTCTGGCGGTGACCCCCAGTTTCTCTGGGGATCACTCTCCCCCTCCATCCTGGAAGTCTGGGACCCTGCCTCCAAGGCCAGCCCTAAGCCCACTGATACATGGCTCTCCTGGTCAGTGAAAGGCTGAGGGTGGGCACCTGGAGCCAAGGAGGCCCAGGAAGACCCAAACCCAGAACGCTGGGAAAGGCTCCACTCCCTCACATCTGAAGCTTCAGGGCCGTGAGTCCTGGGGCTGGTGCTGCCATTCTGTCACAGGCAGGGGCATGAGAATGAAGTCAGAGCAGAAGAGATGGCCGAGGGGTGGAGACTGAGAAAGTGGGGGAAAGGGAGGCAGGGGTCAGCCCTTGAGCTCAAAATTAAACTGTACCTTAAGGAAGCCCCTCCCATTCTCTAGATTCTTCACTTATATGAGCCATTCATGGGATCTCCTATCCCCAACACTCCACCCGAAGCTAGTGGGAACTGGGCTGTGGAACTTTCAGCTGGCTGAAAAACATTCAACTGCTACAGCCCTCACTGTCAGGCTCAGCTGTGGGGTGGAACATGCTTCCCAGACGTCAGTGAGACCTGGAGGAAGGCGGTCCTGGGACCAACATGCCCAGCCCTGTCTCCCCCTGCCAGACTGCGGGTCTCGGCCAGCAGGAGCCACGGTGTTCACCCCCGTGGCCCCAGGACAGCCCTGCAGCTGGCACGTGGGGGAGGAGTGGTCAGTAATGCTGCTGAACCTAAGGTTGTAGGGGAGGAGCCACTGCTGTGGAGCACACAGCCCAGAGTGAGTCTGCTGGGCCACAGGCCAGCCCAAGAGGCACCAAAGTCAAAGTCTGCCTGAAACACATGGCCCGCGCTGCAGGGCACATCCTTCTGAACACCCACCCCCACCTCGCCCCAGCACAGCCCTCTTCCATCCACTTTCCTTTCCCGAGCAATTCTGGCCGTATCCTGTTCCCTGGAGCTCAGCTAACAAAGCCAGGGGGTGTTTTCCCACCATTTTGAAAAACCAAATACAGCAAAACATCAGAAACTAAAAATAAGCCCTCACAGAGCAGGCCATCAGTCAGCCCTGGACTGCCACTGCCACCAGCTAAGACTGTGACATCCTCAAGGCCGCTTTGCATCAGCTCTCACAAGCGGAGGACCCACTGTCCATTTTGTTTCTCTTGGTGGAGCAGGCTGGTGCTTCCGTGAAGCCTAACACCTTTCTCTTTGGCTTCCTTCTTTTCCTGATCACTTCCTCCACAGGTTTCAGGGAGCTATTTCAGCTCTTAAGAGTGCTTAGATGCTCAATATGTACATTCATTCCCTTGGCAAGACCTTGCTCTTAACTCCTTTGTTTGGAACGATGCCGACAGCAGGCTGGGTGACGCTGCAGACCCCCAGTTTTGCCACGGTAACATCTGTGGGCGCTCCTGTTTGAACAGACCCATCCCCTGAGGTCTATGGTACCACCTTCCTTGTAGGCACGCACATTTGTGGCCAAAACGCCAACTCCATGTCTCCAAAAGACCTAGAAAACACAGAATGTTGCCTCTCCTCTTTCCCTTTATGTTGATAATTTCGACTCCAACAGATTAGTGCTATTTTTGAATTTACTAACCTCTTCTTCTGCAATATTGAATCTGCCATTAATCCACCAAGTGCATTTTTCACCTCAGACATTGTAGTGTACGTCCATGGAAGTTTGATTTGGGTCCTTTTAAAAAATATCTTCATATCTCTAATTTTG
The DNA here is from genome assembly GCF_019186645.2 of Phyllostomus hastatus. NCBI lineage: Eukaryota > Metazoa > Chordata > Mammalia > Chiroptera > Phyllostomidae > Phyllostomus > Phyllostomus hastatus. Next base: position 69,042,118 of record NW_025334041.1, read on the forward strand.
AACAGATGGAGTATAGCTATAGTAACTGTTATAATGTTCTTGTTCATTAATTCTAACATCTGTCAGTTCTGAGTTGCATTAAAATGCCTGATTCTTCTCACCGTGGATCATATTTTCCTGCTTCTTTCTGAACTTGGGTTCTCTTTAGATATAAGATCTTGTGCATTTTACCTTGTGGGCTGCTGGGTATTTTGTAATTTCTATAAACATTATTGAGCTTCGCCTGTGATATAGTTAAACTACTTGGAAACAGTTTGACCCTTTGGGATCTTGATTTTACAATCTGTCAGTGAGGTCTAGGGCTCATTATTCCCTGCAGAGGCAAGACCTTCGTGAGTCCTCTACCCTGTGTCCCACGATCTCTGTCATTCCAACCTGATGAGGGGAAAGAGGCACTGTTCCTGGGCTAGTGCATCCTCTTGGCACTTCCCTCTGGTTCTTCTTGAGGATGCTTCCCCTAGTCTCAGGGAGCTGCTTCACAGGTATGCACTGCTGAGGACTCAGTTGAACACTTGAGAAGGATCCCCTACAGAACGCCAAGTTCTCTTTCTGCCCAGGTGTCTTCTCTCCAGTACTGTCCTGCAAACTGCAGCTACCAAGGTCCTACTGGGCCCTCCACTCCCTACCTGCAATTCATGGGCAACGCTGGCCCCATCTCAGTCCCCCTTTCTCGTGCCACAGCCTGGACACTGTTTCACAGCGTTAAGCAGGGGCCTCATTTGTTTCCTGTCTATCTGTTATCACTGTTCGTCATTACTTAAGGTCCAGTCTCTCGAAAACCATTGTTTTGGATATTTGTTTTGAGGTTTTTTTTTTGGTTGCTTCATGCAAGGATAAATCCTGTTCGTCACTCCATCTTGTTCGGAAGTAGAAGTCCTCCTCTCCTTGGCTTTTGGCAGGCGTGGCCCCCTGACATCTGCCTAATTTATGTGTCCCTTGTCTCCCTGAATTTCTGACGGCTCCTCTGGTGCTGTCACCCTTGCAGGGCGGGTCTCCTGACTGGGGCTTGTGCCAGGTTCACTAGTGCATCCCCCTGTTCACACTCACCCCCACAGGTTTCATTTTTATCTCTGTGTTGACCTCTATCTTGAAGCCAGACTAGAGCCCCACACTCCCACTGCCCACTCTGCAGTGACGCCTTGAATGTCCCACATACACATTAAACACACTCCATCCAGAACTGAGCTCACTGTCCTCTCCCCAGAACTGCTGTCCCTCCAGAACCCATTCCAGAACCTGTGAATGGTACTACTATGTATCAGACCTAGAGGTAGCCTTGTCCTCCTTCCTCCCTCCCCTACCTCTTGTCCTCATCGGGGACTGTCATTTCTATGAACTCTCATCATCTCCAATGCACACCAAGCCACCATCGCTCTCATCTGCACCACTCTCACCCAGACACCTCTCCTTGGAGGTGTGACCAGAATAAAACTACTCAAATGCAAGTCTAACCACGCATCACCCTGTGGGGACCTTCCAGTGGTCTCCTGTGTGCTAGATAAGATGCGGACTCCTTTCGGGGACAAGTAAAGCCCTTGATGATCTGGCCCTTTATTAAGTCTTGGCCCTCTTGCCCACAGACCCTTATAGGTCATCATTTGCCAGAGGCCTAGAGAGCTTGGGTTGTAACTGCCTGATTTAATTAAAGCACCTTTCCAAGAAAATGCCTGGCCTCTGACGCTGGAAATCATGCCTCCCACTATCCTGCCCGAGCCCAACACAGCATACGAAGACAGGGCTGCTGCAGATGGGTGTAAAAGGCTGTACCTGGGGTCAAAAATAGTGGTCCCCCACCTCACTGCCTGTGTCATCTTGCGCAAAACACTTCCAGCCTCAGGCGCCCCATATGCAAAGTGGGTGCAATCACCCCTCCAGTCCTCAATAACATGCCAGAGATTTGTCTTTGTTGACCAGCGTGCTATAATTTGGTTTCTTCTACTGCATTTGCCCAACATCAAAACGGTGCTTGTGTGCTCGCTTGGTAGCACATATACTAAAACTGGGCCCATACAGAGAAGATTGGCATGGCCCCTGAGCAAGGATGCCACGCCAATTCGTGAAGCGTTCCATATTAAAATACAGAAAAATTGGGGCCGGCTCAGAGGCAAGGGCGCGGGGGATAGGGAGTGCGGCGCCCAGGGCAGAAAGTGAAAAGAAGCGCTGGCTCTCTGGTCGCTGTGAGCGCCGGCTGCGTGGAACTAGGTCGTGCGGGTCCAGCCCACTGGCCTAAAGGTCTCCAGGGCTGACCTCTTGCCTTCCGGCGTTGGTCGGCCCCACGGTACACGACACCCGAAACAGGACAAAACGCTCAGTTATTGGCCGTTGTATGTAGCGTCACCACAGAGCGCCGCCTTGCCAAAATCTTATTGGAGAAGCCGCCCTGCGCGCTGCAGCCCGGATTCCCGGCGCAGGTCGCGGTATTGCGACGTGACACCAGTCCCTCGGCGTCTGCCAACCCCAGACCCTGGCCCCGAGAGCTTAGTCCGATAGCGTGGGGGCGCCCTACAGACCGGCCGCCGTGGCCAGGTAGGTCGGGTTCCGGCGGCCTGCGGGCTTTCCCCACGGGAAGCGCCGGCCAAGGCCAGGACTGGACCTCAGACCCCGGCCGCTGGGACCACAGGGACGGGCCCTCCTGAGCGCCCACTGAATGCAGGGGACCAAGCTAAGCACGTAGGGAAATCGAAGGACTGGCCCAGGGTGCTGTGCGTGTGGACCGACGGTGGGACGCAGTCCCAGGTACATACGTCTCCAACCTGCGGTGCATGTGCGCTGTTTGCGCGTCATGTCCCTGCGACTTTGCCTAGGCACTCTTTGGCAGAATTCGATGGAGCTCGGGCTCTGCTGCAGGGCGGCAACCGCGGAAGCGCAAGGGTCACTTTCTGACTGGTACTTTGGCAGGTGACGGCTCCTTTTTAGGCATCAGTGCCACCTCCTGTAAATGGGGCGCTCTGCCCGAGGGGATAGTGGTAGGACCAGGTGAGAACCTGCAGTCAGTCAGTGTGGCCTGGGGTTATCTTGGAGAGCAGGTGACCACCAGCCTATTCCTGAGGCGGCAGCCAACGGGTGACCAAGTTTCCTTGAGCATGGCCAAGAGCAGGCAGGGTGTCTGGGCCTCTAGAGGGTCTCCTGTTGGAGGTCCCTACTTCTCACACAATCCTCTGGGCTAAAGTGCCCTGGGGGTGGAGGTGGGGGTGGGCTACAGCCTGATTGTCTTGTTTGTACACCACCTGGGCTTGGATTCAAGTCCCAGCTCTTTCTGCTCCTTGGAAACGTGGGAGGATCCCATAACTTCTCTAAACCTTGTTTTTTTTCACCTGTAAAATGAGGCTAACAATACCAACCTTCCACAATTATCAGAATAAATCAGACGTTGTGGATAAAGCACTTAAAAGAGACCTGGCGTTCAGTGGGAGCAGTTGCTATTGAATACACAGGGTCTGGCAAGAGTAATGTCTGCTTGAGTGTGGTTGGTAGGGTACGTGACTGTCTCCAGTGAGATGGACAGCAATTTGAACATTTTACCTAAAGTGTCCTGTGGTGTGCTTGAGTGTGATATTTTTATGTTACAGAATTATATGCTTAGGATTTTGTAATAAACAGGTGCGTTATTTGTGCCAGACCCTGTATATTAGCGGGTGGAGTGTTTGAGTGTGTTCACTCCAGCTGGGACAGACTTGGATCTGTGGCATGGTTGGACCTGTGCAAGACAGGAGGGCAAGAGGCCTCAGGCCCTCGTTTTCTTGTCAAACGCATCAGCCAGCACAGCAGTAGCTCGTGGCTGGGTCTAATGCCTCTCTAGATGAACAAGGCAGATGGAATCATTGGGGTGAGGACCGGGAGTCTGGTACTACCTACACATGCCTGAACATAAAGACTTGTTTTTTAAAGCAAGGAACCAACTATGGAAGGAACTTGTTGGAGACCAGACTTAGGTTAGAAATAAAACAAGAGGAAGGGGTTTGTTTTTGAGTGAAGCTTGGAACTTGAAACAAGGTATGAGCCCTGTTGATACCTTCTAGGTGATTTGAAGAGGGAAGGCACAGCCACGCTTCCTGGGCTTGGCAATCACCAAGCTTTCCCAAGTAGTGAAAAGTCGAGCCCCTGCTTTGGCAGAGTAGTGGCTAAGAGCCCCTGTGTGCCAGGAACAGTGAACTCAACAGTAAAAGACAGACGAGGCCCCGGAACCAGAGAGGAGACAGCCCATCGATGCCTCTCAGACCTGGGCCCTGCCCTTTGCAGCCTCCCTCAGGCAGCCTGTGCTCCAGCAGGAAAAAGTAAATATTTACTCTCAGAGGAGGTAGGTGGGGGCTGCTCCCAGAAGGTGGAACGGGGGTGGATTATGGCTTGATACTGTCAGCGGGGGAAAGCATTTTAAGTAGGAGGGTAACAGGATCAAATTGGCATTACACATGCATTTGTGGCAGTCGTAAAGCCAGTTTCCCCAATGGGCATTTGCCTGTGACTTGCCCCACCCTTATCTAACTCCCAGTCCTGCTTATCTTAGCCCCATCCATTTTAGCATCACTTCCTTAAGAAACTAGACAAGTGTCCATCCCGGGAAACCAAACCAGCAGGTAGCTCTTTTGCCAAGTAGCAGGGTAGCCTCAGCTTTCCTTTCTCACCTGCTCTCTTAGTGAAGAGCCTTAGAAATCGTATACAACAGCAGCCTCAGTTTATAAAGGGGGAAACTGAGGCCCAGGCAGGGTGATTATCCCAAGGCCACAAAACTCCACTTCGTCACACTTCCCTGAACAGACTTGCAGGACCCTTGATGGTCACAGCAGAAGTCCCATTGCTGAATCGTATGGCATCAGCTATTAACATCAGTCTTCCTTGTGAGCAGGATGGCAGGGCTGAGTATGTTTGAGCTACACTGTTTGCGTCGTGCCACGATGGTGCCAGGTAGCATATGCTTTCAGAAAGCACTGGTTGAAGGAACGCCAGACTCCCTGGCTACTAGCTTAGAGCCTGATGTGAAGTATTTTCTCCTCTAGGAAGGTTTCATTGCGTGCATTGAACTGAGCAAAAAACACTTTATGAAGTGTAACAGGGTGAAATAACTTACAAATCCAGACCACTTCCATGTGGTGTGCCAGGAGCTTGGGCTGGAGCTCGAAGGGACTGGGGCTGCAGCTCAAGGGTCTTTGGGCCCTGACGAGCTTGCCAGCGCCCTCTGTGCTCTGTAACCTGCTTTTTTCTCCACAGACTCTGATGCTGTTTCCTGTTAGAAAAAGGTTGCTCACAGCTCTGCTGCTTACTCAGCAGTGGCCCTTCCAGCCCTCCAGACACATGAGACTGGTGCAGTTCCAGGCACCCCACCTGGTGGGGCCTCACCTGGGCCTGGAGTCAGGGAATGGTGGGGGGGTCATCAACCTCAACGCCTTCGACCCCACACTGCCCAGGACGATGGTGGAGTTCCTGGAGCAGGGAGAGTCCACTCTCTCAGTGGCAAGAAGGTAAATCAGCGGGTACCCTCACCCTGTGGTGGTTGCCCGGTTTCCCCTCTCCTTCCTTCCACCCCCTCCTTGGCCTGGGGAACAGAACCAGCAGGTAGCTCTTTTGCAAGGGAGCAGGGTAGCCTCCACTTTCCTTTCTCACCTATTCTCTTAATGCAGAGCTTTAGAAATCTTATATGACAGCAGCCTCGGTTTATAGAGGGGGAAACTGAGGCCCAGGGAGAGTGATGTCCCAAGGCCACAAAACTCCGCTTCATAGTACTGCTTTCCCCGGGGGTGAAGGTGCTGCTTGCCGGAGGGGTCTGGGATCTGCCGTGCTAAGTGGCACTTTGGGAAGCGGGGGGACTGATTGGACTCTTGTCTTCTTAAGGGAAAGAGGACTGCAAAGAAGTTTTCTTCAAGATTCTTGGGTTTGGGCTAGATTAGATAGGGACTTCTGTGAAGCCAGGAGCCCTATGGCATCTGTTCTAAAGGTACCGATAGACAGTAAGACCACTCTGAGATACCATTTGTACCTTTTAAACTGGCAAAAATACAAATGTTGAACAGCACATAGTGTGGGTAAGAGTATGTCTCCTAAACTTCATGTTCTCCCAAGGTTGGAGCCTACTTCCATATCCCTGGAAGGGGTGTGTCTCTATAGTGCACTAATATGCAGCCATAATATATTGTTATGGTGAGATCTTTAAAATATGTATATGGTACATTTTTAATATGGTGTACATAATATGCTATCATTCATATAAAATGAGGAGAGGAGAAGAATAGAGTAGCTGTGAAGAGCTGCACAGGACACAGTGTATCTCCAAGGCCGGAGCAGGGGGACCAGAAGAAGGGGTAGAAGAAGAACCTTCTCAATCACTCCTATCTGCACCTTCTGAATTCCCTTACCTGGATGTGTGTGACCCAGTGAGGGAAAGGAAATCCAACTGGGTAAATATTAAACAGTGCTCTGATGTCAAAGGATAATAGTTGGCCTTGATTTTTACATTAACTCTGATTAACAGCAAAACTTGTAGCAGGACTGCTGGCCTGCTCTCAGCCAGCCCCTCCTGCTCTGGTCTCTGCAGAGCCTTGGCTGCCCAGTTGCCAGTCCTTCCACGGTCAGAGGTGACCTTCCTGGCTCCGGTCACAAGGCCAGACAAGGTGGTGTGCGTGGGCATGAATTACGTGGACCACTGCAAGGAACAGAACGTGCCTGTGCCAAAGGAGCCTATCATCTTCAGCAAGTTCGCCAGCTCCATCGTGGGGCCCTACGATGAGATCGTCCTCCCACCTGAGAGCCAGGTGGGTGCCTTCCCGCTGCCCTCTTGCGTCACTGGGGCCATCAAAAGGGTACATGGCACCCAGCTCAGTAGTGCATTAAACAGAAACCCAGGGAGAGTGATATGGGGGGTTATACAGTAATGAGACTGGCCTCAGGAATAAAATTGGTAGAAGAGAGACCTTTCCATTTATTCCCATTTGAAGTATAAAAGTAATATACCTTCACTGTAGACAGTTACAAAATTTGGCATTAGAAGCACTTTGCTTCCAAGAATAAGGACAGCATCCTACCTGACCATAGTAGTATTATCACAACCCAGCAAATTAACAGGAATAATCTCTAATGTATAGTCCAACTGAGAGATGACTTTGAATTTGGGTTCTGTTTTGTTTCTTTGTTGACCCAGGATCAAATGAGGCCACACATTGTATTTGGTTTTGTCTCTTTAGGGCCTCTAGTCTACAGATCCACAAGTATCCACAGGCTTTTTCTCAGAAAGGCCCAGTTAGTAAATATTAGACTTGCAATGCCAGATGGTGTCTGTTGCAACAGTTCAGCCTCGCCACTGCAGTGTGAAAGCGGCATGGCTGCCATGCAAATGAATAAACGTGGCTGTGTCCCAGGAGAGCTTTGTCTGCAGAACAGGCAGTGAGCAGGATTCACCTACAGGCTGAACTGTGCTGACTTCTGGTCTCTGACCACAGCCTGCTGCCCTTTTCTGTCACAACACTGACGTTTGAAGTCCAGGCAGGCTATCTTATGAGATGTCCTGCCTGTCCTGCAGTCTGGATTTGCCTGGTTGTGTCCTCATGATTAGATTCAGGTTAAACATTTTGTCAGGAGTTCTACGCAGGTGCCTCAGTCCATTTGGGCTGCTATAACAAAATAGACTGGGTGGCTTATAAACAACATTTATTTTCCACAGTTCTGGAGGCTAGTAGTGCAAGATCAAGGTGCTGATAAATTTGGTGCCTGGGAAGGCCACTTCCAGGTCCTGGATGATGTCTCCCTGTTCTGGGGTTGAAGGTCCAGGGAGCTCTCTGGGTCTCTTGAGGGCACTAATCCTATTCATGGGGTTCTGCCCTCATGACAGTCACCTCCCAAAGGCCCCACATCCTAAGCCTGTCACATTGAGGGGGTAGGTTTCAACATAGGGTTTGGAGGGATGCAATCAGTCTATACAATACAGATACTATATCTTCACACTGCATCCCACTGGAGGTTCCTGTCAGCTGCCTAAAGCTTGATCATTGGGTTTGCTCGCTGTTTGTTCACCAGACCTCTCCTTTGCGAAGGTGCAGTTCTCTGGCAATAACCTACCTGCAGTTGTTTGAGACCATGGGACTATCTTACTGCCCCACTGTTTTCACCCGAGATCCCTGGTCATCTTTACCTGACTCCGTTATTGCACTGGGGTTAGAAAACTGATTTTCTATCATGCTTTCTCCTCCTAATTAGCTGGCATTTTGTAAACAAAGGCTGCCTTTTTTTTTACTCCATTCCTTTAGAACCACTGTGAATTCTTGATTTTTATTTTTATACAGTATGTTGTAATCCATCATTTATAGTCTAATATGCAAATGATCTGTTTGGCCAGTGGGTGGCTTCAAGTTGGACCCCATCCCCATCACTTTTTGAGCACTTTCCCTGCTTTCTGTCCAGGATAGCATAGGCTTATCTTGTACTGTGTTGGACCTAGGATCAGTGCCTCTTTCTAGTGCATATTGATACTAGAGACAAGGTCGGCGCCAGGTGTGCTCGTAGCCGCTCTGGATCATTCAGAAGATCAGCCAGTTTGAAGGGTTAGGTTGCGTCTGTTTTGTAGCACTTTGCTGATTCGGTAAAGGCTGAGTATGTTTTCATTTTTGCGGCCCTGTGTATTTTTTGTGAATTCCTTATTCAAGCCTTTTGCCCATGTTTATTTTGGCATGTTGGTCTTTTTACTGTTTAAGTGAGTTAATACATTAAAGCACTGGAGTGCCTTTAATGTATTAGTGGAGTGGTGTCTGGCACACAGTAGGGTTAGCTATTATCACTTGGTACCCATCATTCTTTGGAAGTATCAAGAGTGACTTTTAAATACAGTCCACAGACCAGTGTTGGTCCTCTAGTCACCGTGGGAGCTGTGCCTCCATCCAGTGGTGCTGCCTGCCATTGCCGAGGTTTATGGGTCTACAAGTCACACCCACCCTCCACTCTGTTTTTATAATGACTCTGGGCCAGCAACTGACCCCACTGTTAGAAGCCCAAGCCTGAAGACATGGCGTGCAGCCCCCCAGCACCAAACAGGCCCCAGGGCCAGGTGATTCACTGCTCCTTTCCTGCTCTACAGGAGGTGGACTGGGAGGTAGAACTGGCCGTGGTCATTGGAAAGAAAGGCAAGCACATCAAGGTGAGGTTGAAGGGGTGGTACCCACTGTCCCTGGCCTTGGGAAGTGATCAGCTGTGGCATCTGCCTTGTCCCTTGCCTAGCACCTTTGGTGGGCTCTGGCTACTAGTGTGGGATAAAGGCTTTGTTATAGGGGTTGGTGTCATTGTGACCTAACCTCCAGTCTGGCCAAATCCCCTGCCCCCCTAGGCCACAGATGCCATGGCTTATGTGGCCGGCTTCACTGTGGCACATGACGTAAGTGCTCGTGACTGGCAAATGAGACGCAATGGAAAGCAGTGGCTGCTGGGAAAAACCTTTGACACCTTCTGTCCCCTGGGCCCTGCCTTGGTGACTAAGGACAGTGTAGCAGGTAGGTTTCTGACAGCCACCATGATACTCTTCTTGCTCTGGTCAGATATGTCAAAGCAAAGAAACAGCAGCACTCAGGAAGCGGGAGTGTGGGGACAGCTCGATGGGGAGCCCCCTCCCCTGCTGCCTTTCACTGATTCCTTAGAGAGCAAGTCTCGACTGGGCCACAAGCACATGCCCTCACCCCCTGGAAGACCACAGCCGCAGAGGTGGTGAATCTGCATTCATCCAGTGCATTACAAGAGCAGTGCTCCCCTGATGGGCAGTCGGGCTTCCTCTAGCTGCCACCACCTGGGAGAGTCTTTAGGCTGGAAGAGGGCAAAGCTGGCCCTTGAGTGTCACAGAGACTGTCACAAAGCCCATGCATTTTCTTCAGTCAGAGAGATGGAGAGGACCAACAGGATCTTCCCCAGCTACTGTGACCAGGGCCGCACTGGCTACCAGCAAGGACACCAGGAGCCAGGAGGGAAGAGGGTGGTGCAGAGGGAGCATGGCTGTTTAGGTTGGGGGTGTGTTGGGGGGGTGGGGGTAGCCTCACACCGCCTTGTTCAGTCAGTCAACAGTCAAGTTAGATTGTGTTCCAGCTGCTCTCAGAGTGTGTCTTTGTGAGTGTGTAAGACAAAGGTTAAGATAAATGTGTGGTTTGCCAGGGTACTCACTGGTGGGCCGCTCCTGCCCGAGTCAGGTGCAGGGGTTGCGCTGCTTTGCTCACGCCATTCCCCGCTGCCTCATAGATGCCAACACTTTCACATCTGCATTTGTCAGCCTTCGCTGTGGACAGATGTCCCTCTTTTTAAGGCACAAAACGGCCATGTGTCCCTCTCTGGAGGGGAGCCCCATGGTGGTGTTTCTGCATTTCAGATCCACACAACTTACAGATCTGCTGCCGGGTGAACGGGGAAGTGGTCCAGAGCAGCAACACCAGTCAGATGGTGTTCAAGATAGAAGAGCTGATAGCCTGGGTCTCCCAGTAAGTAGGGTGAAGCCCTGACCCACAGTCACCTGCAGCCGAGCTGAGCCTTCCATCCCAGGCTCTGGCATCTCAGCCCCTAGTCTCACCTGGCCCTTTTGCCCCAGGTTTGTCACTGTTTACCCCGGGGACACCATCCTGACGGGGACCCCCCCAGGTGTTGGTGTTTTCAGGAAACCTCCAGTCTTTCTCAAGGTAGGCTGGCAAAAAGGAAGAAAGGGAGAGGGACCCAGAGGCCTGGCAGGCTTGGCTCAGACCTGACAAACCCAGGCCTGTGCATGTATAGATGTGTGTGTCAGGCTGAGGACTGACCACTTGTGGCCACTCCATTGCAGAAGGGTGATGAGGTCCAGTGTGAGATTGAAGAACTGGGTGTCATTATCAACAAGGTGGTATGACAGCTCCTGCCGCAGGCCCTGGACGCAAGACGAGAGGTGGGGCGCCCACTTCCACTCAGCCCCGTACAGCTCCAGCCCACTCTAGGCTGCTCCTCTAGGTAGAGGAGGAGGAAGTGGGACTCTCCTCTTCAATAAACTTCTCAGTCTAAAGCAGCAGCTTGGTTCCTGCCCATCTTTTAAGTTTGTTTCAGGGAGCAAGATAGGGCACTGTCACGGGGTGGGGAAGGAGAACAGACACTGAGAACCTACACCAAAGACACTGCTCGGCTTGGAAAGAGGACTTGTCCAGGCTAGTCCCCTCATTTATCACACCGAAGGATGGAGAAAGCAAAAGATGGTAAGAGACAATCAAACCTCAACAATTTTATTGGCCAACCAAGGGTTTGCAGCAGCCTCAGGCTTCTGGTTTCAGGGCTCAGCTGTGTTCTGGGGCTGAGAAGTCTCAGCACAGGCTCCTCCCCCACAGTTCTAGCCACAGATGAATTGCCGGATGAACTGTTCGAGCTTTTCCTGATTGCCCCGGCTGGTGAAGGTAGGGGACAGGTGGAGCATGGGGCCTGCAGGGCTGGGTGTCTGCTGCAGCACCTGTGCCACAGAGAAGGGCTGCGAGCACTCACCATGGAGGATTCCTTCAGTGAGACCCCTGGCCTTAGGCCTCAGGGTTTGAACAGTGCTGCCTCAAACCATCCCCAGCACCCCACCTGGGAGCAGAATGAAGCAGTGGTTTGGGAAACGAAGAGGGGCAGGAAAACCATCCCATCTTCACCTCCTGTCACCACACCTGTTCTTGAGGAAAACCTGGGGTGGGCACAGGTGGGCTTCCCTGAACAGGTCTATTAGGTGGAAGCAGGGGGATAGGAGGAGGGTGAAAATGGCCTCTTACCCCCAAGTCTCTGAAAGTCCAGACAGCCCTGATGGCAAGACTTGGGTCTGCACACTCTGAGTGGGAGAAGGAAGTGAAGCTCTAGTGGGTGCAGCCAGCCACCAGCACAGGCAGCCACTGGCACAGGCTTCTCTCCCTCTCTCTGGAAGGAGAAACCACCCAAGGCAGAGCTCAGACTGTACCCAGTGGCCCTCTCTACTCTGCAGCCCTCCTTCCTGGAGTGGGGCTGGCACTGCCCAGCAGAGGGCCGCAATCCCCTGCCTCCTGCGTGCCACCTGGCTGGAACTCACCAAAAAAACCATCCTCCTGGGCAGTGGCCTGCAGGAACTGGAACAGCTGCTCCGTGTAGCGTGACTCTATGGGGCAGAGGAGACTTAGGCCCGCACAGGCAGAGCCCTGCCCTGAGCTCTCAGCCCCTCTCTGAGGACAGCCAGGGGAGTGCAGGCCTCACCTGTGTCAGGCAGCTGGCCCTGGTGAAGGAAGGTTGCAGCCTGGGCGAAGGCCTTGAGCAGTGGGCTGAGCAGGCGGCACAGGAAGAGGAAGAAGTCAGGGCAGCGAGACTGCTGACTGAGCTGGAGGGAGACAGGCCAGTGAGGGCAGCCCCCACTGTCTCCCTACTGCTTCCTTCCCTGGTGGCTTCTCCCAACGCACCCTGAAGTACCGGCCCTCAGCCTCCTCGAAGTCGTCACTGTCACTATCAGTAAAGTCTCCACTCGGTTTCCAAAGCAGCTTGGCGCTCAAATGCTGTCTCCCTGTGTCGCAGGCCTTCTGGGAGCCTGGGGTCTGGGGGCCAGAGGAGCCATTGGTCCCTGCCAGGCTGGCCAAGGTTCAGCCCCGAGTCCCCCAGATCAGATAGATGGCAGCCTAGGCACATAGTGGTACAACCAGTAAAAGCAGACCTAGGAGCCCACACAAGACCTGCTGAGCAAACCTGTAGGGTAAGAGGAAGTAGGCACCCACCCTCAAGGGCTATAGCCCTATGGACAAGAAATGTGGGGGCAGGAGGCGTGCAGAGAACCTCAGAGGTACAACTGTGCAGTCCTGTTATGACAAACGGGCCTGGGGCTGGTAGACACACAAGTCCTAAGGTACAGAGCTGCAGAGGCAGGGCCCAGGCTTCCCTGTTTGCTTGGCCAGAGGCTGCCTGCCCCCACAGCACAAGGCTGAGGGAGGCCAGACCCAGGCAGGAGCTTTGTCTCTAGTGACTCTGCCTACCTCCTCAGCAACCAGGAGCCCACACTGGATGAGACGGTCCAGCACCTCCTGACAGTAGCAGTAGGAAGACTGGCAGGGCTGGGGAAAAAGGCGTCTCTGTGGCGTCAAGCGAGCCAGGCAGTGGGCAGGACAGGCACAGCCCTGCCACAACCCAGGGGTGCCCGGGTCTGAGGGGACTGGGGGGAGGCCTGACCTGCAGCAGTAGCAAGTCCTGTGGCAGCAAGTGCAGCAGCAGCAGGACCTGGTGGTACAGCTCCTTCTGGCTCAGCAGCTCGATGCCCTGCAGCTCCCAGGGCCCCTCTGGTGACACTCTGCCTGCCAGCAGTGCCCGAACTGCACAGGCTGGGGAGGGGGCCGGGTGTGAGGAAGGAAGCCATCCCCTAATCAGACACCCAGCCCACTCCTGGACCCTCAGGACTCACCTCCCACAGCCTCACTCAAGAAGGCAGGCAGCAGCTCGGAGCTCAGGCGTGCCAAGTGAATGAGGCCTGGGCTGGGCCGAGGCACCACCAGCAGGTCCCCCTGGCGAATGCGCAGCAGAGCCACTTGTGCCCGCATCAGTTTCAGCGTGTGCCGTACCAGGCAACGCAGCTGACCTGAGAAGCCCACGTCAAAGCCACGAAGCAGTATTTCCTCTGTCAGCCAAGCGAACTCTCCCAGGAGCTTAGACAGGAACACACCCTGGGTGGGTAGTGGCAGGGCTGAGCAGCAAGACCATACCACTCCCCAGCCGCGCCTTCCCTCACCGCACTGCCTACCTTCCGATGCTTAAACAGCAGCAGCGTCGCCATGATGGCTGTGCTCATCACCGCAGAGCTTGCCACGCTGGCTGCAGCCGGGGTGGAGGGACGTGGCTCAGGGGCCTGGGCCCAGCAGCCCAGTTCCATTGCCCAGTGTTTGGGCCGAGGACAGTCCCCTGCTTCCCTGGCTGCAACCCTCCCACCTCCCCAGCAACTCTGCCCAAGGGAAGGGGAGAGCAGGCCTGCCCGGTCCTTGGCCACCCCTTCCCAGTGAAGAACTGGCATTTGTCAAATGTGCTGAGACAGCAGGGAGTTTGGGGACCTTTCCTGCCTCGTAGGCCTACCCATCAACCCACAGCCTCTGCCACAGAGGGGTACCTGAGAAGACAGTCCTAACGATCATTCTGTAAGAACCCCCTCTGTGACAGGTACAGTGTGAAGTCCCTCTCGTGCATTATTCCACTCAGTCAATGTTACCGCATTTACAGCTCAGGAGATCAGGCTCAGAGGTGAAATGGGGAGCGAAGGCAGGGCCAGCCAGGGTGACCTTGGGTAGGTGGCCTAGACCCTGGCATCTGTCCTTCGTACATGCTGTCCTCTGTGGCTCAGGCAGCCATCTGTGTGCACTCACTAAGGGCTCCCTTGTGCTGTCCCTGGTTGCCACACTCCTCTTCACACATGGCAAGTGGGTCACACAGAAGGGAGGGTCAGGTGCAGAGACCCATTTGGAACGGAGGGCTCGGACACCCCACTGACCCAGAGAGGAGGACCAGCTCAGGACTGTCCCCAAAGGCCCAGACCTAATTTCCCTCACCATTCCGGATGTGACGGCCCAGCCTCCTGACCAGGAGCTGGTCCTCTTCTTTGAGGGCCAGCAGGGGCCCAGTTACTGGGGTCCACTCCTGCTCCTTCTCAGTGTCTGGGATGACAGTACTGGAAGAGAGACCGATTGGAGGATGAGAGGAGCCAGCCTACGGACAGTCTTGGGGAAGCCTAGAGCTTTCCCAGAAGAGTGTTTCCCCAGGCCAGCCTAGCCCTAGGGCAGAGTTGGCCTTGTAACACCAGCCCCTTTCAGCCTCTGCCATTTCCCCAATCAGATTAGAGGCAAGGAGGGGTCCCCGGCACTGTTCTAGATGACCCAGAATATCTGGTGAGGGAAGGCTAAAGCTGGTGATGTCTATGGCTCTGTGCTGAAAGACCGCCTGCCGTGCTCTGGGGGGTCACATCCACCCCTGCCCCTACCTTTGGCCCAGCACAATGGGCTGCAGCAGCTGCTCCAGGGTCTGCCTGCTGCCCCAACAGCTTCTGGCATTGATAGTGTATTCCTGTCCAGGACAAAGCTCTCAGGTTGCCTGCTTGCCCACCAGGAAACCTGCACACAGCTCACAGGTAGATGAGGCTATCCCTGCAGTGGTGGTGAGGGCCGGGCTGCCAGGAGCCCCAGAACAGACCTCAGGTCCTCCCAGATTTGCCCAAAGACTCCATACCTGCAGGGAGAAGGGCTGGGACAGGTGCACACGAACGCTGGTCCGGGGGCTGCAGCACCAGCCTCGCAGGCTCCGCAGGACAGCCAGAGCTACTGTCCACAGCCCCAGTGGGGCTGTGGCCTGCGGGGAGGGAGAGGCTGAGGGAGCTGGCTCGCCTGGAGCACTGCTCTCTGCTCAACTTTATCTTGCAAATGGTACCTGACCATGACCTCTCTAAGCTTGTTTTCTCATCAGTGAAACAGGAGAAATCCCTCCCTAGTGGGGTCTTTTGGGGATGAAACAGGATGACAGCATCAGCTTGGCAGGTGCCACAGGATGGTTGTGGGGGAGAACTCTTTTGCACCACCCTGACCCGAGCCCTGAGGGGCACTCAGCCACAGGGCACAATATACAGTGTCTCTTCTCTGGAGATGGTATCCATGTAGAGTCCCAAGGGGTAGGAGGGTCTCACATGGTGTGTATCCCGTGCATCTGGAACCAGGTCATAGGTGACGGCCACTGGCACTAGCATAGCATCTGGGACAATGCCTGCCTGGACCGCCTGGACCACCAGTCCCAGCCAGGCCTGGCCCAGGGCTGACAGCCAAGGGCCCTGGGTCCCAGGGGGCTCTTCCAGGAAGATAAGCAGGGGCTGCCTGCTGACCAGCAGCTGCTCCACAACCTAGATGGGGGTGGGGAAGTAGTGACAGGCAGGTATCAAGGCCCGAGCAGCACTAGGCACCCATGCCCTGACTTGGCCCCATACAAACACCACTGGGGGCACTCACCGCGTGGACCAGAGCCCTTGCAAGAACCCCCTCAGGGTTGTCCAGGGAGAGGTTGGCCTCTGGGGGCAGGAAAATCCCCCCAAGCTTCCTCAGCAGAACTCTGTGGGGCACAGGGCAGACAGTCTGATGAGGGAAGGGGCTCAGGAGATGGGACCAAGCAGGAGGTTAATGAGAGCGCTGGCCCACCCAGGGCCAGCCTGGATTCTGCCTGAACATGCTGAGGCCAGGCATGGCCCCAGAAACCATAGCTGACCATCTGAGCCCACAGGCTGGACTGGTAGAAGGTTAGGAGCTAAAAGGCCAGGAAGAGGGCCTGTGGGGAGCTGCTGCCAGCACACCCCCACCTACATCCCCACATTCCCTGCCCCAGCCGGGGGACTGCCATGTACGTGTAGGGCCACACAGCTTTTACCTGAGGATAGGGGAGCAGGCACAGGGGTCCCAAGCCACACGGAGCACGCCCAGGCCCTGAGAGAGCAGCACAAAGGGCAGTAGGAGCCCGTCCAGGAGTGACTTGTGGGTAGAGAGGAGGACGAGTGGCGAGCCCTGCTTGGGGAAAGCCAGACGGAAGTGCCAACCCATCTCCACCCTGAACATGCAGAGAGCTGAAACCCTGCGCCTCCAGACCCAGGGCAGCCACACAGGGATGAAAGGTTCAGCTGTGCAGTTCTGCCTCAGAGCACATTTCCCAAAAGGAGAGCCGCTCTGTTGACAACCTTTAAGGTAGTGCACTGGTGTAATGGCTGTTAAGACCATGACGGAAAGACATGAGAGGAAGTCTGTTGGAGCAGAGCTGTGAGGCATGAAGAGAAGGTCATCAAAGAGCAGTGGGGTCTTCCCACCAGGGGACGGGGCTGGTCCTGACCCAGGGCTTGGCCTAGCTCTGCTCCTACCACCCCATCCCACTGGAGGGCAGGCTTACCGCCTGGGCGGCCTGGTGGACCATCTTCATGTGGCCCTTGTGGAGCTGCACGTTCAGGAAGAGGCGGTTCAGGAACCGAAGTACTGCCCAGCTGAACAGCCTGGAGAGCAGCAAGAACCAGTCTGAGGTGTGGTGGGCGCTGCCCACAAGGCAGGGCCCCCCAGCATCTCAAAGGGCCTCTGATGCTGTCCCTATTTTATAGAAGAGGAAAGTGAGGCTCAGAGAGGTTACAGAAACTGCCAAGTGGTGGGGAAAGCTAAGAAGCACTAGACTGGCAGACAGGCCTGATACCAGAGCCCAGGCCTGTGGGACGCTGATACACCTGCAAGACCTGCTGGTATGGCTGCTTCACATTAGTTTCAGATCATCTCTCTGGCCCAGTTTACCCAAAGTTGATTATCGGACTAAGACTCTCTCCAGGTATAACCTGGGCTGCTCTTTGTGAATTGCTAGGAAAGGTGAAATAAAAAGGGAGGATTTTGTGATCCAAGAAGGAAAGAGGAAAATTGAAAGGGACTGGCTTTAAATGAGAACGGAAGCGTAGATGCAGGTAGCATGATGAGGTGGCAGACAAGCAGCATGCCCTCATCTGATGGCACGAGATAGGGCGTCAGCTGACAGTGGGTGAGGCTGAGAAGGGGCCGACAGGACCGGAGCCTGTGCCCCTTGGAGAACTGCACTCAGAAGGAAGCAGGTCCACACAGTGTTTCCTTTTCCAGCAACATTTGGCTGCTCCGATACAGAGAAGGCAGGTTGCTGGGTTCAAACAGAACTGATTGTGCCCAATGACCCCATCACAGGGGCGTGATTATTTGCCAAGCCTTGGAGTTGAAGCTGCACCAGGAAGGGCTAATGTCCAGTACAAAGGTGGCTAGCTCAGGGGACTGGAAGTCTCAAAAAAGTCTAAAGAATTTTTCTGTGGAGAGCTGGTCAAAGTCCCCAACCTCCTCTACTTTCTATCCTTCCTCAGGTAACTTCTCAGCTCTGTCAGGACAGCTGAGCCTGACACACTCCACCCTGTGCCCTTTTCCCTCCATAACTCACCCGTGCCCTCACTTTAACCATCATCCCTGTGCCGAAGCTCTGCAAATGTACATCTCTTGCCCCAGCCTCCCTCCTGAGTTCCAGGCTCACATAAACAAATGCCTCCACCAGCACATCAGGTATCTGAAACTCTATCTCCAAAACATCCTTTGTGGAACAAACTCACTCCTCCGGAACCGGCACCCCCATCCATATCACCAAGTACTTGGCCAGAAACCAGCTCACCTGTGAGCTTCCTCTTTTCCCTCACTGCCCACCCTGACCTCCAGTCCAGTGAGTCCCATTAATTTCGCATTGGTCTGTCAATCCATTTGTCCAATCTCTACTGTCACCTCCCATCCAAGCCATCACCATGTCTCTCCTGGACTAACAAAAGAGCCTCCCAGATGGTCTGTTCTCTACTCTTGATCCTAATTAATCTTGTTGTCATTCCCTACTTAAAATCTTTCCATTACTTGTCACCACACTTAGAAATCAAAATCCAAACTTCCTGTATGGCCCTGTGTATCTAGTCCCTTCTCCCTCTCATTTCATCCCTAACAGCCACTGGCCAGCTTCCAGCCACCTTGGCCCCATGAGCAAACCTGGCCCTTTCCTGCAGCCATAGCTCATGCTATTCACTCTAGTGGGACTGTTCTGACCATCCGTGGACCCCTTCCCCCAAGACAGGCTCCTTTCCCCCTTTCATCTCTGTCTTGCAAGTCTCTTCCTCCCCTCCAGGTGCTCTTAGCCCCAGCCCTATTCTGTTCTCACAGCCATGTGTATCTCTGTTCATTCTGACCTGTGCACCCCTAATTCCCCGGGAATAGCACCCGCATCTAAAAGGAGCTCAGACTGTGCAGACGAATGCGAGAGGGAGCAGGTGGTGACAGTGGAATGGATGCGGGAGGGAGGTTGGGAGCCAATAAAACCAGTCACCACTGCCCCTTCCCTCTCTCCGCAGGAATGTGACCTGTGGAGATGTGAAAAGATGAAGGGTGGCACTGGAGTCTGGGCCATGACCAGGGGTTCCTGGAGTGACCCCCAGGACATTGAACACCCAAGCCAGCAGTGGGAGAAACTGTGCTGGAAGTTGGGGGCTGGCTCAGATCAAAGCCCCTTCCCATATCCAACTGGCCCCACCAAGGAGCCAGCTGTCCTCAAAAGCTCTCATTGTCCAGATCAGGGGCTCCCTCAGGCCCTCTGGTAACACACCATCTGGATCCCCAGTGCGGGGGCAGGGTCTAGTCCTTTCCTAAACCTAGTCAACACCCACTCTCCAGAAAGGCGAAGGCTCTAGGGACAAGTGTCCCTTAGCACAAAGTTACCTGATCAGAAAGGGGCGAGGCGGGGCCTGGATGTGACCCAGGATGCGCTGCACCTCTTTCTTCACAAGGCCGGGCACCTGGCCTTCCCCAGCTCCTCCTGGGGCCCTTCCTGAGATGACATTCTGTACGCTACAGTGTAGGGAAAGTGATGTCAGGCTGGGGCATGCCTCAGTTTCCTCAGGTCATTTCCATCAGCCCCATAGCCTCCCCAGAGCACGTCTTCCAGTCTTTACCCTCCATTTTTAAGGTAGGGACCTAGGCATAGCTAACATTCTAGAAACCAGGCCTCTCAATCACCCCTGCCTAGAGCCTCTGTCATCCTTTCAAGGATCCTAGAAGTAGCAGCCCAACCCCAGTCCCTGCCTCCTCACCCAGTGCTTTCCATGACCTTCTGTAGCTCATCCCAGCAGGGGGGTATGTGCTGCTCCAGGGACCACAAGAAATAGCAGAGCCTCCGAACCAGCCAGCCCCGAAACCTGAACATGGCCCCAGAAATAGGGTGAAGATCTTTTAGAGGGTCTACCTCCCACTAGGACCCAGAGAGGTAGTCCATGAGGAAGGGATCACACCCCAGTCCCATGGCCTGGGAACACCTGAGCTTGGCTTATCACAGAGCAGGATGAGGAAGCACCTGTCCCATTCCCACCCCCTCCCCGCTGAGTGGGACACCGACACACAACAGGCAGCCCATAAATGCTAACTGGAGGAACTACAGGAAAGTTTCTGCCCTTCCCTGCCTCTCTGCCTGTGTGTGCAGCAAAGGGCAGGGGACTTCTTTCCCATTGGAGGAAGAAATTGACACCACAAAGCAGGGTCCTAGCAGCCCCACATCTCAGGGCCCTGCTTACCCCTGCCTTTAACTACCTGGTGTTCTCCTCCTTTACCAAGATCACATTGCAGAAGCCCAGGTCCATTATGCTTCTGTGGAAGAGGGACTCCTGCCCAAGAGGGGGCAGGGATAGCATGCATGACTTTGGGGGGTCTTTGCAAACCAGCGAAGGAAAGCTCCTGCTCTGTCTTCCCAGTCTCTGCCTGGCGGCTTATCGTGCCTGCTAGGAGACAAGACTGGAGCACAGCATTTCCCAAAAGATCCTGAAGCTCATTCAGGAAACAGGGTCCTGTGGTCAAAACGGAAGGGCTGCCTTCTCTACAGCAGCAGCCGCTTGGAGAGGGGCATATTAAAGTCTCTGAGGTCTCTCGTCTACCACAGAGAACATACATGCAGCCCGGATCTCCACCAGAACTGTGGGTCTCATCAGCACCAGCACATCCGCATGGACACACAGAAGACCTCAACCCTGTACTGAGTACTGGGTGACTCTGAGTGGGTGGGCCCCCCAAAATGAACAGCAGGACTGTGCAAGCATGCTCAGATCCCAGCTCCCTGACCACACTCTGTTCTCTCAGGTGCCTCTGCACCTCCCTACCCAACTCTCCCAGGGTTGCGAGCCAGCCGCAGGCCAACAACACAGCCAGTATCAGTGCCTCCATTCCCCTGAAAGACGAGCAAAGGCATGGGCAGGGAGGGCCAAGCCTGGAAGGACATAATGGAAACCATGGCTCCCACAACCAAGATACCCCAAGCTCCCAGGGTGGGGCTCAGCCTTACATTACTCACCCAGCTCTTTGGGGTGCAGGTCTGGCAGCAGCGACCCACAAAGGGGCGATATTTCCCCAGGAATGGGGTGATAGCCTCTAGCTTCGTCCCCAAGCCTGAGGACCACTGGTTGGTCTGGAAAGTGGCCGCAGAGAGAGATGGGAAGACTCAAGGTCCTCGGCAGAGAAAGGAAGCCTCCAAGAGTGAAGTGCTCAGGAGTGGGGGTGGGAGGCCAGAGGATATTCTGGGAATGGAAGGGGCCATACTACCTCCTGGCCATTCTGGCTGCTCCTCTGCTGAGTTTGGAGTCTAGCTCCCAAAATGGCATCCATGGGGGCCGATAGATCTGAGAAAGGCCACCTACTTCTCTTCCTCTCACCACAAGGACCTGACCTGGGGAGAGATGGAAGGATGGAGGCGCTACTGGAGTCTGGGCCATAACCTGGGTTCCTGTGGTGACCACCAAATTTCCATCCCTGGGACAGACAGCATCCAGGACAGCAGTGATGAGAAACTGGGCTGGAAGCCAGCTTAGACCAAAGCCATGCCCCATACCCACCTGGTCCCACGAAGGAGCCAACTGTCCTCAGAAAGTGTCAGTGTCCAGATCAGGGGCAACCTGAGGACTAACATAAAGGAAGTCTGTCTTACCATCAATACCCACCCGAATGTCCCAGCATAGATGAGGGCTACACGGGTGACTCAGACCCCTTCTGTGCAGAGGGAAAGAACAAGGCTGGGTTGGCAGGAAAGAGGCATGTGACTGCCAAGGAGGAACAGAACCATTGCCACAAGGCCACCAGGTCCTGTTCAGCTGCTCTTCACACAAGAGGATGGCCTTTCACCTACTCAACCCTTATAGGAATATGGGCCAGGTACTAGGTGGGGGACAGCTGGGGAGTTGAGACACAGGGAAATACCACATAGATCTGTTCCCAAGGAATGCTCTTAGGATTGGAGACCAGACAAACTTTTCCACAATATATCCCCTCTTACAGAGCACTCTCAGCAGAAGATCCCACTGCCCCTCCTTCTCATAATATTCCTCTGAACTGACAGACATCTATTCCATAAGGCAGCACTGAACCCCTCTTGGCCCAGAAATTAGGCCCTAAAAACTCCTCTACCCTGATCCCTGACCATGTCCCTGATGGGTAGGCTGGTCTATTTAATAACATTATCCTTGTCCCCACCACAGATTGCATGTGCCCATGTGGGTGCACCTCTCCCCTTCCTACCAAATTCTCCCCATGGCTCTAAGTCCATGATGCCTCTGGATCGTCCTCTAGGGTTTTCCCCTCCTCCTTGGTTCCCCCAGCCCAGGCTTGCTGGGCTAGGAGCCTCCTCCAGAGCTAAGGTTTCACTTCCTCAAGTCATCCGAAAGAGTCATGAGGGCCGGGGTTGCAATTGACTCATCACTGACCACCAGTCTGCCTGCACAGGTGAGGGACCCAGGAAGACAGATGACTGGCTGTAATTTCCTCTCCCAGAATTCCTCTGGGTCTCTCCTCCTTTCCCTAATTGCCACTACTTAAAACTATAAAGCCCAGTGGTACCAGGATCACAATCCCTGCAGTTCATGAGCTCTGGTAGACTCACCCCAAATGCACTTCCCAGTCACAGACACTTGGTACAGGGAGCTCCCACGCCATCTGGGGAGTCCTGCTTGCTTTTCGAGGAGGTTCACTCCTCAGCCTCACCCCACTTCTCTCTCAAAAGCTAACCCCACTAGATCTGTGCTAACCCTAACAGGGCCAGGAAGAGTACAAGACAGGGCCAGGGGTAAGTCCCATTCACCAATTACGTCAACTACTTACCTCACACAATCCAGAGGTCAAGTCTGGGATACACCTTTCAGCACCCGGGTCCCCCAAATGGGGATCTGTGTCAGTCTGTAGCTCCCACCCGAACAACCCCTCCCCCAGGCAGCAAGCTGGCATCCTGAGAGCCAAATGTAGGTCACATACTTGCTTTCTGACACACAATATTCTGAAACTTGAATTAACATCATTTATAAGTAGAGAGCTTGTTAGGTTAAAAGTTATGGTTTTCAGCTGCTACGGTTAAAGAAAAAAAAAAAAACAAACCTGAGCCTGGCATCTGTGGTGGGCAGCCCACAAGACTTCAGCGGGTAGAGCCTGGGGGCCACTCTCCATTTAGCCCAGCAGCGGGCACCTCCACATTGGCCGCCATATCAGTCTACCTTTTGCCCGAACCCCACTCACACCTAAGTTTGAAGCCCCCCATCAAAGGGGGCTTTCCATCCCAATCGGTTCCCTACAGAGCAGCACAGCTTGAACGTGACCACTTCGCCCGTAGGCCTCGGCCCAGGGGCCCTCAGAACTTGGCCCCACACCAGGCCCGTGGCGCGTGCTCCCTACACAGTCGGAGAACGCAGAGAGGGCACTGCCCCAGGAGCAGGGTCAAGCGTCTGACTGCCGCACGGATGCACACACACATCTAAAGTGACCACACATGAGGCCCCAGCGCAGCGGTGTCGTCACTGAGGCCCTCACACCACTGCCGGCAAGGAATCTCTGTACCACAGGCCCTCGGGGCCACTGCTCTTCCATCCCCACGAAGGTCACCCAGGTGCCTCCTGGAGCGGGAAGGCCCTGAAAGATCCCGGGACCCGTCCGCACCGGCCCAGCAGTGGACTTGGTGGGTCTTACCTCACACCCACCACCAACTCCTGCCAATGCTGCTGCTTAGCTGTAGGCTAACTGCCGGGACTGGAGGCTCTGCGCACCCGTCGTGAAGGCAGCCCTGGGAGCCAATGGAAATGCACGCTGTGCCCGAAGCCCCGCCCCATAGCAACACTCCACACGTTCGGAGAGCTGCTTGGTCACGTGGTACACTGCCCAAGGCAGGCTGGCTAGGCTGCCCGTGGTGGGCCTGGGGTGTTCCAGAGTCTGTGGCAGTGCGCTAGGACCTGCTTGTGTCCCAAGCAGGCTCCATGCCCCTCCCCCACCACCCCTGCCTGAGGATCCCTGGAGCCGTCTGGTACCCAAAAGTTGGACAAGGACTCGAGGACAGCCAGGTTCTAATGAAAAAATTTTCCAGCCTGGACTAGTGTGGCTCAGTGGATTGTGTGCCTGCCTGCGAACCAAAGGGTCATTGCTCTAATTCCCAGTCAGGATACGTGTCTGGGTTGCAGACCAGGTCCCAGTAGGGACACATGAGAGAGGCAACCACACATTGATGTTTCTCTCCCATCCTTTCTCCCTCCCTTCACCTCTAAAAATAAAATTAAAAAAAAAAATTCTGGTCTACACAAGCCGCTAGAGTTTAGGCTCTAGCAAAATTCCGAGTTGGGAAGACTTAGAAAAGTCAGAGGATCATCAGAAGCCAGTATTGGGTCATGAAAAACAAATTAAGCCTCCCCAGTGTCATTTCCTTTGTTGATCAGTCAGGGATGTGCTGCAATCACGAGGTGCCTATTTTCAGCTGGTCATATGGCCAGTATTTATTCTTGTGGTTATATAATTAATACCCAACT
This sequence comes from Phyllostomus hastatus, assembly GCF_019186645.2. Classification (NCBI taxonomy): domain Eukaryota; kingdom Metazoa; phylum Chordata; class Mammalia; order Chiroptera; family Phyllostomidae; genus Phyllostomus; species Phyllostomus hastatus. The sequence goes on from NW_025334041.1 coordinate 69,066,410, forward strand.
TCTCTCGTGGCCCTAAGCTCCAGGTGCATGAGCTCATGCCTCTTTTGACTGTTACCAGCACAAAGCAGGGGATCAGCAAGTAGCAGGCAGGTCATACAGACTACATGAAAGATGGAATAACTGGTTTGTTCCCACACAGCCACCTATGTAATGGGTCCACTTGAAATGGCAGAGAATTCCAGTTCAAACACTATGGCACTGCATGAGCAAAGCCACATTGGAGCCTGGCTGGGCCTGAGAGCGCAAGGCTGGTTCACATTCCTCCCTCTTGTCTGACTCACCACCTCTGATGTGACTGCTTCCACCCATGCCCTTCAGGGTATAGCCACCTCTCTCTTTTCATGGTGCCACCTTGTATCTATCTACCCTGGCTGTATGTGTCCACCCACTTTAGCCCATATGGGCAATGTCCTTTTAGCACTTGCAGTATCCATTTTGTCCCCTGTCTCCTTTGGTGTCAGAGTGCATTGGCCACAGCTAGACCCTGAGATTTTGAAGCTGAAAAACAAAACAAAAACACCTTTATTTTGAAGTTGCAAGTTGCCTCCTAAGAGAACAAACTTGAATTTATCCAACACCTGTTTGTTCTGGGAATTCCATCTGTTTAGGGAGTTGAGTTTTGCAGTTGTCAGTAGGGAGATTTGACACTGAGAAGTCGTCTGAAGGCAGAGGCTTCCAACTGGAAAGTTGGACAGATTGTGATGGCAGAGATGCATCTTTCCTCTAGTAGAGTTCTGTCCTCTGTTATGTTGTTTGTTTGGAAGAAGTATGTTTTGTTTTTTATTTGCTATAATTTAGATATTTCAAAAGAAGCATCACCTCTCAGACCTGGATCTTAACTGAGGCACCAAGGAGTCGGTGTCCTCCTCTTCAAGTCATTTGCAGAAAATGTGAAGCTTCAGTGTAGCAAAATCTACAAGATTGACTGTGGCTGACTGACCCTGGGCAAAACAGAAACTCTCCAGCCCCACTCAACCTGGTGTGGACTTTGGGAGCCCCACCCTGGGCTCAGACCAGACCACATCACCCAGAATGTCCTGGCACATGTAATTGATACCTTGGACCCAGAGGGATCAAGGCCTGGCATGTGGTTGGGGGCCTGTGCCCCATGAATGGCCTTTCTGCTGTATATTATCTGGAGAAGAGGGCTTGGGCTGGCATTCATCTGTGCACAGGTGCTCTAGCCTCTGTCTCTGGGGCTCACCACGGGGTTGGGGAAAGGGCCCTTTTCTGGGTTATCCTCCCAGGTCTACGACTGAGCTCAGCACAGCCATCTCTAGAAATAACCACTGGTTGTGCTCTGTATTGTAGTTCCCATCCACTATTCCAGAGCCTTCCATAAAGTCTTGTTAAACACAGCAGCAAACCACAGGCCACTTTCTCCAGGGCCAAGGTTGGCTGCACTATGGACAAAAACTTGAGCCAAGAGGCTTTGGGATGGAGGGTATAAAGTTCTTTGTAATAATGGGAATCTGGGATTCTATGAAGGCCAGAGATGATATGAAAAGTTAATGGGCTGATGGCCTGAGGGAAAGGCTGTTTCATGCTACAGGGCTCTGTCCCCCACCCCAACAACTTGGATGATGTCCCAGAAGACAGGTTTAATTTAGCCTTCTGACAGTTGCCATAAAACAAAAAGGAATAAAGGGTATTTGCTGAGAGATTTAGGATTCAAAGAGATTTTGAAAACAGGGAAATCATGACCAAAAAGAGCCCCAACCTAAGAGAGCCTGGTGATACCTGAGGGATGACAGCTCAGCAGGGTGGGCAGAAACCTGGACTTAGTGTTGGGATTTCTGTCCAATGGTACTCTTCCTTTCCACCAGTTCAAACTCAAACACACTTAAGCCAAAAGATAATGGGTTGACTCACATAACTAGAAAAGTATAGGCATGGTAGCTTTAGGCATGGCCAGATGCAGTGATCAAAACAACATTCTCAGGCCTCTGATTCTCATGTGTCTGCACTACTTGTCTTTGCTTGGTTTTTGTTCTTTCTGAAGACTCTCTCCTATACCAAGATGACTACCCAAGACTCACCCACCTTCCTTAGCAGCCTTAGTAGAAAAAAAATGCCTCACCCTCAACATCCATATAAAAACCCCAGGGGAGACTCTGTCCTGCTTGGATCATCTGCCACTTTCTCGGCCAATCAGTGAGCCTATGAAGTGTGATTCTGTATTGGCTTCACCCTTTCCCTAACTGTATGCAATTAGGGGGACACTATGATTGACTCCTCGAGCTGGAATGGAGTGTGAAGGGACTGTTCCCTCAGGGAAGGGATGGGACTGACAAAAGCCACATGTCCACCATGGTATCTGCTGCTGACTTTCCAGCAGTAGGCCAGGACATTTGCCTGATTTCTGCTGTATTCCAGGGCCCAGCACTGTGGACTTTTGATAAAGATTTGTTGAGTGATGAATGGATCTTAGTTTTTCTGTTGAATGGGGGTGATAATCTGTCTACTTACTTGGCATGTTGGGGTGTGGCTCAATAAGATCATGGAGTGCATGGGCTTAACAAGCATGACTGATCCTGTACACATCAGGGATGATGGTAAGCCAGCCAGTGTCACAAAGTGATGCTGACTGAGTTGAGCCACCCTAGAGAATGCCAGAAGTTATTCTGTTGCTCTGTGATCTCCTTGCCCCTACCTCAGGCGGGGAGGGGGGCCCTTACAAGTGTGTGCATTTCCTCCATATTACTTGTTTTTTTTCTATCCAGAATACATAAGTTCTTTAACAGCATTTTTTTTCCCATTGCCTACTTGCTGGAAATGGAGGTGTGCTGAGGAATGTTCCAGGCCCACTCTTTTTTCCTCTGGAGATGTCCTCTCCAGCATTAATTTAACATACTCCATCCATTGCCTGCTAATTGCAAAGTGAAGTTTTACACTCCAAATAGAGTAAGCTTGTTTTCTTGGGAGGGGTATCAGTTCTCCCTAAATTTATCTATAACTTCACTGTAATCCTAATAAAAATTCCAGCTACACGAACTTACTCTGAAATGTGTGAGAAGGAAGAAAGGTCTACAGATGCCTAAGTAAAGGAGGGGCACAGGAAACTTGCTGTCACAGAGACTCAGACATACAATAACATTGTTTTTAACCAGAATGATGTTAGTGGAAAATTGGACAACCCATTGGGACAGCATGGAGAGTTCAGAGATGGATCTTGGTTATAGGGGATCTTAAGGTGTAATAAAAGTTGCACCAAAAATCAGTGGGGAAAGAGTTGTTCTTACTGGCAAAACTCTGGCTTTAGAGAAAAAAAACAATGTAATCTCATACAAGATGAGTGCTGAGAAGGTGAATTTAAACATCAGTGTGGGCCTGGCTGGGTGGCTCAGTTGGTTGGAGCATCATATCTCATGTACCAAAAAGTTGTGGATTCAATCCTCAGTCCTAGGTTACAGGTTTGATCCCTGATCAGGATGCATATGGGAGGCGACTGATTGATGTTTCTCTCTCACATTGACGTCTCTCTTTCTCTCCCCCTGCCCTCCACTTCATCTCCCTGAAATCAATGAAAACACATCCTTTGGTAAGGATTTGAAAAAGTCTAAAAAAAAGTCACTGTAAACAGCCAAATTGTAACATTGGTAGAAAAAAAGCATGAAGGGGAACATCTTTGAGACCTAGAGGGAGGAAAGGAGTTCTTAGAGAAAATATCAAAGCACAATTCATAAAGCAAAAAAAGGGAGGCTTTGTTATGTCAAAGTTAAAGCTACTTGTTCCAAGTGATGTATGATGAAATGAGAGAAGATATATGCATAGTCTAAAATTTACAAGATTAATAGAGCCTCAATATACAAGGAACTCCTACAAATTAACAAGAAAAATAAATGGACAAAGATTATGAGCAGACAATTTTTGGAAGGGGAAACCCCAAAAGCCAAGAAATATATAAGGAGATGGCTAAAAGCATTAGTAAAGAAATGCAGATTATAATAAGAAGAAATCTAAACAGAGTTTTCTCCAAAGAAGACATACAAATGGCCAATAAACACATGAAAAAGTGCTCAACATCACTAGTCATTAAGGAAATGAAAATCAAAACCACAGTCATTAAGGAAATGAAAATCAAAACCACAGTGAGATACCAATTCACACCCATTAGGATGTCTACTATCAAGAAAACAGAAAATAACAAGTATTGATGAGGATACAGAGAAATTGGAACCCTTGTGCAGTGCTGGTGGTGATGTAAAATGGTGCAGCTGCTAGAAAAACTATATGTCAGTTTCTCAAAAATTTAAGAATAGAATTACCACATGACCAGAAATTCCTCTTCTGGGTATATACCCCAAAAGAATGGAAAGCAAGATCTTATAGAGATATTTGTACTCCCATGTTCATAGCAGCACTATTCACAATAGCCAAAAAATGGAAGCAACCCAAGTGTCCACTGATGAACGGGTAAACAAAATGTGGTAGATATATACAATGGAATACTATTCAGCCTTAAAAAGGGAGGGAATTCTGACACATAGTACAACATGGATGAGCCTTGAGGACATTGCACTAAGTGAAATAAGCCAGTCACAGAAGTACATTCCCACTTAAATGAGATACCTAGGGCAATTCAATCCATAAAATAAAAGAAAGTTGACTGGTGGTTACCAGGGGCTGAGGGCGTCAGAGAAATGGAAAGTTAGTGTTTAATGGGTATAGAGTTTTAGTTTTGCAAGATGAAAAAAATTCTGGAAATGAATGGTGGTTATAGCTGCACAACAGTATGAAAGTACTTAATATCACTGAACTGTACACTTAAAATGGATAAGATTGTAATTTTTAATATATGTTTTACTACTATTTTAAAAACAACAATAAAATATTGCATTATACCCATGTTATAGACAGAATTCTAAGATGAGCCCAAGTGCCCAAACCCTTATGTAATTATCTCCCTTGAGTATGGGCAGGGCCTGTAACTCGCTTCTAACTAATGGAATATAACAAATTATGGGGTATCATCCCTATTTATGTTATACTATATGGAAAAAGTGACAGGAATTGTTTGACATAATTAAAGGCTCTAATGGCTGACTTTAAGCTAATCAAAATGGAGATTAACCTAACTGGGTCACACCTAGTCAGATGAGCCCTTTAATAAAAAAGGATGTAGAGGTTAGAGACTGTCTCTCCTGTTGACCTTGAAGAAGCAAGTCACCTTGAGTTTTACAACCACAGGGAGACAAATTCTGCCATAACCTGAGGCAGCCTGGAAGCTGCTCTTTCTCTAATTGAGCCTCTAATGATAAGCAGCCTGACCAGTACCTTGACTGCAGCTTGAGCAGAGGACACAGCTACACTGTGCCCAGTTTCATGGTCCACAAAAAAAGGGAGACAAACAATCAGTGTTGTTATAATCTGCTACGTTTGTGGTAACTTGTTATAAGCCACTAGGTTTGTGGTAACTAGTTAGTAGAGAACTAGTAGTTAGTTCTCTACTATCAACAAGTAGTAGAGAACTAATGAAGTCTGTTAGGCCAGACTTAGCTGGATAAGACAAGTGTTGGTGCTGAGTGAAGATGTGGGAATGTTGGTGAGGGCAGTGCTTATGGGAGGATCACTGTGGGGGTAGTCAGTCAATAGTGCACATCTCCCACACCCCTGAAATTCCATGTCCAGGTAGAGAGGCAAACAAAATTGACACAGGTTCATAGGACATGCATATCACTATGGTCCCTGTAGAGTTCTGTGCAGCAATATGGGGATAGGGGTTGTTAGAGACCACCTAGGGGGTCCACTTAGGAATAATGGGAAGAAAAATGAGAATGGAGAATAATGTAGCAGTTAGGAGAGATTGGATGTTCACATAGCAACAGGGTTGGGCCTTAAGATAATTCTGAGCTCTTTTAAAAAAGAAAGAAACAACGTGACAATCAAAACACTACCATTTGCCAAAATTAAAAAACACACACACATAAAGACAATATCCATTTTGCAAGAGCACATACAAAAGGAGAAAAAGACTTGTTAGCACATTGCTTATGGAGAGGAAGGGATGGGAGTGGATCCAGAGATAAAAGAATAAATAAAACATGGGAGGAATATTATATGGACCAAAGGCATATGCAGAGTGAAGAAGAAAATAAACCTACCTGAGGTCCAGGGGAAGTTGAAGCACAGTACTGTCCACTCCTTCTGAAGGAAACAGTTCAGTTGGGCAAGTAGAGAAAGAAATGGCGAGTGTACTGGTAAAAGCCAGCCTTGGCATACAGCTTGGCTCTTTCTGCACACATCAAGCCCAGTAGAGGGAGTCACAAGCTATAGATTGCTGATAGCTCCAAACAGGTTGCCCAGGGCCAGTCACAGACAGTGTCCGACATAGGGCTGAATCAGAGTCTTTGCAGATTTATCTAATATGTAATACATAGAAAAACACACAAAGAAGTGGCAAAAATGGGAAGATAAAGACACAGGCCCTAAATCAAAGAACAAAAGAATTCTTCAGAAGAAGAACTGAATGAAATGAAGGCAAGCAATTTATCAGATATAGAGTTTAGAATAATGATTGTAAAGATGCTCAACAGCATGAAAGAAACCTTAAAAAGAACCAGTCAGAAATAAAGAATGCAATATCTGAAATAAATAATACACTGGGAGAAATACAGTAGATTAGATGAAGCAGAGGACTGAATCAATGATTTGGAAGACAAAGTAGAAAAGAAAACACAAGCAGAGCAGCAAAAAGAAAAAATAATTATAAAAAATGAGGAGAGTTTAAGAAAACTTTTGGGCAACATGAAGCATAACAACATCTGCACCATGGGATACCAGAAGGAGAAGAGACAGAGCAAGGGATCGAGACCCTGTTTGAGGAAATAATGAACAAAACTTCCCTAACCCTGGTAAAGGAAAAAGACAATTCCAGGAAGCACAGATTTCCAAACAAGACAGGCCCACAGAGGTCCACACCAAGACATATCATAATTAAAATGGTGAAGCTTAAAGAGAAAGTGAATCTTACAAGCCACAAGAGGAAAGTAGTTACCTACCTACCTACAGGGGAGCTACATATTGTCATCTTATTTCTCAACAGAAACATATCAGGGCAGGAAGGATTGGCCTGAATATTCAAACACTCAAGGCGGTGAGACACAAGGACTTACAACCAAGGGTACTTTACCCAGCAAGGCTATCATTTAAAATTGAAGGAGAAATAGAGTTTCCTAGATAAGCAAAGTCTAAAGAGATTTATTACTATCAAACCAGTTATTGTCACAAATTTTAAAGGGCTTGCTTTAGAAGAAAAAAAAGAGGAAAATAGTTAAAAATAAAATGACAATAAATACATATCAAAAATCACATTAAATGTAAATGGATTAAATGCTCCAATCAAAAGACATAGGGCAGCAGAATGGTTAAGAAAATATGACCCATATATATGCTGTCTCCAAGAGACCCACCTGAGATCAAAAGATACACACAAACCAAAAGTAAAGAGATGGAAAAAATATTTCATGCAAATAGAAAGGAAAAAAAAAAAGCTGCGATAGCTATACTTATATCCAATAAAGTAGACTTTAAAACCAAGGCTATAGTAAGAGGCAAAGAAAAACACTACATCATGATAAAGGGAATAATCCAACAAGAGGATATAACCCTAGTGAACATTTATACACCCAATATACAAGCACCTAAATATGTAAAGCAAATCTTGAATATAAAGGGAGAGATTGACAGAAATACAGTCATAGTAGAGGACTTTAACACCCCATTGATTTCAATGGATAGATCTTCCAGACAGAAAATCAACAAGGAGCCCTGGCTGGTATAGCTCAGTGTATTGAGCACAAGCCATGAACCTGAACCAAAGGGTCACTGATTCACTGATTCCCAGTCAGGGCACATGCCTGGGTTGTGGGCCAGGTCCCGAGTGGGGCACGCATGAGAGGCAACCACACATGGATGTTTCTGTTCCTGTCTTTCTCCCTCCCTTTCCCTCTCTCTAAAAATAAATAAAGTATTTTTAAAAAAAAGAAAATCAACAAGGAGATAGCAGCCTCAAATGACACAATAGATCAAATGAATTTAATTGATATCTTTAGAGGATTTCACCCTAAAGCAGCAGAATATACATTCTTTTCAAGTGCACATGGAATGTTTTCTAGGATTGACTACATGTTAAGACACTAAACAAGTATCAATAAATTTAAGAAGATTGAAATTATATCAAATATCTTCTCTGACCATAATCCTATGGAACTAGAAATCTATCACAAGAAGAAAATTGAAAGATACAGAAATACATAGAAGTTAAATAAAATGTTATTAAACAATTAATAGATCAACAATGAGATCATGGGGGGTGGGAATCAAAAGATACCTTAAAACAGCCCTAGCTGGTGTGGCTCAATGGATTGAGCACTTGCTTGCAAACCAACAGTCACTGGTTTGATTCCCAGTCAGGGCACATGCCTGGGTTGTGGTCCAGGTCCCCAGTAGGGGGCATGCAAGAGGCAACCACACATTGATGTTTCTTTCCCTTTCTCCCTCCCTTTCCCTCTAAAATAAATAAATAAATGAAATACTTTTGAAATATATACATTGAAACAAATGAAAATGAGAAGAAAACAACCCAAAATCTGTGGGGCACAGGGAAAGCAATCCTAAGAGGGAACTTCCTGATCTTGTAGGCCTATCTCAAAAAGCAAAATCTCAAATAAACAACAAAATTTGCACTTAAAGGAACTTGAAAAAAACAACAAACAAAGCTCAAAGTGAGTAGAAGGAAGGAACTAGAGTTAAAAAATAATAATACAAAAGGTCAATGAATCCAAGAGCTGGTTCTTTGAAAAGACAAACAAGATTGACAAACCTTTCCTGGCCTCATCAGGAAAAAAAGAGAGAGGACCCAAACAAATAAAATCAAATATTAAAGAGGAGAAGTAACAGCTGACTCCAGAGAAATACAAAATATTATAAGAAAACATTACAAACATCTATATGCCAACAAATTGAACAACCTGGGTGAAGTGGATAAATTCCTAGAAACATGCAATCTTCCAGAACTGAATCAATAAGATCAGAGACTCTAAATAGGTAGATTGCAACTAGTGAAATTGAAGCAGTAATCAAAAAACTCCCAACAAACAAAATCCCTGGACCAGATGGCTTCACATGTGAATTTTACCAAACATTCTGAGAAGAACTAACACCTGTCTTTCTCAACCTATTCCCAAAAATTCAAGAGAGAAGTCTCCCAAGTTCATTTTATAAGACCAGCATTATCCTAATTCCAAAACCAGATAAAGATACTACAATAAAAAGAAAATTATAGGCCAATATTTCTGATGAACACAGATGCCAAAATCCTCAACAAAATATTAGCAAACTGAATACAGCAATACATTAAAAGATCATATACCATGACCAAGTGGGATTATTCCGGGGATGAAAGGATGGTACAACATTCACAAATCAGTAAACATGATACGTAACAAAATAAAGGATAAAACCCACATTATCATATCAATAGATGTAGAAAAAACATTTGATAAAATCCAGCACCGATTTATGATAAAAACTCAGAAAAGTGGGAATAGAGGGAACATACCTGCACATAAGAAAGGCCATATATGACAAATCCACTGCCAGCATCACACTCAATGGGCAAAAACGTCAAGTGTTCTCCTTCAGATCAGGAACAAGACAGGGGTATCCACTTTCACCTCTCTTATTCAACATGGTTTGGAAGTTCTAGCCACAGCAATCAGACAAGAAGGAAATTAGGAAGGAAGAAGTGAAACTGTCATTTGCTGATGACATGATGCTGTACATAGAGAACCCTAAAGGCTCCACCAAGAAACTGCTAGAACTGATAAATGAATTCAGCAAAGTAGCAGGATACAAAATTAATATCCAGAAATCAGTTGCATTTTTGTATGCCAATAATGAACTATCAAATAGGGAAATTAAGAAAACAATTCCATTCACAGTTGCTTCAAAAAGAATAAGATATCTAGAAATAAATCTAACCAAGAATGTAAAAGACCTGTACTTGGAAAATAAGACAGCAAAGAAAGAAATGAAAGAAGATACAAATAAGTGGAAGCACATACCATTCTTAGATAGGAAGAATTAACATCACTAAAATGTCCATACTATCCAAAGAAATTTATAGAGTCAAAGCACTTCCTATCAGGATTCCAATGGCATACTTCACAGAACTAGAACAAATATTTCAAAAATTTACATAGAACCACAAAAAAGCCCCAAATAGCAATAGTGATCTTGAGAAAGAAGCATAAAGTTGGAGGAATCACATTACCTAATATCAAACTATACTAAAAGGCCACAACAATCTAAACAGCACATGGTACTAGCATAAAAACAGACACATAGATCAATGTAACAGAATAGAAAGTCCAGAAATAAACTCCAGCCTTTATAGTAAATTAATATTTGACAGAGGAAGCAAGCACATACAATGGGCTAGAGATAGTCTATTCAATAAATGGTGTTGGGAAAATTGGACAGATACATGTAGAAAAATGAAACTAGACCACCTTCTTATATGCCATACACAAGAATTCAAAATGGATTAAAAACTTAAATATTAGACCTGAAACCATAAAATTCTAGAAGAAAACATAGGCAGAAAAATCTCAGACATCATTTGTAGCAATCTTTTTTTTTTTTTACATATTTCCTCAGGCAAGGGAAACAAAAGAAGCAAATAAACAAATGGGACTAAATCAAACTAAAAATTCTTTGCACAGCAAAGGAAATCATCAAGAAAATAAAAAGACAACCCACTGAATGGGAGAACTTATTTGCCAACACATCTGATAAGCGGTTAATATCCGAAATTTATAAAGAACTTATAAAACTCAACACCAAAAAAACAATCCAATTAAAAAATGGACAAAGGACCTGAATGGGCACTTCTTCAAAGAGGACATACAGATAGCCAATAGAGATATGAAAAGATGCTCAATGTCACTAATCATCAGAGAAGTACAAATTAAAACTGCAATAAAGTATCCCCTCACACCTGTGAGAATGGCAATCATCAATAAATCCACAAAAAGTGTTTGTGAGGATGTGGAGAGAAGGGAACACTTTTGCACTGTTGGTGCAAATGCAGATTGATGCAGCTACTGTGGAAAGCAGAATGGAGTTACCTCGGAAAATTTAAAATGGGACTGTCCTATGACCAGTGATTCTGTGTCTGGGAATTTATCTGAAGAAACCTGAAACACTAACTCCAAAGAATATAAGCACCCTTATGTTCATTGCAGCATTATTTACAATAGCTAAGATTTAGAAGCAGTAGAAGAGTGGATAAAATAGCTATGGTGTATTTACACAATGGAATACTACCTGGCTGTAAAACAGAAGAAAATTTTATCCTTTGCTACAGCATGGATGGACCTGGAGAACGTTATACTAAGTGAAGTAAGCCAGTCGCAGAAAGACAAATACCATATGATTTCACTCATATGGAGTCTAATGAACAAACTGAACTAACAGGGAAAACAGAGACAGAATCATAGATGGAGAGCAGGATGACAGCTCTAGTGGGGGCAAGTGGTTAGAGGGTGGAGGGATCGAGCAAAAAGGAAAAAGGACTCGTGGACATAAACAACAGCATGGTGATTGCTGGGGGGAGTATATAGGGTGTAGATGAAAGAAGGCATAAGGGGGATAAATGGTAATGAAAAAAATACAAAGGAAAAAAGAAATGGCGAAAGCTGCTAAGGTGGAGTGAGTGCTATTAGAGCAGCAACGGACAGACTGGGTCTGCCTGGTGGGAAGTCAGGCCTTTATGTTATTACTGACTCTCAATGTGAGTGGCTGGCCAGCTCAAACTTCATTTTAAAGGAAAATTATTTACACAAATAACTGAAAAGTACAGAAGTATAGGTGGATTCAGGTGGTCAAATAATGTCATCAGGATGTCCCCTGATGTCTTTCCAATCTGCTTTTTTCTGGGTTGGTTTCATTCATATATGTATGATGAGCCCTCCAGGTGTCCTGGGTGATTGCAAGAGAGAGCTCCTGTGGAAGCAAATCTATATAATCAGTTGCCAGAAAAGTACTTAACTGGCCTGTATTCATCCTGCACCAGGTGGCCTCGGAGGAAGAATGGTCGTGCTCCCTCAACAATAGCCCAAATTTATATATATATAAATTTTTTTAATCCTCACCTGAGGATATATTGATTGATTCCAGAGCTGGTGTGTGTGTGTAGAGAGAGAGAGAGACAAAGAAACAGCACTGTGAGAGAAACATCAGTTAGTTGCCTCTCCTACGCATCCCTGACCAGGGACCAAACACACAACCCAGGCACATGTCCTGACTGGGAATCAAACCCATGACCCTTTGGTTCAGGATGACGCCCCAACCAACTGAGACACACTGGCCAGGGCTGAATTGGTTTCATTCTTAGGCCCACCCTACTGGGGGACAGACATCGTCCCAGCAATACCACCTGCATGCTCTTCAGCTAACAAACCCAGAGATGTGGGGTGCCGGTCCCGAAGTTCCCCCAAGGGCCTCAGGGTGACACTCTTTGGCCTGTAAAGAGTCCTGGGTTCATGCCTGAACGAGTCTTCATGACTGATGGCCACACCAGGGTAGAACAGCCACCTGGGACAATAAGGGAATTCTGGCAAGGGAACGGCATGAGCAAACACTCAGCACCATGAGGCCAGAACAGCAGAACAGCTGGCTGCTCTGATCAGGCATAGTAATTCAGGGCCACAGGCACCAACAGCATTCCCGGGCAGGGGCAGCAAGACTGGATCTGCAATCGGTAGGCTTCACTTGGCTGCTAGTGGTGGGCGGCCTGGTGGGAGCGGTGACATTCAGGCCCTCTAGCATTTATTCCAAGCAAAAAAAAATGCCTTATGAAGTGCCTCCCTCTAGGTCCTTCTTCCTATAAAAGAGCCTTTTTCCCTGAGAGTAAAGAAACTAGCATGCTCAGAATATTTTCAACGTGAATATCTGGGGAAGAGCCCTCCAGGTGTCCTGGGTGATTGCAAGAGAGAGCTCCTGTGGAAGCAAATCTATATAATCAGTTGCCAGAAAAGTATTTAACTGGCCTGTATTCATCCTGCACCAGGTGGCCTCGGAGGAAGAATGGTTGTGCTCCCTCAACAATAGCCCATTTGGCCCAGACCCAGGGTCTGGCTTCTCCAGCACTTAACCACCAGTCTTTCTGCTGGTGGGTGGCTGCTGGCATTGTCTCTGAGGCACTGGGGGCAATGTGGGGTTTGGCAGGGCTGTGGTTGGGGGCCACACAGGGTTCCCGAGGGTCAGGAGTGGCCTTTCTTTATGTGGCCCCCACAACACCTCTCTGTAACAGAAACCCCACTGTGGGTCTTTTGCTCTAGGTTCTTTTTGCCTCCACTGATAAGAACTATGGCTCTCAGTGCCAGAGTCTAGTAAAAAGGAAAGGAACTATTTATTCAAAAGCTATACAGGTTTGGAATAATAGTGGAATGTCACCATTAAATCCCAAAGTCCCTTTAAAACACCCACGAACACAGGCAGAGTCCTGCCTCCCCTTGCCAAACCAGGCCAGTCCGGGGCACCATATTTCAGGAAAAGAAATAGAAGTTGGTAGCTCAGCTAGGCTCCTGTTCTTAATCCAAAACCATGTGGCACTTCCTCATGGTAGGCTGGTGGGTGTCTGCATCCTTTCATACCGCGTGGCCAAGACCCCTCACTGCTGCTACATGGTCAAGTGCAAGAAAGAGAGAGTCTCTCATGGCTCTCCTACTCTCCCTCCCATGTGGTCCAGAGCTCAAGCATGCCTACGAGAGAGTGCAGTAAAGAGGCAGACAGAGACAAGGAAGGAGGGAGAGAGAGGGGTGAGGGGTAGAGAGAGAGAGTACATCCCTTTCACTCCCAAACCTCATGGTTAAGCCCCAGCATGGCTGCTGCACCTGGATTTAAATCCTGGCATGGATCTTCCTCTGTAACCCCATTTCTGACTCCTCCCACACTGGGTTACACCTGCCAGTAGTCTGGTTTCTTCTGCCTTTCTTTGCTTAGTCAGGGGAAGTGTGGCCCCTTGATGTAGGGGCCGCCTCCAAGCAGCTCTCACAGGGGCAGGAGAACCCTCTGGCTACATCACACATCAAGTATTGGGGTTAGAGTCATGCCCATCTCCTTGGCTCAGAGCAGGCACAGCTTTTAACATTACCGAAATACTGGTCAAGTTCTTCAAATATGCAAAGTACCTCTCCATGGCCCTGGTCCACTTCCCCCAACTGAATTTGGGATTTTGGGGGTTCTCTAGCTCAACACCCTATTATATCCCCACCCACACCACTCCTCCCCACTGCTTGGAGTTTGAACGCAGTTCTCCTCTTTCTGGCTGTGGTGGGTAACATGGTTACATAATGAGCAACCAGCCTCAAGAGGCTCTGCTCTGCATGTGGGCAAAGAATGGCAGTGCTGCTTTTCCCAGAGTGGAGCTGCTTGGTTCTGGTCTGCACCTGCCTCTGGAGCAGAGGGAAACATGTGGATTAGTTAGAGTGCTTTCAGCTGCAAGGAACAGGAAGCCCAATTGAAAGGAGCTTAAATAATAAGGGAGATGTGCCTTCTGCCAAAAAAAAGCCCCAAGGTAAAACGGCCCAGGGCTAGTTAGCTCAGTGTTGTAGTGACAAGACCAGAGACCCAGGTTTCATCTGCATTTTCATGCTGCCTCCTCAGTGGGCCAGCTCTGATCTCAGGCCGGTCTCCCTCATGATCATAAGATGGCTGCCACTGTTCCAGGCCTCACATTCAGACATGACAACACCCCACAGTGGAGTCCACCTCTTACTGGATATGCCTTTTTAAGAGTGAGGGAACTTTCCCCAGAATCCTCCTAGCAGCTCCTGTCATATTTCACTGGCCAGAATTGCACCACACTCCCATACTTGGTCAGTCCCCAGCAAGAGCAAAGGAAGACCATGACCGGTAAAGGGCATGAACTGCCCCACAGCACATGTCCGGCATCTACTCCAGCGTGTGCCTGGCAGCATCTGCTGCACCAGGATGCAGAGGTTCTTCCCACTCAGAGGTTGGTGGAGAGGGTATTGAGGCTCTAGTCCTGCCTCCTCCAGCTGTCACTGCCTGACCCTTGACAAGTCAGGTCCCCCATCAGTCACCCACCTGGCAGGCATTCTCTCTTCACACCCTGATCTGGCTCGGTAGTGGTCTGCCCAGACTAGGGTGACTGTGGGACCTATGCCCAGGCAACGAGAAAGAAGGGGGGCCCCTCTGGGTTCTTTCCATGAAAGCTTTTCTTCTAGAAGGAAAGCCCCCTCTTCTTTACTCTCCTCTGCCCTTCTCTGTTCTTTCCAGTTTGGTGACCATAAGTGAGGGTGTGATGCTTGGAGCTGCAGCACCCATCTTGCAACAATGAGGGAAAGACTAAGAAAGTCTCAGGCGAACTAACCCCATGCTTTGACTATTCGGCTGTGAGGCAATCCTGGGACCACACAGATTTGATACGTGAGTAAGATAAATTCCTGTTCAATTAAAACCCCATTTGTTGTGTTTCTTTACTTGTAGCCAAATGCACCCTCACTGACACAGAGCCCAGTTTCTTCACCAGTGAAGTGAAACGGATGCCTCCGAGGACAGCCGCCCGCCCTGGGCGCTCGTCCTCCGAGAGGAGGGAAGCCCTCTAGAATTTTAGTGCAGGGCCACCTATGTAATTCCAGATGTGCTAGCAGCCACATTAAAATAGTACAAAGGACTGGTGGAATTAGTTTCAATAATATAATTTAACCCCATTATTCAAAACATGATCATTAACATGTAGTCAACGTAAATTAGTGGTTTTTATATTTATTAATGAGATAATTTGTGGTAGTAGTTAGATACTGGTGAGATATTTTATTCCTGTTTCCATCCTGACTCTTTAGGACCCAGGTGTACTTCGCACCTGCCACACAGCTTAGTTTTTCTACCCCTGTTTCAAGGGCTCCACAGCTCCTGTGCTGGACAGCCCAGGCCTCATGGCTGGGTCTCTTGTTGTTGGGGTGGTAGCAGCTGGCATTAGCCACAACAGGGATTCATCTGTGACAGAGACAAGGGACCTGCCAGCCCCGATGGTCTGTGGCTGTGTACAGGACATGTGAGAGTCCAGGTCCTCCCCAGTCAGGGATCCTCAGTGGGCAGGCGGTCACCTGACTGTGTTTGCATCTCAGAGGCCTGAACTGTGGGCTCAGTCGTGGTAGACAGGAAGACCCTGGAGAAGAGGGCTCATGGCTGCCGGCTTTGGGAGGGAATGGTAGCTTCTTGGGTTGAGGAGGAAAGAGTGCCGATGAGCTATGTGTGGGCTAAGAAGGAAAGGTTAAAAGCCTGTGCCTGGAATATCCTGCCTCTGAAAAGCTGGGTGAGCTTGGAACAGGGGCCAGTACAGAGAGAGCACGACAGTGCTTCTGATTTGGAAAGTGGACAGAAACTATTGCTCAGGCTTTGGATGCTGAGTATCAGAAACTCCAGGAGGATTGAGATCAGCTGGAAAAAAAAATTGGGTTTGATCTTGTAGACCAAACAGGAACAGTGGGGAACAGGCCAAAAGCAGAGTGACAGAGGATCAGCAGTCGTTTCCACGGCTGTGACCTGCTAGCTTCTATGGCAGAAAGTGGGACCAGCTTAAGAACTCACTGAAGGTAATGACAGAGAGAGGGTAGGGTGAGGAGGGGCCAGCAGGGGAAGGGAGGGGGGGCTGCTGTGGAAGAGGGGCAGAGGGGAAGCCTGTGCTGCTGGCTGCTCACCAGGGTCTCTTTCAGCCTGGGGCTTTTGAGAAACAAGGGCAGTGGTCTGCCTGCAGCTTAGGAGAAGCACTCGGTCCAGTCAGGCCTCCTCACAGCCCTTGGCCTCTCTCCCCACCTTTCAGGCAGAAGGCTGCTGAGGGAGCCAGAGAGGGAAGATGCTGACCCAGGCCTCTGGCATCGGGTGGGCCTTGTCCAGCCCGTGTGGGCTCAACGTGTAAACTCTTTGCTCACTACTGTGAAAGTTCCAACCACTAGCCTTAGCCGAGCTAACGTCCCTGTCTTTGACCTTGGCCCATGGCAACATACCTTTCTCTTAGAGGGAATGTGGGATCCAGGCGCTGAGAGTACCATTCAGCCAACATGTGTGTTGTGTTACCTAACTTCAAAATAATCATTCAGGGTGAGGATCATTCTTACCTGCATTACAGATGAGGAAACAGAGCCTCAGAGAGGCAAGGGTCACCCTGTGTAATAACCAGGACAGGCTTGGTTATGCTGCTGTAACAGACAACTTTGAAGTTTCATAACTTAACTCAGCAGTTTACTTCTGGCTCCCAGGGGCTGGTGGGGGATGTCCTTCACGCTGGTCATTAAGGGACTCGGGCTGATCAAGGCTCCGCTCAAACTCCTCCACGAAAAGACACAGCTGAAGGGCGTACATCCTGGTTGTTTTGTGCTTTGGTGCGACCCTGCCTAACTAGAAAGGAGTGGAGAAGTCCTGGAGAGCAGCAGCGGTGTCTGATGAGTGACACCCAGTTAGAAAGTAAGAGTGTCAAATGTCAAAGTCCTCCCTCTGCCCTCTTTACTCTTCAGCATTATGCAGCCCAAATGATGTGAAGGCCTGTTGTGAGTTGTATGGTGATACGCAAGTTCAAGGGGCATCAGCACCACCATCCCTAGATACTCCCATAAACTGTCTCCCTAGTCTACCCATCCTCTCTGCAAGCTAAGGGCCCTCTCAGGCTAGGGACAACCCATGACACTCTCTCCACTTGCTCCCTCCAGCCCCCCTGCTCCCCCTGCCAACCCCCACCTTCTCCTCGCCCCCATTCTCAGCCTGCCCTCCACTTTCCAGCCTTCATGCCACCCCTACTCAGTCCCAGGAGCCTCAGTTGCCCTCGGGGTCCTGAGCCTCCTGCCTGTGGAATCAGAAGCTCCAGCCCTCCCTAAAAGCAGCCTTGCTAACAGCCTGCTAATCTGTTAATTATCCTCTGCAAGCGGGGGAACCTGTTAATTGAAAACTCAACCCCCTCCTTTAATTGCTTGCCTGCCTTCTAGCTGTCTCAGCTTTCTCCTGTTCTCTCCACGCCTGTGTCTGTCCACGTGCCCAGCCCTCGGTTCTCTTTGCCTCTGGGATCCTGATTTCTTCTTGGTCAGTAACGGTGTTTGCTCCTGCTTTCTGCAGGGCTGGCCATCTGGTGAGGGTTTCAGTCCTGCCTGATCTACTGTGGAAGGCAGGAAGGCTGGTCAAGCAACTTGGCCCAGGAATTAATGGAGAGGTCCTGGGCCAACAGGAGGACTCAGAAGGGAGCAAATTTCAATGTGAGCAAAAGGCCAAACTTCTGGTCTGCAGAGCTGGCCAGAGGACCTGCTGCCTGCAAGGGCTGTAGGGAGCCTCAAAGGCACGAAGCTTCCTGCCCTGCCTCACCGCCCACCTGGAGGGCTTCTTGGACTCAGGCCTTTGGGTCTGGCCCCTGACCTCACTCACCATTTCTGTACCGGCATGTCACCAGCCTGGCCAGGAACAGATAGACTTTGAAAGCGGCAACAATCTGATAAATGACAAAATCAGATTTCAGAAATGTGGGTATAATATGGTCCTATTGTTATAAGACTCCTTGAGTGTGGCATACATATGTTTGTAAACACCTTTTTAAGAGGTCTAGTTGATGGGGGAACTCAAGAGTTAAAAATTTTTAGCTTTAAATTTTAGTTAATAGGTTTAGTGAGTAATGCAGGTAGACAGCTGTTGTTCCAGGAACTGGAACGTATGGCAGGACCTACTCCGACTCCAGGAGATGGGCGAGCAGTTCGACCTTCGTGCCCCAGGAGAACTGCAAGTGACCGTCATGGTGTCTGAGCTGGTGGGCTCCGGGAGGGAACCTCTGCCCGCTGGGATGCGGGTAATCGCCGGTCAGCAGGTGAAGGGATTCTAGGAAAATAGCTGGACTGCCACTTTTATCTGATTAACCTGTTCCCCTAAATTTCAAACCCCTTACCTGCCCTTTTCCTTATAAAACAGGTTAGATTGAGATGGGATGTTAAGACGATTACTGTGGGCCCCTTACTGTGGGCCTGCTTTCTTCTCTCTCTTTAAAACATTGTATCTCTGCTTGTATATTCCCCACAGCAACTGGGTTTGCATATTATGAGTCTTTCAGGCACATAACCCACCATCTTCTCAGATAACCTGCCACCTGAATAAAGCACCCATAAAGATTCGATCCTTTTCTCTACTTACTGGTTGTCAGTGACAGGCAGCATGAATGCAGACTTTTCCGATTTCATAGTAAAATACCCATCAAACTGATAAGAGTGGTTATTCTGGGGATATGAGATTGGGAGTGCAAGAAGGGAAGACTTACATTTTATCTTTTCTGTTTGAATTATTTTACCAAGAAAGAGAGCTAGTGAATGTTTGTCCTCCATGATTCTAACTTCAGAAAGTGGCTCGACCACTCTAACCTCCAAGGCCTCATCTGTAACATGGGGTCTTGTCCAGAACCCCCTTTCGCTCTGTATTAAGACTGTTGGTTGAAAGCAACCAAAACCAACCCAAGTTTGTGTGATGAAAAGGACATGGGACTTTTGTGCATCCAGATCCTAGGCAGGAAATAGAGCACTGGGGATGTCTCTTCATTTCTCCTTACTGTGGGCCTGTTTTCTTCTCTCTCTTTAAAAATTGTATCTCTGCTTCTACATTCCCCACAGCAGCTGGGTTTGCATATTATGAGTCTAGCCCACTAGAAAGGCCTAGGTCATATTTGCCTAAAGTCCTAGGCAAGGTTCTTATTGGCCAATTTGATGGCTGTGTCAGTCAGGATAGGCTGGGTTACACTGTAATAACAAGCAGCCCTCAAATCTCAATGGCTTAAATCACTATAATTTATATCTAGCATGTACAATACATCTACCACAGGCATAGTCACTCAGTGACCTAATTTGATGGAGGCTTCATGTCAACAGGTGTGTGCAGGACCTCAGAGAGCTGGGAAGAGAACATGGGATCTTAAATTGTCCTTCTGGAGGTCACAGGCCACATCACCCTCACTCACATTTGATCAAAATTAATCAGATAGCCAGGCCTGAACTGAAGTGGATGAAGAAGTCAGCTCCTTCAATGGGCATGGGATAGAAGGGACGTGACCTTTGTGAACAGCCCCAGTGACTACTGTAATGACCTGTCACCAAGACCCCTGCCCAATCTTTTTACCTGGCCGACACTGGAATTTCTCACTAGGTGAAGGACTGTTGCCCAGGAGGGAAAGGTTCCTGGGGAGTTTCGGTTTCTAGCCTTTGTTAGCTCGCTCCCTCTCTGGGTAGAAAAAAAGTCACTGTGGCAGAATCTAGGATCCAACGATTCCCAGGGACTCCCTATGGAGCCCTGGGGCTTGGGGTCCCAGTAGGACACTCCTACCCATCCAGCCTGTTCCCTCCTCCAGCATGAAGGACACTCTTCTGAAGACGGAGGCTGGGTGGGGTTGGGGCAAAGTCTGACTGGGGATCCGGCTACACTGAAGCTGCTGTTTACCCAGGGGGTCTCTGGCAGCACCTCCAGAAACACCACCTCCATGTGATCGTTGAGGAGGAAGTGCCAGGCCGATTAGACTTCAGGATCCAGAGGCCTGGGCTCAAGCCTGGGCTCCCTCCATGTCCTGGGCAAGTTGGTTAACTCCTAGAGCCTCAGTCTCCTCATTGTAAACTGGGTTAATTACCAGGTCTGCCTGCCTGACAGTCCCTCTGGTGGCACAGCTCTCTGTACAGGTGACACCTAGACAAACATAAAGAGTTATCTCTGTTGTGGTGGAATTCCTGGGATCCTTCCTAGGGACTGGCCCTTCCCACCTTGCTTCTGTCTCTGGGAATGTCCCTCCCCACCCAGATGTAAAGCAGTTGCTCTGCCAGCTCTGGAAAAGAGCTCATCTCTGAGATTTTAGACAGAATAATTTCTTCTTCCTCTCGCGCCTGCCTGTCCGGGAAAATCATGCAGCCCTCACAGCTCCCCATGTGCACTCACACACTCCCACAGCCATTGTTCCCACATCAACCAGCAAATAGTTCCTGAGTGAGCTATAGGAAGAGGAGGGGAAGCTGAAAAAGGGGGACTGACACCCCCAACCCTAGAGGGGCTCCTGGTTCCAGGCCAAGGGGTCACATCAGGATCTGGGATCAGGATCCTTCTGGTTCCCACCCACTGTGTTCCAGACACGTGTCTGGCTCTGCATTGGGTCAGCCACCTGCACCCACTCTGCTGAGGCCATGACCCACGTCATTGCAGGAGCTGAACAGGCAAGAGTGGGTGTCAGCACCCCAAAGATGAAAGGAAAGCTCTGAGGACTGTGCTGCTTCTGCAATGGCTTCTGCATTGCTTCCCAGAACTTCTTGTCACTGGAGACCTGCAGCCAAAATGGCCCTGGGTGGAGGCGCAGAGAGAACTGCTGCCTGCTGTGGAGGGGAGAGCCCAGGGACATGGAAGCCACAACTGTCCCTCCCAGCACTGACCACAGTGGGGCCTCTGCTGCCTTCACTGCTTGGGCAAGGGCTCAGCCAGCTCTTAGACAGCAGGCCCCTTCCCCACCGCACTACACTACCGTGCTAGACTCCATCCGTCAGTGAAGCCTTGAAGGTCCCAGTTAAATGTAGGTGTCTGCCAAGCAGGCAGACTCTTCAAACTGTGAATGGGTTTCCCCAGGACAGGGGAGGTTTGCCTGAGAGGGGACACCTGGCCCCCCACCCTCCACCAGGAGGCATGTTCTGGGGCAGACCCAGAAAGGGCTGATGTAGACCCATCCCCCTTTGCCATCCAGGCCCTGGGTCTGGGGGAGGTATGATGGTGGGTTTAGGGGGCTCAGGGAGCTGAGGACATGAGGGGTGGAAGCAGGGGATGGGGTAGAAGGCAAACAGAGTATGTTGGGGAGACTGTGGGTCTCCAGCCCTTCTTCTACAGTGACGTAGATCTTCGCTCAGAACCAGTTTCCACAGCTCCTGGTTCTCCGCAGACACTGCCCTCTACTGAAGGGGGGAGGTCAGAAATAGCTATGAGGCCAGGGCCTCCTCCCTTCCTTCTTCCCAAAGCCCTGGGTGCACCCTGCTTCCTCTCAGAGACTGGGGTCAGGCTCCAGAATGGAGAGTGGTGATCCTGGAGAAGGAAGGGGGGCAAAGAGAAGAAGTGGCCTTCCTGTGCTCCCAGAACAAGGCCTCCAGGGCCCCCAGGAGCTGGGGGACAGGCCTTATGGGCCCCATTCCCACAGCGCCCCCCGCTGACCCCTCCACAAACCCCTACACCAGCTCCCCGACCCATGCCTGACCCCACCGCCCATCAGGAGCCAGAGAGTGCCCACGGCATTAGGGGTGACTTTGGGGGTCACAGAAAGGGGTCTGTGGGCATCACTCAGAGACAATCCTTGGGGACAAGAGGACCACTCTGGGGGATGACAACTAGCCAATCCCACCATCTCCAGAGCCATAAATATGCCATGCTCTTTGACCCAGCAACCCCACTGTTTGGAATTCCTCCCAAAGACATAACTGCAAGGGGAAAACAGCTATACGTGCCCAGCTGTTTATAGCAACATTATTTATAATAGAAAGAACTGGAATGGGCCAAAGGCCCTGCTAGTTGTGGAGGGGAGGGCGTGATGTGTCCATGAGGCAGAATATTTATGACACAGTCAGGAAAAATGGCAAACTTGGAAAACAGTTTGTGAAATAATGTTAAAGGAAAAGAGAACAAACTTGTACATACTTATTCTGTCAACAAGTGGTGGCCTGTGTGGGCCATGTCACAGCTGTAGCACTGGAGAGGCCACCCTGAATGGGACCAAGGCCCAGCCCTCCTAGGGAAGCTCCCGGCAGACGGCCAGCCCTGTAAACAGTGAATCACAGCACCATCAGGTATGAGCCTCCCCGAGACAGGAGATGACAGACTGGCATGTGATCCTTGCTCCCAGATGCCTCCTGCTGCCCCCTGTGGGGTCCTTCCTGTCTGGGCTGGGCGGTCACTAGGAAGTGGCCCAGCAGAGGGGTTAGTTAGCCTTTGGTCAGGCAGGAGCCAGGCCCAGGAGCAAGAGAGCCAGGGTCACCATGTGACAGGAGCCAGGCCAAGGGCAGTGGGCACAGCTAGCCAGAAGGGTCTCCCCTCTGCAGGCAGAAAGCCCATGAACGCTTGGAGCTTGTGGAGGAGCCAGCGGGGGTGGGGTAGGGTGGAGGCAGCAGCCCCTGAGAGAGTGAACTGAGTTTCCTGCAAACCTGGCAAGTAGGGGATCAGAAGTGATTGTGCCTCGGGGCTTGGGGAGTCTGTCTTGACCCAACGTGGTCACATTGCACATAAGATGTATCCCGCAGTGCCCTGGGGAGGAAAGGGAGTCAAATGGAGGAGTGAGGGTGTAATCTGAAGGTTGGCAGGCCCCAGCCCTGCTGGTTCCGTGAGGCCCACTCCATGCAGAAGGAAATCACTCAGACCTAGAACCTACCCTCTCTTGGTCCAGTGTGGGGGCAAGAGATCCCTACAGCAATGGAGCTCAGAGAGGGGACACTCAGATCTCCAGGAACAAGAGGCCCTTTCCATTTTCCCAGAGTCTGGGGGTGGGGGACTCCCTGGTGTGGAGGGGTCAGGGCATGGAATTGCAGAGGGTGCCTCCTAGGCCCAGGGTCTGGCCAGGGATGAGAGCAGGGATGCCCCCTCTGCTACAGCTGTCCCACCCAAGCAGGAGCTAAGAGATGCAGCCCTGAGCCCGTGGGAGGCACCAGGCAAACAGAGGAGTCGCAAGCTAAACATGCTATTAGCAGCGATGGAGAAGTGACGATTATCACACAGCTGTCAGAGCATCACCCGGCCCCTTCGCACCCGCACCAGGGAGGGGCCACCACTCACCTGCCTTCCCTGCCTCTGCCTTCCCAGAGGTGTCCAATGAGGAGAGAAAAGCGGGGGCATGGACATTTTGGGCCACCACTGCTTTTCCCTGGAGATCTGGCCTGACAGCTGGTGACAGACAACCTAGAGGCAAGGCCTGCCCTGCACCTGCTCCCCTGTAGCTGGGCCCTGGATCCCAAACTGTAAGCTGGGATGAGGGTGTCAGCACCTCACAGGGTCTTTGGGAGGGTCACATGACACATCCTCTGTGAAAGCACCTGAGAATGGTGAAAGGCAATGGGGTCACTGTTGTTACAATTCTTCCATCTGAAGCCTAATTTTCAGGGACTCTCGCTACCAATTCCTTTCACACATAATGAAACTGAGGCTTAGAGAGGTCAAGCAATTTAACCAAAGTCACACTTGTAAACAGAGGTAGGTGACCGTGTTGATGTTGGAGCCTCCCTGTGTTGTCAACGGGGACCCCAGTTCCAGAAAGATGGCCACATAGGGTGAAGGGCAGCACTGCCCAGAGGCCTGGTCCTCAGCTGGGCACAGCTGGCCAGAGCGAGCAGCCGAGGAATGACCTCAGGCAGAGAACCGAAGATGAACCCCAGCAGCCTACCTGGTCTCCTCATCTGGGGGGTCTCTTGCAGACCCAGGGCCATGGCCCAGAGCAGCACGCCTCTAACGGTGGAGAGGTGGGTGCTGGGCCGTTAATGAGGGGATGATTCTGAAGCCTGGCAGGTTGCACCTTCTGGTTTCAAGCACCCTTGAAACCCCAGCAACTCCCCCTAACCCTGCTGCTGTCCTCGCCCTTCCAACTCAGTCAGTGTCCACACCTGACAGAGGAGAGCACCTGGGCCTGGTGAGAAGACCTAAGAGATGGGCTGGGAAGAGAGAGGCAGAGTGAGGGCAGGCACCTCAGGGCCCTGCCTGCCTGACCACCCCTGCCGGGCGCCAACCTTTAGAAAGTACTCATGCTCACTGGAAAAGGGGCTGGGGGGGCAAGGATGATGATCTCGCTGTGTGGGAGGGGTGCTGGGGGTGCGGAGTGACTCACAGGATAGTGGGGGACAGAAAGCTTCTCAGAAACCAAGTGGAAGGGAAAGGTGCCGGTGAGTCAGGGACAGCGGGGAGAGGGTGCGGGGGGAGAGAGCTCATCCCTGTAAGCCACCGCTGCCTGCCCCCAGCACTGTGCACAGGGGATCTGCCTCGTGCCTCCCTCTTGCCCGCCTCCTAGCAGCTCTACCAAGAGTGGCCTTCATCTGCCTTTGGCTCCTCAAGGCCTCCGGCACTCCTGGTGCCCGATGAGGAGTGACTTCTCACCTTGCCCACTGCTGCCTGCTCTGGAGGAGAGACCTCGGCTCAGATTCGATGACCATCCTGCAGCACAGTGTCCAGCAGGCTCTCACTGCAGACCTGCGGGGAAGGTCGAAGGGCTGCTGCAGGCCCACACCACTACTCCCCCGTGGAGGCCCCCCCCAAACAGTGAATGCCTCACCCCGGATCCTCCTGTTCCCCGGGGCCCTCTTCACCATGCGCTGAGCTGGGCTCCGTGACTGTGGTTGCCTGACTCATTCTCACCGACACTCTGTATCCCCAGAATTTTTACTGAGTGGATGGATGAGTGGATGGATGCAGAACTGGCACTTGGCGCTGGTGGGGCAAAGGGGACCAACCACAGCTCACACTGTGGGATCTCAGGCCCCCAGGAGAGGCTCCCACCCAGACAAAGGCAGGAGAGAAGCAGGCCGATGCCATGCAAGGGGAGGACCCTCAGAGGAAGTGTCCAGACATCCGGGGGCATCAGCAGAGGCTATCTTGGGTGGCTCTCTTGCTTGATCTCAGAGCTTCCTCCCAACTGGATGCCCAGAGCCTCGGCCCTTTCTGGGCTAATGATGGTTCTGTCAACTTACTTCCACAGTGGTCTGGGCGTCCTTGCCCTGCTGTCGGTGTTTGTGTTCTAAAATAGAGGAGGGCAATGCTTAACCCCCAGGAACAAAGCTGCAGGGGTGAGACTCAGGCACTGGCAGGGAAGCTGAGCACGGGGCCCCTGCCCACCACGTGTGCTAAGCCTGTCTCCAGCTCTGAGGCCCCTTCCCTCACATTGCCATCTGCAGGACCCCCACACAGACCACCAGCCTTCAGGGGATCTCTGACAGGCTGGGTCACTGCTCTTCCAGAGCTGGGTGACCCCGCACTCAGGCTACACCACCATGATCCTGGCTATGAGCTTCTGACAGCTGCCCCATTGCTTCATGAAGGCCTTTACATGTAAGCTTGACATTCAAGACCCTGGCAGGCACTGCTGGTTGTCTAACAATGGCTACTTTGGGGACCTCTACTTCCACCTGTCTTCACACTGGCACATGTAGCCTTTCATTGGAGAGAAATGCCAGGTGCTTGCTTTTCCAGCCCTCTTTTATAGTGAAAGACTTGTCATGTGACCCAATCCTAGCTAAGATGACCTCAGGATGGGGGCCAGGGGTCGGGGGTCTACTGAGGCTTCTTAGGAAACTGCCCTTTGTCGTCTTTGGATGTGTGAGGGCATGCCATCTAGTGCCATGGCAGCCATCTTGTGACAATGAAGAGACAAGCCCGAAGTGGAAAAAATGGTCCTTAACCGTACCATTGAGCTGCTAAATTAGCCAGCCTGGCAATGCCCTGATTCTGTTTGTTATGTGACAAAATAAAACATATGTGTGTCTATACACTTTAGGCTGACAATTCTTTTTTTTTAAGATTTTATTTATTTATTTTTAGAGAGAGAAGGGAGGGAGATAGAGAGAGAGAGAGAAACATCAATGTGTGGTTGCTGGGGGTTATGGCCTGCAACCCAGGAATGTACTCTGGCTGGGAATCGAACCTGCGACACTTTGGTTCACAGCCCACGCTCAATCCACTGAGCTATGCCAGCCAGGGCTGCAATTCTTTTACTTGTAGCCGAAGCACTCTAACGGACACAAAGACTCAACACTATCCAGTGCCCACCTACTAACTTCTCACCCTCCATCACTTCTCTGCTGATGCACCTCTAGGTGAAACACGTTTTGCTTTGTTTTTGTTTTGCCTGCTGCTTCCTACAAGGCCTCTCTGGTCCCTTCTAACTGGTGAACTCTCAGCCATTCCTCAAAGCCCAGATCAAATGCCTCCTCTTCTAAAAAGCTTCTGAGTTCCCCCAGGCATAGCTTACAGCCCTAGCTTGCTACTTTGAATCTCATCACTGTGGAATTTCCACATAATTCTCTGTCTACTTGTTGGCTGGCCACAGCCCTTCACTGTGAGTTCCTCACTGGTAAAGATGCTTTCTCCTTTGTATCTGGTTTCCCTTATTTGTTGCACCTGGTATGCTGCAGGTGCTTAGTAAATGCCGAACACCAAATAAACGGATACTGCGTCCTCTGCCTCCTCCCATCCAGGTACTAACCAGGCCCAACCCTGCCCAGCTTCCGAGATTGGAGAGACTGGGCACGATCAGGGTGGTATGGTCGTAGACTATTCCTCAGCTCTCTGATGTTCTCGCTCAGCTGGGCAGGAAGGGGGCACATCTCTCAGTTCCCAGAGAAAAGGATGCCTATGGTCACCAGATTGGTTGGGGTAGACCAAGGACTGCAGGCTGGGTTTCCTGACTTCTGGCCAAGGCTCTTTCCAGAACCCAGTGGGGAAAACTGGGTGTGTTACAGAGCTGGCTTGACAGCTGTCCAAACTGACAGGACAATGGAGGAGGCAGGAGCTGAGGGAGCGAGGGAGCTGTCAGGTGCTGAACAGTGCTGCGTGCCAGCCACTTCTGAGTGGAGGGGGTAAGGAGAAGGAAGGGAGCCTGGGGCTGTGTGGGGGCCTGGGCCCCTTCCCAAGCACACACACCTCCCCCAGCCCATGTGCCATAGCCTCAGTAACGGGAGACATTTTGAGTGAGGGGAAAGGAGCCAGAGAGGTGGGTCAGACCTTACAGTGGGCAAAGGTGTGGACCTTCAGGTAGGTGGGCTCAGGGTGCATGAGGATCCCTTTGGGCACCCAACCAAAGTGCCTTGGAGGACTTGGAAGTTGGAATGGTGCCTTGTCCACTGGGGTGGTCAGGGATCAGTATCAACAGCACCCTCCCTTTCTGGGGAGCAGAGCTGGGTTCCTGGGCTCTAACCCTGCTCCTCTGAGCTGACTGAAGGACTGGGTAAATGTGGCGGCCTCTGAGCCCCCCAGAGCCCTGTGGAGCTGGGGTCCCGAGTGCTGAGCTGCCCTGGCTGCAGCGCTCAGCCTCTCTGGGTCTGCACTCCGCAGGCCATCCTCAGAGCTGAGCCTCCCAGCACGGTGGACGTGGAGAATATATGAGGAAAAGTGGGAGGGCTCAGAAGCTACAGCCAAGAGTTTTAATTTTTTATTTATTCACTAGGTTTTTAAAGATGCTTTTAGAATTGCTCAAGAACACCTCTTTAAAAAAAAAAACAAACATTTAACTATTCCAGGCAATGCTGAAGTGTCTCTTAACTACCTCCTCCTCTCCCAAACAAGTTTCTGTCCCCAGAGGTAATGACTTCAGCTAGTGTTACTTTATTAATAAAAATAACACATGCACAAATTTCTACATGTCCGTGGTAGCGATTCAAGCAAAACCCAATGTGTAAGATAAACTGTCTTCCTCCTCCAAATCGTCATTATTAACAATTTTGGGATACTCCTGTGGGTCTTTTAAAATCAGCGTTCAAGCATAAGATATTTGTTGCTTCCTCATAAAGTAGTCCTTGTGTTTCTATGCAGACGGAGCCCTAGCGTGCATGCGGCCCTGCCTCTCCGGGTCACCCCCGGCGCTCCCAGAGGCATCTCCTTGCGCACTCGGAGCAACCTGTACCCCCGTGCTTTGTTCGCTTCTCCCTAGGGGTGATCACTGGGGTGATCTCATTACCCCGAACGTTGCATACCTGCCCCCCCGTGGTGGACCACTGGGTGATTCCCTTATCCTGGACCCCAGGAGGAGCTCAGGGCCCCTGATCCTGCACTGTGGGTAACTGCAGTCAGCACTCGCAGTCCGTGTCTGCGCTGGGCACTCCCAGCGGCCCGGTGGCTCCACAGGCAGGTGGTGTTTGTGGGGATCTGGGGCAGCCCTGGGCTCACTCTGTCACCACCTGGTTGCTGGTGACCTCAGGCTGGCCACTGGTGGGAGTTGTGTACAGAGTGGACTTCATTCCAGTCCCTTCCAGCCTCCCTGAAGATGGGCAGGGGCCCGCATCTGCTTCACTGCACCTTTCCTAGCAGATGCCCCGTCCCAGCCCAATGTGGTCCAGAGACCTCCTGGGCAGAGGGCGGCACCCCAGGCAGAGCACCACTGCACCCTGTGCCCCACTCCCTCACTTGACTTCGCCGTTCATTCTCCTGCCAGCACCCCCAAGCGATGTGATCGATTCTGGAGTCCGTGTGGCCAGCAAGGCCCAGCGAAGTGGTCTAAGGACCCTTTGAGCCAGCTGTGGGGCTTCCTATTTCTTCCTCCACTGCTGCTGCTACTGGTTCGAAAAATATAACACCTGCTCCATCAAAAAATGTTAATAAAAAATGAAAAATTTAATATTCCTGAGATATATAGGTCTTCTCAAACAGGAAACAGCTGCTGTTAGAGCCAAATTTGGCGGAGGCAGGGGTGGGCTGTTTTCTTATTAGTGTTTTCAGTTTTCCCCATGAGGTAGGTGCCTCTAGTGAAAATACTTTCCTGGAATGTGAGCTCCATGTGCTTCGCTGGTAATTAAAGTTGCCCTTTGTTAGTGTTTCCTTTGTCTATTTGCCTTGTGTATTTGTTTGTGATCATTGCTGGGGGTTTCTTAGTGACAGGATGTGACAGTAGAGGTCGGAAGAGGGACATGTCCACAAGGTCGGGAGGAGCTGCCCCAGCAGCTGGGAGCCAACCAGAAAGGTCACCCAGCCTGGAGGTCAGGTCCTAGCCACAGCCAGCTGCCTGAGAGCCTGGAGGCATGCCCAGCCCGGGTGACCCGTGCAGTGCCCCAGCACCCCGGAGCCTCTGCTTCTGCGTCTTCTCTCAGGAAACTTTCGGAAGAGCTGTTCCATCAGAACAAGAGACCGTAACAGCAAAGAGTCATCCTAACGAGCCGTGGCCAGGCCTGTCACCAGCCAGTTTCCTGAAATCTGCTCCTCTCCCTCCATCTTCGCTCCACAGGCCATGCCCAGGCTGGGCCGGGACACCAGGGAGAAACTAGGTCATCAGGAGGAGGGAAGCCCAGGTGGCTCTGCCTATGTAGTCCTGGGGAGAGGAAGCACTGAGGGATGAACTCAGGATTCAGGCTCCCAAAGCACCTTAGTTGTGCCCTATTTTGGCACCTGGCAAGGGTCCCCTGGCAGGCCGGCCACTGTTCAACCAAAAATAGCAGCCCAAAGTGCCTAACCTCAGGCCCAGGGCAGCTCCCCACCGTCCTTCCATGTTTCCCCCTCCTTGGCCTGGTGAGCGGGGTGGTCCAAGGCTCTTCTCTGAGGGCAGCTTGGAGCTGCCTTCTCTTGGCCAACCCTGCTTCCCTGGGCTCAGGGGACGCCTGCTGAGTTTCAGTCCCATGACTGAAGATCCAGGGGCCTCACAGAAGGCCTCGTGCTGTGTGTGTGCAGTCCCTTCCACCTCCCTTTCCTCTCTCGATCCCTCTGCTCCTCCTTCCCCCTCGGGAGCTCAAGTGGCCTCCTCTGTCATGCTGAGCAGTTGAGCTCTGGACCCACAACCCTAAATGCAAACCCAGTCACCCCTGTTCAGCTAAGTCCTCCAGCTCACAGCCAATCTCCCCTACCTCCCCAACATGTGACCCATGTCATTCCCCTGTGGGTGTTCGAACTCCTGCCCTGTTCGACACTGTACAGGGAGGCCAGTTTCCATTTATGGAACCCAAATGGAATAACCCCACCCTTTCAAGGCCTTAGTGTTTTAGGAAAGAGACACTGGGAGGAAAATCAATGGTATGTGGCACTCGGACTTCCCTGACGCCAGTGGACACTGGCACGAACTCACTTGGGCTCTCAGGGTGTGAGAGCTCAGTGCAGACGCCTCACCTTAGCAGGAGGAAACAGGACTCAGGATAAAGATTTAAGTGGCTTTCCAGGCTCTCAGCCAGGCCTCTTTCTCCCTGGGGATAGCTTAGCTAAGGACACAGACCCAACACACAGGGGACAAGGGCATGTCGTCACTGGGCTTTTCGGGGCTGCACTCACAGGCCCAATGGAATGGCAGTCTGAAGCCAGTTCAGGAAGAGGCTGCCTCTAGGTTCAGTGGAACAGCTGCAGGACAGGCATAGGAGTGGTTACATGTGACCGAGGATTTGCCAAACCTGGTGCAGATGGCCTCTAAGATCCTGTCCTGCCACACATTCACAGCTTCACTGATCAGAGAGCCACTGCTACCAATTTGGCCACAGGGCTCGGGAGGGCACTGTGAGAGGCTGGACAAGGATCTGTTGGCCCCAGGGTTCTCAGCCCCTGCACCTGGAACCCCATTGTCTGGAGGATAACCTGCAGCCCAGGGGAAGGGGCCAGGCAAGTGTGCCTTTCAGCCATCTCCCATGCCTCCTCCCTTCCTCCCGGTACCTTAGGGAGTAGCGCTGGTGATGCTGTGACAATTGGCACTGGCAACTGTCAGAGCTGCTATGTCTCATTCCCTGAGCACCCATTAAGCCTTCTTTTATTACCCCATAATTATTGCCATTAAAGGGGCTTTGTCCTCTTTATTTTGGAAGCAAAACAGGTATAATCCCCAAAGCAAGGGAGGAGCACACCCACTTGGGGCTGTCACTGGTGATGGGCAGAGGCTCAGGACTCTAGAGCCCCCAGGCTCCTGTTGACCTTGTCAGTGAGCAAACAGCCTGGAGCCTGGTGAGGCAGCAGGGTAGCCCCAATGTGAACTGTGGGAAATCATGCGAGTTGTGTGGGGGTCCCACCCAGTCCCCTTGCTTCTGGGCCCATGGCTGTCATCACCCCACCACCTCTACCCTGCTGCAAGGCGGGCAGTGCTGGGCCCTTGCCCCCTTCACACTCAGCACATGGGCTATTAAGGGCCTGCACAATGCCTCTCAGTGGCACTAGGACTATTAGCAGTCAGAATAAGAGTTGTCATTAGTTGAGTAGGTTCCTTCACAGACAAGTAACTCCTCTTTTTTGAAAGTTCACGTTATACCATTTCACTTTACAAAAGACCAAATCAGTACCTCTTTTCACGAACCAAAAGAGACCCCAAAAGAATTCTTGCTTTTACAAAAAAGACAAAAAGCACAAATAGTGGGGAGCCACTTCAGCGAGAGTGTGCCAGGCAGAGAAGAGCATCCAAGGTGGGGAGGTGTGGCGCGGGGCAGAGGCACACAGGTGGGGAGGGTGAGAGGCAGTGGGGCCCTGGTGCCTGGCACCGGAGTGGCTCCCACGCCTGCTGTGGGGGAGGGGCTGATGGGAAGAGTCCCTCCCACAGGGCCCCCTACTGCCCTGCACAGCCTCCAGTGGGGCTGGCTGTCCCCTCTGCACCCAAATCCATGTCCAGAAAAGCAGCCAGGCTCTGGAGTGCAGAGAAGGCTCCTCCAGAGAAGCCCTTTTCATGAGGCAGCCTGGGGGAAAGAGAGGCACACAGCATCCATCCCACAGAGGGACCTTCCTTCTCTGCCCCATTTCCTCATCCATAAAGTGGAGACCCTCCATACCCCTGAGGCTCTGGTCTCCTTAAAAGCTGGTCGTGAGAGCCAAAGGTGATAACAAGACCACTCTTGTAAAGCAGGTGCACTAGTAAAGGAAAAGGCCCAGATCACATTCCAAGAATGTGTTTTTACTAGAGCCTAGCTCCAAGATGAAAGACCTCTGAGCTATTCCAATATCCAAACTGTCAACATAAGAAATATCCAAACCTGCAAGAATTTTGAGTTTATTTGAGCCAAACTGATGATAATTGCCAGAAAGCAAAACCTCAATAGATTGAGAAAATGCTCCAGAGAATGGCAGTTCTAGAGGACATAAGTGGGCTGCATGACATCCATCGGTGACATGTTAGGGAGGCAAGAGAAAGCAAAGAGGCGAAGCTTCTGGGATTGGATAAAAAGTAAAATGATAGACACATACTTCTTTTACATAAATAGGTGCAGGGTAGTTCACAGACAACAATTAACTCAATAACAATAGGGGGATCTGTGGTCTCTGGTATCTGTGCTTTGAGGGGTCCAGAAAAAGGGAATTCTTCTGACATTCCAAAGGTATGTTATTGTAGATGCAAATAGACAACAGACAGGCTTAATTAAGGCAAAGATTGACTTTTGTCAAGGGAGATTCTAATCTAGGACATGACTACTTGCCCTAAACTGCTTTGAGTCAGTAAGTTTTAATTTCAGACCATCCTTTGGGGTTATTTTAGGTCTCTGAGTTAACAAGGTGCCACGCAGGCCTCCCCTGATCCTGTCAGGTTTTGTATGTGGCCCCTTTTTGTCCACAACCCTTCATTGTATGCAGGAAGAAACAGGCCCAGGGAGGTTATATCATGTACCCAAGGTGAGCCAGTGACTGAGGGAAGAGGCAGAACCCTGCCTTCTCTCCCACAACATACCATCTCCTTTTCTCACCTTCTTTGCCTGCCCCGTCCCAAAATATTTATCTTTACCCTGCCATGCTGGATGGGATTATTAGGTAGATGTTAGAAAATGCAGGAGGAGAAAGGCAGGAGGGGGTGCCCAAAGAAGAAGGGGGTCCACAATGCCCAAAGAAGAAGGCCATAAAGCAACTTTGGTTAATTGCCTACCTCTGGTCACTATCTGTTTTACGAGGGGTCCCTTGTGCTTCCAGAAAGAGCCCAAAAATAACTTTGGATAACTGCCTCAACTTTAATTAACTGCCTCCTGTCACATATTTGTTTTACAACAAGAAGACTAAATGCAGTCTTGGAGCAAGATAAGAATTCGGGCAAACAGGCCACCACACATACCTACGTTTGGGTAGTCACGTCCCCTGGGGGGAAGCTGGTACCACCTTTATCTGCCAGTTAATATGTAACTCCCTCATCCCCATCTGGCCAACTATATAAATCCTCAAGACAAAGGACCTGATGCTTTTTGTCTCCCTTACCGTGCCCTGCCCTGAACTGATGCCTTTCACCCTGACCTTGGCAAGACCTGTCCTCTTCCATGAGGACGTATCACTAATAAACCCTGCTTACATACTAATAGACTTTTGCTGATCTGTAATTCTTTACTGTGTCAGCAAGAAGAACTGAATTTCTCTTGTAACAGGATCATACCAAAACACAGTTTCTTGTGTGTGGCTAATATGCATGTCCTTTTAGGCAAGCTTTAAATGGGTGTAAGTCACTCACATCTAGTATGAATTAGTTTGGTCAGCTGCTTTCCCCAGAACTCACAAAACAAGAGCAGTGGTGGGATGAAGATTTTAAAGAAAGGGACAGAGAAAGAGATCACTCTGGATCTTTTACCTGTCTGTGTTCAAGATCAAAGGGAGCTGTTATAGTACAAAGAGGAGGCCTAGTTTCAAGTACAGTTTCTCAAATTTATTCACTCTGAACCCCAAGTCCCATCTCTGTAAAATGGCAGCAGCACACTGACTCAATAAAAGTCCTTCCGGCCTGACATTCTAGTTTTCCCCACTAAAAGGATAGGGTCCTAGGAAGGGGGTGGTCAGTCTTCCAGCCCCCCGACCCCACCCACTACCCCTAACCCCAAGGCCCAGGACAGAAAGGCCAGGCCTCAGGGCCCTTCATCACATGGGCCAAGTCCTGTTGCTGGTCTCCATGAAGGTAGGAGGACAAGCTCCAGCAGCAATAAGTCACAGAGGAAATTTCTGCCTTGACAGCTGAGCAGGAAGGGGATTGAACCTTGGCCCACTCTACCTTCAGCTTGTAACAGCCTCTTCCAGGGAGTAGGATCTGACTCCCCAAGACAAACAGGAACATCTGCTCTACTGGTGAGTCCTGCTGGCTTACAGGGGTCTGTCACGGCCATTATCTCTCTTCTTATGTTAGTGGTGCTCTGTTGAAGTACAGCATAATTAACATGCAATGAAGCTTAAAAATCTTAAGGGTACAGCTGAATGAATTCTACAAATGTATATACCCTGTACTCCTCACTCACATGGAGATTTCAAATGAGCCTTGCAACAGTGTCATTTACGGATTGCTCTCGGTCCTTCCTGCTAGTGTGACCATATATTTTACTTCTATATTTTTACTTTTGCTTTAAATAGTCAAAAATTTTTAAATGAAAAATAATAGTCTCATATTTGTCCATGTTTACAAGTTTGGGCACTCTTCATTTCTTCCTGGGAGTCTAGCTCTTGGCTTTCTCCCAGGAAGAAAAGCTTTCTTTAGTATTTCTTCTAATGTAATCTCCTAGGAATTAATTCTCCAAGTTTTATTTGTCTGAAAGTGTGTTAATTTGGCTTCTATTTTTGAAGA
This sequence comes from Phyllostomus hastatus, assembly GCF_019186645.2. Classification (NCBI taxonomy): domain Eukaryota; kingdom Metazoa; phylum Chordata; class Mammalia; order Chiroptera; family Phyllostomidae; genus Phyllostomus; species Phyllostomus hastatus. Next base: position 69,101,622 of record NW_025334041.1, read on the forward strand.
AGATTAATATTAGATATAGACTTCTAAGTTCACAGACTTTTTTTCCTTTAAGCTCTTTAAAGTTGTTCTTCAATTGTCCTCTGTCTTCCCTCACTTCTAGTAAGAAATAAGCTATAGCTCTCATTGTTTTTTCTCTGAATACAATATGACTGTATTTTCTGGATGATTTATTTATTTATGTTGAGAGAGAGAGAGAAAGGGAGGGAGAAAGAGAGGAAGAGAAATCGATGAGAGATACATCGATCGGTTGCCTCTTGCATGTCCCCAACCAGGGATCTGGCCTGCAACCCAGGTATGTAGCCTGACTGGGAATCAAACCAGAGACCTTTCAGTTCGTAGGTCAGTGCCCAATCCACTGAGCCACACCAGCCAGGGCTTCTGGACGATTTTAAGATTTTCTCTTTACCTTCCTTTTCTAGCTTGATTGTGATGTGCCTAAGTGTAGACAGCCTTCCTTGTGTTTGCCCTGCTCGAATTTCCTAGGATTCTAAAATCTGTGTTGATGTCTTTCATCAATTTTGGAAAGTGTTCAGTCATTCTTTTCAAATATTTTTTCTGCTCCATTCTTTCTCTGTTCTCCTTCTGGGACTGTTAGGTAGCATAGATAGCAAACCAAGGCGGGGAGAAGGAAGGAGACATGTCTCAACCACTGACTGAGCAGTCCTGAGCCTGGTCCAGTAATGTTGCCAGGTGTTCCTACATCACAAGAAACACTATATGTTAGCACGAGAGGAGGACAGACCTTGAAATTCCATGTAGCATTTCCACTATCTGGGATGGAAAGCCTTGAAACTGTGCTTTCACTCCAAGGCCTAGGAGGCTGGAGAGGGTCCACAGTGCCCAAAGGAGGAGGCCACTAAAGCACATTCAGTTAATTGCCTGTCTCTGGTCACTATCTGTTTTATGAGGGAATCTCTACTGTTTACAGGAAGAACCCGTAAATAACTTTGGGTGACTGCCCCAACTTTAATTAACTGCCTCCTGCCTATTTTACAACAAGATGAACAAATGGGGTCTGGAGCAAGATAAGGATTCAGGTTAATAGACCCCCACACAACCTGAATTTGGGTAGTCACATTCCCCCAGGAGAGCTGGCACCACGTTTACCCATTAATCAACATGTAACTTCTTCACCCCCATCCCACCAACTATGTAAGTCCTCAGAACAAAGGACTCTTTCTCTTGGCCCTCTGGCTGCCTGATGTCAGGCCACCCGGCCTCTGGCCACCCGGATGAGTGCTGGCCACCCCAGCCTTTGGCCACCCTTACTTTTGCCAGCCTTATCCTATGCCTATGCCTTTCAACCCCCCACCTTAACTAGGCCGTTCTCTTCCATGAGAACAGATCACTGACAAGCCATGCTTGTACACTAATAGATTCACTGATCTGTAATTTTTTACTGCGTCAGTGAGAAGAACCAAACTTCTGGGAGTTTCTCCCCTAACAGGACTTTAATTATACATATGTAATATTGTACTACTCAATATTCTTTCATATACTTTTTTCCTCTATTCAATGGGTTGTCAAACTTTTCCTCTAGAGAGTCAGTGTATAAATATTTTAGGTCTTGCAACTATTAGGTCTCCGCCACAACTATTCAGCTCGCCACTGTGGCACTGAAGTAGCCATAGACAACACTTAAATAAGCAGGAGTAGCCGTGTTCTAATAAAACTTTATCTACAATAAAAACAGCAGGCCAGATTTGACCTTATCTGAAAAGCAGGATGATAACGACACCTGACATGAAATAGTGCTACAGATAAACTGCATACCCAGCACAAACAGGTGTTCAGTGAGGTCCACTGTCTGCCTCCCTTTCTTCTCTCCCCTCTGCTTGGCCCATGAGTGACTGGAGCCTGCCGATGTGACCAAGCACCCACCATTAGTGACCTTTGAAAGAATCAGAGACAGGAAAGGTGATGACAGATAAGTAATGGGGACACTCTGTACCCATTGCAAAGAAGGGATCCAGGAACCTGCACACAGATGGGCTTGAATTGTATCTCTAGCAACATTCTTAAATTATTCAATAGCTTAGTTTGTAAGAATTGAGAAGCAGCATCTGCAGACTCTTCTAGAGGGAGGCTGCAGTCAACAACACTCAGGACCCCTAATCTGATCATGTTAACCTGAACCCCTTCCTTTCTTTAATATTTGAGTGGCATTAGGAGGAGGAGGAGGTTAGAGGACAGACTTTCTGGATTTGTCAAACTATCTCATGATTATTGAGATGCCCAGAAGGCAATGCACAGAGGTTATAGCTCTGTGGTGCATTTTCATAGATGACTGAACAATTAACTATGGCTGGTGGGCCTCTGATACTCGGCCATAGGTTCTATCCTGCTTCAGAGTCTAGGCAAGGAGTTAGATGGGTCATAGAAAGCATTTTAACAGATCTCAAGGATGGTGCTGGCTGGAAAGGATGGTGAGGTCACTGAAGGGTGAGATCCAGATTCAAAAGTAACCCAAGAATGTGGAGCAGAGGGCAAGTTCCAGACATTGCTGGTGGGAGTAAGAGGGTATAGCCACTTTGGAGAAAGATCTGTCAGTTTCGTATAAAATTAAAGATACACCTGCCTATCAGCCAGCAATTACAATATTAAATATTTACCCAAGATATATAAAGACATATGTCTACACAAAGGTTTGTACGCAAGTGCTTTTAGCAAGTTTGTTCACAACAGCCAACTGGAAACAACTCAGGTATTCATCAATAGGACAACAGATAAACGTATTGTGGTATAATCACACAACCGAACATAGTCAGTGACAAAAAGGAAGAAACCACAGACACAGGCAATACTCTGGGTCTCAAAAAAATCATGCTGATTAAAAGAAGTCTGACACTGTAAAATCCATTTATATGAATTTCTATCATAGGCAAAACCCATGAAAATGGTGCTTGCTTTTGGAGGGCTGAGATGAACATTGGCTGGGAAAGGGCTTGAAGGAGCCTTCTGGGATGATGGCAATATTCTCTATCTTGATAGCAATTTGGGTTTGCATTTGTCAAAAATTATGACTTGTGCATTTCATGGTGGATACCTAAAAGTCATGAACAAATATTGATCTCCACTCAAAGAATGCATACTGAAATGTTCAAGGCAGGAAAGTGTTTTGTGTAGGTACTTTGTCTGCAACTTACTTGGAAAGTCATCAGAAGGTAAGATGGATTGATAGATGAGTGGAAAGCTGCTTAGATAGGTAGATGTGTGACAAAGCAACATAGTCAAACGTAAATTGTAGAATCTACAACTGCAGGCAAAGGGCAAGAGGTCCATGCTGGTGCAGGTCTCCTTTGCTGAAGCAGGGATTGTGGGAGTCCTGATTCACCAGCTGTGCACAAGGAAGGGGTTGTGTCCAAGTTTATTATGAGCACATATGCTGCTGCTGTAAGAGATGCTGAAGTAACAGATGTACTCATAGCCCCTGCTCATGGAGGGCACCCCATCCTCCCCACATTGCTCACATCCTCTTGAGACTCGAGACCCCACTTCCAAAGAGACATTAGCACATGCACAAGTATGTATCCACCAGGATAGGCTGCATTTCACAGCAGTATCAAGAGCTCCTCAAATCTCAGTGGCTTATGTCTCATTCTCTACATCCCCTATGGTGGGCTGTACCTCTAAACCATGTCGTCTTTGCCCTGGGACCCAAGGTGACAAAGAAGGCTTTATCTAGAAAATTCTCTCTACCTGGTGGCAGTGGCAAAGACATGGTAAACCACAAGCTGCTCTTACAGCTTCTGCCTGAAAGGGGCATATGACGCTTTTGTCCACCATCACTGGCAAGAACAAGTAACATAGCTACGCCTTGGTTGGCATTGAGTTGACTGCCATTGTGTACAGTGGTACAGATTCGCCTGGCCATGAATGCCCCACCCTTTCTCAGGGGTACTGCTTGCTCACTGTGACAATAGTGATGTGCTCTGTCCCGAGGCCTCTCCTGAGGTGGCATGACAGATGACATGATGGTTTTCTCCAGACACTGTAAATAGTGAGACTTGCCCTGCAGGGCAGGCTGAGGACATTTCCAGTGGCTGAGGATGACTGGCTTCAGGTCACCATAAGAAGCACTTTCTAACAAAAGAACTGCCCTGCAATGGGAAGCAAAGTAGACGCATATTACCTGGGCACCTCCCTGGGCCCAGCATGGTGGCCGGTGCAGAAGGTATTGCATCTATCCTTCCTACTCACCTAGAAATACTGGACCCAGCTGCCCACAAAGTAGTAGTTCCCTGTCTCTGGAAGGAAGGAAGCAAAACCTGGGTGGCCAGGTGACAGCGCTGTAGATGGAACCCCTGCATGGACAGATGATGTCAAACCGGAGTGAGGCTCCACCAAAGTATCCTTGGGAGGGGCACCTGGACAGGATGCTGTGCCCCCCACCACTACCTGCCCCTCACAGAGCTGCCCACTGGGCTGCTGTGTAATCAGCTTCTAAACAAGCATACTTTCTGGATCGGGCCTCTAGGTGGAAACCCCCCCAAGCTTGGGCATCTGCTCAGGGCTCAAAGAACTCGAATGCTGGCCAGGATAATTACTGACCATCCCCTGTGACCTTGGGCAAGGCGCTTAGCTGCAGGGGAGGGGGCAGTAAACTAGTGCACTTGTAACTCAAGTGCCAGTTCTCTGAGGCATGTGCCACGATCACACCTGAGAGCACTGGCCAGCTGGCCAATGCAGCTGCTGTGACCCACTCAGGGCCTCGCTGCTGAGCAGGCTGCTCTCTCATTGGTGATGTGCTTCCCAAAGGTCTCAGACCCATCTTGCCATTATAATAACCCTCCTCATGAGGACAGTCCTTTCTAGTTTGCAAAATGCAAACTGACAGAGTCTCTGTAGTCTCTAAACTTGTGGGTGGCCGGGGCTGAGACCCAGTCCCAGGGCTAGTCTGGAAAGGGGTGCAAAAGAAAAGGGCCCAGCCTGCAGTCCAGACACCTGCCAGCCACAGGGACCGCTCTGCCCAGCTGGATCACTGGCTGGAAGGCCAGCTCTCCACTCCAGCTCCCACCAGGGCAGCACTCCACAGTTTACAAAGGAAGTTCCTCCACCTCCAGGAGTGAAACTGACCTCACGTCTTCCTTGGAAAGGAGGCAGCTTGTCCAAAGCCACACACTGGTAAAGCAACAGGCAAAGACAGGTCCACATCATCTGCCTCTGAGAGCCCAGTTTACCACAGTGGCCCTCCCACCCACCCACTTGTGGGATGGCTCCTGCAGGGGTTGCGAAGCCCACCTGCTCCTTTGTCCAGCCCTGATGTGGCTGCCACACCCTGGAGTCAATGCCCAATGAAAACAGCCCTGGGAAGTGTCACTTTAATTAGGCAGCAGATGAGGTCAAGTTTCGAGGCATTCACAGTGACTTCCTCTCTCTTCTGCCCTTTGGGTCCCTCCAGCTGCAGTCCAGCCTCAAGCACAGCCATTGGCTTCCAGGGTGGTGGATGTCGGGGAAGGACAGGAAGAGTCCAGGCCTGGCTCCAGGCTGGCCAGCCAGAGGCCAGGGCTGCCAAGAGTGGCTCACATTAGTGCATTTCTTAGCATCCACATCCCTTGGCTGGCTTCCAGGGGCCAAGGCCCCTGCCCCTCACTGGGGACAGCTGCCTTCTACACTCAGCCAGAGAGGGCCCAAGAATTCTGGCTGGCTCAGCCTCCTGCCCTACCTCAGCAGAGAGGTATGCAGAAGTTTGTATCTCCCAAGACCTTCCTGCCTGGGCCCACATAGTCAGATACTGGAACTCCGGACAGCTAACCTGCATGGGCTCCCCCATCTCCGCTCCCTGCAGGACCACCTGCAAGTGTTTCACAGCCCCTGCAGCCGCAGCACCCTACCCACTCTTCCTTTCCAGCAACAGAGTTAGGCACATGCCTCTATTCATGTTCAGGGCCCACCCCCACCTGCAGGCCCTGTGAGGTGCCACCTGCAGGATTTGTTTCAGTTTCCCCTTAACCCCCTCCTTCCTCCTTCTGTCTCCCAGTGCATGTCCTTAAACACCCACGAATACTTGGAACTATCCAGTGTGATTCGGGTGTGCTTATGTTTTCAGTTTGTGGTTTTGTGATAGAGCTTCTGTCCATTACATGGTTTTTACTCAGCACCATACTTCTCAGATCTTCCCATTGACATGTGCACCTTAAATGGGTGAATATGGTATGCAAATTATATCTCAATAAACATGTTTTTAAATCTCCTCAGAGGGGCATTTGCAGTGTGGTCCTCTTTTCTAGGCCATGAAGCTTGAAGGAGAGGAAAGAGCAGCAGATTTCTGGATCCAGATGCCAGCAGCACCACCAACCTGCCTGTCACCTTACCTGGCCCCCTCCCTTCTCTTGGCTGCATCTTGTCTTGAGGAAGGAGGGCCCAGGTCACTTCTGAGGGCCCTTGCACCCTTGATGTGTTATCACCCTTGTGATAACAAATCAGGGAGCGCTGAGTCAGCAGCGTCCCCCAGCCCCCTGGAGGGCCGTCATGGTGCAGGAGAAAGCTCTGTGCTCAGAACTGCTCCTTAGGACATTTTCTGTTGCTCTGAGAAACCAGACACCACCTAAGTTTCCAACAATAAGAGTAAAATTACATGACGGCAGTTGTGCCACTTAAAATGGGGCTTGAAACCACCAACAAACGTGGGCAACACTGCTGCTGTGGCATCTGCTGAAAAAGCAGGATGGAGGACTGAGTGAGGGCAGTGGGCTGGGACCACGTAAACATCACCAGAGAGGAACAGGGAACAGCTGGGTCGTGTCACCCTCTCCCGCTGAGAAACCCACTGGTGTCACCGTCAAGGTGTTCGAGTGACCTGCAGGTTATAAAGCAGATGCTTAGCACGTGAGCTGCGTGTGCAGGTTGTCCTCAGGCCGCAGCTGCCTCATGGGGCAGGTGGACTCAGGGGTAAGGAGGGCAGGAGGCCTGTGCTCACTCCCCAGGCTGCCTCAAACACAGGGTTTGGGTGGACAGAGCTCTCCTGGGGCCAGCTGCCACAGACCATGGCGTGCTCCAGTAAGGAACCCTGCCTGCACACTCTGCAGAACATCAGGAACCCCCAACTTGCTCTGGCTGTTGTGGCTCAGTGGATTGAGCAGTGGCCTGTGAACCAAAAGTTTGCTGGTTTGATTCCCAGTCAGGGCACAAGCCTGGGTTGTTGGCCAGCCCCCCATTTGGGGGCCTGCTAGAGGCAACCAAAAAATGTTTCTCTCCCTTTCTTTCTCTCTTCCTTCCCCTCTCTCTAAAAATACATAAATAAAATCTTTAAAGAAAAAAGTATTTCTAAAAAAAAACCACAACTCTCTGTGGCTTAGCACTAACTGATTATTGCGCACTTCGTACATAGTCCCCTGTGAGTCAGGCAGCTCTCCTCCGAGTGGTGACTCAGGGACCAGGCTCCAGCCCGCCTCTGGTGCCACCGCCTCTTGCTGGAGGCCTCTGAGGTTGCTGCAGAGGGAAATTGAGGGGCACGGTGCACACAGGAGACTTTTATGGCGCAGGTCTCTGCTGTCCCCTTCCCACAGGCCCAATTTATGCCCACGTCAAGGGGACTGGGAAACGTGGTCTAACGGTGCTCAGGAACAAAAGAAGTGCCAGGACGTCAGGAACCTGGACAGTTCCTCCCTGAGCGTCCACTCGGTGCTTCCTCCCACGCACCCCAGAGGACCTGGGCATCTTGAGGGCACGGCCAGCACCTATGCTGGCTCAAACGCAGCAGTGGAGAGAGCTAGGCCCTGGAGGGCCACAGACCACGTGTGACAGTTCCCAGCACCGGTCAAGGCATCTGGACTTTGTCTGTGTGCAGTGAGGAGCCACTGATGGGCTGTAAGCAAGAAAGTGCCATGGGCAGTTCTGGGTTCCAAAGAGATAAAGCTGCTAAGGACAGGGAGGTGGGGAAGGCAGGCCTGAGGAGAAGCAGCCAAGAGGCCATGCGAGCAGGTCCCTGGTGGCTCAGAGTGAAGTGTCTGGACCCCTGCGCCAGTGCGCAGCCTCCTTTGTCCCAGCCCATCACAAAAGCCTGAGCCACGTGGTCTCTGCGGGGGCCCTGGCAGGACACCAGGCCTCACTCAGGGAGCCACTGATGGGAGGCTGCCCTGGCTCTGGGAAGGCGGACAGGATGCTGTAATTCTATTGCGAATGTCTAGGAGCTGGCAATGGCAGTGGGACTGATAACCATGTTTTGTTCATTGCATGCTCCGGGGACATCGATCAGGGCCAGAGAGAAGCCATTAACCCATGCTGAGTGTGCCCTGCAGGAAAACCGTCTTCCAGCAGCCTTTTTAGGCCAGGGCCTTGCAGTGAGGGATGGGGTGGCTGTGGTGGGAACACGGGGAGGCTGGGGAGCTCCTAAGGGGGAACCCTGTAACATTGACTGGGAGAAGGACAGGTATTCACTGATGTGTATGGATCACCTGGTGCCCAGGGTGCCTGCTTCTGTGAACCCCTCACACTCCTTCCTGTCTCTCTGCTGCCCCTCTAGACCCTCTCTTCTTCACAGTCCCTCCGGGCTTCCCGTGATGGGGTGGGTGGGAAGGCCCTTGCAGGGTTTCTGCAGCCCCGGACCCTGACCACAGCTGCTGACTCCTCCCCTCCCCGTACCCACCCCCATCATTGCCCAGCTAACCGCAGTGGCTGCCATCCCACCCTGCTCCCCAGTGCTGCCCGCAGGCTGCCCTGTTCTCATGCTTGAATTGCTCTATTTCACCACGTTTTCATGAACAACCTTGTGAGCACTGGGCTTTCCCAGTCCACAGAGGACAGGCTATTGCCCAGACATGGGGGAGGAGCTTGCCCGAGGTCACACAGCAACAGTGGGGAGAGCCAGACCTGCTCTCTCTTCCTCTCCTTCCCCTCCTCAGCTCTCTGCCCTTCTTGTTCACTCCAGCCACCCCTCATCCCACCCTCGGGAGCAGAGCTCAGGCTCCTCGGTGGGTGCAGCTGTGTTTGCAAAGACCTGCCCCTCAGGTCTGGGATAGGTGGCCTTGGAGTTCCATCTCAGTGGACAGGAGGAAAGCGACAAGGGGAGTAACGTGCAGGAAATCAGCCCTGGGCTCAGGGAGCCGCACACTGTGGGCTGGTCCCCTGGACTCTGAGGATGTTACACGCACACACACACACACACACACACACACAGTCTCCCTGAGGGCTCAGCAACACCTGGAAACCAGATGTGTGCCTTCTACCAGGAGAAACAGCCAGAGAGGACCCCCAAAAGGGAAGCGGGAAAGGTTGGCATCAGAGGCTTACCTGCGAGGGGCTCTGTGGCCCCTCTGCCCACCGGCAGAGCGGGGACAGCAAAGGCTGAAAGGAGCTTAGGGAGAGGACAGTGCTCACTCCCAGCAGCAGGCTGCTTCCATAGGATGCTCTGTGACAAGTGATGGTGCGTCATTTGAAAGTCATAAAAGGACCCGCCCACAGAGGGACACAGAAGCACAGGAGAGGGTCATTGCAAGAACTGAAAGATTCAGCACAGAGATGGGGGTGGGCAGGGCATTTCCACCATCCTCAGAGGAAGGAAGACAGCACAGGTACTCAGCACACTTACTGTGGGACCCAGTAAGCCAGATGTTAGGACCAATAGGAGCGAACTCTAAAGAGTCCAGAGGAGCTGGAGACCCAAAGGGGCCCACACTTGGTCATTCAGTGCTTCCAGCTCAAGCTGAGAAGGGCCTGGGGAGCTTGAAGAAGGAGCCACTTCCCTCAGAGGCACAGAAAGAGAAGGCGTCCATGGCTGGCGCCAGCTGGACCAAGCAAGCCACACCAGGCCTGGGCTCCCTGCAGTCCCCGTGTGGGGCCTGAGCCTCGGCAGCTCCCAGACCTGTGGCTTCGGGGTGGGGAACGTATAGGAGGGGTGACACTGCCAGGTCCCCCTCAGGGTTGACAGCCAAGAAGCAGCCACCCTGCCAACCCCAGGGCCTCCACAAAGCCTGTGAAGCTCTCGGGCCTGGGAGTAGGGAGGGCAGGGAGAGGGTGGGAGTACCCGGAGTTTTGGTCTCCACCCTTTCTCGATGTCTCTTCCCCTGGCCTGGAAGAGGCTCTGTCGATGAGTCTCAGCTGTTAAAAATAACCCGCCTCTCCATCATCCCGTCAGCCACCCTCCGGGACAGTGTGTTCCAAGGCCCAAGCTTTTCTCTAGGGACCAGAGCAACGGGCAAGAAGGGCCGTGGATGCTCCTGCTGCCCCAGGCCGGGAGAGCAGGCACAGAAGCCAGGCCCCGCAGGCTCCCCAGCCAACACCAGCTCTCCTCACCCCCAAGATCCTAAGGGGTCAGGTCCACTGACGAGAGCCGGGGTGCTTGTGGGGCACTGGGGTTGCCTCAGAGGCCTGCAAGGCTCTAGAGGATGTGCGGGCCTCTCCTGGTGACCTGGAACTCCCTCCCCCTTGCCTGGATGCTGTGCCCACCCATTGCCATGCGGCTTCCTCCTCTGATTCCCAAAAACATGCTGATTGGGCCCAGAGGGGACTTTATAGGTAATCAGGAGGGAGAAGAAGGAGCTCAGATGCATGTGAAGCCCATGTCCCTGTCTCTGTCTCTCTGCTGTGGCCCCCTTCCTGTAGGAGAAAAAGAAAGTAGCAACTGCACTCAGGCCTAAGAGACCAGGCTCTGGAGACCAAAAGACCTGGTTTGAATCTTGCCACACCCCTGAGTACTGTGTAACCTTGAGAAAAGTACCTAACCTCTCTGTGCCATGATTCCCTCACTGGTAAAATAAATGCTCATAGTCCCAACTTACAGGATCTCTGTGAGAGCTAAATGAGTTCCAGATGTTGCTAAACACACAGTGCCTGACCGAGCGAGCTCTCAAGAGATGGCATGATTCTTGGAGCACCATGGTTGAGAGCACTGGCTGTGGAATGGAATTTCATATCCTGCCCCATGTACTAACCAGCTGTGTGGCCTTGAGCAAGCCGCTTGACCCCTCCGATCCTTCATTCCACAATCCGTAGCATGGGATGATTCCAGTCATCTCCTGGAGCTGTTGCAGTTCTTCCTGTGTAGGTGCCCTGAGGCTGGTGCTGAGTATGTAAGGATCACTCAGTAAGTGCAAGACCCCAGTCAGGACAGCACTGCAGCTGAGTCTTGGAGAAGGACAGGCGGAAGACAGAGGGCCGGGTGCAGAAGAAAGGCATTTCCCTTGGCCCATGCTTCCCTAGGAGCGTCTGAAGGCCTTCCTGGCCACACACCACACAGGCCGGAGGCTCCTGGGGCGTGCCTGCCCGGAGCACCTCTCGAAGCCCCACAGGATTCTTGAGGCCCCTGCATAGCAGACCTGTGCCAGCCAGCCAGCTCTGCCTGTTCCCACCCACCTTCATGCTATCGAGCTGCACCCAAGGGTGGGGGGAGCAGCAGAGAGAGAGAGAGAGAGAGAGAGAGAGAGAGAGAGAGAGAGACAGGTAGGCAGAAGGAGACAGGGAAACCAAGAATGAGGCTGGGGATCCAGGGAAGGGGAAGGAAAAGGGGGGAAGGAGGGAGAGAGGTGAGAAGATGAGGGAAGGGCAGAGGGGAAGGGAGAGGGAAGCCCACAAACACAAAGTGAGACAGAAAAAACAAAAGTCACAGAAACCTTCTGGAAATTTAGACAATGGGAGGGACCTCTCTGAAAGGCCAAATGGGAGGCAGGGAGAGAGGGAGGGCGAGGCACCAGCCGGGAGCCCCAACATGGGGACCTGCGATGGAGCTGCAGACAGCCCGACTCCCCTGCAAACGTGCCTTTACCTAAGGATAAGTAAAATGTTGTCATGACAACAGATGTAGCATTTAGGGTAATTACTGCGAAGAATGGAGAGAAGAGGTGGCAGCTCTGGCTGGTGCTGCAGCCCAGGGAGGGAGGTCTTGGAGGCAGCCCCAGTCCTCCATCTGCCCTGTCCCACCCCAGCCCCTTCCCTGGGCCTCAGCTGAGGCTTTCCCAGTCCAAGCGTACCCTAGGGCCGACCTTCCAAGTCCCTTAACCAGTCCCCAGGCCCTGCCCTCCTTGCCACCCTCCTAGGCCTGCCAGCAAACACAGGTCCTGTGTCTCTGTAACCAGCCTCTCAACATAACTCTCCCCACCGCCCTCTGAACAAGGTGCAGCAGGGACCTCCTTTTACAGATGACAATACTAGAGTCAGGGAGGGTGAGTAACTTCTCTGAGTAACAGCAAATATGCCAGAATCTGAAGGCAAGCCTGGTGCTCCACATAGCCCCTTCCCACATGATTCCCTGGACCCAGGGCCTATCTGGGCCTACAGATCGCTCTTCTTGACCCCTCACCCTGCAGCACCCAAGAGGAAGGGCCAGAGACAGAATTTGGGGGTGAGAAGAAAGGTGGGGAAAAGGTTTGATGCACCTGGCTTCCAAAAGACATCATCTCACTTTATCTTGAGATAATACTTTCATTTTTAGAAATGAGAAAATAGCTTTGAGAGAAGTGAGTTGCCCCGGGACCCCCAGCGCCCTGTCAGTGAGGCTCTGGAGCTGCTCCAGGCGAGGCGAAGTGGTAGCAGGGGGCAGAGCAATTCGAAGGACACCCAGTACGTGGGGAATTGAGGAGCTTCTGCAAAGTTACAGCAGGGCCTGGGCTCTGTTTGTCAGGGTCCTGAGTTTGGGGCTTGGGGACCTCAGAGGAGAGGCCAAGGCTCCCGTCCAGCTCCCTGCAGTTGAGGGCAGCCCCCTATAAAGGGACCATAGCTGTTCCTCTGCTGTCATAGCTGTCCATGGCTGTCCCTCTGCCTCCATCCTCTGGGCCATTGGCCTCACATCCACAGATCCTCTGGACAGATGTCCACCTCAGGACCTCCAGGCTTGGGGTGGTATGACATCCTGCCTCCAGAGTGCCCAGGGCAGGGGCAGGAGTGGCCTGGTCAGGCAGTGAAATGACAGCCAACAAGTGCATGCTTGGCCTCAATGACCCCATCTCTGGGAGGATGAGGCTCTGGCCCTTCACATGCCTTAGGGCCTGTACCCTGGGCCTACAGCATTGCCGGGCTGGCGTCAGAGTGAGAGCAGGGCTCTGTTGATAAGCCCCCTCCCATATTCAGGAGCTTCCTCCAGGATGAGACCCTGATCATAGCACCCCCCCTGAAATACCCCCAGAACTGGAAGGGCTGGTGTGGCTGGGCATGACCTGGCTGAGAGGTAGAGCAAGGGACTGGGGGCTTCCCAAGGCTCTGAGGTACCTGCCACTGAGGAGTGGGCTGTTGAGGGAGAAGGGGCGTGTGTGTGCATGTGCGTGTGTGTGTGTGTGTGTGTGTGTGTGTGTGTGTAAGAGAGAGAGAGAGAGAGAGAACTAATGGGATGGAGGGGCTGTTGGTGAGGCAAGGCTGAGGATTTTGAGCCCTTCTAGAGAATTTATCCATAGTCTTAAAAAAGCAATGAAAAGAAGAGAAGGGGGGTCAAGAAAGAATAAAGGGGGCTAAAGATCGTGCAAGCCGCTGGTGAGCCAGGACTCCCCCCTGTGCAGGCCTGTCCTGGGCTGGCCCCATCTCAAGGAGCTCACTGTGGTGTCACACTGCCTAAGCCAAATGCGACCAAAGAGGTACACATAAACAGTGACAGGCATTCAGGGAGCGAGAGTGGCCCTGCACTGAGTCTCAAGGGCAGCCAAGTAGACATGACCTCTGGGTGCTCAGGGCTCACCCCAGTAGAACCATTCTGAGTGAGGAGAGGAGCATGGGGAGGAGGGTGTAGGAGAAGAGGGGTGCACAGGTCACAGGCAGGATCCAATGAAGTCTAGGGACTTGGTATGCCAAGTTGGGGGTAAAGTAGCCTGGGCAGAGGGAGAGGGGTCTGCATCTTCTGAGGTCCCACCCAGGCTAGCAGTCAGGATTCCCAGGGGCAAGACAAGAAGGGCTGTGCTCAGATCGCCTGAGGAGGTCTGCAGGCAGGTTGAGAGGTGGGCTCCTCCTAGCCCTGCCCCGTAGCTGAGGGACAGAGGGCACAGAGTCTGCCTGTTTACCTCTTGGCCTCTGCAAAGCCGTTCCCAGCCCCTGGGGTGCAGAGCAGAGGAGGAGGCATGTCATCAAAAAGCCAAGCCCCCGAGGCACCTGGAAGCCAGGCAGGTGGGCGGAGGTGGATGTATGGACCCTGACAACTTATGGGGTACTGGTCCCAGCCTCCTCACACCTCCGGCCTGCACCCACAGGCCTGTGAGCACAACCACAAATGGCCTTTCCCTGTTGCACCCTGCCCCTTCCTCGAGGGTGGGTGGCAATGGTTGTGCCACGTCTGGGCTGCGGCCCCCACAGTGCCCTGAGGGTCTGGAGATCTGGGCTTCGTGTGGCTTGCGCCATTGCCAGTATGTGACTTGGGACAAGTCCCTAAACCACCTACACAGCTGCAAAATATTGGGGTAGCAATGAAATTTGAAACGCCAGGCTGGCTCTCTGCCTGGACCCGAACTGGTCTCAGTAACTGGTCCCTCTTGCCTTCACCCACAGAGTTCCCATCTTCAGCTCAAAGGCGTGCACAGGGAAGGGAGTGCCCGGCATGCAGTGAGGGGTCTGCAACACCTGCAGACCCGTGGCGACCAGAGCCGCTCAGCCAGACCCAGGGAGCAGCAGCCTGAGAGAAGAAAATAAACAAGTTTGCTGGCCACCCTCAGCTGTGGCTGTCTCCTCTTTGCCTCCTCCTCCTGACACTCACCCCTCTTCCCCACTTCCTGGAGCCAGGAGACCCTGACATCCCAACTTATTTTTAGTCAGCTGCCTCTGGAGCAGAGTGCTGGCCCTAGGCCTTACCCCGCCCCGTCTGCTGCCCCTGGGGGATAGCCTGGGGCCAGAAGGCACCTCAGAACGTGAGGGAGCACACACCAGAGCCAGAGCCAGAGCCAGAGCCGGAGCAGCATCGACCCCTCCAAACCCCCAGCCCCACCCGCTCCTGCCTGAGACACCAGCCCTCCAGCAGGCCTCCTGTCCCGCCTCCTGCACCACCAGGGCCCACAGTCCAGCCTTCCCCAAGCATCAAGTGTCGTGTCCCTGTGTCCATCCCTCACTGCTCTGCAGCCTTGGTGCTGGGGGCCTCTCCCCTGGCCCCTTCCTCACTGAGCTGCGGGTGTGGTTGGCTCTCTGCAGCCCTTGGAGCCAGCACAGAGCTCCATGCACTGGGGAGTCAGGGCAGAAAGGGCCCAGGTGCCCAGGCAGGCTCTGCAGGGACACTTCTGAACTGCTCATTCAGGACCAGCTGTCCATCCAGTGACTACAGCCAAGTTAGGCGTGGGGGGTGGAGGGCATTGCTAGTGGGGGGGTGGGCGGGGGAGAGGGCGGGCACATCTGCCTACCTCCTCCGACCCCAGCAATTCCACTCAAGCCCCAAACTTGCACACTCCACTCACCCAACCAAAGCAGTGCTGTGGGGGACTCACAACAGACACAGATCCCCAAGTCGGCTCAGCCCACAACCAACCCCTGTTGTTCCAGCTGCTTCTAGAAGTGCTAACTGCCCACCCTACCCCATCCCCATCCACTCTTCCTCCCTTCCAAGGAGTTCAGATAAACATGGCTTTCTTCCTTCACCGTGTTTCCAGGGTACCTCAGCACCCATGGAGACCTGTGTCAGGATAGCAGGCTGGGGTGGCCCTTATGTTTTCACTCTCTGCCAGGCACTGTCAGGGCTACACAGTGAACGAGACAGGTGACTAGGCCAGCCGTCGTGGTGCCCACAGTCTATTAGGGGACAAAGACAGAGGCAGATAGGTAAGTAAGATATCCAGCCTGCTAACTGGTGATAAGTGCCAAGGAGAAAACACAGCAGAGAGGGAAGACAGGTGTTTGGTTGGGGAGGGGCCACATAAAGTGTGGGTGTCATAAGCACACTGATGGCTAGGGCTGCAGGGGTGCCCGCTGCTGTGGGTGCTGTGCAGGTGGATGGAATCAGGGCTCCAGTTCTACCCCTAGAGCGCAGGGAGCCCCCACGCCTACTCACACCAGGCCATCAGACTCCCAAGCGGCAGGAAAGGCAGTGTGGGCAAGTGAACTTGAAGCATCCTCACTTGGCGTTACTTATGCCCTCACCTGAGGGCATAAGACCTCCAGCGTTCCGAAGCCCTTCCTACTCTTCCTGCCCACCTCTGGCCCCGTCTAGGTGTGCTGTCCCAGGAAGCCCCATGCTCCCCCAGGCCCTGAGGTGCTTCCTGGCCTCACCCACATCTGGCCCCCAGACACCCCACTGCTGACAACTGTGCATCCACATGCAGTTTTCTCAGAATCTTTGGGGTCCCTGAGGGCATTGACATTTGACACCTGGGTGCCCCCTACACAGCAGAACTATAGGAATCCTACAGGTCTCCAGAGACAACTTCTTTACACTCCAACAGCCCCCTCACTTCAGGCTGGCAGCCCTTCCTTTCACACCCACTGGGATTCGAGGCCAGGATTCTCCATGGAGTCAGGGAAACATAGGCTTCATCTCTCAGAGGAGCGAGTGGTAGGTGATTGAGCCTGCCTGCCCAGCACTCCCTGCAGCCTGCGGCAGCTCCTGGAGAAGGTTCTGAGGTCTGTTGCTGAGGTCTGCCATGGTCATAGTGGTGAGGGTGCAAGCATTTGACTTGTTTGCCTGAGCGCCTTCCCCTCTCAGCGGCACAGTTAGAAAGCCTGGCAGAAGCTCTGGGTAGGAGAAGTTTTGGATTCCACAGAAACATAGGGTGAGGACAGGG
Source organism: Phyllostomus hastatus (assembly GCF_019186645.2). Lineage (NCBI taxonomy): Eukaryota > Metazoa > Chordata > Mammalia > Chiroptera > Phyllostomidae > Phyllostomus > Phyllostomus hastatus. The sequence goes on from NW_025334041.1 coordinate 69,118,235, forward strand.
GGTTACAGCAGATCCATATGCAGGATGGGGCCATCTTCCAGGACCCAGAGTCCACCCTCTTCCTATCAGGTCCCTGAGCAGTGAATCAGGGACACCTGGGGACAAGGGGTCCTGCTAGCTCACCTTGATGGACCCGGATGTCTAGAGAGTACATCAGAATGTCTATTTCCTTCTGCGGATGTCAATTTTGCCCTCCCACACAATATTAGGACATTTACATCATTTCTATTTCTCAATACACTGCTCCAACCTTAAAGGAGCCAATGTCATTCCCTTTTAAATATGAGAAAATTGAGGCTCAGAGAGGTTTCACGGTGTGCCTGAGGCCACACAGTCAGTAAGCTATGAAGCCAAGTTCGACAGCAAAGCCAGTACTTTTTTCATGTTGCTACTGGGATGACCCAACCATGCCCTGTCTCTGCCTGTCCCCTCTCTGTCCACCCCATCTACTCTCCACACTCCAGGATGGGTCCTTGACACGCCTTCCCCTGGGATGCTCTGGTGTCCCCCACCCAGCTCCAAGGGACAGTTCTCCCTACTCTGGCCCAGCCAAGGCCAGGATGGACTCTTCCAACAGAATTTCTCTAGGATCTATGGGAAAAACAAAACAAAACAGAAAATTTAAACACTGAACCAGAGACACATTCCCAGAGCACAAGGGTTCTCAGCCTTAAGTGACCAAGGCCAAGGCTGCCACAGACTGCTGGGAAACCTCACTGGTTCCGCGAACACTTCTCACGTGCCTGCCCCGGGCTGCATGTCGGGAGGGGGAACAGGTGCCAACGAGGCAGAGCTCCTGCCCCCACCAGGGAGGCCCACCACAGCCAGGGTTAAAGCTCTTTTTGTTTGTTTTGTTTGTGTTTTTAGGGAGAGACCTCAATTTGTTGTTCCACATATTCAATGCATTCATTGGTTGATTCTTGAATGTGCCCTGACCTGGGATGCAACCTGCATCCTTGGGTGTCAGGACGGCGCTCTGACCGACTGAGCTGTCCGGCCAGGCCCAAGGCTGGTTCATTTTCAGGGGCCACATCGAGGCCCTTACCCGATGGCAGCAGGGTTTCCTCGGGAGCACCCCCTCCACTGCTTGCCCCTCCCAAAGGACCTTACCCACTTCCTCCACTGTTGCCCCCCAGCCTCAGTTGCCCATCCAGCCTTACTTTTGACACAATGTCTAGCACAGGCTGGCTTCTCCTGGACCCTCCGCCTCCCAGGCACCTTGCCCCACCCTGATCCATGGGCTCCCGGCCTGCCTTAAGGCTGTGAATGAACGTCTTCCAAGATGACCCTTCTAAGGTTTCTGCCTCCTAGATTTCCCTGGGGCGCAGGTGTCCTGGGCAGGGCAAGGGGTTGGCTGAGGGGGTTGCTTGAGCCTGGGGTGGGCAGAGGAGGAATCCTGATGGGCAGTGGCGGAGCTGCTTTCTGAACAATAGATAAGCAGGGAGAGGCAGGGGTGCGGTGGGGCAGGAGAGTGCTGACTGGTTTGTCTCCTTGCTGCAGTTCCCGGTGGTTCTCGCTGCGGTTACCGGCAGCCCAGCGGTTCCCAGGGTAGCACCCAGGACGTCGTCATTTTAGCCATGCTCCAATCCAACTCCTTCATCTGACAGTGAGGAATTTGAAGCCCAGGGAGGTGAAGGGATTTTCCCAAGGTCACCCAGAAATTTGGTGGCCCCGCTGGGACCACGACTCCAGCCTCTAGACCCCAGTCTCTGGACCCCAGCCAATGCTTCTGAAACAGCTGAGAAAACCCTTTTAATAGTTGCCAGCCTTGTGCCCCTCCTAATTCCAGCTGCCAGGCAAGCAGGGCATGAAAATTTGCAGCTGGAGTAGCTATGTCAAAGTGGCACCTGTCAAGGAGCACCAGGGGCCTGGTGGAGCCGGCAGCCTATGGCCACCCCACCTAGCCCTCTCCTGAGCTAGGAGGGGAGGGCGGGTTTAACCCTTGCTGACCCCAGTGTCCAGGGACTCCTAGCAGCAGGCGCAGGCAGCTCTCACGCTCCCTGCCTCCCAGCTGTGGCTCACTGGGGTGGGAACTGGACGATGTAAGATGTAAGGACGCAGGCTCCACACTGCCCTGGCCCAGCCCTCTCTGTTCTTGAAGCAGCCCAGGTCCCCAGGGGTGGGAGGTAGTGGCATTCTAACTGAGCTCCAGGCCTCTGAGATTGGAGTAGCCCAAACCTCAGCCCCGGAGGGGCCTGCCCCTCCCCAGGGAAAATGAGGGCAGAGCCCTAGCACCCTCAGCCAGGCTCTGCACCTCCCCCACCTGGCCTGCCAGAGGGCCAGGGGCCCAAGAAGGTGGCACCAGGCCGGCAGGCCCCAGGAGGAGCCAGGGCCATCCCAGGGAGAGGCAGAAGTCAGCAGGAGGCGGAGGGAAGGCTCACACAAGGGGGAGTGAGTCACTGAGGACCCGGAAGTGGGCGGGGCCAGGAGTGGGATGGGAGGAAGGGAAGAGAAGGGCAAAGGGGCCCTGGAGTCCCAGGAGTAGAGGGTGGGTATTAAGGGGTGGGGGGCCTCTCCCTTTGAAATCACTGCTAATCAATAGATGACCACAAGGCCAAGCCAAGGGCAAGAGCCTTTGGCCAAGGGCCGGGGAGGGTGTGAGAAGATCAGAGCCAGTGGGCCCTGGGGAGGGAGAAAGCTGACATTCAGCCTCCTTCCAGCCCTGGCCTTCTGACAACAGCCTTCCCCGATGCCGGACGGATGCGGGAGCATAAGGATCCCAGTGTCTAATTTTAGCCAAGTACTCCTTGCCTCCCCTGCTAACAGTGAGCAGAGCCTGGGAGGGTGGGAGCACCTCACTCCTGCCTGGGCCCTGCTCTCATGGAGGTGCCAACAGTCAGGGAGGTCACCCCCAAGCCAGGGTCTCTGCAGGTCAGAGGCGCTGCTGGGCTGGGAGGACCCCTGGCCTGGGGCGGACACTGAGACCAGCTAGTGACACAGTTAAGATTAGACTGGGTGGATTTGTAATCCTGGCTCTGAAGGACCTCAGACAAGATCCTTAACTTCCCTCAGCCTCAGTTTCCTCACCTGTGAGACAGAGATAGTAAGTTCCAATCTCGAATGATGCATGGCAGGCACTGGCCCTAAGGACTCTGAGTTGCCTTATTCCATCGCAGAGGGCCCCAGACTGACTGGTGTCTCCAGACCCAGTCTGCCTCTGCACTGAGCTACACAGGTGAGAAGAACAGCCTGATTCTGTCCAGGAGGCTAACTCAAGCCAACGACTTAACTCCAGGGACCTCGGTGTCTGGACCTTCCAGGAGCTGGGGTTGGGGTGGAGCAGAGAAGGAGCCTCAGGCTGGGGACTCCTGGAGACTGTAGAGGCAATCCCTGTGGGCAGGCTGGGACACAGAGCCCAGGAAGGACCCGACCCTGCCCAGGCACAGCCAGACAGATGGTGGCAGAAGCAGGCGTGACCCCGGTGCCCCCCCATCACCTCCCCACCATGATTTTCACCAGCACGGAAGCCCCCTGCTGCTGCACACAGGCCCCAGGTGCTAGAGCAGAAGTCCCAGCCAGTGTCAGGGCCACAAAAGGTTGCCCAGTACCAACTCCCTAGGGTCACATGTGTCCTCCCAGCTGGCAGCAGCCCATCTGCAGGTGGGGGGTGGGCATGGTCACAAAGCCCCTTCCCAGCAGTCCACACACACAAGGTAGAAGCCATGCAAGGACTGAGGGGGACTTTGTGACCCCGCCTGATGAACCCGCAATCCCCGCTCCACCTTGTGTCCTGGCAGCTGGTCAGCTGGCCCTCCTGCCACAGCACCTTCTGAGCAGGTAGGTCAGGGTGCCTCCTGCAAGAAAGCTCCAAAGAGGAATTTCTAGCACCCCAAATTTCTCAGCACCTGGTCTGAGGCAGGGGCAGAGCCTCAACTCCCTTTCAAGAGTGTTTCCAGATTCTTACAGGGTGAGGGCAGAAGGGGGTGATGTATTTCTAAGCCTTCACACCCAACCTCTTCTCTGTCTTCCCCATTGGTGCCCCCCCCTCACTCAAGAATGGTCTCCAGAGGTAGAAGTGCCCAGCCAAGACCACTCACAGCCCCCTGACGGACCGCCACACCTCCCTGCCTGCCTGCTGGCCCCGCCCTCACCTGCAGGTGTTTACCAGGACTATTCCTGAGAGCAGCAGGGCCTCCGCACCCATATCTGTTGCTCTGAACCCACCTCATCAACCCTCTAACCCTAAGATGGGCTCAGGGTGCAATCAAAACTAGGTGCTGCTCACACGGAACAGCAGGAAGGGATGTGAGAAGAGGTCCGTTCGGGAGCCAGCAGTCCTGGGATCGGCTCAGCTGTGCACACAGCTGAGTTCCCAGCTAAGTTCCCAGGATGCTGCTCCTCAGGTCCTGAAAACTGAGTTGGATAGCAGGGATGAGGCAAACACAAGGCCTCTCCCACGGTGGGTTGTCAGCAGACGATTCCTAAATGTGTGACTGCCTCTCCTGAGTCTGGCTACAGCCCCTCAGGATGGAGGTGTGGTGTGGGGAACAGACTAGGCAACCAGGGTTTCAGACCCGGTTCCCCCACCCCGGGGCTGGGGGTCCGCCTCCAGCCAGGCCACTGAAAAGAGATGGTGCCACAGACAGAACCACACCTTTTCTGCAACGGACTTTCATGACGCTGTGATTTGGGCCACACCTTTTCTGCAACTACCCAGCTGCAGTTTCCTCGTCTGTAAAGGTAGCACACCTGGCAAGGTTGCGAGGCTCACATGAGAGAATGTATTCACAATGAAATGGCAACAGTCCAGTGCCAGCAGGAAAATTTCCTGCCATCTCCAGAGACTGGAGGGAGCCCCTCCCCCGGGCCCATGGGCCTGCCCCTGGCAAGCCCTCGGGCAACAGGAAACAGTGTGGTCAGGCGGAAAGAGCTTGGGCCCGGATAACTAACCAGGTAATCAGACAGAGCTCCAGAAGATCGATCAGCTCAGGGGACAGACGAACTATTCTGATCTGCCCTCGTCAGGCCTCAGGGCCTTGGCCATGGGTGCAGGCTGGTGGGCAGGGCTGGGAACTCCTCAGAGCAGGGCCTGGTATTCTTGGTAAATCCTCAGCAGAGCTCTACATTGCCAAGGACACCAGTTTTGGTGGACACGTGGAGGTGAAGGGTGTCCTTACACTTCCAGATGCTGGGGCCTCACTGCTCCTTCCCGCCTCCCCTTCCAGGCTTCACCCTCCCCAGCACCACCCTAAATACCCCCAGTCTCCCAGTGGCCCCACCAGCAGCCTGCTGTGTCTGGCCTGAGGCTGCCCTCTCGGAGGTGGGACAGGAGGACTGGTGTGTGGAACTCCTTTGCACAGGGACGCTATGGGGCCTTGGGTGCTTTATCTGGAAATGAGGAAACTCCAATACAGACATCATGACTGCATCTCAGTGTGAGGCAGCCTGAAGCTGAGCAGCCCCGCTCCCTCTCCTGCCTGCACTGAAGGCAGCAGCTTAGAGTCCACAGAGAGCCCGTCCTCCCTCCCGCTACCCTCTACTGCATGGGTAGTGCCAGACCACCTCCGCTGGCCCCCACTCCTGCACCTGACTGCCCAGCAAGGCCAGCTTGCAGCTGACTCTCAAAGTGCCAAGTGTACCACACACACGGCACCCTTTTTGCACGTGCTGTTTCCCTGCCCAGAAGTCTTGCCTCTGGGTGTTCTCCCCCAGGTCCCAGCCCAAAGGACACCACCTCCAGTCAGGCTCCCTTTCCTCCTTCCCAAGCAGCTGGCCTCAGGCTCCTCTGACCATTCCGCCCCCCATGGCTCACAAGGAGGAATAGGGGACGCCGCGTGGATGAAGCAGACAGGCAGACAGCTGGATGGGCACCAGCTGGCAACACCTGGAGGAGGGGAGGGCAACTGGCCCGTGCCAAGTCTGCTACAAGTAGCTAAGGAAGAACTACAGTCAGCAGCTCTTGGGAAACTGACACAGAGTGCTTATTACAAAATATCTTTTATTGATAAAATAGCTCAAACCTTTAAAAATAAAAACCTGCATTTCACAACAGGGCGCTCACAGGCAACAACAGCAGGGGTGCCCTGAAGCATAGGTGAGACCATCAGAAGATGTTACAAGCCAGTCCCTCTCCTGGGTCCACCTAACTACCCAGCCCTGCCCCAGGGTGATGCCCTGGCCTCACACTGAGACTAAGGAATGAACGGAGGACTCTCTTTGGTCCTCTCCATTCCTTTCACCCCAGAAAATGCCTCCAGTACCCCTCCCAATCTGCGCAGGTCTGTTAGAGAGCCACCAGTGCCCTCCCAGTGGGCCCCGCCCCAGCTAAGATCCCACAAGCTTACTGTTGAAGTCAAGCACTCCCGGAGGGGACCACTGGGAAACATCTTTCACATGCTCCAAACTGTTCTGGGTTCAAGGGTCTGGGTGGGGGTTAAGAATTAGGAGAAAGAGGCCCCTGGAGCCACATTAGTGGGATAGAGCCACACGGCTGGGTTGGTGGTGGCCAGCCAACACCCACCAAGGTGGGGTCAGTTGTGCATCACAGGGACCTTTTTGGGGCTTAGAGCTCTGTCTGGCGATCCTGTATGAGGCTCCCCAGGGTTCCAGAAGGCCACGGCTTACCTGCCCAAGCCCAGAACCCTGCCTGAGAGCTCTGTCACCCGCCACGGGCTCCCACATCAGACTGTTCCCAGGCTGTGGGTATTTTTAGCTATCTTGGGGAAACAATTTGCCTGCATGATGACAAAAGGCTTATTCCCCATGAGGGGCCCAAGCCACAAAAAACCCTCTTGGTGTTGCAGGTAAAATGTCAAGAAGTTGTCATGCAGCATAATAACTCAAACCTTTGCAGGCACAAGAACGCATTCTCAAAGAAACCCTTTAACTGAAATAGTCATTGTGTCTGCCACTCCCCACTTCCAGTTTGGGGTAGGAATTCACACACCCCAGGCACAGAACAGAAGTCTACAGGAACACAGGTGGTGGTGAACACAGAGAAAGGGGTTTTTATATCACCAAATAATCACATTTTCTGGTTCTCTAGGTCCCCCCACAGAGCTCAAAGCTTTCTGCAACGCCTTTCATCTCCCTGCAGCAAGTAGGCGGCGAGCTATTGTTGCCCTGAATTTTGCAGGGGGTGAAGGCTAGTGATCAGGGATGTCCTGTTGAGGCAGAGGCCAGGTCTCCAGAGGGGCGCCGGGTGCGACACAGATCACAGTTCTAGCTTTCAAAGAAACCACAAATCCAAGAGCGGGGAGAAGGGGAAGAAGGGCCCAGGGACAGCGCCAGCCCATAAACCCCCACCCAGAGCCTGTTGGGGTCCGCAGGCACTCAGTGTGGATGCACAGCTGTCATCGACTCTGCCCCTCCCTCAGCAGCAGGCCCTCTTGGGGGGAGTGGAAAGCTGGCTTCCTGCTCTTTACTGGGGAAGATGAAAAAGAAACAAAACACCACCCGCAAGGGGCCTGCCAGGGACCACAAGGTTCTCAGGAAAGCTTACTGGGTTCCAGGGTTCCAGGAGGGGGGTGCTCTATCCCAGCCTGGCCTCAGCCACACTTAGGAAGGTCCGGCCTCCTCCATTTCTCTGTGGTCTGGCAGGGTGTGGAGAAGATGTTCCCCCACGGCTAAGCCAGCAAGGGAAGGCTTATTATAGTCCCCTGTGAACTGCACCCTGCCCATGCCTCTCCCAGGTGCTCCCAAGATGAGGCCTGAAGGACCTGGGCAGAGACCAGACAGCCCCGGGGAGACAGCCACATAAAACAGGGTAGGAAGCAGGGGGGACCCTGGTGCCACCTGGCACCAACCCCACAAGGGCAGCAGGCAGGCGGCTCACCAGGCCGTCTGGGTCCACTGTCGGCAAAGGATCCTTCGGAAGGCACGACGGAAGTCCTGGTTGAAGACAGTGTAGATGACAGGGTTCAGCGAGCTGTTGCAGTAGCCGATCCAGAAGAAGAACTGGAAGAGGCCATGGGGCACCTTGCAGTGCTGTGGGCAGATGGCACCCAGACTGTAGCTGAAGAAGAAGGGGAACCAGCAGAGCACAAAGACGCCAATGACCACGGCCAGCACAAAGGTGAACCTCTTCTCCCGGGTCAGCTGAGCCCGCCGACGCCACCACTGCCCACCCGCAGCACCCATTCCCCTGCTCAGGAGCACCTGGCCACGCAGGGTGGCCAGCACCTGGGAGCCCTGTGGCTGCTGCAGGGATGGGTTGCAAGCTGAGGCAGGGGATGCTGGCAAGGCCTGAGGCTCACACTCATCGTCATCCTCCTCCTCTTCCTCTTCCTCCTCCTCCTCTCCAACTTCATCTTCAGGAGACAGTCCACAGACAGCTTCCTTTGGATCCTGGCATGCTCGGGGAAGGGAAGGCCAGCTGGGTGGCAAGGCAGGGCTCGCAGTATCTTCAGGTGTCCTCCCCTGCTCCTTCTCCCCAGTGGACTTAGAGTGTCCATTGGCCTCTCCCGGAGCAGCCAAATGAGGGGCCAGGGTTGGCTGTTTGACTGGGGCTCCCCCAGGGACCCGGTGGGGCTGCTTAGATTTACCCTCCCCAGGGCTCCCCTTGGCCCTGGGACTTCTGCGGTGGCTACGTTTAGCTATCAGGTAGATGCGCAGGTAGACGAGGATCATGATGAGGCAGGGTGCGAAGAAGGACCCAATGCTCGAGGCCAGGATGTACCAGGCCTCTTCGTTGAGCTTGCACTGCGGGCGCCCGCGGGGCTGGGGGCCCGGGTCGCCCTTGTAGATGAGAGGCGGCAGCGAGATGACAGCTGCAATGAGCCACACCGTGAGGATGATGCACTTGATGCGGCGCGGGGTACGTTTGGAGTTGTACTCCAGAGCGCGGCTCACAGCCCAGTAGCGGTCCAGGCTGATGGCACACAGGTGCACGATGGATGAAGTACAGAAGAGCACGTCGAGCGCCAGGTACACCTCGCACCACGTTCGTCGGAAGTACCAGTAGCCCAGCAGCTCGTTGGCCAGTGAGAAAGGGATGATGAGCGCGGCCACCAGGATGTCGGCTGCGGCCAACGACACCAGGAACAGGTTCTGCGGGGCTCGCAGCGAGCGGCTGGTCAACACCGCCAGGATGACCAGCGCGTTACCAAAGATGGTGAAGAGAATTAGGAAGGTGATAACCGCCGCGATGGCTGCGGTGGCCTGCACCGAGTAGGGCTCCTGGTGGTCCATGGCAGGGTCGAGCAGGCCAGAGGGGGCGTTGCTTGCCCAGCGCGAGTACAGGGGGCGACAGTGCTGGTCCACCCAGCTAGGCTAGATGAGGGGCTCGCCCTGCTGCCGGTGCTGAGGGTGCTGGAGCCCCATGGCTGGGCCGAGTGGGACCCAGGAGGTTGGGGGAAGACTGCGGCCAGGCACCACTCCCCTACATCCTCTTCCACCGGAGCCCGGTGTCCCTGCCGTCCGCCCTGAGAAGTTTTTCAAGTTGTCCCGCTGCCTGCCCTGCCCTGTCAGGGAGGAGGGGAAAGTGGCTCCCTCCCACCCCCCAGGCTGCCGGACTTGCTCCGGGGCCCAGGGTCCCACGGGCTGCAGGGGCACTCCTGCCGGTTCGGAGGAGGCGCGGAGGCCGAGGTTCTCTCTCGGGCTCAGGCTCCGAGCCGCGCCTGCAGGCAGTGAGCGGCAGCAGGGGAGTGGGGAGCGGAGCAGCGTCTGCAGGAGGGAGGAGACTGGAGGCGGGTGCAGGAGGCGGGGCAGGCGCTGGGTGGGCGGCTTCTGGGTGGAGGGGCGCTTCGAGGAGGACTGGGCGCCGCAGCCTTTCCGCGTCTTGCCCCCGCTCCTGCCCCTTTCCCCCCCGGCCTCTGGGTACCGGAGGTCTGAAGGGCCCGGCAACTGGGATCTTCCAGACGCTGGGAAGAATGCTTGCGGGAGTGGAATAGTCGGTGTGTGCAGGGAGCGAGGACGCTGCGCCGGCGCGGCCGCGGGCACCGAAGGGGACCTCTCTCCGACAGAATACTGGGCTGGGACCGAGCCTGGGAAGTTAGAACGGTGGGCACGAACTGATCGCTGCTCTCGTCGCCCAAGAGCCCCAAGGAGAGACTGGGTGGGTGTTGGGCGCTGTGGCACAATAAACTGCAGCCACACCGGCGCCCGAGAAAGAAGCCAAGTGGAGGGGGTGAGGGAAGCGGGGAGACGGCTGCAAACCCCAACTCCTAATGCGTTCCTGCCCAGACTAGGTTCCCGTCGGGCCGGAGGTGCCGGGGGAGACATTGTGTGGCTGGGTGGCGAGCGCCCCCTGCCGCCGTCTTCAGCCCGCCGGACCGGCATCCCCGCAGTGTCCAGAGCCCCGAAACGCTCCAAGCCAGAGGGGCAGGCGAGTGCTCGGAGATTTACTGCTTCAGTCGCCCTGTTTCTCTTGCAGCTGCCTCGGTTTCCTCCGTTGAGGAGAAAGAGGTAAGAGGAAAACTGGCTTGACTCAAATCTCGGCAGCAACCAAGATGAAGCCAAAGGTTTGTTTGGGAGAGGGGGCTCTGGGCACACAATCTTTTGACCGATAGCAAGAGGATGTCCCCGGACACAGAGCAAGGAGACTTAGTGGGGGTCTCAGGAAAAACGGGTCTCAGGGTCAGCTGTGAAAGGAAGGGTTTCCCTTGCTCCCTGTCCAGTCCGGCTGACTGCCACGTGCACGCTGCGCGCCCCTCTCTGGTGGCCGCGGGAAGAGGAGTTGAGGCAAGAAGAAATTTCCGACTAAACGCACACCCCTCCCACTCCCATCCTGGCCTCGAAGAGCTGTGCAGCCATGGCTCTCCCTCAGGAACCCCGTTCCTACCCACCCTCCTGCTGGCCATCGCCTCTAGGGCCAGCCTGAGCAGCCTCAGGGGCACTTTTTTCTCTGCTTTCAGAGCACCTCATGCTATCACCCCAGACTAGAGTCTGGCCTTGTATTTCTAGCACACAGTGCTGCAGGACATCCTCTGCATAAATAGGTACCTATCCACCCCGGGAAGCAGGACTGGCTTTGGGTCACTGGACCGCCCTTCCTGTCAGCTCCACCCTCGTGGCAGCTGGGAGTGCAGCCTCTCAAGCACATAGACAATGGCTTATCCCTACCCAGTCTCAGATGGATGGCACGCCAGATCCCCCAGTCAAGTGGTATGGGTGGGGAGGTGTGTTCCTCCTTGACCCTGGGCTGCCAGCCTAGCCAGAACCTGTTAGGTGTAAGTGCCCACAGCCAAATTGGTCCAGTATTGGCTGGGCTGGGTTCCAAGCGGGCAGCCAGTCTCTCTTGCCCTATCAAGAGGCACATTTTATGGATGCCTCCTCCCCACTCACTGGGCTGGGCAGGGTCTGCACCCACAGTTGCCAGGGATGGAGAGGTCTCAGTAACTCCTTCTATGAGGAAGGACAGAGGGTGAACACTGGAGCCTGGGGAGAAACCACTTAAGCAAGTTCCCACCTGTCTCTGTGGCTCCCTGTTCCCAGCTGTGCAGTCCGAGAGCCCTGGTGGCCCAAACGGGCTTGGAAAGGACCACTTGTACCCTCTCCAACATACTCAGGTGGGGGTGGGGAGGAGGTCCAGACAACACCACAAGCATCAGCCTTTGTCTCTGGCCCATTTTCCTTAAAAGGCCAGGCCTCAAGGCTACTGGAGAAACTGAGGTTGGAACTACTTTACTCCCTCCCCTGCCCCATTCAAGTCCCCACTGAGGGGTTCTCACCTGAAGGGGCAGCTCTGAGTCTGCCCAGCACCAGGACCTGCTGGGTACCAGCCCAGGTGGAGACAGCCAGAGATGGTCTATAAGCACCCATGAAGCTCAGCCACCACCCCAGGCTCTGTGTCATCTGCTGCCACCTTTCAGCCCCACCCTCCAGACATGCCTCTGGCTTTGGGGGCAGTGGGGACCATTATATAACAGGATTTCTGCTCCTCTCTGCAGCTCTCCATCTTCTCCACAGAGCTCTGGCTGCCTGTTCCACCCAGCCCCGCAGGAATCAGAGCCTCAGGCCACAGCAGGGCTTCCTTCAAGTACATCTGACTTTTCATTGTCATCCTATTCCACCAGGTAGAGTTCGGATCCAGACCTATAAGCAGCCGGCAGCAGGAACTGCCTAGAGCAGGCACTGGTCTGCCTTCCTGGCCCCACCAGGTTGCATGGTGGTCCCTGGACATTGCCCTAAGCTCCCCCATCTCCAGTCCTTTCCAGGGGCTGTTTGCTTTGCCAGAAACACCCTCCTTACTCTCTTTCTGTGCTTGCTGCGCCCTGCTCTCTCTTTATGGAACACTCATCTGTCACCATCCTCACAGACGGAAGGAGGTGCCCTGTTCTCCACGTTCCTTGATTCCTTGATCCCATGCACATAGCACCAGTCTCTGCTCAGAGCACTGTTCTGAGACGGTGTCCAGTGGGTTTCCTGCATCACTCCCTCCATCGGAGCAGACATCCTGTTGAATGGTGACAGGCAGGTACCAGGCAGGCAGGGTGCCCAAATGAAGGTACCCTCAAGGGATGTCCTTGGAAAGGGGGGCCACAGGGACAAGGTGACCTGGTACCATCTTTCCCAAAGAAGGAAGACAGTTGTTCCATTCCTGGCTGTGAGAATGCAGCAGGAGTTATGCCGTCTTAGCTGGAAGCCCTGGACCCACTTCTGCAGGCCTAAGAGGTGAGACTGGTCCCAGGTTCTCCCAGGCCAGGGCTCCAGCAGTGCAGTGCTCGCCAGGATGATCCTCAGACCACCCTGTATGACTGGACCTCGCCCCTTCCCAGACCCTTGAACAGTGCTCTCTAATGTCAGTCAGTCATCTCCCTCCCTCCATCACACTCACCTAACAACACCCCA